>NC_091642.1:41462500-42712500 GCF_027580195.1 Bos mutus | reverse complement strand
GTCACCATCTGCAGTGATTTTGGAGCCCAAGAAAATGACTGTGTGCTTATACAACCCCAAAGCTAAGTCCTTCCAGATTCTACTGTCGATGTATTTCTTTCAAGTTAGCTGAATGTTGTGAATACCTCTTACCTGCAGAAAGTTAAATGCCCTTTACTGCTCTACAACGTGTCACACAAATCCTCACTCAACTCAGTGTTCTACCCAACAAGTGTTATTATTATGGCTTATATTCTCGTCAGTAGTAAAAAATAAATTGCACCCATTTATCAAACTATGAAGTATTGTCTAATCTCAGGTTCTGGAATAAATACAAGAACCTGTATTTTTTTTTCACCCTGAAATTTGCTCTTTATCTATACCAGTGATTACTTTTTAATCACTTCAAATGTATTACTTTTAGTATTCTAAATATACTGTGAGCCTTGAAAGATGAGAAGCCACAATCCAAAAAGCTCTTATTAGGCTGTAGGAAGAAAAATGAGTCAAATGGCTATTTTGTCTGCTTTTACTATAGGTCAGTATTTTTCAAACTGAGGTCTTTCCAGGAGTTCAATAATTACCTTTAAGAATTCTATATTTTACATTTTGATGCCAAGCAAAATCTTACAAAATTTACACAAGCCTCAAAGGACTATATTGAGTGCTTGCTACATGGGAGGCACTCTGGTAAGTGTTTAACATACATACCTCATTCATCCTCACAACAGCCATGGGATAGAGTATTCACTCTTATTAGAGATGAAGAAAAAGCATAAAACACTTACTAACTTGCCCCCATATGCACAGCTGATACCTAATGACATTGAGATTAAAACCCAAACCCTGTAGCTCCCAGGTTCACCTTATAATCCATAGTTTATGCTACTCCTTGGAATATTACTACAATGGCATTACTTTGTCATCAAATACCATCGTGAAGTCACTCAGTCGTGTCCGACTCTTTATGACCCCATGGACTGTAGCCCACCAGGCTCCTCCATCCATGGAATTTTCTAGACAAGAGTACTGGAGTGGGTTGCCATTTCCTTCTGCAACTAAGAGAAGATGATGAGCTTAAATGTGATTGGTGCTTTGTGCCATGTGAAGACCAACTGATGCCATAGCATTTACTCAGATACAAACTCTGCAACAGAACAAACAGAGAAGAGTGATGATTAGAAGTGAGTCATCATTGTTCAGGAGAAGGCGATGGCGCCCCACTCCAGTACTCTTGCTTGGAAAATCCCATGGACGGAGGAGCCTGGTGGGCTGCAGTCCATGGGGTCGCTGAGAGTCGGATACGACTGAAGTGACTTAGCAGCAGCAGCAACACCATTGTTCGCTATAGCAGAGACAGAAAGGCTCAAGAGAGTCCATACAAACCAGCCAGAACCATAACCACATTACAAGTGGCATTCAATTTCAGCACAACAGTACCAGGCAATAACATTTAATAGCTGTTGTTATTTGATTCTTACTAGTTTGTGGTTTTTCAGTACATTCAAAATTTTTTGATGTATTTAGCTTTTAGATTGGCAACTAAAACAAGAGAGAGAAAATAGAGGGAAACTCAGTCACTCAGTCATGTCTGACTCTTCATGGCCCCATGAAATGTAACCCAAAAGGCTCCTCTGTCCATGGAATTTTCCAGGCAAGAACACTGGAGTGAGTTGCCATTTCCTACTCCAGGTGATCTTCCAGACCCAGGGATTGAACTCATGTCTCTGGCATCACCTGCATTGGTTGGTGGGTTCTTTATCACTAAGGCCTCCTCGGAAGTCCCATAAATAGAACAAATGTATGCCTAGTTTTGCTTCAGCATATTTAAACAATATTTTATTAAGAGGTTTTAAGTAAAATTATGGTATCCATAATAAATTTGTTTTTCCTTTTAACTGCAGTTAATTTATGACTCAAGTTTGATAAACACTGATGTAGACTTATCAGGAAATATGTACTAGAGTTCCTACACTTCACATCTGTCCTGTCTTAGTCTCTAGGCTTTAGGACCCAAAGCCCCAGTGTTACCTTGACTAACCTTGTTCTCTCTGCCTAGATGAACATAAGCAAATTATCTGGGGCAGCTAAGTGAGCATCCAGGTTTGCCAGGATCTTGACTGCTTTCTGCCATTTTCTCTCCTACCTAGCTTGTCCACAGAGTTATCCACAGTCCCAGGTGACTACACTTTGAAATGAATACCCTTGTATTTGGAAAGAACTTTAATTTCAAAGATACACCAGTTCAGTTCAGTCGCTCAGTCGTGTCTGACTCTTTGTGACCTCCTGGACTACAGCACACCAGGCCTCCCTGTCCATCACCACCTCTCGGAGTTTACTTAAACTCATGTCCATTGAGTCAGTGATGCCATCCAACCATCTCATCCTCTGTCATCCCCTTCTCCTCCTGACTTCAATCTTTCCCAGCATCAGGGTATTTTCAAATGAGTCAGCTCTTCATATCAAGTGGCCAAAGTATTGGAGTTTCAGCTTCAACATCAGTCCTTCCAATGAACATTCAGGACTGATTTCCTTTAGGATGAACTGGTTGGATCTCCTTGCAGTCCAAGGGACTCTCAAGAGTCTTTTCCAACACCACAGTTCAAAAGCATCAATTCTTCGGTGCTCAGCTTTCTTTATAGTCCAACTCTCACATCCATACATGACTACTGGAGAAACCACAGCCTTGACTAAATGGACCTTTTTTGGCAAAGTAATGTCTCTGTTTTTTAATATGCTGTCTGGATTGGTCATAACTTTTCTTCCAAGGAGTAAGTGTCTTTTAATTTCATGGCTGCAGTCACCATCTGCAGTGAGTACCCTTGTATTCAGAAAGAACTTTAATTTCAAAGATACATCAAGGCCTAATCAAAAGACTGACCTTCCCCTTCTAGAGCAGATTAAGGAGCGATATAATTTCTTCCTGGGGAGAAAGGCACCAAAAATAGGACAGAAATTGTAGTATTCTTCTCTTCTAAAACTTGTATCTATCTCTGGGCACATAAAAGATTCATTCACTCTTTCATTTACTCATTCATTTAAGAAAAGTTATTAATCAGGCCATCTTCTAGGTACTGAGACCACAACAGTAAACAAGACAAACAATTCCATACGCCAATTTCATAAGGTGACAATTGCTGGGAAGGAAATAATACAGACAAGAGAAAAAGGGGGAGGGAGCTATGTTAGATAGGGTGATCAAGGAGGGTGCCTCTGATAAGGGGAAATTCAATTACATGGTAAGAGTGAAAGAAAGTGAAAGTCGCTCAGTTGTGTCCAACTCTTTGCGACCCCATGGACTATACAGTCCCTGGAATTCTCTAGGCCAGAATACTGGAGTGGGTAGCTGTTCCCTTCTCCAGGGGATCTTCCCAACCCAAGGAATGGACCCAGGTCTCCCACATTGCAGGTGGATTCTTTACCAGCTGAGCTACCAGGGGAGCCAAGATAAGAGAGAGAAGTACAAATATGAGAAAGCACATGAAAAACACATTGGAAAACCAAAGGGAAATTTTGAAATATCATGAGAGACTGTTTTGTACAATGCTATCAAATAAATATAACAGAAAAAATTGATAACTCCATAGGAAATTAGTTGAAAGTTTAAATAGACCTATCTCCACAGAAGTAATAATGTCAAAGAGCTTCCCATACATTTTAAAAAATAAAATAAAAATAAAGCCATCAGGCCTAGATGTTTCCACAAAAGCATTATATAAAACATTAAACGATTATGTAATCCTTGAAACATTTTTAATGGCCTAAAGTACAAAAAGGGAAAAATAGCTTCAAATTTTCAAAATCTTTATATAAATTCAGTATAACATTGTTGCTAAAAACCAGGAAAATACTGAAAACATACACACAAAACAAATCAATTTCATTTATAAATATTGTTGCAGAAATCTTAAATATTTTGAGGACATAATGCTACAATGTATTAAAAAGCACATCATTACAAAATTATTATTTCAAAAATGCAAAAGTGCTCAATATTAGAAGCTCTATGAATATGGAATATCATATTAATAGAGTTAAACAGAAAAATCATGCAATCACTCCATAGATGTCAGAAAGACACTTGACCAAAAAAATTAAAAAAGAATGCCAAGGCTAAGGCCAGATTGGTTAATTAAAACCCAAAAAGACCAGGGTTTCAGTGAGCTCTACAAAGTCTTATCTAAGGGGCACAAATTGTGAGTGCCCTGGAAGATGAGGGGCATTGTTCTATCGTAAGGACCACTGAGAAAGTCATATCTGGAATTTACATCTACTTATGACTCTGTGGGTAATTATCTAGAGCAGGCGCAGCATGGGCCAGTGTCAGCTGACGGCCCCTGCAAGACACGTGATCACACAGAATGGATGCCAAGGAAGCAATATACTGGAATTTAAACTCTTGACAAATATCTAGAAGTCCGAGTCCTTATATCCAAGTGCATTAAAGATTTAGTAGTTAATAAAAATAGAATCTCAAATCAGTGAAGAAAAGACAGACTTGAGTTAGTTATAGGACAGTTGGATAGTCATTTGAAAAGACAGAATGGTGTATGATCCACGTGCCAAGGTAAATTCAAATGGATGACACTTCTAAATGAAAATAATGAAGCCAGGTCAGCAGGAGAAGACTATATGGGTAAATTCCTTTAAGGCTTAGAAGCAGAGAAAATTTTCTTTCCTCAAAATCCAGGTACAAAAAAATAAGTCATATACAGCTAACAAAACTTTAAGTTAACGTGGAAAACAACTATTATAAGCAAAGTCAAAAGATAAGGAACAAACTGGGGAAAAATTAACTAATTAAATTGCTGAATAAGGGCCAATATACTAAATATATAAAGACTGTCTAAAACTTAAGAAAAATATTCCTGATTGCAAACTATACAAAGTTACAGTAATCAAACAGTATAGTATTGGCATAAAAACAGACGCACAGATCAATGGAATAGAACACAGAGCCTAAAAATAAACCAGTGCATACATTTACAACAAAGGAGTCAAAAATATATAAGTAGGAAAGGACAGTCTCTTCAATAAACGGCATTGGGAAGACAGGACATGCAAAAGAGTGAAACTGGCCCACTGTTGTACACTATGGAACAAAACTAGATTTAAAATGGATTAAATACTTGAACACAAGACCTGAAACTTTAAAAGCCTAGAAGAAAACATATGCAGTAAAGTCCACAAGTGTGGTAAGGATGTAAAGGGAACCCATGTGTACTATTGGTGGGAATGTTAACAGATGGGGCCACTATGGAAAACAGTACTGAGTATATTTGAAAATTAAAAATAAAACTACCCTATGATTCAGCAAAATCCACTTCTGTGTATTTATCCAAAGAAAATGAAAACTTTAACTTGGGAATATATCTGTACCCCCATGTTTATCGCAGCATTATTTACAACAGCCAAGATATAGAAGCAACCTGTGTCCATCAGTGGATAAATAAAATGTGATATACATATACACGGGGATTCCCAGAGGGCTGAGCAGTGAAGAATCCACTTGCCAGTGTAGGAGATGTGGGTTCCATCCCCGGTTCAAGCAGATCCCCTAGAGGAGGAAATGGCAACCCACTCTAGTATTTTTGCCTGGACAATTCATGGAGGAGCCCAGCAGACTCCATGGGGTCACAAATAGCTAGAATTGACTGAGCATGCACGCACGCATGCAAACATATGTGTATACACATATCACATTTTATTATTAATAATATTGTATTGGATATTCAAGATTTGCTAGGAGAGCAGGTCTTAAAAGTTTTAATTGTAAGAAAAAAGTTGTATAATTATGTATGATAACAGATGTAACTAGACTTACTGTGGTGATCATTTTATAATATTTCATAATACGTACAAGGATCAAATCTACACATTGCACACCTTAAATTAATACAATGTATATATATAACAGTTATGTCAATAAAATAATTTAAATTTTAATTAATAAAGCAAAACCTAAGAAAAATTGACACACAACTAACTAAAATGGAAAAAATATATGAATAATAAATGGGAAAACATAAAGAAAATGTGATCTCAGTCTTAATAAGAGAAATCCAAAATAATAACATTGAAATACCACCATTTACCTAACTGGTTAGCAAGAATTAGAAAGCATGACAGTATATACATTATCAGGGCTCTAGGAAGACAGACATTCTCACTCGAAGAAAATATCAAATGATACAAACCCTGTGAAGAAAAATTTAGCAATTAATAATTGCATATACATTTACCCTTTATCTAGCAATCTTATATCAAGGAATCTATCTCAAAGATATACTGGCAAAAATGTACTTGATTTGTAATAACATAAGACTGGAAACAACCCAAATGTTTAAAACAGAGGACTGATTAATACATCACAACATATGCACAAACTATGGTATTGGAAAGCTATGAAAATAATGATATAGTGAAATGGAATGATCTCTTGGTATATTTTAAGTGAAATAAGGAAGATGCAAAGGAGAATGTATAACGTGCTGCCTTACAAACAGGAAAGGAACACTCTCAAACTCATAAGGCCAGTGTTACTTTGATCCCAAAGCAAAAAGGATAGTACAAGAAAATTATAGGCCAATAACTCTGATGAATATAGATGCAAATATTCTCAACAAAATATTAGCAAACTGAGTTCAAAAGCACATTAAAAGGATCATACCACATGATCAAGTGGGATTAACCCCTGGGGTACAAATATGCTTTAACATCTGCAAATAACGGGATAAACTTGGGGGTGACGCATTTTTCTAAGAGAAATAAACCAGACTGAGAAAAAATACTGAACAGTCTCATTTATATCCCTTTCATGGGTATTGCCATGTATGGATGTGAGAGTTAGACCATAAAGAAGGATGAGGGCCAAAGAATTGATGATTTTGAACTGTGGTGCTGGAGAAGACTCTTGAGAGTCCCTCGGACTGCAAGATCATCAAACCAGTCAATCCTAAAGGGAGAGGGTGGGGAGATTTGGGAGAATAGCATTGAAACATGTATAATATCATGTATGAAACAAGTTGCCAGTCCACGTTCGATGCACGGTACTGGATGCTTGGGGCTGGTGCACTGGGACGACCCAGAGGGAGGGTAGGGGAGGGAGGAGGGTTCAGGATGGGGAACGCGGGTATACCTGTGGCGGATTCATTTCGATATTTGGCAAAACTAATACAATATTGTAAAGTTTAAAAATAAAATAAAATTAAAAAAAAGAAGTTAAATAAGCAGGGTGACAATTAAAAAAAAAGAAATAAAATCTAAGCATGAAAGAAGAAAAAAAATTTAAAAAAAAATAAAGGAAATCAACCCTGAATATTCACTGGAAAGACTGATGTTGAAGCTCAAATACTCTGGCCACCTGATGCAAAGAGTTGACTCGCTGGAAAAGACCCTGATGCTGGTAAAGATTGAGGACAGGAGAAGTGAGTGACAGAGGATGAGATGGCTGGATGCCATCACTGACTCAATGGACATGAGTTTGGGCAAACTCTGGGAGACAGTGAAGGACAGAGAAGCTTGACATGCTTTAGTCCATAGGGTTGCAAAGAGTTAGATACGACTTAGCAACTGAACGACAACAACAAATCACTTACATGTGGAATCTGAAAGAAAAAAAAAAATTGAACACATGGAAACAGAGAGTAGAATGGTGAATTCTGGTAAGATGAATAAAGTCTGAGGATCTAATATTTAACATGGAACTGTCAACAGCATTGTATTGCATAGGTGAAATTTGCTAAGAGCATAGAGGGCTTCCCAGGTGGCACAGTGGTAAAGAATCTGCCTGCCAATGCAGGACATGCAAGTTCGACCCCTAGCTCGGGAAGATCCCTTGGAGAAGGAAATGGCAACCCACTCCAGGATTCTTGCCTGGTAAATCCCGTGAACAGAGGAGTCTAGTGGGCTACAGTCCATGGCGTCTCCAAGAGTCAGACACGACTTAGCAACTAAACAACAACAAGACAGTAAAAGTTACGTGTTCTCAGTAAAAAGAAAAAGACAAATAAAAGGTAAGTATTTGAGGTGATGGGTGTGTTAATTAACTCAGTGGTGAGAATTCTTTCACAATACATGCATACATAAAAGTACCTTATACACTTTTAATACATTAAAATTTTGTTTGTTATACCTCAGTAAAGGTTAAAAAAATTACTAGTTTGTAATTCCTAAAGAAATAATGGATCTAATTAACACATCTATGACTGTGAAAATCAAAGACCAAAGGTTGACAGGGACCTTTATGATGGATGGATCAGGCTGACAACTGAATGTCATGTCAATCCTAAGATAAGTGGGACAACCAGATATTATATGTATCCTATTTCATGAAATAAAAAATAACCAGTCCTAACAACAAAGCATTCTTGCCCAAAGAAAACAAAAATATTAACTTGAATCTAACCAACATTTTAGATTTATTTATAAGAAACAAGGATAGATAAAATTTTTAAAAAGTTAAAACACACCATGAGAAAGCAAAAGGTCAGAATGTGGGAAAATAGATACACACTAGACATTACTTTGCCAACAAAGGTTCATCTAGTCAAGGCTATGGTTTTTCCTGTGGTCATGTATGGATGTGAGAGTTGGACTGTGAAGAAGGCTGAGCCCTGAAGAATTGATGCTTTTGAACTGTGGTGTTGGAGAAGACTCTTGAGAGTCCCTTGGACTGCAAGGAGATCAGTCCTGGGATTTCTTTGGAAGGACTGATGCTAAAGCTGAAACTCCAGTACTTTGGCCACCTCATGTGAAGAGTTGACTCATTGGAAAAGACTCTGATGCTGGGAGGGATTGGGGGCAGGAGGAGAAGGGGATGACAGAGGATGAGATGGCTGGATGGCATCACTGACTCGATGGATGTGAGTCTGAGTGAACTCTAGGAGTTGGTGATGGACAGGGAGGCCTGGAGTGCTGCGATTCATGGGGTCGCAAAGAGTCAGACACGACTGAGCGACTGATCTGATGGTTTCTTTATTAAGTAAATAGCATGCAGAGGGGGTACCACAAGGAGAAATGTTACAAATTAAGAGCAACATAAGAGATAAGTAAACCAAATGCCATATACTGAACTTATTTGAACCTTTTAATAAAGAAACTTCTGTAAAAGGGCATGTTTTTTTTAACAATTAGGGAAATTTGACCATGGACTAAATAGTTCATGAAATTAAGGGGTTATTTTGTTAGATATAAGAGTGACCTTACAGTTAAAAAAATTTTATCTGTTAAAAAAATATATAATAAAGTATTTAAAAGGGAAACACTGCAGCTTCCCCCTACTCCCACCTCACAAAATACAAAGGGAGAGATGAAATGAGATAGGCCAAATGTTTATAATTTCTGAAGCTGGATGATGGAATGTAGGAGGTCTTATACTATTCTCTCTACATGTTTACATGTTTCAAATTTTCCATAAGAAATTTTTTTTTAAGATCAAGAAGTTCAATGACCATCTAACCTTGGAATCATGGTGGAGGCATAGGAAAGATGATCTCTCTGGAAAGAGATTTTTGGACTTCCCCGTGTGGCTTCATGCCCCAACCAGAAGCAAACATCACATTTCTCACAGGACCCCAATAAATTTATTCTAAAAATGGGCACTGAGATGCTATTTGGTTAACCCAGAGAAAATAAAAGGCCCTCTAAAAATAGAAAGATTTCTCTTCAATAGTCTTGACAGCATTCTTATTCATAAAAACATTTCTTGAAATAGAAACTATTCATTTATTTAAACATGCAATGAATCACCCATTGAGAGGGGAAAAAACTCACTACTTTTTGCAATCACTTTCTACAACATGAATACAAACATATTCTGCCTTAATTTAAAATTGGCACAAATTCTTGAGGTGTATCATAACTCTTAGCTTTGCCTCCATGTAAACACAAGTATGGACCCTACAGCGACCTGTCTCCTATTTGCTATATAATAAATTGGGGAGGAAAAAACCCAACTCAGTTCAATAAGTACCGAGAATAAACATGCATTATTGTGTGTGTCCTCATTCTGTCATCTCATAAATAAATATAGTAGATATTCATAGTCTTATTCACAACCCATAAAAGATCGATTTCCAAATTACAGAATGTTTATTCTTCATAAAATTTTAGTTAGAGCTGCATCATAGCTGACTCACTTGGCTTTTTATTATATGTAAATTAGTTTCAGAAAACTAATAGTCTGTGATAGTGATGGATGATACTCACTGGCAGTCAGCGATGTAACAGATGAGACCTGTTGCCAAAAAGTGACCATATTATCCGGGAGAGGAAAGGACACATTTCCTAGGTCCTCCAAACTGGGAGCCTCACAAAAGTTTCTTTTGGCAAGGTGCCTTAATCCACTGGCCAGTGAATTTGTTTCCTAGAATTGCCGTAACTAAATGCCACACACTGGTAGGTTTGAACAACAGATATTTCTTGCCTCGTGGTTCTGGGGGCTGCAAGCCACCAGGGTTGGTTTGTTCCAAAGACTGTGAGAGAAGATGTGTTCTGTGCTTATTTCCTTGATTCTGATGGTTTACTGGCGATCTTTGGCATTCCTTGGCTTGCAGACCCAGCACTGTGGTCTCCACCTTCTGGTTTACACGGTAGTCTCCTGTGTACACCTCTTTATGCGGCATTCTTTGTGTAAAGGTACCAGTCATTTTGGATTAGGGACCTACTCTACTCCAGTATCGGAGAAGGCAAAGGCACCCCACTCCAGTACTCTTGCCGGGAGAATCCCATGGATGGAGGAGCCTGGTGGGCTGCAGTCCATGGGGTCTCGAAGAGTTGGACACGACTGAGTGACTTCACTTTCACTTTTCACTTTCATGCATTGGAGAAGGAAATGGCAACCCACTCCAGTGTTCTTGCCTGGAGAATCCCAGGGACGGGGGAGCCTGGTGGGCTGCCATCTATGGGGTCGCACAGAGTCAAACACAACTGAAGTGACTTAGCAGCAGCTACTCCAGTATGACCTTGCTTTAACTAATTACCATCCGCAATGATCCTTTTTCCAAATTCTGAGGTACTGGGGTTGAGGACTCAGCATACCTTTTCGGGGAACACAATTCAATCCATAACAGGCAGAGAGTCAAAAAATAGAAAGAGGTCACCATACTGTTTTCTTTAGGTCAGCTAGTAAAGATCTGCTTTCTGATTTTATGCAAATATATTGATATTTGTTCTAGCTACAGCAGAAGAAAGGGTCGAAATTACAGTCCTCCTGGGGGTTATAATCAGTATAGCAGTTAGAATACTGCTTTCAACTGTTCTAACAACAAAATGTAACAGTGGAAAATGAGGTGGAAATTTATTTTCTCTTCACTTAACCATCTGAGAATAAGCAGTCAAGGAATGATTTGATTATCAGGTACTATCATGGACTCAGGCAAATAGTGGGGTGATAGGTTGCCTGTTCTTCTCTGACTAGTGTTAAGCCAATACCCCAAGCTTCTAGTTTGCTTATTATCTTAAAATACAGCCAGAAATTTAAAAAAAGAAAAACAGAGACTGGGAATTATGCATGCCAATGTACTGTGAAATTCATGTGGGTGGATCAGTTTTTTCAGTGCTTATAAGTACTTATAAGATACAGGATATGGCTCTGGAAGTCCATCCAAAGAGAGAGAGTGGTCTTTATTGGCTACATTTGACAACTCAGCAGGTATGAAAAAGCAAAAGGAACTCAAGATTTGAAACATGAGATGTACAGAAGCAAAGGAGTCTCTTAAATTCAATTCCAAGAACAATCCATGAAGACAGACGGGTGGTATCCAATATCACTGCAGACTGAGAACCAAAATCAGTTTCCTTGGGTATAAAATATGTCTTTTACCAGCACAGCAAAGGGGAAATACATTCAGGCATCTTTATAAGTGACAAGTCTCAAGGAGAAAAAATGCTAATACAAATCTAAAACCAAATGGCTTTTATGAAGGCAAAATTCAATGCTGCATTTCTGACCACTCCTCCCTTGCAATCTAATTACAGCCTTGAGAAACTACTTGGTATTTCCTCTACCTGGAATAGTTACTTCTCTTACACATGTGCAAGTATGCACATCATACACACACACACCCGTTACCTTCCTCCTAGCTAATACTCTTTAGGTCTTAGCTTAGATGTCACTTCTTCCACAAAACCGACTGCAATATCACCTTCCAACCTGATTTATATATAATCTACCACCATTTGCTCCATCTCTTAAAATGAAAAAAATGGCTCAAGTGTCTACACCTCTCATTAGAAAATAATGTCCCAGGTGCAATTATTAATTTATTAAACATTCTATTGAATACTGACAATTTACATAATACTGATTGAAAATATAGATGGATCATTCAGTACTTTTAAAAAAGTCATAGCATCCTTAACACCAGAGTAGACAGAGTACAACAAATGAAAAACAGACACTTTGACATGAGAAACAAAATCTTCAAAAGAATTCTCCCACACACTCAATCGTCCTTTATACATTCTCCACCAATTTTCATTTTCTCCATGTGCTTTGGCTCCAGTGAGCCACTCCCAGCAACACCCCCAGACACTGACTGGATCTGTTTTTATGTGGACAGATCAGATCAGCATCTATGTGCTGTTTTGCATGTTCAAATGAATAATTATAATATCTATGATGTAGAGATCTGGTTCTGTTTTTACTTACAAACTGCAGAAATGGAACTTCAGTTGGAAGAGATGGCAGCAAGTGAGAAAACAAGTTTCTGGGGTTACATGTGGCCAAGAGCACTGGTGGCAGAGGGTGGGGTGTAGAAGGATCAGTAGGCAATAGAACGGCTGCTTTGGCGCAGCTGCAAGTAAACAGCAGGGAATCACAGGCCGGCTGAGAAAAGTTTCAAAGGGAGGCACAGAGGTGGTGGAAAATAATTCAAAAGCTCTTCTGAGTCATAAGAAATACTTTTAAAAACATTATCATCAGCTGTAACATAATTTGTCTTTCTGAAATCAACTACTTTCAGAAGCATCTACTCTTTTAGGTCTCTGAATTTTTATCCTAAATAGTGCAGTGTCATTAGGAAAAATGACCATTACCCACTGAAACTGTAACTAGTTAATTCACCACAATTAACTTGCACAGAAACAGCCTCTAGAACAGCAGTCCTCAACCTTTTTGGCGCCAGGGACTGGTTTTGTGGAAGATAATTTTTCCATTGATTAGGAAGAGGGGATGCTTTCAGGATGACTCAAGTGCACTGCATCTCTTGTGCACTTTATTTCTATTATTATATCAGCTCTACCTCAGATCATCAGGCATTAGATTCTGGAGGTTGCGGACCCCTGCTCTAG
Organism: Bos mutus; assembly: GCF_027580195.1. NCBI lineage: Eukaryota > Metazoa > Chordata > Mammalia > Artiodactyla > Bovidae > Bos > Bos mutus. The sequence goes on along the minus strand of NC_091642.1, from coordinate 42,699,228 downwards.
AGCACTGATTCATCAAAAAATGTTCTGGGTACAATATAGCATGTTAAGTCTTATGTAAATAGATGTAAATATTATTGTTGATATCATTATTATTTTCAAACTTGAAAGCTATTTTTGAAAGAAAAGTTGATTTTTCCAAAAGATGCTAAAGCATTTATACCCACGCAAAAGCATGACTCAGCTTTAAGAAATTTATTTTGCAACCTGGAGCTCCTAGCTAATTGGATAATTTTAAATGCAATTACTTTCAGGCAATCAATGTCAGATCATCATAGCTTATTCTCTGGGACATTAGACTGGATATTTCACAATACCCAAAAATAGCTTTCAAAACAGGTTTTTCCAAATTGCCTGGAGCCTCAGTTTACCCACTAAATAGAATACTCAACAAAGGTGATATACAAGATGTGACTTGAAGATTATTGATTTTTCAATGCCTCCCCAGAATTTACACGTTGAATTGAATATTTTCTCCTTTGAAATAGTGACCTTTTGACACATACATTCAGCCTAAATATGATCTAACTGTCAGAGCCACACTAGTACAGTGCCGGGAATGAGAATATGCCTTCATAAATATTCTATGATTGAACAGGTCCATGAGTGAGTGAATAAGTAATGACAGATAAATGAATCCAGAGCCTCTTCTTTGAGGACTCCTTTTCAAGCCCATATCACTTTCATATTAGTATCTACACTAGTAACAAAACTTTGTGGGTTTTCAGTGAATTTGATTAGTGAAAACAATCCAAAATTACTGAAAACAAGTCATGGGAATATGAGACTCAATTCAGTGGGATAAGGGCACTTAGAGACACATAGGCAAGATCAAAATATTACAAGTCTGACTTTCCCACAGTTGGGCTCTGAAGGCAATTCCAGAAATGATTTGAACATTCAAAACAACTCTGGATCAGCCATCTCAATGCCAGGGTGACTGCTTGGAAAGGCTACCCCTCAATATAGGAAAAACTGGCATGCTAACTTTCTCTAACTGGGCTTATACATTTATGGTCAATGTTTATATAAATACTTTTTAAATGTGACTGAAGGGAAAGGCCCTAGCCTTATGCTAATCTTAAATCCATAAAACTTCATTTTCCCATCTATAAAATGAAGGATCCAAGTAGATAACCTCTTTCAGCTTTTTAAGTGCTAACATTCCATAATTTCTATAAATAAATAGTTTAAACATTGTTCACACATCTTCCACCACTCTCACTAACATCTCAGAGGTTCCATATTGAGGGGAACTCTCTCTTAAAATAGCCACAGGGCCCCAAGGGAAATTATGCTTTAGGCAACAACCATAAGGTAAAGTAAGCTACAATAGCAAGGTAAACAGGATACACCTCTCTCTATCTCTCTCTCTCACACACACACACCACACACATACCTGTCCCATTAGCTGTAAACCATCTGTCCCCAAAGGACAATTATTGAAGTCATCATAATAGATTACATTCACATGAAATCAGTCATATAAATCATACAGAGTACAGCTGCTCTTTAAATGTTTTATCAACTTTCACCAAGTAGTTGTGACTTCAAAAACAGAGGGAGTGCTTTCAAATGAAAGTAGAACAGCGGGCTTGAGTAAGTCCTGCTTCCGACTGTGTCCAAAGTATTTTATTCTGTAGGTTCCAGGCTGGGCAGTATCTGGAATGTGCCACTGTATCGTCGCATTGCTAAGACCCAGTGAGCCTTTGTGCCAGTAGAAACTGTTGGTAGGAAACAAACAAATCCAATTTTACTCTTAAAAATGTGCGATTAAAAAGTGTTCGATTAGTCAATAAATGAACATTAAAAGAATACTGACAATAAGCAAGGCACTCTACTAGATATTGAGAATATAGCAATGAACAAAACAGAGATAAATATTTCCTAGAAGCAGATCTTCAAGAAACAGTCATTTGTAGAAATATCTTGACTTGTTCTACCTAACCTCCTAAATTCTATCCATCCTAGGATAGCTTTACCCGATATTCAGAACAAAGGATGTCCCCTGCTTTAGAACTGCTACAGCTTCCCTTCAGCCCTTGCCATCCTCTACTTCAACTTGACACTTTTTGCATCTAGATTCATTTGTTCAAAATATGCATTTCATGAGCTCACGTGCCAGACGCTATGCTAGAGGTACTGAGAATACTGTAGTGAACGAGACAGGCATGGTCTAAAGTTTCACAGAGCTTATGGTCAAACTAGGACAAGATAGTAAAAAAGCAATAAAAAAACAAACCAACAAATAATTTTAAAAGGGAAATGTGAGGGGCTTCCCTCGTGGTCAAGTGGTTAAGAATCCGCCTGCCAAGGCAAGAGATATAATTTCCATCCCTGGTCTGGGAAATCCCACATGCAGCAGAGCAACGAAGCCCAAGCACCACAACTTCTGAGCCCATGTGCCCTAGAGCCTGTGCTGCCCACAACAAGAGGGGCCACTGCAAGGAGAGGCCCATGCACCACAATGAAGTGTAGTTCTTGCTTGCTGCAACTGGAGAAAGCCTGAGGGCAGCACGTGAAGACCCAACGTAGCCAAAAAGAATAAATAATTTAAAAGTAAAGCTAAAAAGATAAGTGAAATGAAGAAAGTAAGAGAGGTATCTCTAAGGAGATGTCCTTTATACTGAACGCACACCTGTCTAGTGGAAGAACATTCTAGAAAGAAGGAACAGAGACTGCAAAGTGTCTGAAGCAGAAGCAAACTTGGTGCAGCCAAGAGACAGAATGCATGTGAGCAGGATCAGGGCAGAATGGTTGAGATGACAGAATCGGATGGAATCAGATCACGTGGCTCCTTGTAGATCATGGCAGGGAGGTCAGCTACTAAATACCGAGAGGCACAATGGGCAAGCTGACTGATGCCCTTGGTTATGTAGAGGATAAACGCCCTGCGCAGAAAGGATGTGCTCGGCATCCTCTGTTTCCTCAGTGACAGGTCCAGAGTTCCCTAAAACAGCTGGTAACACTGCTGCTCGCGAACAAGGCTGACTACTACATTTCCTGGGTGTTAACTACCGTTCTGACTTCAGGCTTTTGAAACTAAATTATCCTTTTTTGTTACCTGTATAACCATATTTTAACAATAAATATGCATGTATTACTTGTTTAAATATTACATAGAGTCTTAAAGATCAGAGTAAACATTATGCCCATAATTTTGGGAGGCTATCAAACAGGCCACAATAAGATCAAATCTCTATTTTCCATTAACCATGGAAACCAAACTAACATACAAATAATCACTTAGTTTGAGGTCATTTGAATTAGACCAAATGACCAAAAATTTTGCTCATGTCCATACTACTGTTCCATGGTGTAAAATTTATATACATAAGAATGGAAATATTTCCAAATGTATTTTAAAATCTTCATATTATCTATTCAGCTCAGGTATTTGATAGCAAAAAGTACAGAGAAAAGTTTCTCTGAGGAAACTCTATAAGCATATTCCTTTCCTACTGGGTCAGCAAGAATTAAACACTCAAGCTTATTGTATTTTAGTAATTCAAATGAAGAACCACTGACCACATACAAGCATGCAACACATGGTAAGTATAGACTCATTATTATCTCAGGAGAAATATCAAGCTCCACAGAACTATCTCACACACCTTCACCCAGCAGGCCTTGCAACCACTTTGCAGGAAGACTAATTAGCTTTTAGGGGTTGTGTCTGTGACCATGGAAAAAACAAAACTAACAGATATTTGCAAGCATGGAGGTCATAACCTCATTAGCACCTAATCTTACAGACACACAGCACATTGTTTTGTAGAAAAATAGGATCAAGATGAAATCTAATAAATCAACTAAATAAAGCCAGAAGGCTTTTGGGGAATTTGATATCATTAATATCATGCAGTGAGCCAGTCTTGCCATTTGTCTTCTCTGCATTACTAACCAACTCTTTTCAGGGCTTGAAAGACAAAATATTCAACAGACATGCTCACCGAGTCTCCCAGGAGGCATCATTATGCATTATCTGCCATGTTGCTGATGTGGCCTCATATTTCTCCACAGTGAGGAAGGTCTGATGGGTCTGAAATGCAATTAATATAACTGATCAGACACTGCAGAGTCACAGAAGAAATCTAACTGTAGAAACCCCATAATCCCCTGTTGACCATTACTAACCTCCCAAGACCTGATGAGTATACGTATTAGAATTTCATACAAATCCTCAGTTGTTCCTTTTAACAATCTATGCAATGTCTTCAGAATGTTAACTCATCCAGTCTATTAAAAACCATGACTTCTCTTTAGAAAATTGAATGAAGAACAATTTTAGAGCTGACAGCAAATTTTGGAAATTAGAGCAAAGAAAAGAGTAAATAAAACAAGATTTAGAAAAGGCAGCAAACCATTTCTGACACGTTCATTGATCTGTATTCTAAGACTTTCTCTAAGTCACCTCCAGATTTAGGGGGGGGGAATGGGAAAATTCCCTCATCTCCAGGTAAATTTACATCTCCAGGTAAATGAGTTATTAGTATATACTGTCTGAGTAAAAGAACTGAAAAGCATATGTAAATCTTCTTACTCCTGGGGAGCTAAAAGCAATCCTTATATTTTGTCATAATGGATGCCTAGAAACCACATCATAAGCAGATTTTATTTTCCCAGTGGAAAATAAAATTTTCCACATTGGTCATAGTAATTTGTTTTAGACCAAGAATTCAGCTTCAAATAAACCACATATTTAAATAACATAATAATAAAACATACAAAGGCCATGAATCTCCAATTTTCCTTAAAAATCTTTACATCGTGGCCCTTAAGGTCAGGTTGTTGTTGTTTAGTTGATAATTCGTAGCCGACTCTTTGGTGACCCCATGTAGCCCGCCAGGCTCCTCTGTCCATGGGATTTCCCAGGCAAGACTCCTGGAGTGAGTTGCCATTTCCTTCTCCAGGGGATCTCCCCAACCCAGGGATCAAAGTTGTATCTCCTGCTTGACAGATGGATTGTTTACCACTGAGCCACCTGGGAAGCCAGGACTTGTGTCTAATTCACCTTTATCCATTACAAGCTTGTCATTTACAGGTGTTCAAATAAACCTTTGCTGAATGAATCACTTATTTATAGCTGGACCATAGGATTCTTTAAAATTCTTCTTTAATTACTCAACTTTAATTACTCAGTTGTGTCTAACTCTTTGTGACCCCACTGACTGACCCCTGCCAGGTTCTTCTATCTATGGGATTCTCTAGGCAAGAATTCTGGAATGGGTTGCTGTTTTATTCTCCAGGAATTGAACCTGGGTTTTTGCATTGAAGGCAGATTCTTTACATCTGAGCTACCAGGGAAGCCCCGATTACTCAACTAATGGAATATTCAATAAAAAAAAGTTTCCGTAACTACAGTGACTTGAAAAGAGAATTGTTCATGGCCATTTAGGGCAGAGTGACACTGGGAAGGCCTTCAGTGGAGAAGGAAACAGAAGGGCCCCAGTGTATAGGTCTAGAGTGCAGATCAGAGAACAAAGCTAGGATGCCGAATGTGCAAACTCTGTGACCATCCTCTCCTCGCCTCCCAGGCTTAATCTCTTCTAGATACACAATTAGTTTGTGCAAGTTACTTAATTTCTCTCAGTCTCACTTTATTCATCTGTAAAACAAAGATAATAAAATGTATCTCACTGAGTAGTAGGGAGGATTAAATAGATTCATGTGATGATGTATGTAAATAAAGCCTTTAGCCTAGTACCTGCACATGGTAAGCATTCAGCACAGTGGTAAGGATGTGATGATCACTAATGGTACAGGGTACCAGAAATAGTTTTATGCCAAGTCCCAAAACAGCCTCAGGAATTAATTCTGTTCTCATAGTTCTTTAAGTAACTTAGTCTCCTGCTTCTCCAGGCAATAATGATGGTAGTATTTCTCCACCCTAAGGATGTCAGGTAAGAGCTAATTCTGCATTCTTGCTACAACACTTTAACATCTTTAGAAAATAATGCTGTAAACATGTAAATATTCTGGCATGACTTGACTGCCTAGAGAAATTATTTCAAACAGGTGCATGTTGACTATCCAAGCAGTAGAAAAATCTTTCCCAATATAATATCTGACAATGTCACATTGTCACAACTTTTGTCAAAGGAATCCTATTTTAATAAACAGAAATGGGAAGGCTCACTTGAAAGAAAGGCATTTTGGATTATAGGCAACAATGGGCTCTGGGAGGAATGACTCTTCCATAGAGTTAATGCATTCTCTGCCACAGAAAAAAATCTCACCTTGAAATCACTTTCATGGACCCATTTTCTTTTTCCTCTATATATTTCTCTATTGTTTGAAATCTTACAGATAGAACATATCTAATTATTGCTTGTATAGTTATAAGAACATTTCAAGGGAGTTCCAGAGGAATAAAACTACTTCATTTTATTCATAGATATTATATACTTTATCATATACATAAATACAGATATATGACAAAAAAGTATGAAATGATATGTAAGAAATTGGAAACAGCATTGCCTCTAAAAATGTTCATGAAAAGAGAGATGTTTCCGCAGTCTATTTTAAGAACTTCCGTACTGTCTGTTTTTACATGGAATCTGTATTTCTTGTGTCATTTTTCAAGATTAATAAATAAACACTCTATTAGTGCCTGTAGCAAAGAGTAGGGAAAAGGCCAGTGCAAGAAAAAGGAAAGCATGTGGGCCAGGGCTCCAGTCATTAGAGTGTCCGCTCAGGGATCCGTGGTCATCCCACAGCAACGGAAGCAGGACCAGAGTCAGGAGTGCAGAAGAGGAGAGGAGCCAAAGATACACTTCACACTGGCCCTTGGAGTATTTAACCAAATTCAGTAGAGTTTTAAAATTGGGATTCGTAAATGGGAATTGTATTCAAATCTACATCATCTCAAGAGACCACGCAGTTTTCTATGCATTGTGCTCTACGTGGTCCTAAGTAGAGTCAATTGAATATTTCCTGGCGTCTATCTTTTTAGACCCAACTCTACATTAACTGTTCCCCCTGAAAATTTTCACACCTATAAAATACAATGAAAAGCAAGTTGAAACATTTTATCTTTATTTTTTAATCTTCAGAGGGATACGCAAGTGAAAGGCTAAAGAAGTGGACTTAAATTCGTAAAAAGAATCATTAATGCTTACCCGGTTTTCTGCTGAATTCTTTGGGTTAGCACCTACAAAGGTAACTTCAACAACTTCTCCCTGAAAATAAAAACTGATTTCATGAGTTCTAATAATAGTACTTTTCCATGCTCATATTTGGGCCATTATTTATGAAACATTCCTAGGAATCTGGGTACCTGTAGAGATTATATTGTATTTAATTGAATCTTCTGAGAATATTAGAGAACATACCCTTGTAACATGGGAACAGGAATTTGGACCCAGTAAATTACTTCAGAATTTTGGACCAATAATTTGCTTTTGGTAGATTCAGATATAGATGAAGATATAGAGCTATATATCTACAAATTCAAATAACTTAAATGAAATGAAATGGAAAAATTCCTCAAGATATAGATTACTAAAGATTACTCAAGAAGTAGATGCCCTTAATAGTAAAAACTTACCAAACTGTACTCTTTAAAGATGTATTACTGTATGTCATTTATACATCAAAAAATATTTTTAAATAACAAACTAACAAGTCTTCACATGACTTACCATGGTATACAAGACCTTTTACAGGTAAGTTCCCACCTGCTGCTCCACCTTAAGCCCTCTATAGTCTATATACCTACAGGTGGTATGTCTTGGGGCTTCCCTGGTGGCTCAGCCAATAAAGAACCTGTCTGCAATGCAGGAGATCCAGGTCTCTTGATGGGCACTATAAACTCCTACCTATTCTCGAAGACCTAGCCCATATTAAAAACATTTTTTAATAAAAATATTCCATGGGTTCATAATCAATGATTACCATCTAAATAGAGATGTGCAGCTCAATTACTTACTGTTAACTCCCCTGAATAACTACCATCAATTTATTTTTTCTAATTTTCTTCATTTTCACCAGTGAGATTATCAAATTAGCCAGCCTCACCAATGGCCAGAAAAATGTTTCAACAGCAGTTAGAATTTTCTGCAAAAATCACTCTATTCTTTATATAGAGAAATCATCCCTGCAAACCATACCATGGTTCACTTAAAAAATAAAATTTTCATGATTAGCCAAATTTTCCTAATCCTTACATGTTCTTGTCCTTGATTTTTTTCCTACCATCACAATTCCTGTTCACTCACACTCATCTTAACAACAAGAGACAACCCCACTACAGATATAATGTGCCAATTCAAATGGTGAGAAATGTCTGTTCAGCATGACAGCATGAGGAGGTCAGTATGTCCTTTCCCTGTAAAGCAACTATGTATATTGACAAAACTATCAAAAAACCACTTTTAAATTTTATTTTATTTTTTAAAATATAGTCAGTTTACAATGTTATATTCGTTTCTGGTGTACAGTGATCAATTATATATTTTTTTCATATTCACTTTCATTTTAGGTTATTATAGGTTATTAAAGGAGAAGGCAATGGCACCCCACTCCAGTACTCTTGCCTGGAAAATCCCATGGAAGGAGGAGCCTGGTGGGCTGCTGTCTATGGGGTCGCTAAGAGTTGGACATGACTGAGCGACTTCACTTTCACTTTTCACTTTCATGCATTGGAGAAGGAAACGGCAACCCACTCCAGTGTTCTTGCCTGGAGAATCCCAGGGACGGGGGAGCCTGGTGGGCTGCCGTCCACGGGGTCGCACAGAGTCTGACACGACTGAAGTGACTTAGCAGCAGCAGGTTATTAAAAGACATTGAATATAGTTCCCTGTGCTATACAGTGGAACTTTATTGTTTATTTTCTACATAGTAGTTTGTATCTGCTAATCACAAATTCCTAATTTATTCCCCCCATCCCTTTTCCCTAATGCTCAAAATTCTTCAAGCCAGGCTTCAGCAATACGTGAACCGTGAACTTCCAGTTGTTCAAGCTGGTTTTAGAAAAAGCAGAGGAACCAGAGACCAAATTGCCAACATCAGCTGGATCGTGGAAAAAGCAAGAGAGTTCCAGAAAAACATCTATTTCTGCTTTATTGACTATGCCAAAGCCTTGGACTGTGTGGATCACAATAAACTGTGGAAAATTCTGAAAGAGATGGGAATACCAGACCACCTGACCTGCCTCTTGAGAAATTTGTATGCAGGTCAGGAAGCAACAGTTAGAACTGGACATGGAACAACAGACTGGTCCAAATAGGAAAAGGAGTATGTCAAGGCTGTATATGGTCACCCTGCTTATTTAAATTATATGCAGAGTACATCATGAGAAACGCTGGGCTGCAAGAAGCACAAGCTGGAATCAAGATTGCCGGGAGAAATATCAATAACCTCAGATATGCAGATGACACCACCCTTATGGCAGAAAGTGAAGAGGAACTAAAAAGCCTCTTGATGAAGGTGAAAGAGGAGAGTGAAAAAGTTGGCTTAAAACTCAACATTCAGAAAACGAAGATCATGGCATCTGGTCCCACCACTTCATGGGAAATAGATGGGGAAACAGTGGAAAAAATGTCAGACTTTATTTTTTTGGGCTCCACAATCACTGCAGATGGTGACTGCCGCCATGAAATTAAAAAACGCTTACTCCTTGGAAGAAAAGTTATGACCAACCTAGATAGCATATTCAAAAGCAGAGACATTACTTTGACAACAAAGGTCCGTCTAGTCAAGGCTATGGTTTTTCCAGTGTTCATGTATGGATGTGAGAGTTGGACTGTGAAGAAGGCTGAGCGCCGAAGAATTGATGCTTTTGAAGTGTGCTGTTGGAGAAGACTCTTGAGAGTCCCATGGACTGCAAGGAGATCCAACCAGTCCATTCTGAAGGAGATCAGCCCTGGGATTTCTTTGGAAGGAATGTTGCTAAAGCTGAAACTCCAGTACTTTGGCCACGTCATGTGAAGAGTTGACTCATTGGAAAAGACTCTGATGCTGGGAGGGATTGGGGGCAGGAGGAGAAGGGCATGACAGAGGATGAGATGGCTGGATAGCATCACTGACTCAATGGACGTGAGTCTGAGTGAACTCTGGAAGTTGGTGATGGACAGGGAGGCCTGGCGTGCTGCGATTCATGGGGTCGCAAAGAGTTGGACACGACTGAAGGACTGAACTGAACTGAAACTTAGAGTAAGCACAGTACAAGTTCTTGGTTTTCTTACCAGGGTTGTGCTCACCCTCTGTGTTACTACAGTTCAACCAGAGCGGGGAAGGCTATCAAATCTGTACTAAAGTGTCTTTCTGGATGAAAATAAGATGGCTGGTGGCTGGAGGCTTCTGCATAACCTCAGAATGGGAGCTAGTTGTCAGGGGAACAAACCAGGTGATTAGAGAGTTGGAACTTTCAACTCGAACTCCCTGATCTCCAGGGAGGGAAAAGAGCTAAGAGTGAGTTAACCACCCATGGCCAGTGATTTAATCAATCATGGCCAGGTAAGGGAGCCTCCACAGAAGTCCCTGAAGCATGGGATTCAGAGAGCTTCCAGGCTGGTGAACGTGCAGAGATTCTGGAAAGCGGAATGACTGGAGAAGCTCTGCATTCCTTCCCCTATACCTTGCTCTACGCATCTCTTCCATGGGTTGTTCCTGAGTTGTATCCTTTTATAATCAGCTGGTGATCTAGTCAGTAGACTATTTTCCAAAGTTCTGTGAGCTGTTCTAGCAAGTTATTAAACCTGAGGAGGAGAATCTCCAATTTATAGCCAGAGCATCTTCAATTTATAACCAGGCTGGTAGATGCACAGGTGATAACTTGGATTTACCATTGGCGTCTGAAACACGTGTGTATGGGGAGAAGGAAGTGGGAAGAGAGGGTGCTGTCCTGTGGAGCTGAGCCTTTGTGAAAAACAAACAAACAAACAAACAGTGGAAGTGTTAGTAGCTCAGACAGGTCCAACTCTTTGCAACCCCATGGACTGTAGCTCCTCTGTCCATGGGATTCTCCAGGCAAGAATACTGGAGTGGGGTAGCCATTCCCTTCTCCAGGGGCTCTTCCCAATCGAACCTGGGTCTCCTGCAGTGCAGGCAGATTCTTTACTATCTGAGCCACCAAGGAAGCCCACTGAGCCCTTAACTCCAAGTAAATAACATCAGAATTGAATTGAGGGCATCAAATTGGTGTCCACAGGGAACAGGAGAACCTCTACACAATTACTGTGGGGGGAACCTCCACACAATTGCTGTCAGAAGTATTGAGAGTGGAAGGTTAAGAGCAGAAAGAGAGTTCTTTTCCAAGTCCCTAATATCAGGAAAATAGCTAAAAATATACATAGTAAAAAACCAACAGAGGAATTTATAAAAGGACACTACACATAAAAATAACCTAAGCATCCACCTTAAGAGATGAGAAGTGCAAAATAAAATCAAAGCAGGCAGAAGGAAGGAAATTAAACACTAGAGCAAAAATCAATGAAATAGAAAAACAACAGATAAAATCAATGAAGCTAAAAGATGGCTCTTTGAAAACACAAGTCAGCAAAACCAGGAAGAAAGAGGGGACATCATTATTGACCTTACAGGAATTAAACGAATTATAAAGGAATGCTATGAACAAGTTTATCCCAACACATTAGACAATTAAATGAAATGGGAAAATTCCTAAAGACAAATTAAACTGCTAGAAAGACATACAACTGACACAAGAAAAAATAGAACATCTAAATATGCCTAAATTGTGTAAAGAAATTGAATTAGTGATTTAAAATTTTGCCATAAAGAGAAACCCAAATTTAAATGACTTTGCTGGTAAATCTGATCCAATATTTAAAGAAGAAATAATATTAATCTTTTGCATACATTTTCAGAATATGAGAGGAAACACTTCCTACTCCTTCTCTGATACCAGTATTACCCTGATAGCAAGAGCTAAGACAACACATGAAAAGACTAGAAATGCCCCTCATAGACACGAGTACAAAACTCTCTAGAAAGATATTAGCAAACCAAATTTGTGAAGTGAAGTGTTGGTCGTGAGGCGTTAGTTGCTCAATTGTGCCCGACTCTTTGTGACCCCGTGGACCGCAGCCCACCAAGCCCCTCTGTCCATGGGATTTTCCATGCAAAGATAACTGGAGTGGGTTGCCATTTCCTTCTCCAGGGGATCTTCCCCACCCAGGGATGGAACCCGGGTCTCCTGCATTGCAGGCAGATTCTTTACCAACTGAGCTACAAGGGAAGCCCACATGTTGTTAAACCAAATTTAACAACATGTAAAAAGTATTGTATATCATTACTGCTGCTGCTGCTGCTGAGTTGCTTCAGTTGTGTCCGACTCTGTGAGACCCCATAGATGGCAGCCCACCAGGCTCCCCCATCCCTGGGATTCTCCAGGCAAGAACATTGGAGTGGGTTGCCATTTCCTTCTCCAATGCATGAAAGTGAAAAGTGAAAGTTAAGTCGCTCAGTCGTGTCTGACTCTTCGAGACCCCATGGACTGCAGCCCACCAGGCTCCTCCGTCCATGGATTTTCCAGGCAAGAGTACTGGAGTGGGGTGCCATTGCCTTCTCTGGTATACCATGACTAAAGGGTATTTATTTAATATGTGAAAATCAACTAATAAAATACACCCTATTAATAGATAAAAAACAAAAGCCACATGATCATCTCAGTAGACACAGAAAAGCGTTTGGAAAAAAGTCAACACCATTTCTTCATAAGAACTCTCAACAAACTAGACATAGAAGGGAATTTTTTAACCTAATAAAAGGCATCTACAGAAATTCTGATGAAAACATTATACTTAATAACTGAATACTTTTCCTCCTAAGATTAGAAACAAGATAAGGATGTTCATTCTTACAACTTCTTTTCAACATTACATTGGAGACTCTAGCCAATGCAATAAGGAAAGAAATAAAAGGTATCCAGAAAAGAAACTCAAAAAGAAGTAAACCTGCTTTTATTCACAGATGACATACCATACATAGACATTTCTAAGGAATCCACACCAAAGAAAATCTATTGAAACTAATAAATGATTTAGCAAAGTTACAAGAAACAAGATCTATATAAAGTACTAGGGGTAGAAAACCTGCTTCATTTCCGTGTTTTCCCACCCTTGATTTAAGAAACCACTTTTCTACGCTGCAATGAATGGTTCCATGTCTATCTCTTAAAAAAAAAAAAAAAGGAATAATTTGAATTTTAGAAATTCAAGTTTTCCAAAATTGCCATCTGAAAAATAAATACTTCCCCATTCTCATGTGTGCAGAGCCTCTGCAGAGATAAGAACAATTTTCAAAATCATTGCTAACAACAGGTCCGTGGCATGATTCAAGGCAGGTGGTGACTTTTAAACAACATCTTTCCCCCACCTTCAAGTATAGGCCTCATAAGGATCCCAACATCCCTTTCCAAGTCTTACCACTCTGTATATAGTGTTCGCTGGTAGCAGGACATCCCCAAAAGTTGTGCCTTCAGGTGCTCTATCCACAATATTTGGAATTAATGGAGACATCAGTTCTTCAAAAAATGGAGGCTTTGGACCACTGCTCAAATTGGCTACAGTATCCTAGAACAGAGAGTATTTGCTTAAGGGGCGTACAATACAGAACGGAGACCTTTTTCCCTGACCACTGCTACTGCTAAGTCGCTTCAGTCGTATCTGACTCTTAGCGACCCCATGGACTGCAGCCTACCAGGCTCCTCCATCCATGGGATTTTCCAGGCAAGAGTACTGGAGTGCGGTGCCATTGCCTTCTCCACACCCTCCCCAAAATGTCTTCACTGGAACACACACACACACACTCACACACACACACACATACATTCACTTTCACTTTTTCTCTCTCTTCCCAAGAGCTAACAAATGTAACAAAATATGAGGGGAACTTTGCTGAAATTGGAGCCTAGATGTCCATAATTTTAACTTTTGTGACAGAAGAACATTTCGGTCACAGGAAACACTTTCACTCCCCTCGTCAGTATAATCTGAGTGTAAGCTAGGAATCACGCTACGTGAGTTTAGATTCTGGGACAACCATTCTTTACGTGTATGACTCTCAATAGGAACACATGGTCAGCCTCTGTGACATGACATTGTAATTATTCTTTTAAATGTTTAAAAAGTGTTAAGTCTCTCTTAACCAAAGTCACTACCAAGTATTTTCCTAAATCCTTCTCTGTGCTAATTAATGAATATAATAAATATAGTTTTAATTTAAAAGTTAAGATCAGCCTATAACATGCCCAGTTTAATCTATGTTTTCCATAAAATGTGTCACCTTTAATAGTGCCATCAAAATTCTAATCTCTAATCTCTAATAGCCCTTCGTACGTATTTAATATACTTTAACCTTTGCTCTATATACTTAATCTTTATACCAGCCATATAATCTACTCATCATCATTCCCATTTTGCAAATGGAAAAATAGGTTTGCAGACACTCAGTGGTATTTTTGCCCAAGATCACATAGATATTCTTAGACACATAACCATAATATTCTGAAACAAATTTCTGCAAAGTGAATCACACTTCCTAAATATCACTATAAAATTTGATGCCTCTCTTTCTATGGGAAGAGCTATAAACCTGTAATTGCATGAAAGTTAAACAGTGGTTATCTCTGCTGCCACTGCTGCTAAGTCGCTTCAGTCGTATCCGACTCTGTGTGACCTCATAGATGTCTGGCAGCCCACCAGGCTCCTCCGTCCCTGGGATTCTCCAGGCAAGAACACTGGATTGGGTTGCCATTTCCTTCTCCAGTGCATGAAAGTGAAAAGTGAAAGTTAAGTCGCTCAGTCGTGTCCGACTCTCAGCGACCCCATCGACTGCAGCCTACCAGGCTCCTCCATCCATGGGATTTTCCAGGCAAGAGTACTGGAGTGGGGTGCCATTGCCTTCTCGGGTGGTTATCTCTAGATATAGCTTATAGGTTTATACATATCTTTATAATCTGGATATTCTACAAATAGGTACAGGTTTTATGATAAAAACTAAAAATAATTGAAAAGAAAGTATCAGATCTAAAATTGAAAGGCATATTATGATAAAACAATAATCAGGTAATTAAGATATTGGGTTGGCTAATAAGTTTATTCAGGTTTTTGCATAAGATGTTACAGAAAACCTGAATGAACTTTTTGGCCAACCCCATATACCTTAAAGTAGATTCCTTCTACTGAGATTTCAAATACACAGTCAATAGCTAATTAGGTGGAGGCACATGAAATTTCCAATATTTCACTGTTTTGACCTACAGAAATAGCAGTTTTGTTTCAATTTGATATATCCAAGCTTTTTCTTTGAAAGGGCTTTATTGTCTTGGCTAAGCCATCCCTGCCTCACAGCCTTTTGGGGCTTATGTGGTATTATACAAGGATCATTTATTATCTTAAAGTCGTTATCCTGCATATTGACTAATCTTCTGCCACCAGAACGCATCTTTGTATATAAACTATATACCAGAGGTAAGATTTACAGGAGTGTTGTTTCTTTAAATAAACTCATTTAGGTGTACATATTTTAGGTAGATACAATGTATATGTACATTTGAAGACAACTCATACTTTATCAAATCTAAGGCTCTATTGATTATAATAACTATTATTATTTTTGAGCCACCAAGAAAGTAAAAACATGCTAATGTATAATTGTAAGATTCCTTTGATTGGAAGATACATCCCAATTTCAGAGATGTTCTAATAAAGAAAATGGACATGTCAGAATTGATAAACCACTCAATTCATGAAGCAAATGGAGAGAAACTGACCAGGGTTAGGGAGCACTGGTTCAACTCTCAGTTATAGTAAGCTTGATCACTTCTCATCTCTGAACCTATTTGCTCATCTGAAAAATGGGGAAAAATGATAACTCTATACTTCACACATCGATTGCGAGACTAATATGAGATAATATATATGAAAAAAGTGGTCACCACCAAAAGATGACTAACTGACTCTGAATTCATTTTATCGGTTTCAATTTTTAGAGATACCTCACAGCTATAATATTTTTAAATATAAAGGAACTGAACACTCAAAGCGAAGGTCTTTTTGACTTCCCTCTTCATCTCCCCACTCCTGAGACATACAAACACAATGTTTGATTACCGTAGCAATGGCCTTGGCAAGGACTCTGTAAAGCTGGATGTAGGCAGACAGGGTATGTGGTCCATAAATTGTGGATGCGGCCTCGTATCGCTGAGCCTGCAGGAGGGGCAGAGCAGAGTTGGACACCATCCTGCATAGTTCGATCCGTTTGCAGGTGTTGATTTTAGTGACAGGTGATGATTGTACATCTTGCATATCCAAACTGATGTCATTCAAAGCTAATTATGACAAAGGAGGGCGAGCATTTCCATTTACCAGCTGAAGTGAATGGTTCCCACCAACTATTCGTTAAAGGCAATGAATTCTCTTGGCGCGTGCCATTTGGAGAGTCAATCCATTTTATTTGAAAGAGGGATTTATTTGAAAGAAACCATCCTGAATAAATTGGATGGTTATAGAACCATCTGGAAAAGGACATTTAACCCATCCTCTTCTTGTTGTTTAGTTGCTAAGTCATGTCTGACTCTTCTGTGACCCCATGGATTGTAGCCTGCCAGGCTCCTCTGTCCCTGGGATTTCCCAGGCAAGAATACAGGAGTGGGTTTCCATTTCCTTCTCCAGGGGATCTTCCTGACCCAGGGATTGAACCAACATCTCCTGCATTAGCAGAAAGATTGTTTACCACTTCCACCTGGGGAGCCCATTTAACCATCACAGAACTATAAAATAAAATCAAATACATCTCCTTTCACCTGCGGTCCAAAGATTTGGTTATTCACAGAAACCTTCAATTCATCAAATCTAACATGGAACTTATCCCTCCAAATATATCCGCTTTCCCTGTAACATTCTTCATCTCAGTGAAGCCTATGCCAGGATCGTCTGGCAGTCATCCTGTAAGTCTCCAAGTCATCATTCCTTAAAAACCTCTTGAATTCTTTCATTTTCCTCTTTCTTTACTGCTTTAACCTTGGTCAAACCCTTACCTCTCACCCAGATCATAACTACAGCTTCTTCATCAGTTAGTTCTCTGCCTCCACAGTTCTCTGCCTCCACACTTGCCCTTCCAATTCATTTTCTACACTGCCATCCTAGTGAGCTTTCTAAATCACAGCATTCCTTCCTTTGAATTGGACTAGAGTGCCCTAAAATCCTCCTTATTGAGTCAGAGCTCTGTGGCATAGCACAGAAGATTCTCCATTGACTAACCCCTGCCTCCCACTTTAGCCCATCTCACTACCCTCCTCATGTTTATCCCAGGGTATTCAGTTAAGTACAGTCCCTTAAATATACTAAGCCCGCCCCTCTGGACCTTTGCATATGTAACTCCCTCAATATGGAACACTTTCCATTAACTTTCATTATATTTGCTTAATCAGTCCTTACTCATTCTCAAGAACCTGGACAAACAATATATCTTCATGAAAATTTGCCAGTCCCCAGTGTCAAACACCCAGTCTAAACTGCTGCTCTTTCTCTTTGCTTTCATAACACCTTGTGCATCTCTTTCACAGAAATGGGAAATGGAATCATCTGCTTTCTTCTATGTCTTTTATGTCTTCTACTGACCCATAAATTCTAGTGGGCTTGAGGGCAGGAGCAGATTCATAACCATTGTCATGCCCAGATAGTGGCTAATACAATATCTGTCACAAAACACATCTGTTGAATGAATGAGTGAATAAATCAATTAATTAATACTAATTTTTGCATGTCCCTAATCAGGAGACAAGCTAGTAGGAGTTTCTAACTATTTGTACCATGGTCTCCTTTGGCAGACTGTTGAGGCGATGGACCCTGCTAATAGTAATGTTTCTAAACACATAAAATAAAATAAAATACATAGGTAGACAAAGGAAACCCATTAAATGTAATTGAATAATAAACTAGCTTTGTAACAGAGCAATGTTTGTGTTTCTGTGTGATGCCCTTGAATAACAAGATCTTGTAGGAGATCTAATAACTACTGTGATTTTAAAATAGCAACGAGAATAAAAGACTTCCCTGGTGGCTCAGCTGGTAATGAATCTACCTGCAATGTGGGAGACCTGGGTTTGATCCCTGGGTTGGGAAGATCCCCTGGAGAAGAGAATGGCTGCCCACTCCAGTATTCTGGCCAGGAGAATTCCATGGACTGTACAGTCCATGGTGTTGCAAAAGTCAGACACAACTGAGTGACTTTCACTTTCAATGAGAATAAAAGATATTTCCATATATGCAGTAACTAGGTGGGATATAAAAATACTCATGGTTCCTATTGATGACAAAAGTCATAGTACTGATCATGTTACTGTCATTTGTTGGCTACATTCATAATTGAAAGAAGTGCTAAATAACATGCGAGCCTGCTCAGTCACGTCTCACTCTTTGCAACACCATGGACTATAGCCCATCAGGCTCCTCAGTCCATGGAATTTTCCAGGCAAGAATACTGGAGTGGGTTGTCATTTCCTCAGTTCAGTTCAGTCGCTCAGTCATATCTGACTCTTTGCAACCCCATGAACCGCAGCACGCCAGGCTTCCCTATTCATCACCAACTGCCGGGGTCTACCCAAACCCATGTCCATTAAGTCAGTGATGCCATCCAACCATCTCATCCTCTATCGTCCCCTTCTCCTCCTGCCCTCAATCTTTCCCAGCATCAGGGTCTTTTCATGTAAGTCAGGTCTTCGCATCAGGTGGCCAAAGTACTGGAGTTTGAGCTTCAACATCAGTTCTTCCAATGAACACCCAGGACTGATCTCCTTTAGGATGGACTGGTTGGATCTCCCTGCAGTCCAAGGGACTCTCAAGAGTCTTCTCCAACACCACAGTTCAAAAGCATCAATTCTTCAATGCTCAGCTTTCTTTATAGTCCAACTCTCACATCCATACATGAACACTGGAAAAACCATAGCCTTGACTAGACGAACCTTTGTTGGCAAAGTAATGTCTCTGCTTTTGAATATGCTATCTAGGTTGGTCATAACTTTCCTTCCAAGGAGTAAGCATCTTTTAATTTCATGGCTGCAGTCACCATCTGCAGTGATTTTGGAGCCCCAAAAATAAAGTCAGTCACTGTTTCCACTGTTTCCCCATCTATTTCCCATGAAGTGATGGGACCGGATGCCATGATCTTCGTTCTGAATGTTGAGCTTTAAGCCAACTTTTTCACTCTCTTCTTTCACTTTCATCAAGAGGCTCTTTAGTTCTTCACTTTCTGCCATATGTCATGTGCGTATCTGAAGTTATTGATATTTCTCCCGGCAATCTTGATTCCAGCTTGTGCTTCTTCCAGCCCAGTGTTTCTCATGATGTACTCTGCATATAAGTTAAGTAAGCAGGGTGACAATATACAACCTTACACTCCTTTTCCTATTTGGAACCAGTCTGTTGTTCCATGTCCATTTCTAACTGTTGCTTCCTGGCCTACCTATAGGTTTCTCAAGAGGCAAATCAGGTGGTCTGGTATTCCCATCTCCTTCAGAATTTTCCACAGTTTATTGTGATCCACACAGTCAAAGGCTTTGGCATAGTCAATAAAGCAGAAATAGATGTTTTTCTGGAACTCTCTTGCTTTTTCAATGATCCAGCAGATGTCGGCAATTTGATCTCTGGTTCCTCTGCCTTTTCTAAAACCAGCCTGAACATCTGGAAGTTCATGGTTCACATATTGCTGAAGCCTGGCTTGGAGAATATTGAGCATTACTTTACTATAATGCTAAATTACAGTTACAGATAAGGCAAAAATGGAATTATTCTCATCTAACTTATTATTCTCATCTAAGTTTATCCCAGTTAAGAATCTTTATTCAACAGGAATCACTCAAAGGCAGGGACCTTCAGTAAAGTCAACAGAGGGCAGCAGGGCGGACTCCACTGCTGGAATTACTGAGCATTTGTCAAGAGGCAGCCTGTGTGCCACACCATGGATTGCCAAGTTATACCTCAGATCTATTAGAAACTAGTAAGTATGGACTTCTACCCTGTTTTCACGTTTTTAGCTACTGGTGTTTAAAAGTACTTAGGCTACTTTTTGTACTATTTGTAACAAACAAAATAAAAACATCACCAGTCAGCAGCCTCCCTAATTTTTTGAGGCTCTGTTTCTTAATCTGTATCACGCTATAATAACACCCTACTTCAGTCAGGGCTAATTGAGAGGATTACATAAAATCACATTTGCAAGGTGCTTAGCCAGTGCTTTCTCTAGATAGTAGCTGCCAATGGGCATTTTCTCAGGTTCTACAGAAGCTTAAGGCACCAAAAGCATTATGGATCGAGTTAGAAATGTTGTATGCCATAACTCAGGCTTATTACCAGTGCCCTTGACCAGGTAATTTATTTCAGGGAAAGTGGAAGTTAATGAGACTAGAATTCTCTACTGAACTTGGAAATGGTCAACCTAGAACTCCCAAATATGACCTCTGGCTTATCCTTTTCTTACCTGCTCTAAAACAAAATCATCTCTCAAAAAACATGATTAAGGAAGTCCAGAAAGAAAATCTGCATTTGATACAATAGTCTTGACCAGGATATAATTCATTTAAATGAAGAGAACTTTCTACTTTACCTGGTATTCTTCATATGTGGTAATGTAGTGTGTATATACATTACATAGACCTGAAATAACAACAGTCATATTCAGCATCCCATAAGCTTCAAATTCCTAGGGCAAAGGGGAGAGTGCACTAAAATTACTCTTCATCTTAAAGTGTATTATCATTTTTGTTATATTTAACATACAATTATCAATATGAATTTTTATTGTAATATATCTATCTTAATATTTTTCCAATGGTCAAAATTGCCCAGGAATACAGGAGTATCAGAGAGTCCTTGGTGAAAAGTTAAAAGCCTTAACTCTGCACTCCAGTTGGGCAAGTCAATGGATCTATGAACACCCTAATGACTCTACTTCCTGATGCAGAACTTTATCACTAAAAATATAGGTGTTTTATCAATTTCCTAAAAAGTCTAAAGGGAGCATTATTAGCTAACCACAGTAGCTATTTCCAGCTCCAAATAATAAGACTTTTGCTGGTTATGTCATTTTAGAAACATGGACAATACTTTCTGAAATAAAAAAAATCACAAATACAGATAAAATACATAATTTTCAATGTGTTAGATTTTTTTATATAGGACTTTAAGATATTAATGAACTTGGGGTCATTTACTACTGAATCCATAAAACTCATAAATTTTAAAGTATTAGTACATAAATACAAATAAAACATTTTAATCCTACTATATTTCCTTTATATTTTTAATTTTATTCTTATGCCATCAATATTTCATATTCACCTCCAGCCTCTACTTTCAAGAAGTGTAAAACTCTTATCATCTTAGCAAAGATTAATTTAAAAGGTATCAGATCACAAGGATAGGGAATTCTTCTTCTCTTTTCCAAATAAAAATGCACAGGTATATTATTTCATTTGTAACTTACTTCTCGAACTGCCTGCCGAAGTCTCCGTCCAGACATGGTCCTGAGTCAAGAAAACAGAATTATCTAAGTGGTTTCCTATTCAGAATGTACGCAAGGTACACAGAAAGGAACAGAAAAGGTGCGAGGTACACACAAACTTGTAAGGAAAGCCAAAAAGTTAGCCTGGCTACACCACAGTAAAGTGTAGAGAAACAACGCAAGTTCTGGCTGAGCTTTTTTCCACACTGCCCTATCTTCAAAATAAATCCTAAGCCAAAACCAGATAAGTTAAAGGAGGAAAACAGAATCAGTGAATATCACTGGCAGAAGATTACAACTGTCTTCCATTCACCGAGTCAACAATTGGTTACATTCCATGTTAATAAGAGCTGAGGCAAGTAGAGTGTACACTATTCCTGCCTACAGAGAACTTACGCTTCATTCATTTACTTAGCTCAGATGGTAAAGAAACCACTTGCAATGCAGGAGACCTAGCTTCAATCCCTGCGTCAGGAAAATCCCCTGGAGATGGGAATGGATATCCACTCCATTATTCTTACCTAGAGAATTCCACGGACAGAGGAGCCTGGGGGATTACATGGGGACACAAGTGAGCTACTAACTTTATACCAGACCCACTTGAAATTGCTGAGGACTCAACAGTATGGAGCTTACATTCTTGGAAGAGAAGATGGTCAATAGAAAATTAAAAAGTGAGATGACAATAAGTGCAATGCAGAATATAAGGCAGGATAAGGATGAAAGAGGATGGTGGTGGTCATTGTGGTGGTGGTGGTAGCGATGCAATGATGCTGGTAGCAGTGCTGGGTGAAAACAGTGTCATGTACTGTAAGCAGGACTGGCATCTCTGTTAGAGTTTTCAGCAGAGAAATGAAGGAATGAAAGAGTTGGCCATGGAGATATATGGAGGGTAAGTGTTGCAGGTAGAAGGAGCTGTTTAAGTTCAAAAGCCCTAAAACAGGAGCATGCTTGGTAGTCTGAGAATTGTAGTGGAGCCAAGGTGGCTGCAGCAGGTGTGACTGAGGCAAATTAATTTTGTACGGAGTGGTACAAAATCAGATCAGACAGTTTGCTGAAGAGAGGATCGCAGAGGGCCTTGCAGCATATTATAAGGGTGTGAAGGTTTCTCTGGAGAGTTGGGAAGCTATTGAAAGGTTATGATAAGTGACATGATTTCACTTATGCTTTATAGGGATATCTCTGGCTATAATGTTGAGAAAAGACTATAGAGGAGTAAGGCAGAAGCAAGAAAGTGAGATGGTTATTGCAGTAATCCAGGGAGAGGCAATGGTGACTTAGACCCAAGTGGGGAGGAGGTGGGTCGGGCAGAATGATGGAAAGTGTTGAATAGAACATGCAGAATTTGCTGAGGGATTTAAAGCAGGGAAAATTGAAAAAGAACTCAAGGATGACTGAGATTCAGGCCCTGAGCAACGGAAAGACACAAAATTGCTACTTATTAAGACAGGAAATATGGCATAAAGAGCAAATTTAAAACATGTTTCCATGCTTCTAATACCTAAACTGATTGTTTCATGTTCCTGTATTTTAATATTATTTAAAGTCTTTCTGCTGACATAATAAGTCACTGCATAATTTTAATCTAGAATGATAACTTCTCAAATTTTCACATTTACTTCAAGATACCCACTCAGTTCAGTTCAGTTCAGTCGTCAGTCGTGTCTGACTCTCTGCGACCCCATGAATCGCAGCACGCCAGGTCTCCCTGTCCATCACCAACTCCCAGAGTTCACTCTGATTCACATCCATCGAGTCAGTGATGCCATCCAGCCGTCTTATCCTCTGTCGTCCCCTTCTCCTCCTGCCCCCAACCCCTCCCAGCATCAGAGTCTTTTCCAATGAGTCAACTCTTAGCATGAGGTGGCCAAAGTACTGGAGTTTCAGCTTTAGCATCATTCCCTCCAAAGAAATTCCAGGGCTGATCTCCTTCAGAATGGACTGGTTGGATCTCCTTGCAGTCCAAGGGACTCTCAAGAGTCTTCTCCAACACCACAGTTCAAAAGCATCAATTCTTCAGTGCTCAGCTTTCTTCACAGTCCAACTCTGACATCCATACATGACCACTGGAAAAACCATAGCCTTGACTAGACGGACCTTTGTTGGGAAAGTAATGTCTCTGCTTTTCAATATGCTATCTAGGTTGGTCATAACTTTTCTTCCAAGGAGTAAGTGTTTTTTAATTTCATGGCTACAGTCACCATCTGCAGTGGTTTTGGAGCCCCCCTCCACAAAAAATAAAGTCTGACACTGTTTCCACTGTTTCCCCATCAATTTCCCATGAAGTGATGGGACCAGATGCCATGATCTTCGTTTTCTGAATGTTGAGCTTTAACATTCTAATATTTCTGCTTTATTGACTATGCCAAAGCCTTCGACTGTGTGGATCACAATAAACTGTGGAAAACCCTCAAAGAGATGGGAATACCAGAGCACCTGACCTGCCTCCTGAGAAACCTATACGCAGGTCAGGGAGCAATAGTTAGAACTGGACATGGAACAACAGACTGGTTCCAAATAGGAAAAGGAGTATGTCAAGGCTGTATATTGTCACCCTGCTTATTTAACTTATATGCAGAGCACATCATGAGAAACACTGGGCTGGAAGAAGCACAAGCTGGAATCAAGATTGCCGGGAGAAGTATCAATAACCTCAGATTATGCAGATGACACCACCCTTATGGCAGAGAGTGAAGAGGAACTAAAAAACCTCTTGATGAAGGTGAAAGAGGAGAGTGAAAAAGTTAACTTGAAGCTCAACATTCAGAAAAAAAAAAAAAAAAGATACCCATCAGTGAGAGGCATAAAGAGGTTTATTCTTCAGAGGCCCCACCAAAAGGGGGTTGGAAATATTTGTCACTATTGGCCATACATAGCACAGTAGGATACAGAAGAGTCAGTACAGGGTTATCTGCCCATGATAAGAAGTGATTTCAACAGAAACACATCTACAACTACCACAAAAATCTCACAAAATAAAAAAGAGGAACTTACGTGAACTCCCCAGGGATGGCAGTGATGGCCAAGAACCCGAGAGTAACAATCTGAACGTCAACGATATCTGGGTGCCAGGGATGAGGATTTAACAGCTAGGAACCAAAAGCATGAAAACTGTGTTAGGAATATTACTCTCTTTGCTCGAGACAAATGCTGCTCACAGAATTTCCTTTGTTAATGGATATTCAATGTTTCCAGTTGTTTGAGTGTCTTATCCTACAGTCACAGGTGTTTTTCTAAGTCATGTAGTATTAAATATTCTATCTAGAATTAATATGTGAATTTCAAATACCAGTGTCCCATTAACCTGGAATTATGTTCTCATCAATGAAGTTTTTGGTGGCTTTATGGAATCACAATGTGTAACAGATAACCAAGGTTCTCCTATATTACCATGGTGACTATCCTTATACAAGACAAACAAGGAATTACCATCATTTGAAATAACTTAATTATTTCTCTTTTTACTCTATATAACACTTTAAATCTTCAGTTACTAAGTCTTGCCTTACTTTTCTTCTCCAAGAGACTATATCCTTTACCATGTTCAGATTAGCACAGAATCTTTCCCTCTATTCCTTCTATTTCTTCATTGCCTCTCCTTCTTGAAGAACTTCTAAGTAAATGTTAGAAAAAAAATTATATTTAAAAATTGTTTCTACATCAAAAATTCATGGTATTATGAACACTGGCATGAAAATGAAAATCCATGTTCCAAAGGGTATTTAAAGAATATTGCTTTAGTTAATAATGTTGCCTGAGTTCTGGAAAATAACCTGAGATGTCTTTCTCTGTAAGGAATTCTGTGCTCATACATCTTAATCTTATTCTTCCTTTTCCTCTGTTCTAATTGTTTCAATTATTTACTATGGATGTAAAAGTCTAAGTCAGTATATTTAGTAATCATACCCCTTATTTCCTATTTCCTTATTTCCTTAAACTTATGGCATCCATATTTTTAATATTAAAAATTTAATTTGGGAACATTTGTATAATACACAGATCTACTATTCAACACAGACCTATTCATATCTGATAATTCATAAATTTAAAAATAACAATATACTAATTTCACCATGATAATCCAAATGCATTACCTCTCCAGTCTGAAGAAGGACTGGCTTTGGTTTATGGCATTCTTTGATTTCTTCAGATGGCTTGCCCAGAACCTGATCCCGAAGAGTGTCCCAAAATGAATCGCCTTCTGTCATCCCTATTAGGAATGTTATGATTAATATGATTGCAACCCTCTGAAAAATACCATCATTTTGACAAATGTTGTACAATAATGCTTTCAGAACTTTGAGAGATTTTATTAAGTTTGCTGTTCAATGATTTCAAACAGTTTGCAAAATAGAAGAGGTAAAATTTCCTGTTCATATTAAAGTAGGAGCCATTATTTAATTAGATCCTCAATGTGGTTGATAGAGTAAAAGAATATACATGTTCTACATCTTTCAGGTTTTGTTTTTATTGCTCTTCCTCAACCATGTTGCCAATTTTTAAAATATGATATAATTAAATGCAGGTCAATGAGCTGAATTATCCTTTTCCTATTTTGAGAGCTATAAAAGATATCTCCAGTTTGAAGTACCAGTTGTTTAACTTGTGGTCTCTAAAGACCCTCTCTTGATCTCCACTTAATTATGTGTATACACACACACGAGCAATTAAAAACCACCAAGCCTAACACCCATAATCTAGGAAAAAGCTATGTTAACTACAAAACCTAAGAACATAGAATACATAATCAGGAAAATATAATTACTATGAACTTATTTGGACCTACTTATAGAGCACACATGGGACTCTCAAAGAACTCTTCTAGCTCAGTAATAAAAAGACAAATAGACCAATTTAAAAATAAGAAAAATACATGAACAGATATTTCTCCAAGTAAGACACAATAATGGCCAACAAATATAAGAAAAGATGCTCAATATCCCAGGAAAACGCCAGTTAAAACCATAATGAGATACCACTCCACACCCCAGGGGTAGCTAGAATCAAAAAAAAGGAAGATAAAAACAAGTATTGGTGCGGATGTGAAAAAATTAGAATCTTCAGAGAGAAACTGATGAGAACATAAAATTGTGCAATGACTTGAAAATACTCTGGTAGTTCCTCAAATAATTAAACATAGAATTTTACCATAGTGATCCAGCAATTCCACTTCCAGGCATGTACCAAAGAAATGAACGCATATGCTCACACAAAAGCCTGGACGTGAATATTTATAACAGCATTATTCCTAACAGCCCAAAACAGAACAACCCAAATGTCCATCAGCTGAGGAATGCATAAATAAAATCCGACAAAACCATACAGTGAAATATTATTCAGCCACAATATGACATAATGAACTTATCTACAAAATAGACTCACAGACATAGAGAACAGAAGTGATTGCCAAGGGGGAGGGCTGGATTGGGAGCTTGGGATTAGTAGATGCAACTATTATATAGAGAATGGATAAAAAACAAGATTCTACTGTATAACATAGGAAACTATATTGAATATCCTGTGATAAATCACAAGGGAAAAGAAAATGAAAAAGAACATGTATATATATATACATTATATATATACACATTTGTGTATAACTGAGGCACTTTGCTGTACAGCAGAAATTAACACTACACTGAAATCAACTCTACCTCAATAAAACAATTTTTAAAAAGAAAAAAGGCAATGAAATTATTTTAGAATCCATGATACAACAGGGATGAACCTTGAAAACATGATGCTAAGTGAAATAAGCCAACACAAAAAGCCACGTATTTTTATGATTCCATTTATACGAAATGTCCAGAAGAGGTAAATATAGAGATAGAGATTCGTGGCTTCTTAGGCCTGGAAGAGATGGGGACTGGGCTGTGATGGCTAAAATGTACAGGGTTTCTCTTTGAGGTGATGACAACGTTCTACAATTGATGGCAGTGACGGTTGCATGTATCTGTGAACACATTAAAAACCACTGAATTTTATGTTTTGTGAATTACATCTCAATCAAGCTATCAAAAATTATTTATTTTAGAACATTAGACCAAGCTAGATGAAATATTGCCAGGCAAGATGATGCCAACTGTATTATGTTACAATTGTATTTATTTTTCAACTAATGGTTCCAAAATATACATGTATATAGAAGACCAGAATAAAATAAGCCAAAATATTGCCTGTTGGTGCTACTTTTCAATTTTTTTAACTTTGTGTACTTTCCAATGCATGTTATTACAGTGATAATCAGGATAAAGTATAAAACCTATAATAATCATGGAAATACACACAGGAAGAAGACCCAGGATCACATGCTTTATGCTCCTAAAGTCTTCTGTTCTGAGGAATTTGGGCTCCAATAAAGAATTCCAGGAAAAAGACACTAATAACCAGATGGAAGGGCCAATTCATATTGTGGGTGTTAAAATGACACTCCTACTCTGCACCATTCCAACTCCATTCCTGCCCAATTTAAAACTATTCCTCCACAGGTTGAAATGCAGAGAGAATCTCTGATTCTTATCTGAATCCGTGGAAAGCTAAATTATGAAAGATACTGACCCTTGAGAAATCATGTACAAACCTGGAAAGCCTACCTACCCTTAAATTTTAGAAATTAAAATAGTAAATGTAGTGGTTATGTGAAAACCTGTTAAGGAAAAGAGTCCTGAAGTTCAGAATCTAGAACCATAAACCTGATCAGACTGCACCTCACCCTGAGTAAAACTGACGGTTCCAAATCCATCGATTGTACCAGCTGCAAAACTGTAGCCCAAGGCTGGTTTACACGTTTTTACCTAAAGGAAAAAAAAATTAACACAAACAAAAGAAACAGAAGTTGAACTTCAACGATAAGATCAGCCCAGAGCTTCTCCCTTGTGGCACATAATCAGTATGACTCAGTGACACTTACTGTGTGTGTTGAATTGAGCCAGACGGTGACATCCGTCATATTCACCCACTGATGAGCTGAAGCCAGTGGCCCAGTTACCTCCTGGGAGGCAGACTCATACAGTTCCTAGAAAACCCACACAGCCTTACCATGAAAAGCAAACGAGCTAAAATGAATACTATACACTTTTACCCAAAAAGTGCCAATTTGGAAAAGCATCTTTCAGTCAAGTAATGTGGTGCTGGCTGATTAGCCAGAGCATTTTCAACTCTCCACCAAACCCACAGTGACTTCCCAGAAACCTGAAGGCCCTGAGACTGTTGACCTGGGTTTATTGCCCACAAATACGACATTCCAGCAATGCAGGCTATGGCACAAGATGCTCCAACCTCACTGGAAAGACAGTCAAGATATTTTAAGGTTAGGAGTGAAAGCCTTAGTTGCTCAGTCATGTCCAACTCTGCAACCCCATGGACTGTAATGTAGCCCACCAGGTTCCTCTGTCCATGGGATTCTTCAGGCAAGAATACTGGAGTGGGTAGCCATTCCCTTCTCTAGGTGATCTTCCTCATCCAGGGATCAAATCCCAGTTACCTGCATCACAGGCAGATTCTTTACCATCTGAGCCACCAAGGCAGGTTAGGAGTAGACGGACCAAATTATCTTCTTTGCAGAGAACAAGAGTTTTTCCTCAGGGACTCTCATGGAGTTTTCCCTCTCATAGTCCTTGAGTTCTCTGGCAGGGGCTAATACCAAAGAGGGACTTGAGAGAATTCAGGAGCCACTTCATCTGCATCAGTTCTCTCACCCACTGTCCATCTTTTGATGGTCTTTTTTTCCAATAGGATCAATTGATGCTTTTTTAATCTTATGAGAAATATATGAATTCCTTTTTTAATCTTATGGGAAATGTGAATAAAAATATATTTAGAAATGCTTGTGTTCTTTCAAGTCTTTATTGTATCGGTTACAGTATTGCTTCTGTTCTGTGTTTTGGTTTTTTGGCCTGAGGCATGTGGGATCTTAGCTTATCTACCAGGGATCAGTCAGCACTGGAAAGTGAAGTCTAAGCATTGAAACACCAAGGAGGCCCCTGGCAATGTTTGTTTTTATTCATCTCTATCCTACAGTAGAGGAGGCAAACCCTGCTTCAGCACCAGTGCCCATGCCTGACACCTAACTCATTTTCATTCTATTGCCATTCCAGTTTCCGCTGCTGTGTGGGAACTCAAGAGATAAGTCAGAAACACCAGCTGCAGCCCACCTCTCCTGATTTTGTTGTTGTTGTGTTGTTGAGTCTCTTAAGACCTGTACGACCGCCTCCCTCATTAAGAGGAAAGTTGTGCCTTGCTGAGAATGTGGGACCGATCTCAATGTCTCTAGGCTTAGAATGGTATTAAAATTTCTGATGCCAAATTGTGTCACAGGTGTACACCCTAAATAGAATCTGTTAATTTAGAACAATCCGCTGATGAGACCACAGTAATTAAAAAGAAACTGCAGCAATTAGGCTGGCTGGTGTCTTCTGTTTTTAAAGGTGCTTTTGTTCTTCCTTAATTGCTCCTGAAACAGTTTAGAACCCTTGAGACACAATATTTACATAAACACACACACACACACACACACACACACACACACTGATGGGCATGCTCATTAAAGCCAGAGGTTAAAGTGACTGCCTGCAGTGCGGGAGACCTGGGTTCGATCCGTGGGTTGGAAAGATTCCCCTGGAAAAGGAAATGGCAACCCACTCCAGTATTCTTGCCTGGAGAAACCCATGGATGGAGGAGCCTGGAGGGCTACAGTCCATGAGGTCGCAAAGAGTCGGACATGACTGAGCGACTGAACTGAACTGAACTGAAGCTATAAAAAGGCAGAGATTTAACTATCTTTATTAGCGATGGTTGAGCTCAAAGCTATCCTTTGTTTTTCCCCTGGAAACATCTTCATGGGAGCTGATACAAACTATGTGAGCATACTAGAAATTTAGGAGAGGTAAAATTTAGGAGAGGAAGGAGGGTAGAGTAACTGGTAGTAAGCTCTCTGGAAACCAGATTCTTCATCAAAAGATCTTTTAAATAAGATGGATGATCTGTGCCATATCAAAAAAGACCAAGGGCTAATCTGAATGCAAACTGCAAGAACTGGGAATTGTGCCACTCAGCTTTATCTTGTCCCAAAAGAAAAGATAGGAAATGGTCAGGGGACTTGGCAGGCAAAGGCCCCAGAGACTTCTGAGAATTTGGGTCAGTATGGTCATATCTGATACTACATTAATTGAAAACTACAATCTATCATCTAACTGCCTGAAGCAAGCACTCTGGCTGAAAGAATGTTTTCCTGATTACCTGCTTTTAAATGTACTTCCTGTAGGAAGTCAGTCACAAGCAGTCAGAGAGAGGCTCCTGTGCGGTATGTGAAACAACCTTCCTGGTTGACAATAAACAGCATTCATACCTTCAGACTCCTTGGCGCAGCTTGAGCTCTTGCTGTCTTCCTCACAAAGACCAACTTCCCAATGAAAAATGTCAGTGGATTTTAAAGTATAGTTTTGAATGACGATAAAAGCAGCAGGGCCCACAGCTTACCTTTGCTTTGTCATATATTATCCGTCCTATGATTTGTGTACTTTCGAACATATCCTGCCCAGGTCCCATAGCCACACACATGCTAGGCTGGAACAAAATGACGCGAGATACGTTCTTAGTGAAATAAGTGATTCTTTCAAGGGATGGAAAATGAAAAGCGAATCTGTGCAAACAGACTTTCTTTTTGGCTGTGTGGCCTGTCGGACATTTGTTCCCCAACCAGCCAGGGACTGGATCCAAGTTCCCTGCACAGGAAGCGGAGTCTTAACCACTGGACCACGAGGGAAGTCCCAGCAAAGAGATTTTTTTTTTAAAGCCACATTCCAGCATCTCTTTCCAGATGTTCTCCCAATTTACAGATTATGAAAAACAAAATCATTCTGGAATTAGAGCAATGAACATTGCTAGAATTCATCTATTTCAACATAAGACATAAAATCGATGCATAATATTCTATTGCAAATACGTATCATAATTTATTTAACCATTTCATGTATGAATTTTGGAATTTAACAAATAATCATCCACTCTAATGTGAATTAATAATGTGTAAAAATTTTGTAAATGAAGGGTAACAAAGACTTTTTTTCATTGAATTATAATTGATTAAAAATGTTGTATTAGTTTCTGGTGTAGGAAGACTTTTTTCTTACTTTTTTAAAAATTGGGGTATCATTGCTTTACAATAGGAAGACTTTCTATATAAAATAGTAAAGTATAAGAGAAAAGTATAATTGTTAAAAATATATTTCTCATTGGGTGGATGAACTTGACTGGGATAAAATAAATAGCCCAAACATAGTGTTTGATAAAAGCAATATCACAGGTGAAATATTCTGTAAACACAAAGAATAAGAACCAGAAACTAGACCCTGCTGCTCATGTCAAAGGTGGAAAATCTAAATGCAGATGAGGGGAAGCAGTTAAATAAACAGTGGTATAGCCTCACTTGTTGAGTGTAAAGCTTACTACACAGAACTATCTCGAGTGATAAAGAGATTTTTAAAAGACAAATTAGGTAGAAAACCCAAATTCTGGACAAAAACAAAAAAAATCTCAATAAATAAGTTATAAAATATTGTTCATGGATGCACACATGTAGGAACAGGTGTGATAGTGGTAATTTGGGGGAAAAGGAGCAGGTGGAGGGGAGAAAGGTAAGCAGGGACTTTCACTTTTTACTGCTCTTTAAGATTTCCATGTGGTTTGAGTTTTTGTGGTGGTGGTGTAGTTGCTAAGTCATGTCCGACTCTTGCAACCTCATGGACTGTAGCCTGCCAGGCTCCTCTGTTCATGGGATTCTCTAGGCAAGAATACTGGAGTGGGTTGCCATTTTCTTCTCCAGGAGATCTTCCTGATCCAGGAATTGAAACCGGGTCTCCTGTATTGCAGGCAGATTCTTTACCAACTGAGCTACAAGTGAAGCCTCAAGTTTTCACAGCAACACTTTTTTTTTGTTTTGTAATTTATAAGAAAAAGAATTTTGATGTTACATTTTTAGAAAAACCCTAAAGACATGATAATCGGAGAGAAATGTCTGAGGCAGGCAGTTTTTGTACTAAATTGTGACTTCAGAAATGCCAAGGCAAAATGTATCAAGCTGTCCAAGTTTAGGAAAGGATATTTAATCTGTGACATTTACTAAATTGTCTTACCGTTCAAAAAATATAAGCATCAAATGGAAAACTATAATTTTATCCAATCAAAATTTAGTGGGTGCTTTTGAGAAGAGCAAATGCTAGCAGTAAGTAGGCCAGAGTATACTTGAGGAGAACATAATTGTAAATAAACAGTGATTACTTAAACATAAAATGTCTGTGAGATGCAAAAACAAAGATTTAATGTCATTATTACCTACCCCACCAATGGGACAAGAGCTATTGGCGTTATCACAAGACTCTCCTGTGTTGGTGCATTGCGGGCCAAGAACATTGGGGGAAACATCTCCCAGATTTGATGAAGCAAAAGCTGCTACATACGGTCCCTGCCAAAAGAAACATCCAATTGCCTTGTATACTTTCTTATTTACTGCAATGAGTTCCATTAAAAAGGCAGACATTCAACCCACTCTGGTGAACTATTCAAAATCATTTGCACAGGATAAAAGGAGGATATTTCCCAGGTACAATATTCTGAGAAAGATTTTTGTTTCTGTAAAGACTCACATTGCAGTCAACATATATATTATTACTCATAATGTTCCAATTATCAGTGAAACTATTTTAAGAGAGTTTCAAATTTGTGTCTCAAACAGCAACATTTTGACAAGAAATACAATGTGCAACAAGTTATAAAATGCTGACCCATAATCTCATGTTTGGCGTTGTACCTGGAACTCAGAGACCCATTTTTCCTTTAAAAATAAATAGCCTATTGGCTTAAAAAGTAAAGAGTCAATCTGGATATTTCTGCTGTACAACTGAACCTAAATATTAGCATCCACCATCCAGACTTGCCCTCCACATATCTTTTCTCTATCTCTTCAACCAGAAATAACTACATATAATCTTTTTTCAGTAGGGTAAGACCTTAATCTCAACCTAACTGGTCTACCATTTCACCTTAAGTGTCTTAAATTTACTTAAGGAAAGAGATAATCAAGCATAGGAGACTATGTGTCATTTCTTATACTAAAAAAAATAATGGGAAATTACTTCCTTTTTCCTAAAAAACAGGCTAAAATGAAAAATCAAATAGAAGATTGTCAATAAAGGAGCTAAAAAGTCAAGCCAAATGTTCACGGGGCTAGTATTGTTATAACAGAACACTTAGTCTAGTCTAGGGCCTGGGGTTCTCATCTCGTCATATATCCTCCTGCATTTCGGGTTTGGATGCTGTGGTCAAGCAGAGCAGGGTCCTTCCTCACCACTTACCTATCAGCAGTCCACAATCTACACAGAGCCGACAAGCTTCCTGAAGTACACGGACTAGATTCTGGGACCGCCCCCCCCCCAAGCTCTGATCCCATCACTCACTGCATTTCAAATACCAGTCTAATGGATTAGGATTGTCTCTGACTTAGGCCATATTGCAGGAAAGTACGGAGAAGGCAATGACACCCCACTCCAGTACTGTTGACCGGAAAATCCCATGGATGGAGGAGCCTGGTAGGCTGCAGTCCACGGGGTCACTAAGAGTCAGACAGGACTGAGCGACTTCACTTTCACTTTCATGCATTGAAGAAGGAAATGGCAACCCACTCCAGTGTTCTTGCCTGGAGAATCCCAGGGACGGCGGAGCCTGGTGGGCTGCCGTCGATGGGGTCGCACAGAGTCGGACACGACTGAAGTGACTTAGCAGCAGCAGCAGCAGCAGCAGGAAAGTAGAACAAAGTCTTCCAAAGGAACTTAAGAGGGAAGCCTGGACCAGAGAAGAGAACTCATTCCCTGCCCTCATTTGGATTCCTACAGCATTAAGAAGGTGCTTAATAATTTTATATTTTTGAAAACAAAAGTAAACATCAACATTTTCTCATATCTCATATCCAAGTTGATCAAAAACTATTATATGTTGCAAAAATCTTTAATTTGTTCTTCCTAATCCAACTAACTGAAACTTTTTGAAGTCATCAATATAAGTAGTATTTGACACAAAGTCAATAATCATTTAAATTTTGTCTTTCCTGATAAGAGAGGATGGAGAATTCTCAGTATGTGATATCCATGATGACACTTTCCTCTGAAGATCTGAATCAGCTATTCTGAACACTGCATGAATGATGATACTCAGTAATTAAGATGAAGCTTTCAGTGACATAAATTCTCACCTCTCCAGGTAGATAACCTTTGTTCTTCTCTTGCTCAAAAAGGTAAGATGCATAACCTACGTTGTCACTATTTACAAGATGATTGGTGTTTTTCATGCTGACTGGGTGGATGGCAAACCAGCTGTAAAAGAACAAGAAGACCCAAGTTAATGGTGAGAACCAAATAAATGGAGTCACAAATGATATCTGGGAGCTTAAGTTTCCACCAGCAGGGGAAAAAAAGTGCTATTGACAATAGGTATTCTTTCATTGTTAATGAACTTAAATTACAAATAATATACTCAAGAAGTCTGATCACTTAAATTAAGAATACAAAATTATTATTACAAATATTCCATTACTGTCATCTTCATTGTAAGCTTTTAACAAGAGCCAATACTGGGTAGTTACCAGACAATATACCTACAGAAATGTATCAACATAGACTTTGTCCTTCAAGCAGGTACATACATAATAATTATTTGAATCAATCCTACCCAATTCAATAGACATTTACCAAGAGTCTGCAGTGTACCAAGCACTGAATCAATCAGTTTACTCTAGAATCTTGCAGAGGACAAAGATGTAAACAAATGGCCTTGATACAGTGTGACAAATGCTATAAATAAGGAGTCATAAAGTGTTTGGGGACCACAGATGACTAGCAATTAATTCTTAAAGGCATTCCAGGGAGAAAGAACAGCAGAATAAATGCACAGGGGTATGAAAGAGGATGCTATGCCTAATTCAATATACCCTTATGCATGGTAATACCTTGTTTAATTGTAAAGCTATAGAGTTTACAAGTTAATTTCACATCTGTTACCTCATTTTAACTTCACAGCAACCCTGAGAGGTAGGCTTTTATTACCTGCACGGTACCAGGTATCTCAAAGAAGCAATATGGTGGCCCACTTGTCATAGAGGACCAAGGTTAAAGTTTGGGCCTTGTGACACCTTGTCCAGTGGCTTTCATAGGATCAAACCTCCACCCAGGTGAAAAAGGTGTTTACAGGATAGAAGGCTGTGAGGCAGACTATCAGGAATACTCAAGAAAAGAGAGATTCCAATTCATAACTTTTCAAGCTAATTTAGGATTTTTTTAAATCTTTTGATTTTTCTTCACAAAAAGCTTTTAAAATATTTTTACCCAAGTCATATGGTGCACAAAACTGAACATTCAATAGCTCGTTCAATATACATGTAGTTAACTCTGGCTCTGTGCCAGACACCAGGAACATAGAGATGAATGAAGCATCACCTCACCCTTGAAAAATGCTTCACCCTTGAACAATGTGACATCTGAGCTGGCACTTAAAAGATGAGTAGGAACTTGGCAGGGGAATGACTAGAGAAAAGTCATCTGCAGCAAAAGTATGGAGATAGGAAGGAAAAGATGCAGTGTATTCAGAGACTGGATGGTCAGGGGCACCAGGGTAGAAAGGATGAGGGGAAGGAGAGAGGGCAGTTGATCTTTTCATTCAATCAAAATGAATGCATAATGTGGTTGGCATTATGTTAAACCTCAACACTAGAGTCAGGTATGTTCTCTGCCATCAAGGAACCATAATATAATATCTGCCATCAAGGAACCATAATATCTGGGGAGAAAGCAAAAGCAAAAAATTTTGGTCTACTAATTAGACTATAAACTTGAATTATTAATTTTCATTTACTTTAGGCCTCAGAAAATTGATTGAACTTTTCTCTACCAAACTGAAAAAAATAGTAATCAGAAAAGTTATTTGCATTTCAGAATAGGAAGATGCTGTATCTTTCCTCCTCTGCCCTTTAAAATATATGCTATAAAAATATCAGGCTTGTTAAAGCAAACAAAGTACTTTGGTAAGAGATGAATATTTATAAAGATATGCAGAAAAGTGGTCATTTTAATTTTAAAAACACTTACCATTTATTTTATCTGGTCAAAAAATATTCATCTAAGTAAAGTTCAAAAGAGAGGAAGAAAGGTTTAGGTAGTTTCAAAAGAAGTGAGAATACAGCCATAAAAAGATGTCGATGTCCTTGATAATAAGCATTTCGAAACAATGACTTTAAAATAATGTCACAGCTAGAGCAAGACTCTACTTGATTCACCATGATGCAATCCCGGTACTGAGAAAAGTCAAGAGATTTGAGATCTAATCATTGTAAGTAGCAAAGTTAGTTCAAATTTCTAAAAAACTTCTGAAAAATCAATTTCCATCATGCTCAATGGTAAAGAATCTGCCTGCCATTGCAGGAGACTCAGGAGACAGGGGTTTGATCCTTGTGTTAGGAAGGTACCCTGGAGAAGGAACTGGCAACCCCCTCCAGTATTCTTGCCTGGAAAATTCCATGAACTGAAAAGCCTGGCAGGCTACAGTCCATAGTATCCCAAAGAATCAGACACAACTGAGCACACACACATACACAGTGAATCGATAAACTGCAGATTAATACAGAATAATTATCCTCTCCTCCTGTGTAACTGAGGTATTTCTAGTGTTTCTTTCAATTCAGACATTGTGTATTTCCTGTTGTGAAAAGCCAAATGCAGAAATGAGCTCTTTAAACATTCTGAAACAGTAATAACCCATCGCAGGTTCTGTTCTCTCAGATCTGAGCTGCCCTCTTCACATGGAAGCCAAGGTCTGAACAAAGGTGACTGGCAAAGGGGTAAGTGAAGGCTGAAATCTGGCTCCCACTCAGCTCCCAACTGAAGCACACCTCCATCAGCCCAGAGAACGCAACATCTTTATGTGCTATGCAGCAAGTCCTATGTGCCAGGTATGGCCATCTCCAACCTAAGTGTCCACCAAAGGGGAGAACAAGAACATTGTACCTCCATTCAAAGGCAGTGGTCATGGAAATGTGTGACAACATGGGAGATCTTTGGACAAATACAATATAGTACACTGTTCAGTTCAGTCGCTCAGTCCTGTCCTGCTCTTTGAGACCCATGAACCACAGCACGCCAGGCCTCCCTGTCCATCACCAACTCCCAGAGTCCACCCAAACCCATGTCCATTGAGTCAGTGATGCCATCCAACCATCTCATCCTCTATCGTCCCCTTCTCCTCCTGCCCTCAATCTTTCCCAGCATCAGGGTCTTTTCAAATGAGTCAGCTCTTCTCATCAGGTGGCCAAAGTATTGGAGTTTCAGCTTCAACATCAGTCCTTCCAAAGAACACCCAGGACTGATCTCCTTCAGAATGGACTGGTTGGATGCCCTTGCAGTCCAAGGGACTCTCAAGAGTCTTCTCCAACACCACAGTTCAAAAGCATCAATTCTTCGGCGCTCAGCTTTCTTTACAGTCCAACTCTCACATCCATACATGACCACTGGAAAAACCATAGCCTTGACTAGATGGACCTTTGTTAACAAAGTAATATCTCTGCTTTTTAATATGCTGTCTAGGTTGGTCATAGCTTTCTTTTCAAGGAGTAAGCATCATTTAATTTCATGGCTGCAATCACCATCTGCAGTGATCATGGAGCCCAGAAAAATAGTCAGCCACTGTTGCCACTGTTTCCCCATCTATTTCCCATGAAGTGATGGGACCAGACACCATGATCTTAGTTATCTGAATGTTGAGCTTGAAGCCAACTTTTTCACTCTCCTCTTTCATCAAGAGACTTTTAGTTCCTCTTCACTTTCTGCCATAAGGGTGGTATCATCTGGACTCAAAAGTGTCACCCCAAAATTCATGCCTAGCAGAACCTCATAGTGGGATCTTATTTGGAAACAGAATTTTTACAGATGTAAACAAGGTAAAATCATACTATCTTTGGTTGGGTCTTAAGTCCAATGACTGGTGCCCTCATAACAAGAGGAAAGCGACAGAGAGACACCCACATATGAGGTTGTAGGTGCGGGGAGCTGCCCGTGAGAACGGGGTCCTTTGTCTGAAGGACACAAGCTCTGGAAGCTGCCTCAGTCCTTGAGGATTTGCTTGCAAACATAGCTCTCTGTCCTGCCACCCCAGAGATTAGGAGCTTATTTACTGCAGACACCTGGAGTTCTGTGCAAACTTCTCATGCACAGAGAAATGTTATCTGGTGTAAGAAATAATAACAGGGTGCCATTCCCATGCTCTCAAGATTTCTTGTGACTGTTTGTAAGATGTATAGGTCAACCAAGAAAAAATGTCAACTGTCTTGTCTTTCTCACGCTCTTCTGTATAAATATAAAATGCTGAATAAAGTTGGTGTCAGACTGAGTCCCTTCATGGAGACATGTCTGAACCTCTCGACCCCATCTTTGTTGTAGAATTCCTTTGCTGTAGTTTTCTTTCTTAGCCACGCCGTACACGTCTCGGGACCTGATCAACTTTGCTGGCTAGCACCGGCATGTAGGAAATGTGAAGATGGAGGCACAAACTGGAGTGATGTATCTACAAGCCAAGGATAGGATTGCTGGCAGTCACCAGAAGCTAAGAGGAAGGCATGGAAGTGATTCTCCCTCAGAGCCTCCAGAAATAACCAAACTTACCATTAGGTAGGAAGTTAGGCATGAGCAGCCAGGAGTGTCCTAGACAAAAAGGATGCAGGTTGATCTCTAAACCCCATCCCAGACACATCCAGGAGGGCTCACAGATATACTGCAAAAATAACCACAGAGACTTTTCCAACTCCTGCGCAGGTGCTCTCTGCACACAGTGGATACAAACTAACCTCGGGGGCTTCCTCAAGTAACCTTAGACACCTAGGAGCCCATTAAGGATTCATAAATATTCTACATATGTATATGTCTGATTATAACAGACTGAATTATGGGAAGACATGTGCAACAAAGCCTGGTGTTATATAAGTTGCAACTGTCAATCAGCCTTGAGTATATGCCCATTTGCATTTCCTTTCCTTATTGGTGGTGGATACAAGCCCTATGTTGCACAGTTCAGTTCAGTCGCTCAAGTGTCCGACTCTTTGCGACCCCATGAATCGCAGCACGCCAGGCCTCCCTGTCCATCACCAACTCCCGGAGTTCACTCAGACTCACGTCCATCGAGTCAGTGATGCCATCCAGCCATCTCATCCTCTGTCGTCCCCTTCTCCTCCTGCCCCCAATCCCTCCCAGCATCAGAGTCTTTTCCAATGAGTCAACTCTTCACATGAGGTGGCCAAAGTACTGGAGTTTCAGCTTTAGCATCATCCCTTCCAAAGAAATCCCAGGGTTGATCTCCTTCAGAATGGACTGGTTGGATCTCCTTGCAGTCCAAGGGACTCTCAAGAGTCTTCTCCAACACCACAGTTCAAAAGCATCAATTCTTCAGCGCTCAGCCTTCTTCACAGTCCAACTCTCACATCCATACACGACCACAGGAAAAACCATAGCCTTAACTAGATGGACCTTTGTTGGCCAAGTAATGTCTCTGCTTTTGAATATGTTATCTAGGTTGGTCATAACTTTCCTGCCAAGGAGTAAGCATCTTTTAATTTCATGGCTGCAGTCCACAGGGCACCACCAAAAGGAGGAAGAGATGGGAAGTATAAAAAGGGGAAGTCAAGAGGGATTGTTACAATTCCTATGTCTGTTCAATAAAGGATCTGTCTGCCTGCGCTGTAATTTGTCTGTTGTTTTAAACTCTTTCGTCCATCGCTCCACATCTTTGTAGGAATGAGACAAGAACCGAGGGAGAGAAATCAACTAACCTGACACTTCCAAGACCCTGACTTCAGACTTCTGGCACTTCTTGATCTGCGACAGAAAAAATTTCTGCTGTTTTAAACCAGCAGGTCTCTAGTGATTTGTTATGGAAACCCTAAGAAACTAATACAGAGACCATACATTTTAGTGGCTTAGAGCTCTGGCATTGGACATAAGTTATTATACCTAACCTATTTGAAACTCAGTGTTCATATCTGTAACATGATAGGTAGTATCCACCTCATGGCATTTGACAATTAAGAGAACAAATGTATCTGAAGTGTTTAGCACACAGACTGGTCTATGCTAAGAATGGAATAAATCTTCACTGTGATGATGCTATGTTGATTTTGACACTGCTGCTGCTGCAGTAAAGATGATGATTAAAAGGAAAAAAATGATGCAAAGCTATGTGTACATATATGTATAGTTAATAAGATAAATACAATATTAAAATATATGATGCATGTGCCTGTGTGTATTCAACACATGTATATCACCCCATATAATATAAGCTTTAAATAATTAAATGAAGAAACCCTTTCCTCTTATGACAGGGACTTGAGAGCTTACAAAATACCAGTGTGCCCTCTAGTTCCCAACTCCACTGGTAGGGTGGAGCATATGAGTCTGGCTAGTAACATATGAGCAGAAGGACCACCCAAATTTTATGACATTTTGCATGAATGGCAAATGTGTACATTAAAATCTGTCATGTGTTAAGCCACTGTAATTTCAAGGTCTATGGCATCACCTGGCATTAGTTAATTCGTCTCTTAACACACACCTAATCAACACATCTCTTTTTCACCTGTCTTATGTTCCTCCTTGCCCCACCCCATGACAGACAGTTGGGAAAAGGAAAGCAAAGAATGTTTCATTGTGCTATATTGAAAGGGCTATTAGACCCAGAATTTTATGCAAAAGACAGCTTGAATGCAAAACAAGCAGATGCCATGACTACAGACCAGATTGCTCAAATTAAAGAAGGACAATGAGCCATAGCCAGAGAACAGCTTCTGAAGTCATAGGTAAACTCGGTGGCCAGTATCCTGGAGAATTGACCATCTCTACTCCAAAGGAGAGATGTCCATTCTCACCTACTCATTTTGTTTTCTTTAAAAGTCCTGGATGGGAAAAAAAAAAAAACTCCCAATAATGTTAATGGAGAGATATTTGGTTTGGGTGGATTTCATTAAGTTCATTAAGTTACTGCAATCAAAATTCTTGCAACCTAAATAGTATGATTAAACAAGCAACAGTAGTAAAGCAAGAAGTGGCCAATAAGAGTATTTATTTTAATTCAGCCTAACCACCCATGGGCGGAGGAGCCTGGTAGGCTGCAGTCCATGGGGTCGCGAAGAGTCAGACAGGACTGAGACTTCACTTTCACTTTTCATTTTCCTGCATTGGAGAAGGAAATGGCAACCCACTCCAGTGTTCTTGCCTGAATCCCAGGGACGGCGGAGCCTGGTGGGCTGCCGTCCATGGGGTCCGCACAGAGTCGGACACAACTGAAGCGACTTAGCAGCAGCAGCAACCTCTACCTCTAACTTTTAATTCCCAACACACTACCTCACTGTCCTCTGTACTTCAGCCACACAGACCTTCTATCAACTCCTCGAACAGGCTACATGACTTTTGCACATATTTTTCTGTGTTAAATGCTCTTTTCCACCCCCACGTTTTGCCGGTTAATTCTCAACCTGCCTTGGTTTTCAGTTCCGCTGTCTTATCCTTGGGGACAACTGACGTCTGCATGT
This sequence comes from Bos mutus, assembly GCF_027580195.1. Lineage (NCBI taxonomy): Eukaryota > Metazoa > Chordata > Mammalia > Artiodactyla > Bovidae > Bos > Bos mutus. Next base: position 42,657,149 of record NC_091642.1, on the reverse strand, counting down.
GTACTCAGTCATGTCTGACTCTTTGCAACCCTTTGGACTATAACCTGCCAGGCTCCTCTGTCCATTGGGATTTTTCAGGTAAGAACACTGCAGTGGGTTGCCATCTCCTCTTCCAGGGGATCTCCTGACCCAGGGATAGAACCCGTGTCTCCTGTATCTCCTGCATTGCAGCTGGATTCTTCACCCACTGAGCCATCAGGGATGCCTTTCCCAACTTCCCTGATCAAGTCAAGTCCCTTCACAGCTCTGCATACCTTCCTTTTTTAGCACTTAATGCAGTTATAATTATACATCGGTTTGTATGACTATTTGATCACCTTTGTCTCCACCAATAGACTGTAAGTTCTATAAGGAGCAATACCTAGGACATCGATTTTTTTCTCATTAGTGTATTCTATAGTATTAGTTCAGTTCATAACACATGTATTCTACAATATTTAATAAATAAATGAATGCATAACAATCTATATGTGAAGGGATGTTATCATATTATACATCTACATTTGAGAAATGTACAAGTGGAGTCTCAGATTTTAAAGGATTTGCTCAAGAAGCGCAGACAAAGGTATTTGACTTCTGACTTTAGGACCTTTTACTAGAAATGAATCATTTCAAGGACTGGAAAGCACTGCCTGGCATACAGTAGATGACTGCTGCAGACTTTTAAGTGAAGAAATGAAAATAAAAATGAGATAGCAAAGAATAAATGATGAGCTTCAACGTGGTTTTCATAGTGAATAGTCTTGGCCATGACACTGGGCAGGTTGCATCACTTCGGTAGGCCTCAGCTGAAGTTTAAACTTGGTGACTTTATACTCTGTAAATCTGAGATGCTGTGCTTCCAAACTCCTCATACCTTGGGATTCTATCTCACAGCAGGTACCTACATATGGTGGCTGAGTTACTTAGCAGCCCAGATTTGACTTTATGTTTTGGATCATTTTTAATGTATTCAGAGAGTAATTATCCCTATGCAACAAGAGGCAATTGCAAGGGCAATTACATCAAGGATAACATATGGGAGCTATAGAAACAATAGAAAGTTATTGCAGGCTGTTAAGCACAGCAGATGGAGAAGCATCATTATAACCTTGACAGTTGACCCTGGGACTTCCAGATATATTATATAGTTACATGCAAGGAAGCAAAGAACACCTGGCCCCCAAAATATCACTGAGTGTTCTCTTGGCATTGTTCAATGACTCAGAAACTAAAAAAAGGGAATCGTGAGTGATCTCAGTCATTCAGCCAAGAATTAGGTAGAAACTATAAGGGAAAAGACATCTTTTTCTAACAAATTTGGGGATTTTCCATCTAACTAGTCATACATACTAGAGAAGGTGATGGCACCTGACTCCAGTACTCTTGCCTGGCAAATCCCATGGATGGAGGAGCCTGGTAGGCTACAGTCCATGGGGTCGTTAAGAGTCAGACACGACTGAGCGATTTCACTTTCACTTTTCACTTTCATGCACTGGAGAAGGAAATGGCAACCCACTCCAGTGTTCTTGCCTGGAGAATCCCAGGGACGGGGGAGCCTGGTGGGCTGCCGTCTATGGGGTCACACAGAGTCGGACACGACTGAAGTGACTTAGCAGCACCAGTCATACATACGTGTTCTTATCCTGACTGTCTCCTAACCAAATTCCCCAAAAGGTGCTCAAAAATCGAGAGGTAGCTTACCTTTCCAGATTCATCTCTCACCTACTCCCTAACCTAAGCCTATACTCTGGCCTCATAATGTAGTTTTCTCATGGCCCCCTGAGAAATCCATGGCTCCTTCAAGTCCAGTTCAAATGTCATTTCCTCTTTGAAGCCTTCCACTACGCTCCCAGGTAGAGCTCAGTGCCTCTAAATTCCCAGGTGATAGCACTGACAACCGTCTGATTTACATTATGATTACTTGTCTGCCTGTCTCTGTCTCTTTCTCCAGCCCTAACCATCCCACTAGCCTGTAAGACTCTTGAAGATAGGGTCTATGTTTGATTCATAACAATATACCTCAAGAACATAATTGCATGTCTGATATTTACGAAGACTACTGCATTAAAAGCTAGGTGGCAACTAATCAATAGATGAATTAACTGTACTCAAAGAATGAATTGTATTACATCAACCCACATAATAATGTTTATTTTATCAGGGAATTTTTAATAACCTCACTTTAACCCCAAAGAACTAACTCCAATTCTAAGAAGTTCAAGCACACCAATATTCCAGTAACGGAATTTTCAGAAGAGGTACTGTGTTATTTACTTCTTACCTTTCAGTTAAAATTATTAAATTCTTTCTATGTCAGGCACAGAACTAGAGTTTTGCATGCTTTATCTCATTTAATCTTCAAATAATCCTAAGAGGTATTATTACTAGTCTCATTTTCAAACAGGACAGTTTGACATATAAGTAGATAAATTACTTTCCTCAAGACACAGGGTTAGTAAGTGTCAGGGCTGGGGCCTGAATTCAAATCTGAAAACCTGTGTCTAAGATGGAAACATGAACTCCTTGCCACTGTGTGTTCTCCATGCAGTTAGCGCCACCCCTAGTATCTGATTAATCATCATCTTTAATGTTTCTCTTCACCTCTTATTTCTTTCAAGTTACTTAATTTTACTCACATAGAAACTTTCACCTAGATAGTTTATAATCCTCCCTGATTGATCCCTAGTTCCTTTACAAAGTTAGTATCAGTATCTAAGGACTCATTTTATCCCTCAATTTTAGAGTAAGAAAACAGACACAGAGAAGTTAAGAAACTTGACCAAAGTCACACAGCTGCCAAGAATGAGAGTCCAGAGTGAACCCAAGCCATTTGACCCTGGCACCCATGTGCTATCACCCACCTCCTTAGGACATTCGTGCATCAATCTGGAAGTCCACTGGACAAAGTGTCTGGGACTGTTTCCTACCCAGGCAACTCCTTAGCCAGTTCAATCACAGCAACCCAAATCACATAGGAATACAAATGACTTATTGTCAAAGAAAACAAAATCCATGTGTTTTCTTACTTATAAAATGGAGCCTAAAGTCTCTGCCAAGCTGTAATTTTACCTCATCTGCTTCCATGAGGTGGTCTCGGTTCTGCTTTCATCACTAATTGGCATTGTACCGTATTAGACTTAACTTATTCCTTTTAGACGGAGAAGGAAATGGCAACCCACCACAGTACTCTTGCCTGGAAAACTCCATGGATGGAGGAGCCTGGTGGGCTGCAGTCCATAGGGTCGCAAAGAGTCGGACACAACTGAACGACTTCACTTTCTTTCTTGCTATAGTTCCTTTTGGAGAAGGAAATGTGAACCCACTCCAGTGTTCTTGCCTGGAGAATCCCATGGACAGAGAGGCCTGGTGGGCTGCCATCTATGGGGTTGCAAAGAGTCGGACACGACTAAGCAACACACACACACACACACACACACACACATTCCTTTTAGAAAAACAAAGGTCAATAACCTCAAACTCAGTCACTTGCCTGGTTGGTCAGATTGTTTTCTCATTTCCAAGAGATCACTGTCCTCTATCTATGATTATCTTGATAAAGTAATAATAACCTCCACATGAGATCTTGATACAGTAATAACCCCTAGCATTTAGATTTATGAGTCTATCATATGTCAGACACTGTGCTTAACTCCGTCACTCAGATCCTTCATTCATATAATCCTTTTATTAGACCTAGGATGCTGAGAACATACCCGAGGGCCCATGGCTGGATCCCAGCTCCAACTCAACCACTCAGCCTATTCTTAGCCTCTGCTGCCAATATTCTGGTCTCCTTTTTCCCTCTCTGTAATACAAAGAAATTTATCCAAACAGAATTTTTTTAAAAAAGTAAACAGTACCTGATAAGACCCAGCTCTTCTCCATTCAGATCTACCATTTTCAGGAGCACCATTTCCTTGTCTGTATTTGAAGAATACCTAGTCAGCAAAATAAACAAACTTAGTGAGTTCTAGGCTAGAGCCTGGCCCTTGTGTATGACGAAGCAGAAGCTGACACAGAAAACAAAATGACTCTCAGTAAGCAAGGTTCCCTGACACCTGTAATCCTATGAACTGTATCCAGGGTCTTATTTCTTAGCTAAAGAAATGTTTGCAAATGTGACCAAAGTTAGGGGCATAGGTTCAGATAACTGGAGATGAAATATACATTTTTGAAATATTATAGGACATATATTATTTCTCATGGAAAGGATTAGTTTTTGAAATTTCTATTCATGTAAAATTTTAGTGAAATCTCTTAAAAATAGCAGGGAATGTGCAAAATCAAAAGCATGCCTGACCTACAACTTAAAGTGTTCTTTTATGTTTTTTGAAGGGAAATCAGAGTATATTTTCTAAAAATCAACTTTGAAATCAATCAAAAAATATGTAGACAAATGTAAAATATCAGGTTGGACTGAGATATTATTTTATTCTGCCATAGTAACCAAGTACTTCTCTTCTGTCAAAAACCCAGTTTATCACATTAAAAAAATTTTAAATAATGGCCTTTCTTAAGTTGTCCCATTCAATTATGCCAGTTTCATGGCTTGCTCTTCATGTCAACTTCTTTATTCTTTTACCTTATCTATCTTCCTACATTCCCCTGGACTAAAATGATTTCTTCTGAATAATGTAATAAAAAGAGCTATTCATTAATTGAACAAATATGTTATGCATATTTTTATATTTTATAGATGAGAAGCTGAGAGCCAAGAAATTAAGGTTTAAGTAAATCAATAAAGGTCACACACCTACAAAGTGATAAAGACAAGACCACAGGTGTACCTGATTTGAAAGCCTAGAGTCCTTCAAACATTCACATCCAATTCCCACAGCCAGCAAAGTGGGAAGATGCGTACACAGGTTTTTCTATGCTTCTACAGTCTCATTTCTGGTTGTCTTAGATTATAGACATGCTTTTAAATTATTTCAGCTTTAATACTCTTTCAGGCTCTCACCATATCCATCAACTAACAACCCTGTTCTTAGATTTTGTTAATAGTTCCTAAAGGAAAGCACATGCATTTCATTCTGATAAGTGGACCCCTCACCTTGCTCTCTCTGACTGTGGATTCCAAAGGTAAGAAGTAGGACTTCGGTTGATCTGTGCACCATCCACAGTCCCTTTATTGATAAAGATTTTGCCTGGTTTCATATTTTTGTGTGCTATCTCAATGCTCTATGGGTTAAAAAAGAAAAAAGTTGTAAAGTTAGAAATCCTAGTGTGCATAAGAACTTAGTTGATATAAATAGAAGAGCCCTGTGGACAATTTCTTTCGTCTCCAACTTATCCCTGCTATGGGATGAAAGCTGGAGAGCCACAGGGCTGGTGTCATTCTGGGCTGGTATCCAAGATCCTATAGGAACTCTCTGTGTCATAAGAGACCTCTCCTAAGGTGCTGTAAGCAATGCTAAACAACAGTTGCCTCTAAGTCCCCTTGCCTACCTCCACAATGCCAGTGACCATGTACTCAAAAGTTCGATTGCTAAATCCTTCACTGGCAATTACAAATGTTGTGTACTGGAAATATCCTGCTGGACCCGAGTGTGTATGAGTGCCACTCAGAATAACGTTGTCTCTTCTGTACAGGGAGCTGTATTTATTCTGCAGCCTGCTCAGGACCTTGGAGGAAAAAAAAGAACAATCAGAACTAAGAAGAGGAATAACGCAGGTGCTTAGCCTGAAAAAAGCTCTGATGAGGCTAATCACTGCGCCGGACATCCCCGTCAAGAGACCTTTCACTCTGTGCTTGAGTTCATCATCTCAGGAACAATGACATCAACAACTGCAATTGCTTACATTTTATAGATTCTTGCCATGTGCAAGAACAATGCTAGGTATTACATCATGCCATTTAAAAATCTTTATAACACCACCAAGAGGTAGGTGTTTTTAATCTTATCTTTTAGCTAAGAACATTGATGTGTCCAGAAGTAAAATAAGTTGCCCAGTGATATAATAAATAGCAGAGTCAGACTCTAGATCCAAGTCTCACTATTGACTTAGGAATCTCACCAGTTCATTGTCCAGACACTGTTTTAAGTACTAGGGACATACGAGGTCCCTACCCTGAAAAAGTTTTTATTCTAGTGAGGGAAAGATAAATATGTAATATTATATTACAGAGTGATAAATGATAAGAAAAAATATTGCTAGGTAAGGAAAAAGAATGTGATAGGCATTAGTGAGGAAAGATCTTTCCAGAGATGTTATCTTTCATCAGAAGCTTAACCAAAGAGAGCAAGATGGTCATGCAATGCCAGAGTTGGGTGGGGCAAGCACCCTGGGAGCAGTGAACAGACAGGGAAAAAGCCCCTTTACTGTCTCATTTCCCAAAATGAAGAACTCAGTATTCCCAGACACAAACACTTATACTTTTGGTCTGGGGAAGACCACCTGCTATGACCTGAGAACACCCCAGCAACCCTGTGGGTAGGTCCATGGGGAAAGGAATCATCATGCCATCATGAACTTGCCAGCCACTTGGTGAGCAACCATAGAAGGTGATCCTGCAGCTCAGTCAAGCTTCAAACACCTGCAGTCGCAGCCAATATCTCGAGTCAAACCTCATGATAACAAAAGTAACGATATGTGACTGTGGCTCTAACACAAGTCAGACTCACCTAACACAGCCATTCACCAAAATCCTGAGCAATAATACATAATTATTGTTACTTTAAGCTACTGAGTTTTCTGATGACTTGCTGCACAGCAGTAGATACCTAATTCAAAGAGTCAGTAAGTGTTCATTGAATTAGTCAATGAACATCCAAAGAAATAATAAATAATTAATGTCTTTGGAGGATATACACACATCAAGAAAACAACAGAAAATTAGTGATGTTGCCGAGTACCTATTTCTCTCTCTCTCTCTCTTTTTTTTTTTTTTTTTTGGCTAAAATGTCTCTTTTTATTGAAATATAATCGACTTCAAAATACTGCATTAGTGCTGAATACCTATTTCTAATTTTGCTTTAATCATCTGAAATATAAAGCTTGGTATCAGTGCGGTTTGTGAAAGATGTTTTGACTTTTTTGTGTCAAAAATTATTAAAATGTTCCAGCAAAAGTGTCAATCCCAAAGCAACCTTCCTCAATGTAAGATACTATAACCTAATACCAGGGACAAAAGTGAAAACTCATTTATGTCAGAGCTGGCAAATACTGCTTATCTCGTGCATTTAGTCCTGTTTGTGGGTGGCTACTATCAGAAGTAGTATGCTGAGAAGGATTCTGAATCCAAATCTGGGCTTAGCGAAAAACAGTACTTTTGGGGTGGGGGTGGCATGTCATGGGGCATGTAGGATCTTAGTTCACTGACCAGGGATCAAAACCAAGCCCCCTGCAATGGAAGCACAGAATCTTAACCACTGGACCACCAGGGAAGACCCCAAAGAGTGCCTTTTTTGATTAGCAGTGCTGTCCACTTCGAGTATGGTATAGGCAGCAGTATGCTGATAAACAGTTTTTCTGAAAGATAAAAGAAAACCCTTATTTGTATTATCTGCCAATTTCCATGGTGTAAATACTCTCACCATAGTGAATTTCAAGCTACCAAAAGTTTAACCACCAGTTCGCAAAGTTTCTAAATATTTAACAATCAACCCTCATGAGGTGGTACCAGCCAGTTCCAGCACACCACGGGTACGTAAGGAAGCAGCAGCAACTGGTGTGTTACCTCCTGATCCTACATAAACACATCAATGTAACTTCTTCTATTTTAGGTAAAGAGCTCCACCACGCTTATTCTAGTCACGTGGTCATTGAATCAGGAAGAGATATCACAAACCATCTCGTCTCCTTAACCTCTCCATGCCTCAGATACTGATTGCTAGGTTTACCACATCCACGTAAGCAACCATACCATATCAGGAAAATGTGGAAAGGAAATTGAAAGTAATTAGACCAACACTGGGCTTCCTTGGTGGCTCAGTGATAAAGAAACTGCATTGCGGGCCAATGCAGGAGACACAGCTTTAACCCCTGATCTGGAAAGATTCCCTGGAGAAGGAAATGGCAAACCACTCCAGTATTCTTGCCAGGAGAACCCCAAGGACAGTCCATGGGGTCACAAAGAGTAGGATACAACGGAGTGACTGAACAGCAATAAAGACCAACATTACAAGCCCACATTCTCCATCCCAATAAGGTTCCATATTCTTTCTGTTTGATTCTAATTCCAGCCCAACTCTTCATCACTCTTACATATTCTTTTACACAGTAGCTATTACTGCTTCATGAAGAAATGTCTGTAGGGAGAAGAGGAAATCATCAATGAATGGACAACATGAAAGCTTAAGCAAAGTTAAAAAGCTGATGTTCTACACTGCTATACTTAAAATGGTTAACCAAGAAAGACCTACCAGAAAGCACAGGGAGCTCTGTTCAATGTCATGTGGCAGCCCGGATGGGAGGAGAGTTTAGCAGAGAATGGATAAGTATATATGTATGGCCGAGTCGCTCTGCTGTGTACCTGAGGCTATCACAACATTGTTAACTGGCTATACCACAATATAAAATAAAAGTTTTATTAAAAATAGAAGCTGATATTTTTACAATTTTGTAACCAAGGCAAGCAGGTTGTGGAAAAGAAAGAACTGCCAGTCAACTTTAAAGCTCTAATGTCCCACCCATTTTTATTTCTAATGAACTGTAACAGGATTTTTAGAATTAAGTACATTAAATACATTCTATGCAAGAATCAGGCTCTTAAAAACATAGAAATTATGAATCTTGAATTTTAAAACAAAATTTTAAACTACAAACAGCTACAAACAGCTCACAGAAATCTTCTCCTAAACTATAATCTCTGAGATGAAGTCAAACATGTGAGACTTCTGGAAAAAAGAAAAAAATTAAAGACTCCATCATCTAATAACAATGCCTGCCAATAACCATTATAAGTAGCATGTTTCCTACTTCATGAAAAGAGGGGTATTTTTATCATAGACCTATAAAGTTATATTAATGTCTATAGCTCAATTGACTTCAGTTTCCATTCCATTTCCTATGGCTGACACTCTTGGAAACGTGACATAGAAAGAGCTAGAAAAGTCATTCTGTTTTCCTGTCCAGCATCACTGCTTGGAGATCTTTTCTTTAATCTTTTCTCCATGCTGAAAATGTTATCACTCTTAAAGGTGAGACTGAGAACCTGACTAAAACTGGGTGTTATAATAAACTTAATGGCCTAGTCTAGTTAGATTTATTTTTCACACTTTCCCCTTGGATTAACTTGGGATAAGTAAGTGGGTTCATTTCAAAGTCTTTCTTCTGGGTCTCAGATTGCAGGGGGGAAGTAAACATTGGAAGAGATGGTTAAATGGTGTCAACTATTGACTGGATAGTGGTCTCTAACCCAACACATTAAATCCGCATCCCCTCCATACTGTACCCCCAAAGGTAGAGTGTGGAGAGGACAGAAGTTCAAAGTCTTATTTCCACTAATGACCCCACCATTTCCCAATCAGAACCATTTTTGATTCCTCAGAAAAAACATTATAGTGCAGTGGTAATGACCATACTCTCGAGCAGGAAGACGTCAGTGTTTGAATCCCAGTTCTGATGGTTCCTAGCTGTGTAGCCTTGGACAAGTTACTTGGTCCCCCGACACTCAGTTTCCCAATCTGTCAAATGACAGAATAATAGTATGTCCCTCATACAGTCTTTTGAGGATTAAATGAATTCATATATATGGAGCACTTAGAACAATACCTGATTTATCACAGGAACTATGTTAAGTGTTAGTTCTTATGCCAACTCATCCCCAAATCACATTAACATTTGACTTTCTAGCACCATATAGTCTCACTGCTGTCCCCCTGGCTTAAGACTTTTCTGCCAGCATTACACAATACAGGGGGGAATTGCCAGGAAAAGTGGGAATCCTTCCTGCAGTGCTAGTTTCCCTTTCCAGTTCTTTTAGCCTTCTAACACCTTGTGAAATCTCCCCATTCCTTATCCCCTATTTGAAATGCCTGGTGTGATAACTGTTTTCCCAACTGAACTCTCATCGGTAGAGCCTTGATGTTAATTTAAGGACTCTCCCGATGTGTGTCTTCACCTCTAGCTCTGGTCTATTTCAACCCACCTCAAACATCACTGTCTGATTAATCATCCTAAAGCAGAATTGTGTTTGCATCACTTCCTTGCAAAAGTTTCCTAAGAATCTCCATCACCTAGAATCATTAACAACCAAGCATTCCAGAGACCTACAAATTATGACCAACATATCTTCCAGGCATATCTCCATTTGCATTTCTCCCTGTGTTTCTGTGTATATGATTTGTACATGTACAAATCAAGCTGTCCCCTTGAGTTGATAGCTCTCTCCCCCAAATCAACCAATTCTACTCTTTCAGGGGCTTCCCAGGTGGTCCAGGGCCTAAGACTCCATGCTCCCAATGCAGGGGGCCTGGGTTCAATTCCTGATCAGGGAACTAGATCTCACATGCTGCAAGTAAGACCCGGTGCAGCCAAATAAATAAATAACAACAAATATTAAATAAATAAAACTCTACCCATTCAAGTGTCATTTCCACTGCTCTTTTGAGTTACTCACTGTAAGGGAGGCCAGTTGCTCTGTCATGAGGATATGGACAATGAGGAAACGGTCAGTAGCCACAAGAGTGGATCATCCTGAAAGTGGACCTTTTAGCCTGCTTGAACCTTCAGATGACTGCAGCCTTTGCCAACACCTTGACTGCCAACTACCCTAATTCAGAACCACCTAGCTAAGCCAGCTCTGAATTCCTCATCCACAGAATGATGAGATAAAACAACAGATGTTCATTAAGTCCCTATTTGGGAGGAGCTATTTATTATTCATGAATAGATAACTATAATAAACCATTGTCCTTTATTCCAATAAATTAAAATTAGTTGTGTATTTCTGGTACAGTCCTTCCTTTAATCCCCCGACTAGGTAGTGAGTTCGTCAACATGGCTTATGATTCATTTAGCTGTGTGCCCCCTGAAGTGACCAACAAAGTGCCTTGCAAAAAGTCAGTGTTCTCCAAGATAATAGAATGACCTCCTTTTAAGAATGTAGGCTCTGGTACCAGGCATATATATGTGTTCAGAATTCAGCTCTACCACTTGCTAACTGCATGAACTTTGGAAAGTTACTCAACCTTCTCTAAGACTCAGTCTCTTTATCTATAAATTGGGGATAACAACAGATCCACCTCATAGTTGTGGTAAGTGCAGGGCTTGGAAAATCACTGCATTCTCTGCTCAGCATGTTTCCACAGATGTGAGAGGCTCCCATCCTACTCCCCATAAGTGGGTGACAATGGAGACATGTTTTTAAGCTCTCTCGTCACCCCTCTTCCTGGCTCCTTCACACAGCCCTTTCACACAAGAGGAGCAACTGTTTATTTGGTGAGGTTAATAGAACATGACACTGAATAGTGGATATTTGATGGCCATCATTCTGGATGTTCTAGACTCTCCTCTTTCTCACATTTGTGAATATGTGAGAAGACACTGAGAGTATACTTTCTTTCTGTGTCCTGATCCGTGGAGAAATTACAGTTGGATCAGGGTCTAGAAATTGGCTGAGAGACAGACTTGGAAGTCCATCTGTCTATCACCATTTCTCTCTCCTTCCTTTGCCCCTTGCATCTTACGAGCTGCCTGCCCAGGGCTCCCAGGTACCTTGCTGCTGAGCTCATCTTTCCCACAGTGGGGTAACATGATCTAAATTGGGGGAAAATCACAGGCCCTGCGATATTCTACAATACAGTTTAGAGATTAAGAGAGCTAATGTTGTATTCTTCTAAATTTTATTATGGACATTTTCAAACATGGGCACATCAGAATAGTACAATGTGCCTTTCACCCAGCTTCAGCAATTTATGGTCAATTTCATCTCAGAGTTGCATTTGAATTCTCTTTCATTCCTTGCAACTATTTTCAATTGTCTAAAACCTTGAGGGAAGGGTTAATAATTAATTGGCACTCTCAGACTTCTAACAAGGAAGATTAAATGACAGTGTACAGGAAAGTAACCTGGGACATAATAAGCTTGTGAAATATATTGGCATTAATGATGATGACAAGCTATCAGCAGTATGGAAAGCAAGTTCTGACCAAGCTGACTTACAATGGAATAATGAGGCTCATCCTCCTCACTTGATTATCAGCTGGATTGTCAAGAGCTTATAACCCTGAGGGTAGTGGAAATTCACTGGGTGAGAAACCCAGGAGAGCTTAGATACTTAGTTAAATTCACCTGCAGGCTTTACCTTTAAACCACGGCAACTCTTTCTCACTTACCTCCAGCCTGAGTCGCTGGGATACCATGCCTATGTCGATGCTGACAAACACTATGCGATTGGACCCATCCGGCTCCGCCATGATGAACGCACGACTGTACAACCTCGTGAGGATGCCCCGTGCATACTGGCCAGTTTTGGCGTAGCCCATCTAAAAAGGAAGAGAGCATCAGACCACCCTTCACTTCTTCTCATTCCCCTGCTACCAGAAGCCAGGCACAAACACACAAGAGACTACGTAGGCAAAGCAAAGCAATCCATGTGACACTGTGGCTCTGAGTGAGACAGGATATGTGTTTTCAAGAGTAAAGCCAACATCACACTCACAAAAAAAGTCTTTACTGTTCTGTGTAGATAGAAGCAAAGCAATGGCCGGGTTGGAAGAAGTTATTCGCTGGCCTGTGGGCAAGGCAGGAGCTGGTGTGACTTGGGAATTGTGTTATAATGCTGGAGACCTTTCAGGGTTTTTCTGTTCTTTGAAACAGGATCTTTTCTCCAGCCTATGTAAGGACTACAGAAGGAAATACTTCCTCAACTATCATCCTACATTTCCAGGAATACCCTGAAAACTGAAGGCCTCTTCACTTTGGTTGTCTGGTGTGTGGCTTTTTTTTTTTTTTTTTCCTAAAGAAAATGGTTTCTTTAGGACACAGTTATCTTTACTGAGGGTACCTCACCCTGGCTTTTACAATGTTGCCCCTCCCAATGTTGTAGCCCACCAAATACATCAATCTTAAACCCCTTCTCTCACCATGTCACGAAGCGTACCCATAAAAGCTGCACCCAGGTCTTCAGCATGGTCACTCTGCTGCTTGCCTTATCCCTCATGCAAGTGCTCATTTAAAGTTTACATTCCAGAGCCACTTTTCAGAACAGACAACAAGGAATATTTCCTAGAATCTAAAGATTATTTGGTTGGAGGGGGGAAAAATCCTATCAGGAAATCTCATGCTCTGATTCCCTAGGAAAGGGTAGCTAGAAGTGTGTGTCTAACCTCACCACCAGGAGGTTGCATGCCAGCAGCCCACAGGCCACCCCTGGCCCCGAAACCGGTTTTACTTGCCTAACACAGTGTTGGATCACACCAGATTTCCGGTTTTAACTAGAGTTGCTTACATTCTCCAACAGAGAGATTTAAAACCTCAGATTTTCAATCCAGAAATGTTTTCACTCTCTCTCTCTCTGTGTCTCTCAGTCATGTCCGACTCTTTGTGACCTCATGGACTGTAGCCCGCCAGGCTCCTCTGTCCATGGAATTCTCTTGGCAAGAATACTAGAGTGGGTAGCCATTTCCTTCTCCAGGGTATCTTCCCAACCCAGGGATCGAACCCCAGTCTCCCACATTGCAGGCAGATTCTTAATCTGTCTGAGCCTCTAGGGAAGCCCTGGCTTCTCTTTTAAAAACTGTAAGGTGAGGCAGCCCTAGTTTCACACTCTTACATGGCAATGATCGCTAAAACCACTCAGACTTTCTAGTTGTACCACAGTCCCCACCACTTTCTGTTGCCCCCCACACTTCAGATTTACTAGACATTTATCTTGTATTGGCCTGCTTCAGTCATTTAGGGTACCTGCCCATCCCCTGTAGTATCAGAGTTTGCCCACCCTGCCACTTTCATTCATAAAAAAAGGGCCAGTTGAATTTACAAGGGAGTTGTGCTTAAGTAAAAGGTCCCTCTTCCTTATAGTACAATATTCAAAATGTTAGATAGCAGTGAAGGCAATACAAATGGAGAAGATTAAGACATGACAATTAGGAATAAATGCAGAGTATTAAATAATAAAATCATTTGTTTCACAGTCTCTTCAAGGATCCCATGATTTACCTACCAAATTAATATCTGATACTTGTCCTGTGCAGTCAGCTCGCCCAACACCAATATGGTAGCCACTGAAGTTCTGAAACAGGGTAGGCTCTGGGGTGCTGGGTGTTGGAGATGCCTGGGTAGTTGTGGGGCCCCGGGAGGGTGTTGAGTTTTGAGGGGCTGCAGAGCCCTGGGTAGCTGGAGGGCTCTGGGTAGCTGGAGGGCCCTGGGTGGATGGAAAACCTGAATCAAAAACCAAAATAAGATATTTAAGAAACAACATTTCAACCCACACACTTGGCCTCAGTTAGGACACACAGATTCAGCTTCCTAAGGAAGAATCTCTGTATATTCTCTTACATTCAAGATACACTGTGAGACACATCTCAGGAACTTGGTTTATATCATAATCCCAAGGAGGATCTTTTTCATGGCTCAGAAATGTTTCAGCCTAACAATAAAGGTCTCTGACAAATGTCCTTCAACTTCTCCCTCAGGCTGTTCCTGTTAAACCTGTAGCCCTTCATTCACTCACCTGGCACTTCTACTCCAGCCAAACAAATCAGGCACCAGGCTCCTGGCACACAGTCTATTAAACCCGGCCTCTGGGTTCTAATATTCTCTCTATCCAGAGACCTTACTCCTCTCTGTTTTACCAGTCAATCTCCACTACATTTTACAGGGGTTCATTTCCACCCTACCCAAATCCAGCTCAACTCCTTACCTCCAGAATGTAACCCCAACTGTCTCTACCCTGCTCTAGATGTTTATTCTTAATGCAACCTAGATCTTTTATTCTTAAGGCAACTTAGATTATTGTATACTTGCTAACACAGTCCCACCTTATGTCAACTGTTCTCATATCACCACATAGGTATGCACGTTAATATATATACCCTATATTAACATCATACACACACCCCAATATAAGGGAGGCAAAACGGTATAGAGACTAACATGGCAGATGTCAGAAACAACTGGGGTTTGAAAATTAACTCTACCTTTACAAGCTGAATAAGTTACTTAATCTATTTTACCCCAACTTTTTTCATCTATGAAGAAAAGTAACATAACTTTCTCATAACATGAATCATCTCCTACTTACTAGGGTTTATTGACAATTAATATCTTAACACATAGTCAAAATTTAGAACAATGGCTGACATATAGCCTCAGTTTTATTTACACATTTAGACATCTTATATATTTCATTTTGTCTGTTTCTACTCCAGAAAACAGCCAGGGTTGGCCAAAGGAACACATGTCAGTGTTACATGTATTAGTGGTCAGAAAGTACTTAGGCAAGAGATTAACAGCAGACTTCTTCTGGGTTCCAGAATTCTGGAACTCAAGAAAGTTTAGAGATCACATCATCCAATCACCTACATTTTACTTATAAAGAAACTGAAACCCGGAGAAATGATTTAACCAAGTTTCCACAGAAAGCATATGATGAATCAGGTGCCCAATCACACCCTCCAACTCAGAATCAGCTGCTCTTTCATCCACATTTAAGCGCAGTTAGAATCCATACCTTCCCACCCCTAAGCCCAAGTGTTCTACAAAACATCAAGTATTGCAAGGAAGGAAATAGGCACCTTCGCTACTGCCTCACTGATACCAACATAGAAATGTGGTGCAGGCCAACGCCAAATCTAGTCACATAGCCAAGCGGCTTATTTTCCATCTCGGAGTTTCAGAAGTCTAAAATGGCACTAAGGCTAGCACCTACTTTTATGGGAGTTTTGTAGGAATTAAATGAGAAATTTACATAGAATGCTTACTATTTTCATCGTAGAAGTTATTGTTTATTAAAGGATTGCTTCCGTCAACCACTATGGTAAGCATTCTATGTAAATTTCTCATTTTATCTGCCTGCAGTGCAGGAGATTTGGGTTTGATCCCTGGATTGGGAGATCCCTTGGAGAAGGAAATGACAACTCAGTATTCTTGCTTAGAGAATCCCATGGACATAGAAGCCTGGCGGGCTAAAGTCCATGGGGTCGCAAAGAGTCGGACACGACTGAGCAACTAAACACACCTGTACACTAAATGAAAATAGTGGCTAGTATTTTCACTATTACCTCTCTGAGCCTCAGACTCTAGATTCTCTAATTTTAAAACAGAAAAGTAGGTGAAGTCCCATGGATTCTTTCATTTCTAGCAATAAAACTCATTCTGTCCACTGCCAGAAAAGAGGATCTCTGTTTCTCTGGGTTTTCAGGGAATCTAAAATATGAAGACAAGTAGAGAACACACTGGAAAAGAGAAGAGGCTGCAAAAGAGAAAACTGAGCTGAACAACACTGCCTCTTTCTCCAGGGGGCCTGAGGACAGCCCTCTCTCCGCCCTCCCCCCTTTTGTTGGAATGCATTTGCTTCATAATGTTGTGTTAGTTCCTACTATACAGCAAAGTGAATCAGCTGTATGTATACATATATCCCCTCTGTTTTGGATTTCCTGCCTATTTAGGTCACCACAGAGCACTGAGTAGAGTTTCCTGTGCTACACAGTAGGTTCTCATTAGTTTCCTATTTTATACACAGCAGGGTTTATATGTCAGTTCCAACTCTGGAATCTAGCAAAACGATAGAGGCAGCCTGTTTGTAAAGCCCACCCTTTACTTTGGTCACAGCATTCAATCCCCACCTGTCTTTTGTATTGTTAATTAGTTGTTGCTGTTCAGCCACCAAGTCATGTCTGACTCTCTGCAACCCCATGGACTGCGGCATACGAGGCCTCCCTGTCCCTCCCCATCTCCCGAAGTTTGCCCGAGTTCATGTCCATTGCATCAGTGATGCCATCCAGCCATCTCATCCTATGATGCCCTCTTCTCCTCTGCCCTCAATCTTTCCCAGCATCAGGAACTTTTCCAACAAGTTGTCTGTGTGCATCAAATGATCAAAATACTGGCGCTTCAGCATCAGTTCTTCCAATGAGTATTTAGGGTTGAATGCCCTTAAGATTGACTGGTTTGATCTCCTTGTTGCCCAAGGAACCCTCAGGAGTCTTCTCCAGCACCACAGTTCACAGTCGTCAATTTTTTGGTGCTCTGCCTTCTTTACAGTCCAGCTTTCACAACCATATGTGACCATGGGTAACACCAGAGCCTTGACTATATGGACCTTTGCTGGCAGAGCAATGTCTCTGGTTTTCAACACACTGTCTGTTTGTCATAGCTTTCCTGCTGAGAAGCAATTGTCTCAGCAGGAAAATCTCGGCAGGTTTATTAGGTATATAACCTATCAAAGAAGAGGCGCCATCAAAGGCCTATGGGCCTGATTGCCTGTAAATGTAGCCTAGATAGTTTCCAAAATCTAAATTAGTTTCCAAGGTTAAAAAAAATTGGAAGGGATCTAAACTGCCTCCCCCAGTTTCTAGCTTTCACTGAAAACTCAGGAGAGTTGAGTCCATGTGACACCATGACAACAGTTGGCACTCAGGAGGGCCTGTGGACCCTCTTCACCAGAAATACACCTGCCCCCACCGTGGGCCACCTCCCCTCCTTTATGGAACTTGATTGACCATCACAGCATTTGAGTTCAAGATCCCTTCTCTAAAGTTTCACAGACTAATTGACATTCAGCAGGTCTTTCCTTCTCCTTTTGCCCCCAGGAGAAGATGATGCCAGAAAGAAGGCAAAGAGAAAAAGAAGAGGCTCAGGAGTTACTGGGCCTTGAAGACTCCTAAGCTGTACTTAGATCAATGGAAAAGCGAAACAAATAAGTGCATGTCAGAACACCACACTGGCTATTTGGGAGCAAAGGTAAACGTGATAAAAATTGCTATCGTTGCGTAAAGAGCAACTAATGGAAAGGTTGGATGACCATCCCTTGGTGCTTAAGTACACCGTGAACTGCCCTATTATCAGCAGTATCAGTACACTGTTTCTTGCCTTGGTATTCCCCACAATGAAGACATTTCCTACTGGCTAGGAACAGCATCTAAGAGTACTCATGATACTTGCCTGTGTGATTTTCAATGGTCCCACTGGTGATAAACAACAGGCTGAGAAGAGCCACCGTGATCCCTGTCGTTATCACAAGGAGGAAAATCAGGAATATTTCGAAGCTGGAAAAGGTGCGTTTGGCCATTTTTTCCGAGGAAAAGAGTCAGAAGGAGAACTGTGAAAGAGACAGGTAAAAGAAAAACAAAATACACAGGTTTCAAGCTGCAAAGGCAAAGATATCTTAGCTCTTTCATAGAACAGATTGTGCCAGGAATGCCGCTAGGTCCACGTCCCATATCTTCCATGTCTTCGTGGAAGACATGACCAATCAATTACAGCACTGTGCGATGAATTCACACGGGGTTTCCAAACGCTTTTCAGCACAGTGCTCATCTTGGGAGCCCCCACCCATCATCTGGTATTGACACCAAAGCTAAAACCTATATGTACTCCTAGGATACATCATACTGCTTTCATTTACAGAAGTGCTGCTCTCTGTATACTGGTCTAGGCTGAAGCATTCCTGCCAACAAGGATAACTGATGTACCCACATGGCTTGTACTTGTGAGAAAGCTGGCTGAGGTTAGGGCCGTGCTCCGTGGCCAGTTAAATAACTTGTCAACAAGGAGGTGAAACACCTAACTCTGGCCTTTAAACCTCCTGTCTTAACTTTTGATTTCTACCCGAATAGAGAACAACATGGAAAAGGAGATTGGCATCTCTGATCTAAAGCCAGGCATTTGTGAAATTTCTCTCTTCAGTGATTGGAAGGATCCCACACATTTTGCAAACCCCAAGTCAAAGGATGAGGATAAAGAGAATGCTATTGTGTGCTACAAAAGCAGAAAATGTCCTTACTGATTCATGAAGACATTTTAGGCCTGGAATTCATCACAACTCACAGGGACTAGAGAAGCTTCATAAATATGTGAATTATGCAGATTCACATAATGCAGCAGGAGAAAGTATAATATGGTTACAAATTGGGTTGTGAGATCTGGTGTCAGAGTTCAAATCTCACGTCTGCCACTTACTAGATGACCCCGGGAAATTATGCCTGACCCTGAGCCTCAGTTTCCCCATCTGGAAATAGGGATGTGACAATGATACTTTTGGTACCTATCGTATAGTTTTTATAAAAATGAGATGACACAGTAATACTTTGTTACAAGGAATGTAGTAAGTGTTCAGAATGTTAGCATTTATCAATTAGGTTCTAAAATAGCAAAGGGTCTGTGCTCCTCACTGGCCTAAGAGAGTTTGTATGAGACTAGTATTCAAGAATCCCAAAACCAAGGTGGGAACTTCAGAATCTATTTTCTTAACCTTAAGGAAGCTTGCGTAGTTGGGTGGGACTGGAGTCCCAAGCCTTGGGTAAGATGGTGCTACCCCCAAGAGCTGTAAATTGGCAACAATCAGCTGTGTTTATTATGGCCCAATTTTTCGTTTCAACTTGACTTAGTCAACAAGAGGAAAGATAGAGGTGACAATTTATTCTGTAAAAATAGAATCTATATTTACAAATATGAATTTTCAGGCTTCCTTTCAAAATATTCCATAATATATGGCAACACTGAGCCAGCATTCCTGTGTGCCAAGAGTTTTGTAAAGCTTATTAGCTGCTGTTCCCTTTCGATGGGGCAGCCCTTCTGCAGCCTGCCACTGTCTGTACCAGTGAGCCTTATCTATATGGTCTTTGTCATCATTTGATTTGGCAACCCTTGGACTAAAGGTTACTAATCGGTCTGACGGCAAACACTTCAGAGGTAGTGCTGAACTGGGAGTGGACGAAGAGCTTGAAACATCTTCTTGTACCTCCTGGTTGTGGGTAGGCATCCCTCACCATTTATCACCACTGCAGTCAGTCTCACCACCACCGGTAGGGACATCTTCAAATTCAGGGCAAAACAACTTTCACTCTCAGCCCTGAGTCAGAAAGTACATCTAAGATGAGCATCTAAAATTTTGATAACTCAAAGAAGTTTGCTAGTCCGTTGCTGTTGTTTTCAGTAGCAGACTTCAGACCTTGTAAACCTAGTTCTTGCTTAGAGCTTTGGTTCCTATGAGCCTTCCTGCTAGCTGAGATAGCACAAAGAAGGCCATTAAAAATGGTCCAGACAGGCAGCTAGACCCCTCAACCCTAAAGCATGTATATGCAGATCACATGTGGAAATGTGGCTACATGGTAAGAGCCTATGTAATAGACATGATATGAAATATGTACATGCCCGTGTGTATACAGATTTTCTTTTCTACCTTTGCTCTGCTGAACTAATTGTCACCACTGACCTTTTACACAAGTCAACAGTGGCACTTGATTTAACATTACAGTTTACTTCTTACGTGGATTACAGTGATATATCTCGTGTATTTCACCACTCTATTTAGTTGCCAAAACTACCACCAACATATTGGGTTGGCCAAAAAGTTCATATAGAAAAACCTGAATGAACTTTTTGGCCAACCCAATATTACCTTTTTTTTTTTTTTCAACGCACTATCCTTCGAAAATGATTAAAATCTGAATTTAAACATGAAAGCAAATGCCGTATACCTCTCTTTAAAAGGTAAATGTGCCTTGGAGAGTTGAACCGGTGATTATATTTTAAAGGACTGTTATACTTCCCGTGGTGGTCCTGCGGTACAAAATCTGCCTGCCAATGCCAGGGGACATGAGTTTGATCCCTGGTCCAGGAAGATCATACATGCTGTGCAGCACCTAAGCGCATGCGCCACACGCGCTCTAGCGTCCATGAGCCGCAACTGCTGAGCCCAAATGCCGCTAGGGCCCGTGCTCTGCAACAAGAAGCTACTGCAATGAGAAGCCGCGCACTGCAACTAGAGAGCATCCCCTGCTCACTGCAACTTGAGAAAGCCCACTCGCCACAAAAAGTAAAAAAATAAGTAAATTTTTAAAAATAAAGAACTGTACATTTTCAAATACTTCCCACTTACTCTAGCATAATCCTGCAAGGTCAATGGTAGGGCACTAATGATACACTAGCATGTCACTTGCCATATCACCCTGAGGTCCCCTACTTTTCAGGACTGCAACGGTAAAAAGTAGTGTTTTGGCAAAAAAGGTTTCCAAAGCTAAGAAAACCGGGTGTAATTAAGATCCCTGAGACAAAATGATTCAAAATCCCTCCCTCCAAAAAAATGCATTCTTACCGACTCAACCACTCAGATGAACTTGTGTGTCCTGGTAAAGCAAATGGTGGCCCAGAATCTCGTCCCCCGTCCCCTGGAACGCTGCTCAGTTGAGACTGCTCAGCACTTTCTGAAACCTACCCAGGAAAGATCTTCACAGTCACGTTCAAGCAAGTTAAGAGTTCTCATTAGCACAGTTTTGTGGGTTTGGTATTTGGAAGAGATTAGTGTATTGATAACAAATGGCTTATTAGCCAATTCTCCCCTGGCACAGCCTGATACTGAGGAACTGAACTGCAGAAGGCCTGCCAGGCTGAAGGTCATTTCAGATTTCAACACAACTCTTCCAGCCCATCAAGGTCTGTGCAATAGCTCTAGCCTGGATCTCACACACACACACACACACACACACACACACAGTACCTGCTTTATTTATTTACCCCTGGTCACTCAGCCAGTTTATCAAGAGGGAATGAAAATGTAAGCCTGACCTTAGTGTGGGCTACGGGCTCCACTAGGCAACATTTACAACAATTTCAAGACATTTAATTTTTTTCACATCATTAAATTTTCAAAACATTATGACCTCATTTTTGTAAAATATACAATATTTACAATATTTTGCAAAATATACAATATATATAAAATGTATAATACTTATGTGTGATCATAAAGACTATAAAAAAGTATAGCAAAAAAATATTAAGAAGCAATTATCTGGTGAGAAGATCATGGGTGAGTTTTTTTTCAACTTTTTGGTTCTTGGCATTTTTATAAGCCATGTAGCTTTTTTTGTAAATATCTGTCTTACCTCATCTCAGAGAATGTATCCTATATAACAGCATGAAGTTAATCAATGGCCCACAAAAGACAGAGACGAGAAATAGACCAAAGTTCTCCTTCTTTCCTGGTAAATCCATGTTGTTCAGGAAGCAATTTGAAGACCACATAGGCTGCTAAGTTCTACACAGAGTTTTAAGAGAGACCAACTCCAAAGTTCTATGGAAACATTAGATTCAAGTGCTTTCAGATGGGGCATTTAGTAATGTGTCTTAGCTACCTCTTTGCTACAACAGAGTGGAAAAGGCTAAACTATAGTATTAGATAAGATTTTGTTTCACCTTTTCATGCTTATTTTGTTTGTTGCTTGACACCAAGAATTCTGAGACCAAATCTAGCTAACTTAAAGATAGCTGGGGAAAGAGAAAGAAAAAAATTTACCAGAAAGCATCAAAAGAAGTTCAAAATGAAGGCTCAGGAAGGCCAGAGGGAAGCTCTAAGGATCTATGTGGCAGGAGCTATTGAATCATCTCTTCAGGGCATCGCCATCAAGATGGATCCATGCCCGCTATGTTAGGTCTTTCGATTGCTCCACTCTGGATTCAGTACCTAGAGACAGCATCTGCCTGACTTAGCTCAGATCATATACGTGTCCATATACATACCTCCCCATCCCCATATTCCACTTGGGGGATATTTAACAAGACCACACCCGAAGAGGGAAGGTTAGTTCTCCAAAATACAATCAAGGTAGAACAGAAACAACATATCCACTAGTGACTTGGCATTGGACGTCCTTCCCCCATCCTTCCCTCTTACGGGGGAGGCCCTCTACACTGGCCCTTTGATCTAAAATGTGGTCTCTTCGGGACCTCTCCAGCCATCTTTCTCTCTATAATATGGAGCCATGCCATGATCGTTCCCACTGAGTCTAGCAAGATGATCCACCATGGAGTCAGATAAGATCACTTTAACCAGGGTGTTAGAAGGTAATCATGGCATAATATACCATTTCTCCCATGCAACAGTTGAATGCCCATACCAGAACACTAAGGACGTGGGAATCAAGGAGATTCCAAGCACTGTGACACAGTCAGTGAAGGAAAAATGTTGGGCCAAGGGGATTTGTGGTGTCCAGCAAGATGCTGGGCTCCAATAGTCAGCAATAAGACTATCTCCGGGTGAGGGGAAAATGTCATCACTGTGAATATTTTGTACATGTATTTTATTTCTGTCTGAATGGCCACACAGCCATGATCACATAGTAGTTAGTACTCTGCCTTGTGAATGGCCAGACAAATCCTGTTTGGATAAGGATGGCTATCCTTTTCAATTCATCACCCCAAGACACTCACTTATGTTCTACTCATTTTACAGATGAGGAAACACACAAAGTTTAAAGGGCTTCCAGAACAAGAAAGGATGGTTAAAAGTGAGCATGATTAAATAATAATTATTCTAGGATGTGAATCCAGGTCTCCAGATTCCCAGACAAGACCTCTTGCCTTTCATCAAGTGTCTACTGCACTCCCACCCTGGCCCTGGCATTGCAGCCTCTGGGGATAGATAAAGTCATGTGTTCACTCCTCATCAGCAGATGACAAAGCTGACCATGCCCTCTGTCTCTTAACATCCTGACACTGAGGGAGACTTTCCCAAGTACCCAACTCCTAAACCATTAACCAATAGTTATTAACACTAGGAATTCTCTTAATATTTTACTTATGCCTGTGGGGTAGGGGCCTTAAAAGGTTTCATGCTAATTTCATATGCTCCATGCTAATGGTCACATCCTTTTTCATTCTTTAATTCTTGGAATACTTGAAGAATAACTTACTTTTAAAAAGGAAAGTTATGACCAACCTAGACAGCATATTAAAAAGCAGAGACATTCCTTTGCCAACAAAGGTCCGTCTAGTCAAGGCTATGGTTTTTCCAGTGGTCATGTATGGATATGAGAGTTGGACTGTGAAGAAGGCTGAGCGCCAAAGAATTGATGCTTTTGAACTGTGGTGTTGGAGAAGACTCTTGAGAGTCCCTTGGACTTCAAGGAAATCCAACCAGTCCATCCTAAAGGAGATTAGTCCTGGGTGTTCATTGGAAGGACTGATGTTGAAGCTGAAACTCCAATACTTTGGCCACCTGATGAGAAGAGCTGACTCATATGAAAAGACCCTGATGCTGGGAAAGACTGAGGGCAGGAGGAAAAGGGGACGACAGAGGATGAGATGGTTGGATGGCATCACCGACTCAATAGACATGAGTTTGGGTGGACTCCAGGAGTTGGTGATGGACAGGGAGGCCTGGCATGCTGCGGTTCATGGGGTCGCAAAGAATTGGACATGACTGAGCGACTGAACCGAACTGAAGTATTTCGTATAACACCCAGATTGTGGTCTCCGTGGAACCTGATTCAAACTGTTTTTCAAAATTATGAGACAATTGGGAAAATGTGAACACTAACTAGCTATTTGGTGATACTAAGGGATTATTATTTAGAATGTTAGTGAGATAATGCTGATGTGATTATATATTCTTTGAAATCTTTATCTTTCAAATACATTCAGTATCAGGTTTTGTTTTTGTTTTGTTTTGCAAAAGGAAACGATACCAAAAGTGCAAAACTCAGATCAATGGGTGGGTGATAGACAGAGAGGACAGACGAGAGGACCAGTGGCAGGGAAGTCAGCTGTGCTCTTTAACATGCCGGTGGACAGCAGAGAGGCAGTTTAAAGCCCTGCAGCAGCTACTGTGGCAAACTTCACTCCACACCCTTTCTAGGCCCACCTGTGTGCAGAGGCTGGATCCTCATTTGCCTTGAATGCCAGATGTAGTTTAGGTTTTGCCTTTCAGAGGCACTCGGTGAGACCTTGATTCAGAACTGAGCTACTTGGGGAGAGAGGGCATGGGACATCCGTCTTACTAGTTTATGGCATGGCAGCATGACTCTGAGCTGCTTCCTTATTCCATGACTATGACCAAGACAGCCCATCCCTAACCAGATGAGTTCTGCAGTTTAAGTTGATGGTGGCGGGGGTGGGGAGATGTTCCTAGAAGCTCAGGTCTTAATTCTCTGTCTTCAACCTTCACAAAGATTCTGCAAGTGATCTCTCTCCCTTCATAAAGTCCTTTCTTCTTTAGCTAACAGGAGGGGACTCTGTTATCTCCAGTAAAGAACTCATCCAAGCTAAATCTCACAAGAATGAGTATTGGACCTCTTTGGAGAATATGTGCATTGGACACTGTGTACACCAAACCACCTCTGGGAACACTTTTAAAGTTAAAATTGATGAGCAGTTTGGCACAGTGAACTTTTCATTATGCTAGCAAAGAAATTAATTTTAAGTACACAGGGCTGACATAGTGATACCTTACCACGTTATGGGTTTTACAAAGGACTGAAAAATCCCTTTGAACCCAAAAGCAGTCCCATCATCAGCGGACTGATGTTTTCACTTGTTGCAGCTGAATCTCGACCTCAAACCACAAGGAACAGAAGAGAGAAGAGAGTTCTTACTGTTCCAAACTGGAGAGAATGTTTATTGATTTCCTTATGTACCTGTCATATGTTAAACCTAGAAATACAACTAAGGAATGTCATTCCCTTCAGTTGGGAGCCCAAGTTCTATAAAGGAGGTCCCAGCTCTGACCATAATGGAAGGAAGACTGCGTGTGATAGAGGAGCTCACCATAGCTCTCCTTCCCCCAGGAATTTCCAAACCCATATTTCCAGGCATGTTCCCAGGCTTCTCAGGTGGCACCAGTGGTAAAGAGCCTGGCTGCCAGTGCAGGAGACATAAGAGATGTGGGTTCGATCCCTGGGTTGGGAAGATTCCCCAGAGGAGGAAATGGCAACCCACTTATGTATTCTTGCCTGGAAAACCCCATGCACAGAGGAGCCTGGCAGGCTACAGTCCATGGGGTCATAAAAGAGTCAGACATGACTTAGCTTAGTCAGAAGCAACTTAACATTCACACACATTCCCAGCAATACTGACAGTCCTGCTTTTCTCAGACAAAAGGGTAGACACACTATTCCAAGTCTACAGAGCTCCTCTTCACAAATTTACCCCAATCCTACTTTCAACACCAAGGGCAAAAGGTAAACAGAAACATAGGGGGTATGGAAAAGATTGTGATTTGGAATCTGAAGATTGAGGCTTTTTTTCTCAGTGATCTTCATCCAAGTTTCATTTTCCTTGTGTGAAAAATAAAGACTAACACAAAAATCACCTGATTAATATAGGTGTTTTCTTTTAAGTTCTTCGCTAACTCTACAGCATGATGCAAATGAGTTATTAAATTGAATGTGGATGCCCAAGTGGGCAGGTTCCGTACCTTTAAAACCTTATAGCACAGTCATTTTCTTGGTGTATTCCTCAAGCTTGGTTCTATAGATCTCCCTATTAGAGTTTGACATACTCAACCTTGGGGAGAAGGAGGTTTTTGCTATTTTTCAAAACTTCCAGAGGATTTTAAAATTTAGATAAAATTGAAATTGCCAAACTTCCCTATTTCTCTACCATTAGATAAACAGTGTGGAGCTATATACCTTGGCAGAGCATTTGGAAATTTTTCTGATGATTTGTCTCTTTCCAAAACCACACATTAGAATCTACTGCCTTTGGCAGTGACAAATTTGACCTGTTTGCCATACAAGATTATGAAGGCCGATTGGAGGAAAGCGGGCTACAGCTGCATTTATCATGATGATTTCAGGGACAAAGGACAATATCTTTGATGTAATTTTTCCTTCCACATAAATCTCAGATGCATAGCATCTCCCACCAGTACTGTGCACTTGTGGGGAAAAGTACCTCACTGTCCTTTTCATTGCTGTTGAGGTTTTGGCTGCACCTCACCACATCTGAGATCTTAGTTCCCCAGTTAGGGATCAAACTTGTGCCCCCCGCATTGGGAGTGCAGAGTCTTAATCACTGGACCACCAGAAAAAATCCCAACACAATCCTTTGATAGAACTTGGGGGAAAAAAGGACCAAGTGAAACAGAAAGCAACTTGCTTATCAAAGTCCAATGGGACTCAATGCTCTCTAGGGCCTAAAGCACATTGTCGGAACCTCCCTGGTGTCCCAGTGGCTAAGAAGCCCCTGCCAGTGCAGAGAACATAGGTTCGATCCAATGGGAGCTTGACGCTAAAGCACATTGTCAGAACCTCCCTGGTGTCCCAGTGGCTAAGAAGCCCCTGCCAGTGCAGAGAACACAGGTTCGATCCCTGGTTGAACTAAAAGTGCCACAGCTACTGAGCCTGTGCCCTCTAGAGCCCGTGCTCTGCAACTAGAGAGCAGCCCTCCACTGCTTTAGAGAAAATCTGCCACCTAAGAAAACCTAAAGAGCAACAAAGAGCCCATGAGCCAAAATGAAGACCCAGCATAACCAAAACTAAATAAAAGTAAAATTTTTTAAAAAGAGAGATAATCAAAAATTTCTTTATTATTATTATTACACTGTCTTTCTTGTATTGAGCAGAACCAGCCTGAGGAGGAAGCTTGCCTGGTGAGAACTACTGTCTCCCCTGCCTAGAGCAAATGTACTCGAACCATTCACAGAGGATTCTATCCCCCCTCCCACCCACCACCCACCCCTGCCTTGGATCAGCCAAAATGCAAAGGGGAAGGAAAGCAGGCCATCCCCATGCTATGGAGCAAATGCATACCAATCTCATGCTCTTTCTTGTTGCAGTCTGTCTGACTTTTTCCCAAGGATAACCCACTTAAGAACTAGGGGAAAGAAGAAAAAGTTCTTACTCATGTGTTCTACCTGGAGTGATAAAATGTCTGCAGGAGAACTTAACATTGTGGGTTCGTCATTGATTTGGGATGGTTATCACTGCAGATGGTGACTGCAGCCATGAAATTAAAAGACGCTTACTCCTTGGAAGGAAAGTTATGACCAACCTAGATAGCATATTCAAAAGCAGAGACATTACTTTGCCAACAAAGTTTCGTCTAGTCAAGGCTATGGTTTTTCCTGTGGTCATGTATGGATGTGAGAGTTGGACTGTGAAGAAGGCTGAGCGCCCAAGAATTGATGCTTTTGAACTGTGGTGTTGGCGAAGACTCTTGAAAGTCCCTTGGACTGCAAGGAGATCCAACCAGTCCAGTCTGAAGGAGATCAGCCCTGGGATTTCTTTGGAAGGAATGATGCTAAAGCTGAAACTCCAGTACTTTGGCCACCTCATGCGAAGAGTTGACTCATTGGAAAAGACTGATGCTGGGAGGGATTGGGGGCAGGAGGAGAAGGGGACGACAGAGGATGAGATGGCTGGATGGCATCACTGACTTGATGGACATGAGTCTCGGTGAACTCCGGGAGTTGGTGACAGACAGGGAGGCCTGGCGTGCTGCGATTCATAGGGTCGCAAAGAGTCGGACATGACTGGGCAACTGCTCTGATCTGATCTGATCTGATAAGCTTACGTGGCCTCTGAGACAGCCAGACTCAAATGGTATGGCCAATGAATTGAGAGGGGTACCTGTCTGATACTCCCTCCACTGTGTGAAGCCAGAACCAAGCCTCACTGTGAACCAGAAGCTGAGGAAGGGTTTTGATTCTGAGAGGCTGAGATTAGGGTAGGGAGGTCCCACTGGAGGTAAGTGGATTCCCCAAGAATCAAGGAGGTCGGCCTATGAAGTCAGAACCACGCAGGAATCTCAAGCTTGCAGGAGTCAAAGGCAGGATCCATCAGATATGGAGTCAAGACAGGTCCAGGCAGGGATGAAGTCTAAGCTAAAGCAGATGAGACACAAATCCCAAAGGGTGAGCAGTCTTGTGTAAAGACCCAGATCACCTATAGGTAGTGTTTGTGACTCCATTTTGCACATCAGTAGATTAAGGAGATTTGCATGGGTTGGGCTGGCTAATCACACCAACACAAAGGGTGACAACTTCCTGAGCTGCTGCCACGTAGAAATTTATTAAAACAGGACAAGGAGGACTTTTTAAAATAATAATAAAAAATAAAATGAAATTAATTTATGGAACTCTTTGTATGTTCCTGACCTCTTCTAAAAACATGGCACAACCTGCCTCATTTAATACTCATACTTTGAGGATGGTATTATTCCTATCCCTAGTTTCCATTTGGATGAAAAGAAAAACAATCATAGAGAAGTTAAATAGCCAAGACTCCTACTGCCAGTAGGAGATGAAGCTGGATTCAAAACCAGATCATCCGTCTTCAGAGCCTTCCAGCTTGACCATCAGCTACACCATGCAATACAAGTCTTTTACTACTAATAGTATTAACATACCCGACCTCCTTTGTGAAAGTGAAAGTGTTAGCCACTCAGTCATGCCTAACTCTTTGCAACCCCATGGACTGCAGCCCACCAGGCTCCTCTGTCCATGGGATTTTCTAGGCAAGGATACTGGCATAGTTTGCCATTTCCTTCTCCAGAGGATCTTCCCAACCCAGGGATCAAACTCAGACCTTCTGCACTGCAGGAAGATTCTTTACCAACTGAATGACCAGGAAAGACCAACCTCCTTAGGGTAACAATCAAATAATTCCTATAAAGTAGTCAAAAGCACAGAGCTGGGTCTTCCCTGGTGGTCCAGTGGATGGGAATCTGCTTTGCAATTCAGAGGACATGGGTTCGATCCCTGGTTGGGGAGCTAAGATCCCACATGCCACAGAGCAACTAAGCTCATGCACCACAGCTAGAGAGTCCATGGGCCAAACAAAAGGTCCCAAGTGCTGCAAGTAACACCCGACCCAGTCAAATAAATATATAAATATTTTTTATAAAACCAAGGCTAATAGGAGGTCAAATATTTAGACTCAGGAATTGTGAGAAGAGGTAAGGATTCTAAAATCATCTAGTCCAACCCCCATGTCATACAGATGAGTTACTTGCCCAAAGTCACTGTCATTGAGACTTTATACTCATCCATATCTGATTCTCCATTCCTCTGCAGACACACAGGAAGTTCACACTTCCCAGCCCTCTGGCAGTCATTTCATTGGTCAATGGACTGGAGATGGCATTGACGGGTGTCATCTCTGGATTGAAGTATTAATGTGGAGGCATTTGAGACCAAGTATGAGTTCTCCATGATCTCAGAGAGATCATGGTAACTGCATATCCCCCAGGTTACAAGATCTCCGAGGCACCATTTGGAAGAAATCTACCTCAGAGTCCTCAGACAGGAGTGTGCTTTGCATAAAGAAGGAAATGCCTATGTGTTAAGCAAATAAAGATTTTACCACGGCAAAGACCCCCATCCATCATGATTAACACAGCCACCTGATTAAATTAGCTAATGACACTGACTCCTTATCCAAATTATAAATCTTCTTTTAGAATTTCCTTCAGTCCAATAAATGCCATGAATCAAATGGTTTTACATCCACATATAGAAAATTGAAATCGAAATCCTATCTCACAATACTCACACAAATTAACTCAAAATAGATGAAAGGTTTACACATAACACCTGAATCTATAAAACTCCTAGAAGAAATATAGGGAAGATCACTGATCTTGGCAATAATTTTTCTGAATATGCCCCCCAAAAAAAAGCACAAGCAACAAAAACAAAAATCAATACTACAGCAAATGGAAAAGCTTCCAAACAGCAGATGAGACAATCAACAAAATGAGAAGACAGCCTACAGGAGAAAATATTTGCAAACCATATGTTAGATAAGAAGTTAATATCCAAAATATAAAGAACTCATACAACTCAACAACCAAAAAACAAACAATTCCATTGAAAAATAAGCAGAGGAAATACAAAGATTTTTTTCCCCAAAGACATCCAAATGATGAAAGGGTATATCAAAGGATGCTCCACATTACATTTTGAAATATATTAAAATTTCTCTAATTTAGAGATCACATTTCATGTACTCTCAACTCTAAGACATGGCTAAAATAGGGAGGAAATATAAAAGGCTCCCAGGTCATAGAAACTTATGAAAGGAAATCCATGCATTTTATACCATAGGAGAGTCTCTTCAGCTCATGCAGGGCTTGGTGATTTTTAATTTACATAAAGTTCTAACCAACCTTTCTCTGTCTTCCAATCACAGATTGTTTCTAGAAGCAGTCACGCAGGTAGCAAAAGCGATAGCTAAAAGAGGGCTCAGATGAAAAATGACTCAGTCTATGACAACAGTCAGTGATCACAGAAACAGCTTGAGTCATTTTTGCTTGATAGTCTGTAAATCAGCAGAAGAATGTGTACCATATTTGAAAACATTTTCCTCCAAGATTTTTTTTTTTTAAGTTTGGGGTTTAAAAGAAAGAACTTCATGTTTTAAAGCTATTTAGAAAGTAAAAATGAAGATGGAGACAAAAACAAACAAATCTGTTTCCAAATGCTACAAGGTTTTATTAAGTCGGGATTTGGAGAATTTTTATTTTCTGCATTTTACTTAAACATTTAATTTTTGTGCTATGATCATGTATTATTTTTGTGATACAAAGATAATTTTTTTAAAGGATGAATGCAGGGTATGAAAAAGTCACACTGAGTAACTAATTCAACTAGGTTAAAAAAATGGTGTCAACCCTGCTAATCTACTCTTGGACAAGGACATGCTTGCATGCTTAGTTGTGTCCAACTCTTTGCAGTCCCATGAACTGTAGCCTGTCAGGCTTCTTTGTCCATGGGATTCTTCAGGCAAGAATACTGGTATGGGTTGCATTTCCTCCTCCAAGGGATCTTCCTGAGCCAGGGATCAAACCAGCATCTCCTGTGTCTCCTGTATTGCAGGCGGATTCATTATCCACTGAGCCAATATTAAGTTCAGTTCAGTCGCTCAGTCGTGTCCAACTCTTTGCAACCCCATGGATCAAAGCACGCCAGGCCTCCCTGTCCATCACCAACTCCCGGAGTTTACCCAAACTCGTGTCCATCGAGTTGGTGATGTCATCCAGCTATCTCATCCTCTGTTGTCCCCTTCTCCTCCTGCCCCCAATCCCTCCCAGCATCAGGGTCTTTTCAAACGAGTCAACTCTTCATATCAGGTGGCCAAAGTATTGGAGTTTCAGCTTCAGCATCAGTCCTTCCAAAGAAATCCCAGGACAGATTTCCTTTAGAATGGACTGGTTGGATCTCCTTGCAGTCCAAGGGACTCTCAAGAGTCTTCTCCAACACCACAATTCAAAAGCATCAATTCTTTGGTGCTCAGCTTTCTTCACAGTCTAACTCTCACATCCATACATGACCACTGGAAAAAGCATAGCCTTGACTAGATGGACCTTTGTTGGCAAAGTAATGTCTCTGCTTTTTAATATGCTATCTAGGTTGTTCATAACTTTCCTTCCAAGGAGTTTAATTTCATGGCTGCAATCAGCCAATCTTAGGCATCATCAAATGAAAAACACCACTGAAAATAGTTTTTTGTGTTCTTTTTCCTTGGAAACGAGGCAGACAGTGCTCACCTTACTCCATCTTGGTTGAGCTCCTAACCAACCAATCCATCAATGATCAGATCATGTGGTACTTTCAGAAAAACTAAGGCATCAACTAGTGTAGTCAGGTCTAATGGAACAGAACAGGTTCTACCTACTTATTAATTTCTCTAATTAGTAAACAGGCTGAGCTGCCTCTTCATGCCCAGGTGAGCTAAACCTTGGATTCATCATAAGAGAGCAAGGTTATCCTGAATTTGATAAGGATATTGGTGTTTTCCTAAAAGAACAGGTACCACAATGTGACATAGGGCTCTGACCATTGCCTAACAAATGAGTCCACAGATAAAGATGGGATGGAAGATTCATATTGTTTCCATTCCAGTGTGTCAATTCCCACGTTGGTATACTCAGAAGATTTAATTACTGAGGTTCAGCCTGATCACTGACATATTTGAAGAGATGCCAGGGTAAACAACCGGTCTGTTTATATCAATGCATTCTTGCTGAACATCAATCAGCCTTAGTGAGTTTCTTTTTAAAAGCTGGAATTGTGAATTGGCTGAGGAACTATTTCTTTCAAAAACCAAACCATTGAGCTATAAGCCTTTTAAATAGAATGAGCAGTCAACCAAAAAAAAAAGAAAAAGGGCTTCCGATCTCACCTCACACTGCTGAAAAACTGCCTCAAAATATCTTGAAAGAGACAGGCCACCAATAGCAGGTTTATGTAAGCCCTTAACAGCACCATTAAAGGGAGAAAAAACCATCAGAAAATTGGCATGATGTTCCTGACAGTCCTGCCAGCACTGCTGGGACAGGACATCTCTAGCCAAACCACAAGTCCTGCCATAATCAAACTGAATTATGAAACAAAAGAAAACATCTTGCTCTAGTTTAAGCAGGTCATAAGCCAAATTATCCTTGAAAAGTCTTTGCAGGGAGAAAAAACAAACCCAATTTGTAGAGGAGAAAATGAGATGCTAAGCGATGCTTAAAATCTTGCCCAGGAAGGAGGCTGCCTGCATCATACACGCGTTGAAGGTGGAAGTAAACGAGTGGACGTGTGTATCAGCAACTCTCCCAAGGACTGAGGTGTGCTTTAGCTGACTGAAACTCAAAGACATCTGCAAGATAAGAGTATCATAGCAACACTTGGTGCTGAGGAGAAAACGGGATCAGTGAGGACTGTCACAGTCAGAAAGCGTGTGCCCGTCTGAAGGGCACGAAAGCCCGGTGTTGATGGGTTTTCTCATTTTTTAGTGAAAAGTCAGTAGGTAAAGTATAATTGATCTATGACGTTGTGTTACTTTCAGATGTACAGCAAAGTGATCCCATTATACATATACACATGCAAATACATACATATACATATTTCTCAGATTCTTTTAAATCATAGCTTATTACAAGACATTGTATATGGCACCCTATGCTCCAACAGGTCCTTGTTAATCTATTTTATATGTAGTAGTGAGTTTGCTAATCCCAAACTCCTAATTTATCTCTCCCCTCCCTTCCCCTCAGGTAATCATAAATTTGTCTTCTATGTCTGTGAGTTTGTTTCTGTTTTGTTAATATGTTCCTTTGTATCATTTTTTTTAGATTCCACATATGAGGTATCATGTGATATTTGTCTTTCTCTGACTTCACTTAGTATGATAACCGTTATGTCCAAAAAGCCAGTGATATCAGTGTTTATCTTAATTTCTTGATTTCAAATGCAGGCAAACGATTCTGAATAAACATTTTATCATTATTTAGGTCAACGTTATGTGTGACAAACTTAACACCTGTCAACCACAAGTTGCAACTGCCAATTTAATCCATTGCTTCCTTTATTCAAAATTGTTTTCTGAAATAAACTCACAGACATAGAAAACAATAAAAATGAAAATGAAAAAACTAGTGAAAAATAAAAAAATAATGAAAAATTAAAAAAAAAACTAGTCAGATAAGGAAGGGATGTAGAGAGAGGTTGGGGTTACAAGATGTAAGCTTTTATGTACAGAATGGATGAACAAGGTCCTACTATAAAGCACGGACAACTATATTCAATATTCTATGATAAACTATAATGGAAAAATATTTTAAAAAAGAATGTATATATATATCTAAATCACTTTGCTGTATTGTAGAAATTAATACAAAATTGTAAATGAATTATATTTCAATTTTTAAAAATTGATAATAAGGAAAAAAAGGGATGCTAAAAAATATTTTGGAAGCTAAAAAAACATTTTGGAACCTGGGGTTAGAGATGGACAACCGTTTATAAAGAAAGGTGGAATCCCATTTGGGAGGGAAGCAGAACCAAGGTGGTGCATGGAGGTGGCAGTGGGAATGGAAAGAGGGCATACATTTGAGAAGTACTGGTGAAGCCTGTCACCAGGATTTGACAACTGCTCAGTGTGGGAGGTGAAGGACGGGGGAAACCAGACGTCACTTTAATTTTTCTAAGATTGAGAGAATTTGATGCCACTAACCAAAGGAGATGTGGGAAAACAAATTGTTAAAACGGATTCAATTTGAGTACCGGCTATTCAGGCAGGTCTAAAAGCATTAGAGTGAAACCTGAGGTTAATGTTTGTGACTACAACGCAGAACAAAAATCTCATGAATATAGCAGTTCTTCCAAGATTCTAGCAAATTGGAATTTAAAAAATGCATATGGGAGAGAAATAGATTTAATTTCCCCTAAAAGTATTACAACCTTGTTCAAGATTTCTGGCAGAATCCAGAAAAGGGGAAAAGGTGAAAAAACATGGTTGCCCAAGAGTGTTGTTTTACTTTTGCATAAGAAACACCGGGAGGAATGACTCCTGTTTTGCCTAATGGACCACAGCTGAGCAAGCTGAAACCTGATGTTTCACATTCCATCTTCCAACCTCTGCTCTGTGTCTGAAGTTTGCACTTAATGAGATACATGAGAGACTCCAGTAAATTATGAAATCTGCTGCTGGCTGAGATAGGTTTTCATGCTACAAAAGTGGGGTCTCATGTTCAGAGGAAAGAGGCTGGAGTTTTAGCCCTTTCCTTGGGGTCACAAAGAGTTGGACATGACTGAACATGCACGCACATCAAATTCGCATGGAGAGGATAAATAACTGTGGTTTAGAATACGGGTTTGGTAAGTTCAAATCCCACTACTGCCCTAACGAGAGGAAGTCACTTAACTTCTCTATGCTTCTAGTCTCTCATCCACTTTTAACGGCTTTTGTGAGGATTAATTGAGAAACAAATGGTAAGTGCACTTAAAAGTTATTAAATAGGATTGCTTCACAATTACTCTTTTTGGTGTAGATACTTTTACCGAGCCCTAATGAATAATTCCTCTCATACTTTAGTCTTAACCCATGAGATCTCCTATTTTCTACAACAAAAATTTCCCTTGACTTGGCATGAGTATTTAAGACCCGTGAATGAATTAATGCCTTCAGTAAAGGGAATTCTCAGAGGCCTCCCCACTCTGAGGTGTCTTTCCTGTATAGGAAGTTAGGCAGACAATTACTTATCCATGAAACAGAATGAAATAATGCCATTTGTAGCAACACGGATGAACCTAAATATTATTATGTTAAGTGAAGTAAGCCAGACAAGAGAAAGATAAATATCACATGATGTTGCTTATATGTGAAATCTAAAGAACAAATAAACTTATTTTCAAAACAGAAAGAGACTCAGACAAAGAAAACAAATTTATGGTTACCAAAGCAGAAAGGGCAGGGGATAAATTAGGAGTTTGGGATTAACATATACACTCTACTATGGTTTTTCCAGTGGTCATGTATGGATGTGAGAGTTGGACTGTGAAGAAGGCTGAGCGCCGAAGAACTGATGCTTTTGAACTGTGGTGTTGGAAAAGACTCTTGAGAGTCCCTTGGACTGCAAGGAGATCCAACCAGTCCATTCTGAAGGAGATCAGCCCTGGGGTTTCTTTGGAAGGAATGATGTTAAAGCTGAAACTCCAGTACTTTGGTCACCTCATGCAAAGAGTTGACTCACTGGAAAAGACTCTGATGCTGGGAGGGATTGGGGGCAAGAGGAGAAGGGGACGACAGAGGATGAGATGGCTGGATGGCATCACCGACTCAATGGACATGAGTTTGGGTGAACTCCGGGAGTTGGTGATGGACAGGGAGGCCTGGCGTGCTGCGATTCACGGGGTCACAAAGAGTCAGACACGACTGAGCGACTGAACTCAACTTGGAGCTGGCTCTTGACATCTCTGCTTTAACCAATGGGGCTCAGTCTCCTGGTATGCCTTCACAGCACAACTGTTTCCTTTTGGCAAAGATGACTGGGTGGGGGGCATGCCTTTCCTCATCTTCCTGCTGAGAACCTACTTCACAGCATGTGGGAGCTGTACACAGAGAAAATGTTGATATTGCTGTGAAAGCTGCAGAGTGCTGGAAAGGCATTAATTATCCTAACAGGGATCCCCCAGATGGAGTCAAGGGCTTAATGTATTTCTTCCTCTTAAACTTTATACACTCTTCTATTCAGGAACTTACTATTTAATGAGCATATGTCAATTTGGTGTTCGAGTCCCATTCTGTTCTTCCCTCTATCACTTGTACCATCCTAGAGTTTCACACACAGAGCCCTAGGTTTACCAATGACGCAACTGAGGCTCAAGGAAGTTCAAAGAGCTAGTAAGTTGCAGATACAGGATGTGAATTCACATCTTTGGATTCCAGTTGCAGCCGCCACATCACCCTGACACAGGAGAGGTGATCAATAACATGCCCGATAAACCCTCCTCTTCTTCAGCCCTTGCCTGATGAAAATTTTGCTCTACCATTCACACTCTATCTTCAAATCACCAGGCAACTACTAAATACAGAAATCAATCAATCAGCTTGTTCATAGAGGAAATGATATGGGGGCTGAGTGATGGAAATGGCAGGATCCTGAAGCTGGGGTTGGGGGTAAGTAAAGATGCAGGAGGCACAAAACAAGGAGACTCTGGGGCTCTCTGAGGGCAGAGGCACTTGCTGTCAGGCAGGCATATCACACCTCAAGGATAATACAGACAAGTGGTCTTCAAAAGCTTTGGCTCCTGAAACCCCTAAAAGAAATTTCTACTTCCTTGTGTATTTTTTTTTATTAATTTATATGTTAATTGAAGGATAATTGCTTTACAGAATTTTGTTGTTTTCTGTCAAACCTCAACATGAATCAGCTATAGGTATACACATGTCCCTTCCCTCTTTAACCTCCCTCCCCATCCCACCCCTCTAGGTTGATACAGAGTCCCTGTTGAGTTCCCTGAGACATACAGCAATTCCCATTGGCTATTTTACATTTATGGCAATGTAAGTGTCCACGTTACTCTCTTCATACATCTCACCCTCTCCTCCCCTCTCTCCATGACCATAAGTCTGTTCTTTATGTCTGTTTCTCCATTGCTTCCCTGAAAATAAATAAAAATATGGAATGCTTCACAAATTTGAGTATCATCCTTGTGTAGGGGCCATGTTAATCTCTGTATTATTCCAATTTTAGTATATGTGCTGCCAAGGCGAGCACTCTCGTGTGTTTCAAAAGAGGACATCTAAAGCTCTTACATGCTGAAATACTTATAAAAATTGTATTTTCTAAATTCCTGTATACTGTACACATATTTCAAATTTATTTTGGCCAAACATAAGCAGAAGAATCTGTATGTTAGATTTACAAAAAAATAGCCACAGACCTTAGTCAAACCCATTTTTATCAAATTGGGCTGCCAAATAGTAACCAGAACTACTATTAGAAACTATCAGACTTCAGTTTCAATTTCAATAGACATATTCATATATACACTTCAACTATGTGATAACCTTTTCACTCCTTCACTGAAGCTCTAAGACAAGACACAGTACTTGGCACGAGTTTGAAACCTAGAGAAACAAGATGCGGTCTGTTTCCACTTGCTTTGGGCTTACCAGTCTCCCTCTCTGGAACAATCTGCTCTGAAATCATCTCTGGGGTGATGCCCAGGAGATTTCTATATGTCTTGAAACCAGAGTGAGACTATATGCCCGGAGTGAGACTATACGCCCGGAGTGAGGCTATATGCCCGGAGTGAGACTATACGCCCGGAGTGAGGCTCCAGATGAGTAGACGTTTGCCTTTACTTTCTGAAGCAGAACTCATATGGATCCTCCAGCAAAAAAAGTTCTTGAAAAACAGTTCAAATGCAAGTTGAGAATCTGGAAGTTGATCCCCTTCAATGCTAACTATGCCCAGCAGCCCCTTAAATCTTTAGGTACCTTCACCTGCACCGCTGCGAACGATGCCTTCTAGACTCTGCTCTCACATCCCAAATTTCCCTCTTTCATGACTCAGGAATCTCAAACCGGCCCCCTGGCCACTACTGCAGTGCCCATCTAGATTTCTCTCTCTAACCCTCTGCCTTCAGAACCTAGGCTTCAAATTCCTGATTCTCACCACCTTTCCTTCATTCTGGAAAAACGCCTTTACTTCAGGAAGAGGGATTTTAAAGAAGCACTAAACTGATTTGTATGAAGGTATTAAGGACTGAGACAGCTCACCTAAATCTTAAAGTATTGTTTGCATTTTTCAAAGAAAAACTTGTTTACCAGAAGGAGTCTCCCATGGGCTGGAAATTCAGGTGAATATATGAGAAGCTGTGGGCACTGGGGGCTTCCCTCATAGCTCAGTTGGTAAAAAAAAATCCACCTGCAATGCGGGAGACCTGGGTTTGATCCCTGGGTTGGGAAGATCCCCTGGAGAAGGGAAAGGCTACCCACTTCAGTGGGCACTGGGGAGGAAATATTCTAGGTTAATTCCAGGATGATTAACGACCAGTTTTGATCACTGTGCTGAGAAGCAGTAACTTGTTAAGTAGGGTCTGAGCCTGACAAGGGCTTCCCTGGTGGCTCAGTGGTAAAGAATCCTCCTGACAATGCAGGAGACACAGGTTCAATCTCTGGGTCGGGAAGATCCCCTGGAGAAGGAAATAGCAACCCACTCCAGTATTCTTGCCTGGGAAATCCCATGGACAGAGGAGCCTGGTGGGATACAGTCCATGGCTTTCAGAAGAGTCAGGTATGACTTAGTGACTAAACAATAAACTCGACAAGTAGCAACCCCCCCGGAGAAGGCAATGGCACCCCACTCCAGTACTCTTGCCTGGAAAATCCCATGGATGGAGGAGCCTGGTGGGCTTCAGTCCATGGGGTCGCGAAGAGTTGGACATGACTGAGCGACTTCACTTTCACTTTTCACTTTCATGCATTGGAGAAGGAAATGGCAACCCACTCCAGTGTTCTTGCCTGGAGAATCCCAGGGACGGCAGAGCCTGGTGGGCTGCCATCTATGGGGTCGCACAGAGTCGGACACGACTGAAGTGGCTTAGCAGCAGCAGCAGCAGCAGCAACCTCTCCCCCCAGCCCTGCCACCATTTTAAATCTTGCAGGTACTAACTGGTGAAAAGGTCATCAGTGTCAGCTGATCGATGTTGCTGCAGAGTCAGAATGGAGATACAATGAGATGCAGACAAACTAAAGTCCCTGTATCCCTGGAAATTCCATCAAATCCAAGTTTTGGGAGTAGTTCTAGTCCACTCTAAATCTGAGTTGTTCTAAAATCAACAGAATAGAGAAAGTCACTAAAAGTGTTGGGAAAGCCCAGGAGATTCAGATGAGGGGATTCATTTAAAAAAAGAACTGAGATTCTAAACGTTATTTGGGTCATGCTGCACACACCTGAGATGAAAGTCAAGCTGTAAGAAAGATAAATACCACATTCAAATGCGACTGGTCTCACTCAGGCATTTGGTAAATTTGGAGAAGTTTGTTCTTTAAGCTTAAGAATATGAACCTCGCTTTCCAAAATGAGGTAGGAAAGTGGATTTCTGCCACTTGGCTTCATCCATTCAGCAAATAATTCTGCAAACTCAATCCATATCTCTGAATGTAGATATGATCATTCACTGAAAGAATTGCCAAAATGATACCTTTTGAATTCTACTATAACCATGACATTCAAATGACCTGACCACACAGCACCAGAATTCATATAAAAATTAAAGAAACTCAGCCACTGCAATCAGAAACATAATGAGTATTAAGAATCTGTTTCCCTTCCCCTCTATTATTTCATTACAAATAGCAGCTAATAAACAGCTGTTCCTTTTCAGTGTGCAAGGGTTCTTGTTTGCAAACATGAAAAACCACTGCTTTGTTCTCACGGGAGAAAACAAAACACTATCAATCAAAGCAAAGCTACGTACGTACCTAGACCCACTGCGGCAGCTGCTTGTTCAGAACCGCGTGTCACTGCTCCCTCAAGCCCGAGTGCCAGGACGCTTCTGAATCCTCGGCCCCTGCTCTTCTGAGTCAGGCTGCAGGCTAATGCTCCGAGGCTGAATGCTCTACCCCAGCAAGCCAAGGCTCGCCAACCAACTTAACTACTTACGTGCTGACTCACGCACGGGGCAGGGCGCACCCCAGCCGAGCCTGCTTACGGACTGAAGTCCTGCACCATCCTTGAAAGGTCACACCTGGAGCTCATCTCATCTTTCTGCATCCTGCATAGTCGGGGAAGGATCATTCATTGTCTCACACTGAACTGCTCCTTCCATTTGATTTGGAAAATACTAAATTTTTCCCCCACCACACCCACCACACAACACTAAGAGAAGACTTTGCAGGACAAATCAGCACAGAGATGTAAGTTAGGACCTTGTTAGATGAATGATTTCAGCTTGGCATCCCTGGTGGCTCAGACGGTAAAGTATCCGCCTGCAATGCTGGAGACCTAGGGTTTGATCCCTGGGACGAGAAGATCCCCTGGAGAAAGGAATGGCAACCCACTCCACTATTCTTGCCTGGAAAATCCTATGAACAGAAAAGCCTGGTGGGCTAGAGTCCATGG
Source organism: Bos mutus (assembly GCF_027580195.1). Classification (NCBI taxonomy): domain Eukaryota; kingdom Metazoa; phylum Chordata; class Mammalia; order Artiodactyla; family Bovidae; genus Bos; species Bos mutus. Next base: position 42,615,937 of record NC_091642.1, on the reverse strand, counting down.
GGTTGCAAAGAGTCGGACATGACTAGGCAACCAACACTTTGGGCAAGGAGATGCCCCTTCTTTTCTAGAAAGCTCGTGACCAGAGAAACTTGATTATACATAGTCACCTTGGTAATTTGGAGAAGCATCTACTGGGACAGTGTTTACATTTTCCCTGATGTCTTTCCCAGGCTAAACCAAACATCAGTTTCCCACAAGTGTCTTTGTTTTCATCACATGGTTACTAGGATCCCTAGTGAAAATGTTGTTCATTCTTCTAACCCCTTGGGGCCCAGATCAGCAGGTATCGAAGGCAGGGAAAAGAGAGCAAAGCAAAGATTTCTAAGGCTTGATTAAGTCTTTGAAGTCCATTTCATTCCACCCAGGTCACACACAGAAGGCACAGAAGGTTAGAATTCCTAAAGAAAACCCATACTGCTTTTCCAGTTATTGGTGGGCCCCTTGAATTAGAAGCTTTCGGGGCAAAAACTTGCTCCCAGCCTAGGTCAAGTTCTTGTTTTTCTTCAGGCTCTAGCTGAGTCTAGCCTAGGATTCACATGGAGAGGAAGTTGAGGAGAGAGGAGTGTACAGGGATGGGCATTTGTTTGGAAATGATTATTGCAGGCAGGCAGGAAATACACATCCAATTGTGTGGGGACTTAGTGCAAGAGTTCCCTCTTCTTCCCCCTTTGACTGTAGCTGCAGAGTTGCCAGCTCAGGTTTATCAGCTACTAATTGGGCTCCAAAGCTCTAGGGCCTCCTTTGCATAAAGTTGCATCTACCTGGGGGCCTGTAAGCTCCAGCAAAGGTAGTACAAATCCATCTGTGCACAGAACACAGCCTGTAAACTGACTGTGTAATAATGGTGATATTGTAGCAATAGGAACAGCTACTATGTTAAATGCTTCCTGTCTGCCAGCCAATGAACTAAATGCTTTACCTATGTTCTGTAGCAAGAACTCAGTAGTTCTTGTTACAGAATCTGTGTTCCTCTCTTCTTCTTCGCCTCCCCTGCCATCAGGAATAACCATGCAACTCGAAGTCTGACCAATGGAAAGTGAGCAGAAGTAGTATGTACCAATTTCATTTTTAACCTATAAAATCTTCCTGTGTGTGATCTTCTGGGCTCCAGGCAAAGATTTGGAGGGAGATACTGCTAGTGACCTTGGGGTTATGGAAAGAAGAAAGTGAAAAGCCTCCATCAGCCTGAATGACCACATAGAGAGAGTGGCTAACCTTTGTAATGACAGGCATACTTCATTTTATTGCTTCACTATACTGTGCTTTGCAGCTGTTGCAGTTTTCATAAATGGAAGATTTGTGAGGACCGTGAAAGGATCAAGTCTAAAGGAGCCATTTTTTCCAACAGCATTTGCTCACTTACTGTCTCAGTGTCACATTTTGGTCATTCTCACGATATTGCAAACTTTTTCATTATGATCAGTTGTCATGGTGATTTGTGATCAGTGAGTTATCTTTGAAGTTACTATTACAAAAAAAAATCACAACTTTCTATAGGTTCAGATGATGGTTAGCAATTTTTAGCAATAAATTACTTTTAATCAAGGTATATATATTGTTATTTTAGACATAATGTTGCACACTTCATAGACTACAGTATTATATAAACATAAATTTTATGTGCACCAGGAAACCAAAGATTTCATGTGGCTCTGCATGGTGCTGCAGTATTTGCTTTATTAAAGAGGTCTAAAACTGAACCCACAATGTCTCTGAGGTATGCCTGTGTTTTTAAATATGAGGGAAAAAATTGGATGCCAACCTAAAAATGCATGTTTCTGAATTCTTTTAGAGATATGTAAGCAGAACACTTTAAAGACCACTTGTCTACAGAACAAAGACTAGACCCATTAGCCAGGTATTCAGACTCACCCAGTCCAAGCCCTTTCCTTTATTTTTGATATTTCTCCTGCTCAGTCTCCCACTCTGGGCACATGGATTCTCTTTACGGTTCCTAAATGCACCTGTCATATCCTACCCCTGCTCAAACTTTTACCCTCACCCAGAACACTTTCCCAACTACTCCTAACTTAACTGAATCATACTTTGCTGAAGCAGTTTGAAAACGTGGTTGCAAATCCTCTGACATGCCATCCATAGAAAAGTGGGGATCTATGTCATCTTCCCTTGAGTCTGGAGGGCCAGTGACTGCTTATGTCTGACAATAGAGACTGTAGAAGTGAAGCCACGTGACTTCTGAGGCCAGGTTGTAAAAAGGCATGCAGCATCCATGTTTCCTAGAACACTAGCTCTTGGAAATATTAACAAAATTCAACTGAGTACAATGTAAAGATCTTACTAGGTTTCATTTAGTCGTTCATGAATCAGGGAGCATGGAGATTTTGCTCCAGATCAGAAAGTCATCACAGACTTTGGAACAGTGCAGCTGCATGATCTGGCTTTTAGAAAGCTTACTCTAGTATCCATCACCTGGATTCTATGTCAAAGTACACACAGTGCACAGGTTTTAATGTGGAGCCTTTTGCAATACCCAAGCAAGAGCCTTAGACTAGAATGCTAGAAGAGGAGATAATGTTAAGTGGTTATCACATGGATGTGTTTTGAAGGCAGAGTCAGCAGGGTCTCCTGTTGGAATTCATAAATGACAGAGAAAATAAGAGTCAAGAATGATTCCAAAGATTTCTAGAACTGGTAGAATGGAGTTGACTTCTGCTGAGATGGGGAAGAATATGAGAGAAGTAGGTTTGGTTGAAGAGAATCAAGCACTGGGTATCTGTAAAAATAATTCTGGAGGGATTCTTTAGCTCAAGACCTTACGAAAATGACCAGCAGAGGCTAGTCAGAAATGATGTAATATCTGCAAAGATAATGAGAGCAAAACTCTGTCCCAGAAGGTAATAGGATTCTATGTGTTACAAGGTGGACATTTTTGATAGCTATGAGTTGGTTTTGATGTGAATTAGAAATATAAATTATAGAGTGAATTAGAAATATAGAGTCAGGCTAAAGCAATTTTTAAAGGAATTTATTGCAAGAAATTAATTAATTAGTATTAATTAATAGTACATGATAAACAGTTATGGGGAAAAATCATATCAACTATTCACTAATGGATGAACTTTGGGACAAACTGGTATATAATTTAATATCCAATTAATTTAAGTATCTTTAAAGGTCAGTCTCTGAGAAGCCTTGACCATTGAATCTGTTCTGTTCCATCCAAATTCTTACTCATTTACTGTTGACTAATTGTCTTCGGTAATTTTCCCCCAAACATAATTTTTTTTCACATGAGATTAGTGCAGGAGGGGTGTGTTCTATATCGAAGGCCAAATATAGCATTTGTAGATAATTCTCATTCGGAAGTGAAGTGAAGTCGCTCAGTTGTGTCCAGCTCTTTGCGACCCCATGGACTGTAGCCTACCAGGTTCCTCCGTCCATGGGATTTTCCAGGCAAGAATACTGGAGTGGGGTGCCATTTCCTTCTCCATCTCATTTGGAGATTATATGCAATTATTCAAAGTACACTCTAATTGCCGTTCTTGTAGTTCATTTCTGGAAAAGAAGATGCTTTGCTTCCTAAGTCCCGCCTTAACCCCCATCCTCACATCCCAGCAAAAGTCCTCACCTGAGTCTGTCGGCAGCTCCTGTGGCCCCATGATCTTCAGTGCTTTCAGTTCAGTTCTGTTCAGTTGCTTAGTCCTGTCTGACTCTTTGCGACCCCACAGATTGCAGCACACCAGGCCTCCCTGTCCATCACCAACTCCTGGAGTTTACCCAAACTCATGCCCATCGAGTCAGTGATGCCATCCAACCATCTCATCCTCTGTCGTCCCCTTCTCCTCCCACCTTTAATCTTTCCCAGCATCAGGGTCTTTTCCAATGAGTCAGTTCTTTGCATCAGGTGGCCAAAGTATTGGAGTTTTAGCTTCAACATCAGTCCTTCCAATGAACACTCAGGACTGATCTCCTTTAGGATGGACTGGTTGGATTTCCTTGCAGTCCAAGGGACTTTCAAAAGTGCTTTAGCCAACAGCATTTCCTGGGAAGAATTCCTTCCTGCTTAGGGTAGGAACTGGAAAGAAGTTATCCCACAAATCCCAGAATATGACCCTACTATTGCACCCCCTAAATACACGTAAGTTCTTCACCCTCAACCCTCAAAGCAACCCCTGTGAAGTAGCTACTATTAATCTACCCAACTCACAATGAACACCCAAAGCTCAAGTACTGGCACAACCAAAGTCACATGGCTGGTGAGTGACACAACTCGTTTTCTGCCCCCTACTTTTTCACTGTTCAGTGGAGACAGCAAGCACTTTGCTGGGTCCCTTTCTCATAGTTTTGCCTCCTTCTCAATTCCCCTCACCCGGCACCCAGGACATCTTGGGGGATATTTTCAGGGATTACTATTTTAGCTAACGATAAGGCTTTTGCCTTGCTGAATAAAGCATACAAACGGAGAGGAATATGGAGAGAGAATACAGAAGAGAAACCTGTGCCAGTAGGGGGGCTGCAAGAGGAGGTTTGGGGGAGAGAGAAGCCGGGAGAGAGCTGGAGGAGGAGTGAGGGGTTTCTAATGCAGCTGTCGGTTTCATCTTTGTGGAGCACTGGTATAATTTCTTCTTCCTGAAATGTTTGGTAGAATTAACCAGCAAACTCCATGGGGCTTCCAATTTAATTTTTTCACATTTAATTCTGATGGTGTGTGATACAGCCCTATTTCCTCAAGGCCCGTGATACGGGTAATGCTGCTGCTCCATCTGGTGACCAGCTACGCAGGTATGCTCAGTTTGTGAAAATTAATCTGTGTATACTTTTCTGTGTGTCTGGAATACTTTGGTAGATTTTCTAAAAATAGTTGCACTCTGTTCAATTTTTTTAAGTATCTCTGGTTCAAACTGACTTAATAAGGAACATTGTTAACCCACATAACAAGTCCAAGGAAGGCAGCCCCAGAGTTGGTTACTTAGGCATCTAATAAAATCATTAAGGACCCAGTTCCTCAATGATACTAAGTCAGTTATGCCCTCAGAACTTCTAGGCATTATATCTAGACTCAACCTTGCCAACGTGAAGTGGGTATTTTCAATGTTGGGTCCCTTTTTAAGAGCAAGAAAAATTTCCTAAAAGTATAATAGGTCTGCTAATTTTTTACAGAATCAAACACACCCTGACCCAACAATTCCACACCTGGCTATTTACCTATGATGAGAAAAAAAAAAAAACATATATACACATGGGCATACCTCAGAGATCTTGCAGGTTTAATTCCAAACCATTGCAATAACACAAGTCACATGAATTTCCCAATGCTTATAAAAGTTATGCTCACACTATCCTATATTAAGGGTACAATAATAGTATTATGTCTAAAAAATGCATATGCCAGGATGCAAAAATACTTTCTTGATAAAAAATACCAACTGTCATCTGAGCCTTTCTGGTGGAGGGTTTGAAATATTGCAAAAATTACCAAAATGTCAGACAAATGCATGAAGTAAGCAAAAGCTGTTAGAAAAATGGTGCTAATACTTGATCAATGCAGGGTTGCCACAAACCTTCAATTTGTAAAAATGAAGTATCTCTGAAGCACAATAAAGCAAAGTGCAACAAAATGAGGTATGTCTATATATACAAGCATATACGTATACACATGCACACACAGAAAACGTATACAAGACTGTTCTGATTTATAACATCCAAAATTTGGAAACAGTCTAGATATCAATCTATAGAAGAGTGGATAAACCAACTGTGATAATATTTATTCAATGAAATACTAATAAAAAATAAATTATCAGTACACATGACAACATGAATAAATCTAAAAATATTATGCAGAGTGAAATAAGCGAGACACAGAGTGCTTACACAGTACATGGTGGGGACAAAAAATCAATGGCGGAAAAAAAGGATACATGCCTCTGGAGTGAGAGGGAGAAAGACTGGCCAGGGTTGACTGGGAAGGCAAAGAACTCTCCAGGGAGATACTAATGTTCAAGGTCGCAACAGGTGTTTGAGTTGCATTTGTCAACTTGGTAAATATGCACTTAAGATTTGTGTATTTCTTCAGTTATAAATTTTACCTTGAAAAAAACTGAACAAATTTTGAATTTTGATTAATGAATGCCAAAGTATTTAGGCAGCAGTAAACTGATGTCAGCAATTGACTTTCAAATGAATTTGTGAAGATAAGAATAACTGACAGATAAACAGATAGACAAATGGATCGGTATGTGTTACAGCAAGTTAAAAAAAAATTAAGGTAGAAGCTGGGTGGTGCCTCCAGGGGTTCTCAAGGTGAAATTCTTCTCAATTTAGTGCACACTTATGTTTTCTCATAATAAAACATTGGCAAGGAATGAGTTTACAAAAAAAAGGATTTCAACGCCAGATAAATTTGGAAAATATTAGTTAATGAAATTTAAGTAGATTTATTTAAACGGAAGATTTATTAGAGTCTTAAATACACTGATATGAATGCTGAATTTATATACATGTGTGTGTGTGCCCGTGTGTATTTTCTAACTTAGATTTTCTCCAACATTGAAACCAAACTGCAAAGGAAGCGAGAACTGGGAAGCAGAGAATGCTGTGCTCTCTGGTCCCCAATGGCCCCTTGCCCTCCAGGGACCACCATCCAATGCCTCTCGTCCCCAAGGCCTCAGCCCCAATTCCACCAGCTCATTTGCCTTCAGTCCTGGGCATATGATACAAGCTGCTCTAAATCAGAACAGAAACCAGCAGGTCTTTCTAGTGAGCTTGGCTGCCTTTCCTGCTCTGACCTCCTTTCAGCAATAGGAAGACTGCCATCCATTCCTCATCATTTTTGTCAAATGAAAAACACCTGGATTCAGACTCCTTTCATTCTCAAGAAGGAAATGGATTTCCTAGGGTCCAAGCAAATTCATTGTCATTACTGATTTTAATTGGTACTTAAGCTCTGAACATCTTGAGAAATTAAGCCAGTTTTGATGGCCCAGATCTACGGGATGCCAAATTGTCACAGTTCTCCATACTCGCCATGTGTTAAAGTGACATTTCTGCTACCTTCCAATTTTGGTGACTTTGTTTGAATTTGGACTTGTGTGGAGGTTATATGTGCTGAATGCACTGACATTTTCTCTCCTGAAGAATCGTATCACCACCCCACACCCCCAACAACAAGTTTTGCTGTGTGTTGGGTGCAATTCGTGCAGAGGACTGTACAAGAACAAGACCTTCTGGCTCTATTCCTGGCTTCAATTCCTCTGCCTCCAGCAGCAGCTTCCCTCAGGGCTCAGGAAACAGGAGCCCCAGGGGAAATCTCCCCAGGGCTCTGAGTGTTCACTGCAAGCTGAGTGAATGGGAACATGAGCTCTGTGGAATCATCCAGTGTCAGCTCACGAGCTCAGGAATGCACTCCAGAATCCAGAACCAGCAATGCTTCCAAAGCACACATGTGCCAGGGGCACTAATTGGACACAATTCCTTTCAAGCCATTTGCTTTTACATGTTCATCCCTGAAGCCCGTGAAGAAACAGAGCTAGCAACCACCTGCAGATTCATCTGCCCGCCTCTGGTAGGGAGCCTGCAAGGGTCATTGAAACAGTGTGTAATGTTGCCTGCTGTAAAAAGGAAGTTTATGCTGCAAACACTCTTGTCTTCTCACTTCTTACCCCTGTCAGGGGCCTCAGTTGCAGCCAAACACCAGCCAGAGGTCAAAAGTCTCTCGGCCAATAAGGTGTATAATGAATACATTATCAAGCGTGGCAGTGATTTGACTGTGGCCTCTTAAAGCCAAAAAGGAAAAAAAAAAAAAAAAACAGACAAAACCCCTAAAGGCCAATGATTTCAGAGACAACTTCAAAACAAACATTTTAAGTCAGATCATGCATTTTCCAAAATGACTTTTTCCCCACTTGAACCACCATCCTAAAGTATCAGGAAGTTTTTGCTACACATCCCAGTGGGAAACCCAATACTTGTCTTTCCACGGTCACAGGCTCTTCATTACATAAAAGAGAATGCATAAAAGACAGACTGCTTTGGCTGAAACCATCTTTTCCTCTCCTCTTTCAGGCTGATAAATAGTATTAGCAGAAAACAACTCAAATACAGTTCTTTCACATGACAGCACAGAGCTAGCCTAGTGAGCAGACTCTTAAGTGCCAACAAATCAAGGTAGCCCATCCATGTTTTTCTTCATTGCTGCCCTGGCTCATCCACAAAGTGTTGTTGCCATGTGTTCTGGGAAATAAACTCACTCAGAAGGACAATGCAGAGAGTGGAGGGCAGTTCATTACACTGGTGGGCCCAAGGCAGAGTCTTCTCTTAGCCAAGGACCCCGACCAGTTTTTGTGAAAACTTTATATACTCTAAGTGTACGTGCACAACCCCACCTCCCCAAATTCCCTGACAATCAAAGTTAACCCGTGATTCATATGCCTTAAGCCTAGGTAGTTCAGTTCCGTTCAGTCGCTCAGTCGTGTCCAACTCTGCAAGCCCATGAATCGCAGGACGCCAGGCCTCCTTGTCCATCACCAACTCCCAGAGTTCACTCAAACTTACATCCATCTAGTCAGTGATGCCACCCAGACATCTTATCCTCTGTCGTCCCCTTCTTCTCCTGCCCCCAATCCCTCCCAGCATCAGAGTCTTTTCCAATGAGTCAACTCTTCGCATGAGGTGGCCAAAGTACTGGAGTTACAGCTTTAGCATCATTCCTTCCAAAGAAATCCCAGGTCTGATCTCTTTTAGAATAGACTGGTTGGATCTCCTTGCAGTCCAAGGGACTCTCAAGAGTCTTCTCCAACACCACAGTTCAAAAGCATCAATTCTTCGGCACTTTCTTCACAGTCCAACTCTCACATCCATATACGACCACTGGTAAAACCATAGCCTTGACTAATCAGAACTTTGTTGGCAAAGTAATGTCTGCTTCTGAATATGCTATCTAGGTTGCTCATAACTTTCCTTCCATGGAGTAAGTGTCTTTTAATTTCATGGCTGCAGTCACCATCTGCAGTGATTTTGGAGCCCCCAAAAATAAAGTCTGACACTGTTTCCACTGTTTCCTCATCTATTTCCCATGAAGTGATGGGACCAGATGCCATGATCTTTGTTTTCTGAATGTTGAGCTTTAAGCCAACTTTTTCACTCTCCTCTTTCATCAAGACACTTTTAATTCCTCTTCACTTTCTGCCATAAGGGTGGTGTCATCTGCATATCTGAGGTTATTGATATTTCTCCAGGCAATCTGGATTCCAGCTTGTGCTTCTTCCAGCCTAGCGTTTCTCATGATGTACTCTGCATGTAAGTTAAATAAGCAGGGTGACAGTATACAGCCTTGACGAACTCCTTTTCCTATTTGGAACCAGTCTGTTGTTCCACGTCCAGTTCTAACTGTTGCTTCCTGACCTGCATATAGGTTTCTCAAGAGGCAGATCAGGTAGTCTGGTATTCCCATCTCTTTCAGAATTTTTCACAGTTGATTGTGATCCACACAAAGGCTTTGGCATAGTCAATAAAACAGAAAGAGATGTTTTTCTGGAACTCTCTTGCTTTTTCCATGATCCAGTGGATGTTGGCAATTTGATCTCTGGTTCCTCTGCCTTTTCTAAAACCAGCTTGAACATCAGGAAGTTCATGGTTCATGTATTGCTGAAGCCTGGCTTGGAGAATTTTGAGCATTACTTTACTAGCGTGTGAGATTAGTGCAATTGTGCGGTAGTTTGAGCATTCTTTGGCATTGCCTTTCTTTGGGATTGGAATGAAAACTGACCTTTTCCAGTCCTGTGGCCACTGCTGAGTTTTCCAAATTTGCTGGCATATTGAGTGCAGCACTTTCACAGCATCATCTTTCAGGATTTGAAATAGCTCCACTGGAATTCCATCACCTCCACTAGCTTTGTTCGTAGTGATGCTTTCTAAGGCCCACTTGACTTCACATTCCAGGATGTCTGGCTCTAGGTCAGTGATCACAGCATCGTGATTATCTGGGTGGTGAAGATCTTTTTTGTACAGTTTTTCTGTGTATTCTTGCCACCTCTTCTTAATATCTTCTGCTTCTGTTAGGTCCATACCATTTCTGTCCTTTATCGAGCCCATCTTTGCATGAAATGTTCCCTTGGTATCTCTAATTTTCTTGAAGAGATCTCCAGTCTTTCCCATTCTGTTGTTTTCCTCCATTTCTTTGCATTGGTCGCTGAGGAAGGCTTTCTTATCTCTTCTTGATATTCTTTGGAACTCTGCATTCAGATGCTTGTATCTTTCCTTTTCTCCTTTGCTTTTCGCTTCTCTTCTTTTCACAGCTATTTGTAAGGCCTCCTCAGACAGCCATTTTGCTTTTTTGCATTTTTTCCCATGGGGATGGTCTTGATCCCTGTCTCCTGTACGTCACAAACCTCAGTCCAAAGCCTAGGTAGTTAACAGTGGACAATTATCAATAGGCCTGTGGTCATACCGCAATAAGCGTAACAGCATGTATGATTCTATTCGGTTACACAGATAATTAGGGTATTTTTTTAGCAAAGGAAGAGCCCTGGGGCTCTTCCTTCTGGGGGTCTGGTTTTCCAGTTGGTATGTTGTTTCCATAGATACTGGGCAAAAAGCTCAAAGTCCACAGTCCAGCCCAAGATGGAGTCCTGCTTTCAAGATAGTCTTCTTTTGAAGGAAGAAACAGAACAGGCTCTAAGTCACAGTTTCAGAGTCAACCAATTCTTCTAACAACCATTGTGTATGCACATCAGACATTCAAAATTCTGGGGCAAGTATTTTACCAGAAACACTAAGATATATGAGCTTCTCTGGTGGCTCAGCAGTAAAGAATCTGACTGCCAGTACAGGAGACCCAGGTTTGATCCCTGGGTTGGGAAGATTCCCTAGAGAAGAGAATGGCAACCCACTCTAGTATTCTGGCCTGGAGAGTCCCCATGGACAGAAGAGCCTGGCAGGCTACAGTCCATGGGGGTCTCAGAGTCAGACACGACTGAGTGGCTAAGCAGGCAGGTTCAGATCGCTGATAATGTATACTCACTCGGAAGTTCAAATAAAGGATGAGAGTGGACTTGGTTTTTCTCGGTGTTTCAGTCTCTCTCTGGCTGGGGCCGGTCTTTTCCTTGACTGGGACTTCTTTCTTGGCTCCACACGGCCTTCATCTCTCTCATTTTCCTCTCTAGAATGACAGTGGTTATCAATGAGCACTTAACTTGAATGCATGCTGCATCACTGCCCCACGTTACACCACAACGTAAGTAAAATCATCTCTATTTTATAAGGGAGGAAACAGGCTCAGAAAAAATTGGTCCAGGCATACAGCGCCTATAAGCTTTCAAAGATGGGATTTGAACACACCTGAGTCCCCAGTTCATGCCCCTAAGGATACACCCCATTTTCTCTTTGAGTTTTTATCCTGCCCTACAAAATTACTCCCATTCTTCATAAAACAATGGAGCCATTCATTTATTGACCCTTTCAACTACCATGTCTTTATCAAATACCTAATACAAATTTAAACAGAAAGAAGTGCTTAGTTTACTTCCCAAAGAGAAGGTTTTTCCTTTGAACCTGTTATTTTCCTCTACTTCCGCCCCAAAAGGCTTTTTCAGTTTCCACAAACAAGCAGGTACCTACACAATCCACGATGGTCTTCAGAGTCCATGGTTGCATGGTTTTGATTCCAAAATGGCACGAAAGTAGATGGTCACATTAAGGGTTCTAGAGAAAGTGTGACTACAGCAGACTGTTAAAATCAGAATGTCTCTAGATTAGATTACTCTAACAATGACCTAAATGATTTGTGTCCTTTTAGGAAGCACCCTGGGTTTATATCTGAATGTGCCTTCCTGCGTCTAAGAACTAATGCATCTAAGACTCAAATTCAAGAGAGAGGAATTGGACACAGCTCTAGTTGGGAAATAAAGGCAAGTGTGATATCATGGTTGAAGTTTTTGCTGGAAATAATATGGGCTGGGATATCTAAAGACATAAAAACAACAACCCTTGCTATTTCCTACTCACACAGGAAAAATGTGTTGGGTTACCAGATTAAAAATATTTAGAACTTGTATTCAGTTCAGTTCAGTCCAGTCACTCAGTCATGTCCAACTCTTTGCGACCCCATGAATCGCAGCACGCCAGGCCTCACTGTCCATCACCAACTCCCGGAGTTCACTCAGACTTCAGCCACTTTGCTTTTCTGCATTTCTTTTCCATGGGGATGGTCTTGATCGCTGTCTCCTGTACCATGTCACGAATCTCATTCCATAATTCATCAGGCACTCTATCTATCAGATCTAGGCCCTTAAATCTATTTCTCACTTCCACTGTATAATCATAAGGGATTTGATTTTGGCCATACCTGAATGGTCTAGTGGTTTTCCCTACTTTCAATTAAGTCTGAATTTGGCAATAAGGAGTTCATGATCTGAGCCACAGTCAGCTCCCGGTCTTGTTTTTGTTGACTGTATAGAGCTTCTCCATCTTTGGCTGCAAAGAACATAATGAATCTGATTTTGGTGTTGACCATCTGGTGATGTCCATGTGTAGAGTCTTCTCTTGTGTTGTTGGAAGAGGGTGTTTGCTATGACCAGTGCATTTCTTGGCAAAACTCTATTAGTCTTTGCCCTGCTTCATTCCGTATTCCAAGGCCAAATTTGCCTGTTACTCCAGGTGTTTCTTGACTTCCTACTTTTGCATTCCATTCCCCTATAATGAAAAGGACATCTTTTTGGGGTGTTAGTTCTAAAACGTCTTGTAGGTCTTCATAGTTCAAACTAAAACAGGGTACTCATCAAAAGAAATGAGAAGCTACTGACTAAACAAATAGAAAATACTGTACAAATATAAAGAGTAGAACTTGGTAGATATCAATTCAAATATATATATATATAGTAGCTTAAATGTGAAAGATCTAAATACACTAATTAAAAGGCAGAGATTCAAAATACATTTAAAACAATCATATACTATCTATAAGATCAGATCAGTCGCTCAGTCGTGTCCGACTCTTCACGACCCCATGAATCGCAGCATGCCAGGCCTCCCTGTCCATCACCAACTCCCAGAGTTCACTCAGACTCACATCCATCGAGTCAGTGATGCCATCCAGCCATCTCATCCTCTGGCGTCCCCTTCTCCTCCTGCCCCCAATCCTTCCCAGCATCAGAGTCTTTTCCAATGAGTCAACTCTTCGCATGAGGTGGCCAAAGTACTGGAGTTTCAGCTTGAGCATCCTTCCTTCCAAAGAAATCCCAGGACTGATCTCCTTCAGAATGGACTGGCTGGATCTCCTTGCAGTCCAAGGGACTCTCAAGAGTCTTCTCCAACACCACAGTTCAAAAGCATCAATTCTTTGGTGCTCAGCCTTCTTCACGGTCCAACTCTCACATCCATACATGACCACAGGAAAAACCATAGCCTTGACTAGATGAACCTTTGTTGGCAAAGTAATGTCTCTGCTTTTGAATATGCTATCTAGGTTGGTCATAACTTTCCTTCCAACGAGTAAGCGTCTTTTAATTTCATGGCTGCAGTCACCATCTGTAGTGATTCTGGAGCCCAGAAAAATAAAGTCTGACACTGTTTCCACTGTTTCCCCATCTATTTCCCATCAAGTGGTGGGACTGGATGCCATGATCTTCGTTTTCTGAATGTTGAACTTTAAGCCAGCTTTTTCACTCTCCACTTTCACTTTCATCAAGAGGCTTTTGAGTTCCTCTTCATTTTCTGCATCCACTTTAAATATAGACTAAAAGAGTCTAAAGATAAAGGGATGGAGAAAGATCTACCATGCAAATACTAGTCAAAAGAAAGCTCAGTTATCTTAAATTATCTTAATTTCAGACAAAACAGACTTCACAACAACAAAAATGATCAGGAATAAAGAGAGAGACGGCTGGATGGCATTATCGATGCAATGGACAAGAACTGGTCAAACTCCGGGAGATGGTGAGGCACAAGGAGGCCTGGCGTGCTGCAGTCCATGGGGTCACAAAGAGTCAGACATGACTGGGTGACTGAACAAATAAACAGAGAGACGACAGCTGATATAATAAAGGGGTCACCAATATTCATTGCAGCACTGTTTACAACAGCCAAGACATGGAAGCAATCTTTATGTCTGTCCATTGATAGAGGAATGGATAAAGAAGATGTGGTACATACATACAATGGAATATTACTCAGCCATTAGAAAGAATGAAATAATGCCATTTGCAGCAACATGGATGAACCAACTGTCATACTGAGTGAAATCAGTCAGAGAAGGAGAAATACTGTGTGACATCCCTTTTAAGTGGAATCTAAAAAAGAAATGACACAAACGAATTTACAAAACAGAAAGAGACTCACAGACTTAGAAAACAAACTTACAGTTGCCAGTGGGAAGGGATAGTTAGGCAGTTTGGGATGGACATGTACACACTGCTATGTTTACAATGGATAACCAACAAGGACCTACTCTATAGCATATGGAACTCTGCTCAATGTTATGTGGCAGCCTGGATGGGAAGGGACTCTGGGGGAGAATGGATACATGTATATGTATGGCTGAGTCCCTTTGCTGTTCACCTGAGCCACACCCCAATACAAATTAAAAAGTTCAAAAAAAAATAATAAAGGGGTCAGTTCTCTAAGAAAATGAGAACAGCCCTAGTATGTGCACACCTAAGAACAAAACATCAAAATACGTGTGGTTCTGGGCCACCATGGGGTTACGAGGGGACTCTGGGTTGGCTCCTCTGGGGTGCTGGAGCCTTTCCTTACCCTCACCTGAAATGCCATTCCTGCTCCCTGTGGCCACACACCTTTGACACAGAAACCATGACACTGGAGGTTACACAGGCCTCTGGATCTGCACTCTTTTTTTTGGTTGTTGTTAAACTTCTGGGGGAAAAAAAAAAAGGGACCCTGCCTATTTCACGGAACTCTGCCTTATAATCTCCAGTAAGCTTTCCCCAGGAAGTCTCAAGAGATCCTCCAATCTTTAGACACAAAAGCCTTGGTGTGTTAATGGAGTGATGGCTCTTATAAGTAAGTACTGCTCCCAGTGACCACAGTCCACATAAGCTACTGTGATTAATAAACCACAGGTTCTCTCGAGGACGTTTCTAATTCGTAAGCGCGAATTTTCTCAGTCATTTGATGCTAAACCATACCTCTGTGCCACATCAGGGCTCCAGAATTAACACGATTTCTGAAACACATGATAAGTAGGAACTCTTACAATAAATCCACACTACATTCTTCTCACCAAGAGCAAACCAGAGCCATCTGCAACGTCCTTCTGTGCCTTCCTGGAACGCTGCGGCCTCAGCCACTCTCTGAACCCTCTACGTCCTCTGGGGCCCAACTCCAGCCTTCTTCTCGTCGCTTCCCCTCACTTAGTCCACCTCTCACTCTTTACAGCCATCTCTGCCCTCCTGTGGGAGCTGGAGTCTGGGCCCTGTGAAGGCAGGCACTGTTTAAGTTTCTGCTTATTTGTTCTCGCAGACAGACAAGAATGTTAAGGGGCTGATTAACAGAATTTCAGCTTTGATTTGTTCAAAACGAGTTTCCCCACCAAAAAGAGAAAAAGTGTGTCAATGTGAAGGGCTCCAAGGAGCATATCCCATTTCCCAGTTAATTGAAAACCTGACTTTTTGTATAGTGGTGGTCAAATTAGTGTTAGCAGGCTGACAAAGGAGGCAAGAATATACAATGGAGAAAAGACAGTCTTTTCAGTAAGTGGTGCTGGGAAAACTGGACAGTTACATGTAAAAGGATGAAACTAAAATATTCTCTAACACCATGCATAAAAACCACCTCAAAATGGATTAAAGACCTAAATGTAAGGCCAGACACTATAAAACTCTTAGAGGGAAATAAAAGCAGAAGATTCTTTGACATAAATCACAGCACATCTTTTTGGATCCACATCCTAATATAATGAAAATAAAAGCAAACAAATGAGACCTAATTAAACTTAAAAGCTTTTGCACAGCAAAGGAAACCATAAACAAAATGAAAAGACAACCCACAGAATGTTAGAAAATATTTACAAACAAAGCAACCAACAAGAGATTAATCTCAAACAGCTCATGCAGCTCAAAAAAAAAAAAAAAAAAACTTCATTCAAAAAATGGGCAGAAGATCTAAATAGACATTTCTCCAAAGAAGACATATGGATGGCCAAAAAGCACATGAAAAGTGCTCAGCATCATTAATTATTCAGTTCAGTCGCTCAGTCGTGTCTGACTCTTTGTGACCCCATGAATCACAGCACGCCAGGCCTCCCTGTCCACCAACTCCCAGAGTTCACTCAGACTCATGTCCATTGAGTCGTGATGCCATCCAGCCATCTCATCCTCTGTCGTCCCCTTATCCTCCTGCCCCCAATCCCTCCCAGCATCAGGGTCTTTTCCAATGAGTCAACTCTTCACATTAATTATTAGAGAAATGCAGATCAAAACTACAATGAGGTATCACTTCAAGTAGGTCAGAAAGGCCATCATCAAAAAAATCTACAAACAATAAATATTAGAGAGGGTGTGAAGAAAAGGAACCCTCCTACACTGTTGGTGGGATGTAAATTGGTACAACCACTAAGCAGAACAGTATGGGGGTTCCTTAAAAACCTAAATACAGAACTACCGTATGACCCAACAATCCCACTCCTGGGCATATATCTAGAGAAAACCATAATTCAAAAAGATACGCACACCCCAACATTCACAGAAGCACTGTTTACAATGCCAAGACACAGAAGCAAGTTAAATTATCATCAATAGAGGAATGGATAAAGAATATGGTACATATATACAATGGAACATTACTCACCCATAAAAAAGAATGAAGTAATGCCATTTGTAGCAACATGGATGGGCCTAGAGATTGTCACATGGAGTGCAGGAAGTCAGAGGAAGACAGATAGGTGATACTGCTTATACATGGAATCTGAACAAATGGTACAAATGTACTTACTTACAAAACAAGAAACAGTCACAGATGTCGAAAACAAACTCATGGTTACCAGAGGAGAGAGAAGAGAGATAAACTGGGAAACTGGGATTGACATATACAGATATAAAATAGGTAATAAGGACTTACTGTATTCCACAGGGAACTCTACTCCATATGCTCTATATAATGATCTATATGGGAAAAGAATGTAAAAAAGAGTGGATACATGTATAACTGATTCACGTTATGGTACAGCTGAAACAACATTGTAAATCAACTTAAAAAAAAAAGCAGGCACTCTCGTTTTATGTAATATTTATAATTTTGAGATACTTGTATTTATCAATTTTGGTTTTTGCTTGGGATACAAATAAAACAAATACAATGATCAGAAACTGGCAAAATGAGTCTCTCTACCTCATGGTGTGAATTTCCTGCTACTTGGTTCACGGTAAGTCACTCTACTTAGCTTGACTACCACAGTCAGATTTCTCTCGCTGTGGACTTTTTTTTTTATTTTTAAACTTTACAATATTGTATTGGTTTTGCCAAATATCAAAAATAAATCCGCCACAGGTATACATGTGGACTCTTGCTGAAGAATTCATGAAAGCTCACAGTAAGTGGGTGGAGAGGGTGTTGAGGAGGGTGTGAAAACTTGAACTTCAATCAGATTTTTATCAGCTGCACACCCTTGGGAACGTTATTAAACATACTTAAATCAACCTCCATAAAATGGGGTTAATAAGGAACCTTGTGGTGATGTAAGGGTTAACAAGATAATGCTTGAGAATTGCCTAACTCTGAAAGAGGGTTAGATAAAGAAGCTATGGTCTAGGGCTCTGGCTTATAAAACCGAAGCACAGAAAAGCATGTGTCCTCATTCAGCCAGTCATGATCAAGTGTACTACAATTCTCCAGAACATAAGATTTCTCTTTTCCTACCTGGAAGTTGCAGACTTGAGAGCCACAAGATATGTCAGTTCATGATTCTACACAGCCAGGCATGAAGCACAACCATTAAGGGAACTTCTTGGTACAAATGTAGTAGGTAAACTTAAAATAATGATCTTTTAAATGTAACTTTTGATTTAAGGGAAAAAAATGTTGTTTTTAGCATATGTCAAGAATTTATTTCCATTATTCAAGTTACTTACCTTTTTAATATACAGCACCTGGTCCCATGCAGGAACTCTTTCTGGTTTTACAGCTGTAAGACAACAGCTTCCCTTCATAAGAACAGGTTTCCACTGTTAACATCATTTTTTCCCCACATCAAGAATAACATATTTTTTTCCTTTTTAAAAAGTTTTTCTTACCATTGATTCTCAAAGTACTATGACCATATTCTCATTTCGGAATTTACTTTCCCTTTCCATCTAAACTGAAAAACTTATATTACTTTCAGTTATAGGGGAAAAAGTCAGTGACTTGATTGAGAATTGGAGGATTGAAAATTATTGGTAAACAGTGGTCTGCAGCTTGAACTTACCTGTGAGTCTTTTCTTAAGTTTTTTAAAATATATGCTATCTGTAGAGGTTATACTGAAGTTTAGAGTACATTTCAAGGCATCTCAAGGGAAAAGAAACATGATTATAAAGGCCCTCTCTCAAAGAAACTCAGCGAGGAAATGCCAAAACTTGTTTTTACATCTTGCTTCAAGGACTTCGTTTATGACTCTTGTGAAGAATGTGAACACATTAGAAAGAATAGACATTTTTTAAGTACCAGTTTTTATTAAAAAGTGCGTCTTGATTAATTTATGATCTAGGTAAGCTGTTAAGATAATCAGTATACTCTCTGGAATAATAACTTTACAAAGATTTAAAACAAACAAAATTTTAAAAGCCTTTTTATTTCCTTCACCATTATTGTTTTACAATACAAATATCACCTTGTGAATACACAAAAAACCCTACGGAAGATAATTCTGCGGCACATAAAATACAGAATGGATATATATACTTCTTCATCCTTAAAAAACTATTTTGTTCTCCACATTGGCAAGTATAGAATAGAATACTTCCCCAAACATACTTCTGTTAGGAGTAAAACTTAGAACTACATGCAGTTCCTGCACAAATATATTTTAAAGAAATAGATCTCTTTTTTGTTGTTCACCAACAAAATTGTCATGAGAGTATGGATAACTAATTTATAGCTTTCAAGTTTTAGTTAAGTGATCATTTTCAAAACTCTCTTTTTAAAAACAAAGTATTCATGGCTGTTTTCGTTGTATAGTTAAAATCGAACTACCAAATAGATGGTAAAATAATTGAAGTGGTACATGTCATCGCCGCCTGCTCACAATATGGGAACAGGCTCGGACTTTCCAATTAATTCCCCCATTCTTTAATTCATAGCAGTTTGAGAACCATAAACAGTCTTCTGATTGAATTTAGCTATAAATGCAAAATTTAGTAGTGTATACATACATTTATATTTTCATGGAATATTTATTTTAAATAAAAACATTGAAGATTGCCTACTGACCATACAATCAAGACAAGAAAGGCACTAGAAACATAGACAAATTTCTCTCCCAAGAAGCATTTTTAAATTTTAACTCTCTGTTCTCTGACATGTAAAAATCTTTAAATTTGGTTTTCATAACATCATTTTGAAAAATAAAGTTAGGAAATACTTAGAAAATCACTTTATAACAGAATCTTTTTTTTTTTTTTTTTGCACTTTTTGACACACTGTCTCTGCTGATTTTTACAAAACCCAAAGTTACCAAACCTTCCTGTGTCTGTCATTTTTATTTGAATATCGGTGCAACAGGTAGAAAGATTTCAGAATCGAACCCCATTCAGGTACTTAAGAAACCTTCATAGAGACATTTGCTAGAAAATGGCTTACAGCCCAATCTTTGGGGCAAGAGATATGAAAAGTATGTTTTCCCAAGAAAATAATACGCTTTATTTCCAGATGTAACTGGAAAGACCAGAACTGATGATATAAAAGCTTACATTTATGCTGTTGCATCATATACAAAGGAACATGGTGGTCGCAGATTATGTAAATCCCAAACTTATGGACAGGAAATGTGTACAGTGTATGATAGGTTGAGTTTTCTTTATTGTTGTCCAACGCAGGTCCTTTGGAGAGAAAAAAAGATCACAGTGCTGACCAGGTAACTCAATAGGTTAAGTCAAGGTAATTGTTGAAAGATAATAGGATTAGGGAGTTGTTTATTTTATGGCATCTTCTCTCATGGAGTTCTTAGCACTTCGGACAGTTCCTCTTTCTCCACCATGTAGAACTGTTATGTGTCATTCACCAGTCGGCTGTATTTAACTTGCCTACTGAGGTGGATTACCGGCCAGGGGAAGGGCCAATGGTAAGATCGAGGTACAATTCCTTGGACATTCTTTTCAAAGTACTGAAATGGCCTGTACCACCACACTCTGGCCAGGAGGTTCATCTGGGAAGCTTCTTTTAGCACCTAAGAGAACACAGAAAGAGAAAACCGAGTCAGGAAGAACAACTGATTGTTTCAGCCCCGATAGGAACATACACATGATTCTTATAATTTTTCACTTTAGATTCAAATATTTTCCACATGACAATTCACAAAGGCCCCCAGATCCAGCCCCTGATCACCTTTATGTCCCCAGGTTCACACTCACACCACCATTCTACACTCTGTACCCAACTGCAAACCAGACCACACCTGTTTCTCTAGCAGAGAAACAAACAACTCCAATGCCAGGAGTACATGGAGAACGTGTGGCTTACCTAAGTCTCTTGTCTATAAATAAATACTTCAATTAGTGCTTTAGTTACTCTCTTATGATGAAAATGGAGAGACTTAATTAAATGTTAAGTATTAAGCTGGTGAGGGGCCCAAGATGGAAAAGAAGGTAGGAATGCAAGATCAAGCAAGAGGTGGGCACAGCTTAAAAAAGTATTTTCCAGGGACGATGAGAATGTGATACTTGTTCTAGAAGGATGCCATCTCCTATGTCATTATAGAAACACTTCTGGTTCAGCTTTGATTCAGAAGTGGATCAGCACCACAGGAGACAATATAGTCTCAGGTGACTCCCCCTGTTGCCACACCAGCAACAGCTAGTCAAGAGCATCAGGAGTTAACACCAGAGGAGGAGAAAAACTCACTTGCTGATTGGCCATAGTGTGGTACCACCAGAAGAGTCTTGTGGTGATGTAGTATGCCACCACGACATCCACAGTGTAGTGGTCATGCGCTAAGAGAATGCAGAAGATGCCCACCACGCTGAGAAGCCAGCAGAGCCAGTGGTACCACCACAGTCGTCGAGGGGAATCTGAAAAGGAGAAATGTGCAAGAAGAGTCCTATTATTCAAGTATGACGAAGGGCACCCAACCACGCCTCAACTGAAAAAAGATCGCTTAAGGTGGCAAATCCAAGGGCTTTGGCTTCTATGTAATCAAGGTTAGAAGGGAAGCAGCTTATTTCATCAAGTGATTGTATTAGCCACAGTAATTTATATGTGGTTATTACTTGACCCATATAATCACAAATACAG
The DNA here is from genome assembly GCF_027580195.1 of Bos mutus. Lineage (NCBI taxonomy): Eukaryota > Metazoa > Chordata > Mammalia > Artiodactyla > Bovidae > Bos > Bos mutus. The sequence continues at coordinate 42,594,540 of NC_091642.1, read as the reverse complement.
TTTCAAAGGACAAACAAGGACAGGTTAATGCATCACACTCCATTAAAACCAAAACTGTCTATTGATAATTAAATTTACCTGGAAATAATATGGGGTTAATGCTCTGTACAAAAATCAATACCTTTTGGTCTATGGATCCTTATACACAGACTAGGCAATTATAATGGATACAACCACCCTATTTGCTTTCCAAGCTCTGCAACCATATTCTACTTTTTAAGTCTTTGAGGTGTCCATTTCTCAAATAGAAATAAGAGAATCCAAGTGACCAGGAATTCTAGCCCATGTCCACTCCCAAGGGCAGGACAGTGTCTGGGAAGTCATTTGATGGGAGATTCAAAACCTCTACTGATTGTAAGCCCTCCTACCTTGTATTCTCCATGAATGGGCTTCAGAGGGTCTGACACGTTAGACAAAAATGTTGCCTACCCTCCTCACCCTGGGGAAGATAGTTTAGCCTTTTATAGGATTCTCAGGGGGTCCAAGTATCAGTCATTCATTTACCCACTATTTATTAAGCATCTACAATGTAGCCAGGACAAGATCTAGTCACTAGATCTTGGTATCAACTAACGTCACAGGCAAACAGTTTGCCTTTGTGGGGAGATCCCTTCCCAGTTAATGAAAAGAGACAATTAATAATAATTATCATCAAGTAACTTGTACTCTATGTTAGAAGGTGTTAAATGCTTTGGATTTAAGATAAGTGGGATTAGCAGCAGACAGGGTGAAGGGAAGGAGGTTTGCAATTTTAAATGGCATGGTCAGGGGTTGGGGCAGAAGTCTGAGTATATGTACAGGGCTCCATGTTCCCTTTCCAGGAACAGTTGTATTTGATAACATAACAATACAGCAACAAAGAGCAGCTACTGTTCATTCTCCCAGCTCCTCTATTAGTGTCCCCATATGCCATCTGTTTTTATTTTCACAACCTCTCCCTCATTGATGAAGAAGCTGCTCAGTTGTGTCTGACTCTTTGCAACCCCATGGATGTAGCCCGCCAGGCTCCTCTGTCCATGGGATTTCTCAGGCAAGAATACTGGAGTGGGTTGCCATTTCCTCCTCCAAGGATTCTGGACCCAGGGACTGAACCTGTGTCTCCTGAACTGTCAGGTGGATTTTTTTATCTGCTGAGCCAGTGGGAAAGCCATGAAGGAGCCATCAGTATCTGATTCTAAGGATGAGGAAACTAAGAGATCAGAGGTTTTTCCCAAGGTCAGAGGTTTTATCTGCTGAGCCACTGGTAAAGTCATGAAGGAGCTCTCAGTATCTGATTTTAAGGATAAGGAAACTAAGAGATCAGAGGTTTTCCCAAGGTCACAGAGTGAGTGAGTGCACCAGGATTCAGAATCAGTTTGTGGCCCACGTCATCCAACTTGGTTTACAGGCTCATCTTCAAGAATAAAGCTTAACCCCATTAAAGTATTTCAGGGACCACCAGCAGCAGGTAGGAATCTGGCTCCAGGGCTGCTGACATTAGGCCTGTTCTGTGGCCATTTTCCATGCCCAGTTATACTCCAGTGCCAGGGCCAGATCACGCCCTAACAGTTCTGAACAGACACTGCTCGAATTCACTCTATCTGGTCGCTTACTGAGAACAAGCAGAGCACCCACTGTCTCTCCTCTCACTCAGTGCCCCAAAGTATGTCTTCCCTTCTCTTCCTGTGTTCCCCTTCTCAGTTTTTAAGACCAAAATTGGGCTTTCACCCCTCAGTCCATCACCTGCCCCCTGTACCCCCACAATCAATCCTGTTACCTGTAGACGCCTTTTTGTGAATTCCTCCCAGTTTCCCCCACTTCTCTCCACACCAATGTCATCCTGATACTTTGGGCCACTCCCCTCTCTTTCCTGGACTATAGCGGCAGCCAGTCTGCAAACTCTACTCCTGCTCTGCCCTCTCCAATCCGTCCTGTGAGTCATTACAGGACTGGTTTCTCCCTCTCTAAAGGGTAAGTCAGATGACACCGCCCCAGTGGTTACAGCCTCTCAATGGGCACCTCATGTCTCTCAGAATGCAAATTCAGACTCCTTCCTGTGACTCAAGGCATGTTCCACAGTCTGGTTCCTACTCACCAGTTCACTTTCCAATTCTCATTATTACCACTGCTCTGAATTCCAACCACACTGACGTTCCAACAGGTGCCACAGGCTCTCCAATACCTTCAGAACGCATGTGTGTCCCGCCTCTGTGATACCCGCAGCCTGGCTTCTCCTGTTGCTCTTCATGGGAACTGCCTAGATAAAGCTCACTGAAACTATTTCTAACAGTAGAATATTAAGGACAGTGGAATTTTCTACAAGTAGAGAAAGGACTAAAACATACTTGAGAAATAACAGAGGAAAATGGGAGGGGGAAGGAATGAAAACTTTAGATATATATTAATATTTTATTATTATTATATTAATGCTGCTGCTAAGTCGCTTCAGTCATGTCTGACCCTGTGCGACCCCATAGACGGCAGCCCACCAGGCTCCCCCTTCCGTGGGATTCTCCAGGCAAGAACACTGGAGTGGGTTGCCGTTTCCTTCTCCAATGCATGAAAGTGAGAAGTGAAAGTGAAGTCGCTCAGTTGTGTCTGACCCTCAGCGACCCCATGGACTTCAGCCTTCCAGGCTCCTCCATCCATGGGATTTTCCAGGCAAGAGCACTGGAGTGGGGTGCCATTGTCTTCTCCATTATATTAATAATACATATTATAATTATTGCATTAATATATATTAATAAGAGAATATATTAATATATTTATATATAATTTATATAATAATTTTATATTATAAATATATTAAATATATTAAAATATAAATATGTGTTATAAAATATAAATATAAACATATAAATATATTTATTAAATATAAATATATTAAATATATAATTTATATATAATAAATGTGGACTGTTGCTTTGACAAGGGTCATCTGAAACAGATCTGACAAATACTTATATTATATCTGAGCAGCATACAGGGGTACCTGAATATTATTTTTTGTATGTTTCATAATAAAATATTTTAAGTACATTTTTTTATAGAAACTTCGCATTTAATGTCTGCATCATTTAGCTCCCCTGAGACCAGAGCCTGTCTGAGGGAAGAGACACCTCCAGCCCCCACGCACTTCTTTGGAGCAGATGGTACAGTACCCATGCCTGAAAAATGGCTGCCAAGTGAACACAACGTCTACCATCATCCAGCCAGGCCTGGAATTTTGTCTTTTCCCTTCTGGTTCCTTCCAGCAGTCATAAAACACCCTGATACCATAGCTGACAGCTAAGGAAACGAGACACCTCTCCCAAGAAGTGCAGGCACTTGTGACATATTTCCCTGGGTGCCTGCTGGGTGTGAGCACGCTCGTGAGATGAGGGGCTGCCCTCCCCAGATCCCACCTTGCTCCCGTGGGGAACGGCAGGTGAGGAGATTCTCACGCGAGGCCGCTCTAGACTTACACTCTTTTATAAATAGGTAGGTGAGTGTGAGCATGACCGTGTGGCCGCTGTACAGGTAGTCCCCACACATGTTGTGGGAGCCTGTGATGGACAGGCCGCCGCCAGCGATGAGTTTCATTATCCTCCGCAGTTGGGCTTCCCAGTCTCCAAAAAGCTGGGGGGAGAAGAGGAAACCAGACTCATTACTAACCCACACACAAGTATGCCATGATTACAATTTGTGTTCAGAATTAAGTTTTATCATATTGTGATTTATAGTAAGAAATATATATTTGGTCTTCATTCCTGTTCCTGGCATAGAGACCCTACAACCTTTGCAACTTCCTAAGAAGGACAAGATAAAGGTGTCTGCATGCGTGCTCAGTCATCTTAGTCATGTCCGACTCTTTGCAACCCTGTGAACTATGGCTCGCCAGGCTTCTCTGTCCACGGAATTCTCCAGGCAAGAATACTGGAGCGGATTGCCATGCCCTTCTCCAGAGGATCTTCCTGACCCAGGGATGAAACCTGCACCTCTTAGCCTCCTGCACTGGCAGGTGGGTTCTTTACCACTAGTGCCGCCTGGGAAGCCCAAGGAGCCTTTTGTTATTCATCAAAGCCCTTTCATCCACACCCGAGTGTTTCTGAGTTTAAAGTGACTTTTGGAAAGTCCCGAAAGATAGGGGGTGATTGCCAGGAGAACCAACCAGGTGACTAGAGGGTTAGAGTCTCATTCCCACTTCCTCCCACCTCCAAAGAGGGGAAAGATGCTGGGGGCTGAGTGAATCACCAATGGCCTATGATTTAATCAACCATGGCTATATAATGAAGCCTCCACAGACATCTAAAAGGATGGGGATTTGGAGAGTTTCTAGGCTGGTGCACATGTGAAGATGTGGGGAGTGCAGTACACACTCCTTCCCAGATACCTTACCCTACATGTCTCTTCCATGTGACTGGTCCTAAGTTATACTCTTTTATAACAAAACTGCTCAACTAATAAGTAACATGTTTTCCTGAGTTCTGTGAGCAGCCCTAGCAAATTAACTGACTCCAAGGAGGGGGTCACAGGAACCTCTGATTTACAACTAGCTGATAAGCAATACAGGCAACCATCTGAACCAGCAATTAGCATTCTGAAGTGGGGTGGGGGAGGCACTTGGTGTGAGACTGAGCCTTTAGCCTGTGGGATCTATTTCCAGGTAGAGAGTGCCAAAATGGACTTATATAGAGACATTTGCTTGTTTGGAGGTAAAAACCCATACATCTAGTTACAGAAGTATTCAGCAGGGGATTTGAGACGACAGGAGACACATTGGAGTGTTTTTCCTTTATAAATTTACATTAGGACGTGTAAAATCCACCCCACCCCCCAATGAAGTGTGCCTGCTCAACATTCACTGCTGTTCCGATGGCCCCAGAAGACTGTGGTCCTAGAGATGAAGCATGCAGCTTCAGAGCTTTCCTTAGATGTCAGCTCTTTTTACAGCAAGTGTTAGCAGATGGTTCAGTTCAGTTGTTTAGTCATGTCCAACTTTGTGACCCCATGGACTGTAGCACGCCAGGCTTCCCTGTCCATCACCAACTCCTGAAGCCTGCTCAAACTCATGTAAATCGAGTTGGTGATGCCATCCAACCATGTCATGGTTAGTTACTAAATATTTTTCTTTATACTGTAAACATTGACTAACTACTACCTTAACTGACATTTGGGGGGAAAACTCTGAGAAAAATTTAAAGATCTATTTCACACACTTGGCCTAGGGCAGCAGTCCCCAACCTTTTTGGCACCAGGGACCAAGTTCATGGAAGACAGTTTTTCCCTGGACTGGGGATGGGGGATGGTACCAGGATAATTCACACACATTACATTTATTGTACATTTTATTTCTTCATATTACATCAGCTCCACCTAAGACCATCAGGCACTAGATCGCGGAGGCTGGGGACCCTTGGCCTAGAGGACAAATGTTCTGCTGATTTCATAGCTAAAGCAGGTGGAGCCTGGAAAATTAAATAAATGAATTTTGGGGGGTATGTGATTTTAGGGGACCAAACTAAAGCTAGGGACTGAGTAGAATGTACTTTCAACCTTCTGAAATTATGTGGGTAGTGCAGTTCAGTCGCTCAGATGTGTCCGACTCTTTGCAACCCCATAAACCGTAGCACACCAGGCCTCCCTGTCTATCACCAACTCCCTGAGTTCACTCAGACTCACATCCATCGAGTCAGTGATGCCATCCAGCCATCTCATCCTCTGTCGTCCCCTTCTCCTCCTGCCCCCAATCCCTCCCAGCATCAGAGTCTTTTCCAATGAGTCAACTCTTCTCATGAGGTGGCCAAAGTACTGAAGCTTCATGACTACTGGAAAAACCATAGCCTTGACTAGACGGACCTTTGTTGGCAAAGTAACGTCTCAGCTTTTGAATATGCTGTCTAGGTTGGTCATAACTTTCCTTCCAAGGAGTAAGCGTCTTTTAATTTCATGGCTGCAGTCACCACCTGCAGTGATTTTGGAGCCCAGAAAAATAGAAGTGTATGTTTTTCCTTTTAATAAAAGTTTATAAATAAATCTGTCTTTCTCTGAAAGACTGGATACTAGAGCAATCAACGGCAAGAACAACTTATTCACTGAAGCTTTTATTTGCTCTGGCAAATGAAATGCATGACTATCTGCATTCTATGTTTGTCAACACTCTCTTAAATTCTGGTTAGCCAATTTAATGACCATAATCCCCTTCTGACATTTAAATGATAATATTTCAGGCTCTGGGAAGCATGTTTTATTATAATTTCCCTTTTAAAAACAGATCAAGATTTCTAGTTAAGGATGTCATATTGAACATATCACATAGAGGAAATGGATTTCTAAACTGCATGGGATCAATGAAAGCCCAGCTCGATAGAAGCAAACAGATTACACAGCTAAACTCAGCTGTGTTAGGAACTTCAGAAACTTGGGGTTAACAAGAGACCATAAAGCAGCCAGAGATCAAAAACAAGCTTCACACGAAAGATCAAGAATCAGGCTTTTTCAAAAGCAGTAAAAGGAAAGAAAAGGCTTCAGAAAAATGCCTCCAAATTCTGAGGGAAAATGATTTTCAACTTAGAATTCTATATCCAGCCATATTATTAACTGTGGTGATGGTGCTGCAGTTGCTAAGTCATGTCCGACTCTTTTGCCACCCCATATACTGTAGCCTGCAGCCTGCCAGGAATCCATTGGCTTCCCCAGGCAAGAATACTGGAGTAAGTTGCCATTTCCTTTCTCTTTGGGGTCTTTCTGACCCAGGGATCAAACTCTCATCTCCTGCACTGTAGGCTGATTCTTTAGCGACTGAGTCACCAGGGAAGTCCCATTATTAACTGAGCATAAACTTAAAGAACAGATCAAGGATAGATAAACTAAAGCCATTTCACATATATAAGATTTCAAAACATTTATCACCTATGACTCTTCTTGCAGGAAATTACAGAATATACACTCTACAAAGCAAAGGAGTAAACAGAAAAAAGAAGAAATGGGATTTGCTAGGATGCTAAGAAAGGGAGGACTGAGAGCTCCGGCCTAGAGAGGGAGCCCTCCCTAACAGGATACCCAGTCCTGTGGCTGGACTGAGTCATAACGTGGGTTGGGGGTGGGAGGAGTAAGTACACAGAAAACTAACGGAACAAAAAGCAAGGCAATTACCAACTCTGTAGGAAACAAAATATTGTAATGGAAAGGAAAAGTAATTATAGGAAAGTATATGACTAGGCTATGAATAGCATTTACAAAACTATAATAATGTAAGTACTGAATATTCAGTTAAACCAAAGACAGAAAACTACACTGGGGAGATAAGGCAAGAAGCATTAACTCTGGTAGTGGGCTGGTTGGGGAGGGAAAGAAGGCAAGGAAAGGGCACTGAATGCATGCAAGCTGGTGGATGTGGGGATGTAGAGCGACAGGGCTCTAAATCCTGACCTTCACCAGCAGGACGTGGGTAACTGCTTGTATTAGAAATGATACAGAGACAGCATTGCCATGTCACTTAGACACCCGAGGATAAGCACATACACAAAAATCCTGTAAAAAGGGAAATGAAGGTAAATATTAATACCATGAGATTGAGTTAAAAAGAGTTGCAAGAAAGTAGGAAAGTGGGTTGGAATAGAGGAATAGGGTTAGGGTAAGGGCTGGGGACTACTGTTTGCCATAGTAAGTAGTGTAGAACAATTTTGTTTCTTAGATTACATGCATGTATAAACATGATAAAAATTTTCTGAAAGTTTTATGTTGAAAGCTTAACATAAAGCTTATGATTCCTATGATAAAGCTTATCATAGGAATGGATAATATACAGTAGAAAATTATGGTAAAAAATGCTCAGGGAATTCTTCATTTTACCTTATTTCAAATTGTCCTTCCCAAACTCCCTCTGTGTTCTGAAAACTATAAATCACATCCTTGAGCACCATCCCTCCCAAAATCTGCCCTCCCATTTTCGCAGGAAAATGTCTGTGGGGAAACTGTATGAGAAGGAAAAGAGGGAGAGATTATGAGGTAAACATGGCCTTGAGGAAAAACAGCCCCAAACTGCTGCATTTCTTACAAGTACCCTTAATACCCCTATGTATGCTTTCTTTTTAAAAATATCTATCTGTGATTGTCAAGCCTCTGTAAGGGGGAAATCTCTTAAGCTCAGAGAGCAACAGGAAAAGAAAATGGATAGTTATAGCTACATTAAAATGTTTAATTATGCTTTAGAAAAGCAAATAAACTGTAAGACAAATTACAAAACAACTGGAATAGAAACAAGTTAACATCTTTATCATGTACACAGCACATATCAATCAAGTAAATAAGACCATCTAGGAACCAACATTTATCAAAGGACAGAGGATGTGACCAGCTGAAGGCCCGGGCTCTGTCAAACAAATAGAAATAAAAATTAACATTAAGAGGAGCTCATTCTTTTCTATATCGAATTAGGAAGGCTAAGGAAAGAGCCAACTGTGCGGCACAGGCGATGTCACTGATCTTCTCAAAAAGGCTCCTTTAAGAGGAGGGAACGAATGTGGTGGCTGCAGCAGCCAGCCAGCCAGCCAGTATGCAGAGAAGAACAGGCAGGGTGGCTTCTGAAGCAGACAGGCTGGGCTAAAATCATGGCTCTTCTACCCATCAGGTGTTTGATCCCGGGCAGCCGAACCATTCTCAGCCTCAATTTGCTCATCATCAACCTGGGGAGTAATATATTTATTACAACTGGCAAAAATCCTCTGCAAAAATAATCATCAATGTTGACCAGCAATCCAAACAGCCAAGACTTATGTGTGAGTCAGTGCTTAACTGCTTCTAGGAATCTACCTCCAAGAAATGATACGGAATAGGAAGAAAACCTTTATGAAAAACAGTATTTATAAAAGCAACAAACTGGAAACAACCTAAATGGGAATTATTAAATAACTGTTCCCTTGCTATTCAGAATCTGGGCCAAGGGAGTACTGGCAACTCCAGGAGGTGGCTGTGATTACAGACAGACCTTGGGGACATTTCGGGTTCAGACCCCACAATAAAGTGAATATTCTAGTTCAGTCAATTTCACTAATTTTTATGTTTTCAGTGCATAAAAAGTTACATTACACTATATTGTAGTCTATTAAGTGTGCAATAGCATTATATCTAAAAAACAGGCCTGAATTATAAAATACTTTATTGCTAAAAATGCCAACTATCATCTGAGCCTTCAGCAAGTGGTAACATCGAAGATCACTGGCCACAAAGCACATAACACACACAGGAAGTTAAAAAATCGTGCGAACTACCAAAACATGACACAGACACGAAGTGAGCAGGTGATGTTGCAAAATGATGCTGACAGACTTCTTCAACCCAGAATTGCCACAAACTTTCAGCTTCTAAGAACTGCAGTATTTGTAAAGTCTAGCAAAGTGAAGTTCAATAAAATGAGGTGTGTCTGTACCCTCTCAGGACCTAATGAACCAGAAGCTGAAGTACTTCAGAAGTATACTATAGCAATTCAAATGCATTGAACTAGGCCATAATTATAACTTAAATAAATTATTCAAAAGTAAGTATACAGTGACCATGTAGTAAGTAAAATATCATAAATACTTTCTTCTACCAAGAGGAAAAAAACAAAACAAAATGTTTGGTATAAGTATCACTGTTCAAAAACATACACAGAAAAAGTCTAGGATGTACACACTCCATGCTAGCACGGTTTGCATGGGAATTGGTAGAAATTCTCCTAGTCTCTGCCCCAAGGTTAACTTCCATTCAATTCCCCTGGAGTTGTGCAGTTCTGAGATGTAGGCTGCTTCTGAGTATAGGCAGGAGATATGAGATGAAAACAGAAGAGGAGGAGGGGAGGAGAATGACAGAAGAGGAGGGGGAAAGAGAAGGGGGAAGAGAAAGGAGGGAAAAGGAGGAAGAGGGAGGAGGGGAGAAAGGGGAAGGGGAAGAGGAAGAAGCAGGAGCAACAAGAACAGGAGACTCCCAGCTGGATTCTCCTTACTTCTCACTTCTCATTTCAGTTCCCTTCTCCACTCTGCCCCTACCATTTTCCAGAGTCATCAAAGAGCTGCTCCAGACATCACGGCCTGTGTTGGGTTGTGTTCAGTGGGAAAGAGGGTGTAGTGTCCCTGGAGCTGTAACCTCCCCACCAGGAGGCTTTCAAGTGTTCATTTCTGAAAGCACAGCTATTTGGGGGACGTTCACACAAGCACTTTCTCAGTGGGCACTTCAAAGCTGTGACAAGGTCTTTTATCTACATGCTTATGTCTCCCGGGGTCAGAGGAAAATCACTTTTCAGGAAAAACAAAGCAGTTTTCTTTGACTTCTAATAAATGGTCAAGAAATTAAGTAAACTGGCCAAAGCACTTAAGCAATACAGGACATGGGAACTGAGAGCAGAAGGCAGAGGGAGAGGCCTCTGAATGAGAAAGACCACTCCAGAGGGGTTCGAACCAGTGAGCCTTTGGTTACTAAACACAGGTTTCCCCCAAGTATGTTTTCAATGCTGAGTACACAGCTCTCTAGTAATGGGCTGTTAACACCATTCATTGTGCAGATGGCCTTGTGTACTTGCCTATCTCTTAACCACATCTGAAAAGCCAGGACTTACACTTATGCTTCACCACCTCCTGGCAGGAGAGGGAGAACCTGGAACCCAAACTCATCAAACAACAATGCACAATTCCAGGGCTTTGGTGTAACTTGAAGGAAGGGCTGAAAGTGAGTGCTCAAGAGGGGAAATGCTTTTTAATATAATCATTGCCTCTTACCAATGCCTCATCTTACAGCAGCCCTGAAAAATCAGCTAGACAGGCTTTATTTTACACGTGCCATTAAACATAGCTGAATAGTTTTAAAACTTTGTTCCTTATTCACTAAAGATTTCTCATTGCTTTTCCACTTAAATCAGACTTCTCATTTCTAAAAGTTATTTTCATAGGAATCCTTCACAAACAAATTGCGTATCTTCTGCCTTCTTAAACAAGGTGTTTTCAGTTTGATTTTAACTTTCCTTGCTTTATATTGTGCTGTATTGGAGGAAGGCTCCAAAGATCTTGAAGTTTACTTTCATATTTGCGTGTGATGCAGAGAGCTCAGCCCGGTGCTCTGTGACAACCTACAGGGGTTGGGGGGCATGGGAGGGAGGCTGAAGAGGGAGGGGACACGTGGCTGTTGATGCATGGCAGAAACCCGCACAATACTGTAAAGCAAGAATCCTCCAATGAAAACAAAACAAACAAAAAGAATGACAAGGAGCATAGTCCAGTTTGGGGCCAGCTATCCAGGTGGCTCTGGACAAACCATTTTATCCACTCTAGCCCCAGTTCTCTCATCTGTTAAATGGTGACAACACTACCTCCTCACCCTCAACCCTCACCATCAAACGGAGATAATGTTTGCAAAAGTGATTGCCAAAATTATAAAGAGCTATACAGATATCAGACAGCATTACAATGACCGTGTTAGGTCCATCTTTTGGGCGAGGGGTTCCTTAAGTGAGAACTCAATGCCTAGAAGCCAAAAAGTGAAATTTGGATTGTTCTTTTTAAATACAGAGCCCTCATGCATGTTCATCTGTGATCACTTTTATGAATTCTTCCTCAGATGGTAATCTGAAAGACTTAGTTTCACCCCTGGAAAGATTAAGTTTCATCTGCAAATATTATATCACCTCAAATGATCTGAAGTAGGGAGAGTCCCCTAGCAATAACTCTGAAAAAACACTTTCCCTCCACTAAGTTCTGAGGGGTTTGTTTCTGCCCCATTATCCAATGTAACCACCAGTTCCTACGCTGGCTAGGCCAGGTGGGGAGGCGGTCTTTAAATAATTTATTTGTTGTTTAGTCACTAAGTTGTGACTGATTCTTTAGTGACCCCCATGGACTGTAGCCTGCCAGGCTCCTCTGTCGATGGGATCCTCCAGGAAAGAATACTGGAATGGTTTGCCATTTCCTTCTCCAGGGGATCTTCCTGAATCCAGGGATCAAGCCTGTGTCTCCTGCACTGCCGGCAGATTCTTTACCACTGAGCCACCAGGGAAGCCCATTTGAAATAATTGCAAGCAGTGAAACACTAATCCTCAATCGGCCTCCTTTTTTCCCCAGGAAAAAAACGTGAAGAATTTTGTCATGGCCGTCAGTAATGAGACTTATCAAAAGCTTCATAAAATCTTAAACAAACATCAGCTATGGATTTCTATTTATCCAGATACTTATTTGCCACATTAAAGAAATTCCATTATGTCAGTCAGGTAATATTTCCCTTCAACAAAAATTATCACTTAGGTCCTTTAGCCTACCTGGTCATGAAGTGAAAAAATATTCCCTCAGATATTTGCTTTGAAAATGCGTAAATCTAAAGAAAAGAATGAACATCCTTAGGCTCTTCACTCAGACTCATCAATTATCATGGTTTGCCACATTTGCTTCTCCTCTTTCTCCTAGTTTTTCCCCTGGGCCTCATGAGAATTGAGTTGAATATTTATGACACTTCACCTTTAAAGGTGCCAACAAGGAGATTTTCTTCTATAATCACACTCATGAAACTTAACAGTGATACAGTACCACTGGGGTTCACACACATCCTTATTCAGACTCCCCCACAGTTTCAACAGTGTCCTGTATAGCGTCCCCCCAAATCTAGGATCCAATCAGAGGAGATGAATAGAGGGTACCTGTCGCCCTCTTGAATTTTCTTGTTCTACAACAGTTTCTCAGTCACTTTTTAATGACAATTTTTAAAGAGTGCAATCTAGTTTTGTTGTTGTTTTTTTTTAATAGAATGCCCTTCCACTTAGTTTTATTGGATTGTTTCCTTATGTTTTAATCCAGGTTCAATGTTATTGGCAGGCATACACAGAATGATGTGCCCTACCCAATGTGTCAAATCAAAGAACGTCTGGTATCGCTTGTCCCGCAGCTGGTTTATCAGGTGGCCGCCAGAATGTCTGACGGACTTCTCAATCAAATACACACCTTTGCCCCTTTGTTATTAACAAGCTGTATGTGACTTTTTGAAATGATCTAAATATTGTGGTGCCCCATCTTTCACCCAATGGTTTTAGCATCTATGGACGATTTTTGTTTAAAATATTACTATAGCGCTTGAAAAATGGAGACTTGCTATTTCCAGTATTTCTTTAATATCTAGTATTTCCAGTATTTCTTTAATATCTAGTAGTTAATTTCTTCTCCCTTATCACTAATTTTTTCAATGTTTCTTATTAATGTATAATTACTGTCATGATTTCATTGTGATGCTCAAACTGTCTCACACGTGGCCTGTGGGAGTCTCTCGAGCAGGACTATGGCTCTGAGTCAAATCCACTGACCTGCAGTATCTGGAAAGATCTGGAAACTTCCTTGGGATGAAACCCCTGCCGTCCAGCTGCCTGTACTGTGGATCGCACTTCATGCAGTCACACAGCGTCAGCTCTGCAGCTCATTTGGATGTCTTTGGCGAATGCTCTCTCTCTTCACACTAGATGGCCGCTGCCATGCAGGAAACCTTTGTCACCTTCCCCATGTCTGCCCTGGTCTAGATCTTCCTCTTCTCTAAATTCAGAAAAAAACTGCACAAAAGCAGCCTCGTCTGTCTCCCTCACGTGAAGTGCCAGGAACAGAGACAAGGCCGAACTTCTTGCCTCTGCCACTTAGTACCTGCAGGACAACAGGCAAGTCCGGAATCTCTGGACCAACTGCAACTTCCTCTCATTCACGACTGTGAGAATGCAATGAAGAAACATCTAGAATCACACCTGGCATGAAAACAGGTACACATAAACTGGCACTACTCGAAGTCTACCTCCTTCCCCACCTCCCAATAGCTTACTTTCCATATTATAGGAGAGATGGCTTTCTAAGAGACAGATGTCATCACATCAGATTCCCTGCTTCAACCTTTCTTGGCTTCCTGTGGCCAGACTCCTTGGAAAAAGTGACCAGACCTCTGAAAATCTGCCCACAACTTCCCTCTCTGGCGTAATCTCTGGCCACACAGCCCACAGGATCACATGCCAGGTGTGTCTAACTTTACTGCGTTCTTAAGACTCCCTTTCACACCCTCTCTGTTTTCTCCACCTAGCAATCAACTCCACTTGGCCAACTGCCTCTCATCCATTTCAGATTTGGCTCGGACAGCACCCCCTCAGTGCAGCCAACACTCACAGGAGAGTTTGCCACCTTCTTCCCTGTTTCCATGGCAACTGAGCTCCAAACGTCTGTTAGAGTGGGGACTGTAGTCAGAGAGTAATCTTACATGTTACATGTCTTTCAGGGTTTCTGGATGCCCATTTGTCTGATACATTTGTTATTGTTCAGTCACTCAGTTGTGTCCAACTCTTTGCAACCCCATGGACTGCAGCACACCAGGCTTTCCTGTCCTTCATTATCTCCCAGAGTTTGCTCCAATTCATGCCCATCAAGTCAGTGATGTCATCCAACCATCTCATGCTCTGTCACCCCCTTCTCTTCTTGTTCCCAATCTTTCCCAGCATCAGGGTCTTTTCCAATGAGTCAGCTCTTCACATCAGGTGGCCAAAGTACTGGAGCTTCAGCTTCAGCGTCAATCCTTCCAATGAACATTCAGGGTTGATTTCCTTTAGGATTGACTGGTTTGATATGGGCTTCCATGGTAGCTCAGCTGGTAAAGAATCTGCCTGCAGTTCAGGAGACCCTGGTTCGATTCCTGGGTTGGGAAGATCCACTGGAGGAGGGATAGGCTACCCATTCCAGTATTCTTGGGCTTTACTGGTGGCTCAGCTGGCAAAGAATCTACCCGCAATGTGGGAGACCTGGGTTCAATCCCTGGGTTGGGAAGATCCCTTGCAGAAGGGAACGGCTACCCACTCCAGTACTCTGGCCTGGAGAATTCCATGGACTGCATAGTCCATGAGGTTGCAAAGAGTCAGACACAACTGAGCAACTTTCACTTCATATTTTGTGACTGACTGATACATCTGTGTACCCTCAAAGTTTACCCCACACAGGACAAGTCTTCTAGAAATCTTTTTTCAGAAATCACCAATCTGGGCTTCGCTGGTGGTTCAGTGCTTAAGAATCTGCCTTGCAATGCAAGGGACATCTGTTCCATCCTTGGTCCAGGAAGATCCCACATGCCAAGGAGCAACTAAGCCCGTGTGCCACAACTACTGAGCCCATGTTCTAGAGCCCTGGAGCTGCAACTGCCGACCCACATGCCTAGAGCCTGCGTTTCAGAAGAGAAGCCACTGCAATGAGAAGTCTGTGCACAACTAGGGAGCTGCCCACCTGCTCGCAGCAACTAGAGAAAGCCTGCATGCGGCCATGAAGACCCAGCACAGCCAAAAAATAGATAAATAAATGGACGAATCTTAAAAAAAATGGAAGTCAGCAATCTGCTTGTTTATGAAAAGCAGTCATCTATACTCTCTCTGCCTCACAATCCCTAGTGACTTCTCATAAACTAAAACCATTTAGAAGGTTTATAAGATCATGTAAAAATGCATATAACAAACGTTACATATAACGACACAGGAACAACTGCAAAGAAAGCATGATTAGAACTATGCAAGAAAAATATGCATAAAGAACTAAGAAATATATTGAAACATAAGGCGGAGAGAGTATAATTTTTTTTTTTACGATGTCTGCAACAACTGAAGAGTTTCTTTAAAATGGAGGAAAAAACTTTTTTTTTTTTTTTTTAAGGAAAAATGTGTGACTTCGTACATTTCTTTATTTTTTCTGTTTCATTCCTGAAAAGGAACAGAACAGTGAAGAGAGAAAAAGGAAAGTGAAGAGGAGACTTGGAATGGGGAAGGATATCAGAAATCATAAGCAAGAATTTTTTTTTTAAAAATGAGAATGAACAAAATGAAAACTATACTGACAAAAAGAAACTGGGAGGCAAGCAGAACATCAGGTAAAATCAAGCAGTGACAATTCAAATTCCACACAATTCAATGCGATGACATAAAGTTATTTTTGGTAACAGAGCACCAGCCATATTCTCAAATGCAGATAAGGTCAGCAGAAGCTAATCAGAATATTAAAATTTGTCAGCTAGGAGGGCACCTTTCAAACATTCAAGCTGTTACCTAAGAAAGCAGGAAAGAACTTAAAAAGATAATACAATCCTGAAAAGCAATGAGTCCTGTGTCTTATAAGACTGAACACATGCCAGTAAAGAGACCCGGGAGAGGGAGAATTACTACACCGTGGCTTAGCAGTGAACTGAAGGAGTGCTTTGATCGTTCTAATTTGTGCAACACACACACACACACACACACAAAGCTGAGAGTGGCAGTGAAGAATACGAAGATCTCTCTGTTATTATATATGTATTTTATTGTTCTGCTGAACAGTTACTCTCGGATGACACCCAAACATAATCCTTGTCCAACAGTGGGCTATGTTCAAGTACGTTGAAAGGAAAAATAAAAAGACATATCTTTGCAGTTCAAGAGAATTATTTCACTGAAAACACCATGTCAGATTAAGGCCTTAGCCAGCTAAGTACCCAGGCAGGAACATAACTCTCTCGTTTTGAAGGTTTTCAAATCTAAGGTCACCGTGGAGACCAAATAACAGAACCAACGTGAATCTCACTTTAAAGCGCAGCCACTCGATTAACACATGTGATTAACAGCATAAGTTATACCCTCTCTTTCAATAACATTAGTGTATCCATATATCCGGGGCCTGGGGTAGATTTGGATTTTTTTTTTCCTTTTCTTGAAGAGTCTGCTAAAACAGCAACATTTTTTCTTACAGAAGTCTTAGGACACAGAAGAATGCTTCTGTTTTTTTGTTTGTTTTTAAAAACGGAATCCTAGAAACTTGGAAAAGATGACAAGAGGATGTTTTCTGGTTTGGATACATGCTCCTTGGAGAAAAGCTGTGTTGAGATAATTAACAAGGGGTAATCAAAGGGTCACAAACTTGGCCACCTCCTAAGCCCAGCACATCACATACTGGGACACTAGTCGAATGCCTCCCAGAAGCTCCTGACCCAGGAAGGAATGCCTCCTTCCCTTCCCACGCCCCAGCAGCTCATCTCTGTTACAGGAGTATTTGATGACATGCCTCCTCTTCCTCACCTCATCATTTCATAGAACAATTACTTCCCTGAGCTGTAACATTTTTATGAAGTAAAGAGAACACTGCTATCAAATGAATGAGCACTAGGGACGATGTTCATAATTAATACTGTATACCTGTTGGAACATTTTTCTTAGAAGCCATGCGTTTTGAGAATGGGCATTAAGAGAAGAATTAAAATATACTAATTATGGAGCTTTGTATGATGACAGAATCAAGTTTAAGTTCACACACTTAGGTTAAACGAAATCATATTCTAAAGATCAACTCTCTACCCTTGGAGTTTAATGATAATTGATAATCATTAAGAGTATCCACCAGCCAACAGGCCTTGGATGGTGTTTAAAGTCAGGGGATACCCAGTTCTGGAAGCCTCGTACTTTTGTGCCCTGTCTCTGGCCTTTTCATCCATATCCATCCCATCCAGGATATGATGAATCACAAATATTTAATTTCTAGCACTGATTCCACTCTCAACTTCAGATGCACACTATTCATTGGTCTGGATACCACCAGTGAGATGTCTCACAAGTACCTCAATCTCTATTTGTTTAATCTAAAGTCACCTTTGAAATCCTTCCTTTCTCTCCTCATTCCCTGTATCAAATGTATTGCGAAGCTGCACTGATTCAGCTGCTTAGATTGGTTTCCTCCTCTCTATCCCTAGGGCCAGTGGCTTAGCTTAAGGCCCTCAGATAACAGCATTTCCCACATTATATAAGATGCAAGTTTGGCTGAGGTGGTCTTCAGGCGTTTTCCACAAAGGCAGGGACTTTCGTCGACTGCTCGCCCTTGCTCTCCAGCACCTCAGTCACAGCAGGTGCTTCATGCATGTTAAGTACATTTTCAGGGGATGAACCACACTCTAGGGGTGAAAGCATGGTAGTGACACCAAAAGCTTCCTTCCTTCCGTACAGCATTTTACAGCGACAGACCCTGTGTATTCACTTCCGTCTTTCACTCTCACAATTCCTTATGACGATACAAAAAGTGTCATAAGCCCTGTCTTGCCAACAAAGGGACCGAAGCTCTGAGATGTCAGACGCAACTGCCACACAACTAGCACGCGCCGGCTGACATCACCCTCACTCTGACCCCAGCACTCTTTCTACTGCTGGGCAGGTTTGCACTGTTACAGGTAATAACTCCCTCTCTGTGCAAAGGTTCAGACAGAATTTGATTAAGATGGTGGGGTGAGGATATCAAGACAGTGGATTGGATGACTTTCAGTAAGGTTCATTTCTGTTCTGACTAACCCAGCCCCAGCTATGGCTCCAAGGCAGGCAAACCTGGTCTCTGGGATCTCTCTAGCAATCCCCTTTGGACACTGTTCCCCACTGTGATATTCTGGCCCTTGTCTGACCTCCAATTTCTTAGGCTTGATCTGACTCCAAGAGGTACCACCAAGCCTTCAAGACCTTTTCCAATGCTTCTGTCTAGCTTCAGAAATCACCCTTGTTTACCCATGAAGTGTTCTCACCAAAAAATTAAAGTGACTGAATCAAGTCTCCACGACAGCTTCTATTTAGAGGAAATATGGGAGAGAGAGGAAGAAGTTTATTGAACTACAAAGAAACAAACAGACAAATCCAGAATGTGGTGTCTTCTACAGGACAACTGCTAGATCTCTACCAGTTACTGATGGGATTTAAAAAAGGGTAGGGTGGGGAAGCAGAGAAGGCAAGGGCACCCCACTCCAGTACTCTTGCCTGGGAAATCCCATGGACCGAGGAGCCTGGTAGGCTGTAGTCCATGGGGTCGCGAAGAGTCAGACACGACTGAGCGACTTCCCTTTCACTTTTCACTTTCATGCGTTGGAGAAGGAAATGGCAACCCACTCCAGTGTTCTTGCCTGAAGAATCCCAGAGACAGAGGAGCCTGGTAGGAGGCCGTCTATGGGGTCACACAGAGTCGGACACGACTGAAGCGACTTAGCAGCAGGGTGGGGAAGAAAGAACTGCTCTAGAATGTAAAGACTTAACAGAACAACTAAATGTTATATACAGTCTTTGGATCCTAATTTACACTAATTGACACAAACTGTTTTTTAAAAAGGGCATTTTTAAAGACAATCAAGATATTCCATGAACTAGTACTTGCCAGTACCAAAAAATTATGGTTAATTGTGCTGAAGTATCAACAGAATTAAAATGTCCAAAAATTTAGATGCATATTAAATGTGAATGAAGCAATGAAGTAACATTGTCTGGGATTTGTTTTAAAATACTTCAAAAGAAAAAAAGAAAGTAAGATGAAGCAAATGTAAGCAAATCTTGATAAGAACTGAATCTGGGTGTTAGTATATGAAGGTTCCTTATACTGGTTTCTCTTCCTTGGGACACAGTTGGAAAATTTCAGAATAAAAAACTGTCATTTGAACCCATTCTTCCATGAGTTCTGTTCTACAAAAGAATTAGATTTAATGAGTTTTTACTCATAATTTTTGCTAACATTTCACTCCCTCCTGTATACTTCACTTTAAAGACTCCAATGTCCAGAAGACTGTCACAGAAAGATGGCCCTAGTTGGGGTCTCTGGCAGCGTGATAAGCAAGTGACATGTTTGGGTTTGGTTGGGCACACAGTTCCTGTTAACCTCTATCTTTACCAAGAAAACCCACAAGCTATTTTTACCTGCAGGATCTTGGTTTAGACTTGCTGATGACTCAAGATGTAAGTGCCAGTGCTAACCAACAGTGGCTTTGCTGGTGACTAGTGGAGCCGCAGGGGTCCTAAGAAGAAACAGGCTGCAACCGGATCTGGGAGAAAGGCTATACAGCACGACTCCTTGCTGCTGGGTCTATCTTCAACACGGGCTTGACCAGACTCCACTTGTACCTAAACTGGTATGACATGCTCCCTGGTGGAAAAACTTCCCATGCACAGATATATATATATATATACATATATATATTTTAAAGGATTGAACTAAACCATCAATCAGCTGACTACTGAAAACACACTGCTTGTCAAGCCAGCCTCACCGAGGGAGTCTACTTCACTGGATCCTCAGTGACAACAAGAAACTTCCTATGAGTCAGGAGCTTCAGGCAAGCGCCGAAGAGTTCTCACTGAGGATAAAGAAGATATGAGCCTGGCTTTCTCTAGAAGGGCTGAAGAGCAAGAAGCGGGTGCAGGGAGGCAGTACTGCTGAAGGAGACAATGGACCCTCGGGACCATTCCTTCTCTAGGGTGGCTTCTCTAGTTACAGACACAGATTGCAGCAAGAATGCAAGAGTGGAGTAAGAAACGAGATACCTCTGAGCACATGTGTTACGTCTAGGAAGGAAGGGGACCCACAATAAGCAAGCAACCTAAACAAATCCAAAATTTCAAATGATAAAGTACCACTTTAAAAATCCTTCTTTCAAGGGACTGATTTTTTCCAGCCCTCTTCCAAGATTCTATCAAAAAGAATGTCTCTTATGGAAGGAACACAAGGGCAAATGAATGAAACTGAAAGGGTGTTTCACTAGCACAAGTGTGATACAAAGAAATGCTTCCAAACATTTCAAACATACAATCACAGCATTCCACATTTTCTCCCACCCAGATTGAGGAAATGAGCTGCTTCTACTCCTTTTTGCATTGAACAGCTTTCATGAAGTTAAACATTTTAAGAACTAAATCTCCTGCTAATTCTTTCATAAAGTTAGGATGATCTTCCCGTTGAAATTATGCCAAGGCAGAGGCTGGGGTAAGGAGTGTTAGGTGAATCTGATGGGAAGGTAGAGACAGTGAGAGAGGAATAGTTTATTTTAAAGAAAAGCTTATTTGCTACTAGAGAAGATCAGGACAGTGAAGTGCCCCACCAGGGAGGAGAGATCTTATTTGGTGGGTGGAGGACATGAGTTTGAGCAAACTTTGGGACATGGTGAAGGACAAGGAAGCCTGGCGTGCTGCAGTCCATGGAGTCGCAAAGAGCAACAACAAAAGGGTGCAAGGAAACAAGAACAGTGTCTCTGGCTCTGCTCTTCTGGATCCCCACTGTAGGGCTTAATAGAAAGAAGGAAAAAATATTTTCTGAAATTGAACTTTCCATCTAAGAGAGGGGAAAAGCATATAAAAGCTTGTGGAGCTGTTAACAAGGGAGCGAATGATATTTTAAAAGTTTGGCAGGAAACCAAACAGCTACACCCACACACAAAGCTGAACTGCTTCCATCAAACTAAGTAGACCACATATTCCCCCAGCTGGGAAGCGCTGGCAGGGTCTGGGAATTTTGAGGAGTGGCGTCACCTAACTGTATTGCTCAGTAATGTTCCCAGATGAAGGCGAGGGGGGTTGCTTCTAAAGAAATGTTCACCTCTGGCCTAAATCAAAGGACCCCCTGAACAGGATGAGAAAAAACAAAATGGGAAATTACAGCAAGGAAAGCTTTACCTTCGGAGAGCAGTTGAAATGCATACCGGGCACTGGGAGTGTGGTTACATACATTGTAATACACCGATACAGGTACAGCGTGCCAACTATGCAGAAAAATCTTCTGCTAATAATAGACCTAGAAAAAGGGAAAAACAGGGCAGACACTCAGTCAGCAAATTCTGCAGGTTCATTGAAGTTTTCAGTGCTCCAACAATACAAACAAACCCCCAAACAACCTGAGACATTGCTATCAGAACGCTGAAACTATAAGAGCAGATTAAGGTGAAGCTTTTGAGAATGATACTGTGTTTTTTTGTTTGTTTGTTTTACATTAACTTTAAGGTCAAGGGAGTTTAAAACACTCCCCACTGCTATTAATGGGGCTTCCTGAGGCCTGAAACACCAGTTGACATTCAACTGATGGACAAGGAGGGTTTAAACTGATGGGCCAGAGCTGAGTCAGGGTCTGTGGTTAAACATTTAGGGAGTGTCTTTTCTGTCATAAAAAAGAAGATGTTCAGAAAATTACAATGATATTAGATTGTAATGAATTTATGCCAAGAGAATTCAAAACTTTTCTGACATTTAGTGAGTCAAAGGCATTAAACCACTGGACTTGTATATCCCAGAAACTGTTTATCTTAGCTGATCTCCAAAGAAGCATGATGCCAAGAAAAGAGCCTGTCTGAATGACAGCATCAAACCCACACCTCTCTCTCCTAACAGTGTGGCCTTGGGATAGGCTATTGACACTCTCTATCAGTTTCCTAGTCTGTAAACCAGGGATAAGAACATGAGAAATAAGGAATGGACAATCTTTGCCATTTACGCACAATGGTAGTCATCAAGTGTATGGATTACGTGGGTGAATAACCAAATAAGCAAGAATTAGGCATCTTTTCCATTTCAAATTTATTGGTGGTTCTGGTGAAATTATTTGATAGGTACACATGAGCATGTATATTGAGTCTGATAGCTTCTCGTAACAGTAAGTCTCACGTAGGTTTGGCTTTAACTAGATTAAGTTGTACAAACTTCAGTGTCTCCTTGGACAAGAATGTTCCTTCCCTCTCTACTTCAACCTGTTCTAGCCTGTTCTGCTGCTGCTGCTGCTGCTAAGTTGCTTCAGTCACGTCCGACTCTGTGTGAGGCTGCCCCGTCCCTGGGATTCTCCAGACAAGAACACTGGAGTGGGTTGCCATTTCCTTCTCCAATGCATCAAAGTGAAAAGTGAAAGTGAAGTCGCTCAGTCATGTCCAACCCTCAGCGACCCCATGGACTGTAGCCCACCAGGCTCCTCCATCCATGGGATTTTCCACAGGCCAAAATCTCAGTCCTGTGGGTCTCCTCCTCCTCAACTTTGAGAAGTTCAAGTTTTTCCTTGGCCCAGGGCATTCTGACTTAAACACAAATATTTCTAGAAACAATGAACAGGCTTTCCTCTGAGGATACTGAACACTTAATCGCTCCATAATTGTACAATGTAGCTCTATTTTTACACAGGATGGACATTCCTACTGGAGTCTGGTTGTTGGAGGAGTATCTGTGTTATCTGTACTTTTTAACAAGAGGGATGAAGTGGTATGTCACTTGGTTGACTGAAAATTAATTTAAAAATAATCCATGTGACCGTATTAGTGTTCCATTCATAACTACACAGTCCATGTAAGGTCCTCAGGTTGTAAAGGTACGGTTCGGGTCTTGTGACTCTTAACCCCAATTTTAGACACCGGGTCCAAACACTACTTACCACAGAGAAATGTCTTATTTTCTCTTATTAAAGCTGTGCTTGTCACCCCCAAGGACAAGAATTTATTCAGTACAAAGCTGTCTTTTATAAAGGTATGTGCCTCTAATTCCAGGAATTATGAAAAGCACGGTATAATTAAGCCACATACAGAGGGACAATACTAGATCACATTACTAGATTATAAATGTCTGATCAAAATACCTGAAATAACCAACTGAATTTTACATTGTAAGATACAATGATCATTTTTCTCAAAAAGAAAATGCCCTCTCACGCCATCCTGTTCAAAGAAACAGAAATTACTTTCAATTTTACGTGAATGATACAAGAAACATCTACAACAGAAAACTGTTCAGTCTATTCAGATACGCCAGCCTCTCTCTTCAGAGGAAGAGAAAGAAAATGACGGCTATCGCTCCATTTTGATGAATATTTTTACCTTAAAATCACTTTGCCTGATGGTTTCACGGTGCACACGAGACATACACATGCACAAACCACCTATTTCCATAGCTCAAACCTGAGTCACATCTGAATAGCAGTGAAAAGACTCAGGATTACCTGAGAATGAGGTATACAGAAAAAGGATAGAGGATGAGAAAAGTTTTTGTTTACAAAAAAACAAAGCAAAACATTTTAAAGGTAACAAACATTAAAGGTTCAGTCACATTTACTCTTTGAAGTGAAAAAATCAGATGACTCACACCCATGTGACGTCGTCAACATTAACACGGAGACGAGATGGAAGTGGCTGTTACTGAGAATCTTCTCATCTTTGGCATTTACTTATCTTTTTTGAAATTATGCTTAGAGTATCTTCAGTGCATAATTTTAAACAAGAATTTCCTACTGTACACTTTAGAAAGCAGGATATATATATATATATATATATATATATATATATAAAAAAGTGTTTCAAAATCTTGTATCCTGTTAAGGTATTATTTACTTAATCAAAGAATTTCACACAGTAGAATTCTTTCTTAAGTTTCAAAGTTCAAGATGTGTTTTTTTTTTTAAAGATCTAAAATAGTTAAAAATGTAACTAAGGCAACAAAAAAGGCACAGAAGAAACATTAATGAGGTATTTCTAGAGATTAAGCAAATGCCAAGGACAAGATGCACATTACAATTCTCAAAACCACAGTTATGTTCTTCTCACATGGGAAATGTCTCTTTCGTGTTAGAAAGAAGTCTATTTCCTATCTGCTCACACTCTGCAATGACTGTCATATCATAGACACTTGTGTATGATCGTGGTTATCTATTCTTCTCCCAAGTAGTTGAGTAATAGGGTCATTACTACTTTCTCTGACATAAAAGAAAACATACGTGTTAAATCGGATATATATATATATATATATATAAAGAAATATGAATAAAAGTGTTAATATTTTTTAAGATCTGCAAGAAGAGTATGCTATGTTCAGAATAACTTTATTAAACTTTTTATCCTCCCAACTCAAAAGAGAAAAGAGTATTCAGAACCTGATCACTTACTACACCAAATATAGGCTTAAAAGAGCAGTACTACATTGTTTTTGGCATTTGAAATGATAGTCTATAAAGTTCTAAAGGAAAAACGAAGAAAGAAATGAATACACTGGAGAGTAAAAGGAAAATACTGGGAAGTTCCATTGTTTCCCACAAGTTTTCTCAACTAAGCCACAACCAGAATACGCATAGTTCTTTCAGCGCTCAGACCTGCTCTCCCAGCTCCTGAGAAGTTACTGACTTTTAGAAACAAACAGGTCCTGAGACATGGCAGTGCATCCAAGTGACAATTCCAAAGCAGGAGGCGATCAACAAGGGGGAGGGCACACGAATCTGTGGGCAAGGATCGGGGGCCCCGCGTCTCCGGAGAAGCCACGGAAGCCAGCGTACACGGTTCAGGTCCTTCCGGTACTGCCGAGGGACACAGCGTCTCCAGCTCATCTACACACAGATGCTGGCTCTGCCTTTCACAAAGGCCAGCTTGATGAACTGAATCATCTCAATTAACTTCCTTGGAAACTGGCTTCCTAACCAGCAAAAGGATATTTTCCTTATGATTCAGAGAAATGCTACTGAAGAATTTCCCCAGACTGTTATTAACAGTAACTAGGGTTTTGCCAAATTCCTCCTCTATGCCAAACTCTGAGCCATTTAGCTCTTAGAACAACCTGCATTGCAATGCTATGACCCTTATTTTACAGATGGGAAAACTGCAGTTCAGATAATTTAAGCTGAAATATAAATATATTACCCAAGACAAAAAGGTTCAGGAAATGGCTTCAGATTGTGTAAGAAATCCCAATTTTATTTTGAGACTACACTGCTGTGAACCAATAGATGAGCCAACATTCGATCTCATTTAAGTTACAAAATCTACCTAACTCACATTTTTCACTTAGGGTTTTAAGTCATATTTCATATTGACCCAGACCTCTGCAAAGCATTTTTGACAGTTATTTTAATGATAAGCTGTTAGTTATTAAAGTACTGAAAAAGATTCTTCTAGGTATCAAACAGGAAACTGTTCATTTTCCATTATTGTTTGCACAGTCTGTGCCCAGTAAGGTTTGCTTACATCCCTCCAATGACTGATCAGTCTGGTCGCTCAGACAGTAAAGACTCTGCCTGCAATGTGACAGCCTGGGCTCAATCCCTAGGTCGGGAAGATCCCCTGGAGAAGGGAATGGCTACCCACTCCAGTATTCTTGCCTGGAGAATTCCACGGACAGAGGAGCCTGAAAGGCTATAGTCTATAGGGTTGCAAAGAGTCAGACACAACTGAGCAACTAACACACTGTGCTGAGATGTTATCTACTTCTCAACATTCTATCTCACCTGAACTGCTACTGTGACCTTTGACCTACTGTCCCTAATTCCATTTGTACCTCCATAAAAGCCTTTCTACAGAGAGAAGCCAGAATCATCTTTTTTAAAAGTTAAATAAAGCACACCCTTTAAAACCCCCCAATAGTTGCCAAATATATTTTGAATAAAATCCAAATCCTTTACCAAGCCCACGAGGCCCCAGATGATCTGGGCCAAGCTCCCCTCCCTCTGCTCTCCCCATCATTCCTAAACTTCAGTCTGATGCCCTTGGTGCGACTGAACACATCGCACCAAGTCCCTCCACCTTAGGCAGACCTCTGTGCCAGCCATGCCCTCTGCCGGACCCTGGAAACACTGCCCGTTGTCAGGTTTCTGACAGACCACCGACTCTAAAAAAGGCACCTGGGGCCACCTTCACCCACTTCCCTTTCTTCAGAGCCTCCCACTCCCATGCCCACACTCTGCTGAAGCTAACGCCAACGAGTTTCTTAAATCTGTTTTCCTCCCTTTAACTCCTGGCTACTAGCCCTGGGATTCCCTGGATTATGGTAACCGCTTGTCATCATCTGACGTTCCAATTCCCATCACGGGCTCTTCTCCACATGAGCCCAAGCTACTTCCCATTTTATCTCGCAGATATGAATTCTATCACCCTGGGCCAAAGGGGCTCCACTCACCAAGTATCTTGTTTTTGCCAGCAAATCTCTTTGCCTGGCCTTTCCTGTTACCCAAACCACCTAGCTCATGTAACAGCTCTGCATGCAGCTTCCTACCAGTTTCCAACTGGAGAGAGCCACTTCATTCTCCAGATCACTTCAAAACTTGGTTTCTAGTTTATGGTATTTTTTAATAGTGAAATTGGGATTACCGTTATCAACAGAGGCCTTCGTCCCTTCTATCAGAGAATGCCCCTAAAGAAAGCTGCTCCTTACTTATGTTTTAGTACTAGTGAGACTTCTGACGGTGCCTGTAACATGGGCAATATCCCGCAGCTCTATGCTTTAGAGCTTCACTTCTTACTACTTCTGATAGCGCTTTCCTGCTTCTTCCCACAAATGTTTGTCCTTTAAACTCCTTCCTCTGCTGGAAATAACCTCTGCTGACGCTCACCAGTCCTTCACTCTGCACCGTTCCTACACTTTAACTGACAGCAGTTGTCAAGATGGCTGCATTCATCCAAGCAGGGCTGTGGGTCCTGCCATCTTTCTCCCTGGCCTCCCTTGTCTCCTCACTGGCCTCAAGGCCCTTCTGGCCTTTCCACCCATCACAGGAGTCACAACTCTCCAGACGATGGATCACGAAAACCCAGGGCTTAATTTCATACTTTAAGAAGGAAAGTCCCAAGGAAGGGGTTGTAAAACAAAAAGGAAAGAATAAATGCCATAGAATGAAAGCAGAATAAACAGAAAAGTAAAAATAGATGCTCTCCGGGGAAATACAGAACTCATTTACTATTTCCTAGTGTGTACACAGGAGGATGGCAGTTTGCGAATCAGGAGAATGAGATGGAACTATGCACCCAGCTCAGAAATGAGTCTGTAAAGCACAGTCCTCCGCCTTACAAAAGTTCAACTCAAAGAGACCTTTGCATTTTTGGTATTAATTATTTTAACCACATTACTGTTCAGCATATACTGTCATCCCATTTTACAGAAGGAAGAATCAAGATGTAAAGACTCTCTAGCCTGGGGCCAGAGAGTCAGTCAAGAAAGAAACGCAACAAAAACCAAGTCTTTATCCTTTCAATTGGGCTTCCCTTTTGACTCCTGGCAAAGAATCTGCCTACCAATGCAGGAGATGTGGGTTAGTTCCCTGGGTCAGGAAGATCCCCTGGAGATGGAAATGGCAGCCTACTCCAGCATTCTTGCCTGGAAAAACCCAAGAACAGAGGAGCCGGTTGGGGGTGGGGGGGGGGTGGGGGTGAGGGGGTGAGGTGACAGTCTGTGGGGCCC
Organism: Bos mutus; assembly: GCF_027580195.1. Taxonomy (NCBI): domain Eukaryota; kingdom Metazoa; phylum Chordata; class Mammalia; order Artiodactyla; family Bovidae; genus Bos; species Bos mutus. The sequence goes on along the minus strand of NC_091642.1, from coordinate 42,566,633 downwards.
CGAAGAGTCACGTACGACTAAACAACAATAATAATACTTTTGATTAGCTGCTGTTTTCACTAACAAAGCTGTCAAGTTAAAAAAAAAAAAAGGTACCGACTTATATTTTTTTCTAAGCCTCATGTAAAAGATCTGCAAAATAATGCAACAGATGATTAGATTTAGAAAATGATCTGTACTGGTTTAGGGAATCTGTAAAGAACAGATCAGATGATAAAACTGTCTGCACTAAAGCCACCTTAAAAAATTTATTTCCTGAGTTAAATATAGATTGTAACATGAGATAAAGAAAAAAATATTACCCTCTAAGATTGTATGGTCTATGTGAGAGAGTTAAAAAGAATCACAATCAAGCATCCTCCAGAAACCGCAGCACACGTATGTATCAAACAGAAGAAGTTACCTTTCTTGTTAGTATTTTAGGCTATTAGCAAAAATAGTATGTGAGCATACATACATACCTGTGTATAATACAAATACATGTAATTGTGTGTGCGTGCGTGCTCAGTTGTGTTCGACTCTCTGTGACCCCATGGACTGCAGCCCACCAGGCTCCTCTGTCCGTGGGATTTCCCAGGCAAGGTACTGGAGTGGGTTGCCGTTTCCTCCTCCAGGGGATCTTCCTGACCCAGGGATTGAACCCAAGTCTCTTGCATCTCCTGCACTGGCAGGTGAATTCTTTACCACCGCACCACCTAGGAAGCCCATGAGTGTGTACACATAATGCAAATATGTGTATCTTTCCTCATTCCCTTCCTTCATGAAAACTTACCCACCCTGAATCACATTCTTAATGTCTGTTCAGTTACAGCTGGCTGAGCTCAACAATTCATGTTTGCCCTTAAGCTCATGGATCACCCTTGATAGTAGCACTTTTGCTTTAACAGGGGGTTGGTTTCTAGAAACATCATAAGCACATACATCACCACCAATGGCTAACATTTATTAAATTCTAGGCACAGTACTCCTGCCTGGAAAATCCCATGGACGGAGGAGCCTGGTAGGCTGCAGTCCATGGGGTCACTAAGAGTCAGACATGACTGCGTGACTTCACTTTCACTTTTCACTTTCATGCATTGGAGAAGGAAATGGCAACCCACTCCAGTGTTCTTGCCTGGAGAATCACAGGGATGGGTGGGCTGCCGTCTCTGGGGTCGCACAGAGTCGGACACGACTGAAGCGACTTAGCAGCAGCAGCAGCAGGCATAGTAATCAGCACAGTGCAATCCTCAATAAATGTTAGCTGCTGTTATTATTTATTTACTCTCCTAATGAACATGTGTATGTGCCAGGCCTTATTCTGGGACTACAGCAGTGAATCGAATGGACAAAAAGCTGGCCTTGCGGCATGTATATTCTAGGAGAGGAAGCAGACAATAAACATGTAAGTAAAATATAGAGCATGCTGGGAAAATTCTAAAGGGTAAAATTAAGCGAGAGTGTCACTGGGGGATAGGACGTTACAGATTGGGGGTTAGTTGATCAGAGAATGTCCCTACATGTGAGGAGGGTTAACCATGAGGATATCTGTGGGAGAAGATTCTCTTTTTCTTTTTTTAAAAATTAATTGATTCATTTTCACTGGAGGGTAGTTGCTTTACAATGTGGTACTGGTTTCTGCCACACATCAACATGAATCGGCCACAGGTATACATTTGTCCAGCCCCCCATCCTGAGCCCCCACCCCCAGCCCCGCAGCGCCTTCTTCGGAAGGAGATTCTAAACAGAGGTCAGTACGTGAGGGCACTGGAGACTGGCAGGAGGGTCAGGGGGAAGCAGGACATGATGACCTGCAGTCCGGGAGGACCTCCTTGGTCACCATAAGCACCTCCACCCTAAACGCTGTAATGAGATGAGGAAGGGTCACACACACCCACTCACTTGTGAAGTTACACGTTCTGTCTGCGGAGCTGACACACGACGTAAGGGGAGCAAGAATGGAAGCAGACTGGGAGGAGCTCCTGTAACCACCCAGGCAAGAGACGGCACCAGTGACTGCAGGGCAGCGACTTGGTGAGAAGTGGGGGGATGAAGACCAGACGTGGTGACCGAGACGTCTGGCCTGAGAGTCGGGGAAGACAGACACGCTGTTCCCAAGTGGTGCGAGGGGGAAAGAAGAAGCCTGCAGATACAGGAGATGCGAGAGATGTGGGTTCAATCCCTGAGTCAGGAAGACTCCCTGGGGGAGGAAATGGTTACCCACTCCAGTATTCTTGCCAGGAAATCCAGTGAACAGAGGAGGCTGGTGGGCTACAGTCCGTGGAGCTGCAGAGTCGGACAGCACTGACCGACGGAGGGTAAGATGGGAACGGGGGCGGGGCAGGCACAGGAACCAGGAGGGCACCAAGGACTCGTTAAGTGCTCCATACATATATCTCACTCCATCGGCACAACGACGCTGAGACGGGCACTACTTTTATTGTTCCCATTCTGTAGATGAGGAAACAATGCTACTACAAGTAGTTAAGTAACCTGACCAAACTCACCTCAAGTCAATAGGTGCCTGTAGATTATCTTAAACTAAGATTTACAGTATAACTGATGCTTAACTGCCACTGCCCTGATACAAACAGGCTGGGAGGGACAGATGCAATGACTTCTAAATAAGATCATGAATACTTAGACAGACATCCATGACGATTTTTTAAGAGAAAGGGACAGAGATGATCCTGAGGCACATTGTAAAATACAAGGCAAATATGGTACTAAAAATACACACATATACAGATTACACCTATATGAGCATACAGGAAAATATTAAGCCAAATATGAAACCAGATGTTAGCATTATTTATCTTAGGCACCATCAGTAAATTTTTCTTTTTTATTTTTACCTTCTAATCTGCCTATAAGCGAGGTACATTAGTTTCTTTAGTGTCATAAATAAAAACTAACTTATGAAAACTGTAATTTATTGCACCTCTGTATTTTTTTTTCTTTCTCTCCCTTTTATCCTCTCAGTTTAAAAAGCCACTTAGAATATTTATGCTCATTTAAAACCTAAATTGCTGGGATTACTGAATTTAGTTTCCTGACAATTCCTAGAGTTCAGGCTAATATTTAGGTCTTGAGACTGACACTGATAAAGGTGAGAGCAGGTAAGACCATCTGTTCGCTACTGTGAGGATGAGAAGTAAGCCTGGCAGCAAATCCATCACTGAGGGCTCAGAGTGGCTGTTCTTCCCCATTCCCAGGGAGCTGGAGCAGAAGCCGGCAAACACCTAGGAGGTCCAGATTACACGGGAGGATAATGAGACAGGAAAGGTCCCCAGAATGAAAGCAGGATCTCAGCCCAGGCTCTGCAGCCCAGACGGACAATGGGGTCAGACTCAAGGGGCGAAAACGAGCTCGAGACAGCAAGGAGACATCAAGGAGAAGAAGAACCTATCTGCAAGGCAGCAACGGCGATGCGGATAGACAGGAGAGACTTGTGGACGCAGCAGGGGAAGCAGAGGGTGTGACAAACTGAGACAGCAGCATGGAAACATACACGTTACCAAGGGGAAAACAGACAGCCAGTGGGAATTTGCCGTGTGATGCAGGGAGCTCAACCTGGGGCTCTGTGACAACCTAGAGGGCTGGTGTGGGGTGGGAGGTGGCAGGGAGGTTCAAGGGGGACGGGACATACGTATACCTACGGCTGATTCGCGTGCATGTATGGGAGAAACCAACGCAATACTGTAAAGCAAATTATCCTCCAATTAAAACTGAATAAAATAAAAGAACAAGGTTGGGCACTCCTGACTGGTGGTCTGCAGTGGAAAAGCGTTACTGCACTTGGTGGCACCGGGGGTTTCCGAGACCCGTGGTGAACAGGGACCACACCATACCCGGCAGGTCAGAGGACAGCAGTCAGCTGGGACAGAACTCAGTACACTTCCACGAACGACGGTGGAACAGCAAGACAGGCTGGCCTGCGGGTGTGGCAGGTCCAATCCTGGGGCACGTAGGAATGTCTCCTGGTGTGTATGCATTGCATAAACCTTATTATTCAAAGCAGGACTTACCTGTTTTCATTCTTCTACCGGTCCTCTGCTTGTCTGATCAATGGTACTACATCTGCTAAGAAAATACACTTCCCCAGGACATTTCCGTGGGCTTACACTGAAAAACTTTCAATTTTCTAAATATTCAGTGTGGGATTTTGGGGAAGTCAACATATTTTCTGTGTCTCAGTTATCTTCACAGAGACAAGAGAATAGTACTGCTCGTCTTAAGAGCTGACTGGATCAAATAACTCAACACATGTAAGAAAAAAAAATTCCTGTTACTCAAATGTCTGGAATGTGCCACGTGAACAGGGTGATAATGATTTTCGACAACATGGATGAAAAGGAACAGAAGAATACAGACTCTGAGTTAAGTATATAACAGATACAGGTACATGTGTAGAGAGAGAAGCAAGGGAGGGGAATGATGACTTCTGAGCTCTTATCTTGCTTTATGGCTGGAGAGGAATATGCTGGTTTATCAGTCGATTACATAAGGCACTAGGTGACACTACAGCTGCAACAGCAGAAGGGAATTTTTGTTCTCATGACTTTTGTACTTTAGGATAGTGTGGGACAACCCACACTTCAAAAACTTGAGATGTTACCGTGAGAACACACAAAAACTCCCAGAAGATAACTATGTAGCTTTGTTTCTATGAGGCTTTGTTTGCTCAGTGCGACATCTCTAGCACTAGTCTTCAATAATCCTTGATAAATTGCTAAAGGTAAAGACGCCCTGAAGTTCCATTTAGAGACCAGCCTAGTGGCCCACAGGGCACCGTTGATTTCTAATAAAGTGAAATGGCTTTTTAAGAAAAAAGGCCCTTCTGGAACTTGAAGAATAAACATTATTGGAGGGAATCCTTCACATTAAATGCTCTACATCAACAGCTTTTAAGGACTTTACTTAATCACAATCATCAAAGACTTGAAAACAAAATTTTAAAAATGTTGACAATAACTGTGGTCATAAACTACTTTGAGGATTAGAAGATGAAAGAGATAAGTACTTTAAACCAATCAACTTAGTGTGAAAAGAGACACTGATGGAATTAAACAGGGGTGAAATGAAAGATACATGCTGATGGAGAATCTTCTCTACTGAATAAAACACAAAACAAACAACAACATTAAATTAGCATCTGAGAGCAGCAGCTGCCAATCAGCACAAGGATCATGTCCTTGGAAATTAGATTCATCCACAGGAGAGAGGCAAACACCGCAGACACCCTCCTAACAAATAAGGCCTCCAAACCCAGGGCATGTTATCAAAGGATAAAATACAAAGTCTTTTCCGAAGCGGTCTCTGAACATAAAAAACACACTGCTGCCAAACACCTAAAAACTCTCAGACTGTAATCCTGGGAAGCCACGCTGGAAACCTGTACTTGTTCCTTCCTGCGGGATCAATGAAGCCCCGACAAACAGTTCTGAATAGAGACATCAAGTCTTAATGCAGGATCGGCCAACACCATTCCCTTCTCTAGTTCCTTCCCTTCTGGCCTGAGATCAATTTCCAAAGAACCTACGTGGTGACCGTTCTCTCCACAATGTTGCACAACGGTTTATGCCAGATTATGCTACCCCATGCCCCAAATGCTCAACCACGAAGTTCTTCCAACTCCACCTCACGTCCCAAGTATCCTGCGGCTCCTTTTCTTTTTTCTTTCTTCAAATCTTTTCACCACCAGTGGACCAATGCATCCTGCAACGTTTAATTCATCTTTATACCATCCACTCCCACCCCCCAAACGACTACTATTCACTGTAGGCAAATGTGTGTGCTCAGTTGCTCAGTCAGGTCTGACCGGCCCTTTGACAGCCCGTGGACTGTAGCCCACCAGGCTCCTCTGTCCATGGGATTCTCCAGGCAAGAATACTGGAGTGGGGTGCCACTTCCTCCTCCAGGGGATCTTCCCGACCCAGGACTGAACCGCCGTCTTTGTCTCTTTGTCTCCTGTGTTAGCAGGTGGATTCTTTACCGCTGCACCACCTGGGAAGCCCTGCAGGCAAATATCTGATCCAAAAGCAGCCGTGACAGAAAACAAATATCAGAATATACACATCACCCGACTTTGCTCTGAAATAAAATATATTCCAGCAAAGCTGTGAGAGCTCCCAAATAAGTGAATTCAATCTCAGTCTTCGATTCATTCCTCATTAAACTTCATATAAAATTCAGAGATTCAGAGACAGACCCAAAAACCTTATGTGAGTCTCTGTAATGCAAGCCAGCCCTGTGGCTATAAATGATAAGGCACTCTAAATGTAACAGAAGCCATGGCTTCTAGAAAGAGTTCGTCCCTTCCCACCATCCCAGTACCAAATGTATTCATTGGCGAAACATGAGTCTATCTCATGGTCATCTCCCAACTGGACCATTTGTAATAGCATCCTAACCCATCCCCTGCTTCCAGTCTCGTTGACCTGTTCTCTTCACTGCAGCCAGAGTGCTCCTTTTAAAATACACATCTGTCTACATCATTCTTCCCTAATGACTTATCACCACACCTGGAACAAAAATCCTGCCTCTTTTTTCCATGACCCATATGCCATCCACACCTCCCTGACTCTGTGTGGCCATTTTCTCCCAGTTTGCTTGGCCTGTGGCTTTTCCCCAGGTAAACCTCAGAGACTCTGCCTTTGCTGTGTCTCCTACCGGGACTCCTGCCCCAAACACCAACTGGTATCCCCCTCATTGATTCAGGTGTCTATTCAATGGTCACCTCATTAGAGGCCTTTTCTAAACACTTCATCTAAAATACCACCCCCTCCCTACTGTCTCCAAAACTCTCTAACATTTTAGACTGCTTTATTTTTCTCCATTTCTCTTACCCACCTGGTAGTATATATTCATTTGTTCACAAACTGTTTCACCCTGGTGAGAATACAAGCTCCGTGTGAGCATCAAGGGGCCTCTGAGCACTGCAGCAGCCTCGCATACAGGAGGGTCTCAGTGAATGAACTTTAAACAAGCACTTTCTATGTGCCAGACTCTATATGAGGCAGTGGGATACCAAGATAAATGACAAATAGGATCTGGTCTTTTCCCTTGGGGAACGTAAAGTCCAGCAGTAAAGGAGACACACACACACACACAAAGAACAGAACGGAATGTGACATGAGCTTGGAGGGTTCAAGGGAAACCACTGAGCAGAGCAGCTACAGATGAGGTCGAACAGCCTGGGGCCAGATATGAGGACCTTGAGCTTCAGGCTAGGGAACTGGGCCTCCGTCTGAGTACGCACTATACTCAGCAGGTAGGAATGAAAAGAGGTAATGAATCTGCGATTAGAATCGACAGAACTCAGTGACTATTTATACGAAAGGAACTGAGAAGTTCTAGGTTTCTAGGAAATGCCACTGCCTACAAAAAAGGAAGAAGTTGAAAGAAAAAGATGATAAATCTGGTTTTAGAAAAGCTGAGTTTGAGTGGAGGCTAGGGAGAGGGGTCAAGTGTCAGAAGAGTTGAGCACAGAAAAAATGAGAGGGTTACTGCTTTTAAACAGAATATTCCATAACCAGAAGGATCCATTTTCCCAACATGATGAATAAGACTGCTACACTGTCAGAGCCAAATAACTGGAATAAGGGTGTCTCTCTGCACTAGGAAACAGTTCAGCCCTCATGAGGGCCAGGGAAAGGGGGCTCATTAATAGCCGCTGCTTGCTGTGTCCACCTGCATCTTTCTTCCTGCCCTTCCCAGGTCTGGTGTGCCACACACACTCCAGAGAGGTCTCAAGGAGGGAGATGGCAAGCTAGGGATGTGCCCCAGTAGTAGGACAGGGGGGCGGATGCTGAAGACTCGCATGAAAATGACTGGGTTATCCTGCCAACGCGGACACCAGAGAGAGGACTTTAAAGAATCTTTAAAGTTGGACATATTCTGAACTACAAATGCTCTGCAGCTAATAACACTCAAATGTAACTGGCTCATTCAGTGATTTTGTAATCAAATAAAACAGTGGTACAGAGCAACAGAAATCATCTAGACTGAGAGGTCTTTACTGAATCTGTGAGAAAAACAAGGCTCCTGAGATTTGGAGATTCAACCACTCTATCAGCATGCTAGCACACGGCTGGGGCTGGGGCCAGGGCTGCCTGTGTCCCAGCCTTGGGTTAATTTCGCCCCAGGCATGAATTAAGTGATTTATGGCTGTAGAACAATTTAAACGTGCAAATGACTATAGTATTAGCAACAAATACCAGTAAAAGACAAAATTAGAAAGCCTCAAGAGAAACAGATTAGAGGAAAAGTCCCTGCTGAGAGAAATACCAACAGTAATATACTTTAAAGAAATTATCCCTGTGGTTAGGACATTTCTTAGAACAAGAATAAAATTATTCAAAACTCACATTTCTGTGAAAGGTTTTGATGTGTACATACTAGTACATAAATGTTCTTTTCTGGGCAGTAAATTATTAGCTGGCATGTAAGAATTTTGATAAAAATCAGAAAACAAACTCATATAAACAAAACAACAAAAATCAGGAAACCCCAGGAAGCCTAATTTAGAGTTGACCTTGCCTTTGTTAAGGGAAAATATATAGACATTTTTTTTTCCCCCTCTAATGAGCTTCTAGGGGAAAAATTTTGAAAGTCAAAAGCAGAACTGAAGTCTGACAGAAGAATATAATTAGTAAATTTTTAGCATCTCACACTTCTACGGCCTATTCTTACCTATTCAGCCTCCTAAAACTAAAGCGAACAAGAAACAGTCTTTCTTCCACAAACTCAAAGGCATCCCAGACTGTTGCTCCTGTATCAAATTTACCTTAAACTCTTCTTTTTCAGTGGTTCAGTCATGTCCAACTCTGTGTGACCCCATGGACTGTGGCACACCAGGCTTCCCTGCTTCAACTCTGGGATAGCCAAACCAGCCCCCAGATAAAAACTGGCTACTTGAATAGCTTCCTACATACAACATAAAGATAGTCCTTTACTGGCAAAGACTCGGGAGTTGCTTTTATTTCCACTTGTAGATATCTAACATATAAGGGAAGAAAACACAGACTTTATAAAACATACAAGAAAAAACTCATCATTTCCATTAAAGTTCAACATAAATTCTCAGTCTGCATTTTGTTTTCTTTACTTAAGATGATTTCCTTAATATTCAACCACACTGTGGGTCATGCAACAGAGTCTACCAGAGAGACACTCATTCCTTAGCAAACCAATTTCCAACTCCCATGCGTGGAAGCCATAAAGATGTTCTGCTAATGGAAAAATCAGACACCCGTGATGAGGGCAAAGCATGTGTTCAGTTTGCTATATGCAACTCAGGCAAATAACTTTGCTGCATTGAGTTTAGAGCCTGGGACATGAAAGCCACTTTGGATTTACCTGAAACTAAAAGGAGATGCCTACTGAAAATCCTGAGAAACCAGAATGAAATACTGCTCTAAATGCCACACATTCTAAAGAAAGGTGGAAAGCCATGCAGGTTCATCCACATCCCACCTAAACTGGGTATCACTCTCCACTAGCTCAAGTCACTCTGGACCCGCTGTTCTGAATTCTCTGTGTGAAGCATCTTCAGATACATATCACAATGGTTCAGATATCTGATTCTGTGTGGAAAAAGCTATAGCGTCATTCATAGCCCACAGGCCAACTGTCAACCACTGATTTGATGGGTTACACACACCAAGACTGGATAGTTTTCTGTGGTTTAATAGCCTGTACTCTCTGAAAATGTCTGAGGGTTTTCCTTCCTGTGATGTGAAAACATAAAAAACCTCATCTCTAACAATCCTGTTCATCACTGTATGAATCTGGTATAAAACACAGCACTTCCTTAAAGCTGCCAGAGCTCTGGTTGGTTCAACAGACTACGTGGTTAAAAAACAAAAAAGAAAGAATGTGCTTTGATTCCTACTGCTTGATCAATTTCATTTCCCAGTAATGAATATTAAACATCAGTCGTGCCACCTCCCAATCCCTGAAACTGCAGACTTGTGCTTTACTTACTTGTACTTTAAGAGCAGCCACTGAATTAACCAGAGTCCCACAAGGATCATGCCATTAATTTCACAAATAGAAAAGGCCCACTGCACCCGGTTAAAATGGTCAAAAAACGTGTCCGGTAGTGGAGGCTGCACCTCCTTGGGAGGTACTCGTTCATGGACGACCGAGATCATCACTGTGGTGAGAACAAAGCAGGAAAGTGCATAAAGAAAGGCCAGGAAAGTCTTGCCCCACTCCATGGGGTACTGGGAGCGCTCCGGTTCTGGCATGGGGATCTTGATCATTTCCTTCCTATACCCATTGGGCATCCCGTTGGGTTTGACCTTGATGCTGAAGCTGCCGTTAGGGGAGGGGCTGCCGGTGCCAATGCTGAGGTGCCCGTTGGCGTGGCCGTTCTTGTGTGCTTCCAAGTGGTGCTCCATCTTCAGGGTCTCTATCATGTGCAAGAGCCGCTGCCCGTTGTCAGAGGTGACCAGGCACAGCGGGGGTTTTGTGAAATCCTCCTGGGTGAGGTTGATCAAGTCCCGGCCTGTGAAATGTTCCAGAGGCTCACAGTATTCTGGCATAGCATTCTCCTGCAGCCAGTCTGCCACCTTCTCGGGTGACCAGTAGACCACTTCCTTCATTGTGCTGGCAGACAGTGTGAGGCCCCCTGCTTGCTCCCGGCGGGTCAGCAGTCACCGTTCCGACAGGGCAGGACACTGTCCCTCCACGCTGCGTTCATCCTGTCAGGCCTCATAACAGAGCTGTGTGGCGAGATGGTCAGGGCAGGTTTTAAACACCTCATGTAAGCTGTCCAGGGTTCTTGAGTGCCTGAGCATTAATTCACCTCATTTCTGAAGAACATTCTTCCTTCTGCGGAGGCAAGAGAAACAAGTCAAGCTACTGGGACTTTCAAATTAATCCCTCAAGATTCATAACCTTAACATGCATAAGGAAAATGGAAAACCAGTTATTGGTGGAGTCCATAGTTTTCAAACATATATTTGTTTTAAGGAACCAATGACTCCCTGGTTAGTATTCCCCAAAAGAGGCATTAAATTGGACCTGAGATGGATCAAGTCAAAGACAGTGGTAAATTTGCTGAGAAACAATTCAACAGTGCTTTGAACATTGCTCAGCACTGATCAGGGATTATTTTTGTGCTTATTACGTGGTTCCTGAGATCAGCTGAAAGACTGCAGCAAATCTGCTTAATCTACCACTCTAGATTAGTGTAGATTGGTGAAGAAATGTTCTAAATGTACAGAGCACACTTAACAGACATCATAAAAGAGAATCATAGAAGTGAGAGCTTCAGGATCATCAGGTCCAAAAATTTTATACTCTTCCACAAAAAATCAGTGAGTTCCTCTTTGCAAATGTGCTTGGACCCCAAATCTATAAAAGAGTTATAAGAGTGTAAGCTTGAGTGAAAACAGATGGGAGTAAAGAGCCAGGGTCCTCTCTGCTCTGATGACATCTCTACCCCTAGCCCGCAGGAAACTGTGTAGAAAACCATAGCTTCCAAACCAGTGATCTGATCCTCACTTATCCACAAGGAAATGAGTTCCAGGAAGGTCAATGAACCTGCCTACAGTCAAGCAGCAGCTTGTATAAAAGAGCTACAAGTTTCCAAGTCCTGGTTCAGTGTGTTTATTAAAATACTTTATCAGTGATGTGGCAATAACCAAAATGCACATCTGTAGGGAGATTAAAAATTATATATATAGAGTATAAAAATGTATATATGTTGTACATACATATATTTAACCACAAGTATGGTTAATGAATATAACATTGCATAAAACAACGGAAAATAAAGACTGAAGTTCTTCTACTTGATGATGAGCTTGGGGGACATTTTCTAATTCTCTCTCACCTACTTATCTTTAGTAAATATATATTAATTTTGTAATAATCATTTAAAACTTTAAAAAAGCAAGAGAAGTTAAAAATAAAAGACTGAGCTCTATAACAAAGCATTATGGTTAATGAAATGTGGCCTTTGGCAAAAGGCAGACCATAGTTTGACTTTCAGCATCTCCATGCATACTATTTGAACTTCAGCTTACTAATCTGCAAAACTGCCACAATCAAATGTCTCCTTCACAGGGTTGTTGTCAGTACTTTAAAATCCGTATGTGAAAGTTGAGGATACACAATCCAGCACTGTTTCTGTTTTCTACAACTGAGTAGTACTCCACTGTGTGTGTACACAGGCACACACATCTTCTTTATCCATGGATCCATGGACAGACACTTAAGACTATTTCCAAATCTTGGGTATTATACATAATGCTGCAATGAACAAAGGGAATATACATATGTCTTTGTGAATTAGTGTTTTCGTTTTCTCCAGATAAATACCAGAAGTGAAATAGCTGGATCACATGGTAGTTCTCTTTTCAATTTTTGGGGGACCCTCCATACTGTTTTCCATAGTGACTGCGCCAATTTACATTCCCACCAACAGCATATACTGCCATCTGTGACAAGTCTGTCACAATATGTATGAACCTAGAGGTTATTAGGCTAAGTGAAATAAGTCAGACAGAGAAAGACAAATACTGTATGATATAACTGATCTGTGAAATCTAAAAAACCAATTAATAAACACAACAAATCTTACAGAGAAGAGACTGGTGGCTACCAGAGGGGAGAGGATTGGAGGTAAGTGAAATAGACAAAGGAGAAGTCAATTATACAGTGACAGATGATAACCAGACTTACTGTGGGGATCAATTTGTAGTATATACAAGTAACAAATCATGCTGCAAATATAAAACTAAAATGTTATATGCCAATATGCCTAAAAATAAAACGATATTTTCTTACTTTCTCAAATTTCCTATCATAACCAATAGCTACTGTTCAGTACAGCTCATGATGAAATGCACTGGCCAGTTGTGGATTAACTTCTTTTCTCAAAAGAACGTTGTGTTAACTGAAAACAACTTGCACAGATTTGTAGGTTTAAGAGCTAGAAATTAGGAATGACAATGTTCCCTAAGTATGCTTTGTGGAATAATAATCTGAGAAAATGCTCCATGTTTTAAAAATCCAAATGAGACTAGGAACTGCAGAGTAATCCTTCCAAGGGCTAGCAGTACACATTAGTATGTCAGAAGCGCTTGGAAATCCTCCAGTAAAGAAACTCTACTGGGATTTCTTAAACTGACCTCATCCGGGCTGTCCTGCTCTGAATCCTGTTTCCTCCCTAGTAACTGTGAGCTCCCAATGGACCCACTGGGAGGTCCAGGCACAAACAAGACCTGAACTCAGGCCTTCCGATTCCAAAGACCAAACTGTCTCTACCGAAGCCCTCAAACCCAGCTCTGGTATGAAAATGGACAGTATGTCTAACTCCCAACTTTCCAGACTAAATAACAACCAACCAAATGGTGGTAGAGCTTGACAGCTAGTCCAGGCTTTGGGAAAGAGTTCTCTTCTGAGAGCCCATAGAGCTTGGCACCTTCCTGACGTATCACCTCATGCTTAAGGGTCTGTCTAGACTGCCCCAGGGGACTCTGAGGGACCATGCAAGGGCTACAACCTTAAGCATCCACACGTCTCAACTTCAAAGGGGCCAAAAGGTGCTCAGTCAATGTTGTCTCAGTATCCAAGGAAATGTCCCTTATGACTAGCAACATGTAGATGGTTTAATGCAAAGTAAACCTACGGAAAATGCCACTGATACTCAAAACTACTTCCAAAAAATTTGAATGGTCAAGGAGAATAAGATGGGTATCCTCCAGAGAGAAATGAAAGTGAAATGAAACCAAAGTGAATCTCTGGCCACTTGAAAACCACTACAGAGGGGCTTCAATCGCCACTAACCCATCTCTGGCCACTTGAAAACCACTACAGAGGGGCTTCAATCGCCACTAACCCACCTAGAGCGACAAGAAGACATCTGCCAAACGGGAGTCCTAGCAGAAGGCCCCGTAGGAAAGGAAACGGGAGTCCTAGCAGAAGGCCCCGTAGGAAAGGAAACGGGAGTCCCAGCAGAAGGCCCCATGCAAAGGAAACAGGAGTCCTAGCAGAAGGCCCCGTAGCAAAGGAAACGGGAGTCCTAGCAGAAGGCCCCGTAGGAAAGGAAATGGGAGTCCTAGCAGAAGGCCCCGTAGGAAAGGAAATGGGAGTCCTAGCAGAAGGCCCCGTAGGAAAGGAAATGGGAGTCCTAGCAGAAGGCCCCGTAGGAAAGGAAACGGGAGTCCTAGCAGAAGGCCCCGTAGGAAAGGAAATCTCCTGGCATCAGACCCGGGCCTCTCCCCAGATACCCCTCAGCAATCAGGATAGAGCCAAGGGAATGCTCAACACCTCGAAGTGGCTATGAGAACTCTAAAGAAAAATTAGTGATTGAATGTTGAGGCTCAAATAAATGAACATGGGCTTTTCATATATACAAGTTCTTCATTTCTCCCCTTGCCCAGTACAGGAAGTCTACCAGGAGGGGAAAACCCCTCAGAACCACAGAGACCAGACCAAGGACAAGGTATTATTTCACTTCTCTTTGATGGGGAAACACAGTCAGATAATATCCTCCTCAGACACAATCTTCTTCAAAGCAGAAAAATATCAAATGGTAGGCGATAATACAGGGCCATGAGATCCCCACACACACCACACACACACATTCTGGCACTGTAAGCTTCTATCCAAATGAAAGAACACTAATCTTGCAAATAACAAGTCCATCAGGCAGTCTGAAATAACCAGTGGAATTCTTAAAGAAACAGCAAAATAAACCAATAGCGTCCATTAATTAACTGGAACAAAAAAACTCTTCACTCCTTAAGACAATCCCTGTGATCCGCCGCCCCTAACCTGGGAGTGCTCCATCTACTCCTCTTCAACAAGTCCACATTCTTCCCTTTGTCTGTAGGGTCCTCCGCAAAGCCTTCCCTGGTCACTCCTTCACAATCTTTCCCCACTCTCTGAATTTGTACACCTCTAATATCATTGCCACAAAATACAATTTAACCGTCTTGTGTGCAAGATGTGGTCAGAAGAGCTCCAGCTACCTCCTTTCTTGACAAAATCCTTTAACCTCTTCAAGCTCAGCTTCTGATGGGAAATGGCATTAACAACTAACTACCTTACCTGTCCCTCACATGGGTTGCTACTGCTTTCATTCCTTCTATCACGTAGAAGGAATGAAAGCTGTTAAATACTCCAAGAAATATGTCTTGTTCTTTTTGTAACATCCTGCTTTCTTTCTAATGCCCACCAGGGCCCATAGTGACATCTCATTACTATTAAATG
Source organism: Bos mutus (assembly GCF_027580195.1). Classification (NCBI taxonomy): domain Eukaryota; kingdom Metazoa; phylum Chordata; class Mammalia; order Artiodactyla; family Bovidae; genus Bos; species Bos mutus. The sequence goes on along the minus strand of NC_091642.1, from coordinate 42,551,423 downwards.
AAGCAGCCACTCCCAAATGGCAATTTTAAAAGCCCAAATCATTGGGACACAGGAGTAAGCACATTTTTCCAAATTTCATGAGAAAACAAAGTTTCTTTTTCAAGCAAGATTTGAAGCTTGAAAATAAAGGCATACATGTAGCTTTCTTGAAGCTAATACTGAAATCACACGATAAGGAAAAAACTCATTTCTATGGAAGTAACCATTAGGCAGCTACTCAGTACTTTCCTGGAGAAGGCAATGGGGGCTGGGGTCACACAGAGCTGGACACGACTGAAGCGACTTAGCAGCAGCAGCAGCAGTACTTTCCAGCCTTTTGGCTAAGGCTAAGATTAAGTGTAGTATGGGTGCTTCCCAAGTGGTACAGTGGTAAAGAATCCACCTGCCAATGCAGGAAACACAAGAGATGCAGGTTCGATCCCTGGGTCAAGAAGATCCTCTGGAGTAGAAACTGGCAACCCGCTCCAGTATTCTTGCCTGAAAAATTCCATGGACATGGGAGCCTGGTGGGCTACAGTCCATAGAGTCGGACATGACTGAGCATGCATACAATGAGCACTTCAAAGGCCACAGCGAAAAGATGAGGACTTACTCAGAGACCCCAGAGCCTGGCTGTGGGAGGAGAAGTGAGACAGTGACTATCCCTTGGGCCTACACAGTCAATTTCTAGCATACTGTTGTGTCTGAGACTGGAAAGGCAAAGTGCTTTCTCATCTAGACCCAGAAGACCGCATGTAAGGCTGGACTCAGAAAACTACTATTACCACCATCATCCAGAGGTGCTACCCTGAACCCATTACTGGGAGAAAGCTAAGAAATAATGCAGAGCTCAAATCTTTAAATTTAGCTCTCAGAACTAGGAAGATGTAAAAGAAGAATAAAAGCTGCACATAAACTCTTTATTCCATAACACTACAGAATTTGAGTGTTACAGTTGATCAGTCGTGTCCAACTCTTTGTGACCGTGTGGACTGCAGCCCATCAGGCTCCTCTGTTCATGGAGTCCCCCATGTGTCCCCCATCCCGAACACGTCTCTTCCCATCCCATCCCTCTGGGTTGTCCCAGTGCACCAGCCTTTAGTGCCCTGCATTGAACTTGGACTGGTCGTCTATTTCACATATGGTAATAGTCTATTTCACATATGGTAATATACATGTTTCAATACCATTCTCTCAAATCATCCCACCCTCGCCTTCTCCCACAGAGTCCGAAAGTCTGTTCTTTCTATCCGTGTCTCTTTTTCTGTCCTGCATATAGGGTCATCATTACCATCTTTCTAAATTCCATATATATGTGTTAATATACTGTACTGGTGTTTTTCTTTCTGACTCGCTTCACTCTGCATAATAGGCTCCAGTTTCATCCACCTCATTAGAACTGATTCAAATGTATTCTTTTTAACAGCTGAGTAATATTCCATTGTGTATATGTACACATTTCTTATCCATTCGTCTGCCAATGGACATCTAGGTTGCTTACATGTCCTAGCTATTGTAAACAGTGCTGCGATGAATATCGGGACACATGTGTCTCTTTCAATTCTGGTTTTCTGAGTGTGTATGCCCAGCAGTGGGCTTGCTGGATCATATGGCAGTTCTATTTCCAGTTTTTCAAGGAATCTCCACACTGTTCTCCATAGTGGCTGTACTAGTTTGCACTCCCACCAAGTGTAAGAAGATTCCCTTTTCTCCACATTCCCTCTCCAGCATTTATTGTTTGTAGACTTTTTGATAGCAGCCATTCTGACTAGAGTGAGATGGTACCTCACTGTGGTTTTGATTTGCATCTCTGATAATGAGTGATGTTGAGCATCTTTTCATGTATTTGTTACCCATTTGTATGTCTTCTTTAGGAGACATGTCTGTTTAGTTCTTTGGCCCATTTTTTGATTGAGTCATTTATTTTTCTGGTATTGAGCTGCATGAGCTGCTTGTATATTTTTGAGATTAAGTCTTTGTCAGTTACTTCATTTGGTATTATTTTCTCCCATTCTGAAGGCTGTCTTTTCACCTTGCTTATAGTTTCCTTCGTTGTGCAAAAGCCTTTAAGTTTAATTAGGTCCCATTTGTTTATTTTTGCTTTTATTTCCATTACTCTGGGAGGTGGGTCATAGAGGATCTTGCTGTGATTTATGTCAGAGAGGGTTTTGCCTGTTTTCCTCTAGGAGTTTTATAGTTTCTTGTCTTACATTTAGATCTTTAATCCATTTTGAGTTTATTTTTGTGTATGGTGTTAGAAAGTGTTCTAGTTTCATTCTTTTACAGGTGGTTGACCAGTCTTCCCAGCACCACTTGTTAAGGAGATTGTCTTTTCTCCATTGTTTATTTTTGCCTCCTTTGTCAAAGATAAGGTGTCCACAGGTGTGTGGATTTATCTGTGGGCTTTTTATTTTGTTATGTTGATCTATATTTCTGTCTTTGTGCCGGTACCATACTGTCATGATGACTGTAGATTTGTAGTATAGTCTGAAGTCAGGCAGGTTGATTCCTCCAGTTTCATTCTTCTTTCTCAAAACTGCTTTGGCTATTCAAGGTTTTCGTGTATTTCCATACAAATTGTGAAATTATTTGTTCTAGTTCTGTGAAAAATACCATTGATAGCTTGATAGGGACTGCATTGAATCTATAGATTGCTTTGGGTAGTATACTCATTTTCACTATATTGAGTCTTCCAATCCATGAACATGGTATACTTCTCCATCTATTTGTGTCATTTTTTATTTCTTTTATCAGTGTTTTACAGTTTTCTATATATAGGTCTTCTGTTTCTTTAGGTAGATTTATTCATAAGTATTTTATTCTTTTCATAGAAATGGTGAATGGGATTATTTCCTTAATTTCTCTTTCTGTTTTCTCACTGTTAATGTATAGGAATTCAAGGGATGTGAGAAAATAAATAAAATAGACAAACCATTAGCCAGACTCATCAAGAAAAAAGGGAGATGAATCAAATCAACAAAATTAGAAATGAAAATGGAGATTCACAACAGACAACACAGAAATACAAACGATCATAAGAGACTACTATTAGCAACTATATGCCAATAAACTGGACAACTTGGAAAAAATGGATGAATTCTCAGAAAAGTATAACCTTCAAAAACTGAACCAGGAAGAAACAGAAAACAGACCCATCACAAGCACAGAAATTGAAACCGCAATCAAAAATCTTCCAACAAACAAAAGCCCAAGACCAGATGGCTTCATAGGTGAATTCTACCAAAAATTTAGAGAAGAGCTAACACCTATCCTACTTAAACTCTTCCAGAAAATTGCAGAGGAAGGTAAACTCCCAAACTCATTCTATGAGGCCACCATCACCCTAATACCAAAATCAGACAAAGATGCCACACAAAAAAGAGAAAACTACAGGCCAATATCACTGATGAACATAGATGCAAAAATCCTTAACAAAATTCTAGCAAACAGAATCCAATAACATATTAAAAAGATCATACATCATCACCAAGTGGGGTTTATCCCAGGGATGCAAGGATTCTTCAATATTTGGAAATCAATCAATGTGATACATCACATTAACAAATTGAAAGATAAAAACCATATGTGTATCTCAATAGATGCAGAGAAAGCCTTTGACAAAATTCAACACCCATTTATGATAAAAACCCTCCAGAAAGCAGGCACAGAAGTAACATACCTCAACATAATAAAAGCCATATATGATAAACCCACAGCAAACATTATCTTCAATGGCGAAAAATTGAAAGCATTTCCCCTAAAGTCAGAAACAAGACAAGGGTGCCCACTCTCACCACTACTATTCAACAGAGTTTTGGAAGATTCAGCTACAGCAAACAGAGATGAAAAAGAAGTAAAAGGAATCCAGATTTGAAAAGAAGAAGTAAAACTCTCACTGTTTGCAGATGACATGATTCTCTACATAGAAAACCCTAAAGACAGCCAGAAAATAACTAGAGCTAATCAACAAATATAGTAAAGTTGCAGTATATAAAATTAATACAAAGAACTGAATTTTTATGAGTTGTTAAAGGCACAATGGACCCAAGATTGAACAAATATAGCTGGCCATGTCAGGGAAGAAACTACAGGGAAGTTTCAGAAGTTTCTAAATGCTGATAACGGCAAAAGAAAGTAGGAAACAAGGCATGCATAACTGCAAAGTAAACTTTTGGCTCCATGTATCAAATCTCTAAAAGCAAAAGCAACCTGGGGTATACATGTGGTTCTACTCCACTGGCTTACAGAATCAACTTAATACAAGATCAAAATTTGGTGAGCATGTAATATTTAGCTCAGATTTTATAACATGAAACTACCTGTGGAAATCTGCTAAAGAGAAACACAAAGTATTGATGTCATTTTATTAAGAAATACATGAACTGCCTTTTTGTAAACACTTCTAGTCCAGATAAAGGTCTTTACATCTACTAGAACTTTCCATAAAAGTCAATAGTAACCTAATGGAGCACCGAAGAATTGATGCTTTTGAACTGTGGTGTTGGAGAAGACTCTTGAGAGTCCCTTGGACTGCAAGGAGATCCAACCAGTCCATTCTGAAGGAGATCAGCCCTGGGATTTCTTTGGAAGGAATGATGCTAAAGCTGAAACTCCAGTACTTTGGCCACCTCATGCCAAGAGTTGACTCACTGGAAAAGACTCTGATGCTGGGAGGGATTGGGGGCAGGAGGAGAAGGGGACGACAGAGGATGAGATGGCTGGATGGCATCACGGACTCGAGGGATGTGAGTCTGGGTGAACTCCGGGAGTTGGTGATGGACAGGGAGGCCTGGCGTGCTGCGATTCATGGGGTCGCAGAGTCGAACACGACTGAGCGACTGAACTGAACTGAACTGAACCTAATGGACGTTTTAGGGCAATGCAGCCCAATGAAAGACTCATAAGGTAGGTGTTTACATCGTCTCTCCAAACCAATCTAAGTAGCTATAAAATTTTTTTTGTTACTTAACAAGTAAAGAATTCACTTAAATAGGCAGAAGTTATAAAACTGTATTTATCAGAAGAAGAAAAAAATGGCTAGAATAACAATCACATAGCTTCAATCTACTGTTGAGGAAATTTCAAATTACTTCTGATGCCTTAATCTTTAAACTATATAACTTATTTTAAATTGCTATTATGTACAGTGTTCACAATTCCATAGCCAGACTCTGGTTAGCAAATAAAATCATTCCTTTTGAAATGGATCCTTGAAATTGAGAACTAAATACGTCATGATATAACAGAATACGAAGCCTCCACTGAAGACTAGACTGTACTTCTATATTTACTGATACATATTTATATGTATGTATGTGTAGTTTTGTCAAACAGGTTACAAAGAGAATGATACCATTTTTGGAAACATGAATCACAAATATCCATAGCAGAAAAGTCTACAAGGTGTATATCACCTCTAAACTACCTTTGGGTGACAAAACTATCAAATAATTTTCGACTTTATTTTTTCCAGTGTTTTCTAATTTCCTTGATAAAGACACATTACTTGTGTTTAGAAAAGAAAAAGCTTGTTTTTCCTTCAAGTATGTTTTATGTTTTTAAATGCACAGGCAGCATTGCAAAATTGAAAATAGATGCTTCCCACATCTGCTTTCTTTAAAAATATGAAATGGGCTTGCAGACTTCTCTGAATAATTGGAACTTTTGCCCTCTGTGTATAATTAGGTTCCAAGGTCATCAAATTCCCCAAACATAATAGTCTCAGGATATGAGCCAAACCACTGACAAGGATAAAGCTGAAATCTGAACCTAAGTGCAGAAAAAAATTCCGGTCTCAGATACTGTCTATCAATCCAGAGAGAAAACAACAACAAACCATCAGAATGACAACTCTTCTATCATCTAGATTTTCTTCAACATCCATCTCTCCAGCCTACTGCCAAAATGTAAAACCCATGTGAAAATTCTGCCTTACTGTCATTACAATAAGGAAAACTTTGCATAACACTAATGACAACTAATCACGATAGTTTTCCCCTGGGTTTTCATTCTTAGAACACAATTACCAAATCTCTGAAGAGTCTATTCCCTCTCAACTGATGAACTGCCTTTCTAGGTCTGAAACAGCAGGGCTATTTTATAACATTCATCAAGTTAATCTGTGCTTCTGGGACATGGACACAATCTGGCAGCACTCAAGATTGTTAGGACATAACTGGTGTTGCCAAATTCCATTGGCCCTCATGTCCAGCTGATGTGCACAGTAGTGATCTATCTGCCTCAAGAAGCCTGGGAACCGCTAACCCAGGCTCTTACTTCCACCACACCTCACTCCATCTCTCTTCTTTTTTTCCCATTCTGCTTTTTCAAAATAAGAGCTAAAACCCTTCCTTGTTTAGCTAGAATTAAAAAGATTGCACATCCCTCTGAATCTATCATAAATGAGGGCTGTGAAAAAAGTCACTGGCTTAGGAAAAAAGATGAGGCCATGTTTTACTATCTTCTGTTTTAAAGAAACTTCAAGAAATTAATGTAAATTACAAAAGAGAAGTAAATGCATAACAGCCCCTTAGAGACTCTTCAACAAGCAAGAGTTCACAGATTTCCCACGGAAAAACTGATCTCAGTTAGGGATAAACAAGTTACTGAAAAGTATAAATCACATAAGGACATAATCCACCATGAGGTAAACCTAGCAGGTGTGACAAACAACACGAGCTTGAGAAAATAAGTTTAAAGAGGTGGTTAAGTGAGTACACTAATGATATAAAAGAGAATTCAAACATTAATAAAAGAATAAGACATAGTAGGGAAAAGAGAAAAGACAAGACAGGTGTGTTGAAAGAAAATACAGGAAAACCCCAGCTTCTCTCCTTGGCCTGCAGTGGGCTGATACCTCAGGATGAAAATGAGAAAGCAAAAGGTTACAGGGAGGTCAGAAGAGAAGGGGAAATGAGCAAAAAAATATACAGTACATGTTTAAATGCAATTGACAGGCTTTTTCCAATCCCCAAACTCAGCAATCCAGCACCCATACACTCTTTGTAGGCAGAAAAGGAGTGGAAAGTGGAATCCAGTCCATCAAAAGATAGAACTTATTTTCTAAAAATGTATTAATATCTAACTAAACATGGGCATTGGGGGCTTCCCAGGAGGTACAGTGGTGAAGAATCCACCTGCAATGCAGGAGACGTGGGGTCAACTCCGGGGTCAGGAAGATCCCCTGGAGAAGGAACTGACAACCAACTCCGGTATTCTTGCCTGGGAAATCCCATGGACAGAGGAGCCTGGTGGGCTGCAGCCCATGGGATAGCAAAGAGTTGGACACAACTGAGCACACACACACAGATAAACACACACACGCATTAATCCCCACTGCCTCTTAAAACTCTCCTGAAAAGATAATACAGGGATGAAAAAGGAGTGGGGAAAGGGAAAAGAGAACAAGAGACAACTAATTTAGGAGGCTGGGAAGCTGATGGACTGACTAGTAGCTGAGAGAAAACCCAAGAAAACAAAATCCTAAGCCAGTAAGGAGGAGAAATGAAAAGCAGTCTGTGTAAAAAGAGGCCTTAGAAGCATGAGGAATTGGAGGAATACATCGGAAAATGGGGGTGAGGTGGAGCTAAAAACAGGACTGGTTGAAAGACCATCAAAAAAGTGACCTTCAGATTCTCACTTCCCACAGTCGAACAACTACCTCTGCCCAACACCAAAGAAGATGGGAAGTGTATTGTCTCCAAAAGGGGAATGGAGAGCTGCCAGAAAAGGAATAGGAACACAGCTGAAAGTGGGGTACTAACTACAATGCATTGAACAAAAGTTACAAACACATGTTGCCAGACCTGTCCTAATCCTTTACCTCATTCAACACCCAGCATGCTGGGAGCCAGAATGAAAACTTCCAGGCAGACCTCCCCCTCCCCACAACTCCAGACACTTTACAAGAAAAGAGCACTGATTATCTTGCACTGAAATCCATGCAAACAAGTTCCACTCATGCAAAGTGCTTTCAAACAGCATTTTTAGTGCTTTTTAAAAAATAAGAGTGGGTCAAAAAAATTAATAGACATTTGAAGAAACTCTAATAAATATGAAAGCCAGAGCTTAAAACAAAAAAGAACTTGGAAGAACACACTAAGGAGGGAAATTGTAATGTTAAGAAAAACTATTATGAACATTCTCAAAGAAACATTGAACAAGAACATAATGGTACCCAAAAAATTCATTATTTTTAAAAGGTCTTGGAAACTCATAGTAAATATGAAAATTTCAATAGAAAATAAAGTTGGAAAAAATATCTCAGAAAACAGAACAAGACAGAAAGATGGAAAACTGAGAGAAAAGGTAAGAACGTTAAAAAAGTCACCTAGAAAGTTTAGTATGTGACCAGTAGGAGCTCAAGAAAGAGCATGGGAAACAATGGGGAAGTTGTAACCAGAGAAATTATTTAAGAATATTTTTCAGAACTCAAGGGCTATGAATTGCTATACTGAGAGTCCAGCACATATTCAAGAAGAGTGATTGAGAATGTTTGTTACTATTATTCTGTACTAATTTATTTCTTATTTTTAAGGAGACAAAATCCTGAAGAATGCTCTATCTCCACCCTGGCTGTGTTTTCTTCCTCCTTACCTCAAACCACAAGGAAAGCGCCTGCCAATGCAGGCAGACATAAGAGATCCGTGGGTAGGGTAGATCCCCTGGAAGAGGGCACAGCAACCCACTCTGGTATTCTTGCCTGGAGAATCCCAAGGACAGAGGAACCTGGTGGGCTACAGTCCACAGGGTCACAAAGAGTCAGACACGACTGAAGTGACTTAGTATGCACGTACCTCAAACCTCAACTGCCAATCTCCATCCTTGACATTCCTTACTGGTATATCTGTCCCAGGACTACTGCAGGCTTAAAGCACAAAGACCGTGTTCTGGCCTTAAAGGGGAGCACAATATACTACTCTGGCAAACGATTATTTTGAGCTGAAGGCAACTGAGAAGTGAAACCAAGTGGGATGCTGTGGGGCCCTCCCAGGCACAAGAGCCTCTCAGAGTCACCTTCCTGTTTGTAGCAAAAAGGCTTTCAGGTTCCTAGATCTACTCTGAGCTCCGAAGGGCAAATTTAAACAGTAACTCTGGATCATCAAAAAAGCAAGAGAGTTCCAGAAAAACATCTATTCCTGCTTTATTGACTATGCCAAAGCCTTTGACTGTGTGCATCACGATAAACTGTGGAAAATCCTGAAAGAGATGGGAATACCAGACCACCTGACCTGCCTCTTGAGAAACCTATATGCAGGTCAGGAAGCAACAGTTAGAACTGGACATGGGACAACAGACTGGTTCCAAATAGGAAAAGGAGTACGTCAAGGCTGTATATTGTTAACCTACTTATTTAACTTATATGCAGAGTTTATTATTTTTTGATTATTACATCATGAGAAACGCTAGGCTGGAAGAAGCACAAGCTGGAATCAAGATTGCCGGGAGAAATATCAATAACCTCAGATATGCAGATGACACCACCCTTATCGCAGAAAGTGAAGAGGAACTAAAAAGCCTCTTGATGAAAGTGAAAGAGGAGAGTGGAAAAGTTGGCTTAAAGCTCAACATTCAGAAAACGAAGATCATGGCATCTAGTCCCATCACTTCATGGCAAATAGATGGGGAAACACTGGAAACAGTGTCAGACTTTATTTTTTGGGGCTCCAAAATCACTGCAGACGGTGATTGCAGCCATGAAATTAAAAGACGCTTACTGCTTTAAAGGAAAGTTATGACCAACCTAGACAGCATATTAAAAAGCAGAGATATTACTTTGCCAACAAAGGTCCATCTAGTCAAGGCTATGGTTTTTCCAGTGGTCATGTATGGATGTGAGAGTTGGACTGTGAAGAAAGCTGAGCGCCAAAGAATTGATGCTTTTGAACTGTGGTGTTGGAGAAGACTCTTGAGAGTCCCTTGGACTGCAAGGAGATCCATCCAGTCCATCCTAAAGGAGATCAGTCCTGGGTGTTCATTGGAAGGACTGATGTTGAAGCTGAAACTCCAGTACTTTGGCCACCTCATGTGAAGAGTTGACTCACTGGAAAAGACCTGACGATGGGGAAGATTGAAGGCAGGAGGAGAACGGGACGACAGAGGATGAGATGGTTGGATGGCATCACCGACTCGATAGACATGAGTTTGAGCAAGCTCTCGGAGTTGGTGATGGACAGGAAAGCCTGGCATGCTGCAGTCCATGGGGTTGCAGAGTCGGACACAACTGAGCAACTGAACTGAACTAAGGGCATAAATTTGCAGACACATTCCCTCTTCCTCTACAAGAAGGACAGAAGTTAGTCATTGGAAACAACTTTAAGAGCCTAAAAACGCATCAGCCCAGAGATGGTGCAGGCGAACTCTATATAACAAACCCTGCTAACAGTAACCTTTCTCCACCATTAGTTTTCTCATGTATTTGCCTTCTCACCTTTGCCTCCCCTAGAAGCTCAAAGTCTTTTTCTTTCTTCTGTCGCTACTCTAAAAATTTGCTGGAGAGTAACAGTACCATTAATTTTAGATATATTTTCTAAACAATAACCATTTCCCCATATTTTCTAAAGCAGTTCAGTTTTCAAATGTATTTTTCTCATCTCATACATCATCAAAATGTGCAAGAAGGTTTACTATTTCAGTTTCTAAATTAATTCTCTCCCAGAATGCTTATGCTACCTAGAAATTGTTTTAAAAATAGTTTTAGTTAGATGTGTGCTAATAATTTGAAACAGAAGCATCACATTTTTTAAAGTCTCTATCGAATTTGTTAAAATATTCCTTTCGTTTTATGCTTTTTTTTTGGCCATGAGGCATACGAGATCTTAAGTTTCCTGGCCAGGAATCAAACACACACGCCCTGAGCTGGAAGGTAGATTCTTAACCACTGGACCACCAGGGAAGTCCCCAAAGACTACTTTTTAAAAAAATCATTTTATTTTATTTTGGTTGTGCTGGGTCTTCACTGCTGTGTGAGCTTTCCCTAACTGAAGTGAGCAGGGGCTGTTCTTTGCTGCAGTGGCTTCTCTTGTTGCGGAGCACAGGCTCTAGGGCCCGTGGGCTTCAGCAGTGTGGCTCCCAGACTCTAGAACACAGGCTCAGTAGTGGCTCATGGGCTTAAGTGGCTCTGTGGCATGTAGGATCTTCCCAGATCAGGCATCGAATCTGCATCTCCTTCACTCGCACGCGGTTTCTTTATCACAGAGCCACCAGAGAAGCCTGATGGGGGCCCTGATCCCCATGTGTAATAACAAAACACAACTAATTTAAAATACACCTTTGGTGTTTACACTGGGACTGCCTAGTGCTGGTAACAGATTAATAGTAGGTCCAGAGAAGACACAGTTTCTTGATTAATGCAAAATAAAAAAACCTGATCTAAAGTGAAACAACTTTTTATAGTCTACTGAGGATCAGAAATCCCCACTGCCTGGGAAATGAAAGCTTTTCCCTTTCAGTGAGAAAAATATCTACCAAATCTCTTCTAAATCTACACTATTAACAAATATATGTGACTCACGGAGTAAAAAAAAAGCTAATATAAGGAACATGACCCTGGTGACCAACACCACACTGCAGAATTAACAAGGCACAGGCCCAGATAGGAGAAATCAAATTCAAGTCTATGTCCCCAAATAAATTCTAATACTAACTTTGAGAGCTAGGTGAGTTTTAACTATTTTCAGCCTAGAGGTGATCTAAAGGGGTAACTTCTAAATTGACGGCACCTAAATGTACATCCTGTGGTTGGTCCTAGCCAGAAAGGTGATGTCTGTGTCCCATCGTGTTTTATTCTTCTCCAACAAATGGCTCCCTGTGCCAGTCTCCTTCCCCGGTCTCTTGGATTTCAGGAAAAGCAAGTGTAGGTCTTCTTTACCTTTATCTCCACACTCAAAAAAAAAAAGCAAAAAACAAAAAAAAAAACTAAGCAATTATACTAACTGTTAAAAATGAGTACCCATCATCTGGTCAACTCTTGTCTAGTGATCACTGGCTGCTGGAGCCAGTCTTCTTGGCTCCAATGATCTGGTAATTTCCCAAATTTCCAGGGTTCACCTTCACTGAGCTTCTTTATCAATTGGCCAATGGTTAGCAGAACCACAGCTCAGCTACACAAAAGGGATGCTCCTCATTCATCAAGCCAGTCAGCACGGGAACACATATTCAGATTGTAAAGGGATCTGTAAAAGTTCCAGCTGTGGACTAAGGTAGAATACCACCAGGGGGCAGCAGAAAGCCTATGAAATTACAGACTCATCTTAGCACCCTTCCCAAACAGAAAGCAATGGCATCCCACTCCAGTACTCTTGCCTGGAAAATCCCATGGGCAGAGGAGCCTGGTGGGCTGCAGTCCATGGGGTCGCGAAGAGTCGGACACGACTGAGCGACTTCACTTTCACTTTTCACTTTCATGCACTGGAGAAGGAAATGGCAACCCACTCCAGTGTTCTTGCCTGGAGAATCCCAGGGATGGGGAAGGCTGGTGGGCTGCCATCTGTGGGGTCGCACAGAGTCGGACACGACTGAATCGACTTAACAGCAGCAGACCATGAAGGGTTTGACAGACATCTTCCAACAGAGACCCTACACCTAAGCAATACATCTAGGGGTGAAACTGCAAGAACTAGAACCCCTCTTTGCTAAATCATCAATTGAGGCTCCTTTCACTATACCCACATGATTCTAACGTGGCTCTAGTGACTCTACAATTAGTCACATGGCCATTTCCACAGTCTCTCAAACATACTGCATATCTGGGCTATTCTGCAATCTCACCCAAATGAGACTATGCCTAGGGTGCAGGACCTCAAAGAAGTGCAAAGGCCTACAATTAAAGAACACAGTTTATGAGAAGCACTAACTAACCGTAAGACAATCACTTAAATATTTATTGTTGGTTTATATAGAAATGTAATAGGCTTTGTTTTCTGGCTTCCTTAACTATAATTTAATGCAACAAAATTAGAACCCTGCAACTAAATCAGTGATGTAAAAATATGTAAGTTTACAGAAGTTATTAAATTAGTTAACTTTTTCTAAGGCATGATAAAATTGAAAGATCTGAACAAGCACACTAAAGCTATTGTGCATCAGGTGAAATAAATTCTTAGTTCTTAAAAAGCCTTGAACACATATTACTATGTTATGTTATAGTGAACTAATTTTAAAATAAGTCATATATAAAGTATTATCTCAACTGAATGCACATTTACATGCATTTCTGAAATCTCTCAACATTAACACATGTGACACCAAATGTATAAAACACGGCTTTAAACAACCATAAAAATATCAATCAAAATATTCCACAGATAAAAAAAACACAAGAAAAAATATTTTATAAATTTGTCATAGATCACAGATATCAAGATCTCTTTAAAAATCAGTTAAGGAAATGATTTTAAACAAAGATTGCAAATAGGCCACACACAGACACAGAATTTTTTTTTAATCTCACAAGGTAACAAATAAATAAATATATAATAGCAAGGTACCATTCTTCAGTGACTGAGTTGGCAAAGATGAAAAAGAACTATAACTTAAAACAGCAAAAATGTCACCAAGGATTCAAGTTCTGCCAACTGTACCACAAATCCATTCATTTCTCTTGACTTCATACAACCACCATAGTTCAGCCAAGGCTACATTTCATTTAAATTACCGCCATGGCCTCCTCAAAGACGTTCTTGTGCCCAAACCAACTGTATTTGCCATGGGGCAGCAAAGAGAGCTTCTTCAACTGTGTGATTCCCGTATTTGAAATCCTGCAGTGTTCGCCAATGCTCTGGGAATAAAATCCACACCTAATTGTTACACAACTTGTAAGACTGGTCCTGCCTTCGTGTGGCCAAGCGCCTCCACTGTGCACCACACGACAACTACGCTGGTCTATTTTCAGTTCCCAGCCACCCCAGGGCCTTGAAACACGCTGCGAACACTCTCACCCTACTCCTTCTGCACTACAGACTTCCACTCAGCTTTCAGGCCTCCACTCTTACACGTCATCTCTTCACCAAGCCTTTCATGACCATCCTCCTATTGACATCATCTTCCTTGCTGAGCGTCTTTCTGCCCAGCCAAAATGGAAGCTCCAAGACACAGGGTCTCTTGTGTTTTTTTCATTACTGTATCCTTGGGAGCTAGCACACAGTAGGCATTCAATGTTAGTATCTGTTTCATGAGTGAAAAAATAAATACTAGAGAAGGAAGGCAGGTGACTGTATTTGATTCTAAGAACACAGGTGTTAAACACGGATTCTTTATCATCTAAGGCTGACCACATCATTCTCAATAATTTTTACAACTCCCACCTAACTAAAAAAAAAAAAAAAAAGGAATAAATTTATAAAACCATTTCATCAAAAAGTTACTTCAAAATATAATCTCCTGAAAAGAAATACAGCTAGGATTTTTTTCAGATGGGAAAACACACTTCCTTTAATCATACCATTTTTTCCTTTTAGACTTTCTTTAATATGAGAAGAAAATAACATTGGTCCCTGTTGGCAGGAACTTAATTCCTTAAACATAGAAAAGGAATCACTATCCAGTTGTTATGCCTAAACAGAAGGCTCAGAGAGGTTCCTTAATTTTTATTCTTTTATGAGCAAATTAAAAGACAATGCAGAGTCAATGCCATAACACAAAAACCAAAAGTATTCAAACATTTATAATTTCATATTTATACGATAATGAATTAAGTAAAAATACTTGTTTTTTTTCCCCCAAATTATATACACAGCTATTTTCTACCTAAAACTAAGCCCTCACACTTTTCAAAGTTACCAAAACCCTCCTCGGTAGTATGTTTAATCAGATTTTTAAGTGTCACAGTGGGAAAGAGCCTAAATATAAGACCTTACAGATGTTTCCCAACTGTTTCTGTAGGTGAGACTCCCAGATTCTTTTTGGATGCGCTGTTCCCATTAATTTGCGTCAGCTGTTGAGACACTGGCTGGAATAGTAACACAGGCACATCTGAGCAAATGCATGGAGATGGCAAGTCCCTAATTACTCGCTCCTCATTAGGCCCTGGCCGCTAAAATAGAACTACAAGGATCACTGTTCTGAGTTGCGTTTCTTAATGTTCAGATCATGTAGTCTCATCTTTCTTTCCAAATTCTATATGCATTAATACCTAAACCATTTGACAAAATGTCAGTTTTACATACAATGAGAACACTGTGTTATCATAACCTGAAAAGGTGACATAGCTCATTAAAAGCATTTCAAAATCCTGTCAAATGATCTAAAGATGTAAAATGTGAGATCAAAGAATTTAACTTTCAAATGTCACAAGTTATTTCAGTATAAAAGAGAAAGAGGAGCAGGGGAAAATATGGATTTAATTTGCAAAGACATAAAGCACCAGTCACAAGGATGGAAAATGGAAAAATGACTAAGAGCAATGGTAGACTACATCTGGGACAAAAGAATCTCTCAATGTCTCATCAGTGGGAGGGCAGATAAAATTTTTCCCTAAAATGCCCCAAACGGCACTTCAAAGTATTTCTGAAAACTACATTCTTACCATAAAATAACAATGGCAATCCTCTGGGTTTCTAATCCACATCTGATTATGTTCCACACCTGTGCTACAAGAAGCAACTCACACGCATAATAAAAGATCTGCACACCTAAATTCTTTTTGTAAAGAGCTAAGTCTGTATTATAGAGATCCAGTTCATTAAAGGAACTTGATCAGAATTCAGAGAGCCTATTAACAAAGCACTCTGGCAAGGTGCGAGGCACATCAACTTCACTGAAAACACAGCTCAGATTTATTTTCTGTTTATATTCATAATGAGCTTTTCTTTTTGGCATAAACAAAGCCAGCACTAAAGAGCCAAGGGCTGAAAAGTATACATATTAATAAAAGCCAAATCACTGAATCCAAATAAAATCAAACATTAATTACGTGTGTACTATGCAGAAAGCACTGTCATGGGCATCCTGGGAGACAGGGATGCATACAGCATGGTTCCTGCCTAACTAGGCTAAAAAGTCCAAAAACCAAATTTCAACTCTTCTCCAAACCTACTCCTTGTGCATGCCCTCTTAAGCTTAGTAAATTTCAATTCCATCATACTATATGCAACGAGAGATTAAATAGCTAACATCTGTTGGATCAGCGAAAAAGCAAGAGAATTCCAGAAAAATATCTACTTCTGCTTCACTGACTATGCTAAAGCCTTTGACTGTGTGGATCACGACAAATAGTGAAAAATTCTTCAAGAGATGGGAATACCAGACCACCTTATCTGCCTCCTGTGAAACCTGTAAGCAGGTCAAGAAGCAACACTTAGAATTGGACATGGAACAACGGGCTGGTTCCAAATTGGGAAAGGAGTACGGCAAGGCTGTATACTGTCACTCTGCTTATTTAACTTACGTGCAGAGTACATTATGCAAAATGCCAAGCTGGATGAATTACAAGCTGGAAGCAAGATTGCCAGGAGAATCATTAACAACCTCAGATACATAGATGACACCACCCTAAAGGAAAGGGTGTCTCTGGTGGCTCAGATGGTAAAGTTTTTGCCTGCAATGCTTGAGACTTGGGTTCGATCCCTGGGTTGGGAAGATCCCCTGGAGGAGGGCATTGCAACCCACTCCAGTATGCTTGCCTGGAAAATCCCCATGGACAGTGGAGCCTGGTGGGCTACAGTGCATGGGGTCTCAGAGTCGGACATCACTGAGCAACTAAGCACAGCACAATGGCAGAAAGCGAAGAGGAATCAAAAGACCTCTTGATAAAGGTGAAAGAGGAGAGTGAAAAAGCTGGCTTAAAACTCAACATTCAAAAAATGAAGATCACGACATCTGGTCCCATCACGTCATGGCAAATAGATGGGGAAATAGTGACAGACTTTATTATCTTTGGATCCGAAATCACTGCAGACAGCAACTGCATCCATGAAATTAAAAGACACTTGCTCCTTGGAAGGAAAGCTATGATGAACCTAGACAGCATATTAAAAAGCAGAGACATCACTTTGCTGACAAAGGTGCATATAGTCAAAGCTATGGTTTTTCCAGTAGTCATGTACAGATGTGAGAGTTGGACCATCAAGAAGAATAAAGAGCGCCAAAGAATTGATGCTTTCAAACTGTGGTATTGGAGAAGACTCTTTAGAGTTCCCTGGACTACAAGCAGGTCAAACCAGTCAATCCTGAAGGAAATCAATCCTGAATATTCACTGGAAGGACTGATGCTGAAGCTGAAGCTGTAATACTTTGGCCACCTGATACAAAGAGCTGACTCATTGGAAAGGGCCCTGGTGCTGGGAAAGATTGAGGGCAGAAGAGGGCGACAGAGGATGAGATGGTTGGATGGAATCATAGACTCAATGGACACGAGTTTGAGCAAATTCTAGGAGACAGTGAAGGACAGGGAAGTCTGGAGTGCTGCAGTCCATGAGGTCTCAAAGAGCTGGACATGACTGAGTGACTTAACAACAACATATATTCTAGCAAAGACATCACTGGCAAGCTTTTCCTGCCCCTATTCAATCCATTAGCGCTTACGACCCATAATACTCAAAGAAGTGAAAGTGAAGTCGCTCAGCTGTGTCCGACTGTTTGCCACCCCATGGACTATAGCCTAACGGGATCCTCCGTCCATGGGATTTTCCAGGCAAGAATACTGGAGTGGGTTGCCATTTCCTTCTCCAGGGGATCTTCCCAACCCAGGGATCGAACCCGGGTCTCCCACATTGTAGGCAGATGCTTTACCATCTGAGCCATCAGGGAAGTCCCAAGAAGTATCTGTGAACTAATGGAAAATTTTTATTCCGAAATACTCCAAACTTGAGTAGAAATAAATAGTCGTACCTAAAACCTTCAATGGACTAGTATAACATCTAGCACAGCATAGGCATTCAATAAATATTTGTTGAATGAATGAATGAATGGAGTGGAATTAATCATTAATAGTGTCTAATATAACTAAGCACTTAATTGATAACTAAGCACTTTAACTGATCAATTAAAGTATTTTGTTTTGTTAGCTTCTCGTGGACAACAAAGTGATTCAGGCATATATCTTATCAATAAAAGGCTATAATAAATAAATTGAAATAAATAGCTATTTTAAAAGTGGATGCCCTCCCTCAATACACACACTTTCCTTCTCCCCACTAAAAACCCTCAGACACACCCCCATGTTCTCTATTATCAACAGAAACTGAGAGGAGAAACTGTCAAGCTGACAGACTAAATTTAGCAGACAGATCCAAGTTAAGAGTTCCTCTCAGAGCACCCCCAGAAATAGCTCTGGTTTTACCAAACTAAATTTCCTTGGTCTGTCACTCTGGGCTTCATTTTATGAGCTTCTGGTTTTATCAAATGGCCACAAGGAATTATATACTATTAAAAAATAGTACCACAACATGCTGGTTGGTGTAACGTCTTGGCAAAGAGAAACTTGCTTTCTGACTTTCCTTGAAACACCTAACACATGTAAATCAAAATAACAAAGGTCAAAGTCTTTAGAAGCAAGCAACTTCAGGACTTACAAGCAGCAGTACAATAGATTCTTAATAAGAAAAAAAAAATGTTTAAATCTCCTATGTGAAGGTATATAAACTATAAAATTATCCAATTCTTTAAGCAAAATTTTTGGGTAAGTTTATTGTACCCATTTTGTAGCTGAGGACATGGAGGCTCAGAAACTAAGCAACCTCAAGTTAGATCTTTAGCACTAGAATACTGCCACAATTCTATACATCAAAGAATTATCCAGAATTTATCACTAAATTATTTAGACTTGAACAAAGCCAACTGATCCACTTCTTTTTGTCTTTTAGTTTAAAAAGGCTTCCACTATAATTATATTTTATCAAGATTTTTAAAACTTACAAAGGATTTTTTTTTTTTTGCATTCTCCTATTTGGCTTGAAGTTTGAAAACAATTTATCCATTTTTTCCCCCAAAATATCAATCTTTTAATACGACAAAAATATGGCTTTCTTCTTGGCTCTTTTGCATTAAACAGTATTAGCTTCACTGTGCCAATGACATTTATAGAAAAAAGTTTGAGAGAGCTGGGTAGCAAGAAGAGACAGAAACATGATATTTTTAATTTGGAGATGTAGGATGTAGAAATTATTTGAAAAAAATAAGAACAGTTTTATAATGAATAGTTTTCATTTTTGTTGGTAAAAATTTATATAACTTTGATTTAAAATTCCCTTAAGTATAAAATTCCCTATTAATATTGCTCCATATACACACACAAAATTTATCATGTAATTTTATAATAGTAATGAAATATATGCATAGCTTTTTTTCAACAGGCACAAAGTTGCTGGGTTTTTTTTTTCCTCCTAGTATAAGGTCTATCTAATGGGGATGGAGTTTAGCTAATGTTTTTGAACACACATATTTAAACATGCTGCTGCTGCTAAGTCGCTTCAGTCATGTCTGACTCTGTGCGACCCCATAGACGGCAGCCCACCAGGATCCCCCAGTCCCTGGGATTCTCCAGGCAAGAACACTGGAGTGGGTTGCCATTTCCTTCTCCAATGCATGAAAGTGAAAAGTGAAAGTGAAGTCGCTCAGTCGTGTCCAACTCTAGCGACCCCATGGACTGCAGCCCACCAGATTCCTCCGTCCATGGGATTTTCTAGGCAACAGTACTGGAGTGGGGTGCCACTGCCTTTTCGATTTAAACGTGAGGCAGCCATAAAGCATGTGATTAAAATGAGCTTTGAAAATCTCCAAGACTGAGTTAGAATTCTTCGTCATTCCTTCACTAACAATAACAACCATTTGTATGATCTTACGTGAGTTACCTAACAGTTGAAATTTGTGTTGCCTCATCTCTAAACCGAGAATATATAATACTGATCTCAGATGGCTTAAAATATTTTTTATTTTGATATAATTGTAGATTTATATAAAAGTTAAAATAATAGAACAGAAAACATTTCTCCTGTATTAACAACTTAACTACAGTAGCTATCAAAATCAAGAAATTAACATTGCTATATTATTAACTTAAAAACAGATTATACTTGAAGTTCACCAATTTTCCCCCAATCCCCTCTTTTTAGTCCCACAATCTCCTTAATCTCCTCCAATATGTGGTAATTCCCCAATCTTTCTTTGCCATTATGACCTTGATACTATAGAAAAAAAAAGTTATTCTGCAGAATGTCTCTCAGTTTGGGTTTCTCAGATGTTTTCATGATTAAAGTTATGCATTTCTGGCAAGAATACCTAGAAGTGATGTTGTGTCCTATTCAGTAATCATATCAAGAGTTAATTACATGAACTTTATATATCATATCGGGGCAATGCAAACCATGATTCTTTAAGAAAGTTGTTTTTCTATGCGGTGGTTCTGGGAACATACCTTCAACCAATGGCAGCTATTGTTATGGTAAAATCAAAATTAAGAACAAAAGTTTTGGAAGTATGTACACTCGGGTTCCCATGTTCATTTTATGAGTTCCTGCCATGTGACCGTGGACAAGATTTTTTAATTTCTCCAGTTCCCACAGCGTCCAGTAAAGACAAAACTACCTGTGAAGCTGTTACGAAGCTGTGATAAAGAAGAGGAAATGAAATAATGTAAGTAAAGTACTTAGTGCCTGGAATTGATGCATGTTCCATGGAATCAATCACTACCATTATTTTTTAAGTGAGTTACTATTTGTCTGCAAAACAAGCGCTATGGCTGAAGACAAAGAAACCTGAGATCTGAGGGGGCAGAACAGTGAGTTAGAGCATCGTGGGAGGAGGAGTAGGCTGGAACGATGTCAGAGTGAGGGAAAGGCCCGGAAGAACAAAAAGCACGTCCCTTTTATTCCATCTCATCCTTCCCTGCAGAAACCAGCATGACGAGTGGGGCCTGAGAACCCAAAGGCATTCGTGCTTGATTTCTGGCAGAGAACCCCACGATGCAAGAGCCAATTATCTGCTCTGTGCCACGGAAGCTCCTCCCTTATTTAATCTGCTCTTGTAAAATCACTACCTTCTGCTTGCCAGGGTCTCTTGCAGGGATTTTTAGGCTGTGGACACATGACATCAAACTAGTTGCAGCTGCCTCTGCTGTTACACTCGGGTGTAGACAGGAGAGGAATTCTAACACACCTAACACACGGTAGTTAAAATACATTCTTCCTTTTAAAAAATAAGCCTTATGCTAAAGAAGCCAAAAAATAAATGTAAAACTAATCCTGGGGGCATCTGGACTTTAAACACGTCTCAGACCATATGAAGGATCATAGAAGTAATTACTGTGCCACAGCCTTTATGGATTTAACCTCAGCTTTCGAAAGCCACGTCATTATTCATAGACATGAGAGAGCAACAATAAGAACTGTGTTACTTCATAGAGCATAAATACTGATTACAAAAGTATCCGAGCATCATTAAGTGTTAAAGTATTTATAACTAGAAAATCAGCCTTCTATAAGATACTATTATTACTAGCTGAGCTCTACAGTATCCATACCTTAGAGAGTGGGAACCTGTATGTCCACAGAGCTGAAACAAAATGCACATGTGGCTCTCTGAAAAAACCAATCTGCCAGATGGAGCCTGATGCTATGGCTCCCAGGCCAGGACGAGGACCATGTGACCTATAAATGACAGTGAAGAGCACTGAATTTTCAGAGGATGGTTTAAGCAGAAAACTAAGTGGGATCAAGAGTCCAGGGTCCCTTCTCAGAACATTTCTGCCCCACGTGTGAGATGGAAGGTCCATTACTTACTTGCTCTCTCACCTTCCTGCTCTATCTTCTAGCTAACAGTAATGAGAGTTTACTAGGACCTAGTAAACATCACTTCATGGCAAATAGATGGGGAAACAGTGGAAACAGTGACAGACTTTATTTTTCTGGGCTTCAAAATCACTGTGGATGGTGATTGCAGCCATGAAATTGAAAGACGCTTGCTCCTTGGAAGGAAAGTTATGACCAACCTAGACAGCATATTCAAAAGCAGAGACATTACTTTGCCAACAAAGGTCCGTCTAGTCAAGGCTATGGTTTTTCCAGTGGTCATGTATGGATGTGAGAGTTGGACTGTGAAGAAAGCTGAGCACAGAAGAATTGATGCTTTTGAACTGTTGGTGTTGGAGAAGACTCTTGAGAGTCCCTTGGACTCAAGGAGATCCATCCAGTCCATCCTAAAGGAGATCAGTCCTGGTTGTTCATTGGAGGGACTGATGTTGAAGCTGAACCTCCAATACTTTGGCCACCTGATGTGAAGAGCTGACTCATTTGAAAAGACCCTGATGCTGGGAAAGATTGAGGGCAGGAGGAGAAGGGGACGACAGAGGATGAGATGGTTGGATGGCATCACCGTCTCAATGGACATGGGTTTGGGTGGACTCTGGGAGTTGGTGATGGACAGGGAGGCCTGGTGTGCTGCGGTTCATGGGGTCGCAAAGAGTTGGACACGACTGAGCGACTGAACTGAACTGAACTAGGACCTAAGCTTTTTAGACTCTACACTCATTGAAATCCAAGCAATCCTATCAAAAGGGTTAAGAATGCCTGTTGACAGGTGAGGACTGAGGGCCCGGAAGTAAGGCCCAGTGCTCAAGGTCACAGGCCAGAGCAGGGCTCCAAAACCGAGCAGCGCGCCCCTAGTGTGACGCTGTCCCTTCCCTTCAAACCACAGGGCAAAGCTGACAGAAGACTCTGGAACGCGTTTTCAGTTCCTTAAAATGAGGTGCACTGTTGCCACAAGCCCCGTAACTGACAATTCTTCTCTCTTCTTTCCCTGTGGTCTCAGTCACATTGCTTCTGGGTCAAACACCCCACCCACTGGAGAGACCTAAAACAAACACAGGCCTCTCCCATGTCCTCCACCCTCTGCCACAGCCTGGCTCCATCTGCTGGAGACAACTGCAGGCTTCCTATGGGGCCTGAGCTGAGGACACCGCCTTCCTCCCAGGCTCTGAGCGCCCCTCCTGCTCCAGGGCGCCACCTGCACACACCACACAGGCACGTCCTGAACACAAGTCACATCTGCAAAGGTGTGGGTCACATGGGGGACGAACTTCCTAGAGAAGGACGTTCCACACAGGCTCACCTTCCTCAACCCCTTGAGCAGAAGTGTGAGAACGCTACTGGGGGATTCTTTCAGACTGCTCCCTTGCCCAGTCAGAAAGCTCTCCCCACCCATATTACTACTCCCTCAGGTCCCAAGCCTTAAGGAGCTATTCAGTTCAGTTCAGTTCAGTCACTCAGTCGTGTCCGACTCTTTGCGACCCCACGAATCGCAGGATGCCAGGCCTCCCTGTCCATCACCAACTCCCGGAGTTCACTCAGACTCATGTCCATCGAGTCAGTGATGCCTCCAGCTATCTCATCCTCTGTCGTCCCCTTCTCCTCCTGCCCCCAATCCCTCCCAGCATCAGAGTCTTTTCCAATACATCAACTCTTCGCATGAGGTGGCCAATGGAGTTTGGCCAGAGTTTCAGCTTTAGCATCATTCCTTCCAAAGAATACCCAGGGCTGATCTCCTTTAGAATGGACTGATTGGATCTCCTTGAGGTCCAAGGGACTCTCAAGAGTCTTCTCCAATACCACAGTTCAAAAGCATCAATTCTTCGGTGCTCAGCTTTCTTCACAGTCCAACTATTAAAAGGACCAAATGACTGATTTACACCTGTTTGAATGAACTTATTTACCTTATGCTATTTCTTTCTTCAAAAAAGACTTTCCCTCTTATAAAACCAATATATTCCCTTAAAAGAGATTCAAATGATACAGCAGTACATTCAAGTTAGATAGGAAGGAAGAGGGCGAGGGAGGGAGCGAGGAAGTGCAAGCAAGCTTCCTCGACCACATCCTTCAGAGATAACTAGTTCTAACAGTTTGATGTTCAGCCTTCAGGACTTTAAAAAAAAAATGCAAATCTAAATGTTAAAAGAAAAAAGAAAGGGATCGGACTTACCTATATCGTATAATATCATCTGTCTAAAGGAGAGGGAGGGAAGGAGATAGATACCTATTTGTTAACATATCAAATATATACATAAAATATCACTTGAAGGCTTCAAAATAAGTAGTCATAGCAACTGACTCCAGGAGCAGGACCTGGGTGGCGAGGATGGGAAGTACACTTGTCACCGTACATCCCTTCTTACCATGTGAACTTGAAACCATATGAATGCATTATCTACTCAAAACACTAACAAGAGTTAAACATACAATGGAGAAAATGGACTTATTAAGAGTCCAAACAGTGCCTAGCATAGAGCCGTCACTCCACGGATACTGCAGAATGAAAGAAGCAAATGAGTCTATGTCTTCCAATATAATAGGAATTATTCTGCCTACTGTAAGTCACAAACAGCAGCAGCAGAACAAAAACACTTGGCAACTGACAAGGAAAGGTGACCATGATCGGTTCTTATAAGAGAAATGGTATGCACTAAGAATGAGAGAAGATTTTAGATTTCATCTAGCAACTGGCAAAGATATCAATTACCATTCTAACATCTCCTCCCAAGATTCCTATTGGCAAAGAGAGTAAAATACAGCCATCCAAAACTCTGGGTGCATAGACTCTGCAAGAGGGACAATTTTTATGTTTAGTTGACCTTAAAGTTACACGTAAATTTTGTATTTTGCTCTATAATAAGGGTTGCTGTTGCTGCTGCTGCTGCTGCTGCTAAGTCGCTTCAGTAGTGTCCAACTCTGTGAGACCCCATAGACGGCAGCCTACAGGCTCCCCTGTCCCTCGGATCCTCCAGGCAAGAACACTGGAGTGGGTTGCCATTTCCTTCTCCAGTACATGAAAGTGAAAAGTGAAAGTGAAGTCACTCAGTTGTGTCCGACTCTTAGCAACCCCATGGACTGCAGCCTACCAGGCTCCTCCGTCCACAGGTTATGTTCATACAAAAATCACTGTCTTTGCCCAAATCTTTAAGAAATATGTTTATCATGTTACTTCACACTTCTTGACCCACCACGTCACATATGGGGGAATTCTAGCACTCCAATGTAAAAGTCAGAAACTAGCTGAATCTTCAAATCTTAAATAAACTGGGGTCATCAAAATCAGTGCTTTGCCCAAGATCACATGACAAAGACTGGCAAAGCTAAGACCAGGCTGTGAGAGCAGTTTCTCATGAGACCCTAAGTCTTTCTGGGTGACTTTCTCCCCACCTCCACCCATCCTGCACACACCTACCACTGACTCCCCCAAACAAAAACCCTCTCACATTCACCTGAGTCTGCGGGCCCACATTCACTCTGCAGAACCACTCAGTCCAGCTGCGCCATGTTTTATGTTTATAAAACCTCCCACAAGCTCTGTATCTCATTAGATTTTGTATGCAGACATTTTTTGTTTTTATAAACAAAACTGTTCCTACATACTTTAGTAATTATCCTGGCTGTACCATTTGCATATTGGTTAATGCACTAATTGCAGATCTGCATGTTTTATTTATTTGATAAGACCAGAACCTTGGTATGAAAACATTTGGTTAACCAACCATTTTGATTAACTTAATGTTTGAAAACAGTACAGTCCACAATCCCGTGGACTGTAACCTACCAGGCTCCTCCATCCATGGGATTCTCCAGGCAAGAATACTGGAGTGGGTTGCCATTTCCTTCTCCAGAGGATCTTCCCGACCCAGGGATTGAACCCGGGTCTCCCGCCTTGCAGGCAGACGCTTTAACCTCTGAGCCACCAGGGTTCCTGTCTATTGCTTAACATCTTCCATAATACACAGCCCCCTGATTTTAGTTGGATTTCCCTTGACTGTTTCAAAGCAATGTCGTTAAAATTAGGTTACCCAGCTTTCCCTGGTGGCTCAGTGGTAAATAATCTGCCTGCCAATGCAGAAGAAATAGGTTTAATCCCTGATCCGGGAGGATCCCACATGTCATGGGGCAACTAGCCCAGGCGCCACTACTACTGAGCCTGTGTGCTACAGCTGGGGAGTCGCAACTACTGAAGCCCACACGCCCTACAGCCCATGCTCCGCAATGAGAGAAGCCACAGCAGTGAGAAGCCAGCGCACCACAGCCAGAGAACAGCACCCCCTCTCTGCAACTAGAGGAAAAAGTCCATGCAGCAATGAAGACCCAGCACCGCCAAAACTAACTAAATAAAATTATATTTGAAAATTAGATTATGTTATACAAAGAATTTCTTGAATAATACACATGGGTTAAAATATCTGCACTGAAATTATGTTCCATTCTTCCTCAAAATATTCGGTACTTTATATGTGTGTAATGTCCATAAATCAAATGCATAAATCCTGTTTTACAAAAGACACCTGCAGCAGGCAAAACACTTTAGCAGGAAACCAATTTTAACTGGTGAAAGAAAAAAAAGTTATCTTTGGGAGAAATAAGTATACACATTTTTAGATAGCTACTATAAAAATGTCCTGAACAAAGCGTCAACTCTGAAGAATCACTGTATTCCCTCAGGGAATTTAAGCTAATAGAACATTCACATCTAGATTTTTTTTTTTTTTTTGGAGGGACTGAGATATTTGGAGCTTGCACAAATTCCAATGGGAGTGAAGGAATGTCTGAATAATTTCTCTACCGGATCAAATATCTCTAGTCCCCAGGAAAAATTTCAGAGATCTTAGGCTCAAATGAATTCTACTCTGTCACAAAAGTAACCAGTGCATGAAGGTACAGATGGCAATGGGAGTCTGGGTCTGGGATAACAGTGGAGAGAGGCAGAAACCAGTGTCATGGGGAGGGACGCTGATGACGGCAATCAGACAGCTCTGCAAGGGTTCTGCTTGCTGCCCGGGCCCTGCCTGGGAATAAAACCCAGTAAGAGTATGGCCTTCCCCAAGTATCTCCAAGACCTCATCCGAGGTGGTGCAAATTTCCCAACATTTAAAACAACAATGTTTAAGTATAAAGGAAAATGCAAGTTCCAATTTCACAACACAGTCTAAAGCAACTCAAAAACCATCCAAAGCATAAAGACTTCTAGGCAAGGAGACATAAGACATAAGTCACGTCAATGACTACCTCTCTCATCTTCCAATGTCTCTGTTAGTTCATTGAGCAGAAATTTCATATCTTTCCTCCCTCCCAATGCTATTGTAAGACTTGAATATGACAAACCTCCCAAAACCGTGAAATGTTACACGTATCACTACAGTACTCAAAGGATGGCAAATTTATAAATGATTAAATTGTAATATCAACAATTTAGTTTCCTGTCTCGGTAACTAAAGAAACAAAACAGGATCCACACACAATCCTTTAGACAGTTTTATTCAAAGCTATGCTTTCTGTATGAGCTTAATAAATAATACAAATCATTATGACTTAGATTTGGGTCTACTTCTTCTAAACGTACCATCACACAATAAAGGCCTAGCCG
Organism: Bos mutus; assembly: GCF_027580195.1. Lineage (NCBI taxonomy): Eukaryota > Metazoa > Chordata > Mammalia > Artiodactyla > Bovidae > Bos > Bos mutus. The sequence continues at coordinate 42,524,114 of NC_091642.1, read as the reverse complement.
CACACCTGACTCCACAGGCTAAGGAGGCAACAGGCATACCTCTGGGTTCTACCAGTAACTGGACCATGAGCTTCACACCAACAGTGTCATCCTCCCCGGGATCCCTGAAGACCAGCCCATCAAGCACCATGCAGAGGACAATGCCTCCAGAAGAGCACACCTTCATCATGCCACCAGGGCACAGTCCAAGAGTTATTTCAATAACGAGAGAAAGATAGGTCAACAGACAAAGAGTAAATAACAACAAACATGAGAACAAAGTACTGGGAAGGAAACGGTGATGATGTCTGAAGTTTGCTTTGGCTCCCTCTTCTGCCTCCCCTGACCCTGAACAAAGTAGGGCAGAGGCAAAGATGGAACAAGAATCACGGAAAGCCGATGGCTGTCAATGCTGGGTGATAAGCATACAGACTGAGCTACCAGTCACTCCACATTCTCAAAAACTGTCACTGCAAAATGTTTAAGCCATAATACAGTATGGATTCAATTTTTGTTTTGAAAATTACACACAAACACACACAAAAACATAAGGGACCTGGGAAAAAAAGAAATAAGAATGGTGAAGATAATTAAGAAAGGAGATCTTATGAAAATCATAAATGGGAACAAAGTTTTACATCGTGTGTTGAATACTCAAGGGAAACAACTCTTTGCCTCAGGAGAAATAAGGTTTTAGCAAGTTGGAATTAAAAAAAAATTAAAGAAAACATGCAGCTAAATTGTTCTAACTAAAGTGAAATTCTCACCAAAAAAGGCTTTTTAAGAGTCTATTCTGAAGCCTTTAACCACTGGGCCATCCATCACTATCCATTTATTAAGTGATAATTCCTATCATTAGCATTTAGACACAGGCCATGTGAAAGAGAATCTACTGAAAAGAGTAGTAGTGAATATACCAGTAGTAGTCAACCAATACCAAGTATCTAAGTCATGATGTGAATGAGCAGTATATTATTATTCTTACTTTTCCTCAGAGCACAGTTATTTTTCAGGAACTACCTTTGATAAGAGTTTTCCATATTAAAAAAAAAAATCAGTATGCCCGTTCTAGAAAATTTTATAGAGAAAAGAATAAAGAAAAGAATATAATTATGTCATCAAAGGCAACCTATGCCAACATTTTACTTCCTTCCTTCTGATACTGCTCCACGTCACGACTGTACACCCTATTACTACTCTTCCTGTTACCCCAACTGCAGTTACTTCCACCACCTTTTCATCCATCATTTACTCAAAGTAACATTGTATTTTTACCACTCTTCACATATTTTTTCCAGTTTTATCAAGAAATAATTGACATATATCACCATATGTATTTAAACTGTACAAAACAGCATGATGGTTTGATTTACATATTGGGAAATGATCATCACAATAATTTTAGTTAACATCCACCATCTCATGTAGGTAAAATAAAAAGAAAAAAATAGTTAAATTACCCTTGTGGTGAGAACTCTTAGGATCTACTCTCAACTTTCTTATGTATTATATGGTAATTAACTATAGTCATTATTTCACTAGTCATGATTTCATTATGTCACTGGTACTTATTTATCTTATAACTGGAAGTTTGTACCTTTTCACCATCTTTTCTCAAATTCTTCCTCCCCCCACATACCACCTCTCATAACCATAAATTTGACTTCTATGAGTTTTTTTTAATTTAGACTCCACATAAAGTGAGATCATAGAGTATTTGTCATTCTGTTTGATGTATTTCACCTAGCATAATGCCTTCTAGATTCATCTATGTTGTTACAAATGGTGATTTTCTCATTTTTTAGACCTAAATTATATTCCATTGCACATCTGTATCTATACACACCACAACTTCTTTATCCATTCATTCATCAGGCATGCTTAGGTTGTTTTCAGGTCTTGGCGACTGCAAACAATTCTGCTATGAGCATGGTAATGCAGATATTGTTTCCAGTTATTGTTTTCACTTCCTTTGGATATATTCACAGAAGTGAATGGCTGGACCATACGGTAGTTCTGGTTTTAATTTTCTGAGGAATCACCATTCTGTTTTTCATAGTAACAGTACCAATTTACATTCCCATCAACAGTGCACAGGAGTTACCTTTTCTCTGCATTCAAACCAGCATTTGTTATCTCCTGTCTTTTTGGTGACAGACATTCTGATAGCTATGGGGGTGATATCTATCGTGGATTTAATTTGCATTTCCCCGGGAGTTGGTGATGGACAGGGAGGCCTGGCGTGCTGCAATTCATGGGATCGCAAAGAGTCGGACACGACTGAGTGACTGAACTGAACTGAATGACTAGAGATGCTGAGCGTCTTTTCATGTCCCTGTTGGTGGCTGGTAGTTTTAAATACCATTTTACATATCATAAAATGAAAATTCAGAAAAGTAAAACCACCTGCTCAACGTTTAATACATGTCAGGCCTAGGATTGGGACTCAAATGTGAAAGCCTATTTTCTTCACATTTCACACACACATACTTTCAAATTCTAAAAACAATTCTGTATCCTGCTTTTTCACTAAAAAAATAGTATAATAATTCATCCTATGTCATTAACACTCTTCATAAAGAATTTAATTGCCTCACAACAGTACGTTTTAAGTACATTTTTCACGTTAATAAATTTTACATTGTTTTCATTTTGATGTGCACCTTTTTATTAACTCAGAACCAAATCATCACAAAACATCATGTGTGAAGGCTGGAACAGCTGGACTGAGGCCGAGAGCGGAGGTCAGGCAGAACTGGGGGGTGCGGACGCCGTAGTCAGCGTTCACCACCGCAGGTCGCGTCCCTAAAAGCCACTCATTGAGCAAATGAGGATGAAGACTGGCTTGTAGCCAGATGCTTTCCAAACTAAGATGTTTAATATAAGATTCCAAGTGTGTTGCTTACCCTCCACCTGTGCTTACCCTGTGTTGCTAAGGTCTTTCTGTTTGTCCCATCCAGTTTCTGACTACTCTGACAATACTCTGTGTAGCTCCTGACACAGTATTTCTCCTTTTCCCTCTACTTTGATTTTTAATCCCAGGAAGTCATCTGGCACTTCTTATCACAAAGAATTAAATGATCACCCTCTTTCAAGTTCTGAAAAACTGTCCTGTTAACCATGGATTCTCAGAGAATCTGTAAACATGTTCCCCACTGGCTACCTCTTTAATCCCATGTCCAGGCCATGTTGTCTAAAACAACTTGCTCAATAGAGTTTTATCTGCCTGTTGGCCTGGTTACCTCAATTTAAGCTGCTTGAAGAAATAAATATTCAACTATCACATTTATACCATTTATTCCTAACAGCTAATTAAGTATCAATTCTATAATATTTTTTTTTTTAATCCAACATACTTCTTGAACATCTGTACTTTAACTGACATACTAGACACTGGACGCATAATAGAGAAAAAAAATAAAGATGACCCCTGCCTTCATGGAGTATATCATCTAGTGGAACAGGCACCCAAAAGATAAACAAATTGTGTTTTACTGTAACTGTGTGTAATACATCGTGATATTCTTTATAGTATATAAACATGGAAATAATACTGTGTGTTCTATAAAGTTTTGTTGTATTTTGTTCCTATTCATTCTTTAAGTTGCAAGCTTCAGTTTAAAATGTTCGTCCACTGACTTGCCCATGATCTTTGGGTTTAAAAAGGTCCTAAAACACAATGTAATTGTGTAATTTTGCTTATTTGTTGGTCCCATATTCATTAAGTGATAGTTAAAGGTAAATTTCTCAAGGTCTTTCCTGCTTCCATGGAAGTACTCTGTTCTCAGGCTGGTCAGGAAATTATTGGATTGCTATGGATGTGAGAGTTGGACTGTAAAGAAAGCTGAGCGTCAAAGAATTAATGCTGTTGAACTGTGGTGTTGGAGAAGACTCTTGAGAATCCCTTGGACTGCAAGGAGATCCAACTAGTCCATTCTAAAGGAGATCAGCCCTGGGTGTTCTCTGGAAGGAATGATGCTAAAGCTGAAACTCCAGTACTTTGGCCACCTCATGCGAAGAGTTGACTCATTGGAAAAGACTCTGATGCTGGGAAGGATTGGGGGTAGGAGGAGAAGGGGACGACAGAGGATGAGATGGCTGGATGGCATCACTGACTCGATGGACCTGAGTTTGAGTGAACTCCAGGAGATGGTGATGGACAAGGAGGCCTGGCATGCTGCGATTCATGGGGTCGCAAAGAGTCGGGCACGACTGAGCAACTGAACTGAACAAGAAAATGCCTTTGCACTATGCCTGACACTCTCTGGCTCTGCTCTACCTCAAAAACTGAAAACACTTATCAGTTGCGCCAGTAAATCTTCTCTCTCTTACCACAGGTCCAAGAATCTCATAAAGGAGATCCAATGACAATGACTTTATGAAGAACTTGGAGCTGTCGCAGACCCAAGAGACTGTGGATTGTATGTACCCAGTGGAGTACGGCAAAGACAGCTGCATCATCAAACAAGGGTCACTGGTGTATGTCATGGAAGGTATGCTTTGTAACCATGTTCCCCTGACTTTCAAATACTCTTTCATCTTATCAGTCTGTATACGGATGGCAATGCATTACATGAAACAATTCCGTTTTTCTTTTTGTTGTTGTTGCTGTGAAGCAGTTTGAAAAGAGGAAGAACACTGCTTAGACACAGTTGATCAATCGTTTGAAGTGTCTGTGTTTAGAATTATTAACGTGAGAATCTAGTATTTTTTCAGACATGGGGAAAGGACGATAATATGAAAGAAAGAGTTGCTATTTATCGCACTGAATAAGACCGCACACTGTCAGATCATTAAGGAAACTCACAAAGCTTCAACAGAAGTTCAAGTCTGTTTGGAAGTATTTTTGGTCATATAATCAAAGTGTCTTCAACTTTGCTTTTACATCCCAGTATATGACTACCTTTCCCAGTCATAGAGAATATTCTATTCTGTAGAGAATAGTCATAGGAAAATTCTCTTTCCTAGAAAGAGAATACTTTCAGTGTTTCCTATGTGTCTGACAGAGGTGGATCATAAAGGCTGGATGGTATATTAGCTGTAAGAGTAATACTTTTTTCATAAATCCTGTACAAATTAAGATAGAATCAATCTTCCTTGGGGGAAAAAAAAAGTGAGGCATGTGCTGTAAAATTTTCTCAATGTGTATTTCTAACTTGAAACTTATAACGGCATGTTTTTCTTTTGGGGGAAGAAAAAAGCCTAAAATCATGACTGAATCAAGTGAGAAGAAAGTGAGTTCAGAGATGTCTGTAATAGAAGACAGACAATCCATTTGAAGGCAGTTAGTGTTTCACTGAAAGCATTCATGGCAGTGTCCTGTAACTGTCCGGTTTACAGGTCACTTAGGGGACGGGTGTATTTGGGCAAAACAACTGACTTTTTAGAGTTTCATCCAGCTTATGAAAAAGGAGATACTATTTCTTTCTGGCCGTGGTTCTCCACTGGTGATGATTCTGTCCTCCAGGGACATCTGGTGATGTCTGGAGACATTTGGTTGTCAAAATATGGGCGAGGGTGGGGGTCGGGAGACTCCTGGCATCCTGTAGGTAAAGACCAGGGGGTGCTACTCAGCAGGGCAACGGCCCACAACCAAGAATGACCTGTCCTTAGTGCCTGTGCTCAGAAACCTTACTTTCTACCTTCTTTGCAGGACTGTTATGAAGTCTTTGTGGAATAAACTGTGTGGACGTGTAACGTAAAGTATAAAACACTGCAGAATAACAATTAGTATTATTATTTCTATTATATACTTGACTGTAAGAAATGTTCTTTCTACATGTCATTCACCTTTTAATTTTTCTTCGAGTCTTTTTTGACATATATCAGGCATTTAATATTCAAGTATTAATTTCTATCATTTTTTATTTCTTTGTAGTTTTCAGTTACCATTTTGTGTCAATGGTATCAAGTTTTTTTCCCCAGGCCAAAACTACATAAATGTTCAGCTAGGCTTTCTTCTGACAGAAACAAAATACAATAAATAAAAACACAAAGAATATACACTTGGAAGAGTTGGAGGAGAAGGAGGTGAAATCACAGGGCAAGTGTGTATTTGGGTAGTGAGCAGGAAGGATGAGGTAAATGAAAGAAATATACAGACGCCAAGTGGAGACAGTTAGTATAGAGACAAAATGTTAAGGGCTATTTAAAACAAATACAGCAAAAAAATTATGTTGCATAAGAAACTACTAACCAGAGCGCCAGTCAGAAGCTCTTTCCACCAAGCCTCATGCGTTCACCAACATTTACCGGAGCGCCTACTGCTTAATTGTTTTTTTAAGTTGCACGATACAGGGAGTTGATACACAATATACTGTGTGAAACCACTGTCTATTTCATAACCTACCCACTCACACAACATTTTCTGAGCAAGGTGAGACCCGAACCTAAAAGTATACCCAAATATTACCCACCCTGAAGTCCCCACAGGCAACGGGGCTTTTACAAACTCTTCCTCAAAGAATGAAAATATTTCCAGATTCCCTAAAGAAACCTCGATGTCCGCTGACAGATGAATGCACAAAGAAACTGTGGTGCATACTTACAATGGAACACTACTCCGTCATAAAAAGGAATGCATTCGAGCCAGTTCTGATGAAGCAAATGAACCTGGAGCTTATTATACAGCGTGGAGTAAGTCAAAGAGAAAAACAAATGTCACGTATTAACGCATATATACGGAGTCTAGAAAGATGGTGCCGATGAACCTGTGTGCAGGGCAGCAGGGACACAGGGAACAGATGGGTGGGCAAGGGCGGAAGAGAGGAGGGAGAGCGTGAGGTGAATGCAGACAGCAGCATGGAAGCATATACACTGACATATGTAAAACAGACAGCCAGTGGAAACTGGCTGCATGACTCAAGGAACTCAAACTGGGGTTCTGCAATAACCAAGAGGTGTGGGAAAGCATGGGAAGTGGGAGGGAGGTTTAAGAGGGAGGGGACATGTGTAAACCTATGATTAATTTATGGTGATGTATGACAGAAATCAAACCAATATTATAAAACAATCAATTAAAAATAAATATGATTATATATATAAAAAAAACAAAAATCAGGTCAACAAGAGGGAAAAAAAAAAGGCAAAAAGGTCAAACTGACAAGAACACCTCATATCAGATGGATGATAAAAATCTAAAGATGCCAAAATCACCATCTGCCATTTACCAGGAAGATACACACTGAAGCTTTATTCTGTGTGTATGTGACAGGGGTGGGGTGGGGAGGTGTTATCATTCTTACTATTTCCTCACTCACTCCACATTTCCTTTTTAGGTTCAGAGGCTGATAAGGAAATCAGGAAATATCTGAGAAACTCTAGTACTGGGAGATAAGGAGGCATTGTTAAGCAATGATACACCAGAAATTCCATTTGATAAAGTTCCGAGAAGAATTACTGGGGATAATTACACAGACTGTGGATCTGATATCTGTCTCTCAACAAGAAAAAAAGATTCCCTGGGCAAAATGTTTTCTATTAGGATGGACATCCAGGATACAGGTAACCAAAGCAATGGCTGAACGGGCAGCTGAAAAAGATGTTGCAGATGAGCTGACAAAAGTCCCAAAAAAGGAGAACCTTATTGCTCGTATGTGTCCTCGGGAGACTGTGCTCAATCTTCCTTGAGCAAGGTACTGCCTACCCAAATGTCCAGATTCCTCACCTTTGCCCCCTGAGTCATACATCCTCTTTATACATAGACACGTAAAAACTGGAGGAAAAACGGTCACGTAAGGACATTCTCTGGGTTAAAGGGCAAAAATATTTATATTCCATTTTCACAACCTTCCTTTCTGAACTTTTTTTGGGGGGCCATGCCTTGTGGCATGTGGGATCCTAGGTTGCGAACCAGGGTTCAAACTCAAACTCACTTTGTGCCCCCTGAAGTGGAAGTGTGGAGGCTCAACCACTGGACCGCCAGGGAAGTCCCTCTCAGAACTTTTAGAAGAAACTTGTTTTTCTTAAAAAAACTGGTCAGTTCCCATCTTATGGCTAATATGAATCTCACAAGGTTTCTCATTTTGCTGTGCCCACCAGGAATCCCTGAGCCAAATCTAACAACTGGACTAGACGTGAAGATTCAGCGCTGATACTTAACAAGTCTGAGTGTGTGTTATGTGGATTCCAAAACAAAGTGTCACCAGCCACGTGAACTTCTTCTTCAGGAGAAATGAGAGTCAGGGTTGGTGACATGGGTGATGGCATAATGCTGGTTTTCCCCTGGTATGTTAGGTGCCTTCTGGACAGTATTTTATGACACATGACAGGGAAGAATTTTTTCCGACTTGATCAAGAACCATATCCACTAAGAAACTTCTCTTGTTATGCAATTATCGGTAACTTTCCAAGTGTGAATTTTCTCAGAAGGTGTGGTCTTTCAAGAGGTCTGTACAAATTCTGGGGCCAGGCACTATGAAATGCAAATAAAAATAAATCTGAGATTATGTGAAATAAACGTGCAACAGCAAAAAAAACTAGAGGTTTTTTTTTTTTTTTTTTTAATAGCTGTCTATACATTCTGCTTTAAGTCATAGCTAATTTAATTTGAGAGGCAGGAAAGCAAGACAAGTTTGACCCCAGCGTTCAGGCTGTTAAGAGTCAAAGTTGCTCTTTTTCTAGGTTTTTGCTTCTCATTCAACACCAAATGGTTGACCAAGTTATGAGTGGTATGAACTTTTGTCTAGTGTTAGTTGCTTAGCCGTGTCCAACTCTTTGCGACCTCGTGGACTGCAGCCCACCAAGCTCCTCTGTCCACGGGATTTTCAAGGCAAGGATACTGGAGTGGGTTGCCATTTCCTTCTCCAGGGAATCTTTCCAACCCAGGGATGGAACCCAGGTCTCCTGCACTGTAGGCAGATTCTTTACTGACTGAGCTACAAATGAAACTGCTGCCTAACTAAAAAGCAAAAACAATGAAGTAATGTACCAAATTAACAAATCACGACATGAACTGATTACACTCTGTGAACTAATTATCATAAATAGAATAACACTGTAATCTGCATGGATTCCTTTTAGTTTTTACGTAACAGGAAGAGCTTGGCAGAAGCACTTGAGTTAGCTGGGAGTTTTGGCTCACGTCTAACTCATGAGCTTATCCCTCGACTCCAGGGATATCATGAGATAGCAAGCCATGTGCTCAGCTGTTCAGTTGTGTCCGACTCTTTGCGACCCCATGGGCTGTAGCCCACCAGGCTCCTCTGTCCAGGGAATTTTCCGGGCAGGTATGATGGAGCAGGTTGCCATTTCCTTCTCCAGGGGATTTTCCCAACACAGGGATCGAATCTGTGTCTCTTGTTCTCCTGCATTGGCAGGCGGGTTCTTTATCACTGCACCCCCTGGGAAGCCAGCAAACCTTGAAGTAATGGCAAAATCCATGCCCTGCTCACTCTAGCCACATGCTTACTTGTTTTTGTTGATTAGATACCAAAAAACACCTTTATGGGTTACTGTGATGATTAGCATCTTGAACGTCTACAACTCATCATGCAATTCATAATAAAAAGCATAGTAATGAGTTGGTAGGGTCCCCTGGATACCTTAAGCAATCTTAGACTAGATTAACCCCTCCCTCAAAACATACTAAAGCATGTGGATGGCTAAGTAACCACTCACTGTCACTGACTGGAATTAACTAAGACCAGCCTGACAGCTCTGTTCCTGCTGGCAGATGTGCAATGCTTAACCAAGACTCAAGTTACATCCACTTCTAAACCTGTTTATGCAGGTTTACCTGTTTCTGTTATTACATAATTTAACAAAATATGAAGTAATAAATGAAATCTGAGTTTGAAAAAAGTGGGCTGTTGTTTTTATAAAACTAAACCGAATGCTTTAGAAACACCTGAAATATGCAAATAGCTAAAACTGACTGCTGAAAAATCAGGTGTCTTGGAGGTAAGACTCTAATGGGAAAATGTAACTTAAAATCTAGACGGATTCAGTACTGAGCTGCTTGGAAAGTCTTCATGTTCTGGTTTTAAAGAAATAAAGACTGGACATCATCGATGGCGCATCAGATTATGGTTTGTGAAGGAAAGACAATATGGAACACGAAACAGAGGGCTGAGAGCCAAAGAAAACACTCTCAACACTAAATGAAAGACTAACCGATCCCTTTAGCATTGATATTTCTAAGTTTAATAAAATGTTGATGGTAGGCATGTGTCACTTTTTCATTATCTCTACTCTCATATGATTAATCATCCAACTATGGGTCTTAACTGTACTTGAAAAAACCTTCCCTAAGGAACTAAACCAAGATCTGGACTCTCCCACTCTATTTTCTTCTTTCTTTGATAAAGAACTTGATCTTTATCTTTCCTTGATAAAGAACTTGAGCAAAAATGAAAGGGAGACGGCTGGCCTTGATGAAATCTCACCCCCTTTTCAGCAGTCATGTCCTCTGGAGGTTGCACGTTCCTGGGCTCTGAAGGACCCCGACTCCAGTACTCTTTCCTGGAAAATCCATGGACGGAAGAGCCTGGTAGGCTGCAGTCCATGGGGTCGCGAAGAGTCGGACATGACTGAGCGACTTCACTTTCACTTTTTACTTTCATGCATTGGAGAAGGAAATGGCGACCCACTCCAGTGTTCTTGTCTGGAGAATCCCAGGGACGGGGGAGCTTAATGGGCTGGCGTCTATGGGGTTGCACAGAGTCGGACACGACTGAAGCGACTTAGCAGCAGCAGGCTCTGTAGAGGGGGCTCTAAGGGCAGTCTGTCTGGAGGCCAAGGTTAAACACTGCCTCTTCTCTATCCTTTGCATTTACAACCCTCTGTATCTCAAGTCCAAGTCTGCTCAGCTAGGAGCTGGGCAAAGTAAAGCAAAGTCAATTCACATTACAAAGGTGTTTCTTTTCCCCAGGACATGGGCATTTCAGAAGATCTATCTATAAGTGGTATAAGCACTATCTATAAGCAGATTAAGAGTATACAAAAAGGAAGTTAAAACACAGGACTGTAGAGGGGGAGATATTTTGGAACCAGGGATAGCAAGGAACAGGTTAGTTTGAAAGTAAATGAGTTACGAAGTAGAAAGAACTAGATTTAAACTCCATCTGTGACTTTGGGAAAATTAACGTTTCTAGGTCAGTTTCCCTGTATGTAAAGATATAGACACCACCACCTACTTCATAGAATTAATTGAAATAATAATTATAAAGTATCTATTACAGTCCAGGCATACAGTAGGTGCTCAATCAATCATAGCTGCTTTTAGTAGTATACTTCCTCACATCAAACCCTTCTAACAACCACATCCCCCAAATGGCATTATTTTTCACATCTTGCCTCCTTAAAGAACTCAAAAGATTCTCTTATAATTAGCTGGGTTCCCACACCTCAATGATTCCCTAAGCAAGAACTCAGGGGCTCTGTTAGAAAGCTATATATGGCAAGTTAACATTATTTACAAGATATACACTTGGAAATAATGCACAATCTTGTAAAAATATGGGGCACTCAAAATGTGAACATCAGTTGATTTATTAAATTTACTCAAAATTAATGTACTATAAGATCAAAAACAAACAAAACTCCCCAGAAAACAGTTCATCCTCTTTACATCAATACTCCCACAACCTGTTCTCTTGCAGTGAATCTGACCATCTAAGATACCTGATACAGTTGCTAGATTTAGAGATTCAAATTGTACACTCTTTGCAAACAGCAGATCATCATCCTTGAGGTGCTGGTTCACTGCACACCTAGGTAAGAGCTCACTCAGGATGGGGTGCTCTGTGGGTACCAGGCAGGATACATGGTCACAAGCAGTGTCTGCTTATACTGTCCCTGCCCAATTCAAGAAAGGATCTTGCAGCTTGAAATCGTACACATGCACAATAAAGCACGATGAAAGCACTGAACGGTACAGGAAAGAGTAAGTATGGGACGGACCGGGTCCAATCCTTAAATGAAAGGCATTGGCCATGACACAAAATCAAAAGAGAAAGGGGAAAAGAAGAGGGCATAGCCAGCTTTAACAACATTCCGATGACACTCAAGGACACACACAGCTGATCACAGCTCACTCCCCTTCCATGAAAAGAGAAAATCAATTTCTAAAAGTTCTGAAGGACAAAGTGCCTGGGTGTACCTAGATGTCTACAACTCTCTGCCTCTATACACATGAGTTACCTTTTCCGGGTAAGCATCGACAACTCTACATTGCTTTGGTTTTTTCTGTGTAGGACAAACACAAGTTGAGAAAGCTTCCTTTCCCATTTGCCAAAGATCATAAGATGCAACAGCTGTTACCTAAGCAATCATTCAGGTTTCAAAGGTATTCAAGATAAATCTGTTATTGCTTTTAAAGAAAGAGCTTTTCCCTTCCACAGAAGTTAATCACTGACTCATAAAGGAGCCGCTAAAGGCAAATGAGTTTGGGGGCCTATGCAGGGATGATGGTGATGAAATTTGCCTCAACAAGTGATGTGGCATCTGAGAACTGTGATGCTGAATCATTTCACATCTCTTCAGTGTATGACTTCGGACTATCTTTTCCATGAACCAGATACTTTCAAAAGACTACACACAGAAATAATCTCACACCTGGACCTCACGTTCTGGTGTGCTAACAAATATTTTAGCATAGAGTTAATAGCATACTGCATTTTTTCTCATCAATAAAAGAGGCAGGCTTGTTCCTTATTTCTCTACTCTCTCTGAGCTTCTTAAAAATGAAAAGCTCTTTGGGCAATAGTAATTACTCACTTGAAATAACAAAAATAAATATGTGTGTACTTCAAATGGAAATCCCAAAACAGACGATATAAACATAATCAGATTATTCACACCTCTACAAATGCAGGGAGCAGGCATCTAAAGTATTTGCAGGGATAATCAGATGTTGAAATAATAAATATTGAAATGAAATTATCCTTTTAAAATTATCAGCTTTTCATTCAAAACAGTTTATAAAAGCACTGAATGGCAACTGTAACTTTTACAATTTTTAAATTGTTTTAACACTACAGAGTTGTTCAGTCCAAATGGGTTGCCCAACTTTTCTAAGCAATATGAAGGTAACACTTAGTACCCCAAACTGGTTTGGGATATCACAGCTGAGAACTTTTTGGCATCCCTTCTCAAAGGTGAGGTTCTGGTAAGTTCTTGACATGTCTTAGTAGCATGTCTTCTGTGAAATCAGCACATATTCTCAAAGTCAAGAATCTCCATTACTATCAAGCCACCACATGAAGAAATTAACTAAACAAGTTGAAAACCACCAACAGTTCTCTTTTGATATGGCAAGGGTTACTGAGGACGCCTCGCAATCGCAGCTTGAGGAACATAAGATAAAAATGTATAATAATAATAATATTCAAGAAAGACAGTACTAAGCCCTAATATAATGAATTAATTCTAGCCAGGAGTTTATGTGAGCCAAATTATTCCAGAATAAGAAAAGAAATACTACTCATGGAGATTAAACTCTTAAAAGTGACAGGGTATGTGAAATGTCCAGAGAAGGCCTGTAGAGACAGAAAGTAGATTAGTGGTCATCTGGGGCTGGGGATGAGAACGGGGAGTAAGTGTAAAAGGGCAAAAGGGGTCTCACTGGGCCAATGAAAATGTTCCATTAACATAACTGGTTTATGGTGGTTTCTTAACTCAGTACATTAAAATTCTTTGAACTATACACTTAAAAGAGGTGAATTTTACATTATGTACAGTGTATAAAATATATCTCAGTATTAAGTTCGGTTAGGGACTGGGAAGTAACTAAGTAAGGATGTACCCACATCCTCAGTTGTGAGAACGTTCATCCTAGTACCTTCTAACAACCTGAATCTCATAAGAGGAAAGTTAGTTATAGTAATTTCACATAGTGAAATACATGCAGTTACTGTAAATGGCGTAGGGAAAAGTGGGCAACGATGTAAATGTCCATTAATGAAAGCAGTACACTGGAAGAACCACGGCACAGTCATCCTCTGAAGTAGTACAGTTCACACTAGATTATCAGTCAGAATACACGTGTTAGATGATATACAATACAGACAAGTATGTCCAGCACATACTAAGTGAAAACGTGCCTTGCAGAACAATACATATAGTAGGACATTAAGAAATGGATGTGAATTATCTATGCCTGTGCATGTGTTTGCATGTATATTTGGGAAGATAAATAACAAGCTGTTCACAATGCTTCATTAGCCCTTGGAAGTAGAAATGGGGAGAGAGGATTTTCCATCAAAGTTCAAGGAAGAAATTTAGAAGTAAGTGCACCAAAGTGCTGAAAATGGATGTCACCGGATACATAGGATTTAGATGTTTTTCTTTTTTAATGTTCTTTTTAACTATCTTAATTTTCTTATTGAAGGGGAAGGTTGATATAGTAGTAGTCAAGAGATGCTGCTTCTGCTGCTAAGTCGCTTTAGTCGTGTCCGACTCTAGCGACCCCATGGACTGCAGCCCACCAGGCTCCTCTGTCCATGGGATTTTCTAGGCAAAAGTACTGGAATGGGGTGCCACTGCCTTCTCCGAGTCAAGAGATGACCCAGATTTAAATCCTGGCTCCTCTGTTTATTGCTGTGAGATCTTGAGCAAATTACTCAACCACTCTGTGCCACAGCTTTTTGTCTCCGTAATCCAAGGATAATAATAGCATCTACACTATAGTTTATGAGGATTAACTAAGTATATGATATACACAAGGCACTCAGAGTACAGTACGTAATAAGTATTACCTGTTAGCACTTAGCATATATATAAATACATCATTAGTTAGAAAAAAACATGAAAAGAAAGTTTACTTTTGTGGGGGAAAAGAAAGAAGTATAAAATCACATGCACTTGTGTGTGTGTGCACACGTGCATGCATGCTCAGTCTCTTCAGTTGTGTCCAACTCTTCACAATATGGACTACAGCCCGCCAGGCTCCTGTATACACCGCTATATTTAAAATGGATAACCAACAAAGACCTACTGTGTAGTTCATGGAACTCTGCTCAAAGTTATATGCCAACCAGGCACATATGGATGTGAGAGTTGGACTGTGAAGAAAGCTGAGCGCCAAAGAATTGATGCTTTTGAACTGTGGTGTTGGAGAAGACTCTTGAGAGTCCCTTGGACTACAAGGAGATCCACCAGTCCATCCTAAAGGAAATCAGTCCTTAATATTCATTGGAAGAACTGATGCTGAAGCTGAAACCAATACTTTGGCCACCTCATGTGAAGAGTTTACTCATTGGAAAAGACTCTGATGCTGGGAGGGATTGGGGGCAGGAGGAGAAGGGGACAACAGAGGATGAGATGGCTGGATGGCATCACCGACTCGATGGACATGGGTTTGAGTAAACTCCGGGAGTTGGTGATGGACAGGGAGGCCTGGCGTGCTGCGATTCATGGGGTCGGAAAGAGTCGGACAAGACTGAGCGACTGAACTGAACTGAACTGGTTGAGAATGGATACATGTATTATGTATGGTGAGTTCCTTCACTGTTCACCTGAAACTACCACAACATTGTTAATCAGCTATATGCCAATGCAAAATGTTTGTGGGGTTAAAAAAAAAATCACACGCACTGACTTTTTGTTCCACTGCTGCAAGTATGTTCAATATGAGTATGTGATCAGGATGTATCAGGCACTGATCGAAGTCTGGACTGTCATCAGAGCCTGCTGACCAACAATGATGTAATCAACCTCCCTGTGAACCACACGGAGGCCAGAGGCTACCTGGGAGGGACGCTCCCAAATGCCCTGGCTCAATGTGTTGTGACCAAGTTTTAATGCGGCTGCCGCCAAGGCAACTTTGCTGTCTCACAGTGGCGATAATTAGCCTGTGTGACCAGACCCAGTGGCAGAGGACTCCAGAAACACAAACGCCCCAATATAAATACTTTTGCCTATAATTGACCTCAGTGGGACTCGTAGCTTCATCTCGAGACGTACAACATAAACCAGGGTCAATTATCTGACACTTGAGGCAGCAATGGGAAAAATCATTAACTATCACATTCTAATAGCAGAGCACATCTCTGCCTTCCTGAAAAACAGCAAGTTCTGAAACCCGATGTTGTAAGAGGTCCATTCAACGTCAGCAGACCCAGACTGTTACTGGCAGCTGCTCTCTCCATCGGCACATACCAGAAGCTTCCTTAGAGAAGGACACGTATTTCTCCAGTGATGACTATCTACCGAATTCATCTACTTCTCTCAAAATTCTTTGACGTAGGTCTTTTAACCTCTGCTTTTACAAACTAAAAAAACAGGGGCTTGGAGAGAGTGTATTCCCTATTTGGGAACAGCCCTGAGGGGCAACACAGAATCAAATGCAGAAATTTCCATTTTCAAAGCCTCTGCTTTCCCACTCACTGCACATCTCACTAGCTTCATTCTCAAGTGGGTCATATTTTTTATTTCAACTGCAAAGCATTCCTCCAAAAGGTGTATAACCACCAAAACTTTACACCAGTTAATCAAAAATATCCCACAAAAGTTCTGCATTTTCTCAAAGCATCTTTTTTTTACAATGGTAACTGTTGATATTAATATTTTATTTTTCATTTGTTTAATTTATCTAAGGCCCACTTGATGCCTTTTGACAAGGCACCAAGTTCTCTCACCTGCCAACCCACCCTCACTGAGTGGAACAAAACCACAGACATCCCTGATTTTACAAACTCATTTTTCAAAGTAGAGTCCATTTGCCTTATTCATTTATCCTCCTGTATAAAATGTCAAAGACAAATTTACAAAAGAATTTCTGTCAGCCTTATTTAGTCAACTTGATTAATAAGCTAAAGCTGGAGATACAAAGTGGATTACAATGGTACAAAACCATTGTGCCCAAGAAATCATTTGAGAGCTTCCCTTTGTCACAACCAGGAATTTTTAAACATCTCCATTTATCTTTCATTTCGATATCCTGTTTAGAAAAGAAAAGTGCCATTATCAAACTACAAAAAAATTTATCTGGTTAAGACCAATTAATGACATCATCACTTATTTCAGCAGTCTGCACTGAAAGGAGGGCTTAATGAGCACCATGATCATCCAAAACAACAATGGCTAGTTCTCTAAATGTTCTGATGTCCAATTATTTTTGCACTGAATATCACTGAACAGTTGCAGAAGTCAAAGCGTAGCATTAGCTTTCTCAAAAATAAATCCGTCTTCTATTGTAAGGCTCTTATTTCAGTAAATTCTGCTTAACAGAATCAACTGCCTTCATGGAACTATAAAGAGTAAACAAAGCCATTAGACATCTCATCTTAGGTCAAATGGTTTGAAGAAGAGGCCAGGATCCTACTGGAAATTAAGATTTATTGATACTTTTCAAGGAGTAGCATTGTAGGTCAAACCAAGAAAATACTGTACCATAATACTGCCCCTTACAGGATACCGTTAAAAGGTTTTCTGTATGTGTGAAAGTATGAAGTGTATATTATATTTATATATATATATATATATAAACTTTTAAGAAATCCTTAAAAGCTTCTCTGGAGATATTTAATTAAATAAAGAACTAGTGAAATAAATATTTTCCTTGGATACAGGCTGAGTCATAATTTATATTATATATATAAAACAAGCCTTTATACACTCAATTCTTGTTAACCAGAATCTTTTTAAATGTTCAAATGAGAAGTCTGCTCTTTGAAGAAATTTGGAGAGCTATCCATTCTTGATCTCTTCATGATTTTAAAAGTAGATTAAAAAAGATTGTTTTGGTGACACTCCATTCCCAAGAGAATAGATATGATTCTGACTGGCCAATGGACAGGGAACCATGTGAACACAAAGAAAGAAGAGGTTGGTTCCAGTGAACTTGGAGCCAGTTCACTATTTCCACATTCAATATTCTATAAAATTTATCATGAGATAAATAATGTATCATTACCTTAGAACCACCCCTGCTGTCTAGAAGCTAAATGAAGAGGGGTCACGATGGTAGGAAATGAAGTGCTTTGGCCACTAGGGATATACGTAGGTCAGGCATGCACACATCAAGCTGACTAGAGCATTCTAAAGTCAACCCTTCACTCAAGCTCATTATTCCTGCTCACCTCTTACTAGAATTTCTTGCTACTCCTGGTCTCCATCCATAAATTCAACACACGGTGTTTCATTTCAGGAACTGTGCTGGGTGCTGAGATACAGAAGTGAGAATTACCCATGGTGTCTGGCCACCAGGAATGATCTCATCAAGTGGCCAAATTTGGCATTTATAGTTATGGCTGTTCATTAGCTCACCTGCTCTTAAGAAACCCAATAAATTACTGAGGACCTAGGCAAATTTGGAGGTTGGAAGGACACCAGTACCCATTACTCCTTCTGAGTGGTCTTGGTGTGTCAGATGGCATGGGGCTTCCAGGGCTAAGAAGACACACTCTCCCAAACCATGACTACTAGGACTTAAACACAGCACAAAGTATGGCCAACTTTTCTAAATTTCCACCCTTCTTTCATTTCTTTAAAAAAAAAAAAAATGTTTGATATTCCTTAGAGCAACAATGTTTTTAATGAACACTGTAAGACAGGATATAACAGGAGAAAAAATATTTGCAATACCTATATAAAAGGACTAATTTCCCTAATTTAAAATGAGCTCATATAAATCAATTTGACAAAGATAAAGAACCCTATAGGGAAGAAGAGGAAAAAGAGGAGGGGGAAGAGGAAGAAGATAGTACAACATAAAGCACAAGAACGGACAATTTACAGAAAGAAATTCAAATGCTCAACAAACCTATGCGAAGATATTAAACCTGTAATTAAAGATAAGTAAGCGAATACACAGATAACATTTTTAACTTATCAGATTGGCAAAACTGTTAAAAGTCTGGTGATTTACAGGGGCTGGGAGCGGAAGATTGAGAAGGATACAGCCTTGGTAAAAGATAACAAATCTCTGTAGCCTTTCTGGAGTACAATTTGGTAATGTTTATCAAAGTTAAACACCAGGCCACTTCACCTGTCTTATGAGAAACCTGCATGCAGGTCAAGAACCAACAATTAGAACTGAACATGGAACAAGGGACTTGTTCAAAATTGGGAAAGGAGTACATCAAGGCTGTATATTGTCACCCTGCTTATTTAACTTTGAATATATTCAGAGTACATCAAGCAAAATGCTAGGCTGTATGGATTACAAGCTGGAATCAAGACTGCCAGAAGAAATATCAACCTCAGATACATAGATGATACCAATCTAATGGCAGAAAGAGAAGAGGAACTAAAAACCCTGTTGACGAAGGTGAAAGAAAAGAGTCAAAGAGCTGGCTTAAAACTCAACATTCAAAAAACTAAGATCATGGCATCTTGTCCCATCACTTCATGGCAAATAAAAGGGGAATAAATGGAAACCATGACAGATTTTACTTTCTTGGGCTCCAAAATCACTGTGGACAGTGACTGCTGCTGCTGCTGCTAAGTCACGTCAGTCGTGTCTGACTCTGTGTGACCCCATAGATAGCAGCCCACCAGGCTCCCCCATCCCTGGGATTCTCCTGGCAAGAACACTGGAGTGGGTTGCCATTTCCTTCTCCAATGCATGAAAGTGAAAAGTCAAAGTGAAGTCGCTCAGTCGTGTCCGACTCTTAGCGACCCCATGGACTGCAGTCTACCAGGCTCCTCCATCCATGGGATTTTCCAGGCAAGAGTACTGGAGTAGGGTGCCACTGCGACTGCACCCATGAAATTAAGAGGCAATTGCTCCTTGGAAGGAAAGCTATGACAAACCTAGACAGTGTATTAAAAAGCACAGACATCACTGCCAACAAAGGTCCATGTAGTCAAAGCTATGATTTTTTCCATAGTTATGTAGGGATGTGAGAGTTAAACTATAAAGGCTGAGTGCTAAAGAACTGATCCTTTTGAACTCTGGTGCTGGAGAAGACTCTTCAGGGTACCTTGGACAGTGAAAGTGAAAGTCACTCAGTTGTGTCTGACTCTTTGCGACCCCATGGACTATACAGTCCATGGAATTCTCCAGGCCAGAATACTGGAGAGGGTAGCTGTTCCCTTCTCCAGGGGATCTTCCCAGCCCAGGACTCGAACCAAGGTCTTCCACATTGCAGGCAGATTCTTTACCAGCTGAGCCACCAGGAAAGGCCAAGAATACTGGAGTGGGTAACCTATCACTTCTCCAGCAGATCTCCCCAACCCAGGAATCAAACTGGGGTCTCCTGCACTGCAGGCAGATTCTTCACCAGCTGAGCTACCAGGAAAACCCTTACAGCAAGGAGATCAAACCAGTCAATCCTAAAGGAAATCAACTCTGAATATTCACTGGAAAGATGATGCTGAAGCTGAAGATTCAATACTTAGGCCACCTGATATGAAGAGCTAACTCACTGGAAAAGACCCTGATTCTGGGAAAGACTGAGGGCAGGAGGAGACAGGGGCGACAGGGGATGAGATGGGTAGACAGCATCACCAACTCAATGGACATGCATCTGAGCAAACTCTAGGAAATAGTGGAGGACAGGGAAGCCCGGCGTGCTGCAGTCCATGGGATCCCAAAGAGTTGCACACAACTAAGTGACTGAATAACAACAAAGTTAAAAGTGCACTTATTCTCTGACTTAGCAATCTCACTATTAGGAACGTAACCTACTGACATATCAGCAGGATGTTTATTTACAAAAAGGCAAACTACAGTAACTCCACTAGGTAACCACAACTCCTCCCCACAAATACCCGGCAGTTACTAAACTAGCTAGAATTAAAACATAGTAAAATCAATTACTACACACTCATAATGTGGAGAAATAATGAAATCTTAATCATATCACATTAAAGTGAATAAGGAAGATATCTGTATGTTGATGGGAAAGAGCTCTAAAAAAAATAAAAAACAACACACACACACAGGAAAAATACCAAAAATAGTACAGAAAATGTGTCATTGAATCCTTTTATGAAAAAAATGTGAAAAGCAGAGATAGATACAGATATATGCCAAAACCATTTTTCCCCTGGAAGAAATCACAAGAAACGTAACAGCTGCATTTGAGGAGAGGCTTTTCCTTCTCTTTTTGTACCTTTTGGTGCCATTTGTATGCTAGCCACGTACCTGCACTGGGTTTTATTTATCTTCAACATCAACATGGGTTACCTAAATGTAGGATTATGGGCAGTTATCTCTCTATACATTGTTTTTCAAAAAAAATCTAATTTTTAAAAAATTTAAAGTCTGAACCTCCGAAAATATATTTAATGAGCTAAACATTTCTTTAGGAGAATTCTCAGGGAGAAAAACACACCAAAATAAAAAGTTACTTAGAGAAAATGAAAGCGGCACAGAGAGATCAAGTATCAACTTGCGTTCAAGGTAAAGGCTGAGTATTTGTCCCTTTCAAATGTTTCAAACAAAATGATAAATTATGCATTGCATGGGGTTAGGGAGCAAGAGACTGCCATGAAATGTAGTAGTTCAAAACCATGGAACGCAGAAAGCAACCTGGGGGGAAAATCTTTAAAAAGCTTTTCTGGAAGGTCTGTTCTTCCAAATTCACAAGAAAGCAGTAAAAAAAATGCACTGCTGCTGCTGCTGCTAAGTCCTTCAGTCGTGTCCGACTGTGCGACCCTACAGACGGCAGCCCACCAGGCTCCCCCGTCCCTGGGATTCTCCAGGTAAGAACACTGGAGTGGGTTGCCATTTCCTTCTCCAAAAAAAAAAAAATGCACTAGCAACCAAATAAAACACCCAGTACAGACAAAAACATAACCCTATATTATACTGTGACATCCTTTGGCAAATATTTATAAAGCGTCAGAGATAAATCTCAAATTGAATTATTTCACATGTTATTATAATTCAGAGGATGAGATGGTTAGATAACATCACTGACTCAGTGGACATGAAACTAAGCAAACTCCGGGAGACAATAGAGGACAGAGGAGCCTGGCATGCTGCAGTCCATGGGGCTGCAAACGTGATTTAGCGACTAAACAACAATTATAATTCTAGTTAGAACAAACATCTTCACATGCATTAAACAAAAAGCATGGGATGTCATCTGGTTGGATGACATTTCATAAATGGCACCAACTCTTGATTATCCATGTATTTATCCAAGGTTTAAGAGGCAAACAATAAAAAAGAAAAGGAAAGAAACAATCTTCAGCACTCTTAGTGATAAGTCTCTATATGGATAACATAGGTAATCACACTATATAGTGTTCAAAGCCTGAGGATGTTAATTACTGCCCATGCAGCATGGGGCTGCCAAGGAGCACAATAGACCCAGGAGGCACAGGGCCTTCCTCCCAGCAGTGTCCTTCTGGCGTCTTCTACCAACAGTGGTTAACAACATCATGCAAGTGAGCTAGTGAAATAATGTGTCAGGGGTCCAGACCCATTTTTGCAGATCAGGCAGTAAAGTGTGAGCTTGTGACTGGCAAGCCGTAAACTGATAACTGGCATAAGGAGGAGGAAAAGCCCACCCTTTTCTCAGAACTTTCTTCTTTCATTCAATCAGGCCTTAACATTCTGCAATTCTGTCCCTGTTTGCATGGCCTTAAACTTACCAATATTCTCTCATCCTCAGTTGCTCACTTCTAATATATATATATATTATATATATATATATATATATAATTTTGCTATCTATAATATAGCTGCTGTGAGGATTAAGTTAAGCTAGCATAGGCAAAACACAAATCCAGCACCCAGCCCACAGTACCTGACATGCCTTCAGTTATCCACACCTGGCACTCTGACACAGAGAACCTGAGCCCTACTCTACTGAGTACTCCAGGCTCCAAAGATCAGGAGATCTGTTCAGAAAACAAATATAGCTAAAAAGGGAGACAAGAAAAATCCAACATTTCTATTCCTCACTTTTCAAGTTATTCTCCCAACAAAACTCTAAGTAACAGTCATAAAAGGGCAGAAGGTAAGAAGTTCTATGATTTGTTGATTGTATTAAAACTGTTTCCCCACTTAGATGAAAAGTACTTTGGGGGAAAAAGTGTGGTTCTCCCTAGAGGATCTCCTGGTTAGATTAGACCCGTGTAATTAATTGTAAGCTTAAATTCCATGTCGTGAAAAAAAGGATTTTTTTTTTGGAGTATGAGGGAAGGAAGAAAAAGAACAGTAGGGAAAGGTACTCTCTCGTAGGTCAAGAATGCCATCACCCTGCCCCACTCCATCCCTTCCTCACATAAACGTGGTCACCAAATCCCACCGATTCTACTCCACAGATTTTTCCTAAATGGAACACATCCCCTCCTGCTGGGAACCACTGTCGCTGCCTACACCGTGGCCTTCAGAGGGGGTCATGTGGGTGATTACAATCCAGGGAGATGTAAGATCCTCCCTGCCATCAGAGCTTCTCGGCTTAAAAACAAAATTGTATAATGTTATTTAATCGCCCCTGTGACACCACCATCGTCCTATAGGAGACCACTCTACCTGCCTCTGAATTTTGGTCTGCCTCAGTGGCTCAAGGAACCCCAAAGTGCTGGGCTTACACAACAGCTGTGAAGGAAAGAGACAAGGCCCAACCATGGTGAATACTGCTATGCAACACAGTGTAGATAATGAAACACACGGTTTAGATCAGCACTCTCCACAGGGACTTCGTGTTATGAAAAACAGCCAAATGCTCTAATTATGACTCCTAACCATACGCCCATTCACTTGGTGAACATATATTTATCGAATACTTTCTTTCCGCTAGGTGCAAATTTACTATTATCATAAATCATCACATGAGTCAGGACAGTAGTGGGCTCAGTGTAGAAAATCTGAGATTAGAATAAATTTTAAAATATTGGGAGAAAAAGTCAAAGCTGACAGCATACCAAGAATTGGTTTCTCTTCTATAATACCAGGAATTACATTTCTGTATAATCAGTGTCTAGTATTTTTAGTTGCCAGGGCATGTTCTTTTCAGAGGCCTCTGCTTTTCCCTAGTTGGGGCCAAAATGACAAACTGCAGGGATTCTGAGAAGCTAGCCCTTGTGATAAGTAGGCTCATCCAGACATTTATTTATGAGACCCTAATGAACTCCCCAGAATGTTCCTACCCTGGTTCCCTATCTCCGGGCCCTCCCCTCTCCTGCTCTTGTTCTTACTCGTGTTAAGATAGTCCTAGGTTCCTCATCCTTCCTACCCTCTAGGAGAAAGTGAAAAGTGAAAAGTGAAAGTGAAGTCACTCAGTCATATCCGACTCTTTGCAATCCCGGCAAATGCAAACATATTCTTAAAAAAAAAAAAGAAAGAAAGAAAAGTTTTCTGAGAAACACATCTTCCAGAGAATGTACTTTAGTAAGTTGCAAACCAATCTGTTAAAAACCTAAACATGTACCCACTATATGCCAGGGACCCGAAATACCTAGATGCTTGTAACACAGTCCCTGCCGCCAAGGACTTCTGGTTCCTCTCAAGAGAGACACACAGAAAGCAATCTGGTAAGTGCTATACAGAAAACCGCACGATTGTGTGTGCCTGCCGGGGGCCACCTTAGAGGCCACCTTATATGTAACAGCCGTCTCTATCAACAGATACCAGTTGTGTCGGCCCTGGGCTAACAGATCCATCCCTCTGGTCCCCAACTCTGCTCTGCAGAGTCACAGGGAATCAGCCTGCTGGATTCAACCAACAGGAGGCAGTGGCGGAAGACTGGAGAGCAGAGCGGACAGCAAAGTGGAAAACCTCTCACCTTTCTATCTGCTACTATCTGCTGGTATCTTGGGTTCTCCTCTGGGGCTTTGGCTCTTATCTGCCCCTGAGCTTCAGTAACAGCCTCCACCACTAGTCCCTCCAGCCTGAGGACAGTAGTGACTTCTGGCTGGGGCTAATCTCTGGGTTTCTTCCTTGGGCTTCTGCTGTACCATTACCTACGGAGGAACTTCACTAAATACCCTCAACTGTAAACAAAACGGCTTCTGTTTTCCTACTTAGTCCCTAACGAACCAGTTACATTATAATGTGCTGATAATTCACCTTGACTCAAAAGCAGTCATGCTCTGCTGGAATTCAAAATTGAAACTGGAGGAAAACTATGATGTTCAATAATATATCTTCATTTGGCCTAAAAGACTCAACTGCTAGATCCTAGAAATGTTTTGGTTTATATAGGAATTCCCTGGAGACGGAGCCAGTCCATAAGAAAATGGATCCAATCCTTTCTTATGGCTGAATCATCTTCCTGGGGTGAATTGATGAAAATGTTCTATATCAGCTCCACCCCATGATGGCAGCCACCAGGCACGTAGCTCCTGAGTACTTGGATGTGGTTAGCATGACTAAGAACAGAATGTTGCATTTAATTGTATTTAAATATCCACAAGTGGCCAGGGGCTACAGTGTTGGCCAGCAGAGGTCTAGCACACGGTCATCTCTATCGTGGGGAAGGACTCCTGCTGTGGGTGCTTTTGTGGACTTTGGTGGGGAACAGGTGGCACAGAGAGAGGCACAGTAACTGTAGAACTATCAGCCCTTTTGTTCATTCTATTCACAGGGTAAAAATCTAACCACCTCTGGCCTACCTTATCCCCAACCACAGGAGCACACAATTTACTCTGAGACCTTGGTGAACAAATTTTTTAGAGAATAAACCTCTTTTAAACACAATGACAGCTTGAGAATGAAGGTCTGGAGGAAATGTGGGTTGTTGAGAAGTATAGGCTTCACTCCAGTAAGAGAAGGAGCTCTGGAATTGTTGCTCTTTTCCTATTTTCTTGTTCCCTATTTTTCAACCCAATGGGAACTACGCCATGCTTACTCCACCCCATGCTAATTTCCTACTGTCCCAGCCCGATCCTTACTCTCTTTCCAAGACGATTCCTCTAGAGCCTTCCTGGGACTGTGCCGTTGCCACATGACATACCTTCGTCTATCCTGGCGCTGCTGCAATTGTGAAGGACATTCCCTTTGATATAGACCAGCCATGACTAACTTCTGGGTTAGAAACATTCCCTTTCACATCTCTGACCTTTACATGGACATCATCAGCGTAAATGACATCAGGCTCCTGCTTCTCCTGAGAATTCTGCTCCTGGAAGTAAATGTTAAAGATTTAAGAAGGTGACTCTCCCAGGCTGGTAGACTGGTACTATCCAACCATGCCTCAACAGCACACAATCACTTCCTATCAACAGTACTTAACTTCAGGGAATTGCTTCAGTATATCTGTGGAAATACAATAATATTAAAAGGATAGTTTTATGTGAATAGACTTTACAAGTACCACAGCTTTTGGAACCCAAATGCCCCCAAAGAACTGGCCATGTTATCCTGAGAACCAAATAGAAGTATGCTTTATAAATCTACAAGAATCTTAGCCATACTAAATCACACTGCAAAATGCTACTGTGAAATGCTGGCTATGAACTTCTTTGACTGGGGACTTTTGTAATTGTTTAGTAATCTGTGCCATCTAAATGAGAATTATAGGGTAAGCTAACTAGCAAAGTAGGAATTAGTTTACACTGTAGTTGTAACGATAACAACGTACTCTAGTTAGCTTTATTCATGTTTATGTGACTTACTAACAAGAGACCACCGCATTTCCAGCATGATAAAGCACTGTTATACTCATATTTCTTCTCACCATTTTCAAAGAAGCAAAAAAGATACTACCATTAGGATGGGCATCACCTTCTTACGTTGCTGATCATACAGAAAAGGGTACTCAGGGCAAAGACAAACACTGGAGAAGCCAGCTAGTCTCCACAGAGTACCGTCATCTTGGTGTGGACTTGCCACAGTTCAAGGCTGACCCCTGAACGTTGCAATTCATAAATGTGGTGATCAGGAGATGGCTTAGCCTAACCACACTCAGGGTGACATTCAAGTAAAAACGTCAGTTTAATACCATCAATGTAGACTAGATGTTGGATGCTGATATGTGCTGATCCTATGTCTCCCGAAAAGCATAATTCACGAGGAACCGAAAGTATAATCACAAGAATGCACCGTGGGCACAGAAGGGCTTCTGTGGCTTCCTGTGTGGCCTGACACTGCACATGAGTGTTCAGGTAGGCTCAGGGATGTTCAGTGATGACAGCAAGATTACAGTCTAAGTCAGGTTTGGAACCTAACCAATTGATGTCAACCCACAGGTGGCGCCACCATTGGGGTAAGATCCATAGGCAGATCCAGTGATGCTATATGAGGGGCAGGGGACCTTCTCCGATAGAAAGGCCAACATGACCTCTCCAAGTTTCACTCCACTGAACTCCCCTTCAAAGGGATCCTTTTTCAGACTAAGATGTCAGTACCTTTGACTAAGTTATAATTTTCCCCTAGAAGTCATTTAATCTCTTTACTTACTTCACCTATCTTTTCTGTGATCCATTCATTATAGAGTATTTTACAGTTTCTTTTGGGGTCTCATCTTTTAATACAGGTCAGAAAGCAGAAGCGATCTCCTTGCTGGCCCTCATTTATGGTATGCACACAGGGAGATGAAGGTTTTAGGAAGTTCAGGAAGGGGGATGGACTGCTTTAAAAAAAACAACTCTACTCACAACTTATACTGAAAGACGTACACTTTTTAAAAATCATTAAATGACAAAAGTGCAAACTAACAGGCCCTAGACGTGGAGGGTGAGCTATGCTGTTGCACTCTACTTTGACATTTTAAATCTCTTTGTTCCTTTTATGTCTAACATTTGTTGGGGTCTTTTGGTGAGATTCTAGTTTCAAGACTCAAAGAAATCTATCTTTAGATCCGTTGACTCAGCACAAGGTTCAAAGTTGGATTTTGGTACCCACTACTGCACAGTTTCACTAAGCTGATGCCCAGGGGCCTTGGCAAACCCATAATCAGCCTTCCAACACTTTCAACAACACTTTCAGCAGCTTATGGAATTTTCTGGTCCCACCCACATAGGAGAAATCAAAATGATATATATAAAGACGTACCTACAAAGTGGAGCAATCATCTAAGCTATCTCAAGAACTGTGGTCACTGGTACTATCTAAAATTGTGATGCCTCAGTTAACCTCACTTAGTTTATTATTAACCCGACTTTCCATTTGGCTTGAATATCAAACTCTTGCCTTCTGACCCCACAGAGATATGCAATTTTGTGTAACCAGTTCAAGATTCTCCATTAGAATCATTGAGCTTTCACCAAAACTGCTTACCAAGCAACTCAAGGGCAGCTGGAGACCACGAGGGTCTGGAACACCACCTTCTATTTCTGTACCATCGGCAGAGTTAAGCAAGCTTGAAGGTTAGCTTAATGAAAGCCTCTGAGCACTAACAGGGTTTAGTCTGTGTTATAAATTTCTCCTAAGTGTAAGCTGGTCCTCCAGTGGCTGCTGCACTTCACCTCGGGGCTGCCATCGCTCTCATGGTGTAAGCCAGCCACGAGTTCTCCCCACCGCTCCAGGAGGGACGTTTCCTGATACCCACAGAGAGGCCAGCTGTCGGGGACGAACACCTCCTCCATCTAAGGGCTCAGCTCATGTGTTTATGTGAGTTTTAAACAATTCAGTTCCAATGCAGTGAGGATTGTGAGAAAAAAGTTAGGAAGCACCCTCTCTTTAAAAAAAACCCACTAACTTCCACTCTCCAACCTGAGTAAGAGCCCCTTTCTAACTCAGGGAACCTTTCATTGCTACCTCCTTGAAAGCTGAACATTCCTACAAAACATTCTGCTTTTACAACGTAGACAGCAGGTGGGTTATATACACTTGGGGATCTTTCAGTCCAAACCTTCTCTCTCTCACACACACACACAGTGAAACTTGTAAGTCAAAGACATTAACTTTCAACTGATTTTAGGGATATGCTAAAGAAACCTGCTCTAAATCACACAGCTAGTTAAACGGGAAGGGCTGAGACTCAAGCACAGACTTATCAGATTCTCAAACCACCATAATCTCTCTCTCCCTGGAATGGAGCAAGTGATACTTTACTGTGTCACTGCTGATAAAACGTATATGCTGTACACATCTGCAGATTTCAGAATACGTTAACTCTCAAAGGCCCTTTCATAAACATACTCTTCAAGCTACTTTGTGATGTTGCTAAAGCCAAGATCAGTACTCAGATTTCACAAAGAGAAACACATATATTGAAGAGGTAAGCCAGGGTCTCTCAAATGTTGGCACTCTCGACATGTGAAAAGGATAACTGTCAGTTTGGGACCGTCCTGTGCGTTGCAGGACGTCCGCAGCATCCCTGGTCTCTACCTGCTAAATACCAGCAGTACTCTTCCCACCCTAGCTGTGTCCATCAAAACTGCGACCAAATGTCTCCTGAGGGGTAACTCACACACCATGGAGAGCCACCGTGTTAAGTTAATGGCCTGGTTAAAGATTGCACTGAAAATCAGAAAAGAATCCCACTAAATCCTAGTTTAACGGAGACCTCTTTTATACCAAGCTACAATTCCTTAAGAGAAAGCACTTAGCCTGGATGAAGTATCTCAGAATTCAGAAGTGATCACCTCTCAGTATATGATTACTGTCTCTAAGCTGTTACACTATGGCATGCATCCTTAGCATCTTTAACCACTCTTCATAGAGTTTCTAGACCCTCTCCAAAAACCTGATTACTCCATTCTGGACACATACTTAAACATAAACCCAGAAATCGGCACAACACTACCATAGGAGAAAAAGCAGTAGCAACAAAGAAGACTAAAACACGGCACACATGATTTCTGGTCAGGCTCTGTTTTTAAGCAGTTGGGTTGAATAATCCAGTTTGATCCTTACCATTTTCAACAGCCGTGTGAGGAAGTAGTATCACCTGCATTTTATGAATGAAGAGACTGAGGCAAAGAGCACTCAAATAACTTGTCCAAGATCAGGCTCTAAAATCCCTGTTCTGAACCAGTATCTACAGGACTTCAAAGAACTGTGGGGTTATCACCTCCTGGGTTCTAAATTCTCTGTCTCTACTAGTGAGTTTTGTTGTCCAGTTGTAGTAAATGCCCTCAGCAAGGCATACTGTGGGCACCTTATTCAAGTCTGAGGTGACTCTACTGATAATCCCTCCTTGGGTATGATAAGACACAAACCCACTTACTGACACTGCTGTCCACCCCGTATTTGTCCATCTTGAGTAAAGATGTAACAACACAGCATGTTGTTAAATGTTTTGCCAGAGCAGACATGTCGTATCCATAGCGTGGCCTGTCCACGTCCTTGTATACTTTTTAAGTAACAGGTGTGGCACAGGTGCTAAAGAATCTGCCTGCCAATGAAGGAGACACAAGAGACGCAGAGTCCATCCCCAGGTAAGAATATCCCCTGGAGAAGGGAATGGCAACCCACTCCAGTATTCTTGCCTGGAGAATCCATGGACAGAGAAGCCTTGTGGGCTACTGTCCACGGGGTCACAAAAAGCTGGATGCGACTGAACGCAGAGCACGCACAAGATCCAAGAAATTGAAAAGGAAAGGAGGTCTGTTGGAGATGAGTGATGCTACATACTGATCACCACCACTCTTTAAAAAAGTGATCCCAATCCATCTTTTCAAAAATGTGATTTACTCTTCTGCTAAACAGCAACATACACTCTGCAGCTGAAGTTTCCATAATTTACTATCTCCCCAGTTGTGAAAATCAAAGTGGACTGGCATACTTCCTCCTCTCCACAATTTTCTCAAGATCACCCCCAAACGGTTTTATCAGCACATGGGCATGTCCTTTCAACACCCTCAAGAATTCCATTCACTTAAACCAGCTGGGAGTTCAGAGAGGTTTAAGGAGGAAGCCAAGGCATCCTTGTTTTGCCTGGGAAGGTGGGTGGGTATTCAGTGTCAAATAGATGCCAAGAACAATGAGGTGGCATGTGAGCCATATTCCATCCTGGAACAGACAATGTAGTTCTTTGTCTTCTAAGAAAGTGGCATTGTTCTGTATCATGTGGCATCCCAAGAGAAGATCCCCTGGTGGCTCAATCGGTAAAGAATCTGTCTTAAATGCAGGAGACATGGGTTCAGTCTCTGGGTTGGGAATATCACTTGAAGAAGGAAATGACAACCCATTCCAGTATGCTTGCCTGGGGAATCCTATGGACAGAGGAGCCTGGCAGAGAGGCTCTGTGAGGTTGAAAGTCAGACACGACTTAGCGACTGAACCACCACCAACAGATGATCCAGCAGATGGACTCTCAGAACTGGCCACCCCTGGTGAGACGAGCTGACCTACTCCACCTTCAACAACAACAACAAAAATCTTTAGCACTCACAGAGCATGCTTTCCACAACCCTATCACTCCTAACAAATAGGTTCAGCACTAACCTAAATGCTAGTAGAAATTTTAAAACATTTCACATAGCATACAAAATACTGCAGGAGTGCTCTTAGACATTCACCCACTGGATGACCATGAACTCTGTTGCTTGGTATTAAAATCAGAGAATGGGCGAGCCATACTTGGTTAGAAACAGAAGAATCTACACACACTCACCTAGCAGGGCTTCAAGAAAAAAGGGAGGAGAAAGTTCCCCCAAACCAACAACCATGAGGCCGCCTCAGGTACCAGTAGGGCTGGTGAAGAAGAGGGCTTGCTTAGTAAATACTTGTAAATGGCAAGCTTCCAAAGTAAATGCATTATTCCTTGAACCTTGATATTCTAGCACTGGGGCAATGAGGAGTTTAAAACCCCTTCGAAAATCTGCTTTGAACCCAGAACCTCCTCTGGATTACTTCACACAGAAAAATCAACACTATATTAGGAGCAATTGGGGCCACACGGGGAAAAATGACAAACTCTAAATGTTACTTTGTAAACTAAATTAACCAGCTGCAAAATTTGGAGATGAGGTAACCCTCTTCATCTAGAAAGCAGAGATGATAATACCTCTACCTCTCAGCATTACTGGGAAAAATGAAAATGAGGCCGCAGGTGTGAAGCATCTCACTTAAATGTTCCGGTCTGTTATAGCTACCAGGTGAAACTCCAGGCAAAATTTAGATTTAATTATCCCTTTAGATTTCTTAGAGTTAATTAAATATTTTCCCATTCTCACCACCTGGGGGAGGGGTGCTTTTCCAACTACCCCAGTGGACTTATGGTCATTTGTGTCAACATCACAGTCTGTTTTCCAAAAGAAATGGGATCCCAAGATGTCACCTTTCACTCAGAAGCCTTTGATTAGTTAAAACTCGAAGCAACTGAATTTAACCATGAGCGTATGAGCACAAAAGAAGTGGAACTTGGAATTCAAAGTGCAACTGATTAAAAATTCTAGCAAACTACTTTATTCCACTTGGAAGCGATTTCTTTCCAGAAGCATTTCCTTTATAGAGTTTTAAAAAGTCAGCTGCTTAAGCACTTAACTCATTCTCTCTGTTGCATTAGTTTGTATCTTCAAAAATGAAGAGTAAAGGTACTATTCATACCTTTATAATTCGCAGGTGTAATTTCATATTCATTTACATTTTCCTGTCATTCTTTATGCTCTTGTGGTATCTTCAGCCTGACTTTTCAGTACAGAGTTTCTGGTGGTGACAACTGTCACACTGTGTCCTCAATAAAACAGCAATAATCACAGAAGTAATCTGCTTCTCCTCTATACCTTTATAATTCGCAGGTGTAATTTCATAGTTCATTTACATTTTCCTGTCATCCTTTATGCTCTTGTGGTATCTTCAGCCTGACTCTTCAGTACAGTTTCTGGTGGTGACAACTGTCACACTGTGTCCTCAATAAAACAGCAATAATCACAGAAGTAATCTGCTTCTCCTCTACCTCCTCACCCCTCTTAGAAGAAAATATTTGCCTGCACCATACAAATCGCTATGCACGTGCTGATAACTTCTTACATAAAAAGCAGTTTTAAATAAAAGCAGACTTTTCAAAGAGGCTCACTCTCTACATAAATTGAAAAGTGATCAATTCAACAGAGTCAACAGACCTTAGGTCTTCTGGCTCCCGTTACAACTTAAGTAACATCTACACACAGCATACACAAGCAGATGGGGCAGTGGGGGGAGCAAGTACCATGCCTTCTTCTCAGTGTTTTTCTTTCCCCAAATTGCACAGGAGTAGTTACCACAATAAACAGAAAGCACGGCTGTGGAGTAAACACGCTCATTCCAAAATACCCGGAGCACGTGCTTTCTTCTGGCACTGCGCGCTGAGCTCACTCACCAGCTGCTCCCAATCAGGCAAAGGAGTTGGCTGAAGGACCTTTCTGTACCAGGACTGGAGTTTGAGAAAGTGAGTACCTCCCCAAAACGGAGCAACCAAGCTGTTAATACAACCCCACTCCCTCAAAACCCTCCATTAGGAAAGCCTGATAACCCCAAAGTGAAACCACCCCCTGGCCCCTTGACTCTCAAACGTGCCCCAACACTTGGAGCATCTGTTGATGCAGCCTACCTACCTCTACTGGGACCCCGCTTTCTAAAATCAACTACCACGTTAGAATTCTGTTATCAATAGCAATTGCCTGTTTGATCATCAAAGCGCATCCAGTAAAAACTAAGAGTACCTTAGGAGAGAGAATAGCAAAGCCTGCGACACCAAGTATTTTCTGCAAGGCAGGGAAGGCTGTTTCTCCCAGCTTTTAACCAGGTCTCACTGTCTGAGAGTGTTACCACGCGGCCCCCAGAGAGCCTATTCATGAAGCCAAGCATCCCAGAATGAGCAGTACTTACGGTCTCCCTCCCTGGAGGCCAAGTCTCCAGAAACTTCCTGGGGCGCCAAGTCTGCGCGCGGGTACGGCGCGCTCAGGGTGCGCGCTGCCCGCCCGGACTCCGGTGGAGAGGCGAAGGCGGCCGGCGGCGCGCCGACCCCCGGCCCCGGCTCCCGGGCGCCCCCGCGCCTCCGCCGGCCCGGGCCGCCTTCTCCCGCGGCCTGCGGGGCGGGCGTGCGAGGACCGCGGCGCTTCGCAGCCGGCGCCCTAGCGGGCGGGCGGACAGACGTGCGGCGGGAGGATCCTCTCTGGGGGGCAGCTGTGAGCAGACACACGCCGGGTCTAACCCCAGAGGCTCCGGCAAGGAACCCACGGGTGTGGCCGGGCGGCAGAGGTTTTTTTTTTTTTTTTTTTGGAATTCAGGGTGTGGCCCTCTAACACAGCAAAAAAGAAATGAGTCAGCCCGTGCGATCCTAACCAATAAGCGTCCAATAAGCGTGTTCACAGTCCGTTAAGGCGGAACTTGCCTTTCTTGATTTATGTCAGGTTTAGGAGCCTTTTACAGACCTTTTTTTTGGGAGGGGGAAACTTAAGCCTTTCACAACGTCACGAAAAACAAGGATAAATTCTGTTATGATAACTAACTTGATCAGTGGACATATGTTAATTTCTGTTACTTAGTAAAAGTTAATTGAGTTAGGCAGCGATCCTGGATGTAATGAGCTTGGAATCTGGCGTCAGAGCAGATTGGGATCTAACCAAGATCGAGATCTAACCTCTGACACTGTTTGGTCTTGTGGGGTTAATTATCTGCAATGAGGGAGATAAAATCCAGCACTTTGCTGGACAGAGTATATATAATAATACAGGTAGACTGTTTGACACAGTGGCATGTAGACTAGGCAGTCAGACAATGTTGTCTGTCCCTCTGAGTTGGGACTCAAAATCTCCAAACTTGTGGACAAACTGGCCCGTAATTTTTCTGTTTAAATTCTGGTTAAGTTAAAATATCCAAAAAATTTTCTAACTCAAATAGTTCTTTGGTATTTGCATGGTGTGAGTGTTCCTTATTTAAGCAGTAAAAAAAAACTCAAGGAGCTTTTGGTTTAGAATTCTTGAATTTGGTGTTCTTGTTTTACTAGAGAAATTTAATTAGTAGCAAGAAAGGAAAAAAAAAAAAAAAAGCTTAGAATTGGAATGATTCCACTTATGCCACAGTTAAACCAATTTTTAAAAAGTAAGCATGATTTTGGAAATATTCATTCTATCTGGGTCACTGTACCCTAAACACTATTTTGGAATAGAAAGATTAAAAAGAGAAACTTTAAGTAGTTTGGAATTGGCAAATCAGGAGCCCACAGAACTGCTAGGTCCTGAGCACCAGTTGATTACTAGTGGGGGCAGAGTTTTTCAGAGGAATAATTTTTTTATTTTTTAAGTTACCAATTAAACCACCTTGGCTTTGGAGAAGATCTCCTAAATTTAACTTCCTTGTATTTGTTTAAAACCAATCGATCATTCCATAGGCCAGGATTTCTTTAAAATACTCTTTTAAGGCAAAGATAAAATCTCAAGGGAGATCCAGGGCTTTTTATAAAATGCTACTCTTTTCTGTGAACCATCATGGAAGAATAGAAAGAACGCTTCACCAGGATTGTCCAAAGGTCCTGTCCTCATCCCAGCTCTGCCAGTAAGTGATCAGGTACGTGGCCCTGCGTAAACTGCTTCATCTCTCTCTGCAGATTCCTAAGCATTCTTTCATTTTTAAGAGCAAGTTACGACCCCATACAAGGCAGGCACAAGATAAGCCTATGACCTAAAATTTAACCCTGGCAACAGGCATAGTCAGTCAGTCAGTCAGTCAGTTGCTCGGTCATGTCCGACTCTTTGCGAGCCTATGAACTGCAGTCAGGCTTCCCTGTCCATCGCCAGCTCCTGGAGCTTACTCAAAATCATGTCCATCCAGTCAGTGATGCCATCCAAGCATCTCATCCTCTGTCGTCCCATTCTCCTGCCTTGATTCTTTCCCAACATCAGGGTCTTTTCGAAGGAGTCAGTTCTTCGCATCAGGAGGCCAAAGTATTGGAGCTTCAGCTTGAGCATCAGTCCTTCCAGTGAATATTCAGGACTGATTTCCTTTAGGATTGCCTAGTTTGATCTCCTTGCAGTCCAAGGGATTCACATAAACTGGGCCTATATCCTAGATGATGAAACTGATAAATCTCTCTTGACTCTCATATTCCTTATAATGCTAATTTTATGGTCTTAGACATTGTAAATTAAATTCTAGAATCATCTGTGCTCCCTCGCTCCCTATTGACAATTCACTATCACCCGGCATGATGACAGCTTCTTAATGTCTTTCATATTTGTACTGGTTTTTCCATTCTGGTTCAAGTGACCCTCATGCCAGGGTCACTAAAGTTCAGTCTCCTAACTGCTGCTCCTGCTGCCAGGTCCAATCCTCTCTGCTTCCAGGACATCACTGTCACGTGATAACTGTCAGAGTCCAGCATGCCATCATATCATAAACGCTTCCTCTCTCTTATCAGTTAAACAAGTAGAGTTTTGTCATAGAAATCAAAAGGAAAACATGTGCATTGCAGGCAACTTTCTTCAAACAGTCATTGAAATTAATACTGATTTTTAGGCACATTGATTTTCTGCTTATGAAACCATTATTGTCAATTATACTGGCCAAGCTGATAATATGTTGGCTGTTACATCAAGAACTATAACTCTTTTATATTATATGAAAAGACTATATATATGTGTGTGTGTATACATATATATAAAACCTATGTGAATATGAGCAACTTAATAAGCTTCATAACCTTGCAGTTTAAAATGTGCAGTTGGGGACTTGCTTGGTGGCCCAGTGGTTAAGACTTCATACTTCCAATGCACAGCGTGGGTTCAGTCCCTTTTGGGGGAATTAAGATCCCAAATGCCGTGAAGCATGGCCAAAAAATAAAATAAAAAATAGAATAAAATATGCAACTGTATGCATGTGTGCAGCCACACGTAGATAAAAGAGGACGGGAAAGGTAACCCACACAGGAAAAGACAGAGATACTCTAGGTTGTTTCTATTATCTGGGATCCAGTCAAGCTGAAAATGTATAGAGTGGGTGCTCCATTCAAGAAGAAGGAAGGTTCATAAATAAGTGCACCTGTGATCATAGTTCAAAGCACCTGAAAGATGTTTACAATGATCCTTATGCTTTGGAAATAAGGACACAATTACCAACGTTATCAGAATGGTCTCACAATAGAAAAAGGGTCACTATTTCTAGGATATCTTTGTTGTCCAAAGTTAAAATGACAATCTTTGTACTTTGCAATCTATGGTTAAAAAAAAAGAAACAATTAGCTCCAATCCCAACGCCATGCTGCTGCTGTTGTTTAGTTGCTAAGTTGTGTCCGACTCTGCGACCCCATGGACTGCAGCACACCAGGCTTCCCTGTCCTTCACTATCTCCCAGAGTTTGCTCAAACCCATGTCCATTGAGTCGGTGATGCCATCTAACCATCTCATCCTCTGCCTCCCCCTTCTCCTCCTACCCTCAATCCTTCCCAGCACTGGGGGCCATGATGTTCAGTTATTCAAAAGCTGGCTTTCACCTCTTCAGCCCCCATCTTCCACTTAAAAAACCTATGGCCAAATAATCCCACCAGCCTACTTCTAGTCCCTCTAAAGCAACGGGCACATTACCACTTCCACACCTGGGCCCACGCCATGGCCTCTATCTCTCCCACTCTCCTTACAAGTTACCACCTTTCAGAACCTCTCAAACCCCTTCCTCTTCTGGAACTCTATTGACTGGTTCAAATCCCAGGGAACTCTCCTCTCTTCCAAATGCCTACAGATTTATTCTTTAATACCTCCATCTCAAAACTAACAGAGAGCCTAAGTGTCTTCCTTCTGTTTGAAATCTCTGGCTTTTCTCTCTCAGATGACAAAAGTCCACTGGAGACAGAGACAGTGTTTCAGAGGCCTTGTCTCCCCAGGACCCAGCAGATTCTGAATAAATAGCCGTTGTTGATATAATGGTGTTTAAGTTATATAACAGCCACAAAGGAGAAAGGAAAACTTTCCTTTTAACTGCTGATACATCAAGAATACACAAATATTATAGCTGTTCAACCCAGTTGGCAATCAGAACCCAAGTGACAGATGTGAGTCTTTGCTCTTTACGACATGTTCCAACAATAAAGAATGCCACTACTGAGAAAGCAAATCTGATACTTCCTAAAAGGAAGTACAGTTTACAAAAGAGTGTCAGCACATACCATCTCAGTTCCCCAAATACTAACCCACTCACAAGAACAGAGAGACTAAGTCATTCTATCTTCCCTTTCAAATAAGGAACATATACATACATATTTGACAATCTTACCAAAGACCAATTCCTCCTTAAATAGAAATATCTTACCTGTTTACCTTAAAGTGCTCCTAAGCATAAAAGTTAGCACATTGCAGTTGTCCGAGGCAACATATAACTGTTAGAACCATCATAAGTTTCCATTTGCTTATATGGTTTAAAATAAAAAATTATATGACATTTGCATTAGAGCAAGCCTCTATTCAAGAGTCATTCTCATCCATACAGAGTCACTCATATCTTTTGATAAGTGCTAATACAGTTCTACTTTTATAAATGGGAATAAACACTATCGTTGTTTTAAAAGAGCTGTGATAAATCAGCTGCCCTACTATGCAATTACATTTATTATAACTGCTCATGACAAAGACACACTTCTTAAATATTCCAAATATAAACAACCAAATTGATTAGTATTCTTTAACTTGCAGGTGTCATGGCACTCGAAGCAGCAGAGGCAAAAGTAAGATAGATCGACTGACTGTGCTTAGTCGCTCAGTCATGTCCAACTCTTTGCAACCCCACGGACTGTAGCCCACCAGGCTCCTCTGTCCATGGAATTTTTCAGGCAAGAATACTGGAGCAGGTTGCCCATTTCCTCCTCCAGTGGATCTCCCCAATACAGGGATCGAACCCACGTCTCCTGTGTCTCCTGCATTGCAGGTAGATTCTTTACCTGCTGAGCCATCAGGGCTAGCAACGTGAAAGCCACAGGGGTGGCTGGGCTTTAGGGCCACTGTGAACTCCACCAGGACAAGAGGACATCTTTGCTTCTACATGTTGGCTTTGTTCTCCCTTCCTAAAATCTGCCTTCTTCCACTTAACTCCCAGCTCTGGCACTAAGCGGGACTATTCCATAGTTATAATCTTAAAATTTCTGAAGAAAAACTCACGCTGGTCAGCGTGGGCCATGTAGCCACCCCAGGGGCCGAGGTCCCATGACTGACTAGTTTATACTAGAACTACCTAGAGCAACTAAGTTCTCCAGAAGGTGTTTACTTCCCAGAAGTAGAAAGCAGGGCTCCTTTGTCTGTCCCCCAAACATCAGCACCTATCAAGAAATTCCATTTCAAGTCTAACACAAAAGCTTATCTAAACAGTCTTCAACCTGGCAATAAATTACATTCTGAAAGTTGTTTAATGAACTTTAAAGTTAATGAACTCTTCTGTGGCACTTGAAATGCATTTCACTAGAGACCAGATGTAGAGAGACTGGCTTCTCTGGCCAGTCTTTAAAGGCCTATTTAACTCATGATTTATCTGAGGTATAATGTTAATAGTTCTAATATGATACTCAAACCCCATTCATAACATTGTTCCTATAGGAAAATGTACTTGAAATTCCACCTACAGCAAGAAAAACATGCGCAATTGAATTCATTTACTGAGGATCTAATAATGATGGTGGCTTCCATCGTGCGCATATCACTTGACATTTAATCTGTACACAGTACAGCAAGGCAGGTTTTAACAACTGTACTGAACACATGAGGAAACTGAGCGTTCGAGAAGGTTTTGAAGCCTAAGGTCAATCATGAAGACATGTCACAGCCTGCTTCAGAGCTATGAATGTCCGACCCCAGAGCCGGCAGTATTCTGTCCGATATCCATAGCAGCCAGACAAGAGTGGGCTTTTAGTTCAGGTGACTGAGAGCTGAGCTAACATTGCCAACTCTGTAAGTATCTAAATTTCCCTGCAGAGAAGAGAAGGAACTAGTGGGCAGTCATAGTCAATAGCCAGACATCAACTTTCTATATCTTCCCAAAAAAAGGTATTTCTCTGTGGCAAAACAAAAGAAAATATTTCTCTGGGGAAACCTTAAGTTATACAAATGCTGGTATTGACATGAAGATCGTCTGAAAATTAAGTGTCTATAGATACTGTCTTCATAGAAAATTTGTTTTGCCCTGTTGAAAAAAGATGGCACTATAAGAGGGCACTTAGACAGGTGTTTTAAAAAAGATTAAGATTGCAAAAATAACTGAGGTAAATCAGTTCTGCCAAAATAAATGTGATGGATGCACTTTACAACTTTAGCTGTATATCACATTTTTAAAAATGTTTTTGGTTAAGGAGTATTTATTACATATAAGAGAATATATTTAACATATTGGTCAGGAAAAATAATAATAAAATCGACAATCATAAATCCATCACCCAACCTAAAAGCAGACCATTAGTGATAAATTATGGCAGGTCCCTGAGTCTTCCTTCTCATCTGATGGAGGTGGACAGTCCCTTCCTTCTGTGCATCTTGGACAAAAAGTTTAAAAGCCCTTGATCTAAGAGGGGACTTTAATAATAAATTAACCTTGTTATGCCTTTTGAAATCAAACTCGAGAGATGGCCAGAAGTAATATGATAGAAAACAGTTGAATTCAGTCATAAAGCAAAAGTATGGCTAGATTGTACACTGTCTTAACCTAGCAACCGCTGGCCAGACAGACTTGTGAAAGCTTCTGGATTTACTCCATCATCCAAACCCAGGACTAGTCATTAGTCACACTATTAGGCATGTGATCTGAAATATGACAAGTCATCTGGAAATTATTCCAAATTGAGGTAAGGTGTTACTAAGCCAAGACAAACTGGTTCTCCCATGCAGAGCCTTAAGCACATCAGATACCATAAGAAGAAGAAGAAGGAAAAAAACAAACAAACAAAAACGAGCACATGGATTAACAACCATGAACTTCACTTCATATATCATGGTAAGAAGAGCTAAAAACTTGAGAGTGGGAAAAACCAAAGAAAAGAGTCAATCATTTATTAAGAATATAATTTTGTTTTAATAGTGTGTTAAGCAACCCACTCCAGTGTTCTTGCCTGGAGAATCCCAGGGATGGGGGAGCCTGGTGGGCTGCCGTCTATGGGGTTGCACAGAGTCAGACACGACTGAAGTGACTTAGCAGCAGCAAGCAACTTAAGTTATGGGGAAAAATTGAGGTGAAGAAGTTAAAGAGTTTGCAATCCCATGGACTGGGGCCTGTCAGGCTCCTCTGTCCATGGAATTCTCCAGGCAACAATAATGGAGTGGGTGGCCATTTCTTCCTCCAGGGATCTTCCCAACCCGGGGATGGAACCCAGGTCTCCCGCATTGCAGGCGGATTCTTTACCAGCTGAGCCACCAGGGAAGCCCAAGAGTTTACACCATATGTCAGAAAGAAAGGGCATACACTCAGTGAGTGAGTCAGTATACACTGTTTGACTAAAAACTACATACTGAGAATAAGGAAGCCTAGCACATAGTACAATTAAGTGGCACAATAAATACACGCTAAGACATGGAGAAAGGAAGATAAGCTTAACTAAGAAAGCAACAATACTTAAAGAACATCTCAAGGATGGCATACAACAAAACGGTCGACACCCATATGAACACCTACAGACACCTTCGTCAAAGTGGCACTCTCCTTCACCACCCGACACTGCCTTCTTTTAGAGCTGTTAGGATTTGCTGTTGTTCAGTCGCTCAGTCGTGTCCGACTCTTTGCATGGACTATAGCTTGCCAGGCTCTTCTGTCCATGGGGTTTCAGCCAAGAATACTTGAGTGGGTTGCCATTTCCTTCCCCAGAGAATCTTCCTGACTCAGGGATCAAACTTGTGTCTCCTGCATTAGATACACAGCATCTGATTGCATCAGACTCTTTAAGATTTCTAAAGACCAGGACCAAGGCTTGGATTTTTTAAACCTCTAGATGTCCAGACTTTGACATGGGACACGTTCTACAAATGTTTAAAGGAAAAAAAAAAAAAGGTCAAGTTGGTCAACCCTAAGTACCTTATTTAAATGCCTTATTTAAAGTACTAACCTCTGATGAAGGTTGGCCTCTTCAATGCAGGAGAGGGAGTATAATACAACTGATGAGGGGGAGCGCTGTTTCTCAACTTTACAAAGGTGCTCTCTGTACAAAGTGTGTGTGTCCTAAAAGGGCGAGAGAGGGTGGTACTTAAGGGGTGAAAAGAGAGGGTGTATCAGTTCAGGCTAAATTATGCTGCAGTAACAAGTAAAACCAACATTTTAGAAGCCAACAACAGAGGAAGGTTTATTTCTGACTCCTGTTTGGTTCTCCGCAGGTGAGCTGAGATTGGCTCCATGTCCTTTTCCCTCTGTGACCAAGGCAGAAGTGGCAGCCCTAACTGGGACAGGTTGATCTCATGCAAAAAGAAAAGAGAGATGGTAGAAGCAGGCATTTGGATTCCATTTCTGCCTGGAAATGGCACATGTCATTGTTATTTACAAGTCCAAGGGCCAAGACAGCCATGGGGCTCAACCCTCAGTGGGTGTGACAGCATAACTCTCACGCAGGATGGAGCATGGGTAGGAAGGAATAGCAAATGTTTTGATGGTAATCGGAAAAGGCGATGGCACCCCACTCCAGTACTCTTGCCTGGAAAATCCCATGGGCGGAGGAGCCCGGTAGGCTGCAGTCAATGGGGTCACTCAGAGTTGGACAGGACTGAGCTACTTCACTTTCACTTTTCACCTTCATGCTTTGGAGAAGGAAATGGCAACCCACTCCAGTATTCTTGCCTGGAGAATCCCAGGGACAGGGGAGCCTGGTGGGCTGCCGTCTATGGGGTCGCACAGAATCGGACACGACTGAAGCGACTTAGCAGCAGTAGCAGCAGTTGATGGTAATGTTCAGTTCAGTTCAATTCAGTTCAGTCGCTCAGTTGTGTCCGACTCTTTGCGACCCCATGAATCGCAGTACGCCAGGCCTCCCTGTCCATCACCATCTCCCGGAGTTCACTCAAACTCACATCCATTGAGTCGGTGATGCCATCCATCCATCTCATCCTCTGTCGTCCCCTTCTCCTCCTGCCCCCAATCCCTCCCAGCAGCAGAGTCTTTTCCAATGAGTCAACTCTTCACATGAGGTGGCCAAAGTACTGGAGTTTCAGCTTTAGCATCATTCCTTCCAAAGAACACCCAGGACTGATCTCCTTTAGGATGGACTGGTTGGATCTCCTTGCAGTCCAAGGGACTCTCAAGAGTCTTCTCCAACACCACAGTTCAAAAGTGTCAATTCTTCGGCGCTCAGCTTTCTTCACAGTCCAACTTTCACATCCATACATGAGCACAGGAAAAACCATAGCCTTGACTAGACGAACCTTTGTTGGCAAAGTAATGTCTCTGCTTTTCAATATGCTATCTAGGTTGGTCATAATTTTCCTTCCAAGGAGTAAGCGTCTTTTAATTTCATGGCTGCAATCACCATCTGCAGTGATTTTGGAGCCCCAAAAAATAAAGTCTGACACTGTTTCCACTGTTTCCCCATCTATCTGCCATGAAGTGATGGGACCAGACGCCATGATCTTCGTTTTCTGAATTTTGAGCTTTAAGTCAACTCTCCTCTTTTCACTTTCATCAAGAGGCTTTTTAGTTCCTCTTCACTTTCTGCCACAAGGGTGGGGTCATCTGCATATCTGAGATTATTGATATTTCTCCCGGCAATCTTGATTCCAGCTTGTGCTTCTTCCAGCCCAGCATTTCTCTTAATGTACTCTGCGTATAAGTTAAATAAGCAGGGTGACAATATACAGCCTTGACGTACTCTTTTCCTATTTGGAACCAGTCTGTTGTTCCATGTCCAGTTCTAACTGTTGCTTCCTGACCTGCATATAGGTTTCTCAAGAGGCAGATCAGGTGCTCTGGTATTCCCATCTCTTTCAGAATTTTCCACAGTCAGCAAAAACAAGACTGGGAGCTGACTGTGGCTCAGATCATGAGCTCCTTATTGCCAAATTCAGACTTAAATTGAATAAAGTAGGGAAAACCACTAGACCATTCAGGTATGACCTAAATCAAATCCCTTATGATTGTACAGTGGAAGTGAGAAATAGATTTAAGGGCCTAGATCTGATAGATAGAGTGCCTGATGAAATATGGACAGAGGTTCGTGACATTGTACAGGAGACAGGGATCAAGACCATCCCCATGGAAAAGAAATGCAAAAAAGCAAAATGGCTGTCTGGGGAGGCCTTACAAATAGCTGTGAAAAGAAGAGAAGCGAAACGCAAAGGAGAAAAGGAAAGATACAAGCATCTGAATGCAGAGATCCAAAGAATAGCAAGAAGAGATAAGAAAGCCTTCCTCAGTGTTCAATGCAAAGAAATAGAGGAAAACAACAGAATGGGAAAGACTAGAGATCTCTTCAAGAAAATTAGAGATACCAAGGGAACATTTCATGCAAAGATGGGCTCGATAAAGGACAGAAATGGTATGGACCTAACAGAAGCAGAAGATGGTAATGTAACCTACGGTAAAGGGAATGGAAAATGGCTAGAGAAGTGCTTTCTTCCCTTCAGTAATGAGAGAAGAAGGTGTCCTATTATAAGAAGCAGTCCTCATTTCTATGGTGCTTTATGCTGTTCTCATAAGCTTGCAGATATTGTCTCACTGTATTCTGACAACCATCCTAGTGCAATCCCAGGACTTGCCCAAGGCCCCAGTGGCACCTGAACTGGAACCCAATTCTGGTGATCTCTCACCAAAGCAGCCTTGGAGACTTTGGTTTCACCCACAAAATGGAGATAATCTTAGACACTTTCTAAGACAGTTGTTGAGAGATTAAGTAAAACGATGTATTTAAAACACATAAGCACATAAAAGTACTCACTAAATATAAAGTGGTATTACTATTAAATTATGATATTTATCCCTTATCCCATATCTTTCCCAAATTATCTTTAAATTTAATAATAAACAGTTTGTTTAAATTTCTTAAGTAGAAAATACATTTATTAATGGTATTTTCTTCCCCTGTCAAAACCATAAGCTCCCCTAGTCGAGTTTTTTTCTATGTACACACACGTACTTTCCCCATGACTTCTCTTACTTGTTTACTTCCTGACTAGTCAGTTTCTTAAGACTCT
Source organism: Bos mutus (assembly GCF_027580195.1). Taxonomy (NCBI): domain Eukaryota; kingdom Metazoa; phylum Chordata; class Mammalia; order Artiodactyla; family Bovidae; genus Bos; species Bos mutus. Next base: position 42,479,354 of record NC_091642.1, on the reverse strand, counting down.
CAAGAAGTTTCAGAAGGCACCACTATTAATTTTTTATTTTTTCCCATACAAGAGAAATGGAGGGCAATTAAAGACAGTCTTCATTTCAAGTATGATAGAGATTCCACACGTGGCCCCCAACTAAGAGTGAATACAGGGCTTAACATCAAAGATGCTCCTACCTCTGTCTTCTACCTCTAGTCCTAATTAGGAGGACCTGCCTTCTCTCTGCATTCAACCAAACTACAATTCTGGCCTTTCCCAAGAATGGAATCTTCCTTTCCCACCTCTCCCTCTTGGCTCAAAAACTGTTCTACCTACACACTCTGTTCAAAGATCCTGTCCAAGTAATTGGCTAAGTGTACCACAGTGCATACACAAAGATGTTCATCACAGTGGGCTTTAAAAGAATGAAAAGTTGAAAAGAAACTAAATGCTCACTAGTAAGGAAATGGCTAAATACATTACAGATCACATATACATGGGATGCTATAGAACAGTAACAAAAATGATGTAGATTATATCTATTGATTTGGCATGGTCTCAGTTTACTATTAGTCTAATCAGGTTTCAAAGTAATATTGATAATGATCCATTTTAGGGAGAAAAAATATCTAATTTGGGCACAGGAACAGTATGCAAAATATATAAAAAAAACAAAAACCTAATAATCGTATCTCTGGGTAGTGATAATGAGTTTTCTAATCTTAATAATTTTCACATTTTAATATTCTTTCCAATTAGCATTGTTAATTTTATAACCTAAAAAAAGGCATTTTAATTAAAAGGCATTAATCATTAAATACGCAATTCAAATGTCATCTGCTCCTGAACACCCCCCCCAGCCCACTCTTATCACACAGGTAATTCCTCTCTCTCGTCTGTTTCCTGAGTATTTAATATATCATAACATTTACCACGCTTGTTTTGAAATGACAGTTTTCTCGGTTCAGACTTGATTATCAACTCTTGAATAAGTGGAATAAGCCTGTTTTATTTTTACTGCTGCTTAGTCATTCAGTCCTGTCCGACTGTTTGTGACCCCATGGACTGTAGCCCTCCAGGCTCCTCTGTCCCTGGGATTTTCCAGGTAAGAAAACTGGAGTAGGTAGCCATTCCCTTCTCTAGGGTGTCTTCCCAACTCAGGGATGGAACCCAAGTCACCTGCGTTGAAAGCAGATTCTTAACCATCTGTGTCACCAGGGAATCTACCCTAATGACCCATGACTCTCAAGTCTCCAGACACCACTGAGTATGCTGATGTGAGCATAAAGCAAGGCTCTAAAATCTGCACATTTGACATTTGTACACTCAGTGCTCTAATCAAAAATTAATCTACTGTGGGGATGTTTGGAAGATGCATAGGGTCCATTTTGGAGGGAGAAATTATCAGTCAGGATATTTTATCTGTGGGAACACTTCTCTATTAATCATTACTCCCATGTTTGCTTTCAGAGTTACCAAAGACACCCTGATTCAACTTAAGATATGTCAATATTTCTTAGTCCAGAAATTAGCCTCTCAGACTTTTACCCATGAGCTTCCTCTTCAAAAGGACAAGAATTACTTTTATAATAATCCAAGTCCAATCCTGACTCGGTAGGAAATATAAATACCTATTGTTTTAGGAAGAAATAAGGGAAATAAATGTTTTAAGATTATGTAAGTCTGATTCAGGGAATTGACATAAACAAAGGTTTTGAAATAGCCAAGGCATTTTTTTTTTTTGAAGGTTCAATAAAGAATGTGTTTTGAGAACTAGGTGGGTGAGATTTAAAATAAATACAAGCACCACGATCTTAGCTGTTACTTAGCAATTTCAGGCTTCAATTATTCCCTTCTAAAGGGCAAGTGACAAGACTAAAGAAATTGCTTCCAGAAGAAACACTGAGATATCTGATCCAGTTTCCTTTCTTCTCTCCATTTTACTCCCTAAGATCTTAATCCAGCCGGTATGAACTTTAAACTGCTCAGGTTTTTGGTTTTGGTTTGTTCTCTCTGGAGACAATTCCTTTTTCTTAATTTCTGAATCAAAAGCGAAGCTACGTGCCATCATTAGTCAAGAGACACCTTGGCTGCTTGTCCCCAAAGTGTCACTACCTGAGGAAATGCAGACTCGCCAGAGTACAAAGAAGGAAAATAAAAAAGTTCAAAAGAAAGTAAACAGTCTGACTTATCTCCACACACTATCACTCAAAAGCCAGAAGAAGTGAGGGGTGCCAGGGGCCAGTTACAAAGCTGAGTTAATAACATGAGCACTATAGTCACACACTTAAAAAAATAGATCTAAATTCTGGATTGATCTTGGCACTTATCTTCACGCCAGAAGCTGTGGGGGCATGACAACTTGGGTTACCTAGCGTGGATTCAAAAGCAGATCTTGCTTTTATCAACCAAACCAAACTCTTACCACCAGGGCTAAGAAAGATAATTGAAGATTTCTGGCTTGGAAATGTCTTCACAATAGGAAACTTACCACCACTGGTGTGCTGAGGCCAGCTCATGTATCACTCCCTTAAAACCTTGCATATTCTCAGGACTTGGGGCAAGGTGATTGTTAAACACACCATCAATAAATGCTAAATTATATAAACATACAATTAAAATGCTGCTGCTAAGTCACTTCAGTCGTGTCCGACTCTGTGCGACCCCATAGACGGCAGCCCACCAGGCTCCCCTGTCTCTGGGATTCTCCAGGCAAGAACACTGGAGAGGGTTACCATTTTCTTCTCCAATGCATGAAAGTGAAAAGTGAAAGTGAAGTCGCTCAGTCGTGTCCGACTCTTAGCAACACCATGGATTGTAGCCTACTAGGCTCCTCTGTTCATGGGATTCTCCAGGCAAGAGTACTGGAGTGGGTTGCTATTGCCTTCTCCAAAACAATTAAACTATACTAGAAACAAAAACACATCATTTCCTGTTTTACTATGATCAATGATCTTTGATGTTCTTTGCAACTATTGTACCTGGTTGGTAGGAAATCATATAAAGGTGTGCTCCTGCAATCACTTCTCAACTCTGCTGGCAGTAATGCTTGATGGTAGCATGAAATCAGCGATGGTGAAAGTGTTCACACTACAGAAATTTGCAAATGCTACAAACCACTGCCCGCCCCCCGCCCCCCAATCAGGACTGACTCTGAACATTTACTTGCATATCAATATCTGCAATGTTTACCCACCACTGCCTGGCAGTAGCTCAGGAAGTTAAGCTGGTCAGTCTCCTAAATCAACATAAAGGTCTGTAAACTATAAATCATGATGCAAATATAAGGATGGAAAGTAACTACTTTTACTGTGGCCCTGTAATGTAACAGTCACAGCACAAAGTACTATCCTAATAGTCTTTCATTTCATGAGAAATATTATCAAATCCAGGATACTGATGAGTCAACTGAGGTGGAGAGGCTGAGTAACGACTAAAACCACAATAGCCAGAGTCAGGTGTGTGAATGTCTGACTCAAAAATGTATGATCTTTCCACTAACCATTATGACTACCATAATGAAACCAAAACCAATCACATATAACTGTCACGTAATTTGCAAATACTAACGGCCTTTTATGTGTTAAAAGAAAAAAAAAAAAAGGTACATTGAAGAGGACTAGACAAAGAGCTCAATTTTTTCATATTCACCAAGTTTATTCATATTTACCTCCAAAATGTACCCACAAAAAGTGAGGAAGAAATAAGGCCCATGGTACCACTGGAAGAAAGACCGATCTGCATTTGAGACAGGCTAAGTCCAAGCTTAATGTGAGAGGGATCCCCTTTCAGGTTTTAAATATTTATACTCTATCCACCAAGCTGACACACTCAACTGAAAATGAGACACTCTGCCAAGAAAGAACAATGCAAAAGAATCTCTGAAATGTTGGCACCAAGTTTCTGAAGTATTTACATACTCAGATACTTACTTTTCAAAATTTTCTTTTTTAAACTTTTAAGGTATTTAATTGGGCTATTATTTTAACTTTGTTTCTTACAGAAAATTCACCCTGTAGTCAAAAGAATGCCAAAGAGCTAACAAAATTTTACTCACTGATTATTTTTTAAAATTCTTGTCATCTTGGCTTCCTATAAGTTACCGGCTTCTCCCACTGTTCCTGTACATTTCCATCACCTGCCATGAGAAGAGAGAATCTGATTATATATCTCATAAAGTCCATTTCTTGGTTTCTACTACATAAGTCTTCTCCTTTCTTTGTAACTTAGAGAGAAATATGGTCGTCTCTTCCTTTCTCTCCAAAATCAAAACGGCAGGAGAGAACAACACAGAAGATTACCTCAAGAGAAAAGACTTTAAAGAGCACTATTTCTACTGTTGGGGGGTTGGGGTGAAGACTTTTAAAATACCCTCCCTTATGTTTTCGGGAAGAAATTTTTAGTCTGTCTCTTGGAAGGAAGCAGTATTAGAGTAAGCCACTTTCTCTCCCCTTCCCCAAACCCCTTCTTCCTTCTTAAAAGTGAGTGACTAGCCACTTGGGCTTCCCTGGTGGCTCAGAGGGTAAAGCATCTGCCTACAATGAGGGAGACCTGGGTTCAATCCCTGGGTCAGGAAGATCCCCTGGAGAAGGAAATGGCAACCCACTCTAGTACTCTTGCCTGAAAAATCCCATGGACAGAGAAGCCTGGTAGGCTACAGTCCATGGGGTCACAAAGAGCTGGACACGACTGAGCAACTTTCAACCACTTGAGAACTCTAGAGGAACCACTGGCGTGGTGCTGAGGCCCCACTCTGAGCTGGGCAGCAAGGGTCTCCCCCCAGTTCTCTCCAACACCGGGAGTCAAGCTAATTTCCCCACAGTAAACAGGACAACAGCAGCCAGTTTCTGGGAGGACCAGCCAGCTCTCTCTGTTGGCTTCTCTCCAGCAGAGTTGCTGGACTAGGATGACTCCATTAGGGTTACTGGGGTCCAATGCATGTTTTAGAGACAGAGCGAACTGACACTTCTGAGTTTTCCAATCCTGCTTTTATCAATAATTAAGTTACTACCTATGTTGATTCCCATTTGAATTGTTGATCTATTTCACAAACTGTTTAAAGATTACAAGATAGAAGAGAGAAATGATTAGGCAACCCAAACCACCATCTGTCAAAGGACAATGCCTAGATAAAAGGTTTGCTCAAAGTCCTACCACTTTCTAGTCACATGACCTTGGGAAAATCCATTCACGTTCCCCAGCCTCAATTTCATTATTTCTGAAAGAGGATCAAATGGCCCCTACCATACTGTGTGGTTGTTCGGATTAAATAAAATGAAAGCCATGATGTGCCAAAGTCAAGCATGCTTTAATCTAACAAGGGACACTCAGTGCTCAGACTTGCTAGTTTGTCCATACTTTCAGTTCAGATATTGGTGATCCATATAATTTGTGGACTAATGGATTACACTGGACCAGGCATAGACTTGGATTACTGTGATATTGAATGGTTTGCCTTGGAAATGAACAGAGATCATTCTGTCATTTTTGACACTGCGTCCAAGTACTGCATTTCAGACTCTTCTGTTGACTTTGATGGCTACTCCATTTCTTCTAAGGGATTCTTGCCCACAGTAGTACATATAATGGTCATCTGAGTTAAATTCACCCATTCCAGTCCACTTTTGTTTGCTGATTCCTAAAATGTCGATGTTCACTCTTGGCATCTTCTGTTTGACCACTTCCAATTTGCCTTGATTCATGGACCTAACATTCCAGGTTCCTATGCAATATTGCTCTTTATAACATCAGACTTTACTTCCATCGTGGCTCAGCTGGTAAAGAATCCACCTGCAATGTGGGAAACCTGGGTTCGATCCCCGGGCTCAGAAGATCCCCTGGAGAAGGCTACCCACTCCAGTATTCTGGCCTGGAGAATTTCATGGACTGTATTGTCCATGGGGTCACAAAGAGTCGGACACGACTGAGCAACTTTCACTTTCACTTACTTCCATCACCAGTCACATGCACAATTGGGTGTTGTTGCTTTGGCTCCATCTCTTCATTTTTTCTAGAGTTCTTTCTCCACTGATCTCCAGGAGCTTATTGGGCAACTACCGACCTGGGGAGTTCATCTTTCAGTGTCCTACCTTTTTGCATTTTCATACTGTTCATGAGGTTCTCAACGCAAGAATATTGAAGTGATTTGTCTTTCCCTTCTCCAGTGGACTACATTTTGTCAGAGCTCTCCACCATGACCCGACGGTCTTGGGTAGCCCCACACAGCAAGGCTCATAGTTTCATTGAGTTAGACCAGGCTGTGGGCCATGTGATCAGATTGGTTAGTTTTCTGTGACTGTGGTTTTCAGTCTATCTCTCCTCAGATGGAGAAGGATAAGAGGCTTATGAAAGCTTGCTGATTTCATAAGAGACTGACTGAGGGGGATACTGGGTCTTGTTCTGATGGGTGGGGCCATGCTCAGTAAACCTTTGATCCAACTTTCTATTGATGGGTGGGGCTGTGTTCCCTCCCTGTTATTTGCCTGGGGCCAAACTATGGTGGAGGTAATGAAGATAATGGCGACCTCCTTGAAAAGGTTGAAGACCTACAGTTCAGTTCAGTTCAGTTCAGTCGCTCAGTCGTGTCCGACTCTTTGTGAACCCATGAATCACAGCACACCAGGCCTCCCTGTCCATCACCAACTCCCGGAGTTCACTCAAACTCACGTCCATCAAGTCAGTGATGCCATCCAGCCATCTCATCCTCTGTCGTCCCTTTCTCCTCCTGCCCCCAATCCTTCCCAGCATCAGCATATTTTCCAATGAGTCAACTCTTCACATGAGGTGGCCAAAGTACTGGAGTTTCAGCTTTAGCATCATTCCTTCCAAAGAACACCCAGGGCTGATCTCCTTTAGAATGGACTGGTTGGATCTCCTTGCAGTCCAAGGGACTCTCAAGAGTCTTCTCCAACACCACAGTTCAAAAGCATCAATTCTTCAGCGCTCAGCTTTCTTCACAGTCCAACTTTCACATCCATACATGATTACTGGAAAAACCATAGCCTTGACTAGATGGACCTTTGTTGGCAAAGTAATGTCTCTGCTTTTCAATATGCTATCTAGGTTGGTCATAACTTTCCTTCCATGGAGTAAGCATCTTTTAATTTCATGGCTGCAATCACCATCTGCAGTGATTTTGGAGCCCCAAAAAATAAAGTCTGACACTGTTTCCACTGTTTCCCCATCTATTTGCCATGAAGTGATGGGACCAAATGCCATAATCTTAGTTTTCTGAATGTTAAGCTTTAAGCCAACTTTTTCACTCTCCTCTTTCACTTTCATCAAGAGGCTTTTTAGTTCCTCTTCACTTTCTGCCATAACGGTGGTGTCATCTGCATATCTGAGAAGACCTACAACTAACACTCAAAAAAGATGTCCTTTTCATTATAGGGGCTGCTGCTGCTAAGTCACTTCAGTCGTGTCCGACTCTGTGCGACCCCATAGACGGCAGCCCGCCAGCCTCCCCCCGTCCCTGGGATTCTCCAGGCAAGAACACTGGAGTGGGTTGCCATTTCCTTCTCCAATGGATGAAAGTGAAAAGTGAAAGGTAAGTCGCTCAGTCATGTCTGACTCTCAGCGACCCCATGGACTGCAGCCTACCAGGCTCCTCAGTCCACGGGATTTTCCAGGCAAGAGTACTGGAGTGGGGTGCCATCACCTTCTCCGCATTATAGGGGACTGGAATGCAAAAGAAGGAAGTCAAGAAATACCTGGAGTAACAGGCAAATTTGGCCTTGGAGTACAGAATGAAGCAGGACAAAGGCTAATAGAGTTTTGCTAAGAGAACTCACTGGTCATAGCAAACACCGTCTTCCAACAACACAACAGATGACTCTACACATGGACATCACCAGATGGCCAACACCAAAATGAGATTGATTATATTCTTTGCAGCCAAAGATGGAGAAGCTCTATACAGTCAACAACAACAAAAAGGCCAGGAGCTAACTGTGGCTGAGATCATGAAATCCTTATTGCCAAATTCAGACTTAAATTGAAGAAAGTAGGGAAAACCACTAGACGATTCAGGTATGACCTAAATCAAATCCCTTATGATTATTCAGTGGAAGTGAGAAATGATTCAAGAGATTAGATCTGATAGACAGAGTGACTGAAGAACTATGGACAGAGGTTCATGACATTGTACAGGAGGCAGGGATCAAGATGATCCCCAAGAAAAAGAAATGCATAAAGGCAAAATGGTTGTCTCAGGAGGCCTTATAAATAGCTATGAAAAGAAGAGAAGCGAAAAGCAAAGGAGAAAAGGAAAGATATACCTATTTGAATGCAGAGTTCCAAAGAATAGCAAAGAGAGATAAGAAAGCCTTCCTCAGTGATCAATGCAAAAAAATAGAGGAAAACAACAAAATGGGAAAGACTAGAGATCTCTTCAAAAAAAATGAGAGATACCAAGGGAACATTTCATGCAAAGATGGGCACAATAAAGGACAGAAATGGTATGGTCCTAACAGAGGCAGAAGAAATTGAGGTGGCAGGAATACACAGAAGAATTATACAAAAAAGATCTTAATGACCCAGATAATCACGATGGTGTGATCACTCACCTAGAGCCAGACATCCTGGAATGTGAAGTCAAGTGGGCCTTAGAAAGCATCACTACAAACAAAGCTAGTGGAGGTGATGGAATTCCAGTGGAGGTATTCCAAATCCTGAAAGATGATGCTGTGAAAGTGCTGTAGTCAATATGCCAGCAAATTTGGAAAGCTCAGCAGTGGCCACAGGACTGGAAAAGGTCAGTTTTCATTCCAATCCCAAAGAAACGCAATGCCAAAGAATGCTCAAACTACCGCACAATTGCACTCATCTCACACACTAGTAAAGTAACGCTCAAAATTCTCCAAGCCAGGCTTCAACAGTATGTGAACTGTGAACTTCCAGATGTTCAAGCTGGAATTAGAAAAGCAAGAGGAACCAGAGATTAAATTGCCAACATCTGCTGGATCATGGAAAAAGCAAGAGAGTTCCAGAAAAACATCTACTTCTGCTTTATTGACTATGCCAAAGCCTTTGACTGTGTGGATCACAATAAACTGTGGGAAATTCTGAAAGAGATGGGAATACCAGACCACATGACCTGCCTCTTGAGAAATCTGTATGCAGGTAAGAAGCAACAGTTAGAACTGGACATGGAACAACAGACTGGTTCCAAATCAAGAAAGGAGTACATCAAGGCTGTATATTGTCACCCTGCTTATTTAACTTATATGCAGAGTACATCATGAGAAATGCTGGGCTGGATGAAGCACAAGCTGGAATCAAGACTGCCGGGAGAAATATCAATAACCTCAGATATGCAGATGACACCACCGTTATGGCAGAATTTGAAGAAGAACTAAAGAGCCTCTTGATGAAAGTGAAAGAGAAAAGTGAAAAAGTTGGCTTAAAGCTCAACATTCAGAAAACAAAGATCATGGAATCCGGTCCCATCACTTCATGACAAATAGGTGGGGAAACAGTGACAGACTTTATTTTGGGGGGCTCCAAAATCACTGCAGATGGTGACTGCAGCCATGAAATTAAAAGACGCTTACTTCTTGGAAGGAAAGTTATGACCAACCTAGATAGCATATTAAAAAGCAGAGACATTACTTTGCCAACAAAGGTCCATCTAGTCAAAGCTATGGTTTTTCCAGTAGTCATGTATGGATGTGAGAGTTGGACTGTGAAGAAGGCTGAGCACAGAAGAATTGATGCTTTTGAACTGTTGGTGTTGGAGAAGACTCTTGAGAGTCCGTTGGACTGCAAGGAGATCCAACCAGTCCATCCTAAAGGAAACCAGTCCCTAATATTCATTGGAAGAACTGATGCTGAAGCTGAAGCTCCAATACTTTAGCCACCTGATGCAAAAAACTGACTCATTTGAAAAGACCCTGATGCTGGGAAAGATTGAAGGCAGGAGAGAAGGAGACGACAGAGGATAAGATGGTTGAATGGAATCACTGAGTCAATGGACATGAGTCTGAGTAAACTCCAGGAGTTGGTGACGGACAGGGAGGCCTGGTGTGCTGCAGTCCATGGGGTCGCAAAGAGTCGGACACGACTGAGCGACTGAGCTGAATGGCTTACACTCAGCAAACTGTCCCCCTTTTACTGAAAGTAAGTGATCAGAGTATGTTTTACTTCTGTTTTTCAATTTCACAACATTTTAGGGCCCACCAGCAAGGGATATGAAGTTCCAGTTTCCCTTTACAGTACAGCCCAAATGAAAACATCTCACTTCTACCAAGCAGAACGCAAGGACTGCTCCTTTTATGTGAAGAACATACGGCTCCAAGTAGACGACACTTATAAAAGAAGAACCTGTTAACTTTCCTCGCTTGAAGCCTCAGTGTTAAAGGAGTTCAGAGACAGGAGATAATATTAATGATAAAATGCCTCCACGCAGAGATACCATGAGACACGGTTAACCTCAGTTACAGAACAGGCAGAATCTCCTAGTTATCCAGACCTTTAGGGTGTATGTGTGTGTGTAAGAGGGGCATAAAGGGAGAGAAATGAAAAACACCACACCAATACAGAAAACTTCGTAGTTCTTGTCAACACCAACAAAAATAGCAGGGAAGGAATGAAGAGTCAAAGATCTGTAGATTATACCCAGCACAGAGGAACTTGCTCAAATGCAGAGGATTTGATGTAAGTTTAAAACACATAAGCGTGAATTCCACCTTTTGCTATTTAACAGCATTGGTCTTTGCCAAGTAATTTAATTATTAAGCCTCAGTTTCCAGGTCTGTAAAATGGGGACAATAATACATCCCCCTGGGGAGTAGTTGCTCAGATTAGAGATAATACATATACAGTGTCCACCACAGAATATGTCCCCCAAATATAATTATAATTATTGTGTTATTGTGCTAGTGCAAGCATGATAGTCTATTAAATTCATAGCTACCAGCACAATTATGGTATTGAGTCCATTAAATTCAGACTCTTTCTGTAGGTGAACAGTTTGGAAGGAGTTTCAAGTGATACTTTTGACAGCAACATGGAACATTTCTATTTTGATCCTAATGAAGTGTTAAATAAAAATCTCCACTTTCGTTGGCAGCCTTTACTAACATGCAAACCAAAAGTTCTAGTTATACATTTGTTGGCATTCTTTGTATCAGTACCAAGTTTCTTTTTTTGATGATAAATTCTTAAAAGAGGGAATGAATCATTTCCACTAGTGTTAATTCTTCTGGTTTGCATTATAATGTGAACCACTTGGTGGGCATTTGTGGGACATAAAAGCCACCTTGAGAGTGGCAGGCCAGCTATTTATCTCCAAGGTAAGCTTTGCATTACAGCCTCATCAACAATAGTAAGAATTTATCAGCTACGTTTTCAAGGAAAACAAAGGCCAAGAGGTGAAGCAATACCCACGTTTAAACAGAACTTTGTATCTACAGAAAGTACTCCTTGATCCCCTTCATCTCTTTGGGACTCACTCCAGTGATGCTGACTGCTCAGAGTAAACTGTATACGCTTCTTGTACCTTCAAAACCCACGAGTAAATGTCTCATTACAGTTTAGTTGCTCCTGATTTTTTAACAAAAACATATTCTTTGCTATGATGGAAAGCATTTTAATAGGTTCTAGGAATCAAATTCTTTCTCAAAGATGGTCATTTGCCACCACCATGGTTATCTGAAAGAATTATAAGTGACTTCAGCAACGGACTATGCAGCTGGCAGAGGACACTGTGCTCACTGCTGGAGGTGGGGAAGGAGTTATAAGGTGGTTGAGGTGACGTTCATTTAAGAGAACGCAGTGCAATGGCAGTTTCACCAGAATACAAGCAATTAACTTAGCTGAGGCACTTAAGGAGAACAATCTGGATGTATAAAATCTTGGGTGGGATAGTTAAAAACCCAGTATTTCTTAATCACACCTCATATACGATGTTAAGATTCTACAACAGTCATGAAGAAATCTAGCTAACAAGAACACAGACCTTTCAGAACACCTGCTTTATCTTCGAGGGTGAGGCCAAACTTCCCAAAGGTAGAAGGTGACTGGAGGGCATCAAAGTCAAGATCATTTGAGAGCCGAGACACTAGAGGATGGCCTTTGCACTAAGACTGCAGAAGGAGATAGGAGCTGTTGTATCATAAGACATGATTGCTTTGCGTTTTTGGCCTCTTTTCTCCTAAAGAGTTCATGAAAAGTGCTTAGATTTCTCTATGGCAGATGGTGTCCTTCCGTCACTAAAAGCACGTGCTTTGCAGTCACACAGAACCACACTCCCCAATCCACCTTGAAGACCTTGAGCGTGTCATTAAATTCCCCTGAGCCTCGGTATTCCTGCCTAGAGAATCCCATGGACAGAGGAGCCTGATGGGCTACAGACCGTGGTGTCTCAAAGAGTCAGACATGACTGAGCGACTTAAACTTTCACTTTTCTGTTTCATCAATAGAATGGGAGTAACAGTAGTACTACAACTTATTGTTGCTTTATGGGCTAAAGATATACTGCCTGCACACAGCTTTATAAGGCTCATGACAAACACTAAGTGCTCATTAAATGTGCTATTGGAAGAAGTAAACTATCCTCATCTTTAGGAGGTCTGTAGGTTCCAAGGCAACAGTAACCAAAAAAAGATGTTTCCTCATAAGCTCAGAAATGTTCTGGCCTACTTCACCAGAAAAAAAGGCTTCATCTAAAGTTTCAGTGAGTGGTAAAGCACACATCACTCTAATACCTGTGCACGTATCTTGGGAGCACAGTGAGAGCAGCAGCAGCGAGCAGAGGCTTGTTGGCCAGTGAGAAAATCAGAACAGTTCACAGCAGCCACCTGGAAACAAAATGCATCACTTGCTCGAGATTCCTCAGCTAATAAATGGCAAAGCTGAGATTCGAAACCAGGGAGCCTGGCTTCAGTCCTTGCTCTTAACCCGATACTATGCTGTCTCCTCAGCAATGAGGAAGAGCAGTAATTGGAGACTGACCAAGTCACAGGCCGGGAGCAGGCCAGAGAAAGGCAAGAAACCCTGTAAAGATGACTGAAGGGAAGAGGGTAATAAGGGAAATGACACAAATGGGCAGCTAATAGGGCCAATGATTCTAAATTAAAATCTAAAACATAGTCATAGCAAGAACTCTAGAAGGACGGCACTGGGAAAGTGAACTAGCTTCGGGCTTCAGCACTTGTTTAAAGACAACAGTGAACAGAAGACATAAAAGCTGAGAAGATGCCTCCTAAGTCATCATGTTAGCCACATCATGACTTAGAAACACCTGCCAGGAATCACATCACACACACAAAACACGAGTGTTACAGGACAGCCCCCAAAGCATGAGAGTTTCTTATCAAGACTGAGTCTCCTACTACCTCTTCCTGGTGTTTCTACAGAAGAAAAGAGTGAAGAAAGGCCACCAGGGTGTTGAGTTCCCCATGTTTGTCAGAAGGAAGGGATAAGAAAAAAGAATTGTGCCCCCAAGTTAAGTAGACAAATACCCAGAGAGGAAAAAAGTGATAAAAAGAAGTCATATTCCTGGCCAGACTCCAAAACAGTCCCCATAACCATCATCTCTTATTATCCATGCTTGTGAAATCCTCTTCCCTTGACTGCAAGTGGGACTTGTGAATAAGACAAAAATGACAGGGCATGTAGTTATATTACACGAGACAGTAACATCCATTCTGCAGCAAGATTCTCTGGGGGAAAGCTGAAGCAAGCTGCCAAGCAGTGGACTGCCTATAGAGAGAGCCAGCGGAAGGCAGCCTCCAGCTGACAGTGAACAAGCAACTGGGAGCCCACCAGAAACTGAATTCTGCCGTCAATTACGCGATCTCAGAAGAAAGCCCTTCCACATTCGAGCCTCAGATGAGACCGCAGCCCTGGCTGACACCCTGGCTGGAGCCTTATAAAGTACCAAGACAAACCACAGCCAGACTCCTGACACACAGAAGCTGTCCCAGAGAGTTATGCACTAATTCAGCAGCTAAGTTGGTAGTGGTGCTGTCACGCAGCTATGCATAACCAATATAGAAGGGAGTTCGCACAGGCTCCTAATGCAACCACTTGTCCTTCGGAGACAGGAGGGGAAGGAAGGAGGTCAGGGGCCAGGGCCTGGGAGAGAGATCGTGCCGTCACACTGGCACGCATCCTCCCATTCAACTACCTCTGACTCAGACCCTCAGTTTCCTCTTTTACCACACACATCCTGTCATCCTTTTTTTTTAATCATTTGGAAGACAAAGTAGATTATAATTACCAAGGAAATAACAATTTTATAAATGGCAGTCAGGTTCCCTGCCTGGACTGCAAAGGCTATTTAACATGCCAAACACTGACACAATTAAATGTGATTGGTAGCAACATGGATGCACCTAGTGATTATCATACCAAGTCAAGTAAGTCAGACAAAAAAGACATACCTGATATCACTCATATGTGGGATCTAAAAAATGATGCAAATGAACTTATTTACAAAACAGAAACAGACATACAGACATAGAAAACAAACTTACGATTACCAAAGGGGAAAGGGGGGTGGGAAGGGGATAAATAAGAGTTTGGGATTAGCAGATGCACACCACTATATAATAAAATAGATAAACAAGATCCTACTTGCTTATTCCCTATAGCACAGGGAGTTATTGATTATAATTGACTATAATAAACTATAAGGGGAAAGAATCTGAGAAAATATGTATGTATGTGTATGTGTGTGTATATATATATATATATATATATATATATATATATATATATATATATAAAAAATGTTGCTGTTTAGTAACTAAGTCATGTCCAGATTCTTTGCAACCCCATGGACTGTAGCCCACCAGGCTCCTCTGTCCATGGGATTTCCTGGCAAGAAGACTGGAGTGGGTTGCCATTTCCTTCTCCAGGGATCTTCCTTACCCAGGGATCTAGCCTGCATCTCCTGCACTGGTAGGCAAATTCTTTACCTCTGAACCACAGGGAAGCCCATATATATATGTATATATATATGTATATATATGTACACAGACACATATATACAAACTGAATCACTTTGATGTACACAGAGACTAACACATTATAAATCAACTATATTTCAATTTAATTAATTAAAAGAAAAGAAACAGTGAAAGGACTTTGACCATCTTATGAGCTATACTATGACCCTACCTATAAATAATTTTAGTAAAGGTGTGTCTTAAATCTGATATAATGGACTAAACACTATAAAAAACATATTTAGAGAGACACATTAGAGACTTTCTACTTTCTGTAGCAGTGTTTTTGAAGACAGAATAAAAATTCAACCATCTAAAGTTCCATCCAGTTGCTAATATGGGCTCTTGAAAAAATCAAACATGTAGTTTGAAATCTGCTGAGCAAATATCTAACAGCTTCTACAAATTAATTCCAGTAACAATTCTCAGGCAGAGCAAACAGCTACAACTCACTGAACCAGACATCTCTTACCTAAATAGGCCATCTTGCTACACACAGAAACTGGTAGGGAAATCCTACAATCACATCATTTGAAAGCTGGAATATCCTCATTAGTTTTTTTTGTCTTAGCCTCAGAGTTGACAGATAATGACACATAGACCCAAAGCCTTGAGGAAACCTGTTCAGGGTCACCCAGCAGCACAGCCTGGACCTCCTGTTTCCCAGGCCTCTTTGTGCTCACGTCTACCAAACTCTGAGGCTTCCCTGGTGGCTCAGACAGTAAAGAACCTGCCTGCAATGCAGAAGACCCAGGTTCAATCCCAGGGTTGAGAAGATCCTCTGGAGAAGGAAATGGCTACCCACTCCAGTATTCTTGCTTGGAGGATTCCATGGACAGAGGTTCTAGTGGGCTACAGTCCATAGGGTTGCAAAGAGCCAAACACAAGTGAACAACCTAACGATACCAAACCTTATCTTCAACTCCAAACATAACAAAATCAGTGGTATCAAATATTCTGTGAGGAAAAAAATTGGGACTAACTTTCTCTGACTCTCCAAAGCCCCGACTTGTAAAAACTAAGATCTGTGAGGGAGTTTGGGATCGACATGTAGACACTGCTATATTTCAAATGGATAACCAGTAAGGACCTTCTCTACAGCACATGGAACTCTACTCAATGTTACGTGGCAGTCTCGATGGGAGTGGAGTTTGGGGAGAATGGAAACATGTGTATGTATGGCTCAGTCCCTTTGCTGTTCACCTGAAACTATGATAACATTGCTAATGGGCTATCAGTTCAGTTCAGCTCAGTCACTCGGTCGTGTCCGATTCTGTAAGCCCATGGACTGCAGTACACCAGGCTTCCCTGTCCTTCACCAACTCCTGTAGCTTGCTCAAACTCATGTCCATCGCGTCAGTGATGCCATCCAACCATCTCATCCTCTGTCATCCCCTTCTTCTCCTGCCTTCAATCTTTCCCAGCATCAGGGTCTTTTCCAAGGAGTCAATTCTTTGCATCACGTGGACAAAGTATTGGAGTTTCAGCTTCAGCATTAGTCCTTCCAATGAATATTCAGGACTGATTTCCTTTAGGAAGGGCTATACCACAATACAAAATAAAAACTTAAAAAAAAAAAAACCCACTAAAATCTGTGGCAAGAGGGAAAAATAACATTGAATAGACATTCACATTAAATGTTCAATCCATTTTCAAAAGCAATGCATGGAATTTTTTAGGTAAACTGTTCAGTTCAGTTCAGTCGCTCAGTCTTGTCCGACTCTTTGCGGCCACGCCAGGTCTCCCTGTCCATCACCAACTGTCAGAGTTCACCCAAACTCACATGCATCGAGTTGGTGATGCCATCCAGCCATCTGATCCTCTGTCGTCCCCTTCTCCTCCTGCCCCCAATCCCTCCCAGCAGCAGAGTCTTTTCCAATGAGTCAGCTCTTCACATGAGGTGGCCAAAGTATTGGAGTTTCAGCCTCAGCATCTGTTCTTCCAATGAACACCCAGGACTGGTCTCCTTTAGGATGGACTGGCTGGATCTCCTTGCAGTCCAAAGGGACTTGCAAGAGTCTTCTCCAGCACCACAGTTCAAAAGCATCAATTCTTTGGTGCTCAGCTTTCTTCACAGTCCAACTCTCACATCCATACATGACCACAGGAAAAACCATAGCCTTGACTAGACGGACCTCTGTTGGCAAACTAATATCTCTGCTTTTTAATATGCTATCTAAGTTGGTCATAACTTTCCTTCCAAGGAGTAAGCGTCTTTTAATTTAATGGCTGCGATCACCATCTGCAGTGATTTTGGAGCCCAAAAAAATAAAGTCTGACACTGTTTCCACTGCTTCCCCATCAATTTCCCATGAAGTGATGGGACCAGATGCCATGATCTTCATTTTCTGAATGTTGAGCTTTAAGCCAACTTTCTCACTCTCCTCTTTCACTTTCATCAAGAGGCTCTTTAGTTCTTCTTTGCTTTCTGCCACAAGGGTGGTGTCATCTCCATATCTGAGGTTATTGATATTTCTCCCGGCAATCTGGATTCCAGCTTGTGCTTCTTCCAGCCCAGCGTTTCTCATTATATAATCTGCATATAAGTTAAATAAGCAGGGTGACAATATACAGCCTTGACGTACTCCTTTTCCTATTTGGAACCAGTCTGTTGTTCCATGTCCAGTTCTAACTGTTGATTCCTGACCTGCATACAGGTTTCTCAAGAGGCAGGTCAGGTGGTCTGGTATTCCCATCTCTTTCAGAATTTTCCACAGTTTATTGTGATCCACATAGTCAAAGGCTTTGGCATCATCAATAAAGCACAAATGTTTTTCTGGAACTCTCTTGCTTTTTTGATGATCCAGCAGATGTTGGCAATTTGATCTCTGGTTCCTCTGCCTTTTCTAAAACCAGCTTGAACATCTGGAGGTTCACAGTTCATGTATTGCTGAAGCCTGGCTTGGAGAATTTTGAGCATTACTTTACTAGCATGTAAGATGAGTGCAATTGTGCGGTAGTTTGAGCATTCTTTGGCATTGCCTTTCTTTGGGATTGGAATGAAAAGTGACCTTTTCCAGTCCTGTGGCCACTGCTGAGTTTTCCAATTTGCTGGCATATTGAGTGCTGCACTTTCACAGCATCATCTTCCAGGATTTGAAATAGCTTAACTGGAATTCCATCACCTCCACTAGCTTTGTTTGTAGTGATGCTTTCTAAGGCCCACTTGACTTCACATTCCAGGATGTCTGGCTCTAGGTGAGTGATCACACCATCGTAATTATCTGGGTCTTGAAGATCTTTTTTGTACAGTTCTTCTGTATATTCTTGCCACCTCTTCTTAATATCTTCTGCTTCTGTTAGGTCCCTACCATTTCTGTCCTTTATTGAACCCATCTTGGCATGAAATGTTCCCTTTATAGGGGACTGGAATGCAAAAGTAGGAAGTCAAGAAACACCTGGAGCAACAGGCAAATTTGACCTTGGAGTACAGAATGAAGCAGGGCAAAGGCTAATAGAGTTCTGCCAAGAGAATGCACAGGTCATAGCAAACACCCTCTTCCAACAACAGAAGAGAAGCCTCTACACATGGACATCACCAGACGGTCAACACCGAAATCAGATTGATTATATTCTTTGCAGCCAAAGATGGAGAAGCTCTATACAGTCAGCAAAAATAAGACCAGGAGCTGACTGTGGCTCAGATCATGAACTCCTTATTGCCAAATTCAGACTTAAATTGAACAAAGTAGGGAAAACCACTAGACCATTCAGGTAAGTAAACTGAGATGACCCTAAAATAGATTGCCTTTTCTTATGAATGCTCTGCCTTTTTTTTTTTTTTTTTTTATGAATCCTAAGTACGAAGGAAAATCAAAGGAGGCACAGAAAAAACACTTATGCAAGTACATTTATTCTACTTCTTCATAAATCACCACTCCTAAATTAACTGATTCACTGCACAGATATATTCATTACACAAACACTTTGGCATAGGCATAGTAGGTGCTGTATAAAGGGAAACTATTTAGACCTAAATAATGTTTACTAATATTTGCAGCAGAAGTAGCCCCATGTAAACAAGGAACCAGTGTACAGACCAAGATTCCCGGCGGTCTTTTTTCTTTCGGTAGATTACTAAACATGGAGACTTAATGGCCTGCTCCCTATTCCCCCAGAAACTTCCATATTTAAAATAAAAATCAACTTGTTTTTCTGTGTAATAATACTGCCTATAGGGCAACAGCAGGAGTTATCAAAATGAAGGGGTTAAACGTCCCCAGGTGGTATCCTTCTAGAACTCTCACTGGAGAACACTTTCCATGGCCTAAAAGAAAGTGGTCTTTCACCCCACATTCTCCTTCCTCATCTTTTCCTCTCAGCATCAAGAACAAATACATGTTTAAAACAAACAAAAAAGAAGTAGGTCTCATTTTCTTCTAGGTAGCCAGCAGTTTTCCCTCCTCAACATGAACTTATACTCTATGGGTATTACCCTCGCAGGGACTGATTTAACCCTTGTTTCAACCCCATGTGAATGCTTTGACAGAGTATTACAAATACTGATACTACTCAAGGTAAAAACAAACTGTTTACCACATGCGGGACTTTTTCTAACTGTTTCACAGGTTCATTTAAACTTGAGGAGCACTATGAGGCATGTTACTATTGTTATCCTAGTTTTACAGAAGATAAAACTGAGATACAGTTACTGACAAGGCAGACACAATTACTCAAGAGGCACATTTAACTGAAGCCTTAGCAGAAACCTCCACTCCCCCGGCATCAAGTTTCCATGTGGAGGACTTTCCATTAGCCCCGCAGTCCAGTCTCCTCCCAGCTTCCTGCCCAGGTGAGAAGTGAACTCTGTGAAAGGAGAGTCTGGGGGCAGGGTTTTCAGTGCTGGCCTGCCCACAGATGAGGCCAGGGGGCAGTCCAGGCTGCTCCCTCCAACACTGTGAGGGGAAATCGGTCTCAGTGGAGCGTGAAATACCAGAAAACCCACTTAGCCACAGTCCTCTAATCAGCTTCAGTCCTAATAACCTTGTGCTTGTCTACCTCCCATTGGTCGGTCTAGCCATTGGTCTCAAAATTGGGTGAGAAACAAGGGTATTAGTCAACTGTCCATCCTTTCAAGCCCTGGCACCAATAAGTTTTAAAACAGAAATGGGTGACAAGATCTTGGTGAAAAAGGTAAATATTTCTTTCACAAAATAAGTAAAACAAAACCCTCCTCAAAGAGATACAAGCACATACATACACAACACAGCTCAGCAAAGCATCTGCAGAGCAGGTCATTAGTGAACCCACTATCATGTGAGACAAGGCTATTCCTCCACTTTCTTCTCTGCGTTGGACCTCAAACCACCATCTCCTTTCCAGACAAAGCCACGTAGGTAACCTTCTCTACTGTTGTACCCTAATCCAAGGTAATGGAAAATTCCTTAGCTTTAGTAGTCAAATTATTTTCACAAAACAGGTTATACATTTCAATAATATATGTTATCTTCAGCCTGGCCAAGTCTGTATTTTTATCAATTGCATCAATTTCTACCATAGAAAGTACAGTGACAAAAATACTACCCACAATTCTGTCATCCAGGAATAAAAATGTCTCTAGTTCCTAGAGTTATCATCTGATCTTTCCTTTAATCTCAAAAAGCAATTTGTCTGATTTTAAACATACATTTAAAAAAGCTTTCATTCAGTAATATTGATTAGGAGGGGGGTGTTACAGATTTTAATGCAGATAACTTGAGCATTTTCCATAAAGGACCAAACAGTCAATATTTTTGGTTTTTCACAGCATAGGATATCTTTTGAAACTATTCAGATCTGCCATTACAGTCCAAAAGCAGCCATGGGTAACATGAAAATTAATGAACATGGCTGTATGCCAATAAAACTCTATTGACAAAAACTAGTCTCCGGCCAAATTTGGCTGTTCAGCTTTCGTTTGCTAACGCCTGGCCTGGACAGTCACTTGGCCTCAACAGGAAGCCTATGACATACTAAAGAAGCAAAAAGAAAGATGCTGTAGCCGACAGAAAAAAATCTAGGAACAACACAATCATTCTGCTGGTAGCAGGTACCCTGAGTGCTTGCCATTCCCATAAGTACCGAGTCTTCTGGGGACTTAGCATGGCCTTTTGATTAGGTGACTGAGTGATGCCCTTGTTCAGTAATAGCTCATCTGAAGTTACTCCCATGCAAAAAGCCAATCTGTAAAATACTGTGTTGATTATGATTCACAGAACTGTTAAGTCCAGGATTACCCTATATTTTACATGGATGATTATAGGAAAAATCATCCCAATGTTTCAAAAATAAATACAAAAGAAAACTGAGAGGCAACAGAAGCAACTGAATGAATCCTAGCTTATGTCTCTGACAGTTCCTTCACCTGGAAAACTCTCCCTGACTTTCCCTGTCCCATTTCCCTACCTACATCTTGTTCCTCATTTAGGTGTCTATTTAAACACCCTTTTCTCCAGAAAAACATGCCAGAGAGGTCAAGACACCTGCCATACACTTCAATGACACTGAACTTCATTACTCTTCTATAATTCCTTCCTAGCTTAATGTCTGCTTCCCTTCTAGACCACAAAGTCCAGAAACCTGCCTTGCTCAACACCTGGGGACAAAGCTGGAAATGAGACTTGGATTCAATAGAAGGCTTGAGTGTTTCAACCTGACACCCTGCACTGAGTGACTAAGTATACAGCTGGTGACGATCAGCAACGCATGACTTCACTCTGGGTCTTTCCCAGCCTCAGCAATGTACGATATGATGAAGTGGAAGAGGGAAGGCTATGACTAGGTGCCAGTAAGCAAACTGCCCCTACGTTTAAACAGAATCAGAGCGGGCTACCCATTCTTAGAAGTTTGAGGGGCTGGAGGGGAAAGCAAATGTGGTTTTAGTTAATGATAAAATTTTCATTAGCCTAGGCCCTAGCATATTCAAAGATATTTGGCAAGATAGATTTAAAAGAAATATGTGCACAGTTTCTTTATGTTTAAATACATACACACAGCATACATACATAAAAGCACAAATATTCACGTGCCTATAGAATTCCTTGAACTACTTGGGTATGAAAAATGGGTTATAAAATACATAAGGGTACAGTCCAAAGCAGGAAAATAACTAAATGTATGCCCTCCCCAAAGTAGTTGTACCTGGTAGAGGAATTTGGGTTAATTTAAATTTTTTCCCTTTTATTTATCAGTATTTTCTTCTTTCTATACAGTGATCACATAATTTAAAAAGAATTTTTTTAAGTCATTTAAAATAAAAATCCTTGATGATTAGACAATACTTCAAAGTTGTTTGAAAGAAACAATATACATAACGAAAATGTGAAACAGGACAATGCTGTATTACTTAACACAGCTTTGCTGACAGAGTTTAAAAAAAAAGTTTCTGACCTCCTTAAATGTTCACCCATTCCTACCAATACCATAATGATGATACATCTTACCATGGCGAGCATCAGCAGACAAAAGCGAAATAGTACCAATGCTGCGGGTGTTAACTTCAGCTTCTAACTACATCCTTACTTTTCCTGGAGCATGATATATTTTAAGTTGGCCTAATTTCTTTCTGGTCTTGGACTCTGAGAACTGCACTAACTTACCTAGCCAATTTTAGTGACCAAAATGCAATAGGAGCAGATAAAAAACTTTAAAAGTGAGATCTTCTTTCTTAAAGGTTATTTATATAGGTCAGAAATTGGCAGCCAGACATTGGAAATGCTGAAGTATTTACTTGAAATTTACTTCCATTGCTTACACTGGAGTCTTTAAATACATATACTAAGTATCTTTCATTAGAATTCTTGTGGTTATCTAACACCAGCCTATGACTAAATCAGAGAGATTATCAAACTTCCCATCTTAGAGTATGCTTTAATAGGTTACATTTCTTTTCATAAATACTAATCATTTCATAAATATTGTCTTGTGTCTAAACAATGTTCTATTGGCCAATAACAAAAGTTTAATCCATTATGCATGACTTAAAGGTATTTTTAAACTCCAGATGAAAATGAGATTCAACACCTCTTTACAAATGACTGAAATAAACCACACAAAACAAATTATTTAAGAGACTAGCTTTATGGTAGCAGAACTGCCCTCCAACCAATAACAATTATAAACAAATATAAAAGGCAATTTTGAAGGCACTGAAAAATAACCAAAAGCAGGCGAAAAGCGGATAATCTACAGCCCTTAAATAAGGGAGCCACACTGAGGAATAATTTACATTTGTACTGCTTATTCTGTTGGGGCACAACCAAGAGGTTTATGTTGAAGCAGATGGAACTCAAGCGGCAAACCACAGCCTTATTGGTCAGAATATAGGTCAGCCAAGGTAGCTAAACAGTAAGAAAACTCCCACCAAATGAGGAAGTCACGGAGCCCTAGATTTGCAAATGAATTCCACACTTATTGGCTACACCCATAACTATAAGACTTCCAGAATCCCAGAGAGGAAAGAACAACAGTGGAAACGTTTTCAGAAAGCTGGCAAATTCTAACAGCTGCCCACCTCGGACTTTGAAGCTCAAGTTGTACCAGGTGTCAGGGGCCTGGTAAAGGCCTCAGACTTTTCTGTGATGCCACAAAAGCATCATGGATTGAGAAAAAAGAACATCCTGACTACTGGATATTTTCTGGGAAATATAGGCAAAATGGAAACAGCATAAAAAAGAGCCTGTGTAACATTCAAGATGATTCCCAACTTAATACTTGTTGAACAAAACTCACCTCTTCTCTAGGGAACACAACAGAATCCCCAAGTTATAATGTAGCATCTGCCGTGTCTAGCATACAATGAAAAATTAATAGATATTTGAGGCAAATGGAAAATGCAACCCCATAATTAAAGATAAATCAGTGCACAGAAACAGACCTAAAAATAATCCAGAAAATGGAATCAGAGGATAAAGACTCTAACAATGCAAAACATATTAAAAGAATTTACAGGGAAAGACAGATTTACTGGGTAAAGAAATAGGAAATGTCAGGAGACATATAGAAACTGCAAAAAGTAAAAATAAAAAAAAAGAAGGTCTAGAACTTAAAACTACAATATCTGAAATAAAAACATACTGAATTAGATTAATAGCAAGTTGAACATAATAGAGAAAAAGGCCTGGTGAAATTGAGGTGTACCAGTATAAAGAATTAAGGCTGGGACTTCCCTGGTGGCCCACTGGTTGAGACTCTGCCTTCCAATGCACGGGGTGAGGGTTCAGTCAGGGAACTAAGATTCCACATGTCTTGTGGCCAAAAAACCAAAGCATAAAACAGAAGCAATATTGTAACAAACTCAATAAAGACTTTAAAAATGGTCCATATAAAAAATATCTTTAAAGAAAGAATCTAGGCTGAGGTACAGAGGAAAAAACTATGCTTTTAAAAGAGCTTCAATGATCTGCAGGGCAGTATCAAGTGGTCTAAACATGTAGACAGTAAAGAAGAGGAGAGAGAAAGGGGCAGGAAGAAATGTGTAAAGACACACGGGCCAGAAGTTTCCAAAATGGAGCAAAAACAGCACACCACAAAAGAGAAATCTTAGCCACAAGAAAACCTCATATAGTCATGAAAACCAAAGGTAACAACAACAAAACCTAAGAAGCAAAAAAGGACGTATTACACAGTGAGCACAATAATCAGAATGAAGGCAGACAGCTCATCAGAAACAGGACCAAACACAAAAAACAACATCTTCAAATCACTGAAAGAAAGCAGAGGAAAAATGGTCAACCTAGAATTCTATTGACAACAAAATTATCTTTCAAAAATGAATGAAAAATTTAAAATCTCCCCATGAATGAAAACTGAGAGAATCTGTCTGATTGCAAGAAATACTAAAGAAAGCTCTTCAAACTAAAGAGAAGTGATGCCAGATGTAAATTTTAAGCGACAGAAAGAAATGAAGAACCTTGGAAAGAGTGAATTTATCAGATCAGATCAGATCAGATCAGTTGCTCAGTCGTGTCCGACTCTTGGCGACCCCATGAATCGCAGCATGCCAGGCCTCCCTGTCCATCACCGACTCCCAGAGTTCACTGAGATTCATGTCCATCAAGTCAGTGATGCCATCCAGCCATCTCATCCTCTGTCGTCCCCTTTCCCTCCTGCCCCCAATCCCTCCCAGCATCAGTCTTTTCCAATGAGTCAACTCTTCGCATGAGGTGGCCAAAATACTGGAGTTTCAGCTTTAGCATCATTCCTTCCAAAGAAATCCCAGGGCTGATCTCCTTCAGAATGGACTGGTTGGATCTCCTTGCAGTCCAAGGGACTCTCAAGACTCTTCAACATGAAAGACTACTTCTCATAATTTCCTTAAGATATACCAATTAGATATATTATATTAAATATAAATACAGTTTATGTATACAAGTATTTTCAGGATTTGAAATAGCTCAACTGGAATTCCATCACCTCCACTAGCTTTGTTCATAGTGATGCTTTCTAAGGCCCACTTGACTTCACATTCCAGGATGTCTGGCTCTAGGTGACCCTAAAAGATGATGCTGTGAAAGTGCTGCACTCAATATGCCAGCAAATTTGGAAAACTCACCAGTGGCCACAGGACTGGAAAAGGTCAGTTTTCATTCCAATCCCAAAGAAAGGCAATGACAAAGAATGCTCAAACTACCGCACAATTGCACTCATCTCACACGCTAGTAAAGTAACGCTCAAAATTCTCCAAGCCAGGCTTCAGCAGTACGTGAACCATGAACTTCCAGATGTTCAAGCTGGTTTTAGAAAAGGCAGAGGAACCAGAGATCAAATTGCCAACATCCACTGGATCATCAAAAAAGCAAGAGAGTTCCAGAAA
This sequence comes from Bos mutus, assembly GCF_027580195.1. Classification (NCBI taxonomy): domain Eukaryota; kingdom Metazoa; phylum Chordata; class Mammalia; order Artiodactyla; family Bovidae; genus Bos; species Bos mutus. The sequence goes on along the minus strand of NC_091642.1, from coordinate 42,453,647 downwards.
AACATCTCTTTCTGCTTTATTGACTATGCCAAAGCCTTTGATTGTGTGGATCACAATAAACTGTGGAATATTCTGAAAGAGATGGGAATACCAGACCACCTCACCTGCCTCTTGAGAAACCTGTATGCAGATCAGGAAGCAACAGTTAGAACTGGACATGGGACAACAGACTGGTTCTAAATAGGAAAAGGAGTACATCAAGGCTGTATATGGTCACTGTGCTTTTTTAACTTATATGCAGAGTACATCATGAGAAACGCTGGGCTGGAAGAAGCACAAGCTGGAATCAATATTGCCGGGAGAAATATCAATAACCTCAGATATGCAGATAACACCACCCTTATGGCAGAAAGTGAAGAGGAATTAAAAGTGTCTTGATGAAAGAGGAGAGTGAAAAAGTTGGCTTAAAGCTCAACATTCAGAAAACAAAGATCATGGCATCTGGTCCCATCACTTCATGGCAGATAGATGCAGAAACAGTGGAAACAGTGTCAGACTTTAGTTTTGGGGGCTCCAAAATCACTGCAGATGGTGACTGCAGCCATGAAATTAAAAGACGCTTACTTCTTAGAAGGAAAGTTATGACCAACCTAGATAGCATATTGAAAAGCAGAGACATTACTTTGCCAACAAAGGTCCATCTAGTCAAGGCTATGGTTTTTCCAGTAGTCATGTATGGATTTGAGAGTTGGACTGCGAAGAAAGCTGAGTGCTGAAGAATTGATGCTTTTGAACTGTGGTGTTGGAGAAGACTCTTGAGAGTCCCTTGGACTGCAAGGAGATCCAACCAGTCCATTCTGAAGGAGATTAGTCCTGGGTGTTCTCTGGAAGGAATGATGCTAAAGCTGAAACTCCAGTACTTTGGCCACCTCATGTGAAGAGTTGACTCATTGGAAAAGACTCTGATGCTGGGAGGGATTGGGGGCAGGAGGAGAAGGGGACAACAGAGGATGAGATGGCTGGATGGCATCACCAACTCAATGGATGTGAGTTTGAGTAAACTCCGGGAGTTGTGATGAACAGGGCGGCCTGGTGTGCTGTGATTCATGGGGTGACAAAGAGTCGGACATGAATGAGTGACTGAACTGAACTGATAGAAATATTTTATATATATTTAACATATTATATTAAAAGTAAAATATTGTATTATACAATTTGTAACAAATACAGATGTAAAATGTATGAAGACTAGAGTGCAATGGATGGGGAGGGGCAAATGAAACCATATGTTGTAGGATTCTTACATTTTTATACAAAGTAGTAAAGTATTAATTCAACAAAGACTTTTTATTAAGGATAAATTTCATAATCTTCAGAGAAACTACAAAAACTATGCATAATAGTGTACCTGAAAATCTGAGAAATTAAAATGTAAATTAAAATATATTCAACTAAATAACAAGAAGGCTGTGCTTTGCTTATTCACTCAGACTCTTTGCGACCCCATAGACTACAGCCCACCAAGCTCCTCTGTCCATGGGATTCTCCAGGCAAGAATACTGGAGTGGGTTGCCATTTCCTCCTCCAGGGGAATCTTCCCAACCCAGGGATCAAACCCAGGTCTCCTGCATTGCAGGCAGATTCTTTACCATCTGAGCCATCAGGAAAGCCCAAACAACAAGAAGGGAGAAAAGGAATTACAGGATTTAAGAAAACGTTTAAAAGATAGGACAAATTGGAAGCAACAAAATGATATATATAAAACTAGCCATATCAATAATTACAGTAAATAAACTGAACATTTCAATTAAAAGGCAGATTGCCAGAATACATCAAAAATAATCCCCAACTATTAAAAACACTGGTTTTTAAATGCACAGATAGATGTGTTTTAAATGTAAAGACACAGATAGAAAAACCAGTGGATATACCAATACAACCTTAATACAAAAACCAGGCGAAGAGAGGAAAAGAAAACTGTAGGCCTCTATCACCCAGAAAACATATATGCAAAAATCCTTAACAGAATACCATAAGGTATAGGACGGATGAATAGAACAATGCAGGAGAATAGAAGTCAGAATAGAGGAATGCATAGATGGTCAACTGTTTCTGGTTTTTTTTTTTTACCAGGAGGCCAAAATAATTAGTTGGTTTAAGGATGGTCTTTTCAACAAATTAGACAGCAACAAATAGATATCCATATGGAAAGAATAATGAATCTTGACATCAACATCTCACATAGAACTGAAATGAAGTGAAATAAAAGTAGCTCAGTCGTGTCTGACTCTTTGTGACCCCATGGACTATACAGTCCATGGAATTCTTGAGGCCAGAATACTGGAGTGGGTAGCCTTTTCCTTCTCCAGGGGATCTTCCCAACCCAGGGATTAAATCTAGGTCTCCAGTATTACAGGCAGATTCTTTACCAACTGAGCCACAACTAACCAAAGTTAAAACTATAAAGCAAGAAAACAGGAGAATGTCTTTGTGACCATTAAGTAGGCAAAGCACTATCAGTTCAGTTCAGTTCAGTTGCTCAGTCGTGTCCGTCTCTTTGCGACCCCATGAACCACAGGCTTCCCTGTCCATCACCAACTCCCGGTGTTCACCCAAACCTATGTCCATTGAGTTGGTGATGCTATCCAACCATCTCATCCTCTGTTGTCCCCTTCTCCTCCTGCCCTCAATCTTTCCCAATATCAGGGTCTTTTCCAGACAGCTCTTCGCATCAGGTGGCCAAAGTACTGGAGTTTCAGCTTCAACATCAAGCCGTCCAATGAACACCCAGGACTGATCTCTTTTAGGATGGACTGATTGGATCTCCTTGCAGTCCAAGGGACTCTCAAGAGTCTTCTCCAAAACCACAGTTCAAAAGCATTAATTCTTTGGCGCTCAGCTTTCTTCACAGTCCAACTCTCACATCCATACATGACTACTGGAAAAACCATAGCCTTGACTATGTGGACCTTTGTTGACAAGTAATGTCTCTGCTTTTGAATATGCTGTCTAGGTTGGTCATAACTTTCCTTCCAAGGAGTAAGCATCTTTTAATTTCATGGCTGCAATCACCATCTGCAGTGATTCTGGAGCCCCCCAAAATAGCCAGGAACTGTTTCCACTGTTTCCCCATCTATTTGCCATGAAGTGATGGGACCGGATGCCATGATCTTCGTTTTCTCAATGTTGAGCTTTAAGCCAACTTTTTCACTCTCTTCTTTCACTTTCACCAAGAGGCTTTTTAGTTCCTCTTCACTTTCTGCCATAAGGGTGGTGATATCTGCATATCTGAGGTTATTGATATTTTTCCAGGCAATCTGGATTCCAGCTTGTGCTTCTTTCAGCCCAGCGTTTCTCATGATGTACTCTGCATATAAGTTAAAAAAGCACAGTGACCATATACAGCCTTGTCGTACTCCTTTTCCTATTTGGAACCAGTCTGTTGTTCCATGTCGAGTTCTAACTGTTGCTTCCTGACTTGCATACAGGTTTCTCAAGAGGCAGGTGAGGTGGTCTGGTATTCCCATCTCTTTCAGAATATTCCACAGTTTATTGTGATCCACACAATCAAAGGCTTTGGCATAGTCAATAAAGCAGAAAGAGATGTTTTCCTGCCTTATTAGGCAAAGCACCATGGGTAGGAGAAAACACTGATAAACTGGACTGCATCAAAATTAAAACTGCTCCTTTTTGAAGGAATCAAAAAACAATCAAGAAAATGAAGAAGCAACCACTATCTGAAAAATCTTTACAATACATATATCTGACAAAAGACTTGTACCTAGAATACACTAATTATCAATACTAAAAGAACTGAAAAGCATAAAAAGTCAAGAATAAAAGTCACAAAACCCAGTTTTTGAAATAGAAAACAACTTTACTAGATACTTCATAAAAGAAGACACAGGAATAGCCAATAAGTACAAGCAAAGTTTTTCAACATCATTATCATAAAGGAAATCAGGAAACCACAAGATATCATCCACTAGAGTGTTAATATTGAAAAGACTGACAATAATAGCAAGTGCTGGCAAAGGCTTGGATCATATTGGAGATTCTCATACATTGCTGATGGGCATGTTTAATTATATAACCCCTTTGGGAAAATATTTGACAATTTTTTATAAAATTAAACATACACTTATCCTGTGATGCATGTCTAAGTGTATATCCAAAAGCAATGAAAACATGTGTCCATAAAGAGACTTGTATGTTATATTCATAATAGCCAAAAATTGTAACCACCCAAATGTCCTTCAATAAACAGATAACTTCATATGATGGAATACTATTCAGCAACATAAAGAAACACCTATTGATACATGGAACAAACAGAACTCTCAAAAACACCATTAAGTGAAGCAAACACAGCCAGACACACAAGAACACTCTGTATAACGCTACCAAGTTCTGGAATAGGCAAAACCAAGCTTTGTTGACAGAAACCACACTACTGCTTACTTCTGAGGTGGGACAGCGGACTCAAAATGGCAGAAGGGAATTTTCTGGGTGACGGAAATGTTCTATACCTTGAGAGAGACAACAAAATTTGCACATTGTATAGTATGCAAAATTATATCCAAATTTTTAAAAAGTTCACAAACAGCTTCCTTTGACGAAGGAGATATGGTCTCTCACAGGTCAAAGCTATCTCTCTTATTATCTTTGGGGAGAACTTCTAAAGCCTCAAAACCAGAAGGTGTATATTTAGTCACGCCGTTTTTTTTAATATACACCCAAACAAAGCAAAGGAAAAAGAACCATTATCTGATTCCTATCAAAATTCTCTTTTTGATATTTGCTCCAACTTAGTGGAATTAAAACAATCTTCCCTTTGAAAGTGAAAAGTGAAAGTACAAGCTGCTCAGTTGTGTCCAACTCTTTGCGACCCCATGGACTATACAGTCCATGGAATTCTTCAGGCCAGAATATTGGAGTGGGTAGCCTTTCCCTTCTCCAGGGGATCTCCCTAACTCAGGGATCAAACCCAGGTCTCCCACATTGCAGGTGGATTCTTTACCAACTGAGCTATTTACCCCACTAACAAATTAAAGTTTACTTCTAACAGCACAATGAAAAACAGAAGTCAAAAAATAAGTTATGAAACATAAATCCAAATGTTCTAATATCTTACTATTCTAAAATATTTATTAAATTCCTACTGTATTCCAGGCAAGATGATAGTTACTAGGGAAATGAAAATGAAAAACTTCCACCTTATTATTGAAGAGTTCTCAGTCAGGGGAAGATAAATTACTGCAAAGTGTAAGTAAATAAATAGAATATAAGTTAGTAATTTACAATTACCAATTTAATTGGCAATTAAATTTAAATTGGTAATTTAAATTTCCCCACTGGGGGAAAATATATCACTTCTTTTCCCTCTAAAACCATAATATTTAATAATGATCAATAATATACAAAAAGTAAACATAGTAAATTCAGTTATTCTTTTTGAAGGACAAACCTTTTTGTAACCCAAGAAAAAAAGAACCCCAATACATTTTAAAGGAAATGATCTCCACAGCAAAGGGGATTAGATAATTTGTACCACTTGCCCACATCCTCCATTCTAACCTCACAGCTGGTTTGCCTTAGGTGGGTGCGGATAGGAGGTAAATCTGAAGGCTGGTCAGACTATGCCTCAAAATCAAGCAATGGGCTGAGTCAATTCTCACCCTCAGGACACTAATTGTGATACAAATCCCTTCCCCTCTGTTCTCTCCTGAGCCAACTTTTATTCCCTCTATTGCAATTACCCATTTCAAAACCAGCGGTGACCTCCAACATTGCCAAAGCCAATGGTTGATTCTCAATTCTCATTTAGTATGACCTATTGGCAGCACGCAACACGGCTGTCCTCTTGCTTGCATTTGAAATGCTTTCTTTACTTTGTCCCCAGAACACCGTACACTCCACTGTCCGCCTTCCTTCCAGCAGTTTCTTCTCACTCTCCTTTGTGTGCTCTTTCTTATCTCTGTGAGTTCTGCCCAGAAGTTCCTTCAATTCTCAGATCTCTTCCTTATTATCACTCACTCTCTAGGTCAGCAGTTCTCAAACATGTTGGTCTCAGGTCTCCTTTACACTTTAAAAATTAATAAGAAACTCAAAAAGTTTTTTGTGTATGAGCATGATACCTATAGATAATTACTACGTTAGAAAACAGAAAAATTTTAAATATTAATGCATCTAAAAGCAACTATCAGTTCAGTTCAGTTCAGTTGCTCAGCCGTGTCCGACTCTTTGCGACCCCATGAATCGCGGCACGCCAGGCCTCCCTGTCCATCACCAACTCCCGGAGTTCACCCAGACTCACATCCGTCGAGTCGGTGATGCCGTCCAGCCATCTCATCCTCTGTCATCCCCTTCTCCTGCCCCCAGTCCCTCCCAGCATCAGAGTCTTTTCCAATGAGTCAACTATCAACATAAATAACATACTTCAATAGAAATACATTTTCCAAAATAAAAATATATACATTAGTAAGAAGAATAGCATAATTTTACATTTTTAAAACATATTCCTCACACCTAGCTTAATAGAAAAAAGCAGATTCCCACATCTGTGTCAGCATTCAATCTGCGACAATGTCACACATGCTTCTGGAAAACACTACTGAACGGCACATTCAGTATTATTATAAAAAGTTTTAACTCTGCAGACCTCCTTATAGAGGTCCAGGGAGCCCACAGATCCCTATTAGACTTTGAGAACTACTTTAGATGCTCTCATCCAAGCCCATGGTTTTTAAATACCATCTCTTCTAGGACAGCTCTCAATTAAAAAGATACCTCTGGGCTGGATTCTTTAAACTCCAGGTTCAAATAGCCAACTGCCTATGCAATATTCTCACTCAGATGTCTAACAGGTAACTATTTTAACTAATAAAGTCTTTACTCCCCACCTGCCCTATGACTCCAACATTTTCCTCCTGCACTTTTCTCCCATCTCAGTAAATAATAACTTTAACTTAACAACAACTCAGGTCAAAATCTTGTGAGAAACCCAGGATGCCTCTGTTTGTTTCAAATCCACATCTAACCCTCTATCCAAATTAGATGAGCTTCCTTCAGGAATATATCTGCAATCTCGCCACTTCTTATCTCTCCACTATTCCTTCCACCCTGGTGCAGAATTACACATCTTGGCCTAGGCTTTGGCAACAGCCTCCTACCTGGTCTGCAAGCATCTTCTTGTGTCCCCTAGGCATAATCTTCACACAGCAACCAGAGGGACTTAATGTATAAGTCAGATCATAAGTCACTTCTCTGCTTAAGACTGCAGGTACCTTCTCACCTCACTCAGAGCAAAAGTCAGACTTTTCATCAGAGCCTACAGAGGTGACAGCTGGGGCAGGACTACTTCTCCAAACTCTAAAAGCTCTCCCCTTGCACACTGCACTATAGCCACGCCGGCCTCTTAGTCTACATGCTTACACTCTCTCCTCAAGGTCTTTGAGATTACAGTTTCTTCTGCCAGAAGCCCAATCCCCTCAGATCGCCTTGACTGAGGTTTGTTCCCTGGATCAGCACTCAAACAATCCACCTGGAAGATGCCGTTCTCACCGCCACTTCATAACCTTTCCCTGTTTTATTATTCTTCCTAAAACTTGCCATTACCTGACACATTTGTCTGCTCTTTGTCTATTTTCCCTGCCCTCATGCAATGAGAAGATGGCCTTTGTCTGCTTCAGTGCTGTATCCCAGTACCTAGAACATTGTCTACTGGAGAGCAGGTGCTCAACGTGTATTGTTTGAGTGGATGAACAGAGATGTGAGTCCAAGTAGCTTTGGGAGTTGAAGGCAGATGTGATGAGGTGGAAAGGCCGAGAGAACCACATGCGAACCAGCACCGTGAAGAGGAAGAAACCATAAAAGTGGAAAAAGCAGCACTACCAAACAGAGGCTATAAATAAGAGGAGACAAGAACTACTGTTGGATAGCACTCCTACAGGTCAGAGAACTCAGTAATTACCAAACATTTGTTCATCCCTAATAGTAGCTCTCAAAATTCATTCAAAATACACAAACATATTTGGAACATGAATGTTTCCTTTGACTGTCACCTGAATCAATTCAGTACAATGTTCTACTCTGTATGGACATGATTCTTTTCTTATACAACAAAGAAAGAAAGGCCCGTACAGAGGAAAATGATTAGCCTACTTAGCCTACTTGCCAAACTTTCAGGCTCTACCCTAACTTCTCAGTCATCTTCACAAAGTGGTTCCAAGAGAGAGACAACACTAGAATAGAAACTAGGTTCTTACTGCCGCTGAAATTCACGGAAATGGACCAGAAAACCCCACAGTAAATCACTCTGGTCACAACTCTAAGAATGGGTGTCAGGGTTACTTCATCAAAATTAATATCAAATTCACAGTGCCATAAACAGCACCTACATTAACAAATGTTTTATCCAAAAAGAGTTTTTTAAAAATATTTTTCTTCATTCTGACCAAAAAAAAGAAAAGCAACACATACGGACTCAAATCACAGCCAGCACACCAAATTCAGGTGATGACAGCTGTGCCCAGTCATCAGCTGTCCCTCTTGGAGGGACCATGAGAATGTTAGAACAGTAAGCATACCTTTAAATGTTTGTCTTAACAGTTGTTTTTCTGACTGTGTGGAAGTTTGAAAACGACTGCATTAATAATTGACATTTTCCCATCAAATATTTAGGAAAGAAAACAAATTCTAGAAATGAGCTATTACTTATATAATCTTCGTTTCATTTCTATTATGGTTTCTTTCCCAAATTAACACAGGCAGCAATAAATATATGCCGTCAAAAAATACTCACATATCTTCAAATGTGATATTAAAAAAGATATCAGAATAGTGCTTCAAGATTAAAAACCTCTGCATAACAAAGAGAAAAAGACCTATTCACATCAAGAAAGCTTTCTTCATTTTATTAAAAGGTTTCTTAAGAATTCATCTAAAATTAGTGAACTTTCCTTGTCAATTTATTTAAAATATCAATGGTATAACTTTCAGAAATGTACTCTGCTGAAAAATATAACTGTGATGAGAAAAAGAAAACACTAGGAGAATTCTATGTTCTCAAAATCTGAGCAAAAATAATAAATAGTGATCCTTTGGGTTGAATAGTTTGAAAGTCTGAATATATTTGCAACATGAGATGCAAACCAGTTTCCTCTTTAGAAACTATTTCCACCAATTCCAATTCAAAGTAAACACTACAATATTTTTAATACAAACAAACAGCCATTTTTTCAAAACTAAATGTGAAGATCTGTTAAGCTAACACATTTTACAAAATTAAAACTTCCAAACACAGCTACTCAAAAAAAATCATAATAAACATTCCTAAACCCCTGAAATATTAATCTTGAAATTTCTAATCATAATGTGGTCTTATGTAAATGTACAGTGGACAAATTATGCTATTAATCTAGCTGGCATGCTTACCAGGTTATTTTTCTGATTCCTTCCACAGCAAATATTTAAAACACAATACCAATTTTCATAACCTCAAAATACATAAATGTTTCAGGAAATCGTTATCCCTACTGTAGTCATCATAACTTGAGCTTTCTTCCAATTTAAATCAACACTGATTCCATTTAACATTTGCTTAGCACCATACTACATACTGTGGAAAATTCTGAAAGAGATGGGAATACCAGACCACCTGACCTGCCTCTTGAGAAACCTATATGCAGGTCAGGAAGCAACAGTTAGAACTGGACATGGAACAACAGACTGGTTCCAAATAGGAAAAGGAGTACGTCAAGGCTGCGTATTATCACCCTGCTTATATAACTTATATGCAAAGTACATCATGAGAAACGCTGAGCTGGAGGAAGCACAAGCTGGAATCAAGATGGCTGGGAGAAATATCAATAACCTCAGATATGCAGATGACACCACCCTTATGGCAGAGAGTGAAGAGGAACCAAAAAGCCTCTTGATGAAAGTGAAAGAGGAGAGTGAAAAAGTTGGCTTAAAGCTCAACATTCAGAAAAGGAAGATCATGGCATCTGGTCCCATCACTTCAAGGCAAATAGATGGGGAAACAGTGTCAGACTTTATTTTGGGGGCTCCAAAATCACTGCAGATGGTGATTGCAGCCATGAAATTAAAAGACGCTTACTCCTTGGAAGGAAAGTTATGACCAACCTAGATAGCATATTCAAAAGCAGAGACATTACTTTGACAACAAAGGTCCATAAAGTCAAGGCTATGGTTTTTCCAGTAGTCATGTATGGATGTGAGAGTTGGACTATAAAAAATCCTGAGTGCCGAAGAACTGATGCTTTTGAACTATGGTGTTGGAGAAGACTCTTGAGAGTCCCTTGGACTGCAAGGAGATCCAACCAGTCCATTCTAAAAGAGATCAGTCCTGGGTGTTCATTGGAAGGACTGACGCTGAAGCTGAAATTCCAATACTTTGGCCACCTGATGCAAAGAGCTGACTCATGTGAAAAGATCCTGATGCTGGTAAAGATTGAAGGCAGGAAGAGAAGGGGACGACAGAGGATGAGATGGCTGGATGGCATCACCGACTCAGTGGACATGAGTCTGAGTGAACTCCGGGAGTTGGTGATGGACAAGGAGGCCTGGCATGCTGCGATTCATGGGGTCGCAAAGAGTCAGACACGACTGAGCGACTGAACTGTACTGAACTGATGAAAGCATCAAAACCAGAACCCTGGTAACAATTACATGGGGCAAGAGAGGAGATAAAACCAGGACTGCTCAAGCTCATGAGTTTAAAGAGATCCCATCTTAAAACTGGAACTTCACAGAACTATGCCCTCAGGATACGGGCAATGAGAAATAAACTTGCTCCACCATAAGAGAAAACAAACTGCTTTTTAACCCTAGCAGCGTTTGGAGGGGTGGGGTGAGGCACAGCAGTGGTCTGGGTGGAAAATCTCCCTTGAGAATTCATAGCCAACAACTACTACTCATGTGGTTTGTGGTCTAAGTTTAAACTATGTGCTTTGAGAAATCCCAAGCAGAGAACTTAATTTAAAGACTATCCAGATTGATGGTACCTAGAGGTACCTGGCAGAAGCAAATATAAACAAACCCTGGAAAAACCTCTTGTTAATCATGACCCCAAAGAACTCGCACAGATAAAATTTTCAAGGAACATGAGCTCACAGTCAATAAATCATAAACACAAGGAAACAAGATACTATGAATGAGCACCAACATGAAATGGGCAAATGAAATCAGATCTGAAAAGACTTGGAATCCTAGAATTATCAGCATAAAATAAGTGTACTTAATATATCTCAATAAAGCAAAATTTGAAAAGAAGCTAAGTTTTATTTTAAAAAATATTACTAAGCTGTTCTTTAGGGAAATTCTTTACTTAATCCGCTGAGCTGTGACACAAACATAGCTAAAGTGTCTGATTCATGAAGGCTCAGTCTGTGACTCATTACTATCCATGTTCAATTTAAGACAGCCCACCCACAAAGTTTTAAAAGAATCTAGAAACAGATAATGAAGATTTCACAGAATGTCAGGCTCAGTTTCACTACCACATCACCTGATGACAAGAAAACCTTGTACTACCCACATCAACCAGAACACAGAGGGCTAACCAGTCTCCTAGGGCTAAACTTTCAGGCATTACACTTGGCACCATTCACTGACCCCATCACCAAAGATTACCTTCAACCACTGTAAGGTTATCACTTCATCTCTCCTAACCTTAGAACTTCTAAGGCACCTCTAGGGAAACCATTGTCCTAAAGCAGGTCAGTCTATAGGAATTCCAACTGGAAGGCCTATGAGTTAAGTACCAAATCCAAGACTGATTGTGTCCCTACAGGAGAATTATAGGCATGATGAAAACTGGAAATAATACTCTTGTGAACATGTTTTACTTCTTCGTAGGTTTTTTACTTCTGTAGGTTTACTTCTGCAGGTTTTACTTCTGTAGGTTCTTTATGCCACAGTGATTCTCAGTCTTTACTTCCTCAAGGAAGTAAAGCTTTCTTTAAACACAATTTTGTGGAAGTTCACTACATAAAATATAGAAAAGCAGAGCTGCTGGAGGTCAAAAGTCTTGCCCTCCTCCCTCAAGGTATATTTGGAATCCGAAGGGCAATAAGGAACCATGTCTGAAAAACACTGGCCTGGAATGATGGTATAAGGACAACGATGATAATTTAACAATGATATCTTTACAGAAGAATAATAAGCATCAATACAGTATAGTCCCACCTCCATGTCAGCCTGTTCTGAGTATTGTGTATACTCAGATTTGTTGGACACTTTGCGACCCCTTCAGGCTCCTCTATCCATGGAATTTTTCACACAAGAATACTGGAGTGGGTTGCCATTTCCTCTTCTGTGGGATCTTCCCCACCCGGGGATCGAATCTGTGACTCCTACATTAGCAGTGGATTCTTTACCACCATGCCACATGGGAAGCCGTCCTGAATAGAAGGCATGTATTAAATGCTGACCTGTCTCAGTTATCATTACTTTCTCTGTTTCAGAACTCTGACTCCTAGAAGCACAGAAATTTTCAGTTCAAGAGAAGCCATATTTGTACTGTGAACGTCTATCTAAGAGATTGCAAAGCAGCATCACTCAGGTTTCCACAGGTCACTACAGCTGCCTGACCTAGTGTTGAACACTTATAAAATATTTAGGCAAAAAAAAAAACAAAAACAAAAAACGAGGAAAAAGTGCTCAGCTAACCAGTATATGAAGCATCAAGTACCTTAAGAAGCTCACAGGACCAAACTATCTAAAATCAGGATTTGAGAAGTTTCTTGTAAACGGGAAAAACTGAAGTTACCTGTCATAGATGGGTTACCTCAATGAAAGAAAAAAGAGATTTCAAATTTTACAGGTCAATGGGGAATTTCCAGTACTTCCTTCATGCATTTGTAATGGGAAATTCACAAGTCAGGTTCTTTGTATAATGTGTCAGAAGTGATGTGGGTTTTCTCATCATATTCTTAACTGGCATTTGTTATTTTACAAGATACCATGAAAACTAGTGGCATTTATGGAGTTCTTGTTTCTTTTAATATTTCTGTCCTGCCACAGTGTCCTAATGTGGAGCGGTATTAACTGAACTGAATGAGAATTAGGTCTACCTAATAATGGGATGGAATAATTTATGTTATCATCCACATGGAGTACTTTGTTGCCACTTTTTAGCATGATGTAAAAGAAAGCTTAAAAATGGGAAAAACACTTAAGTTATACTGAGCAAAGATGGATCTGCTGCTGCTGCTAAGTTGCTTCAGTCGTGTCCGACTCTGTGCGACCCCATAGACAGCAGCCCACCAGGCTCCCCCGTCCCTGGGATTCTCCAGGCAAGAACACTAGAAAACTTTAATTCTAATTTTGAACTTTTTACAAGGTATACATAGTCCTGAGAATAAAATCTTGAAGCAGCCACACCAAAATATTATCAGTGGCTACCTCTGAATGGTGGCTTTTTTTTGTTGTTTTAACTTAATACTTACCAAACTTTCTACTTAGAATCAGGAAAACAGTACATTTAAAAATAAAAAGAAATTTCCCTTTTAGTAAAATTGATACAATATACCAGAAGTTCCAAGGTTTGCATATTTCATAAATTTTGAGACTCATATCCAAATGTCAGACCTGTGTGCCTGTGTAGCCAAACTCCAGCCACACCTGCTTTGGAGGCAACAGCTGCTCATCAGGGCTCAGGTGAGTCAAGCCTAATTGTTCCTGGCAGCTTCCCTGGTGACTCAGTTGTAAAGAGTCCATCTGCCAAGCAGGAGACGTGGGTTTGATCCCTGGGTCGGGAAGATCCCCTAGAGAAGGGAATGGCAACCCACTCCAGTAATCTTGCCTGGGAAATCCCACAGACAGAGGAGCCTGGCGGGCTGGAGTCCATGCAGTCACAGGAGAGTCAGACATGACTTAGTGAGTGAGTATGCAACACGCAGTGTAATAGGCTCAGTGTGGGAAAGGACACGCAGAAACAGGGAGGCACACTTCCCAGTTCTCAGCCCATCACAACAGAACTGACACTGTTTGGCTGTAACCCCATCAGTGACTGCACCAGGCCTATCTAGAAGCCTTTGCTTCTGTGAGGATGAGGCCTATTTAACTGTTTGTTTTAAGACTGCCTTTGTATTAACACAAAGCAGAAAAAAATCCTTGGACACATTTGCAATCTGAATGTCACCACGGTGTAATCAGTGGGGCAGAGTAATTGTTCAAAGCACAGTCCGTGAAATCAGACAAATCTAGGTTCGGGTTCTGGCTCCACCATTTTCTAGCTGCACAGGCTTGGGCAAGCTTTGTAATGTCACAAGCTTCAGGTTATCCATCTTTCAAAGAAGGTTGCCACACCAACCCGCCCAGGATTTTAGTGAAGATTCAAAATACTTCTCGGTATACAGAGCCTCTGCTAATTTAATAAAAATATTTTAGAAGTCTAAATATACAGATTTTCAACTCATGCAGCCCACTACTGGGGATCAAAAAAAGAGATAAGATTTATTCCTAAACTTAAAACACATCTTTCAGGGCAATGTCCAAGCTATATACACACTTCAAAACAATCACCTGAGCCAAAACTAAGCACTTGAATAGATGGTTCTATATTTTAAAGGATTCAGGCTCTGAAACAAGTTTGTGAACCATGCAAGAAGATTTCTAGCAAAATCTCATCATTCCTTATCTATATCATCTTCAATAACTATATTGAAAGTATCTATCTGGGCACTGGTGCAAATGCTAGAGACACAACAGGATTATATCTGAAACATCAAGGTCCACTCTCACTCCCAATGAAAGTGAAAGTGTTAGTCACTGAGTTATGTCTGACTCTTTGTGACCCCATGGGCTGTAGCTCTACAGGCTCCTCTGTCCATGGAATTCTCCAGATAAGAATACTGGAGTGGGTAGATATTTCCTTCTCCAGGGGATCTTCCTGATCCAGAGATTGAACCTGGGTCTCCTGCATTGCAGGCAGATTCTTTACGGCCTGAGCCACTGGGGAAGGCCTGTACTTCCTATACTGGCTGCATAAGCAATTCAGAAGGCATCAACAAAGATAACAGAGCCTCTGTTAGAAAGAGGACCTATTTTAATGATGTCTCATACCAACAATATATTCTCAGTAAAATTATAAGTTAGAAAATACTTGATTTTAATTTGCTAATTAATGCTATAAATATAATTATAAACCAAATAAGAATCCATGAAATGGGAAAAAGTAACAAAAAATTGTGAAGAAGGTAGAGCAGAAGGTTACAATTCCATAAACATTTGGATCTTTTTCCAACCCTGCTTCACAAAGGGGAAAGGGCATGGTATCCAGTCTTTATTGCACACAATACTGGACAGGCAGACCTAGTGCTGAATCCCATGTCTGCCTTTCCTCTCTCAGAAGTAGGAAGCCGGTTATTTAACCACTTGGAACCTCAGCAGCCTCATCTAGAAAAGCAGGACTTGTTTAACGTTCTCATGATGGTGTGATGACTGGCACAGGGTACATTTAAAGTATTCTACATTGGTAGACGGGGAAAAAACCCTCAAGTATCAACGTGACTTACAACATGACACAGGCTATGCCATAGAAAAAGAGCCAGCGAATCAAAAGATGGCCATCCATGAAAGTCACAAAATACAAAATAATGAATGGCACTGACCCTGATGATAAATTTAGTTGAGGAGATGAGAATTATCGCTATGAGCAAGAAAATGAAGTTTACCACTTAACATTGTAACTTGGTTGGAGAGATCAAGGAGACTAGCAGGTCAAAGTCAGTGACTAATAAGGAACTAGCAAATCCAATGGAGAAGGAAATGCCAACCCACTCCAGTATTCTCACCTGGAGAATCCCAGGGACGGGGTAGCCTGGTGGGCTGCCGTCTATGGGGCCGCACAGAGTCGGACACGACTGACGTGCCTTGGCAGTGAATCCACTGCAGCCGCCACCCAGTCAGACTCAGATATGGCCTTGATGTCACACAGGTTAGAGAAAAAGCCCATAAGTAACAGCCGATTCAAAGGACACATTCACTGAGCTTTGATACTGACTGGCCCAGTCTCACAAGAGAAGACAGTGAGGTTTCTGGTTAGAAATTTACTATCGTTTTCAAATGTCCAGAGTCAAATATTGTCTCTTTTGTTTATCGTCTGCCAAGCAATAGGAAGGGCTCCAGAGGGACTGAATCAGAGCTGCTTAAGACAAAGTTAACACATCCCATTACACAGTCAAGTTCAGAGAACAGCAGCCACTAGTGTATTTGAGGCCAGAGACTGAGGTTCTGCTCTCTGAAGGTTCCCAGAGAACGGCTCAGCTTGACTTCCTATAGCAGAGTGCGCCACACCAGGTTCAATGCAAGTTCTAAGTCATGACATACCTCCAACAGCTACTGTTTTGCATTTATCGCTGGGTTCCTTTAAAATTATTCTCATGTACGCTTCCTGAGGCAGGATCTTGTCTTCTATTTCATAAGCTTTCTAGTCAGATACTTTTGTGTATTCCAAAGAACTTAATGGTGTACCTAGAATAGAAGAGCAATTTAAGCTTAATCACCTTGAAAATGGAATCATGAAATTCCTATGTGGAAAGAGATCTTACCAATCAATATACTTCACTGTAAACAAGAGCATCAGTAAGTTTTAAAGTATCAGGCTGGAAACAAAAAATTCACAACTAACCTTCCCCACCCCCATATTTTCTCATTCCCAGCTTTTCATTTCTTTCCCTCTTTCTTTCAAGCTTTTTATAAAAATTGTCATAAAATATGCATAAGGTAAAACCTATCCCATCTTTTTTTAACTGAAGACTAAAGTCTGTAATCCTCTATCTATGCCTCTATAATAGAGGCATTTCTCCCTCTATATATCATCTGTTATCTTCAATTGTCAACAAATAACTGATATTCACAAATTATAGCAGTTTCACTATGAAAACAAAGGGCAATTACTAAATTACCCACTTTACAAGCTGGTTGATAAAAAGGTGGTCATTCCTCCAGGCTAAAACATTACCCTCATAAATGATACTTTTTATAGTTACATATGTATAAATGGGTGGGTGCATAATTAGGAAGCTGGAGATAATGTTTTGCATCCAACAAAGAACTAAGAAAGTTGTTCATTTAGTCCCTCACTGATGATCATTTGTACTTACATGTGAAAGAATGCCGAATCCAATGGCATCTATGTTGATCATGTTAGATCTAATCAGTAACATTCTATTTCTTTTCTTTATATTAATCTATTAGATGTGGGTTTTCAATTCTTTTCAGGATCACATAAGCCCTGCATCATGGGATATCTGCTGATAACTAAGCCTGTTCTGAAGTGAAAGTGTCAGTTGCTCAGTCAAGTCCGACACTTTGTGACACCATGGACTGTAACCCACCAGGCTCCTCTGTCCATGGAATTCTCCAGGCAACAATACTGGAGTGGTTTGCCATTCCCTTTTCCAGGGGATACCACCACTCAAATTTCAGGAGGATCTTGAACTCTTTGAAGCCTATCCCTGGACCCCTGGGATAAAAACCCTAGGGATTTACACGGACCAAAGTGGGTTCCTATCTTAAGCCAACTAGCAGGCTTAATTCTGTGATAGTCCCTAAGGACCTAGTTACACTAAGTAATCTCTCCTTTTAGCCAATCTTTATCCTATCTGTAAGAAATAGCACCACCTTTGTAAATAATCAAATACAGTCAAAAGAAAGCTGTCACAAACTAAAAACAAACAAACAAGACTCTCTTGCCATTACCTTTAAAGTGTTCAATTAAAGCTTCAGAGAAAAATATATTTATACAAAAGAACATTATCATCTTCTATTTTCAAGGGGGAGGGAGGGGTATGCCAAATGGCTTGCAGGATCTTAGTTCTTCGACCGGGGGTTGAACCCACACCCTCGCCAGTGAAAGCATAGAGTCCTAACCATTAGACTGCCAGGGAATTCCCAAGAACATCATCTTTTGACCAAAATACAGTGTAAACACCTACAGGTAAGTCAAGGGCTCCCCCGCCCCTAAAAAAAGTAAACCCCAGGAAATAGGGTGTCACCTTATATTCAAGACCTCACTAAGTCCCATGAACAAAAATCTGTTTACTTTGAATAGTGAAATAATGTTTGGGAAAATAACTTTAATTACTGCTATCCTTGGATGCTTATAGGTCACTTGACAGTGGTTAATAAAAAGAATCAAAGAAATAGATTGAACAATTATTTTCAGAGGTAGGATCTAACAATAGCAAATGTGAATTATCATTTTTTTAAAGCATTTAAAATATCACTTTAAAAAGCAACATGGATTTGGGGATTATGGATGCCCAATGGAATATGTCTGTTTATCTCTACTTCCTTCTGAATCCCATTAAAATTATAGCAAAGAGGACAAAAGATGTAAATCTGTAAGGACAAAGAGAACAGAAAATTAGTGAGGACAACAGACGTCTAAGCTGAAAGCAGAGATGACCGCTGAGCAGAGTAGAGCAGAGGAAAGCAAGCTACAAGCTCACTGCCTTGGAAGCAAACAAAAATTCCCCTGATTGCTCCAGAAAGGCTCAGGAAATGCAGCTTCTGGTTCCTGGGAGAAGACGGTAAGGTGCTGAGAAGAGGGAGATGGACTGACAGATTGTATAAAAGGCAGTTGGACCCTTACTTTATACTTTAAATAAAAATGAACTCAAAATGGATTAAAACCCTAAATGTAAGACCTGAAACTATAAACCTCGTAGAAGAAAACATGGGGCAAAATCTTCATGACACTGGATTTGGCAATGATTTCTTGACTATACACCAAAAGCATAGGCAACAACAGCTTTCAAAAGAGACAGATGAGACTGTATCGAACATAAAGGCTTCTGTGAGGCAAAGGTCACAGAGTGGAGTGGCAACCAATGAAACAGAAGATGAGACTGTATCAAACATAAAGGCTTCTGTGAGGCAAAGGACACAGAGTGGAGTGGCAACCAATGAAACAGAAGGGAATATTCGCAAACTATGTTTGTGATAAGAAATTGCTGCCCATAATATATAAAGAATTTCTACAACTCAATACGAAAAGCCAAATAAGCCAAATAAAAAATGGATACAAAACCTGAAGAGACATTTCTCCAAAGAAGATGTATAGACAGTCAACAAGCATATGATAGTATCCTCAACATCACTAATCATGAGGGAAATGAAAATCAAAACCAGATAAGATACCATCTCACACTTGTGAGGATGACCACCATCAAGACCCAAATAACAAGTGTTGGCGTGGAGAAAAGGGAATCCTTTGTGCACTGTTGGTAGGAATGTAAAATAATGCAGCCCCTTTATTGGCAACGGCGGGAAGGTTCTACAAAGAATTAAAACTGAACTACCCCATGATCCACCAATCCCACTTCCCAGGCCCAAAGCTGAAAGCAGGATTTCAAAGAGGCATTTGCACAAGCTTGTTTACTACAGCTTTATTCACAATAACCAGGAGGCAACAGATGCATGGATAAAGAAGATGTGGTATGTAAATATAATAAAATAGTATTTACTTTTTTTTAAACACATGAAACTCTGCTAAATGTTATGTGGCAGCCTAGTTGGGAGCGGGGTTTGAGAGAGAAAGGATACATGTTCATGTATGGCTGAGTCCCTTCACTGTTCACCTGAAATTATCACAGCATTGTTAACCAGCTCTACTCAAACACAAAATAAAAAGTTCAGAAGGTAAAATGTTATTTACTCTTAAAAAAAAAAAAAAAATCCTGTCATATGCTACAAGGATAAACCTTGATTGAGGATACTACACTAAATAAAATAAAGTGAAAGTGAAGTCCCTTAGTCGTGTCCGACTCTTTGCGACCCATGAACTGTAGCCCACCAAGCTCCTCTGTCCATGGGATTCTCCAGGCAAGAATACTGGAGTGGGTTGCCATTTCCTTCTCCAAATAAGCCAATCACAAAAGTAAATCCTGTAAGATTCCACTTATATGAGGCAACTGAAGTAGTCAAACTCTTTAAACAGAAAATAGAACAGTGGTTGCTAGAGGCTAGGGCAAGGAGAGTTCATTAATGGGTATACAGTTTTAGTTTTCTAAGAAGAAAAAATTACAGAGACCTGTTGCATGACTATGCGAATACACTTAACACTACTATATTACACACTGAAAAGGTTAAGATAGGATATTTTAAGTTGTGATTTTTACTCAGTAAAAAAATTACGGAGATTATCCTGATTTATTTAGATGGGTTCAGTGTAATCATGTGCTGTGTGCTTAGTCGCTCAGTCACGTCTGACTCTTTGCAACCCCATGGACTGTAGCCCACCAGGCTGCTCTGTCCATGGGGATTCTCCGGGCAAGAATACTGAGTGTGTTGCTATGCCCTCCTCCAGGGCAACATAATCATAAGAGTCCTCAAAAGTGAAAGAGGGAAGCAGAAGAGGAGGTCAAAGAAATGCAACATGAGATGTATTCGATCTGTATTGCTCCTTTAAAGGAGGGGGTGGAGGTGGGCCGAGAGCCAAGGAATGCAGCCAGCCTCTAGAAGCTGGGAAAGCAAGGGAATGGACTCTCCTCTAGAAAGGAATGTAGCCCTGTAGACAACCTTGACCCTACCCCAGTAAGACCCATGTCAGACTTCTGACCTACAGAACTTCAAGGTAATAAACTTGTGTTATTTTAAACAACAACAAAAAATGTAGGTAATACCCCAGGTCTTCTCAACTGGTAGAGCCAGACCAACCATCCCTACTTCCATGACGGAAAGCAGTTTACTCTCTGGAGAAAATGATATAGCAAGATTTCAGACTTAGAGGGCCAGAATAGACGCATCAAGAGCTCACGTTCATAGGCTTGGGTGGTGGACCTCTTGCCCCCTCCTCCTACGTGGCTCACCCAAATCCTCACAGGCAGGCTTTTACCCCACAAAAATATGAACAAAAGAGGACCTTTTGGAGACATAGAGAGATCCAAGAAAAAAAGATTTGCGGATTCTGATATCTAGGAGTCAGCAGCTCAAACATCTGGGTTCCTACCCCAAAAACCTATAGTGAAGCCCACTAGATAAACAAGTTTCCAGTCTACTTTTTATAGTCTCACTCCCAAATACAAACAGGCTATTAAAGTCTCACCATTAGAGAAAAGCCTCTAACGTTAAAATCAGGGGCCAAAACAAGCTGATAAAAAGAGGAAACACACATCAAGCTGATTAAAAAAAGTATGAAGAGCAGGCAAAAACTATTCAACAGCAAACTAATTCAATTCGTATTCTCGAGTGAAAACAGAAAACATTATTTCCATGAAATAAGACCGGGATCCCATTTTTAAATGAAATATTCAGATGCCAATGAAAAATTAAATTTGAAATGAAAAATATGCTGGCAGAAATTAAAGTTCAGAAAGTACTAACAAAACCTCTTGGGGGGAAAAAAACACAAAGTTATTAGATAGCTAAGAAATATACATAAGAAAATTAGAAAATTAAGCCAGTAAGTCCAAAAATCCAACTAACAAACACAGGAAATAGAGACGAGGGTGTAGGAAAGGAAATTATCAAAGAAACAGTCAAAGAAAAATTTCTAAATTAGAGGACATGAGTTTCTGAATCGAAAGGATCATGTACATGGATAAACTATAAGACATACGTTCCAATATGGATTTCAGAATTCTGGGGATAACAAAGAGTCAAACATTTTCCACAGAAATCAAACAGTTCACACACAACCAACTAGAAAACAAAATGGCCTGAGATACAGCTGCATAAGTCTCAAAAAATTCAGTCATAAAAAAAAAAAAACTGTTACAATAGGCAAACATTAAATATGGATTTAACCGCAGACTGTGACATGACTGCATGAGACAGGCAGTATAGGTGAGCACTGATGTAAAGGATTGTGTATGAGGGGTAAATCCTCAGAAGAACAAGTGTATCCGTCTAAAATTTAAACAAATTCAGTGAATGCACTTAAAGCAGACATCATGCCATTTAGAAACTGGAAGGTGGGTATCAGAAAATATAACTAGAAGAGTTGAAAAATACTATCTTTGGATAAAGGAGCAATGGGGATATAAGAAGAATAGGAGCGGCTGCACTATTTTAATTTTCAACAATGTACATGCAATTACCACACAATAAGTAAAATAAATGAATAAATGGATGGAAGGAAGAGACGGAAGAAGGAAGGAAAGAATACTTAACAGAGCGAGTCTACAAACTATTACACAGTGGGGATCTCCAATGCTCATCTATACAGAAAGAATGAAAATAGCAACTGTTCTAACATTATGCAAATATCCTTGTGACTTGGAACAAAATTTCCAATTACAGCACCATACATGAATTCCAAAAGTGCTGTATCACCAACAAGTCAAATGATAACACACTTGGAAAACAGTACTGGATGCCTCAAAGATGACTCTAATAATAAAGACATTGACATCAAATCTGGTATGTAAATAACTGGAAGGAAATTATCCTGAAGTAGGAAAAAGTATTACTTGTAAAATTATGTTTCATATAAGTATGCTCTTATTAAATACACACGGGTAAGTAAATTAATTAAATGGCATAAGTATGTATCTGACTAATACCTCTATATCCCTAAAACATCTCTTATACATTGAAGTTGACCACAAAAATTGTTTTGTTCTTCTCAGTGGGAAAACCTGAGAAATGTAAGCTAAACATAAAAGATACATAAAGAAATTAATTCCATTTACCTGAATCATCTTATTTCTCTTTATCAGTCTTCCAATCTAGAAGAAAACAGGAAGTAAATTAAAGTGCATTCTTCTGGTAATGAGCTGCTTATAAGGGGGGAAAAAAAACTAATAAAATCCAAGGTGACTATTTACTTCTTGTTCCCTCGCCATACCAAAAACTATTCTTTTGCACTTGCCAGCTAATTCCCAGATGTAATGGTATTCAGAGTAAACTTTACAATACAAAGCCATGCAGAAGCAAGCACAGAAAGTCAATGCCAATAAAAACTGCATCCAAGTGCATCCAATGGTATCACATGAGTTTTTTTATTTTTTAAACTTATATATGTATTTGTTTTACTTTTCGCTGCACTGAGTCTTCGCTGCTGCGCACAGGCTTTCTCCCATTGCTGTGCACGGCAGCGGGGAGGGGCGCGCGGGAGGCGGGGCGGGGGGGATGCTCCCTGGTTGCAGCGCACAGCCTTCTCATTGTGGTGGCTTCTCTTGCGGAGTGTGGGCTCTGGAGTGTGTGGGCTTCCGTAGTTGCGGTGCGTGAGCTCGGCAGTTGTGAAACACAGGTTTAGCTGCCCCGTGGCATGTGGAACCTTCCTGGACCAGGGAGGAAACCCGTGTCCTCTGCATTTGCAGGTGGAGTCTTAACCGCTGGACCACCAGGGCAGTTCTCACAAGAGTTTTAGAATCATATATTAATATTGTATAAATTATCTTATCACCATTCAGCTAAGTAACTGCTGACAACAGTGAGAAAGATTAAGAAGCAATAAAGTATATTTTCAAAACATAAGAATTGTAACTCTGGAGTGAAAATGGTAGCAATGTGTTTATATTCAGAATCCTGTGATAAACCATAATGGAAAAGAACATGAAAATGAATATATGTATGTATAACTGAATCACTTTGCTGGACAGCAAAAATTACTGCAAGACTGTAAATCAGCTATATTTATAGAAAATAAATTTTTAAAAATAGCATATCAAGTGAAACTATAGACCATGTAAATATGTTTATGGGTGGCTCAGTGGTAAAGAATCCACCTGCAATACAGGAGAAGATGAAGGAGACGCAGGTTTGATCACTGGGTCAGGAAGATCCCCTGGAGTAGGAAATGGCAAGCCACTCCAGGATTCTTGCCTGGAAAATCCCATGGACAGAGGAGCCTGGGAGGCTATAGTCCATGGGCTCGCAGAGCTGGACACGACTGAGCGACTAAGCATGCACACGTGGTCAAAGAGTTTATAAACAGACTTAAACCCACATCATCTTAAAGGTTTAGAGATGCTTCCTCACTGACATTCATTAAAGACTTTATCAACTAAAAATGAAATATAACCCTTTGAAAATATACATGTGAATTATAGCATCTGCAAAAACAGGGGGGAAATTACCGTTTAAAAAATAAACATTAATGCACACACAAAGAAAAGCACAGAAATCTTGTGTGTGTGTGTGTGTGCTCAGTCATGTCCGACTCTTTGCGAGCCCATGCACTATAGCCCACCAGGTTCCTCTGTCCATGGAATTTTCCAGGCAAGAATACTGGAGTGGCTTGCCATTTCCTACTCCAAGAAAAGCAGAGAAGTCTTGAGTGGATTAATTTTACTAAAGTGAACACATACATGTAACCACCACTCTCCCCCAAAGGTCACTTGTTCACTGCGACAACTTCAAATACCACATGTTAGTTTTGCCTATTGGATCAAGGGTTTTTCTGAGAGTCTAAGAATCTCTGGGTCTGAACCAAAATAAAATGCTTTAGGAAGAGAGAAGCAAGTAGTCAGAGAGAGCAAGAAGATATTATTTCAGAAAGATATTCATCTGCCTAAGATTGTACGGCTGTTTGGCTGCGTGGTTGTGTAGAATCAACCTGCAAGGTCTCTCCAGAGACTGGAGGAAACGGAAGCTGTTTTGTGATATAAATAGCAGGAAAGGGCTTCCTTCCTGTTGTCCAGGATGAGTGTACTGCTGGGAGTGAGATACAGGAAGTGGGAGCAGAGCAAAGAGGGGGGAGGGCAAGGCAGTTTGAATTTCCTTTCTATAGATACAAAAACACCTATAAAATAAAGATAATTACCAAACTAGTAGGTTTAATCTGTTGTTGTTCTGTTGCTAAGTCATGTCTGACTCTTTTGACCTCGTGGACTGTAGCCCACCAGGCTCCTCTGTCTATTGGATTTCTCAGGCAAGAATATGGGAGTAGGTTGGCATTTCCTTCTCTAGGGGATCTTCTCGACCCCTATATAGGAGACAGGGATTGAACCCATGTCTCCTATATTGACAGGTGGGTTCTTTACCACCTTCTAACAAGCTCCACTAAGCTACTGAGGCGTCATCTCATTTGATCTTCAGATTGCTCTGAAGATAGCCTATCTTATCTGCCTGTAGACAGGGAAGGATATTGAGTCTCAAAGCAGAGTGCCTAAAGTTAAACAGTTAGTAGGTGCTGCAAAGCTGTTCTTCTTTACAGCTTGTACGCAGGGCTAGAGGTACCAAAAACAAAAAGGAAAATGTTCACAGAAAAGAAGCCATTGTCATGAGATACCGAATATACTGTGTTATCCCTGCCCATGAATCATTAAAGGAAAAAGAACCAAGTAATTCAAATTCCCTAAAGTCTTTCTTCTGAATTACTAAAAAGTTAAATGATTCTTTTGCTTGTAAAGTAGGTCCACTCATCCTTCTGTGCCTCAAAGGAGAAGTTTCAAACTGCTGCTGCTGCTAAGTCACTTCAGTCGTGTCCGATCCTGTGCGACCCCAAGAAGGCAGCCCACCAGGCTCCCCCGTCCCTGGGATTCTCCAGGCAAGAACACTGGAGTGGGTTGCCATTTCCTTCTCCAATGCATGAAAGTGAAAAGTGAAAGTGAAGTCATTCAGTCGTGTCCAACTCAGCGACCCCGTGGACTGCAGCCTACCAGGCTCCTCTGCCCATGGGATTTTCCAGGCAACAGTACTGGAGTGGGGTGCCATTGCCTTCTCCAGAAGTTTCAAAAGTAATGCTTAAATTTCACAAGGTATACATTTCTGACATGCAAATTTGTTTTAGCCACTCTGTATGGGGACTTGAAAAGAACAAGGTATCCCTCAGAGAAAGCCACAGATGCAGAAGGCAAGTGACTGCCAGAACCTATGAGAATGTCACCTTCAAATGACAAGCCAGACCTGCATGAATATCCAATGCTGTAATAAGTACTTTCAAAGAGCTGAGGCCAAAAAGGGAACACTCTTCAAAACGGGAACTTTGTATTCCACTCCTTGAGAGGGAGAGGAAATAAAATATCTAGAAAAGCTGTTATCAGACTGTGTGACAAGGCCTTCTTGCATCCTCACTGATAAATACAAAATACTGTGCCAATGACAATAACTATGATTGCCACACATCATGAAATGCCTTCACATTTCATGTGCTCCCATAAGAACCCTGCAAGTGGGGAGGGGTGAGCATCACCAACTAATCAAATGCAGACACTGGGCCCAAACAGGTTGTATATTTAACTTGTCCAAGGTCAGAAAATTGTCTCGTGACAAAAGTCACAAGTTTGTCCAAGATCACAATGCGAGGAAGTAGGAAAGGGTCCCAAATCAAGTGTGTCGAATGCCCAAGACACATGACAGTTTGGGCTTAATGATGAAAGCAATCAAATTTGGCTTTTCAATCTCAAATCATTTAATGATTATTTCACTATTTCCCGGTTTCAAGTTGTTTTTGATATGTCCTAAGCAAAGGTTCGGAGAAGGCAATGGCACCCCACTCCAGTACTCTTGCCTGGGAAATCCCATGGGTGGCAGAGCCTGGTAGGCTGCAGTCCATGGGGTCGCTAAGAGTCGGACACGGCTGAGGGACTTCACTTTCACACATTGGAGAAGGAAATGGCACCCCACTCCAGAACTCTTGCCTGGAGAATCCCAGGGACGGAGGAGTCTGGTGGGCTGCCGTCTATGGGGTCGCACAGAGTTGGACACGACTGAAGCGACTTAGCAGCAGCAGCAGCAGCAGCAGCAAAGGTTATTAACATGTCTTCCTTCTGTGAGATGGGGGACGTGTCTTGTTTGCCACTGGCTTGTGGACAGGAAACAAAAATAGGTCTGGATGGAGTCTTTTTATAGATTAGATAACTGCTTAAGCAGCTGAGAGCTCTCCAGTGATTGTCTTTATATGGGATCCAGTACAGGGAAAGCATAGTAAAGGCAGCAGGCTTGATTAAGCGGACACACGCTGAGAAGACACAACGTGAGTTCTTCTGAGACTCGTGAGTGAGAGAGTTAACTAGGTTCACCTTGTACACTAAAGCAGAAAAAAAAA
Organism: Bos mutus; assembly: GCF_027580195.1. Taxonomy (NCBI): domain Eukaryota; kingdom Metazoa; phylum Chordata; class Mammalia; order Artiodactyla; family Bovidae; genus Bos; species Bos mutus. Next base: position 42,426,739 of record NC_091642.1, on the reverse strand, counting down.
ATTACCCAAATTACACTTGGACGGCCGTGGCTCTAAATGTCCAATTCTAACGAGTGTAGTAGGGCAAGGGTCTCTGTAGACGTTAAGCCAGTGACACTCAGAACCATATTGGGGCAGGCGGGACAGAGGAAGGTCCCCTTTGCTTATTCACAATAATTCTGGTAGAGAAATACTCAAACTCTTGTGTTTTTACCACTGGTGACCTCGTCCCAGGAAAAAACCACACTGAAGAAAAAGATTCCAAGTAAAAAGGAATGATCCTGAGGAGCAAGTTGGAGGAAGGAAAAGACTTGAGTTCACAGCATTCTCTAAGGCCTGGCACACTCCCACTTTACAAGCTTGTATTTGTAGGAGGGCCAGTCCTTCCAAGGCTTATGACCTCCTCTGAGATCAGAGAGGACAATGGTTCACCTTGGGGCTGCTTGCTAGAGGGACAGGAAGTGGTTGCCCAGGAAACAGCACTGGGAGACAATGCTGGAACCAGCTGCCACTGTCCACATGGACATAAGACACAGAAGTCACAGCAGGCATGCTTCGTTTTGTGGCAGCTATGTCCCAAACACAACTATTATAACTCAGTTGCTTCTTCTCAGGGGGAAGACGGTGTAATTAGACTTGAATAATACAGAGAGACCAATAACAGCACAAGATTGATTTAATTATATTTTTTCTATTTTTATGAAAATTTCTGTTAGAATTACACTTTATTAGAATACTAAAAACCACTGAAAGTTTCCTCACTGTCACTCATAAACAGCATGCTATGCCAATTAAATCTTAATTTTAAGAGAATTCAAAATCCAAAGTACAGAGTTCATGCTTTCTTCCTCTAATATCTAACTCTCAGTAAACACAGTTTAACTGAAACTTTCCTTTCTTTCTTGGCTTGGAGAGGAAACTTTACAGTCTTAAGACTACAGTTGCAAAACCCCAGGCATCCTGTCAAGTTCATGGTGACTGAAAGTTGTAGTCTCCTGCTGGAGATACCGCAAGGCTTCCTCCTGCTAGCAGCTGGAACCAGCACTCTTAACCAGGGAGAACATGGTTCAACTACACTCAGTGAAAAAAAAAAATTTAGTTGCTCAGTCGTGTCCAACTCTTTAAGACCTCATGGACTGTGGCCTGCCAGGCTCCTGTCTATGGAATTCTCCAGGAAAGAATACTGGAGTAGCCATTAACTCCTTCAGGGGATCTTCCCAACCCAGGGATCAAACCTGGGTCTACCTGCATTGCAGGCAGATTCTTTATCATCTTAGCCACTAAGGAGGCCAGCCTTATTCTCTCCTTCACTGCAGCACATCCTTACTTTTTCCAGATTAAAATAATATCACAAAGAATAAACTGAATGTCTCCTCTCAGCCCTTCCCCAAAGCCTGCCTCAATTTGCAACCCGTCTCGATTCTCTTCAGTAAACCACAAGAGTTCTTTCTTTGAGTTGCCTGGCTGAGGTGTAAGAGAAAACACAAAATATAAAAGACCATCCATTAACTAACTTCCCTGGGAGTTTAGCAACTGACCAATTTGCCTCTCAAATGGCCTTTCCTTTTCCCTTTTCCTCTCTAAAATGCATTCGAATAGAGAACAAGTTCTTTGCAAAGAAAAGGACAGGCTAACAAATAGCAGTCTATTAAAATGTGGAAACTGAAGGAGAGGATTTAATGGGGCATATCCACTCAGCATCTAGACACTAAGTGGGGCTCCACTGAAAGATACCAGGGGAATATCCACCCAGTGGAAAGGTACTGGTAGGCTGGGACGGGGGTGCGGGTGGAGTTTGATTCAGAGGTATTAAGGAATACCTGGGGCTCAGCTGAAAGATACCAAGGTTGCTCAGTTGTAGGAGACTGGTCTGTGTTGAGTATAAGGTAAGAGGCTGATCTGATGCTTTTCCTCAATTCAGCTGCCATAATAGAATTTGTCAGGAAAAAAGTGAACATATCGCATGAGAGGTTAGCTCCAAAGAAAAGGGACAAGACTTCTGCCGGCCAGTCATGGTTTTCTCAGGTGACTGAGAAATTTGCAGGAGTGGTGGAGACCAAGTCTTCGTACCATGCGGTGGTCCCACAGGGAAACCCACTTATTAATTAAAACACTTGTTTACCCATTCAGCGACCCGAGCACCCACAGGTAGTCTTAGACTGCCGCAGGGAGAAACCATGACATGTAAAACCAAGTGAATTGACTCTGGGGTGATTCCCAGACAAGTCAAGCTCGCAAAAATCACACTGGCCCACCATAAAATTTCACTAGTAAATTTTATCTAGTGCTAAAATTCAACTTAAAATGGGAAAAAGAGCCTCTCAAACAGAGAAACAAGGGGCATCAGAAACCAGCCTTTAACTAACACCCCAGCAAGGGTTATGTACATACAAAACTTATACTTCCAAGTACCTACTTAGTTGCGGAAATTATACTAAAGAAGATCTCAACCTAAAATGGCTAAATGAGGTTTTTGTTGATACTTTAAAATGGATATTTTTGTGCACACAGTTAGAAAACCTGGCTGTACGATCAAACATATTGAACAGAATGCTTACTTTGGTATCTAGAAGCTTCTAAAAGAGGAAATGACAAAGTAACTTCTTTGCAGGAAACCAACTGCTTATTTAACTTATATGCAGAGTACATCATGAGAAATGCTGGGCTGGAAGAAGCACAAGCTGGAATCAAGATTGCTGGGAGAAATATCAATAACCTCAGATATGCAGATGACACCACCCTTATGGCAGAAAGTAAAGAGGAACTAAAAAGCCTCTTGATGAAAGTGAAAGAGGAGAGTGAAAAAGTTGGCTTCAAGCTCAACATTCAGAAAACTAAGATCATGGCATCTGGTCCCATCACTTCATGGGAAATAGATGGGGAAACAGTGGAAACAGTGTCAGACTTTATTTTTCTGGGCTCCAAAATCACTGCAGGTGGTGACTGCAGCCATGAAATTAAAAGACGTTTAACTCCTTGGAAGGATAGTTATGACCAACCTAGATAGCATACTAAAAAGCAAAGACATTACTTTGCCAACAAAGGTCCGTCTAGTCAAGGCTATGGTTTTTCCAGTGGTCATGTATGAATGTGAGAGTTGGACTGTGAAGAAAGCTAAGCGCCGAAGAATTGATGCTTTTGAACTGTGGTGTTGGAGAAGACTCTTTAGAGTCCCTTGGACTGCAAGGAGATCCAAACAGTCCATCCTAAAGGAGATCAGTCCTGGGTGTTCATTGGAAGGACTGATGCTGAAGCTGAAACTCCAGTACTTTGGCCCCCTCATGCAAAGAGTTGATGCACTGGAAAAGACCCTGATGGTGGGAGGGATTGGGGGCAGGAGGAGAAGGGGACGACAGAGGATGAGATGGCTGGATGGCATCACCGACTCGATGCACATGAGTTTGGGTAAACTCCGGGAGTTGGTGATGGACAGGGAGGCCTGGCGTGCTGTGATTCGTGGGGTCACAAAGAGTCGGACACGACTGAGCGAGTGAACTGAACTAAGACCATCTCCAATTTCTGAAACTGGAGGTAGGCGGGTGGCAGGCAGGGGAGGAAGAAGGGAATAAAGCCTTTTAAAATTTTCTTATTCCAACTGTTATTTACAATAAGTGAGTTTTATATTGTGATATCTGATTCATGACTAAGTTTAGAAAATAAAGAAAGATCTTTGTTGTGTCTGTCTGGCTATATGTATGTCTCAGTATATATGTTTGTCTTTGGATAATATTGCTGAGGTTAATTTGTAAATGAGCTCTAATCTAACTGGCCTAAAGAAAAGTAAGTGCTAACAAATCAAACAATTCTAAATACAAGAGAAATTAAGCTAAGTGAATTTCAGGTTCATGTGAACTGGGAAATATTAAACATGAAATTAATACCTGGTATTAATGTTTGTTGATCTAATTAATATAGACATGTCTAAGACTCATTACAATTAAGTATAATATTTCATTGTACCTAGGTTTAATATGTCTTGTGGTATCTGTTCTAAATTTGTCAGCAAGGAAAGTAACTCGAGCAATGAAACTTCTAAGAAAAGAAAATGTAAACGACATATGAGCATTTAGATAAATTCTATTAAAAATAATTAGGCTTTAGGAATGTCTGTTTAAAATAGTCTCTCCAGATTTGGGTAACTTAATTTCTAGGGTTGGGCTAAACTAAATGATGAAAGTTTATGGAACAGCCAGGTCATTTCCAAATAAAATAAGATTCTGAAACATTAATTACTGAACACTAACTTCCTCTCACAGAGAAACAAAAGAGATTTTGAACTATTAATGAATATTTTTGGTGCCAGTCTGAGATGTTCTCTATAAGAAAGCAAATGTTTTTATAAATTATCACTGGTATTTATGTTCACCAATCTACAGAATATTAATATAGAGGACAGTTCATGATTGCTTAAGAAAAATGGGATGTGTGTTTTTAGTTAAGAAGGTATGAAGAATGACATTGCATTTTGTTAACAGAAAGGGAAGTAGGTCTGACTTACAGGTGTCTGCCTCTGAATAGGAAAATAAAAGTATGAATACAGAAAGTGATAAAAAGGTTTGTGGAAAGTAAATCATGAGAAAAGAGTTTTGTGCATGGTCTGGATTGACTAAGTTTAAAATAAATTCAATTGAATAAATGAATTTAAAAGTAAGCCAATACAAAACTTGAATTCGGCTTTCTCTCTGTTAAGAAGACAAGCTTTCTTCAGATGTTGAATTACCCTTGATAATAGATTTTCAGCTTCTTTACTTAAGTGATCTGTTTTGTATTTGCCTTTGAAATCTTTTATTGTTACTTTGGCTAAGTGAATAACTATTGTTTCACAGTGACCTATGATCTTACCTGACTGATTGTTTTTAACCCTTTTGATATTTATTGACAAAACTTCCTAAATCAAATTCTAATGAAGTCCTTTTGACCTCTAGCTAACTTTGGGAGGCTTCAGTGGGCCCCTAAAACATCCCCAAGAGAGATATTCAACTAGTTAGGTTCATTTGATATGTTAAACTACAAGGAAAGTATTGTCAAATGAGTAATAAATCTCCTCAGGTTATAGTGTATGGTAAATTTCAGTAATATATATATCCTAGGAATTATATGGAGTTCCTAAAATTCTGATATGTCCCAGTAAAATGTTATCAGTCATACATCTTGTTACTATCTTAAAGTGTTGTCACAGCAGTAATTGTCTCTTTGTCAATGGCATTGTATTCAGATTTTAAACATGACTTCTTAAGTTTTTGGTCATTATAGACAGTTATGGTTTATTCTGATGCTTTTGTAAAAATTCTTCCTCTTCAAGAAGATTTATAGAAAAGACTTTTGGATAAATGCAAGTTTCCGACTTTCAGGCCAAAATGCTGGATTGGGTAAGAAATTAAAGGATTCTAATGGGAAACCTGATGGCTTCATAAAAGATTAACAAATGGACTGAATGAAATGGTGAATATGCTTATAATTTTTATAGTTTCTATCTGAAAAATTACTGGTTTTAATCTGTGTTTTCCAGGTATATGGAAAACCCTTCCCCTCAAATTAATTATTATTTACAGTAATTTGGTAAAATTATACCTTTGTAAGCAGAATTGAAACATTTCCCTTTTCTCTCTATCTGATCCCTCCAGAGACAGGAAACTGTAATGTTTCCAGTAGCTTTATCAGAGAAATTAGGAAGGCTATCTCAATAACAGGTACAAAAATCTCAAGGAATTTTGGAGATCTTGAGAAGGGAGGAATTCACCTAGATCTGTTAGGTATGACTTTCCTAGCCTGAGAGGTTTTTTAAAAAAGTTCAGTCTGAAACTTTTATAAAGTTTCAGCAAAGCAAAATAATAAAAAGGTCTATGATCAATTACAGTTACATAAATGATTGGGCCAAGTTTATTGAAATCAGGCTTATTTTGCAAACAAACTAGTCTTAATTTGGTTACATTTGGTAAAAACAAGGGTAATTTTAGGGGGAAAATAAAGATGTTTCAATGAATGTTAAATCCCAGTTTTGTAAATGGAGGTCTGGATCTATTAAGACTCATTCCCTGGATAGTTCTTTGCTGTTATATTAATGTAAAATTTAAATGAATAATTAAAGAACATTCTAAGCTTGTTTCTGAAGCTTCTTTCAGTAATCTTTGGATGAAGATCAGATGCCCCATGACCTGCAACAGGAAAATTATGTGTACTGGAAAAGACATAATTTAAAGGACTGTCTTCATTCTGACGGAAGGACTTTTTATCAAGTACTCTGACATAGTCCATGCACAGTGAAACTGAAGGAAAACTGACTCTTCAGTTAGTGCCCAGTTCTAAAGACCCCCACACAGACTGGCCTATAGAGAGGGCTGCTGACCTCAAACTCATCTTAAAATGGCACTCAGAGGAAACTAGAATACACCAGGATGCAAAGAAGACATCAGAAGTAGGCTGCTTACCCAAGATGCTGGACCTGATCTGTATGATCATTTATAATGTCTTCTTGACGTCTTGGACCTTTGCGTATAAAGCAAATGTTTTCTATCATGCACACAATCCTATGCTATGCTGTAATACAATTATTGGGTTTGTGGCAAATTACCTGTGTCTAGTACTTCTAAACTACCTAGGTGGATTTCTCCACTCCACAGCTGTAGTTGGGTAGCCTTCAGGAAATTCATTTAGAAGAAAGAAAGTTCAGTTCTGTTTACTTCAGTTCTGTTCAGTCCTGTTTAGATCTCTTGGTGGGATCCCATTCCTAGGTGTGATCCTCTTACCTGGCCAATTAATAATAGCTGCCATGACCCTGGCCATAATATGAATTTTCCTCTAAAGTTATACAAGCTCAATCAGAGCAATAAGCAAAAATTTAACCAAGGAATAAAGTGAAAGAAAGTGAAGTCGCTCAGTCGTGTCCGACTCTTTGTTACCCTGTGGACTGTAGCCTATCAGGCTCCTCTGTCCATGGGATTTTCCAGGCAAGAGTACTGGAACGGGTTGCCATTTCCTTCTCCAGGGGATCTTCCCAACCCAGGAATCGAACCCGGGTCTCCCGCATTGCAGGCAGACGCTTTACTGTCTGAGCCACCAGGGAAGCCAACCAAGGAATAAAACCCCCCACAATTCTGGGATGGATTTATATGGTTGACACCAGGCTGTGGTCATTTAAGTTTGAAGCTCCCTCCTTTTATCTTGGGAACAATCAAATTATACTAAGGATAAATCAGCCTAGTAACACTAGGAAATTGGGCTGGGAGCCTTATGAACAATGCCAATGCATAACTTCCCAAAAAGAAAGATTGGTAGAGAATAGATTAAGTCAACCTAAGGATATACTGGACTGCACCCAATGGAAGTTTCTGGCTTAATTCTCACTTATGACTTTAATAATACTGCCAGCTGTGTTACTAGTACTTTTGAAGTATTAAGACCTAGTCCAGTAATAGCACACTGAGCGGTCTATCAGCAAAATCTTTACCAGATCTAGGAATGAGATTTCCTAGCCCTGTGGGAGAAAATGGTCATGAAATCCCTCCCAAAGCAGGGTCGAACTTACAACCATGAGGGAGTCCTCTCAATGACAAAAGAATCACAAGAAGAGATAAGAAAGCCTTCCTCAGTGATCAATGCAAAGAAATAGAGGAAAACAACAGAATGGGAAAGACTAGAGATCTCTTCAAGAAAATTAGAGATACCAAGGGAACATTTCATGCAAAGATGGGCTCAATAAAAGACAGAAATGGTATGGACCTAACAGAAACAGAAGATATCAAGAGAGGTGGCAAGAATACACAGAAGAACTGTACAAAAAAGATCTTCATGACCCAAATAATCACTGGTCATAATCATGACCCAGTGTGATCACTGACCTAGAGCCAGACATCCTGGAATGTGAAGTCAAGTGGGCCTTAGAAAGCATCACTATGAACAAGGCTAGTGGAGGTGATGGAATTCCAGTTGAGCAATTTCAAATCCTCAAAGATGATGTTGTGAAAGTGCTGCACTCAATATACCAGCAAATTTGGAAAATGAAGCAGTGGCCACAGGACTGGAAAAGGTCAGTTTTCATTCCGATCCCAAAGGAAGGCAATGCCAGAGAATGCTCAAACTACTGCACAATTGCACTCATCTCACATGCTAGTAAAGTAATGCTCAAAATTCTCCAAGCCAGGCTTCAGCAATATGTGAACCATGAACTTCCTGATGTTCAAGCTGGTTTTAGAAAAGACAGAGGAACCAGAGGTCAAATTGCCAACATCTGCTGGATCATTGAAAAAGCAAGAGAGTTCCAGAAAAACATCTATTTCTGCTTTATTGACTATGCCAAAGCCTTTGACTGTGTGGATCACAATAAACTGTGGAAAATTCTTCAAGAGATAGGAATACCAGACCACATGACCTGCCTCTTGAGAAACCTGTATGCAGGTCAGGAAGCAACAGTTAGAACTGGACATGGAACAACAGACTGGTTCCAAATAGGAAAAGGAGTACGTCAAGGCTGTATACTGTCACCCTGCTTATTTAACTTACATGCAGAGAACATCATGAGAAACGCTGGGCTGGATGAAGCACAAGCTGGAATCAAGATTGCCGGGAGAAATATCAATAACCTCAGACATGCAGATGACACCACCCTTATGGCAGAAAGTGAAGAGGAACTCAAAAGCCTCTTGATGAAAGTGAAAGAGGAGAGCGAAAAAGTTGACTTAAAGCTCAACATTCAGAAAATGAAGATCATGGCATCTGGTCCCATCATTTCATGGGAAATAGATGGAGAAACAGTGGAAACAGTGTCAGATTTTATTTTTTTAGGCTCCAAAATCACTGCAGATGGTGACTGCAGCCATGAAATTAAAAGATGCTTACTCCTTGGAAGGAAAGTTATGACCAACCTAGACAGCATATTGAAAAGCAGAGACATTACTTTGCCAACAAAGGTCTGTCTAGTCAAGGCTATGGTTTTTCCTGTGGTCATGTATGGATGTGAGAGTTGGACTGTGAAGAAGGCTGAGCGCCGAAGAATTGATGCTTTTGAACTGTGGTGTTGGAGAAGACTCTTGAGAGTCCCTTGGCCTGCAAGGAGATCCAACCAGTCCATTCTGAAGGAGATCAGCCCTGGGATTTCTTTGGAAGGAATGATGCTAAAGCTGAAACTCCAGTACTTTGGCCACCTCATGTGAAGAGTTGACTCATTGGAAAAGACTCTGATGCTGGGAGGGATTGGGGGCAGGAGGAGAAGGGGACGACAGAGGATGAGATGGCTGGATGGCATCACTGACTCGATAGACGTGAGTCTGAGTGAACTCCGGGAGTTGGTGATGGACAGGGAGGCCTGGCATGCTGCGATTCGTGGGGTCGCAAAGAGTCGGACACAACTGAGTGACTAAACTGAACTGAACTGAAGGGCACTTGCCATGTGCCTCTGCAGGGATTTAATCCTGTGCTGCTTCAGCTGTTGATCTCTGACACGTCCTCAAGGGAGTTCAGAGTAGATAACAGGAATGAGGCATTTTGTGCTCCAGGAAATCTGGTGGAACAGGTCTTTAGACAGTTAAGTAGTTTCAGGAACTGAATTTATGAGCCCAATCCTTGCATCTTCTCATATCTAGAAAAAGCATTAAATCCTTTCGTGATGACATCAGCAGAAAACCTTTTTGTAAGATAAGTTCTTGACTGTACGAACTCCGTCCTTCACCAAAATCACATATATTGACCTCACCCCCCTCACAGCCCACCTCTTGGGAGCAGTGTCTCAGAGCTTTCTGAGGTGCAGGTTCTTAAGCTGCAGTCCTCATTTTGCCCCAAATAAAATTTAACTCCCAACTTCCAGGTAGTGATCTTTTTATAAGTCAACATAACGAAATCTTCAGATACTCCCTACTCGTACCTCCAAATACAGTTTTAAATCCCTATTTTACCTTTTGCAGGCTCCTCAGAAGAGTCTCAAGATCCCAGAACTTTTACTGAGAAACCTACAAATTGAAGAAAGGGCTTTCTAAAATCACAGGTCTTATTATCAAGGGCTCCATCAACAATGCCCTGTCTCTACTTTACTGGGGCAGGTTTGAGTTGTTATTAAATCCCTACGCATAGATGTGCCAACATAACCTTCCTCATATGTATTTAATCGCGGCTCCCTGGAGGTAAGTACCATACTTGACCAGTGTTCACGTAATGCTCTCGGTACGCAGACAAACGCTGGAGAGCACGCAACCAAACCTATCATGCTTCTCTGTTACCAATTTTAGCAAATTAAGCTTTTCAGTTCTAAGACCTCAGTTCACCTACATTTACTTTTCACATTTAGTCATTTTAATCAAAACAGGATTGCTACCCACCCTCAAAAGATTTATTCATTGCTAAATGCTTGCCTCTGCAATTCCCTATAATGTCCCTCACCACCCTGCTCCTCACACTGTTCGTCCGTGTCGGTCCTTGGGCTCAGTGAAAACAACAGAAATAAACATATTTGTAATAATGAAGGAATAGTCCACATGCTCTTTTTTGACTTAAGAACTTTTTGCTGAAAATATTATATGTACGCCAATAAATTCTGGATTGATAATTACGTCTACATAGTATTTTGGTATAGTTTATCTTTCAGTAAAACCAACTTTACAATCTTGCATCACTATCAAAAAAGTTTCAAATAAAGTTGGATCAGAAACTACAAATGCCTTTTAAAAACTTATCTGAACCATGTCTAATCTTATGATATGATCTGATCTAATCTCTGAAACAGTCTCATATCTATCTCCCTAACTAGTCAGAAAGTCTTACAGAGGTTATGCCATATCCCAAACATACAGAATATACAGGTCAGCAATGTAAGAGAGATTTTTAAAATGAAATATTTTAAAAATGCTTTGCCTTTTGGTTCTGGATTCTTTTCAGATACTGAGAATAAATATTTAATGGAAATTAAAGGAACTCAAAACTGTGAGAATTCTCTATTAACAACTTCCTTTTTAAATACTTTGAAGTAACATTAGAGCTTCAAAAGAAAATGCAGCATGAATTGTCAAACCAAGCTACCATAACAAACTTTGCAAGTCACAAAAGCTATCGTCTATGTTCCTAAAAAAGACAAAATTTAGCTGCCTAATAAGAATATATGATGAACTAAAAACAAATCCCAAATGAACGTCAATGTTGAAACAGATTAAAACATTAAATTCCAAAGGAGATTATGAGAAATGTTTCTTTAACTGAGAATCAACTAATCTACTGAAATTAAATTTGCAGTAGACACATCACCATGTTAGTTTACCAACTCCTATAAATATTTCTGGGGGATTCTAACACACCCTCAGGCTCAGTTGCTCTTCACCTGCCATCTTCTATATCATATGCTACAAGTCCCGAAACACAGCCCTAGCTAATTAGACCTGGAGAAACATACAGCCACATTCATCAGTTCACTTCAGTTCAGTTGCTCAGTCGTGTCTGACTCTTTGTGACCCCATGGACTGCAGCACACCAGGCTTCCCTGTCCATCACCAACTCCCAGAGTTTACCCAAACTCATGTCCATTGACTTGGTGATGCCTTCCAACCATCTCATCCTCTGTTGTCCCCTTCTCCTCCCACCTTCAATCTTTCCCAGCATCAGGGTCTTTTCCAGTGAGTCAGTCCTTCTCATTAGATAGGCAAAGTATCTGAGTTTCAGCTTCAGCATCAGTCCTTCCAATGAATATTCAGGATTGATCTCCTTTAGGATGGACTGCTTGGGTATCTTTGCAGTCCAACAGACTCTCAAGAGTCTCCTCCAACACCACAGTTCAAAAGTATCACTTCTTCGGCACTCAGCTTAGTTTACAGTCCAACTCTCACATCCAAACATGACTATTGGGAAAACAATAGCTTTGACTAGACAGAACACTGTAGGCAAAGTAATGTCTCTGCTGCCTAGGTTGGTCATAACTTTTCTTCCAAGGAGCAAGGGTCTTTTAATTTCATGGCTGCAGTCACCACCTGCAGTGATTTTGGAGCCCAAAAAAATAAAGTCTGACACGGTTTCCACTGTCTCCCCATCTATTTGCCATGAAGTGATGGGATCAGAGGCCATGATCTTAGTTTTCTGAATGTTGAGTTTTAAGCCAACTTTTTCACTCTCTTTCACTTTCATCAAGAGGCTCTTTAGTTCTTCACTTTCTGCAATAAGGGTGCTGTCATCTGCATATCTGAGGTTATTAATACTTCTCCCAGCAATCTTGATTCCAGCTTGCGCTTCATCCAGTCCACCGTTTCTCACGATGTACTCTGCATATAAGTTAAATAAGCAGGGTGACAATATTCAGCATTGAAGTACTCCTTTTCCTATTTGGAACCAGTCTGTTGTTCCATGTCCAGTTCTAACTGTTGCTTCTTGACCTGCATACAGATTTCTCAGGAAGCAGGTCAGGTGGTCTGGTATTCCTATCTCTTGAAGAATTTTCCACAGTTTGTTGTGGTCCACACCGTCAAAGGCTTTGGCATAGTCAATAAAGCAGAAATAGATGTTTTTCTGGAACTCTCTTGCTTTTTCAATGATCCAGCAGATGTTGGCAATCTGACCTCTGGTTCCTCTGCCTTTTCTAAAACCAGCTTGAACATCTGGAAGTTCACGGTTCACGTATTGCTGAAGCCTGGCTTGGAGAATTTTGAGCATTACTTTACTAGCATGTGAGATGAGTGCAATTGTGTGGTGGTTTGAGCATTCTTTGCATTGCCTTTCTTTGGGATTGGAATGAAAACTGACCTTTTCCAGTCCTGTGGCCACTGCTGTGTTTTCCAAATTTGCTGGCATATTGAGTACAGCACTTTCACAGCATCATCTATGAGGATTTGAAATAGCTCAACTGGAATTTCATCACCTCCACTAGCTTTGTTCTTAGTATGCTTCCTAAGACCCACTTGACTTCGCATTCTAGGATGTCTGGCTCTAGGTGATTAACCACACCATCGTGGTTATCTTTGTCATGAAGATGTTTTTTGTATAGTTCTTCTATGTATTCTTGCCACCTCTTCTTAATATCTTCTGCTTCCGTTAGATCATTCATAGGCTTCTGTTAGGCATTCTGCTTCTGTTAGGCATTCAGAGGCTGGCCAAGAGCTTTCAACTTCTGTTTACTGGCTAGAAAGATAGGGTTAGCCCATCAAGATGCTCTGCCTCAAAAACTGGAATTAAGAAACTCCAAAGGAAATTGCCAGTTAGAAGCTGGGGTAAAAGGTCAAGAGAGACACTCACAGCCAATGAGAGCTGAACCTGACCCAATTCCTGGGATTAGACTTACATCTTGATCTCCCTCTTCACCCTCTACCTTTTCTTGAGTGAAACTCACCTGGTGTTTGCAACCCCCAAATTACCAAAATACAGAGCTTATGATAAAATCCCAAATTAAATGTGTCTGTAAGTCCTACTACTGACGTGTTTAGTTAGAATAAAAACACCCATTTTTAGACTAATTGGGGGAAACAAACAGCTCATAGCACTTAGTAAGGAATCTGAGGTCAAATTTTTGGATAAATACAGGTTTACTATTTTCAACTTTACCTTTCTTCTAGACTTCAAGTCTCATACCTAGAAAATAAGGTCAAGTCATCAGAAAGTCTATAAATCCTCCTGTATTGCTTACAGTCTAAGTATAAGCAGCCTCTGGTGTATCAACATGCTCTTTTCAGACCAAGGAGAATTGTACTTTGAGATAAAAAGTCTTCAAGCAGCAATGGAAAACATTCTCTCCTACCTGTGCTGTCACGTGATGAATTTTCATTCCATTAAATTCATAACTGGAACTAACAAATTTTTCTGTAGAAACTTAAAATCCATCACTTCCAGCAAGGAATACTCAGCACAGTCGAAAGAAAGAAAATTACACATATATAAAGAGCTCCCCTGGTGGCTCAGTGATAAACAATCCACCTGCGAGTGCGGGAGGTGCTGGTTCAGTCCTTGATCTGGGAAGACCCACAAGCCACGGAGCAACTAGGTCCACGCACCACAACTCTTGAGCCTGTGCTTGAGAGCCTGCTGGTCCCATCCACTGAAGCCCATGTGCCTAGAGCCTGTGCTCTGCAACAAGGGAAGCCATCACAACAGCCGCTCCTGCTCACCACAACTAGGGAAAAGCCAGAGCAGCAACAAAGACGCAACCCGGCCAAAAATAAACAAAAGTATTAAAAAAATGCATCACTTCCCAGGCTATCCCATTTTAGTCAAATGTGTATAGAACACTAGAACTGTATATACTGTTTTTAATTGCTCTATTTTTTTCATTTAACATATAAATGATACCACAATCCCCTACCTCTCCCTTAAAGAAACTAAGAAGCAGAGAGTGTATTATTCAATTTGTACATTAGAGGAAATATTTAGAAAGATGGTGCCACCACCTTCACCATAATACTTTCAACACTCCCCTTGTGTGAAGTGGGGCTTGGAGGAAAAATAGTATCAAAACAAGACACTGGAAATCCAAATACCTACCTTAAATATTCTTGTCATTCATGCAATTTTTAACACATTATTAATAAAAGAGCATTAATCTCATCATAAGCATTCAACAAATGAAATTGCTGGAAAAGTATTTTTATAAATGTCCAAGACTTTCAATAATATCAATAACCTGAGGTATGGAGATGACACCACCCTTATGGCAGAAAGTGAAGAAGAACTAAAGAACCTTTTGATGAAAGTGAAAGAGGAGAGTGAAAAAGTTGGCTTAAAGCTCAAAATTCAGAAAACTAAGATCATGGCATCTGGTCCCATCATTTCATGACAAATAGATGGGGAAACAGTGGAAACGGTAACAGACTTTATTTTGGGGGGGCTCCAAAATCACTGCAGATGGTGACTGCAGCCATGAAATTAAAAGACGCTTACTCCTTGGAAGGAAAGTTATGACCAACCTAGACAGCATATTAAAAAGTAGAGACATTATTTTGCCAACAAAGGTCCGTCTAGGCAAAGCTATGGTTTTTCCAGTGGTCATGTATGGATGTGAGAGTTGGACTATAAAGAAAGCTGAGGGCCGAAGAATTGATGCTTTTGAACTGTGGTGTTGGAGAAGACTCTTGAGAGTCCCTTGGACTGCAAGGAGATCCAACCAGTCCATCCTAAAGGAAATCAGTCCTGAATGTTCATTGGAAGGACTGATGGTGAAGCTGAAACTCCAGTACTTTGGCCACCTGATGCGAAGAACTGACTCATTTGAAAACACCCTGATGCTGGGAAAGATTGAAGGTGGGAGGAGAAGGGGCAACAGAGGATGAGATGGCTGGATGGCATCACCGACTTGATGGACATGAGTTTGAGTAAGCTCCGGGAGTTGGTGATTGACAGAGCAGCCTCGTGTGCTGCAGTCCATGGGGTTGCAAAAAGTCGGACATGACTGAGCAACTGAACTGAACTGAAGAATTTGAAACAAGCGCAAGACATTTCTAGGTGCCTATCCCTTCAGTGAGTGTTAGACATCTCCCAGAGGGCCTTCTGGGGATTTTCTGAGTCAACAGGGCAATCCATCTCTAACCCACTGTTAATTTACAACTCTGTAAAACTGACAGTACTTCCAAATAATTCTTATTCATACCCATGCAAATAAAATTTGACCTGCCTGAAATGAAAGATGACCCAAATGTTACATCTTATTGTTCTGTTCAAATTTGTTTATCTATTAATAAATTTATTATAGCATTTCTGCTTTTTATTCAGTTTTTCAAATACTTCTTTAATTCTATAAATTGAACAAAAACTATGATATATGGTCACTTTATACCTACATTCAATACTTTTTAAACTTTAGCAATGATGATTTTAAAAATCACTCTGTTATAAACACCTAGAAGAGAGTTTGCAGTCACTCACAGCAACTGGTCATGGTATAACCTCCCAGCCTATGAATAACTGGTCTGTGCTGTTTGGGAGCCAGATTCTTGCAATACAGTGACAAATGGAAATGACATCACAGCAATCTCATCAGTAAAGCAAGTTATATTCTTGGTCTTTTATGTACCTCAGTGGGTATCAAGCCTTGAATCCCAATTGCATAGATACATATCATGCATCTACTTCTTAATGGACACAACGTAAATAAAATCCAAATAAATTCATATAGAAAACCATATGAATAGGTGTGTGTGTGACAAAGAAAAATACAAATGAAGATACAGTCAGATCCATGCAACAAAGACCAGTGGGACACATAACCTACAACGTGAAGCAACCCTATTTGTTCAGAAAAAAAATAAATAATTTTGGTTGTAATCTGTTGCTCTTATCCTGGTGCACTTGTCTTTTCATTTTCTGAGCTAAATAAGTACACATCTAAATTAGCAAAGCAAGGCACATATATGTAGGCAATTAAAAAAATAATTCTTGGCAACCTTTAAACTCCTCAAAATTGGGGGCTTAAGGTTCTCTACTCATCACTTGATAGTCTGTCTTAAAAGAAAAACATTAGCAGAAAACAGGGCTGAATGATTCCACTTTACAGAAACAGTGAGTGGGAGTAATTGAATCATTCATTTTTCTAAATGTTATAAAAAAGAAAACACCCATCAACTGAGAGTCAATAGGAGTTTCTTGATATAATATGATGCATGAAAATGTATTTCCACTAACCATTTATGTAGCCAAAATCACAACAATTTGCAAGTCACAAGTGTCCTACTAAGACTTAAAATAAGTTTATGTAATTTATAAAATGTGATTGAAACATACTTCTGAAGGCCTTGACAACTCTTCAGGAAACCACTTAAAACTTCATGACATGTAAAACTGCTGCTGTTGAAACTACATCCATGAAACCCCAAGTTTCATGTCACTCCAGATCTGTGCAGGGACCCCCTTAATGCATAAGGTCTTTTCCTCCTCCTTTTCAAGGACTACTCTTTCCTTTCAGCTCCACCCAGCTCCCCATTGCTTAGACAAATTCTGCTTTTTAAAAACCCTTCTTTGGGGACTTCTCCAGCAGTACAGTGATCCCTGGTTGGGAAACTAAGATCCCACATGAAGTACAATGTGGTCAAAAAAATATAAATAAATTAAAACTTTCCTTTGGCAGTAATCACCTTTGCTCTGGAATCTCTCAGAAGCTCGAACAGACTAGTGAGCACGAGAGTCTCCAAGAAAGGGCTGCAGTAACATACCGCCTCTCACTTCTCAGAACTCCAAAGACTAGATTTTGGAAATTAAATTCCTAAGGAAAACGATGCTCTTGGCTTGGCTCCTGAGCTTCCTCCATCGGGTTTATTTCTCAGCCAAGAGTTAAGTATCCATCCAGGCCAGCCACATGAGGGGGCCTCACCTCCCAAGTGTCACCTGAGGACGTGAAGAACTGCCCAAGAAGTATGCATCCATTCACTCACGGTCCTGATGTTCTAAGTCTGCATCATTGAAGTAGTAACAACCTCGGGCTACAACGCATGGCCTCCCTTAAGGGACCTGGTTAAACAAAAATCCTCAAACGGCTCAGTTATCAAACAGTACAGTGGAGGCTTAACCGCCCAGATGAAAGAAAAGTGACTTTATGGGACAATTTTTTTGTTTTCTCTTTTAGTAAGTGAAGATCTTTCCAAAATGTATTACATTTTTTTTCCTTCCTTTCCCGTTAGTAAAAGTAACAGATACTCTCTGAATGATATTAGAAAATACACACACAGACTAGAAAATATACACATAGACAAGAAAAATTACCAATAACCTCAGCCCTCAGTCAGAATCACTTACTATTTGGAAATTTTTCTTTATAGCCTTTCAAACAAAAATCCTTGTCCTTCTGGTGTCGCAAAGATATACATGGGCTTCCCTGATAGCTCAGTTGGTAAAGAATCTGCCTGCAATGCAGGAGACTCCGGTTCAATTCCTGAGTCGGGAAATCTGCTGGAGAAGGGATAGGCTACACACACTCCAATATTCTTGGGCTTCTTTTGTGGCCCAGGTGGGAAAGAATCTGCCTGCAATGTGGGAGACCTGGATTCAACCCCTGGGTTGGGAAGATCCCCTGGAGAAGGGAAAGGTTATCCATTCCAGTATTCTGGCCTAGAGAATTCCACTATATTTTATATATATATATATATACATATACACATATATATACACATATATACACACACACACACACACACACACATATATATATAGGTTGTTTAGTCACTCAGTTGTGTCCGATTCTTTGCGACCCCGTGGACTGTAGCCTGCCAGGCGCCTCTATCCAAGGGATTCTCCAGGCAAGAATACTGGAGTGGGTTGCCATTTCCTTCTCCAGGGGATCTTTCCAACCCAAGAATCGAAGCCAGGTCTCCTGCATTGCAGGCATCTTCTTTACTAACCGAGCTACAAAGAAAGCCCATAAATAAATACTTTTTATTTCCTGTATAAATTTTGTGTATTTTTTGAATGACTTTATATATTTTGTGTAATCTTTATACACACTTTTGTTTACTTCTCACCTTATAAATTCATTCATTTTACAAATGTAGGGCTATGTATACTGTTTTGTAATAATTTTTCAGGTCACAACATGTAGATATGTTTCCAGACTATTAAACTATTAAATATTCCTCTACATCTTAGCCCTCTGCCCCTCCTCTATTTTGAGATGGTTGCCTGACTATTTGGTGGAGAATCAGGATTTCCTCCCAACTTCTAGTAATATTTTTTTATAAGAGTTACCCAGGTTCACTGTAAAATTTTGGAAAATGCCTTTGGGCTTTATCAAATTGAGGATATAGATACATACTACTTTGTAATTTGTTTTTACTCACATTATATCCTAAGTATTTTGTTACCTCCTTAAACACTTCTGGGGTTATTTCCTGATTCTTCTACAAAACAAGAAGAATACTCAGAACCATTATTGTAATACATTGTAGCTCTGGATGCAAATCATATGTTATGCAAATCAGAGTAATGATGCCAGGAGATACCAGTAAGTTTGGGCTGATTTATCGGTTTGTTTATGTTGTTTTTTTAAACAGTTCTCCAATATCAGGCTCTCTAATCAGTGATCTCTTCCTCATGAAAGTAAAAGAGACATAAAACTTCGTTCAGTTGACGTGTCTGCCAAGTAAGTTATTAATTCAAACAGACTTTTCCCAAGTCATGTTCCTGTTCTCTTAATAATCATAATAATGAGGAAGGGAAAACAGATGAGAATGAGAAAAATTATGTTCCTGTTATTATGACTTGGGTGATTTCAAAACAACTTCTACTATTTCTGAATCACTAATGAAAAGTCGATGTCAACAGTTTCAATGAACATTTTCTTTTCCACAGTCAGTAAGAAACACATATCCCTCATCGCCTTCAAATTTGTATATGAGTATTTGGAGCAAGTTTATTCCAACATCTGCAAATTCTCTCTCATCATTCATCAGAAGACAATTCGGCACTGGTCATGGTTTCTTCAAGCACTGTGACTTAACTGATTAACCAAGATCCATACTGAGGCCCAAGAACTCTGTGAGATTAGAAATGCTTTTTAAAAAGATAGGATCATCTGACGACCCTCCCACATAATGAATCAGCTTTCTCATTAAATCTGTTCCCAAAAACACATTTGATATTCTAGAGGCATACACTTAAATCAGTGAGACTGGTACTATCAGGCGAAGACGGTTACCAGAAAGAACCTGTAACCCTGGTCCTATACAATAGACAATACGGTTGTATAGTGGCCTCAGTGGATGTAGGCAAGTCATCTTTTTTTTTTTAAGGTGTCTTTTATTGAAGATACAGAAAGGTTTGGAAACAATCAGCACCACAAACAACAGGCAAAATCTATGCCCACCTCATCCATGAAAATTAAAACCTGTATCTGCCACACAATAGGCATTGAACAAATTTTCTGAACAACTAAAGGTTCTCAAACAATAACATCTTTCTTTCACCAAAATTCTTTGCTCCATGAGAACCATCAGGATTAATATATATGAGATTATTCAACCTACCTGTTATTCCACTTAAATCTGATGGGAGCTTGCACATTTGCCAAGGTAACAGTGACAGGCCTCATCAGATGTGTCCAGCTTTGCCGGCACTATCAAGCTGTAAAAAGCCATGTGCAAAATAACTTTTCCAAAATAGCCGCAATCTTGTATTGCAGTCTCTTGGCTTGCCTTTTCAACTCAACTACATCAACCCTCCAAATATCGCCCTTTAAAAGGTCAAAAACACTCATTAGAAAATAAACACAGCTCAATCAAATACATTTGCCTGAAATAAACTAATACAAAGAAATGCCAATCAGCCCCCCACAAATAGGGGTCAAGTCTAGTAAGCTGCCAGTGTATCTTTTAACTTTGAGAAAGTCTTTCCGGCCACCTCTGTGCTTCATGCAAAAATGAGCACAATAAAGGACAGAAAGGGATGGGCATAACAGAAACAGAACATGCTAAAAAGAGGTGGCAAGAATACACAGAAGAACTAAACAAAAAAGATCTTCATGACAGAGATAATCACCATGGTGTGATCACTCGCCTAGAACCAGACATCCTGGTTGGTTGATGTCTGGTTTCCAGACATCAGCCATTCCAGACATCACCCACTGCCAAGTCAAGTGGGTCTTAGGAAGCATCATTTAGAACAAAGCTAGTGGAGGTGATGAAATTCCAGTTGAGTATTTCAAATCCTCAAAGATGATGCTGTGAAAGTGCTACACTCAACATGCCAGCAAATTTGGAAAATTCAGCAAAAACCACAGGACTAGAAAAAGTCACTTTTTATTCCAATCCCAAAGAAAGGCAATGCCAAAGAATGCTAAAATTACTGCACAATTGCATTCATCTCACACGCTAGCAAAGTAATGTACAAAATTCTCCAAGCCAGGCTTCAACAGTATGGGAACCATGAACTTCCAGATGTTCAAGCTGGATTTAGAAAAGGCAGAGGAACCAGAGATCAAATTACCAACATCCACTGGATCATCGAAAAAGCAAGAGAGTTCCAGAAAAACATCTACTTTTTTCTTTATTGACCACACCAAAGCCTTTGACTGTGTGGATCACAACAAACTGTGGAAAATTCTTCAAGAGATGAGAATACCAGACCACCTGACCTGCCTCCTGAGAAATCTGTATGCAGGTCAAGAAGGAACAGTGGAACTGGACATGGAACAACAGACTGGTTCCAAATCGGGAAAGGAGCAGACCAAGGCTGCATATTGTCCCCTGCTTACTTAACTTATATGCAGAGTACATCATGAGAAATGCCAGGCTGGATGAAGCACAAGCTCAAATCAAGATTGCTGGGAGAAATACCAATAACTTCAGATATGCAGATGACACCACCCTTATGGCAGAAAGTGAAGCAGAACTAAAGAGCCTCTTGATGAAAGTGAAAGACAAGAGTGAAAAAGTTGGCTTAAAAATCAACATTCAGAAAATTAAGATCATGGCGTCTGGTCCCATCACTTCATAGCAAATAGATGGGCAAACAATGGAAACAGTGAGACACTTTATTTTTGGAGGGCTGCAAAATCACTGCAGGTGGTGACTGCAGCCATGAAATTAAAAGACGCTTGCTCCTTGGAAGAAAAGTTATGACCAACCTAGACAGCATATTAAAAAGCAGAGACATTATTTTGCCAAAAAAGGTCCGTGTAGGCAAAGCTATGGTTTTTCCACTAGTCATGTTGGATGTGAGAGCTGGACCATAAAGAAAGCTGAGCGCCAAAGAATCGATGCTTTTGAACTGTGGTGTTGGAGAAGACTCTTGAGAGTCCCTTGGACTGCAAGGAGATCCAACCAATCCATCCTAAAGGAAATCAGTCCTGAATATTCATTGGAAGGACTGATGCTGAAGCTGAAACTCCAATAGTTTGGCCACCTGATGCGAAGAACTGACTCATTGGAAAAGACCCTGATGCTGGCAAGGATTGAAGACAGGAGGAGAAGGGGATGACAGAGGGTGAGATGGTTGGATGGCATCACCAATGCAATGGACATGAGTTTGAGTAGGCTCCAGGAGTTGGTGATGGACAGGGAAGCCTGGTGTGCTGAAGTCCATGGGGTCGCAAACCATCGGACACGACTGAGCGACTGAACTGACTGACTGTGCTTCAGGATGGGTAGAGGGTGTGTGTGTGTGTGTGTGTGTCTGTGAGCATGTCTGTGAGTGTATTTAACCTATAAAATAAGGATCTGGATCTGGATCTGGAGGAGATGCTCTCTCTCATCTGTGATTTTGTACTGAAGTAATTTGCATTAAAATTATTCCAATTATTCTAACTATTCCAAATTATGAGCAAGAGGTGAGTTTGATTACTGTTGATTAAAAAATTGCCGTGGGAGGCAATGTAGTATAATGACAAGAGACAAGTTTGAAATTAAGAAATGTAAATATGACACCTAGTATAAGAGGAGTAGACACACGTGGGGACGTGTTTGGATGGCACAGTGATAGAGGTCCCTAGTGGAATTTAGTGAGTGGGCTCCAGGGATGCTAAACATCCTGAAAATGTGGGACAGACCCACACATGAGGTCCTCCCTTAAATCAAAGCTGTGAGCAACAGGGAAGAATCTGGATTTCAGATCACATCGTCTCTCAGGAGTTGTGACCTTGAATGACCAGTGGTTAAAGTCATTTACTTTTGAGCCTCAAGCTCCCTGAAGGTAAAATAGGAATATAATTATCAACCTCAAAGGTTTCTTTTGTAGACTAACGTATAAAACAGCATGAGCAAATTGCCCAGATTCTAATCCTGGCTCTATAAACGGTAGGCCCTTGTATGTTTCAGCTTAACCTCCTCACTGTCCTTACCCATTAAACTTAGTCCAAAAAAGTGCAGGGTTTTGATGAGCTGTGGCTCAAGGCATGTTAGCTATTATTATTAGTGCAGGGCTGATTATTAACAGGTGTTCAATGGGAACTCCAGCTCCATGGCCGCTCAAGGCCATATTACAGACCCTATCTACACAATTTCAAAAGCTTAGTAACCATACCCATCTCAGGTCACCACTAACAGGAACAATCAGTAAAAAGAAGTAAGGCTTGTTCTTCAATGATATTAAACTGACATTTCAGCAAATTGTCTTTCAAAACAAATCTGTATGCTAATTTTTTTTTTGAAGACATACTAACCGCATTGACTAATGAGGCATAGCTTACACAAGGTTTCCAGGTGTGTCCCAAAACATAATTAATAGTTGAGAGGATTAAATGGCAAAGTCCAGGTTCCACACCCACGGTTAAATACTGAAAAATCTAAACATAAACAAAAACAAAAACCCATTATTAGCTTCTTAAAACCCCTCACACCCTGTGAATAACATTTAATTTGGGAGGATGGTGAAAAATCACAAACACCATTTGCAGAAATGCTTTAACACTGATCAGGAGTTTAAGCCCCCAGCCCACTCGGCAGGTTGACAAGCGTGAAGCTGGCAGAAAAATGTCCCATGAACTGGTGACACAGTCCTTTGGCTCCAATAAACTGCAGGTTCCTCAGCAGCTGAAGGCTGTCCTTTCACAGCCGTACTCCAGGATCACGAGGTTTCTCATCAGGAACACGAATGGCCCCTGTGCTCACTAGCTTGAAGCTCTTCGATGTTAATGGGGAAGAGGGGCGGGAGAGGCTGGGGGCTCAGAATCAAGATTGTATTCTGTCAAGGGCAGGGCTTAATTAATGATTAAATTGTATCTTCCTGAAATAACATTTGATTGAAATACTTTTAGGAGTAAATGTTTAAATAGATGTGATATATTTAATCAGCATCTTTTCACAACTGCTGCCCTGGCATGATTAAAAACCATGTTAATCAAGCAAAATTCTCCAAAATAACTGATCTTTCACACAATAGGTGTTCAAATTCTACTTTCGCTAAGCCCAAGAGTAAGTCTTCTAAGATTTCAAATTTAACTATACTTTGACAGAGAAGTTTACTCTATACATATACTCACACAGTGAGAAATAATGAGGACACAGAAGGATATACCTCTCAATATTAGTTCTAAAGGCATTAAGGTCTCAAAGTATGTTAGTTGCTTAGTCATGTCCGACTGTTTGCGACCCCCTGAACTGTAGCCTGCCAGGCTCCTCTGTCCACGGAATTCTCCAGGTAAGAATACTGGGGTGGGTTGCCATTCCCTTCTCCAGGGCATCTTCCCAACCCAGAGATCGAACCTGGACCTCCTGCATCATAAGCAGACTCTTCACCGACCAAGTCATCAGGGAAGCCCAAGGTCTTCAGTGGGGTCCGGTAAATAAACTCTGGCTCTTCCATTCATTGGAGCTATATAGCTATTAAAACAAACGGGATAGATTTATATGTGATGACACAAAATCATCTTGAAAAAGTATAATATTACACAAAGAAAACAGCAAAGCACTGAATAGTGTGTATATTTATGCAGGATACAGTTACAGTAATACAGTTCAGTCGCTCAGTCATGTCCGACTCTTTGCAACCCCATGGACTTCACCACACCAGGCTTCCCTGTCCATCACCAACTCCTGGAGCCTGCTCAAACTCACGTCCATCAAGTCGGTGATGCCATTGAACCATCTCATTCTCTGATGTCCCCTTCTCCTTCTGCCTTCAATTCTTCCCCGCATCAGGGTCTTTTCCAGGGAGTCAGTTCTTAGCATCAGGTGGCCAAAGTATTGAAGTTTTAGCTTCAGCACCAATCCTTCCAATGAATATTCAGGACTGACTTCCTTTAGGATGGACTAGTTGGATCTCCTTTCAGTCTAAGGGACTCTCAAGAGTCTTCTCCAACACCACAGTTCAAAAGCATCGATTCTTCGACACTCAGCTTTCTTTATAGTTCAACTCTCACATCCATACATGACTACTGGAAAAACCATAGCTTTGCCTAGACAAACCTTTGTTGGCAAAGTAATGTCTCTGCTTTTGAAGATGCTGTCTAGGTTGGTCATAGTTTTTCTTCCAAGGGGCAAGTGTCTTTTAATTTCTTGGCCATGGTCATCACCTGCAGTGACTTCGGAGTCCAAAAAAATAAAGTCTCTGTTTCCATTGTTTCCCATCTATTTGCCATGAAGTGATGGGACCAGATGCCATGATCTTAGTTTTCTGAATGTTAAGTTTTAAGCCAACTTTTTCACTCTCCTCTTTCACTTTCATCAAAAGGCTCTTTAGTTCTTCTTCACTTTTTGCCATAAGGGTGGTGTCATATGCATATCTGAGGTTATTGATTTTTCTCCCGGCAATCGTGATTCCAGCTTGTGCTTCATCCAGGCAGGCATTTCGCATGATGTACTCTGCATGTAAGTTAAATAAGCAGGGTGACAATATACAGTCTTGACATACTCCTTTCCCGATTTGGAACCAGTCAGTTGTTCCATGTCCAGTTCTAACTGTTGCTTCTTGATCTGCATACAGATTTCTTAGGAGGTAGGTTAGGTAGTCTGGTATTCCCATCTCTTTAAAAATTTTCCACAGTGTGTTGTGATCCACACAGTCAAAGGCTTTGGTGTAGTCAATAAAGCAGAAGTAGATATTTTTCTGGAACTCTCTTGCTTTTTCGATGATCCAGTGGATGTTGGCAATTTGATCTCTGGTTCCTCTGCCTTTTCTAAATCCAGCTTGAACATCTGGAAGTTCATGGTTCACGTACTGCTGAAGCCTGGCTTGGAGAATTTGACCATTACTTTGCTAGCATGTGAGATGAATGCAATTGTGCAGTAGTTTGAGCATTCTTTGGCATTGTCCTTCTTTGGGATTGGAATGAGAAGTGACCTTTTCCAGTCCTGTGGCCACTGCTGAGTGCTCCAAATTTGCTGGCATATTGAGTGTAGCACTTTCACTGCATCATCTTTGAGGATTTGAAATAGCTCAACAACTGGAACTTCATCACCTCCACTAGTTATGTTTGTAGTGATGTTTCCTAAGACCCACTTGACTTCACACTCCCAGTGTCTGCCTCTAGGTGAGTGATCACATCATCGTGGTTATCTGGATCATGAAGATCTTTTTTATATAGTTCTTCTATGTATTCTTGCCACCTCTTAATATGTTCTGCTTCTGTTAAGTTCATACCATTTCTGTCCTTTACTGTGCCCATCTTTACATGAAATGTTCCCTTGGTATGTCTAATTTTCCTGAAGATATCTCTAGTCTTTCCCATTCTATTGTTTTTTATTATGCAGGATATGTTTGTATTTGCATAGCCCATACATGAAAAATCTACCCCAAAAAACTGAAACTATCTCTGGAAAAGGCAAGGGAGGACTAGCATGAAAGGAGGATTTCTTTTATCCTTTTATGTTGCTTTGGAAATTTTTTAAAACCATGTGCCTATTTTTAATTTTTTTGTTTTATTTTGGGGGCGGTGGGTGCTTAGCCACAACATGTAGCTTTAAGGATTTTAGTTTCCAGACCAGGGACTGAACCCAGGCCCTGTGAGTGAAAGCACCAGGTCCTAACCACAGGACTATCAGGAGAAGTTTTTGCATTTCATTTTTTAATTAAAAAAAGAAACAATATATTTAACTTTTTTAAAGCAAAAGAGCAGATGCTCCCCACCTGTCAGTTTTCCTTTAATACTAAAGCCAACACATTAAACAATAAGCATGACCAAGGCAGGTAGATTTTTAAAAACAAAGTGGAAAATTACAGTTTGCTGCTTCTCTATAAAACTGCTAACCGCCTTTCCTAAATTTTAAGGGACAAATAAACAATTTCCACAGACCCCTACAAGAAACAGGCCTATAAAACACTTGAAAAGACCGTGTTTGTTTTCTGGTATAAATAACTCAAATGCCTCTGAATTTCTTGCTGCCTCTCTTGTGGAACAGGTTGTAATGCCACAGTCTTCCATGAAGCAAACATTACAAAAAGCACTCCACAGTTTGTTGACTGTTTGTTATCTCGCAACCAAATGCCTAGGGGACTGACAGAACCTGTTCACATCAATAAACACCCACAAAGAGCTCACTCATCAATCAGAATTACATTGTGTGCTCTGCCAGCACCCCCACACTTCGCCCATCACCCCACCACTGCCACACCCAGAAAAGCAGCCAGGTACCTGGGAGCACACAGCTCCAGTCCACACCCCTACCTGGCCCATTCCTCCCCAAAACTCAGGCCAACCTGGTTGATCCTGGACAACAGCTGTCATCTATCCCTAGAAGGAAGAGATGTGGTCAGGGATGCACATGGCTTCCAAACCCTAGTTTAAACACAATCAACTGTCTCTGCTCCTTCCTACACTACGTTTCTGGTGATACGTGGCTTTGGAAGAATGAAAACAGCTCCTCTCCACCAGCTCCTAGTTCCCACCATCCTGGATCCATTCAACACAAGCTGTGTGATCTTAAAGGAAAAAAAAAAAAAAAAGACTGGTTTCTTTGTTCCTGAATTTTGTCATCTGTGAAATGGTACCAATAATGCCATAGACCTACTTATAGCTCACAGAGCGAGGACGAGACAAGTAGAGCTTTTGGCACAAGGTAGCCCTCCATGTCGGAGAAGGCAGTGGCACCCCACTCCAGTCCTCTTGCCTGGAAAATCCCATGGGCGGAGGAGCCTGGTGGGCTGCAGTTCATGGGGTCCCTAGGAGTCGGACACGACTGAATGACTTCACTTTCACTTTTCACTTTCATGCATTGGAGAAGGAAATGGCAACCCACTCCAGTGTTCTTGCCTGGAGAATCCCAGGGACGGGGGAGCCTGGTGGGCTGCCGTCTATGGGGTCGCACAGAGTCAGACACGACTGAAGCGACTTAGCAGCAGCAGCAGCAGCAGCCCTCTATGTGTGTCAGCTACTATCATCACCATCATCTTTGTATACAATGCTGCAGAAGCCTCCTGTTTGGTCTCCCTAATTCCCTATTCCTAATTCTAGTTTCTATCCAGCAGTATAAGTAGCCTTCAAAGTGGGGAGCTTGAGGAAGAATGGATACATGGATACGTATGGCAGGGTCCCTTTGCTCTCCACCTGAAACTATCATGACATTGTTAACTGGCTATACTCCAATATAAAATAGAAAGTTTAAAAACTAAAAAATAAATACAGGGAAAGAAGCACGGAGGGATTCAATCATCCTGGCTACATCTACCCTCCTCTCCCCACTGAAAAGTGATAACAGTCCCTATTTGCTAAAAGCCCAGAAGCCTTGGGGCAAACCTCTCCAGGGAGCCCTTTAACTCCGGGCACTCTGGCTCCACCCATACTCCTCTCCTCCCAGAGACGGTAAAGGCCTGTGCCAGATGCTCCCAATACTTGATCAAACTTTTCCCACCTATGAATCAGAAGATGCCAAATAAGGACCATTCTGTGCTAGACTGTGAGCTCCATTCACCACGAGACACCTGCATTCATAGCTGTCAACCAACAAGAAATGTCAAGGCCCCTCTTTTCAAGTATTACAGTTCTCACAACCATAGAAAGCTGGAAGTCAGGAAAACCAGCTTCACTGTTGCATCATGTTAAACTTTTGGAATTGAATAGAACCAGTGAGACTCTGAACAATAAACCTAAAGTAACCAGATATTAGTCAAATTCCACATCGTTCAGTTGACCTGCTCAGACTAGATGATTCATCCATCCATCTACCATCTAAAACTAGGCCTAACTCAAGAGTATGTAACTCTCGGTTACAAGTTTCACTTCTGGAAGCATCTCATTTATCTATTTGAATGGGAGCCCCTGGCTCTACCTCTCAGGCTGAGAAAGCTGCTGGTAAAGTACTCAAGGTGAAAATCTCCTGATACCACCCTCCAAAGAATTCAATTTCTAAGAAAAGTCTAACTCATTTTGCATTGGATAAGATGAAGAGAATGAAGGCTTCAAGCAAGTTGGGGGTTAGGGAAATAAAACTCAACATCTCCGTGATTTTCCACCACCCTTGCTTTTCCAGTGAATGCTGTTACGGTGGGCTGGGATAACTTAACCTGCGATATATGTGACTAAGATAAAAATCCCTTTTATCCTTCACAAGGAAGAGTTCACTGGCAGTCACTTCACTCTTTCCCCCAACCTTTTTTCAAACTATTATTTTCAATTGTGATATAATACACATAAAATGTTATGTTAAAATAAAATTAAAATAACATTCCATCTTAACCACATCTAAGTCAAGTTCAGTGGCATCAAGAACATCCACATTGCTGTGCAACCATTACCACCATCCATCTCCAGCACTTTTTCATCAACCCAGACGGAAACTCTGTTCTCACTGCACAATAACTCCATTCCTTCCTCCCTCCAGATCCTAGAAACCACCTTCCTACCTTGTCTCTACAACTCTGACCACTCTAGGTACCTCATATAAGTGAAATCATATGATGTCTATCCTCTTTCAACTAGCTTATCTCACTTAGCATAATGTCTTTAAGTTCATCCATGTTGTTGCATGTGTCAGAAGCTCGTTCCTTTTTAAGGATGAGTAATATTCCATTGTGAGTCTCTACCACATTTTGTCTTCCATGCACCCATCGATAGACATCTGGGTTGCTTCTACCTGTCAGCTATTGTGAATATTGCTACTATGAACATGGGTGTGTAAGAATCTTTTCAAGACCCTGTTTTTAATGCTTTGGGGGGTATATGTCCAGAGCTGAGATTTCTAGATTATATGTTAGTTCTATTTTTAATTTTTTAAAGGAACTACCATATGGTTTTCCAAAGCAGATGCACCACTTTACATTCCTAGCAATCACGAGGGATCCAATTTCTCCACATACATGTCAACACTTAATTTCTGGGTGGATTTTTTTTTTCCTTTCTTCTTTCTTGATAGTAGCATCCTAATGGCAATCCTTTACTTTTTTAACTCTAAAATGGTTGACTGAATTAACTTTTTTTCCACCTATAGAGTTTGCTAAGAATGTTAGCAAATCTGATTCTCGTGAGTGTGTTAAATATTCATCTTCTGAGAGGTAACTATAATAAAGCATCTAAGATTTAGAAAGATTTGGACACAAAAACCACCTTGTATTAAAATCTGAAGCTGCCCCTTCTGAAGTACGGAAAGTACCACCTCTGAAGCTTAGTTTTCTCATCTGTGAAATGAAGCTATATTCATTTCTTACAGTTGTGGGAGAACTGAATCACAAAATTGTATAAAGTACACATTAGCGTGTGCCTAGCACCTAATAAACACTAAATGAACGACATATGATGATAAGGAGCAGGAAGGTTTTGTTATTACTAGAATACTACTAATACTAGTAGTAATACTAATACTGAGAATACTTACTTAATACTTAAAAGATAAGTCACAAAAAGATCTTTCATTTTGCCTTTTATATATGCCTAGCCTTTCCTCGTTTATTCAGGTATTGTTCTACACAATTTATACATCTACTCCTCAAATCTCAAAGGTGTTACTGTGGCCAAGGAAGCAGTTGTCTTATATATAAATATATAAACATAAATATCTTCTCCAGTGCAGGCAGGATATCAGAAACTAAGCAATAGTAGCATAGCCCCAAAATGCACTTTCCAAAACTTGAGAAAGCAGTACCAATAACTTGTCACATAGTTCAAAGTATACTTCATCCAGTTAGAGAAAAAAGGTGGAAGTACAGTGTGAGATAAGGTTTTTTTCTCTGTTCTTTTAATTAAAGAGTCAATGCCAAATGGTTATCTTCTGAAGTATGGCTTAGGCTAAATTTGCACACTATATTTTAAAAAAACAAACTTTACTTGTTGAAGCCTCTCCAGGTATTTTTTAAAATTTATTTATTTTATCTGACTGTGCCAGATCTTAGTTGTGGCCTGCAGGATCTTCACCTGCAGCATGTGGGATCTAGTTCCTGATCAGAGATCGAACTAGATCAGAGATCCAGGGTCCTTACATTATGTGGGATCCTTGCAGCATGTGGGATCTAGTTCCTGATCAGAGATCGAACTAGATCAGAGATCCAGGCTCCTTACATTATGTGGAATCCTTGCAGCATGTGGGATCTAGCTCCTGATCAGAGATCGAACTACATCAGAGATCCAGGCTCCTTACATTATGTGGGATCCTTGCAGCATGTGGGATCTAGTTCCTGATCAGAGGTCGAACTAGATCAGAGATCCAGGCTCCTTACATTATGTGGGATCCTTGCAGCGTGTGGGATCTAGCTCCTGATCAGAGATCGAACTAGATCAGAGATCCAGGCTCCTTACATTATGTGGCATGCAGGATCTTCACCTGCAGCATGTGGGATCTAGTTCCTGATCAGAGATCGAACTAGATCAGAGATCCAGGCTCTTACATTATGTGGGATCCTTGCAGTATGTGGGATCTAGTTCCTGATCAGAGATCCCTGATCAGAGATCCAGGCTCCTTGCATTAGGAATATGGAGTCTTTGCCGCCAGACAACCAGGGAAGTCCAATCTCTAAGTATTTTTTACTTTACATCTTTATCTGGATTCTTGTTTAAATTCACAGGACCTGAGAAAAAGACTTAGAAATCATATAACCACTTATAGTTAGATATGTTTCGACTGACTTATTGATAAATTACAGTAACATACAAAACACTTGGGAACCTAAAGCAGGTGGAAATGATGTATGCACACTTCAAATTTAAGCAAGTCAAATAGATAGAAATGAATTTTTAAAAAAAAGTCAAATCAAAAGGGTACAGATTCATCATCAAAACACTTCAAGACTTCTCAGGGCGTGTGCACATGTACATTAGGCATTCTAAGGACTTTACATTTATTAACACTTTTGATATCTATAAAGGGTTCTGATTTAGGTTCCATCAATATTATAAATGTATTTTAAATTATTCCTTAAAATTTGGACATTTTACTTTCTTTATATACTCCACTGAGAAATATTCAGGTAAAACAATACTCCAAAACCTTAATTATCTTACTGGCTTCAGATTTCTAGATGGTCTTCATCTCTGCATCTTGGCTAATACAAACTCATACTAGACTCTTTCTCCCACCCACCCAAACAAGTGGTTCAAAACACTGGGATGCCCTGATAATGGCATTTATTTCAGTTTATTAGTTCAGATTTAAACCAGCAAATTCTGTTTCAACCACTGTTACCTTATTTTAATTTTTTAAAAGATTTTTTGATGTGGACAATTTTTAAAGTCTTTACTGAATTTGTTACAATATTTCTTTTGATTTTTATAATTTGGTATTTTGGCCTAGAGACATATGGGATCTCAGCTCCCCAACCAGGGATTGAATCCACACAACGTGTGCTGGAAGGTGGTCTTAACCACTGCACCACCGGGGCCCACAACCATTATTACTTTAAACTGTTTTAAAATTATTTTCTAGCTTCAAAAATTAATGCATATGGGCATATAATTTTTAACTCTTTCTTCGGTGTTTTAAGATTTAATGAGTGATCTCAGCTGATTTTTCAACAAACTCTTTAATCCTAGAAAGGCTCATGGTCAATGACTATTGTCACTGGCTCTCAGTGATCACTAGAGTCAGGTAGAAGGAACTGGGCTGAAGTTATTGCCCTATAAAATAAATCCCTGCAATTAGCTTCACTACTTTAAATGACAAAAAGACCATACATTCTCCCCAAAGCTGTATGTTTTGAATCCTAAGCTTTTCTCTGTGTCTCCACCTCCCTCTGAGTTTTCACTATGATCTGACCACCAAGAAGACACCGACAAGTAAGAATAAGAACGTCAATGCTAACAAACAAGACAGCCTGTTAGGTCACTGTGTTTATTTTTTCTTTCTTATTGGTTTTTGCACTGTGAATCCCACCCGCAGAGGCGGCCACAGTTGACCTGTAGGTGTTCCTATCACCTCTGCCTGCCTGGAGTTCACAGCATTGGGACTAAGTCTGCTGCTCAGACTCAAAGTTCTGTAACGGCCAGAGTCTCTGAGCCTCAGAACCCCAATCTCTGAGAAGAAACCACGGGCCAGCAGCTCAGTAGCAGGGCCAGGGCTCCAGAATCCCACGCCAGGGCTCCTTCTCTTAGATCTTTCCTCTGCTGCCCTGGGTCCTGAGGCACGGCTCAGGGCACCCAGAGACGCAGCTTCTGAATCCTGACAATTCATCCAGAGTTCAGCTGAACAGAAGTACTCTAGCTCACAGTTTGTCCCCTCTCCCCTTGCGTATTTTGCTTTCATCAAATATCCTAATGTCCTTCACAGAAGTTTTCTTTTTCCCAGGACCCAGCATAGGATCAGAAATGCATTTAACTCGTAGGTCTCTTTAGTCTCCTTTAAACAGAAACAGTTCTTCAGCTTTTGTCTTTCAGGACATTGATATCTTTGAGAAACATATGCCAATAATTTTTAGAGAATATCCTTCAATTTAGGTTTCTCTGGTGTTTATTCATGATTGGATCTGGATTCCTGACTGGGGTGTGACACCCAGAGACATGTGACACTCGCTATTTCTTATGTTCGAGTTCCCGAGTGCTCAGTCGCTTCAGTCCTGTCTGACTCTTTGCGACTCCATGGACTGTAGCCCACCAGTGCCTCTGTCCATGGGATCTCCAGGCAGGAATACTGGAGTGGGTTGCCATGCCCTCCTCCAGGGGACCTTCCTGACCCAGGGATCAATCCTGTGTCTCTTACATCTCCTGCACTGGCAGGCAGGTTCTTTACCACTAGAGCCACATGGGAAGCCATGACTGGTGGATTTTGACTCCTTGTTTACAGCGTTGTCCAGTTTCCCCACTGAACTACTACTTTTTTTTCCTTTTGTAGTCAGTTATTAAATCTGTGAGGAGAACAATGACACTGATTTCAGGAACCAACCCTTACATTTGATTGGTTAATAGTCACTTGCTGAGCACCTGCCAGCTGCTGGGCATGGTGGTGGCACTGGAGATGCTACACTGGGAAAACAGTTATATCCCTGCCCTCAGGAGGCTTACATTCTAGTTAGAAAGGCAGATAATGGGCAAATAAATAAAGCATACACTGTGTACCCTGGTCACAAGTGCTTCTAAGGATATAAAGCCGAGACAGGCAGGCAGGACTGGAGAAAGAGTAAGTTGAGCCGGTGTTGCCGTTGTGGCTTTGAGCCCAGGATCCAAAAAGGTGCAGAACCGTCTAAAGCAGAAACTGCATCTTGCTCCTTCCTGCTTAAAATCCAAAGAGCACCATGCTCTCCGGACATCCAGGAACCTGGAGGAGTGCCCCAGCCTTGCCACATTTATCTCTTGTCATCTTCTCACCATGTTATGTGCTGGCAGTAACATCTCTGCTTCCCTCAATGTGCCCCTAATTCCTGCACCCCTCACTCACATGGAGGAACCCCTCTTCTTGTCCATTTCTAGCATGTCTCCGGGACCCATGCTTCAATACTGAGGACTAGAGAGAAGGAAGGAAACCTGTCCACAGACTACCATTCTTACTTATAGCTTTTCGTTGTAGACATTTTATACAAAATGTTGTATTATATCCAAGAGTACTTCGTTACATTTTTAAATTACCCTGCTGCTGCTGCTAAGTTGCTTCAGTCATGTCCGACTCTGTGCGACCCATAGACGGCAGCCCACTAACCTTCCCGTCCCTGGGATTCTCCAGGCAAGAACACTGGAGTGGGTTGTCATTTCCTTCTCCAATGCATGAAAGTGAAAAGTGAAAGTGAAGTCGCTCAGTCGTGTCCGACTCTAGCGACCCCATGGATGGCAGCCTACCAGGCTCCTCCGTCCATGGGATTTTCTAGGCAAACGTACTGGAGTGGGCTGCCATTGCCTTCACAATGGCAGCCCACTCCAGTATTGTTGCCTGGAGAATCCCAGGGACCGGAGCCTGGAGGGCTGCCGTCTATGGG
Organism: Bos mutus; assembly: GCF_027580195.1. NCBI lineage: Eukaryota > Metazoa > Chordata > Mammalia > Artiodactyla > Bovidae > Bos > Bos mutus. The sequence continues at coordinate 42,392,131 of NC_091642.1, read as the reverse complement.
GTCGCAAAGAGTCGGACACGACTGACATGACTTAGCAGCAGCAGCAGGCAGAGCACTTAATGAAACTTAATGTTTGATTTTTTCCCTCTTCTCTGGGTTAATTAAAGGAATTAATTTGCAGAGATAATTCCATATGATTCACACACAAACTAAGAAAATTAGCAGGCATTTCTTTAGCTTAGACAGCTTGTAAATAAACATCATGAATATGTGAACACCCACAAGCAAGTAATGCAGAATTCCACCTACATAAATGGACTGAGTCATGCTTCAGTCCAATTCAACAAGTCGCCTCTAAGTACTTATAAGGTGCTCTGTTCTCTATTCAGTACCACAGGAGTTTTCAAAAAAAGGGTAGGATAGGAACCTCAGGTTCCTATGTTACAAGGTGAGACAATGTGGTAAGATGTTAAAATATATGATATCATTAAAACTCTAGCCAAAAAAAAAACCCTTAGGACTATTTCTTAAATTATTACACATAGTTATATAAATAATTGCAATTTTAAGTAGGGTTATTTAACAAAATTAAAATTGCACATCTTGCATCGTTGTCCATTTTTGTTGTTTATATGTATATTCGCTGGAGGAAAGGCAGAGTTGGTTGGTTTTTAATTTGCTTAAACAGAGGTCTGGCTTTGTAGACAGTGTCTTTATTACATGCTGTATTTGCACTTTAGAAATGCCTGGCTTAGGCCCTGGGCCTTGCCTCCTCCCTGTCAACAGGGCCGGAGGGCCTTCCCCAGACTTCCTCCTCCCTGAGACGCCTCTTACCTGACAAGATAGGAATCTGTGACTATGGCTGATTAGAATACCACTTACCTGGGTAATCATCTCTACTCCTTGTGAAAAAGAAGACTCTTAATTTCCACCTCCAGCCTCTCCCCACACAAAGATGATTTCAGATGAGGAAAGAAAAAAAAAAGCTGAAACAGCAAGAGAAGTCGGGAAAGAAAGCTGCAGGCCCAGACTCATCCCATAACCGAGCTCCTGAGGGAGTTGAGGGGAGTCCCCACTTCAGCTCTGCTTCCTCTTATCAGCCCACAGGACAGAAGAAGGAAAACTCACCTGCACATGGACCCGCCTCCTGCCTGTCCTCCTGGGAAGGTTCAGTCCTTTAGGTCTGCCCACAGAATGACAAAGATCTGCCCACATTTCACAACATTTCCTGAATGAGCTCTTCTTAAATTCACTAAAATTTCAGGATTCTGTTACTTAATACTGTGCAGATAGAAAGTTTTGTCCGCCGAGACTACTAGGATGGAAAAGAAAAGAAGAAACGCCTTTCCTATTCCTACCAACCTCCAGATCCTCAACTTTCACTTCATCCAGGTAGGTGTCCTTAAGAACTCACAGGCTTTTTCTAAGGAAGTAGCAATGTGCAAATTCATAAATGTATGTCAACTTTTTCATTTTAACAAGATCTACAAACAGTGGATTGATTTGCTACAGGTCAGAAAATGAACTTATCATCCAAATAAGATTCTCAGCATAAATCAATTTCTCCCACAATAATGTAAATAGAAAGATACAGTTAAGCCCAACCTGAAATTAAACTATCAATATGAAACCATGACCATTATGAATAATGGCTGTTGAAGAAAATTCTTTACTAATTTTTCTTTTTTTGTCCATGCTGTGCGGCACGTGGGGTGAAGACCTTAGTTTCCATCAGGGATGGAGCCCACGCCCCCTGTATTGGAAGCATGGAATCTTAACCACTGGACTGCCAGGGAAGTCCCAGAAGAAATTTCTTTTACGCTTCATAGACTCCTGTGAGACAACAGCTACCCCGAGCTCCACCCGGTATGGGGAGGTACCACCTTCGAGACAGTGAGAATCCTGTATTCCTTAGGGAGGTGTCAACTCCACTTGTGATGCCTGTAGAAAGCTCAGCCTTCAGAATAAAAAGTTTCAGATGTTCATCTTCCTTTGTCACTGATTCATTAATGCCTGGGCCAAAGAAGGGAAATGAACTTGCAGGCTTGTGTGAAAACAACAAAATGCTGTTTTTCCAGAACAGTTGATTAAGAACACACTGTCCTGAGTGCAGTGGAGTGCAACGTTCCTTCCTGTTCCCAGCTCTCAGGGGAGCAAAGAACAGCTCCTCGGGCTTGGCCTCCACTGAACAAAGCTCAGGGGTCGCCTCCATGCACAGACACTGCATCCATGGTCACTGCCACTTCAACAGCCCGGAATAACTGAGACCTTAGAGACTCTGGAGGACAGAAGGCTGCCAAGATACTTAAACATGTCCCTGCGTATATTTCACAGAGCAGATTAATAAGATCAGGTAGGTTTTGTAATGAGAAAGAAAGGTAGCCAAGAAAGCTGAGTAACTTATACCAACATGGCTAATTTGTAGCTATACAGCCTCTCGTGTTCCTTGGAACCCAGAAGCATGTTATGTCTTCTTTGATTAGAAAGAAGATTCTGAAAAAGATGGCATATATAAATGGTGACGTTTCCTGTCTCAAAATTGGGACAGATTCTTACAAGTATAAACACACATCTAGAATCTAAACAGAATATCAGAAAGAAAAGACAGTCTCCACCTGCATTGCAGGAGACGTGGGTTCAATCCCTGGGTCAGGAAGATCCCCTGGAGGAGGGCATGGCAACCCACTCCAGTATTCTTGCCTAGAGAACCCCCGTAGAGAGAGGAGCCTGGTGGGCTACGGTCCATGGAGTCACAGAGTCAGACATGACCGAAGTGACTGAGCACAGCACACAGCATGGCAGTCTCACAAAATCCAGGCCATGTCACTGCCCTGCCTACCTAGCAAAATTCCCAGGCTTCCTCCTCTGGAGATTGAGTCAGTAAAACTGGGAGGTGCCTGAGAATCTATATTTCTCACAAGCACCTCAAGGAGAGTCTTACATTCTGGCAAGTTTGGGGAACACTGAACTGAGTCAATTATACTCTATAAAACTTAGTTCTCTTTAAGATACTTCTACATTTAAATCCCATTTAGTAATACCATCAATCATGTTAAGCTTATAAATGGTAACAATAATGAGTATCTGTCTTCTCCTAACTCCTCAAATAATAATACAATTTTGGTAATATCCATTTTAAAGAAATAGGTTAAGTAACTTGTGCAAAGTTACAAGCTAGCAAATGATGGTGGGAGGGAGGGTGGGGATGGATTCAAATAGAGGTGTGACTCCAACAGCTGCACCCTTAACCATTATATGTACAACCTCTTCTTTTACAAGCAGAGAATCTGTTTACAAGTGGTAGCAACTGATTTAGAACCCAAAGTAAAAAAGATTTAGGAAACTATTTACGAATTGCTAGTACTTTCAAACTACCAGCCATGTAGAGATCCAGGGATCCAGCAATATCTCTAACAAAAGGTTTTTATTCTGTTCCGCCCTCAGATTTCGCCTTTAAGCAAGTTTGGATCCTGGTCTCCATACCTTTCCCCAGCAAGTCGAAAAGATGTAATCAAAAAGTCAATGACCGCACCCCTCCCAAAACATAATAAGCTCAGAGGAATTACAAAATGCTATAATTTAGCCCCCAAATCTGAACAGTATATCAGATGGAGGGCTAGATGTTTATACTGATTTGTAAAGAACAAAAAAAAAGGTATGATGTTCAAATATTTTCATAACTGCCCTCTTCTATCACTTTAACACTAAAAACAAACAAAAAGAAGAGAATCAAAATTTTCTACTCATCCTGCCTAGATTAAAAAAAAAAAAAAAAAAAGACTTGATATGTCAAATGAACAGTGTCCCTATACCTTTTCCTGGGCTTGGGTTAATTAGAAGTCACTCAAGTTTAAACAGGATATAAAAAACCAGAATGGAAATAATACTCCTGATTCATTCAGTGAGTATTTATTGAGGGCCTTCTGTATGCCAGGCACTGTTCTGGGTGCTATGGATACACAACAGAGAATAAAACAGACAAAAAACTGCCTTTAAGGAGCTCACATCCTTTTAAGAGGATATATACTCTAAAGAAATAAGAAAATAAGCAGTTTGCCAGACGGTGACAGGTGTTACGGGGAGGACTGCTGCAGTGGTCTCCAACGGTCTCCCTAACAAGGGGCTGTCTGAGTAGAGGCCTCAGAGAAATGGAGGGGGAGTGCATCCCCAAAGAAGGAGAACTGTGTCCAGCAGACACTCCTCCATCCCCGCCTAAACCACAATCCCCCCAAATTTTCTATCTGCCCAGATAGGACTACCCTTCTCCCAGATGCTCAGGACAGAAACTGCACTGGGCTCCTTCCCTTCCCTCGCATCTCCCCATCCCGTCAATCAAGGTGGTCCTGTGGGCTGCGCCTCCTAAATACTCATTTCCATTCCCCACTTGAGAACAGGACGTCGTAATAAACCTGGATGGCTGCAGCAGCTTCCAAACTGGTATCCCCATATTTTCTGTGTTCCTATCCCCAAAAATCTAAGCTCCAGTAAGAAACCAGAGTGACCGCTTGGAAACACATATGCAGTTACATCAAGGCCCTTTTCTAGTTCAATGCTTCCCACTGCTCTTTGGAATAAAATCTGGATCCTGTTAACATATACACACTGCTATACATAAAACAGATAATCAGTAGGGACCTACCCTAGAGCACAGGAAACTCCACTCAGTATTCTGTAATGACCTATATGGGAAGGGAATCAGGGAGAATGTCAGGGAGAATGTTTATGTATACGTAGTATGACTGAATCACTTTCCTATATACTCGAAACTAACACAACACTGTAAGTCAACTATACTCCAATATAAAATAAAAATTAGAATAAAAAAAATCTGGATCCTGGATGCCCAGGCCTGATGGCACAGTCCAGCCCTTGCCTACCTCTCCAAATCATTCACATCCTTGTCCCCAGAGCGCACCAGCCTCTGAGCCCCCTTGGCCTTCCTCCAGTCTCTCTAACAAGCCTCGCTTCTTTCTGCCTTTGCTGCTGTGCTCCTTCTGTCTGGGGAGACGCATCCTCATTTCCCCTGGCACACTTTCCTCTCATCCTTCGGACCTTAAACTGGAAGCCACTGCCCCAGGGTGACTTTCTGATCTTCCCATCACATGCAATCCTACATTGCCCACTTATTATACCCTGCATTTCCCCCGGCACCATCACAACTATAATTAAATCATTATTTCTATAATTTAATGGCTGCCCTGTTCCAATAAACTAATCTCTATGGCGACAAGGACCACATCAGTTGAATTCACTTTTGCATCTCCAAATGCCTTAAAAATAGTGGAGTTCAATACATATTTGGCAAGTTAAGCCTTCTTCCTCACACGTCTCTGTATTCTCTCCCAAGAAAAATACGGGGTTGCATTTTTCCACCCCATCATCTACGCCTCACAAACCTGTCTTCTCATGACTAAAGCTAGGAACTATGAAAAGGCCGTGCTGAAATAATGAAGTTGCAAACTGAGAAGTCCCGAGTGGAGCCATTTGGGTCATGTTTGTTTTTTTAGTTTTGTTTCATGTTACAAAATTGTCTTCCTAAAGGGAAGCCCAGTTAAGCAGAGCCCACTCCTCAGACCACACAGGACTCCTCAAGGAGCAAATTAAAGTAACAGCAAAGAACAGAGAACCCTGGGAACAGAGAACCGCTGGTTCACAGTTATCAGAATTTTTTCATTTTAATTAAAGCTAATGGGAGCCACTCGCTCTGTGACAAGCAGTAAAAGGACAGTGTCACAAGCCCCTCATATACCAAACAGTTCACAGCTAACGGTGGGCAGCTACCCTGAGCTGCACCCTAACCAGGTACTAGACCCTTGGCAGAGTGCCTTCCCCACACACCACCTCACTTAACTGAACTGAATCTTGGCAGCCACCCCATGATCGAAGTGACTTATCCCCAATCTGATCAAGGAGACCAAAGAAATAACGTCACTTGCTCAGGCTCATGGAGGTCTAAGTGGCACGACCCGGGCATCAGAAGCAGCTCTTTCAGGCTCCAAATCCTCAGCTAAGCATGTCAATGGGGACACACTGTCCTAGCACCAAGTGTGTCCAGAGTGCTGGTTCTGAGTGTGAATGACTTGGCTGCTCTCGTCCCAGCTCCCCAGCTTACAGGACCGGAGAAGGGGAGTGACTGGCACAAGATCACACAGCTTGATGGTAGCTAGAGGCAGCCAAGAGTTCCATCCCCGCTGTCCTTCTGACAGATAGTACCTCTCCTCACAAAAGATCCCTAAAACCCTCAGAATAAATGTCCCAAGTCAAGCTTTCCTAAGGAATGCTGTAATGTTATAAAAACCCTAAAGTAGCCTTTAGAGTTGAGCAAAAGCAAAACAGAAGGACTTTATCACTCTCCTCTCTTGCAGCTGCCACTGGTCGGAATGCACACAAGCAGCCCCTTGTCTCCTGCCACCATGCAGCTCTTCTAAGCGACAGAAGCCCAGGAACACAGAGGCCCTGGGCCCAGGCCAGCTGGAGCCATGCTAAACAGGCTGAAAAGCAAGCGGTTCTGACATCCCTTCATCAAACGCTGTTCACTCTGAAGAAGCGATAAACAATTTTGCACACACTGATCACGCTTCTTTCTGTATAAGAGCAAGTTCAGGAATAAGACCTGAACCAGGGAACCCAAACCTGCACCCTGAAACAGCCTCCTGATTTTTATGACCCCAGAAGCAAAACCATCACCACATCCAGGTCAATGTACCATGGAACCCAAGCCCTTGCCCTCTTCCCAAGTGAGCCGGCAAACAGCCAACAGCCTGGCATCACACTGGTTACCAGCCAGCATGGCCCTGCCAGGCTGGACGGAGGCAGCAATTACACGTGCTTGGTGTTTGGAAGCTCTTCTGGAAAAGCAGCCCTACCAGGCTTCATGCCATCTTCAGGAGGGTCAAACCCCAACTTGTGAACACCCCGCAGTGGGAGTCCCAGAAGAACTTCTGTTCCAACCAGGCCTCCAGACCAGTGGTCCCATGGCAACAGGGACCCCCATCTCAGCCCAGAATAGGGTGCAGCCCACGTCAGCCCCCACAGCAGAACTCATCAGGGCGACTCTCTGAGTGTCCTGAAGGTCGCCACTGTCAGGAGCCCCCGCTGCCCAGCCAGAGCCACTGGTCACAACACACAAGTCCCTGGAGGGTGCTGTGTGGCAGCAATGCCAGATTTAAAACTGTGGTCACTCATTCCCTGAGACCTTTTTTTAAGTGCAAGTGAGAATGCACATGAGGGCACCTCAAATATTCAAAGAGTTAAACAATCTAAGGGTGTCGGAAGAGTCACCACTTGGTATGCTGCCCACATCTGAGGACTGAGCTGTAGGGGGTATAACTTGAAGGGGTCCCCATTGTCTTTGGGGAGGCAGGGTGATGTGGACCCCGGAGCCGCAACCTGGACCAAGTTACACGAGCTTCTACTGCTCATTTCCCTCATCAGTAGCCTGGGGCTAACAACAGATCTCTTGGTATCACCATGGAACATGATGTGACAAAAAGGAAGTCATCTGCTAGCATGGTGATGGGCATATAATAAACCACAAATTAATGCTCGTTTCCTTCTTCAATGTTTTTAGAGAACTTCCGTTTGTATCACGTATTCCTTTTCTTTTCCCATTTTATTAATTGCTTACAATCTTCTTTCAAAATTAACAACCCACATATATTCATATTTTCCTTACGAATGTGTGCAGAAAAGAATATCAAGATATATGTCCAAAGATGATCCCTCCAGCATTAATTGTGATCTTCAAAAAAAAGTAATATCTGCTCACTAGAATGGAGAATCCCAGGGACGGGGGAGCCTGGTGGGCTGCCGTCTATGGGGTTGCACAGAGTCAGACACGACTGAAGTGACTTAGCAGCAGCAGCAGCAGAATTCAATTACAGCACTTGGAATAAACGAGACAGTTCAGTGAGTACTAATAAGAGGAAAGTACTTTAAGGTATGGGTTTTCCTGGTGGCTCAGAAGGTAAAGAATCTGCCTGCAACACAGGAGACTGGGGTATGATCCCTGGGTTGGGAAGATCCCCTGGAGGAAGGCATGGCTACTGACTCCCGTGGACAGAGGAGCCTGGCAGGCTACAGTCCGTGGGGTTGCAAAGAGTCAGACACGACTGAGTGACTAACACTTTCACTTTCATAAATAAATACATTATGTTTATGCTTGCTTTGGTATCCAAATAATTTACCAGTGGGGAGAATAAAAGGAATAAGGGTAGGCAGATATGGTGCACAAAATAATGGCCCCATGTCCACATCCTGTGGACAGAACCTGTGACTATGTTACCTAACTCTGCAGATGTGATAAATTAAGGATTTTGACATGGGAAGAGTATCCTGGATTATCCAGGCTGCCCCAATCTAATCACATGGGTCCTTAAAATCAGAAACCCTTTCTTGGATTTGACTACAAATAAATGTCAGAGAGAAGATGGAGGAAGAGGCTACGGGCCAAAGAACAGTGGCAGCCTCTCGAAAGTCTCAGACATGCAGATTTTAACCCGGAAAAGCCAAGTCTCAAGACATGCTGATCTTAACCCAGTGAGACCCATGTTGGGCTTCTGGCTTAAAGAAGCATTACGATAATAAATCTGTGTTGTTTCAAAACAGTAACATTGTCGTAAAAATTAATTATACCCGCAATAGAAACTAATAGAGGACTAAAAGGGGTAATTTACTTATAATTTTATATCCTTCTAGTATTCCAGTATTTCTAGTATAATTCTATATATTTTTTCTGGTATTTATATCTATCTATATTCTAGTCTGAATAATTGGGAAGAAAGAGAAGAAATTCTTTACCCTGCTTCAATATGATGATTCCCTGATCACAAAAGCTTTCATATGGCACTTGGCTCATCCTGCCTGAAAAACCGAGTGCTCTCTTTCAGGCCCAAACAAAAGTCTACTTACAAGGCTCAACTGAAGCGACGCATCCCAGGTCAGGGCTTCCTCCTTAGGGGGTCTCTCCTGCAGCTGGACTTAAGGGGGCTGTACACAGCTCAGGTGACCACGCTGGATGGCGAACTCCTTGAAAACAGGGCTTGCGGCTTATTTGGCTGTGCAAACCCAACCCTCATAATAGGCATCACAAGTGGTTAATGATTAAGTGTTTGCTCCGCTGAAATACTGGATTGCATTAAATCCAAACCAACCTAGTAAGTCCCGGTTTTAAATTAACAAGGAGTCTTCTACTGGGAAAAGACTGCTGCAATCTCACATGCATTATCCAGCTATCTGTTCCATAAAGGGAGAAGTTATATCCTTCAACTCCACAAATCAAGCAAAGAGTTCAGAGTTAAATCTTCCTTCAAAATCAAATTTTGACTTTGATTTACAGAAGATGGTGATTATTAAGAGATACTGCTTCAGAGCTCCACTGAATTTTCAGTCTGAATCTTCTAATTCCCGCTACCAACATTTGCGAGTTATATTTAAATTATACTGGCTATAGTGATGAAATAAGCCTTCCTTCTTCCCATCCAAATCAAAACTTGGGTTTTTCCCCATACAATATTGTATCATCCATTCTAGGAGGAAAAAAAAAATCACAGCCCAGTTGTTATAGCTTATATTTAAAACAATCTAAAAATGCATGTAAGTCTACTCCATTAATGACTGTTCTAACAGCAAAGAAGCCAGGAAAGGAGATAGAGCAACAATTGATTACATGTTCACACACTAAAGACTGGATCTGCTAAAGCAAGAGTCAGAAGCTTTTGTTTTAATCTCCCCAAAGCATTCTGTTTAAAAATATCAGAACACCCATCTCTATAGTCATAGCTATTTCCATTGCTCAATTAGAGGCCAAAGTACTAAAGAGGCTACACTTTGGAGTTTGAACAAGACATCACTGTAATCAATGACTTCACAAATCTTTATCCAATCATGGGCAAGTGACAGCCACTGAACCCTTCATGAGTATTTAAGCTAAAGAACATCATTCATTATTCACTTTTGTTGGTGGTGGTGTTTTCATCTTAAAGTCAGATTTTTGGGATATAATTTACATGCAGTTATCCATCCTTTTTAGGTAACAATTCCATAAGTTTCAACCAAAACATATAGTCATGTCATCATCACCACAGTTAAGATACAGGTAAAAGTTCCCTATAACCTTTGTAAGTCAAGCTTCTCCCCAATTCCCAGCCCCAGGAAACCATTGGTCTTTTTCTAACCCTATCAGATCAGATCAGATCAGTCGCTCAGTCGTGTCTGACTCTTTGCGACCCCATGAATCGCAGCACGCCAGCCCTCCCTGTCCATCACCAACTCCCGGAGTTCACTCAGACTCATGTCCATCGAGTCAGTGATGCCATCCAGGCATCTCATCCTCTGTTGTCCCCTTCTCCTCCTGCCCCCAATCCCTCCCAGCATCAGAGTCTTTGCCAATGAGTCAACTCTCCGCATGAGGTGGCCAAAGTACTGGAGTTTCAGCTTTAGCATCATTCCTTCCAAAGAAATCCCAGGGCTGATCTCCTTCAGAATGAACTGGTTGGATCTCCTTGCAGGCCAAGGGACTCTCAAGAGTCCTCTCCAATGCCACAGTTCAAAAGCATCAATTCTTCGGCGCTCAGCCTTCTCCACAGTCCAACTCTCACATCCATACATGACCACAGGAAAAACCATAGCCTTGACTAGATGAACCTACTTTTGCCTTTTCCAGAATGTCATATAAATGGAATCATGCACAGAATGTATCTTTTTGAGCATGGCTTCTTTCACATAACATAATGCATTTCAGATTCATCCAGTTAGTTGTGTTTGTTCTTTGTTAGTACTGAGTAATATTTCATCAGTGCCCAGTTTGCTTATCCACTGTCTTGCTGAAGGACATGTGAGTCTTTTCAAGTCATGGGCAATTAGAAATAAAGCTGTTGGGAGCTCCCTGGTGGTCCAGTGGTTACAACTCTGATCTTTCACTGCTGAGGGCCTGGGTTCAATCCCTGGTCAGGGAATTAAGTTCCTGCAAGCAGCCAAACTAAATAAATAAAATAAATAACACTGTTGCAAATATTAGCCTACAGGTTTTTGTGTGAACAGAGGTTATTTCTCTGGGGTAAGAATCTAGGAGTGAAATTGCTCTCTTGCATGCTAAGTATATATTTCAGTTCCATTCAGTTCAGTCGCTCAGTCGTATCCGACTCTTTGCGATCCCATGAATCAAAGCACGCCAGGCCTCCCTGTCCATCACCAACTCCTGGAGTTCACTCAGACTCACGTCCATCAAATCGGTGATGCCATCCAGCCATCTCATCCTCTGTCGTCTACTTTTCTTCCTGCCCCCAATCCCTCTCAGCATCAGAGTCTTTTCCAATGAGTCAACTCTTCACATGAGGTGGCCAAAGTACTGGAGTTTCATCTTTAGCATCATTCCTTCCAAAGAACACCCAGGGCTGATCTCCTTTAGTACATATTTAACTTTGTAAAAACAAAAACAAAAACAAAAAAAACCCAGGTTTTCCAAAGTGGCTGTACCATTTTACATTCCCACTAGAAGGCAATGGCACCCCACTCCAGTACTTTGCCTGGAAAATCCCATGGACGGAGGAGCCTGGTAGGCTGCAGTCCACGGGGTCGCTAAGAGTGGGACACAACTGAGAGCGACTTCACTTTCACTTTTCACTTTCATGCACTGGAGAAGGAAATGGCAACCCACTCCAGTGTTCTTGCCTGGAGAATTCCAGGGACGGGGGAGCCTGGTGGGCTACCGTCTATGGGGTCACACAGAGTCGGACACGACTGAAGCGACTTAGCAGCAGCAGCAGCAGCGCAAGAGAGTTCAAGTTGTTCAGTATCTTTTCCAGGACTTGGTAATATCTATTTTTATTTGCCTTTAAATAATGTTTTTTTGGCCGTGATACACAGCTTTTGGTTAGTTCCCCAACCAGGGATTGAACCCTCGTCTTCAGCAGTGAAAGCACAGAGTCTTAACCACTGGACCACCAGGGAATTCCCAAAATACTTTGAGACTCATACAGAAGTTACAAAAATAGTGGAGAGCTCCCATGTATGCACCTCTTATCTTACATGACCATAATAAAAGTATTAAAAGCAAGAACTTGACATTGGTACAATACTGTTAACCAAAATACAGATCCTGTTAAGATTTCATTCATTTCGACATGTTCAATTCTTGCCCCTTTCTTTTGTGTGCAGTTCTATAGTATTTTATCACATGTATAGATTCATATAAGCACTACTATAATCAGAATATATATCTGTTCCATTAAGCACATTCTATTTTGAAAAGACATTTTTGGTTCTGTAAACATCATCTGCTGGAAGGGACTTCAGTAAACAATGACTTTCTTCTGCCCTTTTTCCTTGACCAAATTAGAACTCTGTTATCCAAAATTTAAAAGGAAAAAGAAACAGATTCACAGATATAGAGAACAAAACAGTGGTCACCAGTGGGAAGAGCGAAGAGGGGAGGGCACAAGGTATGTAGGGGATTAAGAGGTATAAAGTCTAAGGCATAAAATAAGCTACAAGGATATACCGCACAACAAAGGGAATACAGCCACTGATTTTATAATAACTATAAATGGAGTATAATCCTTACAAATTGTGAATCACTATGTTGTACACCTGTGTACATCAACCACACTTCAATCTGAAAAAATTTTTAAAAAAGTCAATTATCTATTCTCAGGCTTCACTGTGCAAACCCCACCATTGACTTTTCGGTTCACTTTTCAGGCTGGGTGTCTGCCCTGTTCATTCTTTTCTTATTATATGCCAAGCCCAGTGGAGGCAATATGGACATAAGGTTGAAAAGGAAACCAACAGTTCTCATCCCTAAAAGAACTTAAGAGTGGAGACATACTTACATACACACACAGTTACAAACCAGGGCAAGTACTATCCATGAATGAGAAGTAAAACACGATCTGGTTTGGACTGGGAGGTCTTTGTATTCTACGCTCATCCTGAAACTCAGTATTTATGAGGTCTTCCCACAAAAACACAGCATCTAAATATCAGGGCCATTAAACAGTGAGTACATAACCAACAAATTCTTAAAGAGGAAGAATATAAGGAAGTCCTCCATCTCTGAGAAACTGTACCAAGGACCATTCACCTTCTTAGGTCAAAGCCTACCCATGTTGTTACTTTAGGGATAGCTGCAGCCTCCCAAATTCCTTTCCAACCCTCTGCCGCAGTGAGCCAAATCCACCATTAGAGATCCTTTCGTTATAGAGGTGTCCCCCTGCCCTAGGCTAGTCACGGTGGAATCCCATTGGGAAGGGGCTGAGTCACAGGAACGCCCTATCCGCTTCCGGCTGATGGCTGCTATGACCCTCTTCTCCTGTCTCGGGGCCATACTTACACACCTTGTGGGACCAAGCTGCTCCCTCTCCCCCTGTGTCCTCACTATAGCTAGTCCATGTTCTTACTAGAAGTCGTCTCTCACTATTTGCTCCCACATTTCTCTCCCCTTCTCCACCAACAGCACAAAGCGTCTGATTCGTCTCTGTATCTCCTGGCATCTGCACACAGCTGCTGTGTGTACACAGGAGGTGGTCAGTAAATGTTTTCTGAATATTCAAGGCACGTCTGTCAGATTATAATGTGTGAAGTGTGGCTGTGAGGGAATGAATGAGTCTGAATGTGAAAGACACCGCTGGAGGCATCGGACAGTTGACCCATTTCAAGAATCATACAACAGGGTAGCGAAATGGAACAGCAGCATGCTTGGACGCCTGACAGAGGGGAGGGCAGGACAAGGGAGATGTGTGAGGAGGAAGAAATAAGACACACCTGTACCCGATGAAGCTCAGGACCAGCCCAGCTGTGGCACCTGCCAGGAGAATGGCAGCTAGACTGTGGCAGAGAGGAGGAAGGCAGAGGGCAGGCTCTGTCCCCACGGCTTCATTTCTTTCTTTTTTAAAAAGCATTTTAGTTGCTGGCTGCATCGGGTCTTATCTGCGGCACAGGGGACCTTCACTGCAGCACACAGGCTCTCTAGTTGTGGTGTGGGGACCTAAGTGTCCCATGGCACGTGGGATCTTAGCTCCCAGACCAGGGATCGAACCCGTGTCCCCTGCATCAGAAGGCAGATTCTTAACCACTGGACCACCAGAGAAGTCCCTCCAGGGCTTCGTTTCTGAGCGCATTTGCCATGGGCTGGGCTAGGGGAGGCCAGGAGTTAAAAAAGGAGCAAGTGCATGCAACAGCTGCTATGGGAGTCAGCCCAGAAATCAGTCAGAAATGAGAGTGAAAGCAAAAAAGTCCCAAAAGCAGCTAGTACGTGCTTCTGCCTCTTGCTAATCTTTTCCTTAAAGTCACACGTGGCTTCCAAAACACCCTGGGGCCCTCCGTGCAAGAGGCAACAAAGAGTGTTTGAAGGCCTGGGAGGGCTGGCTACAAGCCTGAAATGCCTCCTGGGCCCAGGCTTGCTAAAGAGCTGATGAAAAAATACAGTAAGGCACAGCTCTTGGCTAGTGGAGCGTCCTGATCAGAGAAATCGTTTACATATAGTGATTAGTCAATGCAGGAAATGCCAAATCAAAACACTCATTGTTTTGCCATCTTAAAACAACTGTTTTGTTCTTATTTTAAAGCATCAGAAAAATATTCCAGCCCATGTTTTCAAAACTGCTAGCTGCTGCAATGAATGACCACGTGGCTTTTAACTAAGACTTTTGCTGAATCAGCACCCTAACCTCTGCCACCATATGGATGTGATTGTAAACCCCCTAAAGAGGGAAGTGCGCTACGGGCAAGCTCACTTTTGCCTCCTGAAACACCTAGCAAGTCTCAGGGATATCCTGCTTGGAGAACCACCGGTGATGATCTGAAATGTATTCAGAAACTAACATAGGGACAAACCTTCCTATCAGTTTCACTTACAGTTTTTCTGTTATGCTCATATATGTGTAATAAGTGCTACCATTATGATGCTAGTTGCTAAAAACTTTTGAGTACCCCAGATCCAGGCTGCTTAGTACCAGGAGGTTTGTGGTACCTCAAGTTAGAGTCACAAAAAAATTGCTTCCACTCTATTTTAACTAAGGTTTCAATCCAATTCCTGCTAACACAGTACACCATGGAGCAGAGCAGAAACTGACAATCCCTAGGTAGTTTTCAGGGGCTGCTGGGGAAAAGAGCAAAGCGAGTAGAACTGCCCTGACCACCTCCAGTTCACAATCGTAACCAGACACTGCAGTGACCCTCTGGCCCCCAGAGCACTGTCAACTGAAAAAGACGCACAACCTAAAAAGTGGAGAGTTATGTCTGTCTGCAGTCCTTACTAAGGACTATAGCCAGGGACTGCTGTCTGCCAGATAGCTTTGAAAAACTTTCCAAGAGATAAGGGAGGAGCCAGGAGACACAGGAATTTTTCCTACAGGGAAAAAAATATCTAGTTAAACATCAAAAGATTGCTGTTAATAAAAAAAATCCAGACATCTCAGCTAATTTATGTATGCGGAAGATACAAGAGTCTGGGTTTCTTGAA
The DNA here is from genome assembly GCF_027580195.1 of Bos mutus. NCBI lineage: Eukaryota > Metazoa > Chordata > Mammalia > Artiodactyla > Bovidae > Bos > Bos mutus. The sequence goes on along the minus strand of NC_091642.1, from coordinate 42,376,731 downwards.
GCCGTTCCTTTGACAAGCATCTTAGCTATCCAGGGCCAGTTTTGGGTTTCCTCCACCCTGAACTCCCCTCCCTGTGCACCATCCAGGCGCTGAAGGGGCTGGTGGCCTGATGGTTAGCAGCCTGTTCTTCTGCATCCTGAGCTCCCCTCCGGCTACAAGGTCTGGGTGGCTGCTGCAGTGGTTGATGACTTTATGGCCACCACAGTCCTTACTGAATCCTTTACTAGAACAACAGGCAGCATTTTTTGGTTTGTTTTTGGTCCACAGTACCCACCAGTCAGTACACATTTTCCCCAAGGAAACATCAGGTACACATTTTCCCCAAGTGCTTGAGCCTCTAAATTCTGCTTCTTCTCCTCCCCCACCCCCATCCCAAATCAAAACTTGTTTCCAATCAGTTCAGTCAGGAAATAGACAGTCAACTCTGTGAAACATACAAAGGATTCTCCCACTCCAGAGGTTGAACTAACCATATTTGGGATGTTAAAATATCTTCCAAGTCCTTATTCACCCAAAAGCTATTACAATAATCAATTTAAAGATGAGGATAGCACTAAAAATGCATTAAACACATATCATCAATTAATGAGATCAGTATTAAGCTTTATATTAAGCTCAAAATCATGCCACTTAACGCCAAACTGTGTTTACTGTATTTACATACATTTTTTTTTAAACTACACGCTACTTTGCACAAATATTCCTAACTGCTCTTTCACATCAGAAACTGGACCTGGGTTATTCTTCAGCAAAAGAATACTGAGAGGGAGAAGCAGGAACCATCTACAAAATGACCAAGAGGGAATGTTACTCCCCGTGTAGTTTCAAACCCATAAAGGACAACTACGAATCAAAGCCAGGCTGAAGTTCAATTTCAACTATAATCCTACCCAAGGAAAGGAAGTGCATTGTTAAATTCAAAAGACCCAAACAAGGCATCAAAAGCTGTCTGTGAGCACCAAACAAAAGATATTCCATATAATCAATCTACAAATGCTAAAAATGCAACTCTCTGCAGTTATGACTCCACCTACATGCCATTGTGTTCCACTGTAGGTATTTCTAAAGGATGTAGTCTAAGCAGACGCCCATTTTTCCTAGCTAATATGAGGACAAGGAGAAGGGAAACCAACATTTTGGCAACTGTCTACCCACCATGGGTATCAAACTTTGATATATAACAATCAATGTCCTTTAATGTCCCTTTCTAAACCCTCACTTTTAAAAGCTGGCACCTAGAATAAGAACGGCAATTCTCAGACTCTTGGCAGCTAGACATAGCTATGTGGCTATGTTCTAGCCCAGATGTTCTCAAAGTAGGGTACTTCCTGAGAGGCCTATGTTATAGGTAATCCATGAGGCCAAAATTATTTTTATAATAATGTTAAGACAGTATTTGCCTTTTCAATGCTCTTTCTCTGTGAATATATTCAGGGGAGTTTTTCAGAGGCTACATGACACGTGATACCACAACAAATTGAATCCAGAAGCTGATTTGAGAATCCAGGTACTTTCTATTAAGCCAGACATTAAAAGAGATTTATAAAAATGTATAGCAGTGGTAGTTGTCTCACTAACAGTTGAAAAATAACTATTCCGCCCCAAAAAAGTAATTGACGCTAACCTATAAGTTTATTATTTCTAAATAAATTAATTTTTTAAATTTGTCACTTTTAATTTTTAACAGAAAATATTTGCATTAGATTCCTATTGCTGCTATAACAAATGACTATAAATAGGTGGCTTAAAATGACATAAATTATAGTTCTGGACGTCAGAAGTCTACAAACAGGCCTTCCAGGGCTAAAACGGAGGTGTTGACAGGCCTGAGCTCCTCCTGAACCCAGAGGAGAATGTGTCCCTTGCCTCTTCCACTTTCTGGAGGCCACCTGCACACTGTCTTCCTCTTATAAGGACCCTTGACTACACTGAGCTCTCCTGATTAATCCAGGATAATCTCTGCATTGCGAGATCCTTAATGTAACCACACTGGCAGTCTCTTTTGCCAGGTAAAGTAACATACGCATCAGTTCTGGGGATTAGGAAGTAGACATCTTTGGGGGGCTATTTATCTGCCTGCCACAAATGCTAGCTATAACTCATATAAGCAAAGCCTTTTGGGGCCCTGAATCATTTTTAAAGAGTATAAAGGGGCCTTAAATATCAATAACCTCAGATATGCAGATGACACCACCCTTGTGGCATAAAGTGAAGAAGAACTAAAGAGCCTCTTAATGAAAGTGAAAGAGGAGAGTGAAAAAGTTGGCTTAAAACTCAACATTCAGAAAACTAATATCATGGCATCTAGTCCCATCACTTCATGGCAGATAGATGGGGAAACAGTGGAAACAGTGGCTGACTTTATTTTTCTGGGCTCCAAAGTCACTGCAAATGGTGATTGTAGCAATGAAATTAAAAGACAGTTACTCCAACCAGTCCATTCTGAAGGAGATCAGCCCTGGGATTGCTTTGGAAGGAATGATGCTAAAGCTGAAACTCCAGTACTTTGGCCACCTCACGCGAAGAGTTAACTCATTGGAAAAGACTCTGATGCTGGGAGGGATTGGTGGCAGGAGGAGAAGGGGACGACAGAGGATGAGATGGCTGGATGGGATCACCGACTCGATGGATGTGAGTCTGAGTGAACTCCGGGAGTTGGTGATGGACAGGGAGGCCTGGCGTGCTGCAATTCATGGGGTCTCAAAGAGTCGGACACGACTGAGCAACTGAACTGAACTGAACTCCTTGGAAGGAAAGTTATGACCAACCTAGAAAGCATATTAAAAAGCAGAGACTTTACTTTGCCAACAAAGGTCCATCTAGTCAAGGCTATAGTTTTTCCAGTAGTCATGTATGGATATGAGAGTTGGACATATAGAAAGTTTTGGGTTTGGGTAGACTCCCGGAGTTGGTGACGGACAGGGAGGCCTGGCGTGCTGCGGTTCATGGGGTCATAAAGAGTTGGACATGACTGAGCGACTGAACTGTACTGAACTGTAAACCAAAACATTTGAGAACCATTGCTCCAGCATATGAATAGATGAGGTGGGAAAATGAAAACACAGAAAAGCTAAGTGATTAACCAAAGTCATACAGACTTCAAGTAGACATTCAACTTGAAGCCAGGTCATCTGGCTACTGAGGAACCTAACGTGGTTCCCTCTAAATCATGCTTCCCACCCTGAACGCCTGGCCTGAGACAAAGGCAAACAGAAATTATTTTGTGGGCATGTTTGAAGGCATCAGATAAAGGGCACAATAACAAGTATTCAGATGCGAATTTGGTGAGGAGCAAGGAGGACAGGTTGGAGAAGAAAGAGTTTAAAACAATTCTACTTTTCAGAACCTTCTTTAGAAATATACAAATTTATGATGTCACGTGAGAAAGGAGGAAAATGTTACAAATGGCTAAGTATTCCAGGGTTGAGTCAGAGAGCAGTGAGGAACTATTCTTGGTCTAGAGAGCAAGATTAGGACCAAAGTCTGGGAGATGTACAGTGAGTGTGAAGCAAAGCACAGCTCTGATTCATACGATGGGGCCTGGTGAGCAAACTCAGGTTTATGGTCACTCATCCCAACAATGCCTGTCAAGCCCTAGTTTTGATGCCCTCACTAAAAATGACACCTGAAAGACAGCATTCTGGAGATCTCTCTCTGCACCATTTTGATACGACTGGAGTCACAATTTTGCAGAAGGAAAGAAACTGCATTCAGGTGAACTGTATTAAAATCATGCTAATGGCTCAAATCACAGTCTTCCAGGGGATACATTTATAGCTAAAAGAGGAGAACTGGGTGGCTCAAAGGGCCAGTTGCTGATCTATCAAATGAACTGGCTGGTCCAGGCCAAGAGAACTGGGGGAAGTGGTAATCAGACCCTTTTCAGACCCAAGCAGTTTGTGCTTGTGAATGATGGTTCCCCGGCCCAAAGCCTGGGCAGGGCCTCCCCAGGGACCCACTGGCCGTTCCTGGTAAACTTCTCCACTTCTTCATCTCTTTCCTAGCTCTCCAGGCAAAGTTCCTGGAGTGTTCAGCCAACCAAACCAAAATGGCAGTAGTAGGTGAACTGACAGCCAACAATAACCAAGCAAATAAGAACGCAAAGTAACCACTCACTAGAATTTGCTACCCAAGGGAGGAAAAGACACAGAATTATCTGATATTTATATTTTCCAAGTGAAGGTATGGGTCCAATAAGAGGTAGCCCCTCGGAGAATCGCTCATCACAGAGCTCAGCATTCCCTGGGGATGTTTTCTGTGCCTACCTTCTCTATGATAACACTAGCATTAAAAATCCAATGCATAACCTGCAAAGCACAAAGATTCTGCAGAGTAGAAACCTGCCTAACATGTCACCGCCAACACAAACTCCTAATCCACACATTCCCATCACATCTGTGTGGTCTCTGAAAAGGCATGATGGCCTACAGATGATGTTTCTGTTGCAGAATGAATTAAAAAACTATTACATCAACACTCTCAGTTGACATCCATTTTGAAATAATATTTTTTTTTTTCCCATGTGCTGAAGCACAAGGCAACTTAACATTTTAGAGACCAAAATCTTCAAGCGACTTTCTATGTCCATTAAAAGGGTGCAGAATATAAGCCTGCAGAAGTCTACAGAGATGATGCCTCTAATTCACAGCAGTAGATACCTATTTTCTGTACTCCACATGTGGCAGAAGGACGTCTTCAGTCAGAGATCCACGTATCTAGGATTCTGGTGAAAAGGAAAGTGATACTTTAACAGAAAATAGACTCTGTTCTTGGGAGTTATTCTACAAGTAGCGATTCCACCTTCCAAGGTGGAATAGAAGAACTAGAAAAAGAACCCAAGTAAAGGTGTAAGGATATAATATGTGAGAACACAAATCAACAAAAACTTCAATCAAAAAGAATGAAGATGAGCAATGAAACCACAACATAATTGAAAGAGAGACTGCTAGACTATTTTCAAAAAACAAAACCAAAAAATAAAAAAAGAAACACAACTTCAAGACTGAAAAATTTCTCTAAAGTCATAACCTCTCCTCTCCAAAGGACACACACACAAAAAAACTGCTCAATCTCACCATTCATTAGAAAGTGTAAATTGAGACCACATTGATATGCTATTTTATACTCATTAGAATGGCAACAAAATACCAGTTGTTAGAAGGAAATGGAGCAACAGATAAACTATGATAGATTTTTGGAGTAGAATTTTATTTAACAATAAAAATTCATTTACTACTATTACATGCAACAAGTGAATCTTAAAAGTACAACTGAGTGAAAAAAATGAAGGCTGCAGAATATCACATGCAATATACTATTCTTATCAGGATTAAAAACAAGTAAAACTAGGCGATTTTTTTTGGATGTATATATGGACATAGTAACATTATGCACCAGAATGGAAGTCAACTACCACTACAAAGAACACTGTTTAGTTCAACTGACTTTTACTTTTGGTAGACAGACTTTTTCTGAAAAGAAGTGAAGAAGTTTCCACATTTAGTTCTAGGGCAAATTCTTAATCTCACGTCTGGGAAGCACTGGCCTAGACTCTTCAACTCCAGAGAAGGAGCAGACCTGGTAAATGTAATCTTCCTGGATAAGGAGCTGCAACCAAGGCAATTCTGATTAGAGGAAATGACTCCCCCAGGCCTCCCTGAAGCTTCTGATCTGGCAAGGAAGACCCTTTTCTGTCACTTCCAACGACTCGGAGAGTGTTTCCGTGCCCTTTGTTTTCTGTGTTTCTCCCACCCTGGCCCACATTGTCTTCCACCTCCAATGAGTAAAGTGGCCTCTTCAAACCTTTCTCCTTCCTCCTGCAAATTACCCTGGCCTTTCCTTGGCTGATTTTGACCTGGGGCTGAAGACCGGAAAGATCCCTCCATCCGTCAGAGCCTCACAGACCACTGCAAAACTAAGCAGGAGAGATTCTGAGGAACATCAGACCCATGAGATGTTTGAGAACAGATGTTTGAAAACATTCAGTTTGACTTACGTGTCCTTTTATACGCTCGCTGCCATCGCCTACTTCACTGTTCTTGAAATTCAAAAATTACACCACTCCTTTCGTCACTGCAGCTTTGCCTAGAATAATAAAGGCAGGGAATTAGAAACGAGGCAACCAGAAGGAATAAAGAGGTCAAGGGGAAAAAAAAAACAAACCACTCTTGTATAATCATTCTTGACATTTAAAAGGAAGAAAGGCTACCTGAATTAAGGAAAGTCTTTACCTTGGTCCAAGGCAATTTTCATATTTAACTAAACTATTAAGAGTAATTTTATGTTTGTAGAAAAGACCATTATTATTTACAAAAAGTTTTCACATGTGTTTTCTCATTGAAGTTGTAAGATATTGAAGCTAAGCAAATATTATTGTAAAATGCAGTGGCCGAATATCCCAAGGTTAAGGAACTTTCCAGTGACCCTTCAGCTGGCAAGCATCAGAGTAGGAATTGGAACACTCTATGACTCCTTAAAGACGGGCACAATAAAGGACAGAAATGGTATGGACCTAACAGAAGCAGAAGATATTAAGAAGAGGTGGCAAGAATACACAGAAGAACAGTACAAAAAAGATCTTCACAACCCAGATAATCACAATGGTGTGATCACTCACCTAGAGCCAGACTTCCTAGAATGCGAAGTCAAGTGGATCTTATGAAGCATAACTAAAAACAAAGCTACTGGAGGTGATGGAATTCCAGTAGAGCTATTTTAAATCCTCAGAGATGATGCTGTGAAAGTGCTGCACTCAATATGCCAGCAAATTTGGAAAATGCAGCAGTGGCCACAGGACAGGATAAGGTCAGTTTTCATTCCAATCCCAAAGAAAGGCAATGCCAAAGAACGCTCAAACTACTGCACAGTTGCACTCATCTCACACGCTACTCAAGTAATGCTCAAAATTCTCCAAGCCAGGCTTCAGCAATACATGAACCGTGAACTTCAAGATGTTCAAGCTGGATTTAGAAAAGGCAGAGGAACCAGAGATCAAATTGCCAACATCCGCTGGATCACCAAAAAATCAAGAGAGTTCCAGAAAAATATCTACTTCTGCGTTATTGTCTATACTAAAGCCTTTGACTGTGTGGATCACAAGAAACTGTGGAAAATTCTGGGAATACCAGTCCACTTGACCTGCCTCCTAAGAAATCTATATGCAGGTCAGGGGGCAACAGTTAGAACTGGACATGGAACAACAGACTGGTTCCAAATCAGGAAAGGAGTACATCAAGGCTGTATATTGTCACCCTGCTTATTTAACTTAAATGCAGAGTACATCATGAGAAACGCTGGGATGGATGAAACACAAGCTGGAATAAAAATTGCCGGGAGAAATATCAATAACCTCAGATATGCAGATAACACCTCCCTTATGGCAGGAAGCAAAGAAGAACTAAAGAGCCTCTTGATGAAAGTGAAAAAGGAGAGTGAAAAAGTTGGCTTAAAGCTCAACATTCAGAAAACTAAGATCATGGCAGCTGGTCCTATCACTTCATGGCAAATAGATGAGGAAACAGTGGAAACAGTGACAGACTTTATTTTGCGGGGCTCCAAAATCACTGCAGATGGTTACTGCAGCCAGGAAATTAAAAGACATTTGCTCCTTGCCAGGGACAGGAGCCTGGTGGGCTGCCGTCTATGGGGTGGCACAGAGTTGGACACGACTGACGTGACTTAGCAGTAGCAGCAGCAGCTCCTTGGAAGAAAAGTTATGACTAACCTAGACAGCATATTAAAAAGCAGAGACATTACTTTGCCAACAAAGGTCCCTCTAGGCAAAGCTATGGTCTATCCAGTAGTCATGTATGGATGTGAGAGTTGGACTATAAAGAAAGCTGAGCACCGAAGAACTGATACTTTTGAATTGTGGTGTTGGAGAAGACTCTTGAGAGTCCCTTGGACTGCAAGGAGATCCAACCAGTGCATCCTAAAGGAAATCAGTCCTGAATACTCATTGAAAGGACTGATGCTGAAGCTGAAACTCCAATAGTTTGGCCACCTGGTGCAAATAACTGACTGGTTGGAAAAGATCCTAATGCTGGCAAAAATTGAAGGCAGGAAAAGGGGACGACAAAGGATGAGATGTTTGGATAGCATCACCGACTCAATGGACATGAGTTTGAGTAAACTCCGGGAGTTGGTGATGGACAGGCAGGCCTGGCATGCTGCAGTCCATGAGGTGGCAGAGTCGGACACGACTGAGCAAGTGAACTGAACTCAATGACTCATTCCAATCTCTTCCACAGCAACAAATGATACAGTGGCTTCAATTTGAAAAGCAGCACTGTTATTTCTTCTTGTACGACATATACCTTCTTAGGCAATAGATATGGAAATGCCTTTGCCTGCTGAGTGACACTCTGGAGAAGGAAATGGCAACCCACTCCAGTATATTCTTGCCTGGAGAATCCCAGGGACAGAAGAGCCTGCTGGGCTGCCGTCTATGGGGTCGCACAGAGTCGGACACGACTGAAGCGACTTAGCAGCAGCAGCAGCTGAGTGACACAGACACTGCCATAGAATTAAATGTTTATTTACCGGAGACAACCCAAAGGGTAGAAAATTCACAACAAGATAGTTAAGAAACACATGTATCTTTTCCACATACCTTCTTTTTCTCTTTAAGTCATAGAATTGCTAGGCTTTGTTTCTCTCTCTTTTCGGAAATAATTTCATGTGTAGAGAAAAGTTGTAGAATAATAATAATATCAAGAATGCCACGTACTCTTTCCCCAAATATTCACCCACTATTAACATTTAACACGTAGAGTCATTCACTCTCTGTCTCTACAGACACCTGCATTCACTCAACATTTTTTTGTTTCTGTGCCACATGGAAAAAAGTTCCATACATCACGGCACCAAATACTTCAGAATTTATTTCTTAAGAATAGACATATTCTTATATAACCATAATGTTAGTATTCAATCTTAGTAGATTTAATATCGATACAATACTTTAATTGACAACCACCTTGTTAACCCAATAATGTGCTATACAGCATTTCTTTTTCCTCCAATTCAGGATCCAGTCCAGGGTAAGGTATTGCATCTAGCTGCCATTAATCTGAGACATATAGCTCTTTTTTATCTTTTATGATACTGACACTTCAGAAGAATATTTGTTGTTGTTGTTCAGTCACTCAGTTGTGTCTGACTCTCTTGTGACCCCATAGACTGCAGCATGCCATGCTTCCCTGTCCTTCACAATCTCCCAGAGTTTGCTCAAACTCATGTCCACTGAATCAGTGATGCCATCCAACCATCTCATCTCTGTCACCGCTTTCTCCTTCTGCCTTTAATCCTTCCCAGCATCAGGGTCTTTTGCAATGAGTTGGCTCTTCTCACATCAGGTAGCCAATATTGGAACTTCAGCTTCAGCCTCAATCCTTCCAACGAATATTCAGGGTTGATTTCCTTTAGGATTGACTGGTTTTATCTCCTTGCTGTCCAAGGGAATATATAGTCCTCCCCTTCCCTGATAGCTCAGTTGGTAAAGAATCCACCTGCAGTGCAGGAGACCCCAGTTTGATTCCTGGGTCGGGAAAATCCCTTGGAGAAGGGATAGGCTACCCATTCCAGTATTCTTGGGCTTCCCTGGTGGCTCAGCTGGTAAAGAATCTGTCTGCAATGCAGGAGTCCTGGGTTTGATCCCTGTGTTGGGAAGATCCCCTGGAGAAGGGAAAGGCTACCCACTCTAGTATTCTCTCCTGAAGAATTTCATGGACTGCATAGTCCATAGGGTCGCAAAGAGTTGGACATGACTGAGCAACTTTCACTTTCCTTATATTAACAAAACATTTCCATTTTGACTTGTCTGACATTTCCTCATGATTCAATTCACCTTATGCATTATCAGCCAGAAAACTACAGAGGTGATGTTTTCTGGTGTCATAGCTGAAAGTACGTGAAGTCTCTGTACCCCTCCCTGGCAATATAAATTTCAATCACCGAGCCAAAGTGCTGTCCAATTTCTCCCCAGAAAAATTATTTTTTCCCCTTATAATAAGTAATCTGTGGGGAGATGCTTTCAGACCATGCAAACATCTTGTCTATCGTCAAATTTCCCCTTAGATTTAGCATTCATTGGTGATCCTTGCCTGGCCTGAACTTCACTACCATGGCTACAACATGCTGACGGAGCTGATGGCAGCGAAGTCACTGGCAGATCCTCCCAGTTCTGCAAGGTTTGGCTTTATAATTGGTTAAGATGGGTCTATGAGTTATGTCCTCAGTCCTAATGCATGACCCTTAACCCCTAGACGTGGTCTTTCTGGTGTCCCAAGGGAACGGTCAAAGTGCTCAATGAGGTCTCTCCACCCTGGCTAACCCAGAACTCTCCATTTCTCTCCACACTGCATGACCCCTGCCAGGGCCATTCTCTTTCCCACCCAGGAGAAGCTGCTCTCTACTAGGTCTCAACCTGTATGGATACACATCTCAGCTTCTGAGTTCCCCTCTCATAGCTCCCTCCTCCCCAGTCGCCTGCCATACAAACTTCAGCCTCTTCAACAGCCCTGAATTCTGCCGACCACCAGGCTGTAATAGGCTTCCCCTCCTGGTACCCAGACCAGGGAATGTGTGCTCCAGCAGAAAACTAGGGCAAATGTGGGTCTCACTTCACGTGACTCTTCTCTCAAGGATCAAAGTCCTGGCTGGCTGTGTTCCTGGGACTGACAGTAACTGCCTCGCGTGTCATCCAGGTCTCCAGTTTACCAGAGAAGGGCAGGTCCAGCACCGGCTGCCTCTCAATTTCTCTAGATTCCTTCAATGCTAAGTGACGTTTGAGAGGCACGAGGCTGCTCCATCGGGAAGAGTTAAGAATCAAACGCTTGGAGCATATAACAAATGTTCTTTATTTAAACACTTCAAAGAAACTCTCTAATAATCTGTTTCTTAGAAATGTATGTGTTTACTTTTATTGCAGCACTGTGGCAAGAGGAACACTCTCTAGCAGTCAGGCAATTCTAAAAAAAATGCAATAAAATGACAGGAAAATGTCTCTACTGCTTCCAGAAAGCTGATACTCACTTCAGATAGCCAGCTGGCTATCACTCTGACATATATTTCCATAACTCTTCTTCTAAGTGGCACAATAAAACACTATAATCTAGCCAAGGAATCAAAAGGTAGTTGCTATTCATTTTTCTTCCTGTTTACATGCATGTACTTAGGGGTGGGGAGAAGACTCCTTTTCAGATAAGTCATTTCCTGGCCTCCTTCCATTTCTATTCCTAACCACTGGTGAGAAAATAATCAGAAAAAAATAGTCCAAAGGAAAACTTGCAGCCCTAGATACAAAGCTAATCAAAAGGAAAATGGCAACAAGAATGATATTTTCATCTCACATACTGTGAGCAAAGAGGAGTTTGCCATTGAGGAAAATGGAGAATAGGTCTTTCCTGGTACAAGCCAGCAGATCTGTGCCGACAGCATGCGTGCACATTCACATGCACACACACACACACGTTTGCACACATGTATACACACACACAGCTTTCCATGCAGTGCGCCAGGCAGCATGGAATGACCTCTTTATACTTCTCGAGCGTATGTTCTCCATACTGGATAGGCACATTGCGTGTGCGCGCTCAGTCGTGTCCGACTCTTGGTGACCCCATGGACTGTAGCCCACCAGGCTCCTCTGACCATGGGATTTTCCAGGCAAGAGTACTGGAATGGGTTGCCATTTCCTTCTCCAGTGGACCTTTCCAACCAGTGTTTCTGTGCTGTGTATTGCCTCACACAGGGGAGGCGTCTTCTCCTCACGCAGGGGAGGTGTCTTCTCCTCACACAGGGGAGGCATCGTCTCCTCACGCAGGGGAGGCATCGTCACCTCACAGACTCTGACTGTGAAGGAGAATATACTACCTCAGGTCATAACAAATATCAGCCAGGCTCAGAGTGACTAACGCTGGGCTCTTAACACTTCTGGGGAAAACTGAAAACAAAACCAGAAAAAAAAACAAAGATAAATGAAATCCATAGGGATGAGAAGTATGAAACCCAAAGAAAGAGTTTAACCTAGGAAAGAGAAAAATGAAGACAACTCCACACTTAACTCATTTTAAGCAGTACTGAGAGCCATGGACAGCATTTTTCCATTTCCACCAAAGACACCATATAGAAAATAATTTTAAATTTAAGTACTAAAATTTTAACTTCAATATGAAGACTTTCCCCAAAGCCAGAATTTTCAACAAAGGAATATGTAGTTTGTACACCCATGACATGCTATGATATGATAAATATCAAATATCCAGGGCTCTCACACTTGTACTCAAGTAGTTCTGGTGTTTATGATTCTGCCTCAGAGAAGCTGTAATAATAACAGATAATACAACAGTCTATGAGTGCTTTACTCTAGGCTAAAGGTCACACATCTCAGAGCTGAGATGACAGCTCTGTTGGCGATGTGGGCTTCACAGTTTCCCCTGATTCAAAGTCCTACCTCTTAACTACAGGGGTAGCTCAGTGGTAAAGGAGCCAGCTGCCAGTGCAAGAGACAGAGGTTAGATCCCTGGGTCAGGAAGGTCCCCTGGAGGAGGAAATGGCAACCCACTCCAGTATTCTTGCCTGATAAATCCTATGGACAGAGGAGCCTGGCGGGCTACAGCCCATAAGGTCTCAAAGAGTCAGACACAACTAAGCATGCACAGCTCAATGCAGCATGAAACGTACTATCTGTAAAATGGACGGTACCTGCTTCACAGGCTCTTGAAAGGCTCTATAAGTTAATCATAAAATATTTAGCCTGTGCCCACCCCACAGTAAGCACTTAATAACTATTGATGATCGACAAATAATTTTAACTTTTCTGGGTCAACTTCTAATTATTCAATCTTGAATCAGAAACTAAACAGAGACCTTATTTCAATGAGGCAAATACCACTTCAGGGTAAAAAAGAACTGGTCATGCATTCAACCATTCCCACCCAGCCACATCCATCCATTTCGTCAATAGACCTTTATGGGATGCCCACCACTGGGGCAGACCTTGTGCAGAATATGAAGACAGAAATGACATGGCCCATATAGATATGCTCAAAGAACACCATCAGCTTATTATCAACTGCAAACACTGCAGAACACTCACTACGTGCCAGGAACTGCTCTAAGCACCTCAAGTACTGTGTGTGTGTGTGTGTGTGTGTGTGTGTGTGTGTGTGGTGGTGGTGGTGTTATCGTTTAGTGGCTACATCGTGTCTCTTTTGCGACCCCATGGACTATAGCCCACCAGGCTCCTCTATCCATGGGATTTCCCAGGGCAGAATACGGGAGTGGGTTGCCAGTTCCTTCTCCAGGGGATCTTCCCAACCCAGAGGCTGAACCTGCATCTCCTGCTTGCCAGGTGGATTCTTTATCACTGAGCCAGCCACCTGGGAAGCCCGTGTGTGTAGGTATACTCTATTAATCCTCACAACAACTCTTTAAATACTATTTATTATCTTCAACTTACGGATGAGAATCTGAGACACAGAAATAAGTAACTTGCTCTAGCTGACATGGCTTGTAACTGACAGCTCGGATTTAATTCCAGGCTGTCCAATTTCAGAGCCTTGGGCTCTTAATCACTAGCTATACTGCTTCCTCCAAGGCCACTAAGAACTAGAGAGAGGACAGACTCCGGAAGGGCCCCGCAGGAACATGAATGAAGTGCAGTGCTCGTGAGTGAGCTGTGCCAGCTCTACACCCAACACCGAGCATGAGTCCTTTTGACTAAGGAATGACATGGTCAGCCAAATGATACCAACCCAGACTGAAAGCCATCCACAAGGCACCGACGTCCGCCACTCCGAGGGACCCGCTTCTCAGTGATTTAACACATACTAAAGGGAAAGAGGAGCGCTCAGAACCCTCCAATCTGGCCTTGAACAAATTACTTGACCTTTCTGTGCGCTTCAGCATCTTCACTGTAAGGAGTAAATGATATAATTTATACAGAGAACTTCATTCTAGTACTCAGTACTGAGGACTATACAAGTAAAATAATAATATTCATTAATTAAATAATTGCAGATTTGCTTCAACACTGTCCTAAGCCATATGGGAAAATCCCAACAACTAGATAATACCAGTTTATAAATCAAAAAGAATTCAATCTATGGTACCTGAAATACACTGTGGATTCATTATTAATAAATATGAACTACTGTAACTTAAAAATACTATAAACCTGTGTTTCTAAATGCTAGGGAATAAGAAAAGTCTTCCATGTTAAAAGATAAGAGAGGCTGGTGTGTACTAAGGGCAGACTCTGGTCTTAGTCACTTCACAGATGTTACTCAGTCTTCAAAACCACTCAGAGGTTCATCAAACAATCCCAACTTTTTATTTATTCATTTATTTTTTTATTGAAGGATAACTGCTTTACAGAATTTTGTTGTTTTCTGTCAAACCTCAACATGGATCAGCCATAGGTGTACATACATCCTCCCCACTTTGAACCTTCCTCCCATCGCCCTCCCCATCCCACCCCTCTAGGTTGATACAGAGCCGCTGTTTGAGTTTCCTGAGCCATACAGCGAATTCCCGTTAGCTATCTATTTTACATATGATAATGTAAGTTTCCATGTTACTCTTTCCATACATCTCACCCTCTCCTCCCCTCTCCCCATGTCCATAAGTCTATTCTCTATGTCTGTTTCTCCACTGTTTCCCTGTAAATTAATTCTTCAGTACAAATGATCCCAAATTTACAGGTGAGGATTCTGAGCCTCTCACTGGTTAATGATGGACTCCACAATAAGCAGTGGAGACTGCTGCTAAAAATTAGAAGACTTACTAGAGAGGCAAGCAGGTTGGCAATTTCAAATTCAGGCAGTCCCTCCACTGAGCATTTCTTTGGCACCCACCAGAATTTTAAATGTTGCGCGCAATCCAGCTCCCATCCCCGAGATGTGTTCTGTGCTTTAAGGAAGACTTCCAAGTCACTGCAAAGTCAGGATACGTCTCCCATTAAAGTGACAAACTACCACAGATCTCATTCTATCATCCAATTTAGTCATTATGGCCCTTGGGAACAAGATCAGTGAGGGGATTTACAAATTGCTAGGGCTTCCTTGGTAGCTTAGCTGGTAAAGAATCCCCCTGCAATGCAGGAGACCCCGGTTCAATTCCTGGGTTGGGAAGATTCCCTGGAGAAGGGATAGACTACCCACTCCAGTATTCTTGGACTTCCCTGGTGACTCAGTGGGTAAAGAATCCACCTGTGATGTGGGAGATCTTCCCTGGGTTGGGAAGATGGAGAAGGAAAAGGCTACCCACTTCAGTATTCTGGCCTGGAGAATTCCATGGACTGTATAGTCCATGGGGTTACAAAGAGTCAGATATGACTGAGCAATTTTCACTTACACTTACGGCTCTCCAAAAGCGACTAGATTTCCACACAAGAACAAACTGGGTTCTAGAGCAAGGATGCTGTGAAAATGAACATTGACAGCACCGCACCAAGTATGTGCTTGGGGTGAGGATATAGAAGGAAAAGGTGAGTTGAAATATCCTTTTCTCATTTTGTCTATAGCAGAGGATCCTTATCACAAATAGTCAAATCAGTGACTCGCAAACTTATCTGTGGTTCTCCACGTCTCAACTCGTCCACAACAACAAAAAAAAATGAAGGCAGCAGGGAAGTTCACTGTATGTAGTCTAAGACTTGAGTCTGCTTCTAAAACTTCCAGTATATGAATTCCACCTTTGACCACAGAGTTCACATTTTGGTCACCACTGTATCCTCAGCACAATACATGGACGGGTAGACCACAGGACGCCAATAAATATGGGTGATGTTCATACCCAGAAAAATATAAAACTGTAGGGGAGGGAATTCCCTGGCGGTCTAGTGGTTAGGACTCCATACTTTCACTGCTGAGGGACCAGATTCAATTCAGAGTCGGGGAACAAAGAACCCACAAACCGCTCCAAGGCCACACACAAAAAAAAAATGTAGGGGAGAATGGGTGAGAAGGGCTACCCAGGAAGGATCACTTAGCCCATTCAAGCACGCCTCAGTGCCAAAATGCTGCTTGCAACTGAATACTTCTAAGAAATGTGAGATTGGGACTTCCCTGGTAATTCAGTAGTTAAGACTTCGCCTTCCAATACGGGGTGAGGGTTCAATTCCTGATTCGGGAGCAAAGATCCCAACATACCTCATGCCCAAAAAGCCAAAACATAAACAACACTGCAACAGTTTAATAAAGACTTTAAAAATGGTTCACATCAAAAACAATTTTTTTTATTAAAAAAAAAATAAAGAAATAGGGGATTTCAGGAAAGTAGATTTTATGATTTTCTTTTTTTTTTTTTTGAAGGAACACACTGGGAGCAAAAAAAACGCCTCCCAACTCCTCTTGACTATTCAAAATATTTACCAATATTTTGAGATACTTACTGACCTAAAATGTGCCTTCTAACCTGCTATTTCAGAAACATGAATCATATATGTTAAAAATTTACAGCTAGAACTGTGCTTGGTCACAGCCAACACAATGAAGAACAAGGCCTGGCCAACTAGATTTTAATAGAGACAGAGACTGTAAACAAATAATTACAATACCATCTAATTAGAGCTTTTGGCAAAGACCGCTGAGTGCGGAAGGGTGCAGAGGAAGGCATGACTAAGCCTGCTGTGCGTTTCAGTGCCACATATGAGGAAGGATCTTTCTTTTCCCAAAGTCCTTTGCAATTTCTTTGGCCAATCCTCATTTTCTTCTTTAAAGCAAAAAAGCAGCACAGTTTTTTATGTACTAAGTACTTTAAACAGTCACCATGCTCCTCAAACATTATCACATCCCCAGGAAAGACTGCACATTAATATACACTAGTTAAATACGAAGTTTCTCAATTAATCATCAGCCATACCATAATACTAGTTGCAAATATAATACAGGTTGCTAAAATACATACACAATTTGAGTGTTTATAAAAGCTGTATCAGAATTTTCTGGCCCCAATGTTTCCTCCCAAATTACTAGCCTTCTTATACCCAATTAAAACTATATGTAATTTTCTGTCCAAAAATCTTAAAGATACAAGCCAAATGAATTCTTTATCTAAAATCATCACCTCATCATTAGCAGTTCATTTTATTGAATTATTGACATGTTATCCATCTGCAAGAAAGATTTGGGACAACATTCAATAAAAGATACATATGTACTTGAAGTCACAAATATAAAGTTATGAAGTGAAAAAAGAAGTTGGTTTTCCAACTACAAGATAATGTTGCTGGTATACTTGAACAGTAAAATTTCTACAGTCCTAATAGCCAGAGCAAAAGGGGGAATGAGGCAGGCCACAAAATTCTGATCAAAGGAAGAATAGAAAAGGGCCTTTCCCCCTAGGTACTGAGAAACAGAATCTTTTTTTTTTTAAACAATGGCTTATCTAATACATGAAGAAGCAGTGTTACATGGTTCCTTATATTTTTACTATGAGTCTAATATTAAAGTGTACTTCAAAGAAGGTGCTCAAGGAGGCACTGATTGTATCAAAATAAATACCTTTTCTTTCTATCAAGTTTAAAAGTACTAAATGTGGGTGTTCCTGCTAAGTCACTTCAGTCATGTCTGACTCTTTGCAACCCCGTGGACTATAGCCGGCCAGGCTCCTCTGTCTATGGAATTCTCCAGGCATGAACAGTGGAGTGGGTTGCCATGCCCTCTTTCAGGGGATCTTCCCTACTCAGGGATCAAACCCAGGTCTCTTACGTCCCCCGCGCTGGAAGGCAGGTTCTTTACCACTAGCGCCACCAAAGTACTAAATAAGATGACCGAAAACACCTCGGGCAGGAAGGTGTCGCAGAGAAGCCGGTCCCCGAAACAAGACCTTCTAGGAAAGACCAATATCCAAAATGCTTTCTAATGTAGCAGCACTAAAAAAAAAAGAAACATGAGGATAAAGTGAAATGAATACTTTCTCCCATACAAGAAAGCATTTGGCATCATGTACCAAGGGCCTTAAAAAAGCTCATATCATTTGATGCAGTTCCAGTTTGAACCTATCTTAAGAAAACCATTAGAATTGAGTATAAACTTTCATACATCAAATGTTTATCCTTGTTTTCACTACTAAAATTTAAACATTTCTAATTGATCAACAGGAAAATGGCTTAAGAAATTGTGAAATAGCCACAAAACAGAATACTATGCCAACATTAAAAATTGCAATCATGCAGAAATGCTTAAGATATAATATTAAATGAGGAAAACAGGATACAAACATATCCTTATAAGATAACATACAAATATGTATACACAGAAAAGGAATAGGCAAAATATACCATGTAAGTTGACAAAATAATGTTTTTGTACCTTTCTTCTTTGCTTATCATAGCAATTAGAACAGCTTCCAGCTCACAGTAGGCATGCAGACATGGCTGAATGAACCATTTCACAATTAAAAACAACAAATACCATTTTTTAAGTGTCCACTCTTTTTTATTTGTGCCTTGGCTATTCATAAGAAATATGTCAAACATTTGTTAGGAAGAGGTGCCTGGGGACTTCCCTCGTGGTCCAGTGGTTAAGATTCCACGTTTCCACCGAAGAGGGCATGAGTTCTATTCCTCACTGGGGAACTAAGATCCCACATGCGGACACTGTGGCTAAAAAAAAAGGAGGTTCCGGTTTGGAACACCGCAGTGAAAACATCACTTATGGGGAGAGGGAGGTTTTGTCCCATCTGTCAGTAAAAAGCTCACTGCTCCTTTCCATCCCTTTACCAACATGAGTATGACTCAAGAGTTAGGTTCCTGGGAATTTAGTGTCCTTGTTATCTTTAATCTATACCCTGATGTTCAGCAAAAACCGACTTTCTAAGGTTCATTCCAGCTACAGAATTAAATGAGTCTATTACGCTTTAAGTATTCTCAGGAGCCAGAAAATAGAATCATACGAGTATCATTTATCTTGTTTTTCCACATTTGTGACAGGAACCAAACCAATGTAGAATTATTAAAGAAAGGAAGAGGCGTTTAGATGTTTATTTTCTTATCTAAAATCGCCTTGTGGGTAATGTGTTCCACTTGGTTTTACTAGAGGTGCCAGTAACAAAGTTTTAATTAAAGGTTTATTTTTTCAGGAATACTTTTCTTTTAATTCATTTCCCAGAGGGGTCTCATTTGATGAAAACAGGACAAACTGTTTGCTCTTGCTGAACTCAGAAGAGTTGAGCATTTTAATCCCCTGGGTCAAAACCCATTGTTGGCCCACTTCCTGTCACCAGAACCACAAGAGGACTTGACTGAGCTTTGCACCGTGAAGGTGCGGGCTGCAGGGCAGGAGGAAGGGAGCCTGCAGTTCCGTGATGAGCCTCAGAGGGGCCTGAGCCCCAGTGAACCTCCCAGAGGTCTGCTTTAGCTTGAGCTCATGTCAAAAAAGAAAAAGAAAAGATGCACTGCCCAGAGTTATCACTACTTGCACTTCTGCAGATTTTCCACATGTATTACTGGCCGCATTTTCACAAGATGAGCACTCTCCTAAAAGGTCTAAAGAGTTTTTTTAATCAGAGCCAATTCCCAAGTGGCATAGCAGTAAAAAAAATCCACCTGCCAATGCAGGAGACTCTTACAAGAGATGTGGGTTTGATCCCAGGATGGGAAAGATGCTCTGGAGAAGGAAATGGCACTCCAGTCCAGGATTCTTGCCTGGAAAATTCCATGGACAGCCCATAATTATGGTCACAAAGAGTTGGACATGACTGAGTGAGTTGAGCACACACGAACAATTTTTACTGAAAATACCTCTTTTCTACACTATCTTTCTATGTCCCTGGTCTTCCGTGTGGGGCCTTATAATGGAGTTTAAGAAATCAAACTCTTATCTCAGGGTGACCCCCGCTGACCCCCCAGACTTAAAAAGTTGCTTCGGTGTTCCAGACCCAACAGAACCACAGCAGCCAGAGTAGGTGGCAGTGGTCCTGCAAGCATCAGCTCCCAGTCTGACTCTCCCTCTCAGACTTTCCAGCAGGCCCAGGCCCACTGATATCTCAGTATCTCCAGGTCAAGGGGGTCAGCAGGAATCACCCCTAGCTCACAAGCCCCTCTGCTCTCCAGAACTCCTCCCTCCAGCAAGGGAGAGCAGACGGTTGTCAGGTGTGACAACCAGGGACCCTTCCTCTACAGAATGTGTTAGCAGCCTGTCTACCCTCTTCTTTTCAAGAGGAAATGGCTTGGAAGTACTATATGCTCATTGTCTTATTAATAAAACTTTGAGGGAAGGGGAGCTTCACATAGTAACATATACTCGTGTGTGTGGCTAAGTCGTTCACTCGTGTCAGATCCTTTGTGACCCCATGGATTGTAGCCCACCAGGCTCCTCTGTCCATGAGAATTCTCCAGGCAAGAATACTGGAGTGGGTAGCCATTCTCTTCTCCAGGGGATCTTCCCGACTCAGGGATTGAACTCATGTCTCCTGCACTGGCAAGGGGATTCTTTACAACTGAGCCACCTGGGAAGCCCAGTCTAGACTCACAGAAAGGAAATCAGAAGAGAGGGACAAGGCACTAACATTATTAAGTATTTCTTGCCAACCTCAGTCATTCGAGATTTCAACAAAAACAGAATCCTAGACTACGAAGACCACTAAGCTAGACAGACACTTCTTATCATCAAGTGAACTTGGATCTCACTTTACAGTGTTGTTCCCAGAAGAGCGAGGACACACCACGGGTGGAGAAGATTCTTTATTTCCCTGCATGCTTCATCCCCTCAAAGCTCTCAGCTCTAAACTCTAGCTAGAATGAGGATCCTCCCGACAAAAGGCTACCCTAGATTCACATACAAGAGTATCCATCTTCACCTAAATAGTTGTAAAAATCTTCATGCGAAAAAAAAAAATCTATAGCTAACTAAACTTAGTAAACTCAGGGTTAACCCAAACCCAAAGGATGTCTTTAAGGTAAGACCTCCGGAGCCTCAACACACTAACTGTGGGATGTGAGTCACGGCCTGGGGCTGGTGGACATGCTGACCTGTCTCCTTGTCTCCTGTCACAAACAGCTTTCTCCCACCTCCTTTTCTATTTTTCCCATGGAGCCTTTTCATAGGAATAGTGCCCCACTAAGTATATTCTAAGAAATGCTGCTGCAAAGTATTTCCTTCAAATAAGACCTAAATTCTTGACGGACTGATTCACTCACACAGCTCGGTGGCCTCCCTTTTGGGACTAGAAGCCGACCGTGGGCTAGGCCTTGGGCTGGAAATCTCATAGCACGGGAGACGCTCTCACATCGGAGCAAGCGAGTCAAGCCGAGATTCAGTGGGTGCTTCCCGGCCACCCTAAGAGACTGGAGTGTGTGATGGATCAGGAGGGAATTTCCTAAGCAGAGTCTCAAACTGGGCAAATACAGTCATTATTAATGTATTTGACTTAATTTATCTATATTCCTCTCAACAACATTCATATCCCTTCTTTCTTCCCAGTGTTTGATTGACCTTCACTCACATTTATTCCTTGTGATCAGAACCCTCATCTCATTTCCTCTGTGCTAACGAACCCAGAATAAGACAGGAGGGACTAATAGCGCCTCAGAACCACCAGGAATGTGTGGACTTAAAAATGATTAAATATTGAAATATTTTGATTTCCTGCATTAAGCTATTTAACCACAAAAATAATTACACATGTTCAAATGAAACCTTTTAAGAACTTAAGCCCCAAGAAAGAATTCCAGGTACTTGGAATTCAACCACTTAAAGATACTCCAAGCGAACATTTTGATTAATGCCTTTCCAGGTTTTTTCCCTTTATATTTACTTATTTCTTTATTGAAAATGTTAATGTTATATATTCTATGACAACCTATTTTTTATACATTTTGTCCCATGTCAGTATTTTTCTTCAATATCATTGTCATGGTTACAGAATATGCCATTACACAGATGAATCATAACATCCTCACCCAAGCCACCCATCTGGGCGGCTTCCCGTGTTCAGTTTCAAACAACGCTCACTAAGCATCCTCTGAACTAAGTCTCTGAACAAAGCTCTACTCGTTTGCTTAGAAATTACTCCTAGAAGTAGGCTCACGGAGTCCAAGGAAGAACACTCTGTTTCTCACTGGGTCACGGGGACCTTGGAAGGAAAACCTGGCCCTCTGAGTCATCTCAGTCTGCATTCCTCTCATCGTCACGAGGCTGCCTTTCCCCGTCTGTTCCTGTCGCCTTTACTGTTGGTCTAAGTATTATCCGGTTTTCAAGGTATTCAAATCCCAGGGTCTAGGGGGTATCCTTAGGTCAACAAGCTTTCTGGTATAACTCTTAGTCTTTTAAAATAAGAGCTGATATCACCCTCTCTTTTGTGTTCCTAAATTTTTATCCATCTGTCATTTCTTTGATAGCTTTAGCTGAATCACTGATATGAGCACTCACCTAGGATGGCATCCGTGATAAAATATTGAACTTCGTGTCCCCACCCCCGTCTCATGGTGTAATATTCAATTTGCTAAGTTTATTTTTGTGAGACCAAGGCGTCAGTGGGACAACAGACAGTGCTACTTTTTTTTGCACCAAAGCGTTTGCTGAGTGAACAGCGGCAGCAGCTCAGGCTTATGGTCTGGGTCATAACTCTCATCTGCAGTGTACCATCGGGAAGGGCCACGCTGCAAAGCAGAATCCAAGAACAGGGACAGCTCCACTGTCCGGGCACAACCGCCACTCACAAAAATGGCTTCGACCATTTGTTTATTTTCCCGGCATTCAATTTAGCCCAGACTGCATCTATTAAGTAGTGCAGATTCATCGCATGATAAATGCTAGGTCTCTTCTCAAGGAACCGCTGGACAAGATGGTGGCAAACCCAAAGAGCTCCAGTGTTTCTCTTGCGGGTGCGTTAGCATTCCAGACAGGACAATCCTTCGTTGTATGCAACCGTCTGCGGTCTGGGGGACACTTAGTACCCACACCCTGGGGATGTTCAGTGCTAAGATACACACCCTCATCACCACGACAACCATAAATGTCCTCACAGGTTTCTAACACTAGGGTGGAGAGGGTGGGGTGGGGCGAGGGTGCAGAGGACACCATCACCCATTGAGAATCTCTGTTTCTTTCTCCTGAGATGGAATGAACACTTAGGAAATGACAGAAAACAATTACCAATCTGATACGGAATTATGCAAATTCTAAGCACCATAAAGGGTCACAGGATCAGAGAAGGTAAAAGGTGCAAAGCAGGCTGTAGGCATGGGAGACAGAGAGCTGTAACCTCTCTAAGGAGTCCAGTCCAGGGGGAAGTTTGCCGTGACGTGCTTTCTCACCAGCACCCAGGACTGCCCCTCTCCGGTTAGCTGATTACACCAGTTACTACAAGTAAACCACATCCTACGCGCTTGGCAATGCCACCTTTAAAATGCTGTTATTGTTTCTGCCTGCTGATTCGGGGCAAGTTTTCTCCTTGCGTTCTGGGCTCTCAGGGAAGGCAGGAAATCAGGGAGTCCCGCTGAAGGTGAAGACCCCTGCCAGCCTAACCCTGCTGGGCTGTTCTAGATACCTAGACAAGAAGCACAGACCCTTCACCGCAGGACTGGCCCGAATTTGCCTTGCCTGGTTCCTTTCTGCCCACATCAGCTGTGATCAAAGGACAAGTTTGTACCCAGAGGACGAGTGTGTCTAAGCCTCTGGGAACAATGCCCTTGTTGATCTTCTGTGCTCTGGTCGTATAAGATCAGTGACTGATTTCAACTTTGGCCACCATCAATATCTTCACCTTTTACCAGACAGTGTTGGCAGGGACATGTTGTCTGATGTCACCGTTATGCTCAGGTGAGACTGAAAAGGTCAGTGAATCAGGCATCTTTTCTAGATCCTGTTCAATGTTTACTAATGATGCACTGCATACTACGTATTATATGGCTGTGGGGCTCAGACGTATTTAAAATGCAGATTTCCAGGCCTCAGAAAATCTGCTTCAGTTGAGGGGTGCAGGAATCTGTAATTTAACCTATTCCTGGTGTTCCTGATGTAGATGATCCATGAGGATACTTTATGAAACATGGCCACAGAATGACAGTAAACTGAAGAAAAAACTAGCTTTTTCTTGATACTTTGTATTCTATCACCTTGAAATGTACTCTTTACTAGCAAAATAAAAACTAAATGATACTGGTTTCTCTCTTGAGATTCCCATGCAAACATATATACTACCATACATAAAATTTAGTGGGAATTTGCTATATGATTCAGGGAACTCAAACTAGGGCTCTGTAACAACCTAGAGGGGTGGGATGGGGTGGCAGGTGGAAGAAGGGTTCAAGAGGGAGGGGACACATGTATACCGATGGCTGATTCATGTTGATGTATGGCACAAACCAACACAATATTGTAAAGTAATTATCCTTCCATTAAAAATAAATAATTTTTTTTTTTAAAACTGAGAGATCAACTTCATTCTGAGGAAATTAGAGTCCCTGTTGTAAAGTACTTATATACAGATATGGCAATCTTGCAATTAAAACTTGTATTTATGTGTATTAAAAATTTTACATTTTATTCTCCACATAAGTGCTTGATCACAAGATGAGTATTTGTTATACCAAGCACACTGATTGTAACTTTATTACCTTATAATTGGACAGTTTTACTAATTTTTCAGTAATTCTTACTCTATCTTCATGAAAGATTATCTTAGGTAACCGTCAGATTACCTGCATCAGACTACATGCAAGCTAAGGCATAAAGAGTTCATGCCAATGTCTAAAGATCAAAACAAGAACCTACACTTCTGGAATGCTGTATCTTTTCCTGCTACACTGGAAATGGCAAAGAGGGTTTGTGCCACCGGCCAATTCAGATGGGCCAGCAGACCAGAAACAGCTGCCTACACAGTAACTAAGAGAGCCAGCGTGAGAGAAGGGAGTCATAGTGGATGAGCAATGTCTGCCTCGAGCACAGGAGAGAAAAGGGGAGACCTCTGTGCACACCTCTTCATTGGCAGAGACCCTGATGCTGGAGAAGATTGAAGGCAGGAGGAAAAGGGGATGACAGAGGATGAGATGATGGGATGGCATCACCGACTCAATGGACGTGAGTGTGAGCAACCTCCAGGAGATGGTGAAAGACAGGGAAGCCTGGCATGCAGTGGTCCATGGGGTCGCAAAGAGTCCCACACGACTGAGTGACCGAACAACAACAAATGTGCACACAGACCAGATAGGCCACCCCTCGGAAGGTTTAGAAGCAGTTAAACTGATTGTAAATATCACTACTTTCCTTCACTGAACAAATATCACTAAGTGCATGCCAAACGCTACGCTGGTACCAGGGGTATACCAAGAGCGCTGAGTCTACCGGGGGATGGACTTAGTCTACCAATGGGATGCAGGACGATGGTACCTAACCCAGGGCTTTACCTGACAAGATGGTAGGTTAAGGGCTTCCCAGGTGGCTCAGTGGTAAAGAATCCACCTGCCAATGCAGGAGACACAGCGTCAGTCCCTGTGTTGGGAAGATCCCCTAGAGGAGGAAATGACAACCCATGCCTGGAAAATCCAATGGACAGAGGAGCCTGGTGGGCTACAGTCCATGGCATCGCAAGAGTCAGATGTGATTTAACAACTAAACAACAACAACGACGGCATTTTAAGGGGAGAGCTGAAGAAAAATAGAAGTCAACCAAATCTTAAAAGGTCGGGAGGAGAGTGGAAGTGAATGCTATTTCTGAGGAACTGAAACCAAGCCAATCATGGCTGGATTACTGACGGTAGGGCAGGGGTTGGTGTGTAGGCTGGGGTGGACCGGCAATAGCCAGGTCACACAGGACTCTAAGATCATAATTTCAACTGAAGATTATGGGACATTACGGAAAAGCTGAGCAATGCCTGTTTGTTCCCCAGTTTTGTTTTGGGTTGGGTTTTTTCGGGGGAGTGGGAATAGCAAATTCACATTTCAAGAAGATGGGAAAGAGTCCCAGTAAACACAGAGAGGTGTGTTGACTGAGGTGACCCAAGTGACCAGAACAGGTGGGTGGTAAACAGTTGGAGAGTAGTAGGTGGATTTCAGATACTTTTTGAAGATGGAATCAATAGTGACTTGGTTTGGGAAAGAATATAGAGCAGTGGTCCCCAACCTTTTTGGCACCAGGGACCAGTTTTGTGGAAGACAATTTTTCCACAGACTGGGGGTTGGTTTCGGACGATTCACGCACATTCCAGTTGTGGTGCGCTTTATTTCTATTACTGTTACGTCAGCTCCACCTCAGATCGTCAGACATTAGACCCTGAGGGCTAAGGACCCCCGATACAAAGCATGAGAGGAAAGGAGAAGATCAAGATGCAGCTGGGATTAAAGTGCTTTGAACACATTCAGCTGGAAACTCCACAAGGCAGCTGGACCAACCACGGCTGGAGATCTTAAGAGATTTAAGATTTGAAAGGCACAGAAGAAGAAAAGACCAAAAATATCAATCGTGTATCTTCTGCTTTCCAATCTAGTTGAATTTTATAAGAGTTCTGCTACTCCACCTGTAAAGACTTAATGCAGCAGAAATGTTATCACATAAGTGTCTGATTTTCTAAATTACAGCACTTAACTGCAATTTTTCACATCTCATAACAACTTAACTCAAACAAGAAAACTCCTGTTGTTGAAAATATTTCCTAAAATTTGTACTTTTCTGGCTTCTTACATATGGCACACCAACATAATTTTGTCTTTCTCTGGAGATTAAATACCTTATATACCCTAACAACATCCTCATAAGGGGCATTAACTGACATTTCAGAGCTTGGCCTATATGATGACCTTGAGCCCCTCCCAGAACATCCCCCCATTCGGTGAATGGGGACCACCTAGCTCTACTTGCTGGTATCTGTGATACTCCAAGTGCATAGAGCTGTTGTAAGTTGCCGGACTTGGATTCAAGGATAGGAGACGGGGCCAAGATCCTTGAAACTGTAATACAGCCAGCCACTCTCAGGAGATTTTGGGGGATAAAAAGGCTTGTTGCAAATTCAATCAAGAGAACTAGAGTAGCATCTCCGAAAGTCATGACTAGAACCAACTGTAGGACTCATCCACCTTAAAAAAAAAAAAAAGAAGACTGACATTTTCTTTTCTGATAAAATACAAATCTGCTAGGAAGAAGGCACTAAAACTGACAGTTATTTCACTTCAGAGAATTTCTGATTTTTTTCCCTGCAAACAGGTTTTACTAGGAAAAGCTCAAGATACTAGCGCATAGACATGGAAAAGGCTGCATGTCTCACACCTTTGCCTAAAATCACTCTGGTGGAAACTGTTACTTTTTCTTAAAATCCTCCCACAGCCACCACCACTAACATCAGATTCTCAGGGCACTGCTTTGAAGCTCCAGCAACCAAATTAGACCTTGTGGGAAAGACAGTTGAAGACAACCACACCCTATAACTTCTGCTTTTCATTCTTCAAAGACTTGCACTTCATCCAAAAGAGGTGTGTAAACAAAATTTTCCAGGTTCTGTGTGTCTAAAGTGACCAGACGTGCATTTCATCTTCCCCTCAAAATTATTTTTAGAAATTCAAAAAGATCTGACACACATATTTACAAACCACTGTTTTGAAGCGCTGCCACTCATTGAATTCTTAGACATCTGTTTAAGAATAGCTTGTGAGACACCTGAAAACTGAGAGAGAGAGCAGAGAAACCAGAATTTCTATGCCTTCATCCATCTAGGCTAAAGCAGAAAATATGCATAAAAATATTTTTTGTCTGTAAATACTAAAGGTCAGAAGAGGGAGAATTTATGAATAGCATGAGTCAAAGTAAAGTGGTTAAAAAAAAATTGTTTTAAGGACCATAAAGAAAAGTTTGTGAGAAAACAGAAAAGCTAAATGTATTTAATACATAAAATGTATAAAACCATACATATGCATATTATAATGTATATTATATATTACATATAAAAATATAAAAAGCTAGCTGTCTATAAATTACATACATATATATCACAATGATACATATTGTTCAGAAAGTCCCAATTTTATTTGTTAATTTGTTTTTATTTTTCAGCAAACATTCATGCATATTTTTGGAAGAGGGGTTAGTTATTGCAATGTAATGCCAACTGTGAAAGAGAATAAAGTTTTTTCTAATATCCTAGTTTTTACTGTTTTTAACATGATCTGCCACCATCCAGACAGCACAGAGGGAGTTATGTTAGTACTGAAACCTTCCTGGAGACCAAGTGTTGACTTTCTGCAGAGCAATGAATGTTTCAAGGTAAATAGATATTTTCCATTACAACATGCTGCTGGAAAAACTGACTATTAGTGGGGCTGACAACCTGACTTAGGAGTGACTCTAAAGTTGAGGCTGATTTTTCGTATCACTTGGAATCTCGGTGAAGAGAGAGAGGGTGCAGAGAGGAGGAAACTGAGGACCTGAGACAGTATGCTCCAGCACATCTGTGCATCAGGCCTGACAATCAAGTTATTTTAACAAGCCAAGGCAAGTGGATATACATGTTACATATCTAGTCATAAAAAAGTATTAACCATTAGAACAAAAGGGTTTGGGGTAAAAATTCAAGTAAAAAGGAGTTTTCGTAGGGATATAACCTGCAGGCGAGTAAACCCCTGAAACAAAGTTGAAACAGGGAAGTAATGTTCTACTTTCGGAGGAGAAAGGGAGGGCAAAATATCCAGGCATGAAGTAGTTGCTTCAGCAAGAAGTAGATATAAACTACCGGCTCCCAAAGTGAAAAGTGAAAGTAAAAGTCACTGAGTTGTGTCTGACTCTTTGCAGTCCTATGGATTGTAGCCCCCCAGGCTCTTCTGCCCATGGAATTCTCCAGGCCAGAATACTGGAGTGGGTTGCCATGCCGTCCTCCAGGGGATCTTCCCAACCCAGAGATCAAACCTGGGTCTCCTGCACTGCAGGCAGATTCTTTACCATCTGAGCTACCAGGGAAGCCCTTGGCTCCCGAAAGCCAAAGCGAAATAATCTGCATGTTGCCACCAAAAACAGTGTGATCCAATGACCATGCTTGTGAGTACACTTTACAGATAAGTTTTCAAAGCAAATCATTGTTTCACTTGACTTGATTCCAAATATCTTTTAACTTAAAAAAAGATAAATAAATTCAAACCTACATTCACTCAAGTGACAGGAAACTAGCCAGTAAAGGAGCCATCACAGGCAATCCCAGGGCGTACATCCCCAAAATGTCCCGCACAGGCAGAACTACCACAGTCAGGACTCACTTTCTACCAGAGACCATTGTGAGGAAGAAAATGACCCATCTGGATGTACAAGTGCCGATGCGTCTATTTCTTAAATGTCTGCTGTACTTACCTGCTATACTCACATGTGCTGACACAACTTGTAGGAACGTGATCATAAAACAATATCATATAACGGTTACTGAATGCTGGCCGTGTCTGAAGTGTTACGAATTAACGCATTAATCCTCGCAGTAACTCCGAGAGGGTTACTTTTATTGTCCCATTTCACGGGTCAGGAAACGGAAGCACAGAAAGGAGAGGTGAGGTGTGCAGGTCACACAGGGAGGGGATGGACCACAGCATCTACTCTTGCAAACACTCTCCGACACTGGAACCCGGAGTTCTATACCCCATACTTCTACCCCTAAACCTAAACACTCTATGAACCATGTCACAAGCCCGCTGCAGCGAAGGCAAGTCAGCTGAAGAGTCTTCTTCACTTCATTTGTGTTCCCATCTCTAAGCTAGATTCTCAGTTGCAACTAAGAGTTTACTTATCCTCATTTCAGTTCTTTTCTTAACAGAAAATTAAATCAAAAGCTTTTACTGAAAAGCTAAGACAGACCCAATGTATCAGGTCCAGCTAACTTCAAATCCACGAAGTAAACCTGAGACAGACCCTTTGTTCAACAATACACTAAAATGCAACCCTGCGGTTACAGAGGGTGAAGGGTTTTGACGATGTAAAGGAGAGGGAAAATGAGAAAGTGTAAGCAGGGGCTAGCATGACGCCCAGGGCGCCTGCAGCACGCAGCCCGTGCTCTGTAAGCTCTGTCCAAACATGCCGTAAACCCTGAAGATGTGAACCTGAGGAACCGCCCCTCTTCATGTGCCCAAAAGGAATTGAGAAGTGTGTGCCATTTATTTCCATTTACGTGTTCGATCTATTGAAATCACCTTCAATTTGCAGCTGGTAAATAATTTGGTTAAATTTTCATACGTTTGGTCTGAAAGGAGGAAAAGGAGATGAAAGGAAAGCAGCTGAGGCATGGGTGGTCGCTCTATGAAGATGCGTACAATATTACCAAAGTCAAGCAAAGGGGAAGTGATGAGCTTTGAGGATGCCAAGGCAGCTGTTTCTCTGAAACATGTGTGGAAAGAACATTGGGAACCTGTCTCAACAGGGCAAGTTTTGTAATGTTACAGGCAATCACAGGGCCCCTCTGTGCCTGGCATATCTGAGATTCCTGCCCTTAGCAGAGCACAGAGGAAGTGGCCATCCTCAACAGTGCTTTTAAAAATTCTCCTTCCCGTTCCTATAAGCAGTGAATTTGGAAAGAAGTGCTGGTGTGTCCCTCATTGGTGATTTTGTTGTTTGGATGATATGAGAGGAGACCAAACGATTTCCTTTCTCGAGGATCTGTGTCATATGATTTTTCTGCTAAATAAACAGCACTCTGTAGCAACCATGGCACCCCACGCCAGTACTCTTGCCTGGAAATCCCATGGATGGAGGAGCCTGGTGGGCTGCAGTCCATGGGGTCGCTAGGAGTCGGACATGACTGAGCGACTTCACTTTCACTTTTCACTTTCATGCATTGGAAAAGGAAATGGCAACCCACTCCAGTGTTCTTGCCTGGAGAGTCCCAGGGACAGGGGAGTCTGGTGGGCTGCCGTCTCTGGGGTCGCACAGAGTTGGACATGACTGAAGCGACTTAGCAGCAGCAGCAGCAGCAGCTGTAGCAACAAACACAAGGCATAGCCATTGCAGCAAAATCCAGAGACAGATTTTAAAAAAACAAGACTGCGTAGAACACGAGGCACTTAAATTTCATCCCTTAGACCTACTAGGAATTTTTATCCTCATTAAAAAAAAAAAAATCTTGGAAGTTCTCTTTAACAAAATGTTTCCACCCCACAGAGGTGTCACTGCTCAGAAAAGAGCCTAACAGAGGCTCCTGGTTGATAGATATGGGCAGGTGGTCACGTGAATGAGGATGACCTGGTTTATTAAATTCATTCATTCTCACCTGAAGAGGACTGATGCGGAAACAAGGCGAAGGAGAGCTACTCACTGCTTCTATTGAACCAAATGTACAAATCACAGCATTTGAGGCTGGCTGAATTAAATAATAAAATAGGACTCTATTTCAGAATCAGGAGTAATAGGGCGATTTTTAAAAGTTTAGATCATACCACTAATTTAGTGAATATGCTTCCCTTTAATAAAACAGGTAGATTCGAGTGTAGGAACACTTATCCTCCTGCTGCTGCTGCTAAGTTGCTTCAGTCGTGTCCGACTCTGTGCGACCCCAGAGATGGTAGCCCACCAGGCTCCCCCGCCCCTGGGATTCTCCAGGCAAGAACACTGGAGTGGGTTGCCATTTCCTTCTCCAATGCATGAAAGTGAAAAGTGAAAGGGAAGTCGCTAGTCGTGTCTGACTCTTAGTGACCCCATGGACTGCAGCCCACCAGGCTCCTCCATCCATGGGATTTTCCAGGCAAGAGTACTGGAGTGGGGTGCCATTGCCTTCTCCAATTTATCCTCCTAGTTGTATGCAAAAGAAATGATAAGTTCAAAATGCCAGCAACCAGTGAACAGTAAGTACGCCCAGGCTTATTCTCTCCGTCTCTCTCCACCATCAGTTATCTCAGAAAGCATCACAACTTTTAAAACAAAACCACCACCAAAAGAGGATGAAGCAGGAAGTTCCACGGGAAATCATTCTGAAACTGACTGGAGTCAGCCTATGAAAACCAAATTTAAACTTCATATTCCATTAACTTGGATTGTGTGAGCTCCAACCTGGGCGGAGCTCAAGTTCATCTCTAACTCTTCTCTAAGAAAAGGAGAGACGCACACATAACTACAACAAGGCAGGTAGGCATTTTAGGACAATCTGGCTTTTGTTTGTTTTTCAGTTAAGCACGTCCAGTGACTAGAAGAACCAGGAAGCAACAAACCCAATGCAAATAACAAATCACAGGCTGGTCTAGCTGCTGCTGCTGCTGCTGCTAAGTGGCTTCAGTTGTGTCCGACTCTGTGCGACCCCATAGACGGCAGCCCACCAGGCCCCCTGTCCCTGGGATTCTCCAGGCAAGAACACTGGAGTGGGTTGCCATTTCCTTCTCCAATGCATGAAAGTGAAAAGTGAAAGTGAAGTCGCTCTGTTGTGTCCGATTCTTGGTGACCTCATGGACTGCAGCCCACCAGGCTCCTCCGTCCATGGGATTTTCCAGGCAAGAGTACTGGAGTGGGGTGCCATTGCCTTCTCCGCCTCCTTATGTGTAGGCTGTACAAATTGATTTCTGTCCAAAGAACAGAGGATGGAAAGGTGGGCGGAAAGTAACTTTACAGTGGGGAAACTTGACAAGCATTATCTCAGTCAAGGGATCAACGTCAGTATCAACAGCGTAAGACGTGCTGGCAGTACGTACTGTGGACACAATGAGAGTGGATAACCCAGTCAAGTCATGAGAAAGCATCAGACAAATCCCAAATTAGGGACGTTCTATAAAATACCTGGGGAAAAAATAGTACTCCTCGAAGCTATCAAGGTCATCAAAAATGAGTAATATCTGAAAACAGCCATAATCTAACACTCTAGGAGATATGACAACTAGATGTAACATGACACCCTGAATGGGATATTGAGACAGAACAGGGATATCATGTAAAAAATTAAAGAAATTTGAATAGAATGTGATTTTAGTCACTCAGTTGTGTCCGACTCTTTGTGACCCCATGAACTGTAGCCTGCCAGGCTCCTCCATCCATGGGATATTCCAAGCAAGAATACTGGAGTGGGTTGCCACTTCCTTCTCCAGGAGATCTTCCCAACCCAGGGATTGAACCCAGGTATCCCGCATTGTAGGCAGACGCTTTACCGTCTGAGCTACCAGGGAAGTCCATTAATATTGAATTATTAGTTAATGACAGATGTACCATACTAATATAAGATGCTAAAAGCAGGGAAAACTGAGCAGGGGGAACATACAGGAACTCTCTGTATTGTCTTTGCAACTTTTCTCTAAATCTGAAACTAATCTAAAATTAAAAGTGTGCTTTGAAAGATTATCTTTGGCTCCTCCATCTTCCCTGCTGTCGTCCAAAATGTCTCTTTCTGTTCTCTCCTCTCCCGTTCCCTTGGTTGTCACCCTCTCTAGTCTTTATTCCCCAATCCATCCCCACACTGTTGTCAGGATAAGATTTCAAACATACAAATCTGAGGATAACGCCTTCCTTCTCAAAGCCCTTCAATAGTCAACCCCTTACCTCTATCAGGAGCAGCATACCTTTTCCGTATAGGCCCAGACAGTAAGAATTTTAAGGTGGGCAAGCCTGCCCTGCTCTGCAGCACTAAAGCAGCCATGGAAGACAGGTAAACAAACGGTTGTGGCTGTGTTCCACAAAGACAGGCATAGGACTGGATTTAGCCCACAGGGCATACATACATCTAGTGTGTCAAACCCTGGCCTAGTGAATCAAGTCTAAACCCTTAAACTAACATTCAAGGCATAATCCACAGAACCCTTGACCCTTCTCTCCAGACGAGCCCAGCTTCCTTTGGCTAAGCTCTTTGCTCCTATATGGATGCACCCCTGCTTCTCCTCCGGCTAGATGAATTAGGGTCCCTTTTCTGGGAAGGGTCTTCAGATCATTCCATACGAGAAAAATTTCTCCCTTATCGTAACTCGTAGCACATCCGGACCCTTGTAACTCATCTGGCACAATATCAGTGAAAATATTAAAAATCATCACGGTATCATTCAGTGTTGTGTATTTGTTCAGAGTAGTTCTTTCAAATCAATCCCAAGTATGTTTAAGATATTAAGTAACACAAAGTCAGTAAAGACATTCCCCCATGCCGTCCAAAGACTAGCAGGTAATAAATACTAGTACCTGCTTATTAGTACTATACTTCCTAAAGTGTGTTACAAGTACATCATGGCATGTTAATAGGTGTACCTTTAAAAGGAAGTGCTTTTTAATCAATTATGTCTAAGGAATTCTGGGTTCAACTAAGTTAAGCAACTTTCTCTGTCCTAGGAATTTTCAAAGCCTTCATTGTACATTGTGAATCTCCTTAAAGAGGGATATATTACACAATAACTCTCAAATCTGTTAGACTATGAAATTTTTTTCACATTTTTAGCATCTGTATCCTAGAGAACAGTTAGGGAATTGTTGAAATTAAGCGTACTCCTACAAGGTGGACTGAAAGTTCTAATTCTTTCTATTTGTCACCATGGTAGGCTGAATAATGCAGGCCCCCCCACCCAAAGACATCTATGTTTCAAT
The DNA here is from genome assembly GCF_027580195.1 of Bos mutus. Classification (NCBI taxonomy): domain Eukaryota; kingdom Metazoa; phylum Chordata; class Mammalia; order Artiodactyla; family Bovidae; genus Bos; species Bos mutus. The sequence goes on along the minus strand of NC_091642.1, from coordinate 42,342,285 downwards.
CCCAAGAGTCTTTTGATGTTACCTTACATGGAAAAAAAAAAAAGACTTTGCATGTGTGATTAAGGTTCTTGAGATGGGAAAATTATCTGGATGGGCCCTAAATGCAAACAAAGGTATCCTTATAAAAAAGAGGCAGAGGGTGATCGGACAGTGGACAGAAGGAAAGATAACGTGACCAGGAGGCAGAGACCAGAGGACAGAGGCCACAAGCCAGGGAGTGTCAGCAGCCGCCAGCAGCTGGAGAGCCAAGGGATTGCCTGTCTCCTGGGGCCTCCAGGGGGAACACAGCCCTGCCAACACCTTGAGGTCAGCCCAGTGAAATGAATTTTGGAATTTTAGCCTCCAGAACTGAAAGAAAATAAATGTGTGTTGTTTAAGTCGCCAAGTTTGTGGTAATTCATTACAGCAGCCATAGAAAAGTAATACAGCCACAGCACCTATCACGATGCTGTGCTCTTTGCTGAGGTTAAACATTCCTAAGTGAAGTCAAATTAGCCCTGTCCACAATAGGTCACAGTTAGCCTTAGCTAGTGAGGTTTCCAGGCTTTCTTGGTGGCTCAGTGGTAAGGAATCCGCCTGTCAATGCAGGAGACATGGGTTCAATCTCCGGGTCTAGAAGATCACCTGGAGAAAGAAATGACAACCCACTGCAGTATTCTTGCCTGGAGAGTTCCATGGACAGAGGAGCCTGGCAGGCTACAGTCCACGGGGTTGCAAAAGAGTCAGACATGACTTAGCAACTAAATATGACAAAGTGAGGTTTCATCATCCATTTAAGGGAAACAGGTCGAGCAAGTGGTCAGGAATCTGGACCTGGGTTAAACCGCCTCAGTTCAAATGCCAGCTCTAACATTTACCAGTTAATTATATGACCCCGGTCAAGGCATTATACTCCTTGTAACTCAGCTGTCTCATCTGTAAAATGGGACTATCTTCATAGAGTTGCTCTGTGGATTAGATAAGATTATGTATAAAAAGCACTCAGTTTCCTGGCATACAATACTCATTCAATAAATGAAAATCACTATTATTACATTACAGTAGTATTGTGACTTAGAGGCAAAAAAAAATCTACTTTCAACTCCAAGCTAAATGTCATATTCTTTTATTTTCAGTTTGGCAAACTAAATATCTTTAACAAATTTCTAACTTAGGACATTTAAAATGACCTCAGCAGGGTAAGGCAAGTGGAAAAGTTCAGCTTGCCTCTCTGAATCATGGCTGTTAATATCAGACTTGATAAATTTTGACAGCTAATAGCCCTAAGACAGGCGCTTAGTGTCACGCATTAAAATAACGTCGTTCATTAAAAAGCCTACAGCTATTTCTCTTGTAGGGGCTATCTATATTAGTTAGTTCAAAGAGCCAGCAAAGATGTATTTTCTTAATTATTAAGCTGCTGATGCTCCATTTGCTAGTCTTTATCTTAATGTGTGGTTATGCTTACATTAAGAGCAACAGATGGAACAATTCTGATAGGCCCCAATACAGGGCTGTCACAAGGCCCTTGGGAACAGCAAAGAGATGAGGGTCGTGGCGTAATGTAGAAAAGCCCTCCCAGCATGTCTTCCACCTCTTGGTCTCGCCCCATCTACCACTATTCTCTGCAGACAACCTAGGCACCACTTGCTGTCACATTCTACAGTAAGACCAGCCTACGTGAGTGAATTAGAAGTTTCCATACAACGTACCTGATTGTAAATATTGGCTCACCATTGATCACAGGTGCTTGAGACACAGAACTTCAGCTCCTAAAGCCTTAAAGAGACTTCTATGAAAATGCAGGAATCCTTAGCAAAATTAGTATTTTAATACTAGTTCCATACTTTAGTATTCATTAGAGTAAAAGAGTCAAAGTAGGGCTGTAGAAAGAAACTAGGAATTTTCTGAAAAAAGATATAGAATAAAAAAATCAAACCACCTTCACTCTCCTTTTGGGTGTCACAATCAAGAATTCTTAAAAAAATTATAGTTCAAGCAACTTAATCTATAAATTTCCTAGAATTCTGGTGAAGCAGGATGGGCCATGATGACTTGAATTTGCATGAGAAACCAACAGATATCATAAGAAAAATGATCAAGATCTCCTTAAGACACAGGAACTAAGAACATTCAACAAAGGTGGAAAAGGGCCTCCTCAACTTCTGGGGGTGTGGCAGGTAGACAGGGCACCCACTGATAGAGCACAAGAAATGGACCACAGGTGTACAGAGAACTGCCTGGTCACATGGGACGAGGACGCAAGAAAAGTGTCATCAACACAACCAACAAATTTCACACGCCACCACACCCCTAAATGCCAGTCCACAATGGTCTGCCCCGTGAGGGATAAAGGAGACAGCCGAGCGGGGGTCAGCTCTAGGGACTAGGCTTGGAAGAACTTAAAGGATCTTGAGTCACTCCTGGGATCTGCAGAGAGAAACAGGGCCTTAGCGAGAAGCACAGAGAGGAGGAGTCTCAGAGCACAGTCGGTGGGAGTTCAGAACATCTGCATTGATTTCTACACCCTCACAGTCCAGCCCCTCACAACAGAGGAGCTACAGAGGCACCAGCCACACTAACAAGTTATGGCAGAAGTGGGGCTGTGGGAAAAAAATGAAAATAAGTCACCTCTCCGACCACATTCAAGACAGAGAGATAGCATCACCCTCTTGGCAGTGACAAACAGATGCACAGCATACAGCATACACGTCAGTAAACACACAGCCAAGCTGTCCTGGTCTGTCGATCGGGGACCACCAGAACCTCAGTGAGGTCTGCTAGTTCCAAACAGCTTCAACTACTGAAAAGGTTAAAAGTTAGGGAGTTTTAAGAAGCACTTCCTTTATTTTGATCTCTCCCTGGTAGCTCAGCGGTTAAAGCATCTGCCTGCAATGGGGGGGACCTGGGTTCAATCCCTGGGTTGGGAAGATCCCCTGGAGAAGGAAATGGCACCCCACTCCAGTATTCTTGCCTGGAGAATCCCACGGACGGAGGAGCCTGGTGGGCTACAGTCCACGGGGTCGCAAAGAGTCGGACACGACTGAGCGACTTCACTTCACTTCCTTTATTTTAAAATTTTAAAACAGAGGTTGCAAACCCAAACGCCAGTGGAGTCAGGCATGGAGAGCAAACGGCTGCAGCTGGCAGGTATGAGGAACCAGAAGGAACCTCCAAGCAGGCAACCACTGCTCAGCCCAAGGCCACTGTGGCCATGGGAGTGGGGGTGCAGGGGTCCCCAGAGATGGCTCCAGGCTGTCGCCAGCACAGGCCATTGAGACAGTCACAGAATCACTGACATTCTGCTTGCTTTCCTTTTAAGACTATAAAAGTCATATGGGTGAATAAAATATAGTTCCAAGGAATATAAATGAAGTGAAAATCCTTGCCCTTGACTCCCCCAGTGGCTAATAGATTAGATTACTATGTATGCTTCTTATTCTAGACGCACAAAATGTTCTACAAGTTGTTTCACTTAACAATATGTCATGGACAGTCTTCCACATCAGTACATGCAGGTCTACTGCATTCTTCTTACCATAACTATCATTAGAATACAGAATTTCCATGCTAGAAGATGACTGCAGAGTCTCTAGGCTGATCCCTTCCCTTCTGTGACGTGGTCTCCAGGGGTCCCCAGGTCCTTCAACCACACAGGAAAGAAGCAGAGCCCCCCAACACGGGGTGATATCAGCAGTGTCACCAGTATCACATCATCATCTCAGCTTTTCAGAAGAGCAGAGCTTCCAATATGGGACATGAAGAGCGAAAGGAGACCTAAAGTATCTAAGAACAGGGTAATGAAGTGTAATCAGTGAAGAACCTCACAGCCATCAACTTCGCTTTTTTTTTTTTTTTTAATTATTAATAGCAAATATCTGGAATCACTCTAAATTCACCCAAGTCACTGAGAATTCCCTTAGCAGTCAAGTTCTATCTATTTCCAAAACACACATGAAGTGGAATCAACTGACATTTTCATGAAATTCACCATCTTCCTGATCCAGGGCTTAAAGAAAGAGGGCAAGACCTGGCCTCCAAGTAAGCTGTTTACTCCAGCCAGCCATAAGATGCCAATTCCTGGACCTCAGGGGTAAATCCAGAGGGAAACTAGTGGAATAAAGGATGTGGTTGAGGCCTTTGCCTCAGAGGCCATTCTTATAGAAGGAAATAGTTCTTAAAAGAAAGAACTCTAAACTTTGTATTTGAAACATTAATTCTGTTACGAACTCAAGATATCCAAAAAGCTAATTAAGTATTCAGACCTTCAGAAAATCCAGTTTAACTCCCGGATATAGAAAAACCTCTCTGTCTAAAGTTATAAATTCCCTGGAGACCCAAACCTCCTGGCATGGCTAGCTTTCAAAACATTTTAGGAAACTTGACCTCAAATTAAAATCAGCATTTCAGCAAGGGTTACTTACAGTCTTTGAGAAACTGTATTTCAGATAAACACAAATTGCAGAAATAATTTATTTCTTATCCTATTAATACAATTTGCTTTATAAAAGAAATGCTTAGGGTTTTTTTCTGGTATACTTTATTGCCAAGCTAGCAACAGGGAATATTCCACATGGCTCCCTTTTCCCTCTTTTTTATTGCCAAGTGGAATCCACCATCCTAGCCACCCTGTCTCCTGACTCTCTTCTCCACTCCAGCCCCTTGGTTTAGGCTATCACCAAATTTCAGGGTGACCACAATAAGAGCCTCCTCACTCGTCTCTGTCACCAATCCCATTTGTTCCCTACAAGACTGCCAAGAATCCCTTTCTCTCACTCAACAGATATTTACAGAGCCCCTCGTATCTGACAGACACAAGGATTGAGCAGGCACACCAGCAATCTTTGCCCCTCAGGACCACCCCAGAGTGGTATCATACAAGTGATCAGTACTGTGGAGAAAAAGAAGGCGGGGAGGTGACAGGAAGAGGCGGGGCTGGGTTACTTTATTTACGTGGTCAGCAAATGTGAGCCTGTCCCGACGGAAGGGGAGAGGACCAAGGGGTCAGGGAAAGAGTATTCCAGAGGGACAGGAGCACGAGCCTGTGCACCTGAGGCCGGCAGAGGCCAGGGTGACTGGACCACAGCGAGCAGGGCGAGACTCCTAAGAGGTGTGATCAGAGAAGGCCCACACACAGGGTGTGTGACTCACGGTGACCACCAGCTGGAGTGAAATGGGAGCGATGCTTTCCTGCAGCAATTCTTATCTGGGATTTCTTGGAAAATGTACAGTTCTTCCAAATCTTGAGAAAAATAAGTTGAGAAATAGGAGGAAGGCATCATAAACCTCCCGCTTGTTCAGCCATCAACCTAGAATCCAAGGACATCAAATCCAAAGGAGGAGCAGAAATGCTGACGTGCAGAGGTGAAGGTTAAGGCCAACATTTTCCAGAACTGGGCCAGGAGCACGTAGAAGCGAAGCTGCCGCGATCCGATCACCGGGCCTTGCTTACAGCTGTTAACCCTGGTCTTGGCGCATGTTCTCAGTCCCGTCTGCTGCCAGTCGGCCTCACAGAGTCCATGTTAATACGCTACACAGAGTATGCCATCTACAAATCCTGGCTGTACAGAGTGCTGTTAATCTTGCTGGAAGACCCAAATGTTAACATCATTTAGACATTATCGGATCATGTTCAGAAACATGTTTTGGTATCTGAATATTAAAAATAGGGTACTTTTTTGGTAAATGTACTAAACAATATTTCTTATCTATTCAATATTTTTTAGATATCCATAATAATGAGTAAAGAGCAATAAGAACACACTGTAAGTACTTTAAAAGAGGTTAAGCAAATTAACTAGCTTGTTCCTAGATATGCTTTAAACATTGTAAAATTTTTAATATAAACGAGGAAATGTTTAAGAGGAAAATGTGCTTACCAGAAGAAATGCAAAGAAAAGATGCAATTGTTGTAGAAATCAGACTCTAATTTAAAAATCTAAACTAGCAAAAATAATAATAATAATATTTCAACAGCAAAAGTAAACCAAGGCAACCAGGAAAATAATTTTATTGCTTGAGAAGGAAATGACTTTATAGGAACTTAGGGAACCCAAATCTTTTATAAAAAGCAATGGGTACGCCTGTCCATTGCTCCAGAGACACTGTACATTTCAAGGCTATTCTCTGTACAAACATGGGAAATCATTGCCTCCATAGACAAGGGAAACCCATGGCAACATGCTTCCCAACTGTAGGCAGGTGGACAACAGGAAAAGACAGAGAGAGGCTATGGGAGTTGGTAAGATTAAAGGTTACAGAGGGAACTAACATAGACATACTCAATGACAGAAACTATTCCTGCCACTTAACATATATTTATTTATATAATCCTCACAGTCACTCAAAGAGATAAGTGCTATTATTAAACCTACCCCCATCTTATAAGAAGAAACTGAGGCACAGAGAAACAAAGCTAGTTTTCATACAGCTACTAAGCAGTAATGTGTGTGTGAAAGTCACTCAGTCATGTCCAACTCTTTGCAACCCCATGGACTATAGCCTGCCAGGCTCCTCTGTCCATAGGGTTGTCCAGGCAAGAATACTGGAGTGGGTTGCCATTCCCTTCTCCAAGGGATCTTCCCGACCCAGGGATTGAACCCACATCTCCTGTGTCTCTGCATTGCAGACAGGTTCTTTACCATCTGAACCACCAGGGAAAAGCCAGACACAAACACGGATTCTGGCTCCAAGTCCATTCTAGTAACCACTACACTTTCCTGCCTCCACGCTACTTCAACGGGACCCTATGATTTCAGAGTACGATTGGCAAGTTTTACATGCTAATGGTTCAATGAACTCTCATTAACACCATCATCACCACCATCATTATCACTGCTTACCTCTCTATTTTTTTAATTATAAGAACATTTTACTTAAAGGTACCACACAAGCTTTTATCCCCATGTGCTGAATCTAATTCCCCAGACTGGAAGCTTCCCCATTCTTGCCATAAAAAATAAACAAGTCACTCCGGGCTGCTTAAATTTCATGCCTGAAATATCCCAGATAAGCAACTTGGAATGAGCCAAAACACCAGGATGAAAAATGGCAGCTGGCAACCTTTTGATTCATTGGAGAACTGGATGCTGCCAGTGTTCCAGGATATGACATTGCAAGGCCTTGGACCTAATAGTCACTGCTTTAATGTAAGCATGCATTGGTCTGGAAGCTATTGAGGGCAGCTCCACAACGATCCACCAAGACCACACCTGGAAAAGAGAAATCTGCCCCGAAGCAGACCACAAATGCTAAGGGAAACTGGCAAACATGCCACAGAGTATACATCACAGATCAAAGACCTGTTACTGAAACTACAAGGCTTGGACAAAGAAGACTCCTAATTGTTGCTTTGTTTACCACAGTCTTTTACCTCTAACTTGCTGTTGCTTCTTTAGCAACAACAGCGTTCCGTCCACTGACTGTTTACCCACGAAGCCCACTCCCATCCAGCTGCCAGAGGTGTGCCCGTATCTCTCCTCTCAGGTCATCTGCAATCACTGATATTCTGTGTCTGCTGCCACATGTTCTGCTGTCCACAAAGGCAGTCACACACCATAAATACACAGACTGCTTTGGGAGTGAAAGTGGAAAAGAGAAAGGATTAAATGTAGTTATCTTGGCCTAATGTCTGAATATGGGAGATCTGTCTATCAGATATATTCTAGATTTAAACCCATTTAACTGCTAAGGAAACCGAGTCCCAGAGAAGTTAAGTAACTTGCTCATGGTTGTAAAGGTCTGTCTGTCTATTATCAGCAGTTTCAGCAGGCTGATCCTGCCCGAAAGACACAGGAAACATTTTCACCAGCGGAGGAGAATGAAGCTTCTCGTACAGTGAGCTCTGGGGAGACACCCACAGCATGGAAGGGACACTTAGGAGTCACACAAGGGATAAGATTATATTCAATGTATGTCCCATCACTTAGAAACTCCTAAAAACAAAACCTGTTCTCTCCAATCTAAAACTATAAGGAACTTCAAGTCAGCTATGTAAGCTGGAGGAAGCATCTGACATCTCTTACTTAAACACAGGAAAGTTTGTTAAGACGGAAGAAAGGAAATAGGCAGCTATAAATAGCTCAGCAAGAAAGTGATTCTTAGTGGGAACTTTCACAATTTTTCCCTCAATTTACTGTAGACACATACATTCATACATATACATTTGTACGAAGTGTGTGTGCGCTGTTTTATATTTTTCCTTGTCGATTCTAGCAATACAACACCCAAGTCTTAATGCCAGGCACTGAGAAAACAAGGAAAGAATATTAACAATGACAAGTATAAGTCAAATCAATGGAGCGCGAGAGGCCCTTGCCACAAATTTCTGGTGGCCCAGTCCTTTCAGGAAAAGATCTGGCAAGAACCATAAAAGGCTCATACTCCAGATGACCAACAAGCACATGAAAAGATGCTCAAGATCGTTCATTATTACAGAAAGGCAACTCAAAACTACAATGAAGTAACACTGCACACCAATCAGAACAGCCATCGTTTAAAAATCTATAAACAATAAATGCTGGAGAGTATGTGGGGGAAAGGGAACCTTCCTACACTGTTAGTAGGAATGTAAACCGGTGCAGCCGTCGTGGAGAACAGTATAGATGTTCCTTAAGAAACTAAAAACAAAGCTACCTCATGATCCTGCAATCCCAATCCTGTGCATATATCTGGGAAAAAAACTCTAATTTGAAAAGACACGTGCACCCCAATATTCATGTAGTACTATTTCAATAGCCAAGACATTCACTGAAAGATAAATGGGTAAAGAAGATATGGTATATATGTATACAGTGGAATACTATTCAGTCTTAAAAAAGAATGAAACAATGCCATTTGCAGCAACCTGGATAGACCTAGAGATTATTAATCTAACTGAAGTAAGTCAGACAGAGGACAAATATCATATGATCTCTACACTTTTATGTGGAGTCTAAAAAAATGATATAAATGAACTTATTTACAAACAGAAAGAGACTCACAGACTTGGGAGAGCAAGCTTGTGTTGACCAAGGGGGATAACAGTGGCGGGCTGGGGCAGGGGGGTGGTGCGGAGGGGCAGAGAAGGAGGAAGATTAAGTTTGGGATTGATGTGTGCACACTGCTGTATATAAAACAGATAAGCAGCAAGAATCTGCTGCGTAGCACAGAGAACTGTGTTTGATATCTAGTAACTGTATGGATATGAGAGTTGCACTGTGAAGAAGGCTGAGCGCCGAAGAATGGATGCTTTTGAACTGTGCTGTTGGAAAAGACTCTTGAGAGTCCCTTGGGCTGCAAGGAGATCCAACCAGTCCATCCTAAAGGAGATCAGTCCTGGGTGTTCATTGGAAGGCCTGATGCTGAAGCTGAAACTCCAGTACTTTGGCCACCTCATGAGAAAAGTTGACTCATTGGAAAAGACCCTGATGCTGGGAGGGATTGGGGGCAGGAGGAGAAGGGGACGACAGAGGATGAGATGGCTGGATGGCATCACTGACTCGATGGACGTGAGTCTGGGTGAACTCTGGGAGTTGGTGATGGCATGCTGAGATTCATGGGGTCACAAAGAGTTGGACACAACTGAGTGACTGAGCTGAATAACCTATAGTGGAAAAGAATCTGAAAAAGAATACATTTACAGCTGAATCATTTTTGCAGTACACCTAAAACTAGCACAGTGTTGTAAATTACTACATGTCAAACTTTTTAATGGTAAAAAAATAAAAATACTTTTAAAAAAAGCATCATACTCTTTGACCCAGTATCCCTATTCCCTTTGCATGTCATAGTCACAAATTTCCTCCCCATTCTGCATATCATGTTTCTACCCAGTTAAGATCAGAATCCACATATAGTTTCTGTATCCAGCTACAGTTTTCCTAACAGCAGTTTTCAAAGACTGCATGACTTAGTAAGGGGCCCATCACTGGGATGGAAGAGACCTGCTGTGTCTTTTTGTGTTGTAATCATGCCTTGTTATTCAAGAACAGTCTCTGAACTAAGCAGCGTGTCACCCAATTTAGTGCTCACACTGGGCAGATAAAAACTTTTAAATCATAGTTTAGGAACCAGTAAACTAGAACAGTCAATAGGAACAAAAGAAGACTTGGAGTAAAAAAGGCCTAGTTTCTGAAATATGAAGTAAGGATTTGACCTCAGGCAAATCAGAATTTCTCTGGGTCTGTTTTTCCATCTGCGATACAGTCTGTGAATGTTTACCGTACACTGGACACTGGTCAAGCATTCCGCACACCTCGGCTCACTGGAAGCCCATCACAGCAACACGAAGAGCGGGTGTCATCACCCCCATTTGACAGCTGAGGAAACAGAAGCATGAACTTACAAAGTTTGTATCAACTGGCAGAGCCAGGACAGAGCCCAAGCCATCTGGAGCCAGATCTTGCTGCTAGATTAGGGGATTTCTGGGGTTCCTTAAATCTCAGACCCTCGATGATTCTGACAGTCGAGTGCTTAGTTGGTCACATTCATGCCAGTTTTTTGTAGTTGGTCAACGCTGGTCACAAGTAACTAATCTTTTATCTTCAAACACTGTGAGATTTAAAGCAGCTACCAAGACACTGACTTCAAACCCTGACTTTAATTAAAGGGCAACCTAAAACAAACTAGAAATCCATATGGTGCGTAAAATGCTTCTTGAAGATTCAACTCTCCATTGATGTCGGAACAACTGAGTTATCAACTAACTTGAAAAGCAGAAGGATGCAAGATAGAGAAACATTTGCTTCTGAAATAAGTGAAACTGGAAATATAACCACAGACAGTTTCCAGGCTCACAAGCTGGTCTCTGCTCAACAGTATTTCAGATGGGCCTCCCCCACCCCACTACTGAGGACTCCAGAAGTCTGCCCATCCTCCACGACCAGGCAAAACAAGAAAGGAGAGACTGAAGCAACATTTCCAAGCCATCAGAGACCATATCCTCGTCTGGGATCAGAAAAGCCCACCCAAGTTCACATGCATTTCTTCTTTTCAGATCAACAGTCTGAGGCCCACCCTTTCTTTTCTTTCTTTTCTCAAGTTCCAGTCTCTTCTCAGTCCAACTCACCTCACCCAAATAAATGAATGAAATGACCACTTTCTAGATCAGAGATTCTAGGAACTCAGCTGTGCACAAAGTCCAGGTGTCTGATTAAAATGCAGACTCCCAGCCTCTATACCAGTAGACTATGGTTTGCTGGGCCTGCTTTGGGACTCAAGAATTCATATTTCCCCCAACACTCCCTGCATGCATGCCTCACACACACAAACACGCCCCTGTCCTCCTCTGCCTTGTACACAGGTAGAAAACCACACTTTGATAAACAATGCTATAGAGAATGCAAGAACAAAGTTACATCTCTTTAATTTTTTTTAACTGAGGTGACATTGGTTTATTACATTATGTAAGTTTCATGTATATATCATATTTCAACTTCTGTACAAACCACAGGGTGCCCACCACCGGAAGTTTAGTTTCCATCCGTCACCTTACAGTTGACGCCCTTTATCCCTTGGACCCACCTACCCCACCCCCGCCAAACCCTTCCCCTCTGGTAACTACTGCTCAAAGTCACATCTCTTTTAAATCATAGCCTAAACTTCGTGTCCAAACTGTTGATGAACAGAAGGGTCTTCTCTGGTTTCCCCTTTCCCTGTGCATCTGCCCATGATTCCCAAATCCACCTTCAAAACACACTTCCCTCCCCTGATCTGAGCACTGATCTGTGGCCCTCACTGGGTGAGCTCTAGCCGTTGCTGTTAAAAAAAAAAAAAACACAGCAACAGAGTTCCTGGCAGCCTCAGCAAATCATTCCTAGCACTGAACAATTGCCTGGAAAACGTCAGAGCAGTAGCTTCACTCGGGAACTATGTAAGTGGATGCCAACTTCCTATCGAGCACTCTGGGGCACTTACAAATGTGTGGAGGGATACCGTGGACCACCTGGGCCTGGCGACTAGCTCCTGACGATCACTGCTTCTGAACCCAACATTCTCTGGCCTGATGGAAGCCTCGAGTTTCCACACACACAGACCGTGCCCATAGGAAGGGCGTCCTGTATACACGGGCCAAGCAGTCCTGTGACTACTGGAAAAAAAATAATGCCAAGAGGCTGGTAATTCAACTAAAGGAATGTATTACACCACAGTTAAAATGAACCTTGCTAAAATACCACGATACCGAAAACCATGTTAAACCCTCTTATATAAGAAACTCTTTTTATGGAACTCATCTACTATGCAATCAGTCCCTTAGTGACTGGGGTTTAAGTTACAGGAATCCACAGGTGCAGGGTTTCTGCTTACACTTGTGCATCCCTTGGAACAAAGGGACTGACAATCTACCTCGCCATGCCAGAAGCGCACGGATGACGGCTCCCAGACCCGGCACCTCACCAGGGGAAGTGTTACAGGGGCTGGAGAAGCTCAGACTGAAAAAAAAGCAAGCATCTCTCAGGGCCTTGGGCCACATCAGGCCTCCAGCCAAGCACAATAACCTGTGACCTATGTGACATTAAAGCACAACAGGAACGCAGCACTCTGGCACCCAAGACCACTTACAGCCACCTGGAGTCCGCACATCAGAGCCCTGGCTTTCCTGAGTCCCCCAGCGAGGCGCAGTTAGAGACGTGAGGTGGGAGAGAGGATCTGGTGCAGCGTGCAATAGCAAACCCAGGCCACAAGGAGGTGAATAGGACAAGGAGGCCGCCCTGTGGGAAGGGACAGGGTCGTGATTGGGAAGAGCACAGGAGAGCTTCTGAAATGTGGCTTTCTTGGTCTGTGAGATGATAACGTGTTCACATCGTGAACATCTTTTTTCTATGTACTTTGATCAAAGCGTCCAGCTTTTTTAAAAGGCACCTGAGATATAAAACTATACAAGAAGACCAGGCTCCAGCTCTTGGGATCACACATCCCTGACGGACACCTGGCTGGTCAGACTAAGCACATGTGACACCCAGAACTATGAGCGATGTTCCCACTGGTGGCCACATGCCCGGGAGCAGCGTCCATTGACTACAAGGTTCTCCAAACTCCACAGCTCAAATGTAGGGCTGGCCAGTGTGGCACTTTATGAGCAGAAGAGAACATATGAAGATGGGAATTACCGAATTACCCACAGTCAATGGATTACAATAAACCAGTGTTTTATCCACTGGGGGGAAAAAAAAAACGTCATAGAGAAAAGAATGAGACAAGGGCAGATAAGCAGATTTGAAAAGGCTAGTTCAGGGAGGACATACCCTGAGTGCTCTCTCTGGTCTTGTGTCCTGGCTTGTCTGTGGCTGGCTGGCCTATTTCCTGGCACCCACTCTCTTCACCCCCATGTCATGAGTCATGGGAGCACTGGGGGAAGGGTGAGCATAAATGGTTTTCTTCTTTTATGAGATGGACTTCCAAAAGTTTTTACCCTCCAAAGTTTTCCTTTGTCATATTTTTATGAACCAAGCAAGGTGTTTGTGTATTGTTCCACAGCCTTTTCTTGCCCCTAAAGTACGTTCTGAAGGGCAGAAATGGTCCTTCTCAATTCGGTAGGATATCTCTGGACTTTGCACAGTGTCTGGGATCCCTTCCACACAGGCATTTTTATATACAACCATGTGTCCAAAAGCATCTCTACCAACACTGGGGAACTTCCTACTGCTGCAAAGCAGATTACATTGTAATCTATGCCAGGGCAGCAGCACTGCCTGGAGACTGAGGAAGGATTCTTAACTGCTGCCATTGGTGTTACAGGAAAGATACATCTGGATACGAAGTGAATTAGTAAGTAGTTAAAGGCCTGGGTTTGGGAGTCCAGTACAAATGGGTTAAAATCTAACCCAACTCTAGCATAAAAATCTTGGGCAAGTCGCTTGACCTCTCTGAACCCTCCATTTGGTCACAACGTCCCAGGTCCTAGAAAGGACAGGACATCTGACTCATTTATCTCTAGGAAGGTTCCACATCTCCAGCCTCTCTCTCTGCGGGTGATTTAAAAATTAACACATGCGGGCATCCAACATCTGCATCTACTCTGTTGGGGTGCCCTCCTCGATTAGTGAGCACAAGTGGGAGGGGACCCCACCCCATTAGAGACACTGAGAAGAAGAGCCATCATCCCCTCCATCCCTGGCATCTAGTACGTACATGTGTCAGCAAGGCCTAGACAATCAGATGCTTCCAGCCAGGACCCTGAATCTGGAGTGAGTGACCCCGGGAGACAGGGACAGAGGAGAATGTAGCAGAGTGGCACCACGGTGACTGCACATCCAGGGCCTGGCTGGAGCCAGCAAGCGTGTCCTCACTGGGGTGTTGATAACACACGGTGTCACTGTTCCGGGTTATGGGGTTTGCTGTGCTTCTGGTAACCCAGCCTCCTTTGGCAACAGCAGGATATCCTTTCAGTGTATCCTTCCTCTGCTTAAGTTCTTACTTGCTACCAAGAACACATGGACAGAAGTGGGAAAATTCTGATGACCTTTGGCACTGAGAAGTGCAAGAGGATGACAAAAATAAAACATCAAAAGGAGCCAAACCAGAGAAGTGATGGCTCAGAAAATAAGACCAAGCAAAAGATTCATGCTGCTAAAGTGGTATTCAATGACTCTGCCTCCTCTTTTTCGCAGTGTAACCTTTACAACAGCACCCTCCGTTTTGAAAACTGATGCTCTATTTGCTTGACACAGTGGAGGATGCTACAAGCGAAAACACATTGATTTTCTTTGTTTTATTCTGTTGACAGCCTCTTCCGTTCTCAAATTTCTTGCCAATTCTTAGAAACTGGAAGGTGATAGCTTATTAAACTCCTTAGCATTCAGTTCAGTTTGTTGTTGCTGTTCCATAGCTAAGTCATGTCTGACTCTTTGTGACTCCATGAACTGCAGTATGCCAGGATTCCCTGTCCTTCACTATCTACCAGAGTTTGCTCAAACTCATGTCCATTGAGTCGGTGATGCCATCCAACCATCTCATCCTCTGCCACCCCTTTCTGCTTTTGCCTTCAATCTTTCTCAGTATCAGGGCCTTTTCCAATGAGTTGACTCTTCACATCAGGTGGCTAAAGTATTGGAGCTTCAGCATCAGTCCTTCCAGTGAATATTCAGGGTTGATTTCCTTTAGGAGTGACTGGCTTGATTTCCTTGCAGTCCAAGGGACTCTCAAGAATCTTCTCCAGCACCACAATTCAAAAGCACCAGTGCTTTAGCACTCAGCCTTCTTTATGGACCTACTCTCACACTGTACATCATTTAACAAATCTTTATCCAAGGCCTACTGTGTGCAAAGCACCATGCTATGCATTAAAGCTAAACTCATAACAAAGGGAGATACTTCAAGTCAAATTCAACTGGAAATTTCATAATTAATGTTTGAAATTTTTATTTTAAATGTAAAACACCAAAGTAATTAGTGCGTGAGCACTTATTACACACAATATATTCCAGTGCTATAAAACTAAAAGGGTTCACAGCGGTGACCTAGGAGTCAAATGCAAACCACAGGCTGGTTCTGTTTAAGCCACATGGAGTTGGTGTTTCTTCAGGTTTTCTATCAGTTACTTAAAAGTCTGTA
This sequence comes from Bos mutus, assembly GCF_027580195.1. Lineage (NCBI taxonomy): Eukaryota > Metazoa > Chordata > Mammalia > Artiodactyla > Bovidae > Bos > Bos mutus. Next base: position 42,326,775 of record NC_091642.1, on the reverse strand, counting down.
TATCTATGAAAATTGGAAGATCCAGTTCCCTGTTCCTGACCTGGGCTGCCACCTGACAACATGGAGAGCGTTCTATCCACCTCTGCTCCAGTTATAAGGGGCAAACAGCTCTCCCATGAGTCTCAGGGCCCAGGCTCTGATATTTTATTTCATATCAAATCCACTTTGCAAATTTATTTTACCTGCTGGGTCCCAAGAGGCACTGTGGATTCTTATTTTAGATACATCATAAAGTGAACTTTTAAAAAAGAGACACAAATATAATTCAGATGCTTCAAAACTTCCCTTTTCCACAAGGGGAGAAAAAGGAAGAACAACATTTTTCCCACTTGAAACATTTCCTGGATTTTAGACTTTCTGGAAATATTAATTTATAAAGTACTTTATCTCTTATTGCACCACATTTTGTACTTAAATACTTGTTTTCAGGAAATGACAAGACATTCTGCCTCCCTGGTTTATACACATCCTACCCTTTAGGCGCAGGGAAGGGCCTGGGAACACCTGTCAAGTTTAGAAGGAAAAAAAAGCAGGTGGGGTAAGAACCTCATGACTTTTTCAACACTCTTGCCTTGACCATCATATTTCTCTAATATATCAAACATCCTTTTTTTAAGAGCAAAAAGCATCTGATGCTATCAAGGCAATATTTTCACACTGTTGCATGTACATATTTCTATTTCTTCCAAATTTCCTTTTTCTCTCATTAAGAGGAGGCAGGCAAAAATTGCTCATACCTTTAATTCACACATAGCACTGCAAAGAGCTTGAATAGTCATTCAGTAACCCTTGGCGAGTGCCTGAAAGCTTGAATGAAAAAGGGAATGAAGGAATGAACAAAGGAACAGAAACGGAAGAGAACAGAATAACATTATTTTTGAGGCAGAGGGAACCACAAGGAGCCCTCACTGCCTGCTCTCCAGGGCCGGCAGCTGCCTAATGCCCTTCCTTTATCTATCCAAACCCAGCCCATCAGCTCTCCCACCACTGCCGTCCACATGCTAGGATTCATACTCTATAGGCTCATTTTCCTAAAAACCTTTACTAAAAGTAAAGCCTGGTTTATAAAAATCAACACGCAAACTCACATTTATGCTCCTGTGATTACTTTTTCCCTGCATGAATAATGAAAAATAATCTACAACACACTGAGGTGGTATTTTCTTGTCCCAAAGAAGTGAGGGCTATAAGCAGTGCCCGGGACGCCTACAGATGTAGTAAATGGTGTGGATTGGAAGCTTTTTATTTTTTTGGAAGGGATGCACAGTAAGGATGCCAGGGCATGGGGCCAACATGGTTCAGCGGAAAGAACCCAGGTTTTGGAGACAGCACATCTTTTTCCTAGCTAGGAGGGAACAAAGCATGGTAGTTAAAAGTATGCACTCGAGTCGGATGGCCCTGGAGCCAATGCTGACTCAGCCACCAAAACACAACCTGGGCTGAACCTCCCGAGACTTTCTGTGCCCTGTGAAGAAGCTGGGGGATCCCCACCTTGGGAGGCTGGCGTGACAAGGCCACTGGATGGCACCACCCGGCACCCAGTCTGCCACAGTGGCGGAAACTGCGGCTAATCTTCTCCACGGCCTTTTTTCAAGGTCTTCCGCTGACCTTCTAGGAACGTCTGGTTACATTTTCCAAAACAGCTGTGTGTGTGCTGGCAAAGCACTGCACGCTGTGGACCTTCCAAGGGAAAGACGCCATAAAGACTCATGGAGATTTTGTCAAGGCTTCTGGCTTCTCATCCCCTAAAGGAAGTCCAGGGAACGTGGAAGGTAGTGTCTGCGATTTTACTATTTGAAACAGCCTTCCTCGCCTGCTGAAGAAGTCACACAAGAAACACCTTCGATTCTGGGTCCCTCGGTAGCAGACGTAATAAAGGACTGGAGCTCAATTACACAAAATCACTGAATATAACAGAAAACTTCTCCTGGTAAATCGGCGGCTGAGCCTCAGGTTAATTCTGCCAACGTTATTCCTTGTGGACCTTCAATTTTCTGAACATATTTTTTTCAATAATCCCAAAAAACATCAGCATAACCCGGACCCTTAAAAGTATAGCTAGTAGCACTATATCACACGTGAAATTTTCTTCCAAAGTGAGAATAAAGACCCAGTGAACAAATGAGAGATAACGTTCAAGGTATATGTGCTACTGCAGAGTAACTACAGTTCCTTATTAGGTCACTAATCACATCATATAGTGGGCCCTTCAATTTTTTATTTCCAAAAAGGGTAAAAGAAACCACTTCTGTCTCCTATCCTGCAGTGACAGAATGGTCTGCCTCCAGCAAGAATTTTCTCGAGTCCAACTGCAAACACCAGTTTTCTCTTGCTACCCAAGGATCAAATTACTGACAAAAAGTAGAAAAACAAACAGCGGCCTAATAAATTGCTTGTTTTGCAAACAAACTGCCTTCGTGGATGGAAACATAAACCTTAAAAAGTCAATGAAGAAACATGTCTTTATAAGGCCACGTTGCCAGTGCCCAGGCAGCCTATGTTCCCCGCCCAGAGAACAGTCATGTCCATTTTAATAGTTAAGATTTTAAGAGAACATGGGGAACATTAAGAAAGGCAAGAGCTGAAAAGTCAGAAGAATAAGAACTGAGAAAAACAAATTCAAATCTGGATGCAATTAAAACAAAACCAGACATCTTTTCCACTTCCCCAAGGTGAGCACTGCTGCATCCAGAAGCAGGGCACCCAGGAGGGCCGCTGCACAGCACCCAGCATGCCACAGCAGTTGGGCATAAGTACAGCACAGTAAGGGCTGCTCTGGGGGCTCAGACGATAAAGAATCTTGAGCATAACTACAGCACAGTAAGGGCTGCCCTGGGGGCTCAGACGGGAAAGAGCCTGCCTGCAATGCAGGAGACCCTGGGGTCGATCCCTGGGTTGGGAAGATCCCCTGGAGAAGGGAATGGCTACCTACTCCAGTATTCTTGCCTGGAGAATTCCATGGACAGAGGAACCTGGTGAGCTAGAGTCCATGGGGTGGCAAAGAGTCGGAAATAACTGAGCAACTAAAACTCCACTTTTCACAGCATATATTATACTATGATAACGAGTCTGAGCAAACTCCAGGAGACGGTGAAGGACAGGGACACCTGGTGTGCTATGGTCCATGGGGTCTCAAAGACCCAGACACGACTTAGGGACTGAACGACAACAATGATAATAGCATTCTCTGTTTATTTAGCACATACATGCCACGTACTGCTATGTGTGAATACAGTACACATGACCATGTGCACATACATAACATAGATACAAAAATCTATATATTCACACAGAAAACATATTTTACATATTTAACATTAAATATATTAATATATTTACAATTAATACTAAATATGTATGTAAAATCTCATTGAATCCTTAAAATAACCTTGAAGCAAACAACATCCCCATCTTAAAAGATGAGAAAACCGGGATTAGGAAGGTTAGGTAACGTTCCCAGGGGCACAGGCAAGACGTTAGGATACACACGCAGATAAGTTTTATCTAATTCAAAACCTGGGCTCTTACACACCATATCATCAAAGAAGGTTCCAACAGTAACCCCACCAACACAACCACCTAACCTGGATCAGCCCCAGTTTCTGATCGGAGATACCCCACAGAAAGGTGGGTGATAGACGAGCTGAAGCAGCTCACCCTGCAGATGAGACCCAATTTCTTTCAACAGAAGCACAGCCAGTTCATCCTCGTCATGGACCCAACAGTAAATCTCTCAAACAAGTTTATAACCGTGGCCTCCACAAAAGGCATCAAATCTGGGTCTCGCATGAAAAGCCAGCAACCTCGGAAACCCCTCACCAAGTACCTGATCTCAGAGCCTCTTTAGACACCCTTGACTCCTCAGTCCTCCCAGCGGCCTCTACGCTGTAGCTGGAGGAACACACTCCCTTCAGCAAAACAGCCATAAATGCCACTCTTTCATCTCATCCTCCTGCAGGAGCTGGGGGAGTCCCACAATGGATAGAATATTTCATTCACACTCTGTCTGAAGAACAATTTTTCCCATAGAGAAACTGGGTAGTTAAAATTCTCAACCAGATGAGGTTGAGAATAGGCCCCAGATGAGGGCCTATTCATCCAATCTCAAGTCACAAATAACAAAACTATAGTCCATCTCATAATTTTTTTCAATCCCAAAATTATTTCTCTCATAAATTTAACCCTTCATTTCTTTTTTCCACTTTATTTTTTTAACTGAAGTATGTTTGCTTTATAGAATTTTGCGAATTTCTGTCATACATCAACAAGAATCAGCCATAGGTACACTCATGTCCCCTCCCTCCCAAGCCTCCCTTTTTGATATTATACATCACACTATAATGTATGTATGTAATCAACCTCTGCCAACAGAAGTTTGTTGAAGAATACAAACCATAACTATCACATACTAAGTGCCAACATCATGTTGGCGACAGAACAGAATTTTAATAATAAAATGCCACAGGGGATATAATAGAAATCACTTGGAAGCTACACATATTTGGTTCTTCCTTGATTCTTTATTCAGGAATCTATAAATACTGCACAGAGCTGGGATTTTAAGCCCTGGGAGTGGAATAGCTCTAGCAAGATCAGAAACTGGCAGTTTCTGCAAAGAACATAGTTCTCCTTTTAATTAAAAAAAAAAAAAAAGGTTTGTTTTCCATTGCTGACCCTCAGAATGTAGAAAATAGAAAACCCAGGCTGCCTCAATTAAGCTGAGAGGAAGCAAGGAAATATTCTGCTCATGCCTAGGGTAGAGCTTAAAAGTGGAAATGTGACAGAGGCAGCAATGCTGATAATCAACAAAGATGACAACACTCATAGAACACAGGCTGGACACTGATCGGCTAACCTGTCATCACTTGCAAGTCTCCCTCTTGCACTAAGAACTTTAGCCTCTGCCTGTGAATAAAAGATACAGTGCCAGGAGGTCATGCTGCTCCAGTATATATTAAGGGGCAAGGAGACAGACGTATATACAGAGAGAGAAGTAGCTAGTTTAACAAAACGGGTCCCTTCCTAACTGACAAGAATTCATAATTTATTTCTATTCGCTTGTTTAAAAAAACACAGCAACCAACCAGGCATCTCTACCATACTGTGCTCCTTTTAATTTTAATTCAGCCTCAAGACAATAACTAAAATTACCCCTAGATTGTCAGTAGCTTTAATAATAAGAGTAACGGACTGCCTAAACTTAGGAAACATATGAATCTGATTTCCCCAAAGGTTTGTAGAGTAATAAAAGGCCAATGCTTTTAAGTAGAAAGCAATTTCTCGGTTTTGCACACAGCCCAGCACGAAAAGAAGGCTCTTGGGCAAGCTTCCACAGCAATCAGCATGGAAGCAGAGATGTTTTCTTTTCCTTTCCCAGTGGTGAAGTTAGAGCTATTGAAGAGCTGCTGTGTGCCGAGCTGCAAGTCTTCTGAAAGGAACTGTTATCTAATCACCACCAGGCCAGGCACTACCATCTCAGTTATCACCGGGTGACCAAGCCATTCCTCTGAGGGGCTGTGTTCCAATGAGCAGGAAGCAAGCATGGGTATTTGACACAGGACACACCCAACACTCAGGGAGGAGAGAAAGCCACTGAACCTATCACCACAAGGGGCACAACAGGAAATAACCCAGGAACCCAGGGTCAGTTAGTTCGCTTATATTAAAAGAACCACACCACACTCCCCAAAACCGCTTAATTTTAGCAGAGACCTGCTCTCAGAATAAAGGCTAGTTTTTCACCTACTCTCTGATGATCTGAGTTTGAATGCTTTGTTGAAGCATCAAACACAAACGCTGCCTCACTCTCCATGCTGTATTTGCGTCCCATCTCTCTGGCCTGCGGCAGTGCCCTTTGTGGGTGGTCAAGGACAAACGGCATTAAAGCCTGTTATTGGGCTTTTCATGTAAGAAGGCTTAATGTGTCAGCTGCATTTTAATCTCAGGATTAGGCGCTTACCCTCGGAAAATTCCTTTTAGAAACATCAATAAGGATTTTTTTTTTTAAGGATTGTTTTTTTATCTTAAAGCCCAATGATGTATAAATTTATTGGTATTTTACATCTGAAATAAAAACCTTTAACCAAGAAAATGAGGCAGCTGCTGCAATGTTAACAAGAAAGCCAAGATCTCTACTGAGGCAATCTAAATATATATCATGCCTTAAAAATAAAAGAACACCAGCTAAGACTCACCGCTGCAGGTATGTGTCTGACCAAATAACCAATGCTACAAATCCTGCCCTGTATTTTTCTTAAGACTTTCCATACTGACTTCTGGTTAAATACAGTGGACAGACACACATATTTAGTTCCTCTCTCTCCTAAACCCCCAGTACAAACATTTATTGCTTTTTGAAGGTATAAATCCACAAGGACAGAGAAAACAAGAGAGATTTAAATTTTAAACTTTTTAAAGTTGGGAATCAATTGGATAATGGCAACTGATTTTGCAGACCCAAAGAAGCCATATCTTCCAATGTGTGAAACCCCATTCTTACACATGGGTTTCCCCGTGGCTCAGCCAGTAAAGAATCCACTGGCAACGCACAAGACACAGGAGACATGGGTTCGATCCCCCGGGGAAGGAAATGGCTACCCGCTCTAGTAGTTTTGCCCAAGAAATCCCATGAACAGGGGAGCCTGGAGAGCTAGTCCATTGGGTTGCAAAGAGTCAGACACGACTGAGTAACTGAGCATGAATGAAAGAATTCTTAACCGTGAACTTACACTCGAGAGTCACCAGGAACCGAGAGAAAGGAACTAACGTGAAAGGCAGAAACAAACAGGGGGAAAAAAGTAATTTGACACAAATGAGGCACGCGCACACACACACACAAAAAAAACTTTAAAAAAGAAAAAAACAAAGTATAATTAATCTCCTAAGAGAACTAAGAGAATAGCTAAGAGAAGAATGAGTAACAGTCACTCAGTCATGTCCGACTCTTTATGACCCCATGGACTATAGCCTGCCAGGTTCTTCTGTCTATGGAATTCTCCAGGCAAGAATACTGGATGGTGTTGCCATTAAGACTCTATAAAATAGAAGCATCAGAGAACAAACCAAAAAAAAAAAAAGAGCTGTCAGAAAACAAAAACATAACAAACAGAAAAAATTTAATAGGCTAGAAAGTAAAGTTAAGGAAATATTTTAAGACAACATCTTAGAAACAGAGGTGGGGAAGAGAAAAGATCACAGCACAGGACAAGTCAACATCTAACAGGAATTCTAGAAGGGAAGAATGGAGAAAATAGAGGGGGACGTCAATAACGACAGACTTCAAGAAAATTCCTAAAGTGAAAGAGGTGAGTTTCCAGCCTGAAAATGCCTATTGGGATCTCAGCACAATAAACAAAAACAGACCCTCCCCACCGAGGAATATTATATGACATTTCAGAACACTGACGATAAAGAGAAGAACTAGAAGTCCAAGAGAAAAAGTCAGAAAGATTGGTCACCTGCCCAGGACTGGGACTTAGGCTGTCTTAGACCTCTCGCCACTAACACTGGAAGTCAGAAGGTAATGAGACGTGCCTCACTATTCTGAGGTTCAGAGGCTTCCAGTCTGGACGTCTCGCCAGCCAGTGCGTGAGCACGCATGCTAAGTCACTGCAGTCCTGTCCAACTCTGCAGCTCTGTGGACCGTAGTCCACCAGGCTCCTGGGTCCATGGATTCTCCATGCAAGAATACTGGAGTGAGTTGCCATGTCCTCCTCCAGGGGATCTTCTTGATCCAGGAATCGAACCCGCATCTCTTATGTCTCTTGCATTGGCAGGTGGACAGCAGCCAGTCTGTATATTAAATATAAATGTGATGTTCTCAGACCTAAAACAACTCACAGATTTACCTCCTGTGTAACCTGTTTGGAAGATTTAAAGCATGTGGTTTGCAAAAATAAGGGAATAAACCAAGAAAGAAGAGAATATGGAGTGAGAAAAACAGGGCAGCCCAAACAGAAGATAAGAGAAATCCCCAGAATGCTGTTGAAGGAAAAGTCCATATCAAGGCATGGTGCACAACAGGCCTGGAGAGGAAGCAGTCTAGACGGGGGCAGGGCCTAAGACTTCAGGCGAGAAAGTGTCAATAAGATAAAGTTGATAAAATACCTAAGATATTGGGAAGAGATTCACATGGAAGGCTCTTTGAGGCTAACTTAGTGAGAAGTGCACAAAAATTTTAAAAACAAGACAATTATTAAATCCAAGAAAAAAGTGTGTGCAGGAAAGTTAAGGTAATCGGCATATCTGTGAATGCTGTTTACACAGTAGAAGATAACACCAAATAAACTGGGGGTGAGGGAGGAGCAAGAACACAAAGGGGTAAGAGGTCTTGCACAGATCCTTTAAAAATCAAGCTTGTGTAACTTTAATAAAACAAAAGCTAAACTTTAAAAATCTGGAGAAGGAAATAGCAACCCACTCCAGCAGCAGCAGCAGCAGCAGCAGCAGCCAGTTTCTTGTCTGGGAAATCCCAGGGACAGAGGAGCCTGATGAGCTACAGTCCACTGGGTTGCAAAGGAGTTGGACATGACAGAGCAACTAAAAACAATAAAACGTTTCAAAAAGACATCTAATATTTCATTAGAGACATTAATATTTCATTAGTACACCACCTGACAGCTTATAAAGTACTTTCACAGATGTCTAATCATTTAACTTTTACCAAACTCTGCAAGTTAGGTTACCTCCTTTATGGAGAGAACAGAACCACCACAAGGAAGTTAAGCAACTTGATGACAGTGACTCAGAATAACAGGGGCAGAGGCAGAACTGGGCAGAGGGCGGCATGCAGAGGGTGTATTTGAGAGTCACAGTAGGAGCGACTGAACAACAAATGAACTGTACATTCAACAAAGATTACGCTGGTGAAGTTTATGTTTTTTATAACTTAAGGAAAAGAACTATACAGACAGCTCGTCAAAACATTGATGGCTAGACATCACCCCTAGAATTTCAACTCAGTAGGTGTGGGTGGGACCTAAGAAGTTCTACGAAGAAGTGACCAGATGATGCTGATGTTACTGCTCTGGGGACAAAATTTTAAGAACCACTGCTCAGGTTCAAAGGTTCTCAGTCCTGAGTGCGCAGCACTTTCACCAAGACCCCAGACCAAGTAAATAAAAACACGAGGGCAGGAAGTGGGAGAATACCTGGACACGGAGGGTTCTGACAGCCTTAAGGGCGATTCCAATATGCAGGCATTTTGAGAGCCCCTGCCTGGATGCCAATACGCGGTGTAGCATATGTGAGCCCTGCAAGGAGGCCTGGGCTACTCAGCCACATCCTGGCTGTGCCTCCATTTCATCATCTATAAAATAATAGTTATGGAGTTGTTGAGACTGTTAAACAGAATAATCAGCAAAAGAACTCAGGGCAGTACCCATCACACAGTGAACAATAACGGTATTACTTTTGTTGTTGACTTATAGGAAACAAGGTTGCCCCTGATTTTTCAGCTATGAAATGGGTCAGGTTAAAGACAATGAACAATCTATTAGTATTCAATCCCAGGCCACTAAGCAAGACAAAAAGCTCCCAAGGACCTAAGAACAAAGTAAGGGGGATTAAATCTAAGAACTTTGTATGATTCCCACAAGCATTTGGCAAACCAAGGGTCATTTCTATAGAATTACTAGTTAATCCCTTTACTCTCTGAATAGGTGGTGTTATCTGGAGTATAATGGTAAAAAGCAGGTGTTAGAATCAATACTCAAACACCACCCCTTATTAAAGAAACAACATAATGCAGTGAGTTCACACAGAAGGTGATGCAGGACTCAGAAGAAACTCCTGGAGACGCCTACATGGTAAACGCGTTCTTGTCAAAAGAAACTGAAAATGAAGACAAGGGCACAGTTCAAAGAGGTCTGTTCATTCAAGAAGTATCTGAGTGCCTCCCACACACCAGGCACAACGACGGCGGGGGAGGACACGTCACTCACTGCAGGGCAGAGTCTGTCTTGCAGGGAGGTCTGCCCATGTGGATCTGCCCAGAAAGCAAGCTTTGGGAATGCTGAATCGCACCCTTTTTCCTCAAAAGCACTGTAGGGAGAGGAAAACTTATGGTTTCTGCTCATTTCTTTCTTGCATGTGAAGCTGCATATTGGGGGGAGGGTGGGTCGGTTATAGGTCATCCACAGTGACACAGTGTCTTGAGTCCACAGTCAGTACAAAGAAATCACTGTCTATATCCTCAGAAAGCAACATGACCCTCCAGTGTCTGGGTCATGCCAAAGCTGAGTCCCCAGGGCAAGCCTCCTGCATTAAGTCATTTGAGTAATTTCCCCACAAAACCTCACTATTAAGGGAATGCATTCTTAATGAAGAAAATGGTTTCTTTTTCTAGACAGAAATGGTTAAAAGCCTTGGAAGTATTCTAGGGGTGGTCGGAGCCTCTCTGTCAGAAGTTACATCCTCACACCATACTGATGGGTTCAAATCACCTCCCAACCACCCAAGTCTTGGTTTTCTCTAAAGCTCAGAATTATATGCTCTCGTGTGCTCAGTCATGTCTGACTCCTTTGTGACTCCACGGACTGTAGCCCGCCAGGCTCCTCTGTCCGTGGGATTTCCCAGGCAAGAATACTGGAGTGGGTTGCCATTTCCTCCTCCAGGGAATCTTCCTGACCCAGAGACTGAACCTGTGTCCCCTCGTCTCCTGCATTTGCAGGAGGATTCATTACCACTGAGCCACCTGGGAAGCTCAAAAGCTTAGAATTACTGGATCTGATTAAGCAATCAGCAAACATCTCCCAAATGAGTGCCAACTCTGGATACGGCTAATTGTGCCAAGCTTGTGCCCACCAGAAAGAAACAATGCCAGTACGAATGTTCCTCCCAGCAATGTCCCCTAAATATCCCTGGGGACACTCTATACCTGAGAAGCTAAAGATCGGCTTGCAAATCGAATATGTAACACCGCCCTGCTTGTACATGTAGATACTTCCAAACAGCAGGCTTACTTTGCAGAAGTTCTTACCTCACTGCCTCTTTGATTTATTATTAATCCAAGTGCGCCACAGTCATTACACAAAGGTGACACTGCAGATCAGGAAGCAGCCAGGATATGTGGCTGCTGTTGGTGCTTCCCTCACAGGCCATGTGACTCTGGACTTCTGCAAGCACACCCGTCAGTCTGCTGGCACGTTTGTCTCAAAGATCAACAACAAAAACAAGAGAGAGGGGCTAGCCTGCGTCGGGTAATATTCTAAATGCCCCACAAATACCCCTTAATTTAATCCTTCCCAGAACCCTATAAGGTGGATACGTTTACTCCACACTGCACAGTTGAAAAGACTAGGGCAAAGAGAGGTTAAGTATTTGTCAAAATCTTATGTGGCTAATAATTGACCCCATGCAGTCTGGCCCCAGGATCCATGTTCTTAATCATTTCTTTATCCTGCTTCCCTTACACTTCTTTCAGGTCAAACAAGAGAATACACCCATATATTTATGGCTGATTCATGTTGTTGTATATGTGGCAGAAGCCAACACAGCACTGTAAAGCAAGTATCCTCCAATTAAAAAAAAATTTTAAAACAGAATATAAAGCAAACCATAAAAAGATACAATTATTATTATTACTATTACTATTATTATTTTGCCTCCCAGCATCCACTGATCCTCCCTGATTTCTGTAGTTCTGGTAATGACATTCTCCACTGTCATTAATGCTTCACCTTCAGCTGAAGAGGTGCTGATCTCAGACTCTAGGTGTGAAGCACATGACCTGGGCGATCCAATCAGGAGAGGCCAGTGTCCCTATCCGCAGGGACCGTCTAGTGCTAAGCAACCAGGCCAAGAGTATTGTCTCTGCAGTGTCTTATTGTCTCTGCCATGACGGAAATTTGAAGATGCTGGAGGTCCCACCTGTAGCCCAAGAACGTTCAGCCAAGAATGAGCCTCCCTCCTGACATTGTCTGGATCCCCAGTCTAGTGCTTCCTGAAGCCAGATTTATCTCAAGGCTTTCAACTGCCTGAACCAATTTTTTTTACTTAAGATAGTTTGAACTGGGTTTTCTGTTACTTGTAAAGAGAATCATCCTGATCTCTTTCTAAAACATGTTTCGTTCTATCAAGCTATATTCAGCACCACTTCAGTCCTTTCCTGCTCTGAAAATAAAACTTGAGAGACTGAGAAAGTAAATTTTAATTAGCTAGCCTTGACAAATTAAACACTCCTGAAGCTGGAGTTCCTGACAAAATAACTCCATATTATGTAGAACAGAAGATCCAGGGTTTGGTTTTTTTTTTTAATGCCATATTTCAAGTGACTTGGCTTATCATCAAATTTGTTTCATAAAAATTTATTTTTAACCAAAACAGTTAACCCTGGAGTTTTCAGCTCTGTAAGGAGAATAACTGTGATATTTCTTTCTTCTTGGTCTTCTGATTTTTCAGTTACCCCTAAATCCAAACCATTACAAAAAACTACTAAAATGAAGAACAGGGTTCATTTTTTAAAAACATTTTAAACACAACAGAAAGTTATGTATGGATATACATAATTTCTTCCTTGTAAAGAAGAGAAATGAAACCTTAGCCTTATTTATTGATTTTGGTAACAGAAGAAACCAGTATGGAGTTTTAATCACATTCATGAAATTATTCATTGCACCAGCTAACATTCCTTCCCTATAGTTCCTCAGACAAATTCTTATAATTAGATTTCAGAGGAAAGCACCATTGGGCACCCAAATCAGACGTGCTGCCCGACATCAGACGGCTCCTAAGACAACAAGGAAACACCGTCAGGACATTGTGCATTCTCTTTTGATCAGTTCAGTTCAGTCGGTCAGTCGTGTCCGACTCTGTGACCCGTGCACTGCAGCACGCCAGGCCTCCCTGTCCATTACCAACTCCTGGAGTTCACTCAAACTTAGTACACATAGCTAAATAACTATGTGTGACAGCTGGGTAACAGGTCAGTCACCTGTGCAAGTATCTGCCCATAAAACATATATGAGCATATATGAAAATGCTAATTCAGTGAAAATGATGTTAAAAACCAGATTCACATTCCTCAGGCTTCCTTGACAGTTCAGTTGGTAAAGAATCTGCCTGCAATGCAGGAGACCCTGGTCCGATTCCTGGGTCAGGAAGATCCCCTGGAGAAGGAACAGGCTACCCACTGCAGTATTCTTGGGCTTCCCTTGTGATTTAGCTGGTAAAGAATCCACTCACAATGCGGGAGACCTGGGTTCAATCCCTGGATTGGGAAGATGCCCTGGAGAAGGGAGTGGCTACCCACTCCAGTATTCTGGCCTGGAAAATTCCATGGACTATATAGTCCATGGGGTCTCAGAGTCGGACACGACTGAGTGACTTTCACTTTTCACATTTCTTGGAGAAAATTTTTAAGTATTTCTCTCTTTTCTATGTTCATTGCATCACCCTCCATGTGTGCTAAGTCGCTTTAGTCATGTCCAACTCTCTGTGACCCCATGGACCATAGACCACCAGGCTCCTCTGTCCATGGAATTCTCCAGGCAAGAATACTGGAATGTGTTGCCATGATCTCCTCCAGGGGATCTTCCCGACCCAGAGATCGAACCCAGGTCTCTTAAGTCTCCATGTTGGCAGGCATATTCTTTACCACTAGCACCACCTGCTCCTATTAAGAAGAGACAAATTTAACAGCCTCGAATAAACAAATAGATAAGCATACCAACAAAGATAGATTAATCTGTTTAACTACATTCTAAACTTTATTACCCTGTATGTGGTTCTTTCCTTTGAGGCTTATTTTTTATTATTATCATAACCTAAGACTGAAGGTTGACTTGGCTTGCTTTGGAGAGCTCTTCAAAGCACACAGCACTATCCAGACAGTCTGTTTTCAAACCATCTTTGTTACCACGTGTGAACAAGTAGGATCTTTAAACACACAATTGCTTATATGATGTCATACTACATATTTTTTTAAAATGGAGTTAACCATAAGTTTGGAGAAGGAAATGGCAACCCACTCCAGTGTTCTTGCCTGGAGAGTCCCAGGGACGGGGGAGCCTAGTGGGCTGCCGTCTATGGGGTCGCACAGAGTCGGACACGACTGAAGCGACTTAGCAGTAGCAACCATTAGTTTACATAGATTGGTTCATCAAATGTACAAAATTAGCAAAAATAGCCAACATATTAATTTAAAACTGAGGATTTAGTTAAGTGAAAAGTGAAAGTGAAGTCACTCAGTCGTGTCCAACTCTTTGCGACCCCATGGGCTATAGGCTACCAGGCTTCTCCATCCATGGGATTTTATTTCCATAATACACTTTTTTTTTCCCCCCCAAAAAAAGCACAATCCTACAATGGAATTTTAAATTCACAGGGGTTTCTGTAAAGTCCACAGGGGCCAGAATCATATCTATCACCATTTTACACCTGACATACAATAGGCACTCTGCAAATATATTGTATGTTGGATAAATAAATGAATCCATAAAGACATTAAAGGACTTCCCTGGTGGTCCAATGGTTAAGAATCCATCTTCCAATGCAAGGGACATGGGTTTGATCCCTGGTGGGGGAAGTAAGATTCCCACATGCCGTGGGGCAACTAGGCCCTCGAGCCACAAATAGAGAAGCCCCTGTGCAACTAGAGAAAGTCCACTCACGAGCCTGCGTGCCACAGTGAAGACCAGTGCAGCCAACATAAAAAATAAATAAATGAATAAAGACTACTTTACACCTCTGCACGCATGCCAAGTCGCTTCAGTCATGTCTGACTCTTTGCAGCTCTATGGACTGTAGCCCACCAGGCTCCTCTTGTCCACAGGATTCTTTAGGCAAGAATACTGAAATGGGTTGCCATTTCCTTCTCCAGGGAATCCTCCTGATCTAGGGCTCGAACCTATGTATGTCTCTTCTGTCTCCCGCGTTGGCAGGCGGGTTTTTTACGGCTAGTGCCACCTGGGAAGCCTAGAGAGGTTATTATTACTATGTCCTTGCTTTGATAAAGTAAAGAGAAAGTGGCAAACTTTTATGCAAAGGGCCAGACGGTAAACATTCTAGCCATTGTGGGCCATATGGTCACTGGTGCAGATATTCCAATCTCTCTCACAACTGTTCAATTCTGCTGTTGTAACACAAAAACAGTCATAGAGGATATATTCACAAAGGAGCCTGACTGTGCTGGTTCAAATAAAACTTTATCTATAAAAACAGAATTTGGCTAGAAAATCATTCAGATCGCATGAGAACCACTTTCTTATAGTGAACACTCTATTCTAAAGGCTGGACATTGGTGGACTTGCTAAATTCAGCAGACATGTTTTGTTGGGT
The DNA here is from genome assembly GCF_027580195.1 of Bos mutus. NCBI lineage: Eukaryota > Metazoa > Chordata > Mammalia > Artiodactyla > Bovidae > Bos > Bos mutus. Next base: position 42,311,499 of record NC_091642.1, on the reverse strand, counting down.
CAAAAACTGGGCAGGACATATATAATCATTCCTCACAGCTCCATCCCTCCTTCCTGAGCAACCCTGCTCCCTACTAATTTCCATCATGTTACAAGCCAGTCCCATGCAAGCCTCTGAGTTTACATCCTAAACTTTATAGCACAACTGGTTTCCAGGAATGTGGCCCATATCCGTAACTGTGAATCCATAACCACAAGATAGGCTCCTCAAGAGCAAGCCCATGACTTTCATCTCTTCGCGCTTCATCTAATACCAAATATCAGCACCCAATGAACTTTAAATATGACTGATTGCCTAGTGTTTGATATAGTCAAACTATAGTGTTTGATATAGTTTGATATAGTCTCCTAGGAGGGGCTGCAGAAAAAGTTCTAATCGCTGACAAAAGAATGGACAAGACACATGCCAATGGAGACCAAAGAGAAAAGGGACGTGGTGAGTCACAGGAAAAATGACAGGACTCATCACAGGACTGAAACACCAATCCTTTCCAGCTTGTTTCCAGCAGATACAAGGCTCAACCTTGTATCTGCTCCCAGGATTTCTCCTTCACATCACAGCAAAGCTGGGCAGAGGTTGGACAACTCAGGACATCTCAATCATGACCACAGTGAGGATAAAACCTTGGTTAAAGCTTCAGAGTGCCTTCCCCCAATCACCAGCAACTAACTGAAGGAATAAACTGCTGAATTCACAAATGGAACGCTCTCCAGCAATGAAAATGATCCATCTACAACTAAATGCAACAATACGCAGGCATCTCTGTAATGCATTGTTGACTGAAGAAGGTTGGACACAGAAGAATATAATCTGCGTTGTATAATCATGTTATCTCTCTCTTTCTCTCTCTTTTCTCTCTCTCTCTCGCATGTGTGTGCGCACACACACACACAGAAACACACAAAGAAAAACAAGCAAAACTAATTTATGCTCTTAGAAGTCAAGAGAGTAATTCCCCACCGAGTAGGTCGTGTCCAGTATCGAGCGTCGAGAGGAGGCGTGAGGCGGCGGTAAAAATGCTGCTTCTTGGTCTGCCTCCTGGTAACATAACTGAGCTTAGTTTGGAAGCTGCATTGAACTATACACTTACATCATGCATATTTTCTTACATATATGGTCTATTTCAATAAAAAGTTTAAAAAATAAAATAAAAACATTCCACCACTTGGAAGTGGTCCAGAGAGCCGTATGAAGGCCCCACACAGAGCCCCATAAGGCTCTTGCCTCATATAGAGCCCCAACCTTCCTTTTCATCATCTCAAAGCATAACCAGACAGTGAGAAAGCCAACTAGGTCATTCTGAGATATCTGTAATTCCAGGCTAAGCTCCTTCAAAATGTTAGTGCCCTTCAGAAACTTTACTGCTATCACTAACTTTCTGTTCTAAATGAGAAGTGAGAATATTAAAAAGGACTCCACCGCTCTAAGTGGCTCACTTAAATATACTTCTTTTAAAATAATGCTCTGAATAGTTAACTCCAGTTCATAAACTTCTATGAAGAAATGCTTCAATACTCAGGGACTACTTGAAGAAGATACCATAAATGAAACGTAACTGAGATTAGAATGTAGAATAGCCAACAGCCACCTTGCAAGAATTACATAGAATTGTAATGAACAGTTGTGTAACTGGCCTCGATATAACTGTAATCAGAACAGAACACACATCTCTAAGAATGCATGTAAAGTTTCAATGCAGGTAGTCAAATTACAGGGCTGGGAATCATTCTGACTCTTTCTAACGTTGATTTTACTATACTAACCTCAACTAGTACCTCAATGGCATTACCGACTCGATGGGCATGAGTTTGAGCAGGCTCTGGGAGTTGGTGATGGACAGGGAAGTCTGGCGTGCTGCAGTCCATGGGGTTGCAAAGAGTCGGAGACAACTGAGCGACTGAACTGAAACTCAACTAGACATCACTACTCATGTTCTTTTCATATTCTCCTGTAAGTTTCGGTTTAGAAAAATCAGTTAAGACCTTTGATCACATTAGATCACAGAGACTGGTCTACGTGTGAAGGCTGATTAGGAAGGAGGAAGAGCAGTAATCCGATCACCTGACCTAAGAACAAACATCAGCCACAGTGGGGCAGACCGGCACATTACCAGGAACAGAGAAAGTACAGGAATTCTCTGCTACACAGGGCACATGCAGAGTGCAAATTCCAATTCTTTATATTCAGATGTTTTTCATACCAAACAAATTCATATTACAGGTCTGTGTATTTAGCAAATCACTGCCTAAATGTAATCATACTTAACTAAATGATTCTGCCATAGAGTTTATGCATGTTCTAAAATGCCTCTCAGGAGAGAATATCCTTATTTTTAGGAACTGTATCCCCAAGAATCGAGGATAAAAACATCATGATCTCTTAAACTTACTTTCACATGTTTCAGCAGGAAAATGTGGAAAGCTGAACACACACACAATATGGCAAAATGCTAACAAATGTTAAATGTAGGTAGTGGACACACAGAAACTTGCTGCTCATCCTTTAACTCTTCAGTAAGTTTGAAAATTTTTGTAATAAAAAGACACATGGAAATCCTTACTCACCTTTCAAGTGGATGGCCCTCTTCTTTCCTCTAATCAAAAGCGAATGGATGAATATGCCCAGAGGCACACTTAGGGATGTTCATGCTGTCCTCACCCTGCAAGAAGAAGCAAAACAGCATGTTACCATCAATGATCTTTATTAAGTTAATGCTATTTCGGTTGACACAATGTTCTTAATCTGTGTCCAGCCTGTAGATTAAAATACTGTTGTAATTATGTTTTAGGCAAGGAGAAAAGTGAAAGCAGAAAAAATCGATCCCATCGCATATTGAATGCAGGGAACAACCACTGGCCTCACCCACTCAAGGAACTTCTGGAACAAAGGAATTCCTCAGTAAATTTCTTTTAATTCACATAAATTTCAGGGCAGTGATGTAGCCCAAACTCCACTGGAACAAAAACTGAGGCTTTATTAAGGACCTGAACTTGACTCTGACTTGGTATTCTGAGGCTACACTTGGAAGGCACTTACTTACCTCGCAGAACCACACGAGACCTGCTGCACCTCCAGGCAACGCCCCTCCCAGCAAAGGCATCCAGGGCCGGTCTATTACTACAGGCTACCACACACGCTCCCTCGACCACTGCGCTCCCTGGGCACAGTGACCCAGGGGCCTGCCGGTCACAGACCTGATGCCTCCACCACGCCTCACATTATCTGTTACATTTGATCTTGCCACAGCCCTGTGAGGCAAGGGGTGTTTACTGAATGCATTTTCCAGAGAAGGCACATAAGTGTCGGAGATGGTACACGGCATTCAACTAGAAAACACCAGACGTGAAACTGCTACTTGGACCTTCTGACCCCAAGCTCGGGGCTTATCTCACTATACAGGCTGTCCCCACCTTCCCCAGTCTACCCCTCAACACAGCAGCACCCTGAAAACCAACCTCAGTGCCAAATGACCAAACAACACAGCCACATGTCATTGTGGGGGGTGGGGGGTGGGGAAGAGGGAGTGGGATGGATGGAGGGCACACACACCCTAAGAGTATCTACTAATAATCATTCTTAATAGTATCATGAATATTGTACTCATGATTACCAATTACTATAATTACTATCAGTAATTATACTTCCCTTTGAAACACAATAACCTTTCATGTATTTTTGACATTTATACATATACATATATATATATATATATATTTTCATTTTTCTCCCTTCTTTTTCAAGACGGCACACTATTGGCCAAAGGAAGTAAAACAAGCCTCACATGGCACCCCAGGTAATTTTCACCTCTGCCACAACAATAGACAATTACCACTCGCTGTTGAGGATTTTTCCATTCATTTTTTTATAAAAGGCAAAATATAGTAAAATACAACAGCACAGACACCGACTGTTCTGCCAATAAAGATGGAAGCAGTATCAAAACTACTGCTGGGGAGAAGGGAGTAGCCCTCCCTGACAGCCTCAAGTGGCCCTTCATCTGCTGGTCACCAAAATGCTGGAGGCAATACACAAAGGTTTAGAGGTCACGAGGTCTGCCATGTGACGGTGCTGGTGTACAAAAGTCAAGGACCCCCTCCCCTGGATTTCAGTCCTGCCTCCTCACTCACTAGCCTGATTAAAAACTGAGAGAACCTCCCAAGCAGCCACCTCTCCTGTGGGTTGGAATACCTGTTCACAGGGATGTTGAGGCTCACAAAAAAGATAGGATGTGACTTAACACCCCACAGACAAGAGCACTTGGAGCCCAGGGATACTGACCAAGAAGAGCAACACTAAACCAAGGGAAAAAACATGATGTACCTTTGGAAGCAACAACTTTACTCACAGATTTGGGGGAAGGAAGGATAAGCACATGAATCTGTGATACTAACACTATTATGAAATACATACGCATCATGAAGTTAAATGCAATCGTTGCATAAATTTTTAAGCTAAAACACCTACCCTTACTTGCCTAGTTCATTTCTAGTTACACCCTGGCATGTGGAGGAAGGGAGTGAGGGCTGCAATCTCTCTCTTTCCTTAAAGATGGCCTTGGGAGAAAGTGTCAAGCTGGCGGGCATTTTAATATCACAGTACACCCAGAAAACTCCTAATGGTCTCTGTTTCAGAGTATTCTCTTCAAACTCAGGAGTCCCAGATCTCTGCCAGATCTAGGTACATGTGGGATGAAGTCTGCTGCTGCTGCTGCTGCTGCTGCTGCTGCTACTGCTAAGTCGCTTCAGTCGTGTCCGACTCTGTGCGACCCAGGCACAGAGACGGCAGCCCACCAGGCACCCCCGTCCCTGGGATTCTCCAGGCAAGAACACTGGAGTGGGTTGCCATTTCCTTCTCCAATGGGATGAAGTCTAGATACATACAATCCCATCTATACCACACATCCTGGTATGTTACGAAAGATCCTCTTTGCTCTGCTCTGCACCCTCCATTCTCTCCACCAGAGATAACCCACTAGCCTGAATTCTGACTTACTTCTTTGTTCCTCTTATGGTTTTATCACATCTGTATGTTCAATATATTGTTGTGTTCTGTCTGGTTTTAATTAAGTGTTTATACAAAGGAAACCAGGACTGTATTCAGACTCGTCTCTTGAGATTTTGATTTTGAAATTCATCCCTCCTGACTCATGTGACTGTAGCTGATTTTTCACCACCATATTGTTCTCACTGTGTGACTTTACCCACAATTTACCGCTCTGTTCTACTGCTGAGGATCATCTGGGGATTGTTCGGTTTTTCGCTATTAAGAATAATGCTGCCATTTAGATTCTAGTGCTCGTCCCCTGGTGCACACAGCAAGAGTTTCTCCAGGGCGTATCCCTAGAAGAAGAAAGCAGGGCTTGGGATCACATACGTTCAGCTTCTCCGAAATGCCAGATCGTTTTCCAAAGTAGCTGCCACAATTGACTATTTAGCCACCCTTCCCGTCTCTCTCCAAATAAGAGGCTTGCTTGTTTTGCTAATCACCAGCAAAGCTTTCCACCAACAAAAGGGAAAGCTTTTCCTATTTGCAGCATCGCCGCTACAAATAAACAGTACTCCAAAGTAGTGACCCAGACAGCTGGAACATATTAGTCACAGGACAGACTTCGGAATAATGATGCAGACCCAGCCGGCACCACACACTGCCCATGGGTATCAGTCAAACAGGATTTCTAGAACTATGTTTAATTCAGAGGTTGTCTTCTTCCTGGTGGACTCACAGCTACGGTCCTCGCCTACTACTGTCAACTTGAAGGGGAAAAAAAATGAACTCGCATGCAATCCAGCCAAATTCAAGTTTGAATCTGGGGAGTCAAATCATTTCAAAGAAACAGTGTGTTGCTGTTGCTCTTTTTTAATACAGAGTTGCCTGTGTTTTTATATAGTCACCTAAAAACTCTTAGGTATTCTCTAGACAAAAAGACATTCTATTTAGGTTTAGTTATTTCAATGTCTTAGGTGGAGATAGTAATTTTGTGACAATTTAATCTGTATTTCCAGTAAAATCATAGTATCAAACATTTCTGTTACCATTAAATAGAAAAAATGAGAAATTCTTTCAATCTGGGCAGGAAGAAGAGAAGAAAGTGAAGTTACTCAGTCGTGTCCGACTCTGCGACCCCATGGACTGTAGCCCACCAGGCTCCTCGGTCCATGGGATTTTCCAGACATGAATACTGGAGTGGGTTGCCAGGACAGAAGAAAGGTTACTATAAATTTCAAGGAGGCTCTTATCATGTCACTGAAAGAAACAATGGTGTTAGTGACCAAAATGGGGTTGTTTCAACTCAACCTCTTGGCAGGTGTTGTCTCTTTACAATCACTTCTCCCTGTGAGGTAGCAACTACCGCTACACCCGTCTCACAGACGGCAGAAACCGAGGCATAGACAGCAATTAGGCTGTGCACAGCACACCGCTGATAAGTGGTAGAACAAGGATTTGAACCGGGTTTACCCCAGAATCCACGTTCTAACCACTACTCTCAGCAGCTTTTTCAGCCTCCTAAGACTAGCTAGAAGGCCCTGCCTGCCATGGTGACAATAGCTACCAGTTACAAAGCATCAGCAACGTGCCAAGCACTTGCTAAGTGCTCTGTTGTGTTATTTCTATCCCCACATCTCCACCGGCCCGTATTACTCCTATTTTACAGCTGAAGAAATCGATGCTCTAGGAGTTTACATAACCTGGCCAAAGACACACAGGCAACAAAGACCGTGGTTGAGACACCACTTGATCCTTGTCTCTGACTTAAAGTTCATATTCTTTCTACTGTGGACTTTCTGGACAAAATAAAAGCACCTGACCCCAGGGCTTGGGGGAGACAATTGTTGACCATGGGTCTTGGGAACAGCTCCCATGAAGGAAACAGATGCCACAGAGGGAGAAGATGTGCCAGTGTTCTTGGCACTCGGCAGGCAGCAGCTGTCATGGCTCCACGACAGGCACTGAGGCAGAGTGGTCTCCAGCAGGAGCAGTGAGCATGGTCAAAGATCCAGCGGTCACAGGGTGCAAGTCAAATGGCCACTGCACACAACGTTTCCATCTGTAAAATGGGGCTAACTTTTATTTCAAAGGGTTACTGTGAAGATTTGGGGGCTCCAAAAATCACTGCAGGTGGTGACTGCAGCCAGGAAATTAAAAGACTCTTGCTCCTTGGAAGAAAGGTTATGACCAACGTAGACAGCATATTAAAAAGCAGAGACATTACTTTGCCAACAAAGGTCTGTCTAGTCAAGGCTAGTCAAGGAAATCAGTCCTGAATATTCATTGGAAGGACTGATGTTGAAGCTGAAACTGCAGTACTTTGGCCACTTTGTAGTGAGTCACTACACAGAGCAACATATTTCTTAAAATCAAAAGGCTCATTCTTGTGTTGGTTCTAATATTTGATCCAGAGTGGAGGAGGAGACCTGCTAAGGGGCAATTTTCCAAAGGAAGGTAGCCAGCAAAGGGCAGAAACAGCCTCAGTACAGTATGAAGTGTTTGAAGAGAATAATAGAAGCAGCCACTGCCAATGTTTTCTCAATATATACCATGGACGACCTTCTACGTTCTTCTTTAAAACCTTTGCTCATGGGGACTTCCCTAGTGGTCTGTGGCTAAAACTCCCAATGCAGGGGGGCCTGCGTTCAATCCCTGGTCAGGAAACTATAACAGATCTCCCATACCACAGCTAGAGATCCCACCCACCACAGTGAAGATCGAGGATCCCACACGCTGCAGCTAAGACCCGGAGCAGCCAAAGAAAGAAAGAAAGAAAGAAATTTTTTTGACGTAATTTTTTTTTATAAAGTGGTTTTTCTTTTTCCTTTTTAAATGTTTACTCATTTCTTTAGGCTGCCCTGGGTCTTCACTGTGCAGGCTTTCCCTAGCTGTGCCAGGCGGGGGCTGCTCTCTGGTTGCAGCACACAGGCTTCTCGTTGCAGCCGCTTCTCTTGTTGTGAAGCAGGGGCTATAGAGCGCCAGCTCAGTAGCTGTGGCGCGAGGGCTTAGCTGCCCCGTGGCATGTGGGATCTTCCCAGACCAGGGATCAAACCAGTGTCTCCTTCATTGCAAGGCAGATTCTTGACCACTTGAGCTCCAGGGCAACCCTAAAAAAATAATCTAAAAAAAAAAAAAAAGAAAGAAAGAAAACCTTTGCTCAATATCCCTGAGAGAAAATACTGTGATATAGATCCCTATTAAACAGATAAGAAAAGTGACTCAGAGGTGAAATGACTTGCCCAAAGTCACTGAACTTGTCAGTGAGTATAATAATGGCTCATAGCATACATACAGTAGGCATTCAATAAATATCTGTTGAACATGGGCTCTTCAACATAAAAACAGAAGACAACCACTCACCTCACAAGGGTTTTATAAGCGTAAAATGAGATTACGTATACAAAGTTCCCAGCTCAGGCCTTGACCTTGGAGTGTACTGTGCGCCTGGGCAACAATGCTGACATAGAAAGTCAGGCACGATAACCGATGGAATAGGGATATGATACGATGTGGGTCAAACAGACATCATAAAGGACGAAAGATGCACAGATATACCTAACAGGCAAATCTGTACAGCAAATGCACGCATGAAAAGATGCTCAACATAATTCATCACGAAAGAAATGCAAATTAAAATCACAATATCATTACACATCTATCAAAATAGCTAAATTTTAAAATCTGGCAATATAAAATGCTGACAAAAACTCAGAGCAACTAGGATTCTCACACATTGCTGGTATGATGAGTGAACACCGAACTGTGGTATATCCATATTGTGGAATTCCACTTAACAATAAAAAGGGGCAGATTATTGATATACACAGCAACATGCATAAATCCCAAAGGCATTATGCTAAGTGAAAGGAGCAAGTCTCAAAGGGATAGACTACACAGTCCCACTTACATGACTTTCTGGAAAAGGCCAAATTAGGGTGGCAGAGAACAGATCAGTGTTGCCAGGGGGAGGAGGAAGGTCTAACTACAAAGAGGCGAGCAGCACCAGGGGGTGTGAGAGGTGCTGGGTTATTCTCTACTCCATTTATATGCATGTGTTAAAACTCACAGAACCACATGCTCCAAAAAAGAGAATTTCACTATTGGTAAACTTTTTTTCATTATTAAAGGATGAAATTGTTACAACAGAAATTCTTACCAATAAGAAAGAATTGGTAAGTCCTGGTGAATGGATACTTGACATTTGGTTTGTGGTGATGGAGGGGACACATGAAAGCCAAGTAGCTCTGAAGTTCCTTGCAGAGGGAACAGTGATGGTTCAGGAGACCATGAAGAGTCAACGTGTGAGGAGGGATCAACACAGAAGCTCTGAGGGCTTCTAGCCTTGCTCTCACCTTGGTTCTAGCCTGATTTCACTAACTGATGACTGTGAAATTACACAAGCCACATCTCCTCCCTGAGCCTTTTAATTCTAGCATGAGACAACAAGGCAAATGATCTTAAAGGTTCATTCCACCACAAACACTGCAAAGTCAGTTTGTTTTTAAGCTTCCGAGTCTGGGAAGTCAGCAGGAAAAATAAGTAAAAATACCCAGATACAGAAAAGTGGCTATGCACCCACACAGACACCATCAGGGGCCAAAACAATGAGAAAATCACAGATGAGTGTGGACGGCGGAGTGATGGTGGTAGAAGCAACCAATAGCAGGCGAGAGACCGCATAGCAGAAGAAGGAGAAGAGAGGTTGCATGCGGGTGGAATGTAGGGGGAGCTGGAACAACTCAGTGACCAAATGCTGAAAGAGTTGAGGAGAATGAGGAATGACAAGACAACCAAACTAGACAGATTTGTCAGAGATCAACAGAGTGAGTGTTCAACCCCCTGTCCCCCAACAAAGTAAAAGACCCCCACACAAGGCTCGCTGCTTGTCTGAATTTATCTTGTGTCCTAACTGTTCTACCCTTGCATTTTCGATCTCATTCTACCTTCATCTTTGCTGTCAGACGCCCAAAGCTTAATTTAAACATGTAGGTGTGGTTCCTCTGCAATAGCCCACTTCAGAGGCTGCAATTTTCAAAATTTAGATATTCCTAGAAATCGACAATGTGACTGTTGAATGCTAGCAAGCCATTTTCTTGTGCCGCATAAGTTTATGCAACGACTCCAGAATTTCAAAACAGGAAAATGAAAAAATCATTTTTAAAGGATTTAGTAGAATGTCAAGAGTACACCTTAAAAACGACTAAGATTTTATTGTTGTCACTTTATTGGCTTGTGAAGCAGGAAAATTGTTTGAATTCAATCATATTCCCAAACTGACCAAATGAAACGAGGCAACTTCTTCATTTCTGCCCAGAACAGGCCTCAGAACCCTACCTCTTCAGCCAATCTTCCTTTTTAATGATTGTAGGTGAAAAGAGAAGGCGATGGCACCCCACTCCAGTACTCTTGCCTGGAAAATCCCGTGGACGGAGGAGCCTGGTGAGCTGCAGTCCATGGGATCGCGAAGAGTTGGACACGACTAAGTGACTTCACTTTAACTTTTCATTTTCTTGCATTGGAGAAGGGAATGGCAACCCACTCCAGTGTTCTTGCCTGGAGAATCCCAGGGATGGGGAAGCCTGGTGGGCTGCCGTCTATGGGGTCGCACAGAGTCGGACACGACTGAAGCGACTTAGCAGCAGCAGCAGCAGGTGAAAACATCAATCTGATACAACCCAGTTCTACCAGTTATAAAAAAGGAGAAAGAGCAAACGACTTCAGCTCAAAATCTGGTCTCTTCCACCACTAGACTGAAGTTCGCTCAATCATATCCGACTCTGAGATCTCATGAGGCCCACCAGGCTTCTCTGCCCGTGGAATGCTCCAGGCAAGAATAGTGGAATGGGTAGCCGTTCCCTTCTCCAGGGCACCTTCCTGACCCAGCGATCAAACCTGGGTCTCCCACACTGCAGGCGGATTCTTTACCATTTGACCACTGGGGAAGCCCTTCCACCACTAACGACTCACTAACTTTGGGCACATTCTTCACTCCTTATCTCCCTCTCTGCATCTACAAAGAAGGGGTCGTCATCATTGCGTGCTCCATACAGTAATCAGGCTACAGCCCCTCGCACCGGATGAGATCATGTCTGCAGAGGCACTTAAGGAGAACACAAATAAAAAAACAAGCATGAGGTGTCATTACTGTCATCCTGTACGGGGTGGGGTGGGAGGGCAGGTGAGTGTATTTCACACACAGTCACATCCCAACTGCCTCTTTCAAGTCAACCATATGCTTCTCCCCCGTCACAGCTGGCTGTTGAGCAGATGCTGGAATGGATACAGGCAGAAAGGTGGGGAGGAAGAATGTTTCGGTTACCCAGCTTCAGTCCTCCTGGTTTGAGGAAGATAAAAAAGTAATTTCTTATCCATGTATATTTCACTAATCTTTTTTGAGAACCATCAATGTGTCAGACACCAGGCTAGGTACAAAGAAGCATGAGTTTTTTTTGTTTTTTGTTTTTTAACAAAACAGGCTGTGCTCTCAAGCGTGTTCACTCTGGAAACAGCTAAGTAGCCCATCACAACCCAGTGTGCTTGGTGGCATAATGGAGGCAGGCGTAGGGGAAACCCCAGCCCGGACCACAGAGTGGGTTAGGAGGGTGGTGAGTCAAGTCTTGAAACATGAGAACAAATGAGATGAGTCAAGCAGGGGAAAGGCATTCTAAGTGGGCAGAAGGTGTGGAAGCAGGACCCATGCAGGAAGGGAAAGAGTACCTGAGAGGATGACAAGGGGCCATCAGTGGAGACTCACGCTCAGGCTTTCTCCTGATGGCACTGGGAAGCATGGACATATTTAAGCAGGACTCACATGGTGACCCTTGCAGCTGAGGAAAAGGACTGTGACAACATTTGGGAGAATGGAACGAAGGCAGGGCAGGAGGTGGAGCGCTGTACGTACAGAAATCCAGGCAAGCAGCAATGAGGCCTTGGGAATACAGATGAACACAAGAGATGGTAAGGAGGTGGAGGGACCTTGCTCTGGGGCTGGAGAGACGGGGGTAACAGGGCAGGAATTCTTGATGCCTCCCTGGTTCTGTCTTAACGACTTGGAAGAGGATGGTCTTCTCACAAGACCCTCGAGAAGTACAGCCATGGCGGGCACGGCGAGTTCACTTGTGCTGTGTCATTATACATGCCTTCACGTGTCTGAGGTCATCCTGTACATTTGTGACCAACCGAAAAGTCACACTCTTCAACATCTACCTGCCTACTGTGAATTCCCACAGGTAAGATGGAGTGTCTAGGCAAGATGGAAGGTCTGGGCAAGAACTCAGTTCAGTACTCTTACCTTCACTAGCCAAAATAGGAACGGCCCTCACATCGGACTTGACGCTCAGAGAGGTTACGTGGCTTACCTCAGGCCACACAGTTAGCAAAAGAGGGAACTTCACTTTAATCCTGGATCGTATGCTTCCAGAAAGTCAGTTTTTCACCTAGAATACTACACTGCCTCATTAAGGGCCTAGTCATATGACTCACATGTAGTAAGAGCCCAGGAGTCTTGTTCCGCGGCCACGTTACTCTTCTTTGCCACTGCCTTCCAATAACAGAGTCCAGGCCTGAACTACCTCCTTCCAGTCCCTGGAAACACTGTTCCCACTGCTGAGCTCAGGCTCAACTGTCCTGTCAGCCTACAGAGTCCAGGCCCATCCATGCTCATTAAAGTTCATTCCAACAGTTACTTCCGATAACCAGCTACTCTGTGGCTCTGCAAACGCAGGGAGAATGTACTGATTTCTATAGGAGCTATTTCTGAATTCATCTGTCCTATCTTACATCATGGCACTGAAATCCTCAAGGGTGGTCCTGATTTTACACATATTTGTATCACTGGCTAAACCCAGCATGATATTTCTCCTCCTCCTTGCTCTCCTACCAGTGTTACCTCTGGGAAGAAGAGAGGGCCAGGCCCTGGAGAAGGACGCACAGAGCTTATCTGGAGCCTGTCGCTCACCTAGCACTGTCTTAGGCACCAGACAGCAAGGTCTCTGAACTTATAGTCCAGTGGAGATAGGATATTTAAACTAATAATAATAATAACATATGTACACCAAAACACATCAAACAAACACCCAACAAAATTGAGGGTTCATTATATTATTCTGTTTTCTAGTTGTTCAAAATATTTTCATAATAAAAATATTTAAAATGAGGAAAAAATAAGTGAAAAGCCTCTACTCCCTGGGGAAGGAACTAGCTAGTCAGACTGATTCATTTACAAAGGTTCTATACAGAGAAAATCTTACTGTAACGTTTTTAACACCATATTTCACAGGCGGGGGAAAGAAGCAATCAGGGGAAAGAAAGAAATGCACACACGTAGATGATATAAATTTAATCCAACAATAAAATGAGGTTCTCAAGTCACTCTAGACTTTCCTCATTTCTACCTCCATACCCTCAAAAATGGTAAATGATAAAAGAAAATAACAGAAAACTATAATCACTTTCTAGTACATTTTGGCCTCAGGAGAGGAAGTGCTATTATCAATCACTACCATTTACTCTACATCCTCGATGTGCTGGGCGTTTAGACACGACCCCATCGTGACTCTGTGAGATGAGCCTTATTGCCCCCATTTTACAGATGTGACAATTAAGATTCAAATAATTCAAGCCATTAGATCAACATCCTGCTGTCAGGGATGGCAGAGCAGGCACCCAAACCCATCTCTGCCAAGACTCAAAAGCCCTGATTTTACCTTCATTACACCGTGCTGTGTGCCTTCCAATAGTCGATACTCCCTTTCATTTTTTGTAAACATCTGGGCTCCACAAATGAGTGAATCTGATAAAGAAAATCTCCACCAGGCAGTTTAGTAAATTAAAAAAAAAAAAATCCAAGAAACTATAGTCTTCAAGTATACAGTGTCAGAAATAGTACCTCCAAATGTTAACTCAAAGTAATAAGCAAAATTGAGTGGTAAAGAACTCAACTGTACAATCCTCTACAGTCATAAAAGAAATACCGTGTAACTATTTTAAACAGCCATAACATCTGAAGGGATCTTAAAGATGCAACTGGCAACAAATCAATGAGAGGAAAAAAATGAATTCTTAAAGTCACTTTCTAATACTATCTATCTTTAAACATTTCTTACTGTGGACAGTGTACAAAACTCACCCTCTACATGTCAACAGAGGAATAAGACAAACCAGAGCCTTTGTGAGCAGGCTGAGATTTTATTATTTACTGAATTCTCAAAAATTAGGAAGAGCATTAAATTTGAAATACAGACCGCTGCTTATTCCAGTAGTAGTAGCATTAACAAGTCTGGAAATGAAATACAAATTAGAAAATGGAACGATCAAATTTAATCTATATATCAATAAATTTACTCCTAAAATAGAGACCTAGGTACAAACAGGTCTGCACTTTCTCCGCCACTTCTTCCCACACAGTCTGGGTATCAGGACCTAAACTACTCTGACCACATGTCCCAAACTATAAGGAACGAGAGCTCCTTCTACCAGGTGGACCCCAACCTCCTCCATCCCACCTCTGAGAAAGGGAAGTGGCCCCTTGCAGGAATCTGCATAGGCCAAGCTGCTGAGCAAGGAGACTTGAGGGTTGTACCTCAGGAAACATGCACACGTACATACAAATCAGGTAGAGGAAATAGGGAAGGAGTCAGAGAAGGAACAATTGGGAAGATCAGAGAACAGGAATACATGGAGTCCCCAAGAACCAAAGAAGGAAAAGGAAACGAGAGAAAGGAGCTCCCTGACAGTCAAGAAGGAAGATAAAGAAGCTTTTGCCTAGATACCCGACACACTGCCAGGTAAGTGAGCCACACTCAAAATGTTAATGATACAAAAAGACCCCAATTATCTTTTTTTCCTAAAGACACATCCCTAATTATATCTTGTATTTTGAATCAAAAAATTGATTCAGACAGTATTACAATTATTCTTTGAAGTAGAATATTTGACTGATGGTCAAAAGAGACCATCAGTCTCTTTTGCATATAAAAATTATACGACTGAGGATTAAACATGTATGTTATTTTGTTCCAGAGATCACCTATTAAAATCGAGGACCTTTTAAAATCTATTCCACAACTCTACAAACCTATACACATATGTGTCACTAAAAAGACCAGGAGAAATGACAACAATTAATTGAACAAAAAGAAAGAGCATGCAGTAAGGAAACAGACCTTTAGTATAAAACTATAATTCACAATGCTAGGACTTCGCCGGTGGCCCAGTGGCTAAGACTCTATACTCCCAATGCAGGCGACCTGGGTTTGATCGCTGGTCAGGGAACTAGATCCCACGAGGCACAGGTAAGAGTTCCCATGTCACGACTAAAAAAAAAAAAAAAAAAATCTTGAGTGCCACAAGTAAGGCCCAGTACAGCCAAAGAAATAAAACAAAATAAATATATATTTTTAATCCACAATGCTACCAGTAAACTCATGGACAGGGTTCAGATACATCCTTTGTCTTGAGAAAACATGAGCAGCTTAAGCAAACAGACTTGACTGGCCTCATTTAAACCGTGGTTAATTACAGTTAACTGTTATCTACCCTGCAAAGTACAAAACATTTCACTTCTTTTTCCACAAAACAGGAAACAAACCTCAATTTCCCACTTCTCCAGAAATTATCGCAGATGTCACTGAAGGATGACCAGACACCACTAAGCCAGGGGCCCACTGAATGGAGTCAGGGGAGAGTCTGCTGCCCTATATTCTCCAGCAGACCTCCCCTACCACACTGATTTGAAAAATATGTAAGTTTAAATTTAGAGGGCTTGTGGGATACACAGAGCCTGCAGCCCAGACCCTGAGCTCCCCTCCAGACAGAGAGACAGGCTCACTGAAGAGCAAACCCCTTACATAAACCCTATCTATATATCCAGAAAGGGTTCAAATGAGACTTTTAGCAGCTAAGACTGAGCTGAGGAAGCAGGGCTACTGCCAGATTTTTCCTTCTTGAGGTACTGACAGGCAAAGCTAGCAAGGCAAAAGGTATGAAAACATCAGGCTGTTTTCCAAGAACCCTGACAGGCCTCATTCAAGGCTGCTGCCAAGTCCGCTGACGAGACCGCTCACAACTCCTATGAAACTGCTCTCTTGACCTCAAGCAAACACTAAAGCTTTCAGCTGAACGCTGTTGAAAGTACTTGGGTGTTTTTCATGTCTGTGAGGTAGGCATTTCCTGGACCAAACTTGGACGTGGTAGCCCTCTAATAAAACTGATCACAAAATGGCACAGATTTTTCTTTTTTTAAAGTCTATTTAAAGATGATTCACTCCAAGAAATTCACAGCAGCAGCATTATTCACACTAAAAGGTAGAAACAACGTCCCAGAAGCAATCCCAGCGTCCACCAACAAACAGAAAAGTACGGTGTCTACATACAATAGAATATTATTAAGCCTTAAAAAGAAAGTAAATTCTCATATATGCTATAGTATGGGTGAATCCTGAAAACATGCTACATGAAATAAGCCATATATAAGGACAAATACTGTATTATTTCATTTATATGAGGTACCTAGAATAGTCAAATTCATAGAGCAAGTAGAATAGCCAGAGGATAGAGGGGGGAGGGAATGGAACGTTATTATTTAATGGGCACAAAGTTTCAGCTTGGGATGATGGAAACATTCTGAAGACAGATGGTAGTATTGGTTGTATGTAAGTGTGAATATCCTTAATGCCACTGAATTGTACACTCAAAAATGGTTAAAATGGTAAATTTTAAGTTATGTATATTTTACCATAATTAGAATAATAAATAAAAGATGTTTGTACTTTCTAAAAGCAAACTATAGATTTGCTTAGTCACATCTTAGAAATATATTTTAGACCTATACAAATACAATACATATACATATATTTCTGTTTGAGGATCCAATGCAATTGTCTCCAGTAACCATTCTTGGCTGAAGTCCCATCTTTGATTTTAACATAGAAGGCCAAAGAGCAGAAGGCTTTCTTCAAATGTCATTCCTAGCATTCGTGAGCAGACATGTGATCAGTGACTGCTTCACCACTCAGGTTACACATCAGCATGGCAGTATCAGCAACATGAACAAGGCACAGCCTTCAGACAGTTCCTGTTAACATCCAAAGACTCATTTCCAAATGCTGGGGAGCATTCCAGAAGCATACCTCAGAAGAAAACACTCCTCCACCCAAAGGCAAACCATGTGACGCCCAAGGGATTCTGTCATGTACTTACACAAGATGTTCAAAGACGGGATGGGAAGGCTGGTTATTACATATTTGAAAAGGCTGTTTGCATAAAAGGAAATTCTAACACTGCACTTTGCAGATAACAGCATTGACACAGGACACTTACTAACAATATCAAAAAGCCCGCTTGCTGACAACCCAGGGTTGCTTGTAGGCAAAGTAGTCGATTGTTGGGAACTGAGCTGCCTTGAAGGAGCAAACATTTCTCACATATTACCTCCGTAAAGATTCTTTTGTCATTCTTCCCCAGGGGAGATGCTGAAATTGGTGTGCAGGTAGTGAAAGCTGAGATGCAGATGGAGATTTGGAAAACAGCTTTGTTATCTTAAAAGCCAATTACACTGCCCCACTGCCACACTTCCAGAGCCCAGGCTTAGGGACGCGCTATTCTCTCAGCTGGCTGTGGGAAGCGGCAATCACAGGCCAAAATATCAAAGGAAAATGTGTATAAGATTTTATTTCTGCTTCTGAGATCATCTAGACATATTCTCCTCTGCATACCACACTAAGCCAGGGTGAGGGATAACTTCAAAGGAAACTGTAATATCACCAAGGAAATCTTTATGTCCAGGAGTTAAAGAGGAAATGCCAGTCATTGCTCAAAAGTTCAGTAAGCTGGATACAAACTACCCCTTACAGCATCTTAGATGGACAGCTAGCCAAAATAATAAAAAACAATTCAAAAACCAAACCAAATAAATAAAATAAATGAATAAAAGCCTTGCTCCTACCTCCTCCACCTCAGCTGAAAGTCAACACCTACCCAGGTTCAAAAATGTTCACAACACTGATCATACATGCTGAAAAATGAAGTTCTTGTGGCCTGATGTCAAACTCTGTTATAATTTTTCATATTAGCATTGTTAATAACATTTATAAAATTTCAGATTTATATTCCATATCTCAGAAGTCAATTTTAGAAACAGTGATATTTAGATTTTAACATTTCCATCCTTGGGCATTTGGTGAAAATGTTTATTCAATGTGCACATCTAGTATTTACAGAAAAAACAGAAGGGAAACACATCCAAACAACAGTATTAATAGTTATCTCTGGGTAGTGGGATTATGAAGGATATTCTTTCTGCTTATATATTTTCTAAATGAAAGAGGAGCAAAAGGAGTCAGAGAGAAAGGGAAGGAACAGGCTAAGATGGGGAGAGGAGGAGGAGGAGGAGAAGGTGAAAAAGTTTTTCTAAAAAGAGAAGCCAAACTTAGGTTAAAAGGCAAATAAGTGCTGAGCAGCCTTGAACAGCCAGCACAGGCTGCCCCCTGCCTCCAGCAGTTACCTTCACATGGACTCTGACAGTAGCTGTGACCCTAGTACTCTTGCCTGGAAAATCCCATGGACGGAGGAGCCTGGTGGGCTGCAGTCCACGGGGTCACTAAGAGTCGGACAGGACTGAGCAACTTCACTTTCGCTTTCACTTCCATGCATTGGAGAAGGAAATGGCAACCCACCCCAGCGTTCTTGCCTGGAGAATCCCAGGGACAGGAAGCCTGATGGGCTGCCGTCTATGGGGTCGCACAGAGTTGGACACGAGTGAAGCGACTTAGCAGCAGCAGCAGCAGCAGCAGGGATCCTGCCCTCAAAGCCACCCTTCCCAGGGATTGCCTTCCTGAACATTTTAGCCCAAACTGTTAAGAGTCCCTGTGACCACATTTTCGTCACACAGGCCCCACCTCACTCTGACTCAGGCCCTGGCTTGCTGTCGTCTATGGTGTTTGCCACCATGTGGAGGAACGCTTCATTCTTAGAAATCATCTAGTTTCAATCCCTTCCTGGAGCCTGGCGAAGCCTGGACTGGACCCTATGCGTCCTGACTCCCTGCTGGGCATCTTATCCACTCACGTGCGTGGTCGTCAGGCCCATCTCGACTGCTCTGTCTGGAGAGGGACCCCTGACAGCAGAGACCCACATACCTTCCTGTGTGGATCCCAGGAGCTGGCCTGCTCGCACACGGTAGAAGCTCCCAGGGTTTGGCCAAGAATGCAGCCCTTTCACATGCTCACCAAATGACAGTCTGACTGGGTCTCAATACTGGGACAGGCAGCCACACTACCAGATTCAGTGATTCAATTCCTCTTCCTCAAGAAATCTGCTGCCCGTTTGTCTTTGAAGGAATCTAGCTTTCTTGAAGCTTTGTGGGGCCACCAATTTGAAATGCAGGCTGGTGTTGGGCACAGACCTGCTTGGAAGAGCTGTCCCTGGGTGACTGGGAGCAGCCACACTGCTGCCTCGTCGAAAAGATGCCCATCTGGGCGTCAGGATGCACGGATTCCAGTCCAGGCTTCGCCAGGCTCCAAGAAGGGATTGAAATTATTTGATTTCTAAGAATGAAGCACTCCTCCACGTAGTGGCAAAAACACCACAGATGACAGCAAGTCAGGGGACCAAGTCAGAATGAGGTGGGGCCCACGAGAGGAGACAGTGAACAAGAGGCGATTCCAGGTGACTGCTGACTGCGCTTGTGACAACTCGAGCCCTGAGAACAGAAGCCAGAAGGGAGAGCAGGAATGTGCCCCATTCCCCGTATGACGGTGGCTTCACCACCCTCTCACCCGCAGAGCCTCACACTGCAGTGGCGAAGGGAAGATGGTTTAACACGAAGGCGTTATCAGTAACATATCTCAGTGACTGACCTCAAGCTCACCAGAAAATCAGTGATTTCAGGTCAAGGATGTAGCCAGTAACAGGTATAACAGACAAAATCTGACTTCACAGGTGGTTGATCGTGTCTGTTAAGGAGTCACTGTTTTTATAGTCCTCTTATGAGCATTTATAAAACTTAATGAGAGAGTCGATACGGCTTGACTATTTTGCTAGGATACTGTACGCTAGTCAAAGAGCAGGAACCATATCTGCCTAGTTTATCCCTGTGTCACCAGCACCCGGCAGGGCTCCTGGCGCATAGGAGGCTCCCAACCAGTGTTTTCTGAAGAGTGTATTTCTCACGAATGCTGTATAGAACTCTTTATACATAACAATGTGTTTTGGAAAACTTTCTACAAATATTCCTCTGGTAATCTTCTTTTTAAGGGTTGCCCAGTATTCCATTATTTGGATATGTGTCATTTGCTTAACCAACCCCAAACTGTTGTATACTAGCTTTTCAACTTTTCACTATGACAAACATCTCTGTGATAAATAATGGTCTTAATTATTTCTTAAAATAAACCCCTAGAGTAGAATTGCTGAATCAAATAACAGTATTAATGCCTTTCCTCTTAAAGTTACCCTCATCTTGAGCACCAACTGTCATGAACTCTATTATTTGGGTAAACTACTGTGGAAGTCTCAAGCAGAGGAGTCCCCTAAGACAGGAGACTTTGACATCAACAGCCAAAGTCCTACACTGTCCTCTCTAGACCTGTGTACCCATCAGACCCAGAAATCTGAGAAGCAGTATCTGCTCAAGTGGTCTGCTCTCCTCCCGAGGCTCAGCCTTCTCCTGCTCCGTGGAGGACAAAAGCACATTGCAGCATCACACACGCTTCCCCTCCTCCTCTCCCAGTGAGTTGGCTGGTCTTCCACCATGCTAGCTTCATCTTGTGCTTCTTTTTTCCCAGAGGAATAACTGAATGTGTTCCCACCATAAGACATAGCAATGTCAAGTCCCAGATAACTGTGCTGAGGCTCTCAGCCTGTGTCTGCCTCCCCGCTTTAGGCAAATCACATCTCATTAGTTCCTCTAAAAGGGGGACAGACGGCAATAAGGAGAAGCCCTCAACGGCCCAATTCTATCTTTTCATCCACTTTCATAAAAATAAACCTTTCAGAGCTCTTCCCGGTGGATTTAATGAAAGCTTTAGACACTCTCGCCAGAAAAATGCACACCCAGAATGACAAACCGGATTTAAGTGGCTTCCTGAAATTCACCTATGGACCCCGATAAGAACCCCCGAACCACTGATTGGGTCTTCAAACCCATGGCCAAAAGGAGGCCTGAGATATTCCTGGGGTGTTCATGCGACCCTATCTCTGTCTCTAAAATCAGAGGGAGGGGAAAGTCCACCATGTCCAGGGCCCCTTGGAAACCTGGAAGTCAGCTCAGCACAACTGCTGCTAACTCTCCAGGGCCTTTCAAAGGAACTCAGGTGTCACTGCACAAAGCGTGGCAGTGCAGCAGATGCCGACGACCCACCCTCTGAGGGGCACAGAGCCCTTCCACGGCACAGGAAGGCTTTGACTCCCGACCTGCTGCCAGGCCTCACACTTGCTACCTTGACCGTGGTGTTCACCCTGTCACCAAGAACACTCCACGCACACGGAGACTTTGTTCACACCTGTATCCTCAGCCCCGTCCAAGCCGGAGATGCTGGTCCCAGTGAGTCTGAAGGCCTATACCAGAGACCGAAGCTGCCACGGAGGCTCCCACGGAGGGCAGCGACATGCATGGGCCATTCTGTGCACCTGGGACCTTCGGGTGAGGAGACTGAGGTCAAACACGGGGAACGGGCACAGGCTCTGGGATAAGACGAGGAAGAAAAACAAGGGATCGGATGTCAGACCGCAAGGTAAAAAAAATCCCAGCAGCTCACGGCCACTGAGCTGGGGACAGATGGACAGTCCCAGGGCACCAGCTCTCAGTCTCCCTCCTGGACCCCCTAGTCAAGTGAATGGTCAACCGTAACCCTCTGCCACCACCTCCGTCACCTCACAGCCAGGAAGCAGCCCCCCACAGCCTCCTGCGTGCCCCAAGGGCCTCAGGTGACAACACTGTGACGCAGTGCTTAATACTGCCATTTCCCACAGGAGAAGGTCCATGCCTCAAAAGGACAGCACCTGTCCCCTCTTGCCCTCTCTTGGTCTCAGGTGACCGCAGCAGCCTGTCTCAGGCTAGAGGCCACGGATTTTCTCTCAGGACAAAATGTTTCTCTCAGGATACCGAGCAGGCCGGCCAGAGGCTCTCCTCTCCTCTTCCACTCACCGAGCCTGCCCATCCCTCCTGGTTTCCCTCAGAGCAATAGACTCTGCCCTTCTGGCCTCAAGCCCCCTTTTCAGACTAAGTCGCTTCAGTCGTGTCCGACTCTGTGCGACCCCACAGACGGCTTTTCAGACTGGCCTCAGGCAAACCCTCAGCCTGTGTTTGCCGGGAGGGTAAAAGCACCTCTCCCCTCCAGCTGCTTTTTCTCTCCCCTTTTTGATCCTCTGGCCTCTGCTACTGTCCCCTGCAGCTGGAAGGGGGAGCCCTTCGGCCAACCCTCCCCTCCTCCTCAGGGGACAGTCTTTGTGACTCTCTCTCCACCTCTCAGCTCCTGGGACTTTTTCCTTCCACCCCCAAACGTCACTTGACCTGTGACCCTTGGAAGTTCCATTCCTAACCTGAGTATCATCCAACCAGCCCCGCCCACCCCACCCCCATCAGCTTAGCTGAAGAGCACCCCCCACCCTCACCCCATAACCTGAGATTAAAGGTAACATCTCATAGGCTTTGTCCTCAGGTAACATTTGTTATAACATCCTTTGCGGATTCACACAGCGGGCCCGTGAGTCAAGCACTGAACGCTGCACATTTTGCATCTTTAGCTCAGACAGCCTGCCACAAGGGACATGGATCACAAGCTGTAAAACACGATAGTGGAGAATCAACCGCTTACTGCTGTTTCTATAAAGTGGTTTGGATACACAACTAACAGGATCCGGGAAGGCCGTTCTGAAATAACTTTTTTTATTAAAAGAATAATAAACGGCTGATGAAAGGGACTTCGCCAGTCACTCTTTCAGGTGTCCCCCAGTGACAGGACTCACGGATGTGGGGACCAGGCGACTAGGAGTCAGCTAATCCAAGCTCTCCACTTACAGATAAGGAAGCTGAGGCCCAAGTTCACCAAGTCATAGCCCGGCTGGCAGGGTATTTGTAAAGGCATTAAGGAGAGGAGGGGGAGGGAGAAGGGAGGACAAGGAAAGTGAGAAGTGCAAACCACCGAAAACAGAACTGAAACTGGAATTTAGCACTTTGCCAGAAATTAAGGGCAAACAGAACCTTGCTTTTAATAAAGAATCTTCCTTTTAAAAGCTGATATACCTTAAAGATAGAAAGCCATTCATCTTCTGCAGGTTTTATGTTCCTAGAAAATAGCTAAAAATTAGCCACAGTTGTCAGTCAACTGGCACGCACCCCCTGACCTCCTGAGTGGCTCAGAAGGGCACTCCCAGCTCCGGATTCTTACAGCGTCTGTGGGCCCTCTGCAGTCAAAATCCCCTCGCTTAAAATGGAAACCACAAAAACAAAAGGAAACAAAACCAAAATATGCCAGATCTAGTTCCATCTGTGCTACCCTATGGTATCAGCGTCTCACGTGCTCTGGCACGTGGGGAACCAGGAGTGGGCCACCTCCCTGTCCAGCTCCCCTGGCCCACCCCAGGGGGCTTGGTGTGCAGCTGCCATACTGTGCCCACCACTTGGTGGTGGCTTTACCTGCAGATGTGCCTGTCTCCCCCACGAGCCCCTTGGGAACCCAGACCCTGTCTCACGCATTTCTGCATCTCAAGGCCCCACAGGGGTCTGGCCCATAGCTGACCCCCAGCACACGTTCACCCTCCACTGCTGTAAAGCCCAGGTTGAGAACACGTGGCCTGTCTGGCCGCCCCAGTCTCCCCTGGCCCTCTCCCATCCTCTCTGCCCTGCCACATCACCTCACCAAGCAAACCAGCTAATCCCAGCTGCTGGGGCCACAGGAGAGCCCCGACAACGAGCACAGGGAAAACTCTGGAACGTTTCCTCCCAGTTTACCTGCACGATCTTCTCTGAGGTGATCCTAAGTCACCATCTCCTAAAAAACCTTTCAATCTGAAAATGTTCTGATTCCTCAGTTTCACGTGTAACACTGCTGAGATGAGGGAAATGCCGTCTTTTTTAATCGCAAAACAGAAAACTTCGCCTGGAGTAACAGTGGATCATGCATTTGGTGAGGGCTTTCCATGTGCGAGCTAAATGTGGACACAATGTGGCTATTTTACCTCACAACTGGAGACAGGCACAGCCCTTCTCTTTAAGTGCTTTCCTACAAACAGGTAATTTTCTACTACAATTAGTCCCGTCAAATAAGACAATCTTCTGTCTCTCTACTATCAGGCTATGCATCGTCATACATTTTTAATTTCTCCACGTGTAAAGTTTCCCAAACGGGTAAAATGATGGACACCAAGCCTTTTTGTGCGTATGGAAGGGAGTGGGGAGGGTGGAAAATAACAAAATAAAAACAAATCAGGCATCTTCCTAGGATGAAATGCACCAGATGGCACTTCATGCTTCTAATATTAAGCCTTAACTTGCATTTCCAAATTTTCTCTCCACCCTGGGTCCTCATCCATCTAACCCATATCAGAAAACACTGGCAAGGACAGAAAGCATTTTCTCCACTGCCCTGGCCTGGCTCAGACATCCCTCTGCTGGCCTAGATAAACTGGACCACGTGAGTTCAGTTTTTATTTCATGAGGTGGACAGTATTTAAAATTTCTGAATCGGCAATCGTCTCACCTGACTGTAAGTAGAAGTAAGAGCAGCTGACTTCACTTACGTGAGTATTGATTATGGAAGTGGTTCTCAGAGTGGTCCCAGGCCAGTAGCACCAGCATGATCCGGGAACATGTTAGACATGTAAACCATCAGGTCCCAGCCCAAGCTATCGACACTTGCCTCCAAAACTCTGGTGGAAGTGGACCCAGCACAAGCGCTTTAACAAGCCTCCAGGTGATTCTAATATGTGCTGAAATCTGAGAACCATCAATGTAGGCTGATAAACCTCCAAGGTCACGGGATTGCCCTGCTAGGCTAACGTGTGTTTCCCAATTCTATGTAATTATAATGGCGCCATACCAACAGCACTTACCCTGGTAAGTGCTGCCAACTGGCAAAGGCCTCAAACACTAAACTTCCTCAGGGCCCTCCTACTTAGTTGGGCAAATTACTTGTACTCCACACTCATGTCTAAAAGGGGATAATAATAACAGCCATCTTACAGGACGGTCACAAGAGTCCAGGGCTTACATAGGGTCTGGCACACAGTTAATCTTCAACAAGTATGAACCCCTGTAATTACTACACCTTTGCTAAAAGGTTTAATCAAAATAGGAATACAGCAAAATAAAACCTGCTTCCAGCATGCTAATGTGAAACAGGAAAAGATGAACATCGCATCTCCTTATAGGACATCAACTACACCCCAGCGACTCAGTGAGTGAGAGACTAACATCACCCTGAACTCTCACCTTTTTCCAATGGACTTTCCTTCAAAACTACCCTTCTAACTTCCTCCTTTTTTCTCTATAAAATAGCATTCCTCTCCTTTACCTGTTGGACTTGCCTATGATTTTTGCCATGGCTTGCTTGTCCTGAACTGCAAGTCTCTGCTATTCCCAAGGGACTTCCCTGGTGGCTCAGACGGTATAGAATCTATCTGCCTGCAATGCAGGAGGCCCAGGTTCAATCACCTGCCTGAGGACATTCAGGACCAAGAGACAGCACCTGAGAGACAGTGCCTGGCTTCACAGTCTATCATGCATTTACTTGCTCAGCCTACAACGTAAGTTCCCACTATATGCCCGGCAATCTGCAGGGGGGAAAAAAAAAATTCTCTCTACAGGACTGTGCCTCCAGCAGTCTTTCTGGACATCCAACAACTCTGGAGCATAAGGCCTCACACACCTCAAGGGAGACACGAGAGGAAGACAATGAATATTAGCAACAGTAGTCGTAAGAACAGCATTTATACTGTGATGACCTTCTGCCAGGAACTAAGCACCTGACAAAGGTTTACTTACGGTCCTCAACCTCTGAGGTACCTGCTGTTATGAGACCCACCAGTGAGGGTTAGGGAAACTGAGGCATGGAAGGCCTGCATAGCTTGCCTAAGGTTCCACAGCTCCTAGATAGTAAGGCCAAGACTTAAGCCCAGGAACAGTGCTCTTAACCTCTATATTAAATGACAGAGAGCTATTAGTTACCTAGGCAATACTAGTCACTTATCACTGATTCCAAAGCAATGACTTTTAAGTCAAAATTCAGGCACAAAATCTACTGTCATATCGTTCAATACCAGGCTCCCGAAATCTTGGACAGAAATGCTAATTACACTTTGTTTCTCAGGCCCCTTCACTACCCTGTAATCTAATTCTACTCAAGTCAAGTCAAAACTCTTCCAGACTGGACAGCTACATGCAAAAGAATGAAATTAGAACATACACTGAAGTTATATACAAAAGTAACCTCAAAATGAACTTAAGACCTAAATGTAAATAAAACTCCTAGAGGGGAACATAGACAGAACACTCTTTCACATAAATCACAGCAATATCCATTTTTGGATCTGTCTCCTAGAATAATAGAAATAAAAACAAAAATAAACAACTGGAATTTAATTAAATTTATAAGCTTTTGCACAGCAAAGGAAACCATAAACAAAATGAAAAGACAACATACAGGTTGCTGCTGCTGTTGCTAAGTCGCTTCAGTCGTGTCCGACTCTGTGCGACCCCATAGACGGCAGCCCACCAAGCTCCCCCGTCCCTGGGATTCTCTAGGCAAGAACACTGGAGTGGGTTGCCATTTCCTTCCCCAATGCATGAAAGTGAAAAAATAAAGTGAAGTCGCTCAGTTGTGTCCGACTCCTAGCGACCCCATGGACTGTAGCCCACCAGGCTCCTCCGTCCATGGGATTTTCCAGGCAAGAGTACTGGAGTGGGTTGCCATTGCCTTCTCTGAACCTACAAGCTAGGAGAAAAATATTTGCAAACAATGTTACCGACAAGGGCTTAATTTCCAAAATATACAAACAGCTCATACAGCTTAATAGCAAAAAAAAAAAAAAACTCCCTATCAAAACAGGCAGAAGACCTAAATAAACATTTCTCCAAAGAAGAGATATAGATGGCCAACAGGCATGTGAAAAGATGCTCAACATTGCTAACTATTAAAGCAATGAAAATCAAAACTACAATAAGGTATCACCTCACACCAATCATTAAAAAGTCTACAGGTAACAGATGCTGGAGAGGGTGCAGAAAAAAGGAATCCTCCTACACTGCTGGTGGGAATGTAAATTGATACAGCGACTATGGACTACAGTATGGAGATTCCTTAAGAAAGTAAAAACAGAGTTATTATATGATCCTGAGATCCTAATCCTGAGCAAATATCTGGCATATCCTGGACATACATATATATCATATATATCTAATTTGAAAAGATATATGCACTCCAATGTTCATCATAGCACTATTTACAACAGCCAAGATATGGAAGCAAGCTAAATGTTCACTGAGAGGTAAGTGGATAAAGAAGATGTGGTGTGTACATATATACACCATATATATATATACACATACATATATATAAAGTCAGCCGTAAAAAAGAATGAAATAATGCCATTTGCAGCAACATGGAGGACATAGGGACTTCCCCAGTGGCTCAGCAGTAAAGAATCCACCTGCAATGCAGGAGACCCGGGTTTGATCCCTGGGTCAGGAAGGTCCCCAGAAGGAGGGCATGGCAACCCATTCCGGTACTCTTGCTTAGAGAATTCCATGGACAGAGGAGCCTGCCAGGCTATAATCCATGGAGTCGCAAAGAGTCGGGCATGATGAAGCAACTGAGCACACACACACACACACACAGATGGACCTAGACATGTTGTGAGCTAAGTCAGATATTTGTCTTATGTGAGGTAAGACAAATATCATGTAACATCAATTACATGTGGAATCTGAAAAAATGACACAAAAGAACTTACTTACAAAACAGAAATAGACTCACAGATATAGATACAAACGCATGGTTACCAGAGGGGGTAGCAGGAGGGGGACGGGTGGGGAGGTGGGTGACAAATTAGGAGTTTGGGATTAACATACACACATTACTATATATAAAGTAGGTAAACAAAGATGTTCTGTTTAGCACAGAAAGCTATATATAGTATAACAACATATAATGGAAAAGAATCTGAAAAAGAATACATGTATGTGTATGTGTAAAATTTAATCTCTTTGCTGTACACTTGAAACTAACACAACATTGTAAATTAACTATACTTAAATTTAAAAGACTCTTGCTCTTTGGAAGAAAAGTTATGACCAACCTGCTGCTGCTGCTGCTAAGTCGCTTCAGTCGTGTTCGACTCTGTGCAACCCCACAGACGGCAGCCCAGCAGGCTCCTCTGTCCCTGGGATTCTCCAAGCAAGAATACTGGAGTGGGTTGCCATTTCCTTCTCCAATGCATGAAAGTGAAAATGAAAGTGAAGTCACTCAGTCGTGCCTGACTCTTAGCGACCCCATGGACTGCAGCCTACCAGGCTGCTCCATCCATGGGATTTTCCAGGCCAACCTAGACAGCATATTAAAAAGCAGAGACATTACTTTGCCAACAAAGGTCCATCTAGTCAAGGCTATGGTTTTTCCAGTAGTCATGTATGGATGTGAGAGTTGGACTATAAAGAAAGCTGAGCACAAAACAATTGATGCTTTTGAACTGTGGTGTTGGAGAAGACTCTTGAAAAGAGTCCTTTGGACTGCAAGGAGATCCAACCAGTCCAACCTAAAGGAGATCAGTCCTGGGTGTTCATTGAAGGGACTGATGTTGAAGCTGAAACTCCAATACTTTGGCCAGCTGATGCGAAGAGCTGATTCATTTGAAAAGACCCTGATGCTGGGAAAGATTGAGGGCAGGAGGAGAAGGGGACGACAGAGGATGAGATGGTTGGATGGCACCACCAACTCAATGGACATGGGTTTGGGTAGACTCTAGGAGTTGGTGATGGACAGGGAGGCCTGGCATGCTGTGGTTCATGGGGTTGCAAAGAGTCGGACACGACTGAGCAACTAAACTGAACTGAACCGAAATTTTAAAAATTAATAAAAAACCACTCCTCACCGAGCAGCATTTCTCCCTACTCCTTACTCCCCTGGCACCATACCACTTAACCTTGATTATAAGCCATCTGCCACATAGAGTTCCTTAATTGTTTCTTTCTTTTTTTTTTTTAAGATTTTTGATATGGACCATTTGTAAAGTCTTTATTGAATTTGTTACAACATTGCTTCTGTTTTATGTTTTGGTTTTTTAGCCACAAGGCATGTAAGATCTTGGCTCCCAGACCACGGATCAAATCGCCATCTCTGTGCAGGAAGGCAAAGCCCCAAGCACTGGACCAACAGGGAAGCCCCTGACTGTGTCGTATATATTGGTCTTTCTTCCCCAGCCACGACGGGGTAGAAGCATGGACTTACATGAGTAGACTTGGGGAGCGTTACACAGTTAATCAGTAGGCTTGTTCACTTTGCTTTTCTGACACTTCTTTATTATCAGTCCCTAAGAAGTAGAAGTATGAAGTCTGTTCTATTTAAAGTGAGCACTAGGGGAGGTATTGGGCTTCCCTGGTGGCTCAGCTGGTAAAGAATCCGCCAGCAATGCGGGAGACCTGGGTTCGGTCCCTGGGTTGGGAAGATCCCCTGGAGAAGGAAAAGGCTACCCACTCTAGTATTCTGGCCTGGAGAATTCCATGGGCTGTAAGTATAGTCTATGGGGTCACAAAGAGTCAGACACGACTGAGCGACTTTCACTCACAGGAGGTATATGACACCTACATTCACTAACCAGCAAATGTTTCAAAGTTGTACTCCCTGCCTCTCCTACATTATCTCATTTAAAGCCCTCAGCGGCTCAGCAGCCTTGGGGAGGAGGCTGCAGGCATCCAGCCTGAGGAAGGAGAAACCTGGGGCCACCAAAGGAGAGAACTTGCCCAGTGTCACTTAAGGCAAGTGAATGGAGAATGGAGATTGAAACAAGATCTGTCTCCCAAGCCCATACACTCTGCCTTCCTCTAAAGTTCAGACTAAGTCCAGGTTCAAATTCTCCTCAAAACAATACATTACTTTTGTTTTAAAACAAAATCTTACGATAGAGAAAATTTAAGCTCAATTGAATGTCATTAGAAAAAGATGGGACCACTATGTTCATGGACAGCATTACAACTAGGGAGGAAGAGGTGTCGATTCTCCCCCATGTTAGACTATACATTCAATGCAATGCCACTGCATTTCTAAGACGTTGTTAAGAATTTGATAAGCATTCCAAAATGTATATGAAAGAGGAAAGGTCCACAAATAAATAAGCTCTGAAATGCAAGACACTGCAGAGCTATAATAATAAAAATAATCTGGCACAGAAATAGACAGATGACTGGGACAGAATAGAGAACTTAAACCCTGTGAAGAATCTCAAAATCTGAAAATGCAAACGAACCTGTTTGTGGCAGAAAGCAAACCAGTGGTGGCCTCCTGAGTCTGGAGACAAAAGTGAGAGGAAAGGCAAATGAGAAGTTTTAGTGTGAGGGCAATGGTCTGGATCTTGATTGTGGTGGTTTCAGAGGTACACATCCTGTCAAAATTCATCAAACTGGGGGCTTCCCTAGAGCCTCAGATGGTAAAGAATCTGCCTGCAGTGCAGGAGACCCTGGTTCGATCCCTGGGTCAGGAAGATCCCCTAGAGAAGGGAATGGCTACCCTCTCCAGTATTCTTGCCTGGAGAATTCCATGGACAGAGTAGCATGGGGGATTACAGTCCACCAGGTCACAAAGAGTTGGACACCTCTGAGCAACTAACACTTTCACTTTCTGGTGGTCCAGTGGTTAAGACTCCATGCTTCTACTGCAGAGGGTGCAGGTTCAACCCCTTGTTGAGGAAGTTCCACGTAGCATGAGATGTGGCCAAGGCCAAAAAAAAAAAAAAAAAAAAAAAAAAACCATTAGATTGTACACTTTAAATATACAAGTGAAGTTTACCAATCATAGATTATAAATCAATAAAGTAGAAGAAAATAAACATAAGGGAATCTGATGAATGATAGAGGCAGTTCCACATTTATCCCTAAAATACTAGGGATATAGTTTAATGATTTGGGGGAAACTGGCTCACAAAATGGAGAAGGCGACGGCACCCCACTCCAGTACTCTTGCCTGGAAAATTCCATGGACGGAGCAGCCTGGTGGACTGCAGTCCATGGGGTAGGGAAGAGTCGGACATGACTGAGCAACTTCACTTTCACTTTTCACTTTCATGCATTGGAGAAGGAAATGGCAACCCACTCCAGTTTTTCTTGCCTGGAGAATCCCACGGACGGGGGAGCCTGGTGGGCTGCCATCTATGGGGTCACACAGAGTCGGACACGACTGAAGTGACTTAGCAGTAGCAGGCTCACAAAATGGAAAGGAAAAAAATAACACCGAATTCCTTACTTATACCATGTATTAAGACAAACCTCAAACAGATCACAGCCGTCATTGTGAAGGTAAAAGTAGGCAGTTGATAAAAGAAACTACAGAATATATTTGTAACTTGGAGTAAGGAAGAACATCTTAAGATTCTTACTGTGAAAAAGGCAAAAAGTAATGGCATTGGGCTGTATCAAAATTTTAAATTTCTGAAATTACCACTGAAATTGTCAAGAAGCAACAGCTAGAACTAGACATGGAACAACAGACTGGTTCCAAATTGGGAAAGGAGTACGTCAAGGCTGTATGTTGTCACCCTCCTTATTTAACTTCTATGTGGAGCGCATCATGCAAAATGCCGACTGGATGAAGCACAAGCTGGGATCAAGATTGCAGGGAGAAATATCAATAACATCAGATATGCAGATGACACAACCCTTATAGCAGAAAGCAAAGAGGAACTAAAGAGCCTCTTGATGAAAGTGAAAAAGGAGAGTGAAAAAGCTGGCTTAAAACTCAACATTCAAAAAACTAAGATCGTGGCATTCAATCCCATCAATTCATGGCAAATAGATGGGGAAACAATGGAAACAGTGACAGACTTTATTTTCTTGGGCTCCAAATCACTGCAAATGGTGACTGCAGCCATAAGATTAAAAGACGCTTGCACCTTGGAAGAAAAGCTATGACAAACCTAAACAGTGTATTAAAAAGCAGAGACATTTCTGACAAATTCTGTCTAGTCAAAGATATGGTTTTTCCAGTAGTCATGTATGGATGTGAGAGCTGGACTATAAAGAAAGCTGAGTGCTGAATAATTGATGCTTTTGAACCGTGGTATTGGAGAAGATTCTTGAGAGTCCCTTGGACTAAAAGGAGATCAAACCAGTCAATCCTAAAGGAAATCAGTCCTGAATATTCATGGGAAAAACTGATGCCAAAGCTGAAACTCCAATACTTTGGCCACCTGATGTGAAGAACTGACTCATTGGAAAAGACCCTGGTGCTGGGAAAGATTGAAGGCAAGAGGAGAAGGGGACAACAGAGGATGAGATGGTTGGATGGTATCACCGACTCGATAGACATGAGTTTGAGCAAGCTCTGAGAGTTGCTGATAGACAGGGAAGCCTGGCGTGCTGCAGTCCGTGGGGTGGCAAAGGGTCGGACACAACTGAGCAAGTGAACTGAACAGAACCATTGACAATCTCATTCTGCCTTTAGATGACAGAAGGAAATTAATATCCAAAATATGTAAGACATCTGCAAATCAACACATTAGAAAAACAGACTAAAGTCAAAGAAATTGTAAAAACTAACAAATACATTAAAAGGTGCTTAAATTCATTAAGAAATTACCTAAATTCACATTACAACAATAAGGAGCCACTTTATAGCCATCAAGTACTGAAAAAATTAGAAAGATGGTTAATACCAACCACTAGAGAGGATGTGGTGAATCAGGAATCCGTCATGCACTGCGGTGAGAGTGTCAGCCAATCCAGCCACACTGGAGACTAACTTGGCAGTATTTAGTAAAAATCGGGGTTTGTTCTCTTTAACCCAGCATTCCCACTCCTGGGTACATACACTTAGAGCAGTGGTCTTCAAACTTTCCTAGGCAACAGTCTCCAAGCTTGTTCGTTGTTCAGCCACTAAGTCGAGCCTGACTCTCTGAGATCCCATGGACTGCAGCACACCCAAGACTTGCCCTAAAACACAAACTGATGGTCTCTGTCCCCAGGGTTTCTGATTCAAGAGGTCTAGGTTAGATCCTGATTGTATCTTCCCAGGTGAGGCTGATGCTGCTGAGTGTGGACCACTGTAAGAACCACTGCCCTAGAGATAGTCTCACAGGTATCATTAAGAGATGCTCCAGGATATTCCTTCATCACAGCTTTGCTCATGGTAGCAGGAATGGAGGTGAACTAAGTGTACATAATTAGAAAAATGGTGAGATTAGTGGGTATATAGCAGGCCAGCCATACCATACTGGATAAACCTATGCCAACCACAGGTAGCAAATACATTGCTGAATGAAATTCTTCCAACTTTTATGAATGTCTGAAAATTTCCATAATAAAAGTTTTAATATTGAATGGAAAAGCAACTGAATGAAACTATAGCAGCACAGCACTATTTACCTAAACTAAAAACATGCACACAACACCTTTGACAAGGATACAGACATACCCCAGAACACCCAACGCGAGAGGAAGTTCCTCTGACAAAGAGGGAATGAGACTGGGAAAGAAGGAAAAATACAAAACAAGAAAGGGGCTTTGTACAGGGAGATCTGGTGCCCCAAATTGAGGAACGTTAACTCAACCCCAGCACCAGAAAGTCTAAAAGGTGAAAACCACTTCAGTTACATCTACATTTAACGTTTGCTTCAGTGAACGCCCCCAGCAGCTTTGCGGGTTAAGCGGGACAGATCAGCTTGCTGTGGAAAGAGAGAAGGGGAATCTTTCTGAAATACATGATTAGGGTGACTTCAGATCCCCCAAATTCAACCTGCTACTGAGCCCTGTGTGACATATTGGTTTTAAAAACAAGTTGGGATGCTTAGCTTTTGGCAAAAGATACATGTGTCTACATCTGTGTCTGTGTCTCTTGTCACTACGTGTGTGCATGTGTGGGTCTGTGAATTTGTCTGAGGCCATGTGTGTGTGGTGTGTTTACTGGCGGAGGGAAGAATACTAGAGAGGGCAGCAGAGCACTCCAGCACAGACTGAGCCACACACACTGGTAAGATACTTGATTCTGCTTTACTGAAACCAGAAGTCATAGTTACAAAACCAAGCCATCTCCCTGACCCCACTCACTGTTCTCTTCCCCTTTCTTCATCCGCACCTCCCCCACATCCAGTGCTGCTTCCCAACTCCCCTGTCTAAATGGGCTGATACGAAATATGGTCCTCTGGCAATTGGGTAGCTTATTAAAGTGGCATATTTTACAGTCAAAATTCGTGGGATGTGGTTCAGTTCAGTTGCTCAGTCGTGTCTGACTCTTTGCAACCCCATGGACTGCAGCCAGACTTCCCTGTCCATCACCAACTCCTGGGATGGGATGTGGTAAGAGAGGATAAGTGACCATTGATATTCCCTACCAAGAGCCTTAACAGAAAGTCCAAAATCTTTAAGACTGGGCATATTTTAACAGTCCTTCCAGAAGAGATTGCTGTGGCTACAGAGACGATCCAAAAAAGGCAAAGAAAGAGCCAACTATAATCTGTCACATCCCCTTCCCCAGCATCCCCCACCAACTCCACCATTCCCCATTTTTCCAAGGACCATCGAACAATTATCATATGAAGTGGTGGGAAAGTGTATGGGACAATTAAAAAATAAAGGCCATTGTTAATAGAATTTATGTGAGAAAATGCAGCAGCTTTAAGTCAGCAAGTCCATGCCAGGAAAGTATGTCTTTAGATGAAGAAGAAACAGCTTAACAACTGGAGGAAGGAACAGAATAGCAAAGGCAAAACACAGAAAGAACTGGACAAACACTCCAGCCGCCCTCAAAGACAGGGCCAACGATCCCCCGTGCAAATAAGCGAGAATTTTTATTTTCCAAACACTGTTTTGTCTTTTCTATGCCAGCACTTTTCATTGATAATGTGATAATAAATGCTTAGGAACTCTACAGTTGTCCTGAAACGTTTTGTACAAAATGAAGTTTTGTAAATAAAGCATTTTGATATGCAATTAGACCACTTTCTAGGTTTAAAAAAAAAAAAAAAATATATATATATATAACGGTTATATGTAGGAGTCTTCAAGATTTTCATGAGATAAGTTAGCAAAACACGCCTGCCTGTTTTTTCAGCTGACCTGAAGGATGTGTCACAATTTGAAAATTAAGGGGCCTCACCTGGAAAAAGTAAAAGGGTTGAGGCTTCAAGCTAAAATTGAATGTCTAAGGTCAACATAAGCAATTCTGACATTTGAAAACATACAAAGTTCTTTAGGTGTCAAAACTTACCAACAAGCTTTTATTATGAAAAATTCTTTAAATTTCAGTCGAATAAACATTTATTGAGTTAGGCACTGTGCAAAATGCTAGAGATCCTCCAATGATTAAGACACTTTTAATAATTGTGTCCTTTTAATGTCAATTTATCTATTCCTTTAATTAATTTTTTCATGCTTTCTGCTATTTGAAATAGCTCACTACCAGCAATGAAGAGTTGCAGGAATAGACCCTACTATTTAACTAAAAATGTAAATTCCTAATCTCTGAAGCAGAAACAGAAGGAACAGACTATTTCTCTGCTTTACATATTGCTTTTTCTGCACATTAACTAATAAACTGTGAGTGGTGGCAGCTGCCACTTCCTGCTATTCAGAGGGTAACAGAACTGGAGAGGTTCAAAAACATGCTACACATTTTAAGAGAGGCGGGGAAGGAACCCAAAAGACCAGGGCCTCCTGTCATACACAAAAAGCAAGATAAGGAAAGTCAGTTGCTACAGGCAGAAGTCTCCTGGAGATTCCCCAGAAGCTGGCGCTTCTGACAGCAGGCACAAGCAGCTGCCGCTGGCTTGCTTGGCCAAGGTATGGCTTCAGGGCTGGAAAGTTGCCACCTGCTGAATCACTAAACATCCCTGGGCTTCCCTTGGAGCACTGACCAGACAGGGACCCATCCCCCGCCCGGCTTCTCCCGTCAACACCTTACTCCCCGAACCAATGAAACGCCCAGCCCTCTCCCCTTCCGCACCAGCCAAAACAGCCAACCAACCTCGCTCCGTCTGGGCAGCCCTAGGCAACTCCCACCGCTGCTACGTCACTAGTCCCACTCCTCTCTTTCTGCCCGCTCGGTCCCCAGCTCCCTGAATGTTCAACCCCCGGTGCCTGGAAGCGTGGGGAGTTCACAGCACACCATGATAGGCACCTGCCACTTCCACACCCAGGGAGCCAACCCCAAAACACCCCCAAGTCTGCACGGAAAATAACCTGCAAGCAAAATAACCTGTCCAAACAGCTCTGAAGGCCCGGGAAGGTAAATGTCAACGGAGCTAAAATAGTAAGCAGGCCCCATAACACAGAAAATAAACTTCCTTTTCAGAAAAGCAGCCTTCACTCTTCGTGTCGTAAGAGTGTACCGCTGAAGTCGCTACTGTCTGAAGGTGAAATGAAACATCTGAGAAGCTCCTGCAAGGATTCTCTTCACTCCCTCCACCCCTGGCAAGCCTCATCCCGAATTTTACTCGAAGCTCCGGAGACGGAAACAAGCTTTAACAAGAAGCCTCCAGTGTGTATCCGATAGTGGACCAGGACACCGTACCAGACCCACCAGAGGAAGCAGAAAACCCGAGCCTGGGCTAAGAAGGTGGGAGAAACAGCCCTGCTGTCGCTGCTCTGCCCTTGACAAGTCGCCTCGGAATCGCGGAGACCCCTCATTCACGGGAAAAGCCGCGTCCTGGAAAGAATGTCCAGCTCCAGGCTGGCTGATGGCTCCTCCAAGGCCTTACCCCTAAGCACCCTCAAGCGTGGGGGGCAGCCCCGCCGGGTGTCAGAGCCGCCCCCAAACCTGGAGGCTGGCTCAGCGAAAGGGGTCCCACCTGTTATGTTGTCCACCGACATCGAGCGGGGGAGGGGGGGCGGGGAGGTACCCCGAAACTCAGAGTGCCTGGCCGGCTGCGATCGGACCCAGAGGTACCAACTGTCACGCCGCCACCAGGTGGGGGTAGGGCCGTGATTTGGGGTCGGATCTGCGGGTCTCCCGACACCCGCCCGCCACTGTCCGAAGGTTCTTCGGCCCCGCTACAGTCCGCTCGCCCCAAACCGACACTAGGCAGCCTTCCAGTCCGCACGCAGGACCTCTGAAAAGGTGCCCGCTGACGCCCCCGCCTTTCTCCCCGCCCCAACTAGGTCCAGGAGCCCCGCAGGCGGCCCGCCCCCTCATCGCCCCGAGAACAGCTGCGGGACCGCCCCCCCCCCGCACCCCCCGAGCGGCGGCGCGGGGGGAGTGCCAGCCAGGTACGCGCCAGGCACTGAGCGGGCTGCGCTCACGCCCCCTCGCCCCGGGGTTGCCGGCACACCTTTCCTGGCGTCAGGCCAGGCCCCGGAGGTGGGTGTCCGATCTGCTCCCCAGCGATCGGCTCTCTCCCGCCGCCCGACTCACTTGCACCGGAGTCGCGGCAGCCGCCGGAATTCCGCTCGCCGAGCCCCCAGCCGCGGAATGAAATCCGGGGCAGGGCAGCGTTGGAGCTCCGTACCCGGATTGCGCTCTCTGTCCGGCTCGCCGGGCGCTAGGAAAGAGCAGCCTTCCCTGGCCGGCCCTTCCCGCTCCCGTGCTGCCCCTCGCTGCCGCCGCCGCCGCTGCCCCGGCCGCTGCCTAGCTGGTGCGAACGCTTCCGACTAGCCACCGCGAGCCTCCCCGGCTGCCGAGCATGCCCAGTCCGCTGCCCGAGCCGGCCCAGCTGCCGGCGCTACGCAAATCCGCTCCTCCGGGTGTTCGCGGCAGCTGGGAGGGCGGGGCGGACGGGCGGGGTCTGCAGGGAGCTCGTCCCCGGACCCAGAGGGACCCCGGCCAGATCGCGCACCTAGGGGCATGCGAGGCTTGGCACCGTTATTTCATTTTCGTAGCTGAAAGCTCGGGAGGCGGCCGTTTTCTCCACCGAGGAGAGAGGCCCTGCTTGCACATTTTTCGGGGGCCGTTTAGTGAGGCCGGACGGAAGCCAGGTTTTACGGTTGGGGACAGTATTCCACTTGGGGCAAAACCAGAGTGTTGAAGAGCTGGAGCTGGTCAGAACAGAGAACGCAAACTCGGCCTTCTGGAGACCCTGTTCGCAGGCACGAGTTTGCCGGCTGACCGAGAATTCTCTTTCCCACGGAGCCTAGGAGTACAGCACTTGGAATTAACTCGTGATTGATCATATACAAACAAACAAAATTTAAATGGCGGACCTCAGACTCTACGGTTCATTTTCAAACCTCTATTCACAGACTCCCACCCCAAAAACAGGGAGCGAAGGCGAGCAAGGCCTGGAGTACCTTCAGTTGGAGGGGGGAGACTCGGGCCCGCCCCTCGCCCCTTCCCGGTCCCACCTCCTGCCGACCCGACGGAGCTGCGGGAAAAAGCTGGAGAGCCGGCGCACTCGGGCCGGAGCATTGCGCATGCCCAGTGGCCGGATCTGATGCAGGTCGCTCGAAGGAAGGTTTTTTTCGGCTGCCAGAGCCGGACCCCTGCGCCCGGGAAGCGGACGCCCGGGCGAGCTCTCGGCTTTCTGCAGTGGGATCCTCCCTTCCTGTCTGTACCGCTCGGTACCCGGGTGGCGGAGAGGCAGCCTAGGGCTACGCGTCCCGCGGGGTCCGGGACTCGGCGAGCGGGGGAGGGGGCGTGCGGCGGTGTCGCCGTGACACGTGACTGTCCGCGGCGCTCCGGGCAGCCATCTTCCGCTGGGCCCTTGGTCGGTGGGCAATCGGGACGGACCGGAGAGTTGGCAGAATGGGAGCAGGGAGCTCGGCTCCCCGCCACGCCCTCACGCCGGGCTCCAGCTTCTGCTCCGCACCTGCCTCCGCCCCGGCCGAGGGCGCTGGAATCCGGCCTCTGGCCCTAGGTTTCTGAGAGGACAGGCTCCCGCGAGGGCTAAAAACAAACGGCTGCGAAATCGAGAGGGCAGGATTCCGGGGGTGCATGGCCCGTGCTTTTTCCCAGAGGCGCAAGTTGGAGAAAGGGGCCCCCTTCTGTAAGGCAGTGACGCCGTTGCTCCAGCTGCTTCCCTGTTCTGATCTGTTCCCTGCGGAGATGTGGTCGGTCGGCAGGAACATCTGGACAGAGGCCATCGCTCTCCCTGAGATGTAATATCCCCGGGCCCCGGCCAGTGCACAGCTGGAATAATGATGCTAATAGTGAACCTTTATTGATGTCCTGCCACGAACCACTTGGGGGTCCCTGTGGCCTTAGGACCAGATGAATCGCCATCACCCGAGAATTGTTTAGAAATGCGAAATGCTAGACCTCCAGCATTTTGAATCAGAAACACTACTGGGGGAGAGGGGGTATCCTGCCACCTCAGTAAGCCCTCCAGCTGGTTCTAGTGAACATTATACTTATTTATTTCAACTAAATTTTAGGGCTCCTCACTTTATAAACGAGGAATTAAAATTTTGCCCCAGAAGAGGGTGAACTGGTCGGACAGTGTGACCCAGTGCCGACGTTTAGTCGCACCCTTCACTGGCTGCTTCACTGTTACGTCACTACACTGCTCTTTCAGGGAGATTTTAAAAAGTACATTTGTCACGTAGGAGTTTAAAATTAAAACTGCAATTCAGTTCAGCAACATATTTTGAGTGTACAGAGGGCAAAGCTCTTTGAGTCATAGTAGCCCTACTGAATATTTTCATCAGTTTGCACCAAAGAAGTGCAAGAAAGGCTTGCTTTCTTGTGATGTAAATTTTTTCAAACTGAGGAAGTGCCAGAAAACTGCTGGCTGCTTTCTCTGAAGTGCTGTTTATGCAGAATGGCCAGACTTTGGACTTCTAGAAAATACCATTCAAGGAAGCAGATGGTATTGACATGTGTCAAGGAGTCTTTCAGTTCAGTTCAGTTCAGTTCAGTCGCTCAGTTGTGTCCGACTCTTTGCTACCCCATGGACTGCAGCACGCTAGGCTTCCCTGTCCATCACCAACTCTGGGAGCTTACGAAAACTCAGGTCCATTTAGCTGATGATGCCATCCAACCATCTCATCATCTGTTGTCCCCTTCTCCTCCCGCCTTCAGTCTTTCCCAGCATCAGGGTCTTTTCCAGTGAGTCAGTTCTTCCCATCAGGTGGCCAAAGTATTGGAGTTTCAGCTTCAACATCAGTCTTTCCAATGAGTATTCAGGACTAATTTCCTTTAGGATGGACTAGTTGTATCTCCTTGCTGTCCACGGGACTCTCAAAAGTCTTCTCCAACACCACAGTTCAAAAGCATCGATTCTTCTGCACTCAGCCTTTTTCATAGTCCAACTCTCACATCCATACATGACCACTGGAAAAACCATAGCTTTGACTAGACAGACCTTTGTTGGCAAAGTAATGTCTCTGCTTTTTAATATGCTATCTAGGTTGGTCATAACTTTCCATCCAAGGAGTTCAGTTCAGTCGCTCAGTTGTGTCCGACTCTTTGCGACCCCATGAATCAAAGCACACCAGGCCTCCCTGTCCATCACTAACTCCCAGAGTTCACTCACACTCAGGTCCATCGAGTCAGTGATGCCATCCAACCATCTCATCCTCTGTTGTCCCCTTCTCCTCCTGCCCCCAATCCCTCCCAGCATCAGAGTCTTTTCCAATGAGTCAACTCTTCGCATGAGGTGGCCAAAGTACTGGAGTTTCAGCTTTAGCATCATTCCTTCCAAAGAAATCCCAGGGCTGATCTCCTTCAGAATGGACTGGTTGGATCTCCTTGCAGTCTAAGGGACTCTCAAGAGTCTTCTCCAACACCACAGTTCAAAAGCATCAATGCTTCAGCACTCAGCCTTCTTCACAGTCCAACTCTCACATCCATACATGACCACAGGAAAAACCATAGCCTTGACTAGATGGACCTTCATTGGCAAAGTAATGTCTCTGCTTTTGAATATGCTATCTAAGTTGGTCATAACTTTCCTTCCAAGGAGTAAGCGTCTTTTAATTTCATGGCTGCAGTCACCATCTGCAGTGATCTTGGAGCCCCAAAAAATAAAGTCTGACACTGTTTCCACTGTTTCCCCATCTATTTCCCACGAAGTGATGGGACCAGATGCCATGATCTTTGTTTTCTGAATGTTGAGCATTAAGCCAACTTTTTCACTCTCCTCTTTCACTTTCATCAAGAGGCTTTTTAGTTCCTCTTCACTTTCTGCCATAAGGGTGGTGTCATCTGCATATGTGAGGCTATTGATATTTCTCCCGGCAATCTTGATTCCAGCTTGTGCTTCTTCCAGCCCACCGTTTCTCAGGATGTACTCTGCATATAAGTTAAATAGGCAGGGTGACAGTATACAGCCTTGACCTACTCCTTTTCCTATTTGGAACCAGTCTGTGGTTCCATGTCCAGTTCTAACTGTTGCTTCCTGACCTGCATATAGGTTTCTCAAGAGGCAGGTCAGGTGGTCTGGTATTTCTGTCTCTTTCAGAATTTTCCACAGTTTATTGTGATCCACACAGTCAAAGGCTTTGGCATAGTCAATAATGCAGAAAGATATGTTTTTCTGGAAATCTCTTGCTTTTTCAATGATCCAATGGATGTTGGCAATTTGACCTCTGGTTCCTCTGCCTTTTCTAAAACCAGCTTCAACATCTGGAAGTTCATAGTTCACGTATTGCTGAAGCCTGGCTTGGAGATTTTGAGCATTACTTTACTAGCGTGTGAGATGAGTACAATTGTGCGGTGGTTTGAGCATTCTTTGGCACTGCCTTTCTTTGGGATTGGAATGAAAACTGACCTTTTCCAGTCCTGTGGCCACTGCTGAGTTTTCCAGATTTTCTAGTATATTGAGTGCAGCACTTTCACAGCATCATCTTTCAGGATTTGAAAGAGCTGAACTGGAATTCCATCACCTCCACTAGCTTTGTTCATAGTGATGCTTTCTAAGACCCGCTTGACTTCACATTCCAGCATGTCTGGCTCTAGGTGAGTGATCACACCATCGTGATTATCTGGATCATGAAGCCTTTTTGTACAGTTCTTCTGTGTATTCTTGCCACCTCTTCTTAATCTTCTGCTTCTGTTAGGTCCATACCATTTCTGTCCTTTATCGAGCCCATCTTTTCATGAAATATTCCCTTGGTATGTCTAATTTTCTTGAAGAGATCTCTCGTTTTTCCCATTTTGTTGCTTTCCTCTATTTCTTTGCATTGATCGCTGAGGAAGGCTTTCTTATCTCTCCTTGCTATTCTTTGGAACTCTTCATTCACATGCTTATATCTTTCCTTTTCTCCTTTGCTTTTCACTTCTTTTCACAGCTATTTGTAAGGCTTTCCCAGACAGCCTTTTGCTTTTTTGCATTTCTTTTCCATGGGGATGCTCTTGATCCCTGTCTCCTGTACAATGTCATGAACCTCCGTCCATAGTTCATCAGGCACTCTATCTATCAGATCTAGTCCCTTAAATCTATTTCTCACTTCCACTGTATAATCATAAAGGATTTGATTTAGGTCATACCTGAATGGTCTAGTGGTTTTCCCTACTTTTTTCAATTTCAGTCTGAATTTGGCAATAAGGAGTTCATGATCTGAGCCACAGTCAGCTCCCAGTCTTGTTTTTGCTGACTGTATAGAGCTTCTCCATTTTTGGCTGCAAAGAATATAATCAATCTGATTTCGGTGTTGACCATCTGGTGATGTCCATGTGGAGAGTCTTCTCTTGTGTTGTTGGAAGAGGGTGTTTGCTATGACCAGTGCGTTCTCTTGGCAAAACTGTATTAGCCTTTGCCCTGCTTCATTCCGTACTCCAAGGCCAAATTTGCCTGTTACTCCAGGTGTTTCTTGACTTCCTACTTTTGCATTCCAGTCCCCTATAATGAAAAGGACATCTTTTGGGGGTGTGAGTTCTAAAAGGTCTTGTAGGTCTTCATTGGATCGTTCAGCTTCTTCAGTGTTACTGGTTGGGGCATAGGCTTGGATTACTGTGATATTGAATGGTTTGCCTTGGAAACGAACAGAGATCATTCTGTCGTTTTTGAGATTGCGTCCAAGTACTGCATTTTGGACTCTTGTTGACCATGATGGCTACTCCATTTCTTCTAAGGGATTCCTGCCCACAGTAGTAGATACAATGGTCATCTGAGTTAAATTCACCTATTCCAGTCCATTTTAGTTCGCTAATTCCTAAAATGTTGACGTTCACTCTTGCCATCTCCTGTTTGACCACTTCCAATTTGCCTTGATTCATGGACCTGACATTACAGGTTCCTATGCAGTATTGCTCTTTACAGCATCGGACCTTGCTTCTATCACCAGTCACATCTAGAGCAAGCAATTCACTTGCCAGAACAGCTATTCTGAAGTAGGGGTTTAGTTCCTGATGAATTACTCCTTCTACATTTAGAAGATAACGTGGTGGTAGTGGTGGCGATTTAGTTGCTAAGTCGTGTCCTACCCTTGCGATCCCATGGACTGTAGCCTGCCAGGCTCCTCTTTCCATGGGATTCTCCAGGCAAGAATACTGGAGTGGGTTACCATTTCCTTCTACAGGGGGTCTTCCTGACCCAGGAATCAAACCTGGGTCTCCTGCATTGCAGGCAAATGATTTACCAACTGAGCAATGAGGGAAGCCCAGAAGGTAATGTATCTGATCAAAAATGCAGTGGTTTTATCCAGTTGACTGTTGACCTATAAGCAGAAGCTGTCACTCGCCAAACCATAGTCAAAGTTAATAGTATTAAAGAAGCAAGGAGGCTTCTGTGTGCCCGTGGCAATTTGTCTCAGTTGGAGAATCTAGAACCACAAAGTCTGAGGAGCAGAAACAAGACCTTGTAAGCTCTCTTAGGCCTTCAGAGGCCTTTTTCAA
This sequence comes from Bos mutus, assembly GCF_027580195.1. NCBI lineage: Eukaryota > Metazoa > Chordata > Mammalia > Artiodactyla > Bovidae > Bos > Bos mutus. The sequence continues at coordinate 42,267,610 of NC_091642.1, read as the reverse complement.
GGTCATCATCTGGCCAACCCACAGCCCAGTTTCCAAAACAAGTCTGATCAGATCAGAAGAACCAGATGCAGACAACAGGGCTGATTCCAAGTGTTTACCCCGAGGCTTGGATCTGGTAACCTCTGTCTGGGCCTTTTCCTATGCCTGTGGCTAGGATTCCTGGCTTCTATGACTGCTTGGGTTCTCTCCCTGGTCGGGCCTTCCCAGGTGGCTCAGAGGTTAAAGCATCTGCCTACAATGTGGGAGACCTAGGTTCCATCCCTGCGTCAGGAAGATCCCCTGGAGAAGGAAATGGCAACCCACTCCAGTATTCTTGCCTGGAGAATCCCATGGACGGAGGAGCATGGTGGGCTACAGTCCACAGTGTCGCAAAGAGTCAGACACGACTGAGCAACTTCACTTTCACTTTCTCTCCCTGGTCAACAAAAAGCTGGAATTTATTTGAAGACACTGAGGTGAATCAGGGATGCAGCTGAGGCTCAGAGATCAGAACCAGGAACTGGACTGTTGCCAGGAACCCAGGACGTCTCCCTCTGTTTCCTTTTCTGTTTCCCTCTGTTTATTCTCTCCCCTCACACTATGGGTTTTTCCATTTTTCTAAGTAGATAAGGTAGGAGAAGGCAATGGCACCCCCCTCCAGTACTCTTGCCTGGAAAATCCCATGGACGGAGGAGCCTGGTAGGCTGCAGTCTATGGGGTCGTGAAGTCGGACACTATCGAGCTACTTCACTTTCACTTTTTTCTTTCATGCATTGGAGAAGGAAATGGTAATGGAGAAATGCAAGGAAATGGCAAGGAAAATGCAATAGAGAACTCCAGTGTTCTTACCTAGAGAATCCCAGGGACAGGGGAGCCTGGTGGGCTTCCGTCTATGGGGTCGCACAGAGTCGGACACGACTGATGCAACTTAGCAGCAGCAGCAGCAGGTAGATAAGGTAGGAAATCCCGGGAGAAGGAAAACCAGGCATGGCTTTCTTGACATGCTGTGTGCTGTGTGCTTAGTCACTCAGTCATGTCTGACTTTTGTGACACCATGGACTGCAGCCCGCCAAGCTCCTTTGTCCATGGGATTTCCCAGACAAGAATGCTGGAGTGGGTTGCCCTTTCCTCAGGGGCTCTTCCTAAGATTGAACCCGGAGTCTCCTGCCTCTCCTGCATTGGCAGGCAGATTCTTTATCACTCTGTCACCTGGGAAGATACCTGGAATATGCAGGTATCCTTAACTTAAAACTTTCCCAATTTGCTGTTAGAGAGACATTGCTTTGGGAAAGATCCTTGGTGTTCTCCTTGCTGCAAGTAGTAAGTTGTTCCTTCTCCCTATCTTTGTCTTGTGTCTTTTGGTTCACCCCCCACCAAGAAGCAAACCCAGTTTTAGGGTAACACCTTCAGTTTACAAAGAAGGAAATGACCACTTGAGAGCTCCCAAATTTTTCTCTTCCAAAGAGTAGCAAGATTCATTCTACCCATATTCATTAGAATTGATGCTTTTGGTGCTGGAGAAGACTCGTGAGAGTCCTGTGGAGCACAAAATCAAACGAGTCAATCCTAAAGGAAATCAACCCTGAATATTCAGTAGAAGGACTGATGTTGAAGTTGAAGCTCCAGTAATTTGGCCACCTGATGTGAGGAGCAGACTCTTTGGAAAAGACCCTGAGGCTGGGAAGGATTGAAGGCAGGAGGAGAAGGGGACAACAGAGGATGAGATGGCTGGATGGCATCATCAACTCAATGGACATGAGTTTGAGCAAACTCCGGGAGATAGTGAAGGACAGGGAAGGATGATGTGCTGCAGTCCATGGGATCACAAAGAGTTGGACACAACTGAGCAACTGAACAACAACAACCCATATTCATTATCCCGTTTGTCTAGTTGAATCTTATTTCCCTTCCCCAGATTCCTACTGTCTGCTAGAACCAGTCTTACTAATATTTCAAAACCCATCTCCAAGTCTACCTTTTTCATAAAAGCTTCTCTCCCTTCCAGGACATAGAAATCGCCTATTTACACATTTTGGCATTTACTTAAGTTACATTGTGTCTTTAACAATTCTCTGTATGTTTCCTGCAGATAAGTCTTGAGTTACAGCTTACCTATTAAATAGCATATTGATGATATATACTTATTTTTAATCTTCCATAGTACCTAGCACAGGAGTTAGCATCAGGTAGGTAGCCCATGGTATTTCTTGAACTTTTACACTTTTCTCCTTTTTACTTTTCTGTTACTGCGTTTTTATTTAAAAAAGGTAAACCACTAGGCATGGCAATGTCCTTGCAGTATTGTTCTCTAATTAGCAACCACTCTTACTATCTGCTGTGTGCCTCTAAAAAGGATTTTGAAATTAGACATTTATGACTGGGCATTAACCAGGGTCTGATGAATCAGTACGATCAGCAGAATGCTACACTGACAGACACATCACAATTGCCAAGAGTTGTAATTCGCTCCCTATTTTTAAAATAGAGTGTAACTCCAGGCAAGGCTTGATTATCGCCTCTTAAAATGGGGATAATATAAACCACCTTCTCTTTGCTCCCCATGGGTTTCACAGAAGTTAATTAGGTCTTTAATATGAATACATTAACTGTCTTATAACTAATTAGCAGTAAACAGAATGAAAATATCAGACACTGTCAAGGTATTAAGAATGTTTATTGTTGTATTTAGCAATCATCGGCCTTCTAAAGATAATGATTACAGCAACAGCTGTAGTACAGAAAATGACTGTGTACTAGGTCAGTATCTCCTCCAACTATCATTTGTAAACAAGTCCTGAATGGCTAGAACTAATTGGAGGGTTGAGAATAAAATTCTCTCTCCCACACTAAGGGAGGGATTTACATAGTGGGATCACTTGGATTTCGGTGATTCTACCCAAACTCCTCAAAGGCTTCCAACCTAGGACAGGCTAGAGAGAACAGCAGCAATTGAGGACTGGCGCTTTTCCTGGAACCTCCACAGCGCCTCCTTTGCTCTGTAAAATGGTAAAGGAGCATATAAAAATTCTTCCATGATTGCCTTTATAGTACAGCAAATCGAGGACATTCTCTCTGCCAGACTGACACCTGAAAGACGTATCTGGAGTAACTTAACAAAAGGTTTGTTAAATACTGTGCACTGTGATCTAGACTAGGCTTTCTCAGCCTCGGCTCTGTGGACATTTTGGACAAGAAAATACTTTGCTGTGGGAGGCTGTCCAGTATATTGTAGAATATTTAGCAGTATCCCAGGCCTCAACCAACTAGAAGCCAGAAACGTCTCCAGACATTGCCAAATGTCCCCTGGGTAGGGGTGGAGGTCGGAATCACCCTCAGTTGGGAATCACTGATTTAGACGGTAACAAAAATGAAGTAACAGAAAAGAAAAATCTTGGGCTCTCAAGTTATCAAGCATCCTTCTTTGGTGTCACTCAGTAATTTTATATACTGTGTTTATACCTTAAGTATCCATATTGAATTAAATCAGCCAATGATTGTTCAGCTCTTGATGGACAAGTCTGAGGGTCGTTTCTGTGTATCCATAAATAGAAACGGATGGAATATGTTCTATTTCTCCAAAGCAGACACATATGTTATTCTCATCCTAATATCTGCCCCATGATCAAGATTCTCAATGAATGAAACATACTTATATCTTAAAATTATTCATCATTTATCTGAAATTCAAATTTAACTGAATGTCCTGGGGTATATATATATTTTTAATGGCTAAATCTGGCAACCTTATAGACTGAAAATTTATGCTTCTCCCTTGAGTTCTGGCTCCAGAAACTTTATAACTTGTCTTCGTGAAGAATAATAAAGACCAGTTATTGGAAGGAATTTTTAAAAAGAAGAAGAAGAAATGCTGGTAGAAAGAGGGACATAACTAAATTTAACTATGGTAAATTTCCTTTGAAAAATATTTGTTCTCTTACTGAAAATTGTGGCAACTTCTTAGAACCCACTCAAAGCCTAATGGGATTCACTGTGTAATTCATTTCAAAATGCTTCTAATGCTCATAGGGCACTTAGCATTTACCTGGCAAATGATGATGTTCTAATGTTCTTGTCCAGTGAGTCATCGTGTGAGAAGTCATGGAGTAGACTGAGACATAAGCCCCTCGTAATCTCCTAGGCAGGAAGAAGAGAAGCTCAGAGCAGTTTTACTTTTCCTTCAGCTCACCTTCCTAGTCACCTGGGAACCGATTAGAAATGCATAACCTTGGACCCTACCCCCAAACTACTGACGGAAATCCTAGGGATGAGTCCCAGCAATCAGGTGTTCAACAAGCCTTGCAGGCTATTCTGGTGCACATGCAGGTTTGAGAACCCTCGTTCTCAACCGTGAATGCAGAAGAGAAGCACCTGCTACCTGGAATCCACACCCAACAGATTCTGATTTAAGTGGTCTGATGTGCAATTCAGGCATCAAGATTTTTTAAAGCTCTCAGTGTGCACCACTGCTTTACAGTATTTAATTTCAAATGCCAAAGGGAAGAGAAGCTCTTGACATTGCAAATATAATGCTTTCTACTTCTGGGCCCAGGTCAACTTTACATAAAGGCAAAATGAGCAGGCGTTACATGTTTAATATGTGGTCTCTTCCTCAAAGCTCTAAATCCACTCTTTAAGGACCTCCTACAGTCAATTTGATACAACAGAAAGAGAGAAAAATAATTTCCTGATCCCCAAGTCCTGCCTAAATATTCATTAACCTCTTGGAGCCACATTCTCTTGTGTCTACACGAAGGATGATATTAACTCTCCACAGGGCTTTGAGTGTGATTGAAAGAGACCATGTAGATAAAAAAGGCAGAGGATCAATAATCACATCTGAACCAAAGGAGGCTTCATGGAAGGAGGAAATTTAAAAGGACAAAACTCAGTAAATTCACAAATTTCAATGTGTTTTTCTATAATAATTATTTACCTTATTTTCTCATTTTATATTCCCTCACTTTTTTGTGTGTCTCCCCTACTTCCCCAACCTAATCATTTTTCCTGTTTTCAGTGCAGATACTTTGGTGACCCATCTGTATTTTTGGTTGAGCTACTAAGAATGGTAGTTCTAAAGACTGAAAACAGTAGCTACACATCACTATTCCGAGAAGGCAGTGGCACCCCACTCCAGTACTCTTGCCTGGAAAATCCCATGGACGGAGAAGCCTGGTGGGCTGCAGTCCATGGGGTCGCTAAGAGTTGGACACGACTGAGCGACTTCACTTTCACTTTTCACTTTCATGCATTGGAGAAGGAAATGGCAACCCACTCCAGTATTCTTGCCTGGAGAATGCCAGGGAGAGAGGAGCCTGGTGGGCTGCCGTCTATGGGATCGCACAGAGTCGGACACGACTGAAGCGACTTAGCAGCACACACCACTATTATGCTCTATTATTCCTTGGGGCCAAAACAAAGTTAACATGACAATTGTGTGTGTGTGTGTGTGTGTGTGTGTGTGTGTGTTAAACACGATTGCCTGTTGGGCAAGCTAATCATTTTAAGCCCCTTATTCATCTCAAGATGGATGTAACAGGCTTCCCTATGAGCTAAAAACCCTCAGTGCGTTGGAGCTGCCCTGCCTGATTCAGTGCATGGTGCATATTCTACCATTAAATGGAATAGTTCTTTACAAGACTTCTTTTTAAATTATGTATTTGCTTTTCATTGTGCTGGGTCTTTGTCGCTGCGCATGAACTTTCTCTAATTGCGGTGAGCCGGGACTACTTTCTAGTTGCGGTGCGCAGGCTTCTCTTCGTGGTGGCTTCTCTTGTTGCAGAGGACGGGCTCTAGGAGCGAGAGCTTCAGTAGTGGCAGCACATGGGCTCAGTAGTTGTAGCTTGCGGGCCCTAGGGCGAGTGGGCTTCAGTAGGTGTGGCACGCAGGCTTCGGCGCTCTGTGGCATGTGGAATCTTCCCGGACCAGGGATCGAACCCCTATGCCCTGCACTGGCAGGCAGATTCCTATCCACTGTACCACAAGGGAAGTCCTTTACAAGGCCCTTAATATAGAACCTTGAGATGTATGGACATACTTCTGTTACCTGTTGCAACATGGGATGGTGGCCCCCTCCCACGGTACTGCTGAGGCTAACCATTCAAACACTCACCAAGTAGCCTTGGAGAGCTGGGCATGGTGTGCACCTAGAAAATGAACAAAGGAGAAGTTTCCAAGAAAACCTGATTGGCAAAAATGAAGTAACTCAGATGAGCCCTTGGCATGTACTCTAGCTAGCGTCTGCTGGATCACCCTTAGGGGCTACTGCAAATCTGAAGCAGAAATTCCTTCTGGGACATGTGTCATGAACCAGAAACCAGACACTGGAGCAGGGCCAGAGGCAATGGGTTTTGGAATCAGAAGCTGAGTTTGTGCTCTAGCCCTGCCACTTACTAGCTGTGTGACATTGTGCAGGAGACTAAACCTCCTGGAGACACCTTTTCCTCACCTGTACAATGTGGGTTCTCGCCCTTGTGCTTAGCTGCTCAGTTGTGTGCAACTCTTTGTGACCCCATGGACGGTAGTCTGCCAGGCTCCTGTGTCCATGGGATTCTCCAAGCTAGAATACTGGAGTGGGTTGCCATGCCCTCCTCCAGGGAATCTTCCCAACCCAGGGATCGAACCCAGGTCTCCCACATTGCAGGTGGATTCTTTACTGTCTGAGCCACAAGGGAATAATAATTTATTTCTGGGTTATAAGGATTACTTGATAATCCACACAAAGCAACATCTAGAATGTGTGAAGCGTGTAATAAATGTTATTGTTTTGAGATAATTATGTTCTTTAACTGTAGGTCCCCTTTTCCTTCTTTTCCGTCCCCTTCCACCCAAACCCTACTTGAGCAGATCTACCTTCACAGCCTTTGTTGAGAAAAGAAAGAGATTATGAAACTTCCTCAATTTTGTTTACAGAAGTTTGAGTCCTGGTAGACTGAGACAAGGCATCTTAGCCAGAAACAGAGAAGGAAATTGATGGGGTTTCTTTTCACCCCAAACTAGATTTTGTTTGGATGGAAGGAGAAAAGAGAGAGAAGGGTGCAACATCAGCCTTCCAGCACAGCTGTCAGGAAGAAAGTTAGACCAGAGAGGGAAGGGCCACTAAGATACCTGGACAGCTAGGAATGTAAGCAACCCAATAAAGATCCCAAAATCTAAACCATGGGTCCAAAGAGTGGAGCTGCCAGACACCAAGGACCTTGACCCCTTTCCACCAGCATGGGAAGGGAACTCAAGAGCCTGTACACCCACAACCCCCACGACGCTCTCCCACCCTGTTGTTGTCTAGTCGCTAAGTTGTGTCCAACTCTTGCAAACCCGTGGACTATCACCTGCCAGGCTCCTCTGCCCATGGGATTTCTCAGGCAAGAATACTGGAGTGGGTTTCCATTTCCTTCTGCAGGGGATCTTCCTGACCAGGGATCAAATGCACATCTCTTGCATGTCCGCTGCATTCTTTACCTCTGAGCCACCGGGGAAGTTCCTCTACCACTCTGAACCTTGATAATTCCAGGGAGCATTTGCAAAACATTGACCCTTCAAAAAATAAAAAGGGAGGTTTTCCATCAACTAGGGAGAATGGGCAGTAGTGGTGGTGGTGATGGTGGTATAGAAATGGAGATTAAATGGAGTTACCAAAAATAAAGTTATATTTCCCACACAATAGTGTTTGCAGATTTGTGCACCAAGATTTGTATAAAATTCCAGGATTTGCAATGTCTCAAGCAATAGTTTAAAACATTAATTATTGTGGTCTCACTAGAAAAGTTGACATAGATGCTCCGGCGGGGGGTGGGGGGGGTGGGGTGGGCAATAGGAGAAAATCAGCATAAACCTCAAGAATATCTTGGAATTTGCTACCTTTGGTGTCTATTGGCATCCTTTCACTTGCTCATGAAAATGAAGTGAACCAGGCTGGCTTGATGAGCAGCACACAAGAAAGACGTTCTGTAAATGTGCTTACTAGGTTGTGAGGCTGGAAGCCTCCTTTCCCCCAGCTTTTCTCCTTCCCTAAAATTCTTTGTCAGTGCCTTTATTTTTTTTAGCTGCACTTAAAACATTTTTTATTATTTCTGCATGAGTAAGACTATGTGTCATTTCAGCCTCCTTGTCAGCTTCTGTTTCACTTTCATTAAATTTGTTGATTGAGTGTGAAGGAGGAGGCAGCGTCATCACTTTCGGATTTTGTTCTTCTGGGCTAAATCTCTCTAGGAGCAGCGCTGTGATCTCTACTGCAGTTTTGTAATGATGCTCTGGAAAGATAGGGTGAGACGAGGGAAGGCACTTTATCCCTTCCTTCTCTCTTTCTGTGGCTTCAGAGAGGCAGTAAAGGAGGGGAGGAGGATACTCATGTTTCCCCTCCATTCGTTCTTTCATTTCTCATCACATATGTTTACCAGCACTTTCTAGCCGGCAGACACTGCTTTGGGAGCTGGAGGAACAATGGACAACAAAAACAGGGCTGGTTCCTGCCCTCATGGAGCCTATGGCCTGGTGGTAAGATAGACCTTTTTTTTTTTTTAATTTTTTAAAATTATTTATTTATTTGGCTGTGCTGGGTCTTAGTTTGCAGCATGTGGGATCTAGTTCCCTGACCAGGGATCAAACCCGGGCCCCCCGCATTGGGAGCTCAGGGTCTTAGCCACTGGACCACCAGGGAAGTCCCGAGACAGACTTCAATCAAACGCAACATGAATTAGTGTCTAGTTACCCCTAAAGATCCAAATCTAATTGAGCTGGAGGAGGGTCCGGGCATCAGTATTTTTTATAAGCTCCGTAGGTAATTCTAACAGGCTTCCAGGGCTGGGAATCACTGGGCTAGACCACACAGTTCTAATCAAGCACCATGATGCATTTTTATTTACCTTACAACAATGGTGAAGCTACTGAAAAGAGGTGATATAGTAATATTAGGGTATTATTATTTTTAATAAGCTTTATTTTGAAATAATTATAGATATGCATAAAGTTTTAAGAAATAATACAGAGAGATCCTATTTCCCCTTTATCCAGTTTTCCCCAAAGGTCACATGTTGCAAAACTATTGATATAATACAATATCACAGCCAAGATACTATCACTGATACAGTCAAGTACAGAATATTTTTAACACCATAAGGATCCTTCCTGTTGCCCTTTGATAGCCATGCAAATTCCCTCATGTCCTCCCAACTGCTGGTGATCATTAATGTAATCTCTATACTTTCGTCATGTCTATAATCTTGTCATTTTCAACAATGTCATAGAATGGAATCACACAGTATTTAGCATTTTGGGATTGCCCTTTTCCTCGCAGCATGACTACCTGGAGATTCATAAAGGTTGCTGCGTGTATCGATAGTCTGTTCCCTTTTCCACTGAGTAGCAGTAGGCCCTGGTACGAATGTACCACAGCTAACCCATTCATACACTAGAGGACATGTAGGTTGTTTCCAGTGTTTGAAGATCATAAATGGAGCTGCGAAACATTCATCTGAATGGAAGTCTTTATTTCTCTGTGATGAAACCTCAACATTGTAATTGCTGTGTTCTATGATATTAGCGTGTAGAATCTGTCATGCATAAACAAACCATCAAGTTGTTTCAGAGTGGCTGCACCATTTTACATTCCCAACAGTAAAGAATGAATGATCCAGTTTTTCCTCATTCTCATCAGCAAGTAATGTCACTATTTTTTTTTAATTTAAACTATTCTGATAGGTATGGACTTCCCAGATGGCACTAGGGATAAAGAACCTGCCTGTCAATACAGGAGACATAAGAGACACAGGTTTTATCCCTGGGTCAGGAAGATCCCCTGGAGGAAGGCATGGCAACCCACTCCACTATTCTTGCCAGGAGAATCCCACGGACAGAGGAGCCTTGTGGGCTACAGTCCTTGGGGTCAAAAAGAGTCGGACACAACTAAAGTGACTTAGCAGTAGCAGCATTCTGATAGGTATGTAGTAATATCTTGCTGTGGTTTTAATTTGCATTTTCCTAATGACTAATGCAGAGAAGGCAATGGCACCCCACTCCAGTACTCTTGCCTAGAAAATCCCATGGGCAAAGGAGCCTGATAGGCTGCAGTCCATGGGGTCACTAAGAGTCAGACACGACTGAGTGACTTCACTTTAACTCTTCACTTTCATGCATTGAAGAAGGAAATGGCAACCCACTCCAGTGTTCTTGCCTGGAGAATCCCAGGGACGGGGGAGCCTGGTGGGCTGCCGTCTATGGGGTCGCACAGTGTCGGACACAACTGAAGTGACTTAGCAGCAGCAATGACTAATGAGCCAAGTATCCTTTTGTGTGCTTACTTGCCTTTCAAACATGCTCTTTGGTGCAGAGTTTCTTCATGTCTTTTCTAATTAGATTGTTAGATTTTAATGCTAGGTTTGAGAGTTCCCTTTTATATTCCAGATACTACTCTTTGTTGAATATGTGGTTTGGAAATACCTTTTGCCATTCTGCAACTTGTTTTTCATCCTTTTAACAGAGTCTTAGAGAGCAAAAGTTTCTAACTGTGATGAAGTCTAATTTTTTTCCTTTTATGATCATGCTTTTGGTGTCAAGTATAACTCTGTCTAGTCCAAGATCATGAAGAATTTCTCCTATGTGTTTTACTGAAAGTTTTATAGTTTTCTTTTTTACATTTAACTGTTGTAAACCATTTTGAGTTAATTTTTCTGTAAAATGTGAGTTTGGAGTCAAGGTTCATTTTTCCCCCTATGAATTGCTCAACACCATTTGTTAAAAATGCTGTCTTTACTCCACTGAATTTCTTTACATCAATGTCAAAACATCATTTGTGCACATTTGTGTGAGCCGAACTCTGGGTCTTCCTGTTCTGTTCCATCAATCTACAAGTCTACCCCTCTGCCAGTACCACAGTCTTGAACTCTGGGTCTTCCTGTTCTGTTCCATCAGTCTACAAGTCTACCCCTCTGCCAGTACCACAGTCTTGATTATAGTGGCTGTGTAATAAGTACTGAGCCTAGGTGAAAGTGAAGTCTCTCAGTCGTGTCCGACTCTTTGCGACCCCATGGACTGTAGCCTACCAGGCTCCTCCCTCCATGGGATTCTCCCGGCAACAGTACTGGAGTGGGTTGCCATTTCCTTCTCCAGGGGATCTTCCCGACCCAGGGATCAAACCTGGGTATCCCGCATTCCAGGCAGACACTTTAACCACTGAGCCACCAGGGAAGCCCTAGGTAGAGGGATATATTTCCTTTTGGTTAATAATACAAGTCAAGGGAAAATATGGATAGACTGTACAATGGCAACAGTTATTCTAGACAGAAGTTTTGTTACTTACAGATAGCTCTATGTCCCCAGTACATTATTTCTGATAAAGTAAAATGTGATAGGCAGAATTTCTCCACACCAATGATTTTATTTTATGAGAGGCCTGTGCCTGTGTGACTGTTCAGTTGATTCAGTTGTGTCTTTGAGACCCTGTAGATGGAACTAGATATTATCATACTAAGTGAAGTCAGATAGATAAATACCATATGCAGTCACTTATGTGTGGAATCTAAAATATGACACAAATGAACACATATATATGAGACAGAAACAGAGAGCAGACTGGTGGTCGCAAAGGGGGAGCGAGTAGCGGGGGAAGGACTGGGAGTTTGGGGTTAGCAGATGCAAACTATTATATAAAGGATGGATAAGCAGCAAGGTTCTACTGTATAACACAGGGAACTATATTCAATATTCATAATGGAGAAGAATATTTTAGAAAATGTACATATATATATCTAGGTATAACTGAATCACTTTGCTGTATAGCAGAAATGAACACAACATTGTAAGTCAACTATATGTCAATATTTTCTTTAAAAAGGAATTCAAACCTTTAGTTAACCAAAGGAAGCCTATGAATGAAATTGTGCCACAAATCAAAAGGGTGTTAACTGAAAGAGAAGTCCTGATGCCAATGGGGGGACAGTGAAGATATTCAGGACCCTTGCCCCACTGCAGAAAGAATATTCAAGAGCAGAGGCACAGAAGAGCAGACACGGTGTGGCTCACTTGAGAGATAATAAAACCTTTTCCAGCAGGGGAGCCACCAAACAAGAATGTCATAGTGTTAACAAGGGGTAGATTTTAACAGAGAATAGCACTTTCCCTTAAGTAAGCAGCCTGAAGTAACCCACAATAAGTAGTAGACACCCTACAGCTATCAAAAAAATTCTGATTGGCAACTGGGAGACAGACATTCATGTTTAGGTAAGAAAACTGTTAAAATGTATTCACGATGCCACTTCCCTTTACTTGGTGCAGTTTGCCCAGGTACTAGGATTTACCTCTCAGATGCTATGGTTAGATCAAGAAGCCCATTCTATATGTCATATAATGTCTATATGTATAATAAGTCTATTATAATGTAATATAAATAATAAGTTGTTATTCAACAAAAGTGTTTGTCACTCAGTCCTGTCCGACTCTTTGTGACCCCATGGACTGTAGCCTTCCAGGCTCCTCTGTCCATGGAGTTCTCCAGGCAAGAATATTGGAGTGGGTTGCCATTTCCTTCTCCAGGGGATCTTCCCAAGCCAGAGATGGAACACGGTTCTCCTGCACTGCAGGCAGACTCTTTACCCACTGAGCCACCGGGGAAGCCCTACTTCTCACATCTCCCCAGGTGGTTCTAATGTACAGTCGACAGTGCACGCTTCTGTTTGTAGTTTTCATGTGCACTGTTGACTGTACATTAGAACCACCTGGGGAGATGTGAGAAGTATTCATGCCAGGGGGCCCACTTTCAAACATTCTCATTCAGTAAGTCCAAGAAAGGTCCAAATTTGAATATTTATTTTCTAGAGAGACATCTAAAATCCCATGGACGGAGGAGCCTGGTAGGCTGCAGTCCATAGGGTGGCTAGAGTCGGACACTTACTGAGCGACTTCACTTTCACTTTTCACTTTCACGCATTGGAGAAGGAAATGGCAACCCACTCCAGTGTTCTTGCCTGGAGAATCCCAGGGACGGGAAGCCCGGTGGGCTGCCGTCTATGGGGTCTCACAGAGTCGGACACGACTGAAGTGACTTAGCAGCAGCAGCAGCAGCAGAGAGACATCACCATACACTAGCTTCCCGAAACAGAATTAATGATCAGCTATTGTTGGGTTGCCATCAAACCTGTGGAGCTGTAAACCTTTAAAGTTCCCAACCTTGCTACTTTTCCCCATCATTTGGAAACATAAAAATCTTGAGGTCTAGCTGCACCCACATCAATAAAATCAAAACTCTGGAAAAGGAATTTAGGTATCAGCTTTAAAATATTTATAGACAAGGTCCAGAGTCAGGATTTAACTAAGTGGCTTTATTATTAGAGACGCTCCACAAGAATTAGAACAGGCGGTCCTTAGGTGTTGGCCCTTATGGAAACTGATTGATCAAAACATTTCTTTAAACTTCTGATCCTCATTGCTTCAGTTCTATTAACTATCACTCTTCACCTAGGGTTTTTAAAAGGCACTGGTTGCCTAAATGTACTGGTCGTTTTAATACCTATCCTCTGAGACAGTATTCTCAATGTATGGAGGCTCTTTTACAAATTCATCAGGCTTCTGTTGTGGCTAAGTTCTGAAGCACAATTATCTCAGCATTGACCTAAATTAGACCTCTAGCAGGGAATTTTAAGTCTATAATTTACTGCATGCTTGTGCAGTTAAAGGACAGAACTGTTTTATGAAATAGGCAGTAATGAATACAAGAAGTCTCATTTTAAACAAACATATTGCTAAGCACATGACTGTAATTAATGAATTTGCTAACAGTTCACTATTTTTAGGAACAATAAGCTGAGAATAGCACTAAATCTGTGACATAGTTTCCAAATTTAAAAAGAAATATTTCTTTGTAAGCAAATGATTTCTTTTAATAGTAGAAAGCCGTTTTCCATGGGCATTGTTCAGAATTGCTTTATTCAGAGCAGTCAACACATTTTATAATATCCCTGAAAATCATTTTAAACTCAATTTATTCCAATGCATGGACAGACCATAAATATAGCTTTGTCTGAGTACAGCAGTGAAAGAAAAACAGCGTCACATTTATGAGGATATCTGATAACTTGAATTTCAAATTTAAAGAAAGAAAAACAGACAGAAATGCACTCAGTTTTAATGTTTACCTTCAACATGCATGGCCCTAAGCAAAACTTGGAAGTAGATCTAGATTGGTTTGTAGTTTCCCTACGCTTCTGGGAGCCTAATCAGTTGCTTTGAGCCTTTTTTTTTTTTCTGCTTCTCCTCTCCTTATCAGAGCTGATAGCCTCCTCTCTCAAATCTTACCTCTAAAAAGAAATCAAATCTGTATTGTTTATTTGTTCCCTAATAGAAATGTTCTTTTTCTAATAAAAGCCCTCCCAAGGATATTAGCATTTTAAGATTTTCTTCATTATTCTTATAACAATAATAATGGTAGCAGTTGTTGTTAAAAAGGAACAGTCATACCCTGAAGGAAATGAGTTAGAATAATATTGAATCAGGAAATTTTTTTTGTGCTCCCAGCCAGAGTTGCTTGGAAAAAAAAAAAAAAAAGACATTACATATACTTACATCTTAAAGAGAAAAAAGAATTACTATACAAATGCCTTGTTGTGCCAAAAGGAGGAAAAACGAATTTAAAATGTGCCTGTGTGTGTGTTGTATACACACACACACACACACATACACACACACACATATATATATATGGATTTAAAGATGCTTCTCAGACTAACGTCTAGAATGCATGACTCAGAGAAAAGAGATCTGGGAGCTCAAAGAAGCAGCAATTATTATGAATTCATAGAGGTGGTGATGATTCCATGGAGATGGTAGGATACAAATTAGACATTTATGGGATGGAAAATTTCATTTAACAATTCAGTCCATCTGTAATTTGATTTCATGCAGACTGAACATCTAGATGATTGACTTATTAAACCTATGACAAAATGAATTTTGGGTTTTTGTTGTTTTTGCTTTAAGAGATGACATGTTGGAAAAAATTGAGGAACTATTTCCTCAGAGGCAGAGATCTTTTGACATGAGGAGATATTAAAGAAGTGAATTTTAAGATGCTTCAAAGAAAGAAAAACAGAGATAGAAATGAACTTGATTTTAATTTTTTACCTTTAACATGGATGGCCTTAAGCAAACTGGGAAGTATATCTAGATTGGTTTGTAGCTTCCCTACCCTCTGGGAGCCTAATCAGTTGCTTAGATAAGACTATGCTTTAAGCTTAGTAGTTTAATAAATTTCGATTCTTGCTGCCTTCTCCTTTAGTTTGCACATAAATTACCTCCTTGTATAACTTCACGCCCTTCTCCAGACTTCTCCAAGATTATTTAATGATCTACCTTTTTCTCTTCTACCTTCATTGACAATGTCACCTCTACTTTTGAGTCACTCTCTCAACTCTGAAGTCTGACCACTGCTACCACCATCCTGACAACATTATTCTTTATAAAAGAATGTTCAGGGTTATCTCTCTCTAGAAATGTTAATTTAAACCAAGGCTCATTTCTATCTCCCCATTTCAGTCCACCCCCTGAGGAGACGTCTGAGCCTCACTGTCTAATTTTAGCTGAGGAAGGACTGTAGATTAAAATGAATTAGTAAGAATGAAGATACTTTTAGCAAAATTTTGAAATATTATTCCTCTACATGTTGTATCTAGGAATAATCAAATTATTAATTGCATTTGTGATAAGCATATGAATCGCTAAATAAAACATTGTTAATACGTTAACTGTTCAAAAAAAAAAAGACATCTTGATATGTCAAGATACATGATGAAAGGGGAGGCAGAAATTTAGAATCAGAGGCAGAAAAAAAAGAGAGAAAGACAACAGACACAACTCTGGTGGATGGGGAAGGCTCAGCAAGAGGAGGCGCCTGCACAGCACACGTGGTGGGACAATCATGAGGCAAGGCTTGACTGAAGGACTGTCCTGTTCTGAGTAGCCAGTGAAGGAGCAAACGTAAAGTTCTCCTTCTGTCCCACCCAGGCTCAGAACATCACTGCTGTTTCTACTCCCAGACATTCCCCGTGTTACTGCGGTGTTACTGCATATAGCTTAGTCTGAGTACAGCAGTGAAAGTTCACACTGAGAATTATTCCTGGGACCCTCGCTGTCATCATCACACAATTTGATCCCACTCCACTGTTGGGAGTTTGTCTCTCTCTTTCTCTTTTGCATCTGAAACTCTGGCTAAAGAAAACACTTGTGGCCCAGATATGCGCCATATTTTCCCATCTTTAGGTCTCTGCTTAGTATTGACTCCACATAATGTCTAGCCCCATCATTTCTACCCATCCTTCAAGCCCAGCTCAACTCTTTAATGCGTAAGTGAATAAGAGAACAGAGGCTTAAGGACAATCTTGATCACAGTCACGTAGCCTAGACTTTCTGTGTGGCCTGAAGTTTACCAGCAGTGCTGTCCTTTGAATATATCACCACTACACATTTTTAATCAGCATTCATGGCAATTCCCATGGCTTCATTTACCAAATGTCAAAGGGAAAATATGTACCCAAAGTTCCCATACCCAAACCATAAACTGCTTTTGCAAATATAGCAGTAATCAAAAAGTGCTCACGTTTCCCTTCTGAGCTACAAAGGCAATGTCCTGCCTGCCCTCCTCCCCTTAGCTCTATGTGTTCAACTTTCTCCTCTCTCTCTTGCTCATTTACTGATTTTAGTACCTTTCCTGCTACTAGTTTGTGTGACATAATCCTGTAGGGAATCAAGTTGATGCTTCCAATTAGATTCATTACAAGTTCCCTTAAGAAGCGATTAGAAAGACAGAATCCCAAGTGGCAGATTCCCTCAGCAATCCCAGCATCATTTTCGGGGTGCTTGCCAACACAAGACCAGGTTTTAAATACCACACTTACCACTCTATCACCAAGGGATCCTGGGAAGCTTTTAAAATTGGGAGTGCAATTGCGCTTTACTGGAAGCCCTCATGTGGTGATAACAAAGAAAGGAGAAATGTGAAAGCCTCATGGATAGGTAGTTTGGAGTGGTGGTTAATCAGTGCATGTCCCTGCAGTCAGTGATGCTGGGCTTAAACTTCAGTGGTACGACTCCCTAGCTATAAGATTTGGGATTATTTAATTTCTCTGAGACTCAATTTTCTGATCTGTAAAATGGGTATAATGATAGCACTTTGGAAAATTAAATGAAGTCTGCACAATAGTTTGTATATAGTATTCAAATAAATAAAAGCTACTCATCACCATGAAAAGTGATAATCTAGGGAATCATGAATTGCCTCCGATTCCAAAACCATGACCTTGCAGTTGCAAAGCTATTTGTAATCACTTCAGACAATAAGGAAGATGGAAAAAAGGGAAGGAAATGGGAAAGAGGTTTGCCTATTCTCATGACTCCAGGCTCTCACTGTTGCCCAACTCTTTATACAAGTATAATTGATATAATATTGCGAAAATACTTTTCTTTACTTTCCTTTATAAAACTGGTTCCCTGCAGCCATTCCACTAATAGAGCCTGAGGAAATCCTTAATTGGAATAGAGGGAAATATGATGTGAGTGAATTCCTCCTTTTAGCCTGATGGGTTGTGGGGAAAAACAAAAATAAAGAAAAAAAATAACAGGAAAAAGGACAAGCATTATGCCTCCTGTATATTGTCACCCTGCTTATTTAACTTATATGCAGAGTACATCATGTGAAATGCTGGGCTGGATGAATCTCAAGCTGGAATCAAGATGGCCGGGATAACAAGAACCTCAGATATGCAGACTGATTTCATTCTAATGGCAGGAAATGAAGAGGAACTAAAAAGCTTCCCGATGAGGGTGAAAGAGGAGAGTGAAAAAGCTGACTCAAAACTTAACATTCAAAAACTAAGATCATGGCATCCAGTCCCATCACTTCATGGGGAAAAAGTGGAAGCAGTGACAGATTTTATTTTCTTGGGCTCCAAAATCACTGCAGATGGTGAATGCAGCCATGAAATTAAAAGACACTTTCTCCTTGGAAGGAAAGCTATGACAAACCTAGACAGTATATTGAAAACCAGAGACATCACTTTGCCAACAAAGGTCCATATAGTTAAAGATACGGTTTTTCCAGTAGTCATGTATGGATGTGAGAGTTGAACCATAAAGAAGGCTGCTGCTGCTGCTAAGTCACTTCAGTCATCTCCAACTCTGTGCGATCCCATAAATGGCAGCCCACCAGGCTCCCCCGTCCCTGGGATTCTCCAGGCAAGAACACTGGAGTTGATTGCCATTTCCTTCTCCAATGCATGAAAGTGAAAATTGAAAGTGAAGTCACTCAGTTGTGCCCAACTCTTAGCAACCCCATGGACTGCAGCCTACCAGGCTCCTCCGTCCATGGGATTTTCTAGGCAAGAGTGCTGGAGTGGGTTGCCATTGCCTTCTCCTTAAAGAAGGCTGAGCACTGAAGAATTGGTGCTTTCAAATTGTGGTGTTGGAGAAGATTCTTGAGAGTCCCTTGGACAGCAAAGAGATCAAACCAGTCAATCCTAAAGGAAATCAACCCTGAATATTCATTAGAAGGACTGATGCTGAAGCTGAAGCTCCAATACTTTGGCTACTTGATGTGAAAAGCAAAATCACTGCAAAAGACCCCAAAGCTGGGAAAGACTGAGGGCAAGAGGAGAAGCGGGCAACAGAGGATGAGACGGTTGGATGGCATCACCGATTTGATGGACATGAGTTTGAACAAAGTCTGGGAGATAGTGAAGGACAGGGAAGCCTGGCATGCTACAGCCCATGGGGTCGCAAAGAGTCAGACACAACTTAGCAACTAAATGACAACATTATGGTCCCTCAAGGTCACAGTCTTGAATAGGATGGAAGGAGAGATGAAACATAAACTGGTAGAGAGCCAGACTCAGAAGCAGAGGGAATTGTACCACAATTTGTTTAGAACTCTAAGAGGAGACTGCCATATAGAATGTCCTCACCGTACAGAACGACCACAGTACAATGAAGATGGCAAGGTGTACAGTTCAGCTGAGAGAGGACCTGTGTGCCCCTTTCCATACCTGCTTTGGCTCTTAAGTGTCAGAGTTCCAAGAATTCCCACAGTCCCCTGTGGGAGACCTGGTAAGTAACAGAACTGGCAGCCTTGAGAACAGCCATGGTAGGGCCTCGGGGCTAGGTGTGACATAACCCTAAAATTGGGGCTAGAGAGGAGATGCTTCTCAGTCAGGGGTCAGAGAGAAGTCCTGACTGATACTTGATGAAACTGTTCACCTTAGACTGGGACTTGAACTCATGTGCCAGGACTCAAACCTGGTCAAAACCCAGCTTGGGACTCTAACCCACATGGCCAGGACTTGAACTCGGCCAAACCCCACAGTCTTCCAACTCAGATCACATGCCTGGTTTCAGGACCTATTGAAGCTCAGGCTCTTGATGTCTCACGGCAGAAAGAATTCAGTGAGAGACAAAGTGATAGGTAAGAAGTGAATTTACTTAGAGAGAAACACACACCGCAGACAAGAGTGTAGACTGTTGCAAAGGATGAGTGTGGCTATAAAATGTGGTGTGGTTAGCTTTTGCTGCTGCTGCTAAGTCGCTTCAGTCGTGTCCGACTCTGTGCGACCCCATAGAAGGCAGCCCATCAGGCTCCCCCGTCCTTGGGATTCTCCAGGCAAGAACACTGGAGCAGGTTGCCATTTCCTTCTCCAATGCATGAAAGTAAAAAGTGAAAGTGAAGTCACTCAGTTGTGTCCGACTCTTAGCGACCCCATGGACTGGAGCCTACCAGGCTCCTCCATCTATGGGATTTTCCAGGCAAGAGTACTGGAGTGGAGTTAGCTTTTACGGGCTGGCTCATTTCATAGGCTAATGAATGGGAGGATTATTACAACCATTTTGGGGAAAGTGCAGAGATTTCAAGGAACCGGGTCACCACCCACTTTCTGGTCTTTGATGGTCAGCCTTGGAGCTGTCATGGTGCCTCTGGGATGTCATTTAGCTTGCTGATGTGTTACTATGAGGGTATGCTGTGCTACTGCTGCTAAGTCGCTTCAGTCGTGTCCAACTCTGTGCGACCCCATAGACGGCAGCCCATCAGGCTCCCCCGTCCCTGGGATTCTCCAGGCAAGAACACTGGAGTGGGTTGCCATTTCCTTCTCCAATGCATGAAAGTGAAGAGTTAAAGTGAAGTCGCTCAGTCGTGTCCGACTCTTAGCGACCCCATGGACTACAGCCTACCAGGCTCCTCCGTCCATGGGATTTTCCAAGCAAGAGTACTGGAGTGGGGTGCCATTGCCTTCTCCACAATGAGGGTATACTGAGGATCAAAGTCTAGTCAAAGTTGACTTGTCTGCCATCTTGGACCCATTTGGTTCTAATCAGTATATGTTGTGTTCTCAGGCTATCCTATTCTTTTAAATGTGCCCTGCCCCTTCCCTCCTGTTTCCTTAGGGTCTGTGCTCCTGACAGATATAGAGTGGAGTGGGTCTAACTGAACCAAAGAACAACATTGAACTTAGGGAAGCATCATTCTAAGACTCCGGAAACCTAACTAGATCAGCTACCCTGCAGCAGAAGCACAGGTCAGAAAAGGGCCTGTACTTAGATGAAAGCCCATCTCTCTTGTCATAATGGGCTGCAGATGTCCAGATACCACGCTGACAGAGAAGTGGGAAATGAATAGGGAGGAAACTGAAAAAATGGCTCATCTCCCCTCTTTGGAAAATAATTTTGCCCAAAGAAAAATCTGGCCTTTACTCTGGGAGGTAATACCTAAGTCATTGGAATGTCCTGCCTGATAAGAGTGTCTGTTTACCCTGGGAGCCTTAGGGGCACACAAGATAATTTACGTTAACAATGTGATTTATGGTTGGGGCTTTGGGCCACTCCATCAGCACAAACCCCTGGAGAAGCTGGAAACTAAGATGCAGGTGGTCAATCATATCTATGTGACTGAACCCCAGTAAAAACAGTGGTTGCTGAGGCTCAAGTGAGCTTCCCTGGCTGACAACACTCTGCGGATTGTTACGTGTCATTGCTGGGAGAAGTTAGCCCTGTCCGAGACTCCTCTGGGAGATGGCAATTGGAAGGTTTCTGTTTGGAACTCTCCTGGACTCAGACCCAAGGCATTGCTTTCCTTGGTCAATTTCAATCTGTAAACTTTTGCTGTAATAAACCATCATCATGAGTATAACAATGTTAAGTGAGTTCTACAAGTATTCTAATGAATTATTGAAATTGAAGGTGGTCTTGAGGACTCTCGATGTCCACACACTTCAAGGAAACGGAGTCACCTGGCACGGTCAATGAGGAAAATCACATCCATTAGAGAAATAAAGAGGCCTTATTGGTCTTGTCAACTTTGAGTGACACTTTGTAAATATGTGAGCCTACTAGCAAAGCAGGTAAGATCTCTTTACCACTCCAAATGAAACATGGATGAAGAAATCAGGACTGGTAAGTCCTTCTTCCCTCAGAGTAAGGAAGATGACATGAGGACCGCCTTCAAATGTTTAAAGCTAGAGAAAAGAACTAGAATTAGTTTGTCTGGCGAAAGGGGTTATATAAAGCCCAGCAGAGGGACGTTACGGACGGCCAGGTTTCAGTTTATTCTAAGACAAACTTAGTGACAAGAGGCCTCCAAAAACAGATGGGGTGGGCTCAAAGACAGGTGAGTGCTCCACCATCAGAGATCTAGAAGTAGAGGCTGGATGACCCCTTGAACTGATTTTGTATAAGAGGTGAGACTTGACTCAAATGTTCTTTAAGATACAGTCCAAGTTAAGAGGCTATGATAAGGATGTAAGAGAATGTGGCAGAAAGATGAGTCTATATATGGGTATGTTATTCTTTCAACTTTTCTGTAGGTTTGAATTTTTTTTTAAGTTGGAAAACAAACAAAGAAGGACACTACTTGGTGGCTAAAAGTCTTCAATCATTCTAGAAAGAAACAGAAAATTTTGTTTGTTTGTTTCAACACGTTAAGTTTAGACTCAAGGATAATGGGTATTCCATCTGACAAAAAATATATGATGTTACCTGCCTTTTGCCATTACTGACACGTCTTGATATTAAGTCCATTTGTAGTTAGTGATTGCTATGGACTGAATTACATCTCCCCCACATTTATGTGTTGAAACTTTAATCCCCAAGGTGAATTTATCTGAAGTTAGAAATATCTATCAAATATCTATCTATATCTATCTATCTATATCTATTATTATCTATCTATCTAATAATATCTATCTCCTCCTTATCTGGAGATAATAAAGGTTAAGTGATATCATAAGGGTGGTGCCCTAATCTGATAGGATAGGTGGCCTTATAAGAAGAGGAAGAGGAAAAAGCTTTCTTTTTCTTGCCTCCATGTGAGGACACCACGAGAAGGCAGCTATCTACATCAGGAATAAAGCTCTCACCACAAACCTGTTGGGCCTTGATCTGGAACTATCCAGCATACAGAACTGTGAGAGAATAAACACCTATTGTTAAAGCCACCTAGTCTATGGCATTTCATTATGGCAACCCTGGTAGACTAAGGCAGTGGTCCTTTACTGATTTACTAACTTATTTCCCCCCTATATAACATTATTCATATTACTGCAGCTTTTATATATAATAAGGTTTATTAACATACCTTAGTATATGTACAGAGACAGAGAAAGCATTAACAGTGGCATTTTTGGAGGTAGATGCTGGTGTGCTCCCTTGCAAGCATGCAGTGAAGAGCAAGTGATGGTGACAGCAGTTACTGCAGGACTGCCTGAAGAACCTCTTGTCATAGGGGGAAATAGCAAGGGAAAATCAGGAGCCTTGCAGATAAAAACACACTATATGAAGTAAGAATGACCCAGGTAGGCAACTATTGTTGAACACAAGCTTTTGTATATATATTAACAGCTGAAGACACAAGATTGAAATTTTACTATGGCAAAAATCTTATCAGTTCAGAACTGTAAACAGGATAAATTGCATCTTAGGAAACGAAATGATTTTTCTGCTCTTTGCTGGAGCAGCACCATCTGCCGGACTTGCTCAAAATGCAAATTCTCTAATCCTGAAGAAACCAAGCAAAGTCACCAGACTTGTCTAGCTGCTCTTTTCTAGACCCTAACATCCCTTTTCTGTTTCCTGTCATTGGCTGACACTTCTTCCTGTGCTCATAAATCTAGATGTCCTATTTATATTTCACATTTTCACTGGGTTTCCTAGAGATTTGTTACCCATACGTAAGGTATGCTATGGAGAATGAATGCAGAGAATCTATTAGAGAATTTTTAATAAGAAAATTAGTCTTTGGGGGGATTCCCTGGCGGTCCAGTGATTAGGACTCAGTACTTTCACTGCTATGGCCTGGGTTCAATCCCAGGTGAGGGAACTAAGACCTTGAAAGCTGAAGAGTGTGGCCAAAAAAAAATTACTCTTTAATTTTGCTGGGCAATCCTTGGAAAGTGGAGCTAATTAAAATATATATTGCTCCTTAACCTCGATTCTTTTCCCAAAAGCAGCAGTGTGAGTACGTAAATGCTGACTAACTTGCCTAATTTCCTGTCTCTACATTTAACACACTGACCAGATTCTAGGCTCCAAATATCCTTTCTTCTCTTACTGTATCTTTATACCCTTCCAACTCCCCAGACTCTGAGATGAATCCTGACCCCAGCCAGAGGATGTTCAACAAGCTTACTCAATACTAAAGCTATTGCTATTTCAACCTTCATCTTTATCCTGGTTCTAGTAGATAGACCTCTGCCTTGTGGCTAAGATTACTTCCCATAGCTCAGTCTTCAGTCCCCATACTGAGCTCTGCCTATTTTCCCTTATGCTTGTATCACTTTCTGGATTATTTGCTCAGATCTCCCATTTCCAGGGCTGTCAGGGTGGAAATCATTGGGAAAAGAAATCAGGAAGGATATAGAGCAGTACATCGCAGAGCTGAGCTCTCTGAGGAGCCCACTCTGAGATGGAGATTAGCATGTGGCAAGGGAAGAGAGGGGAGCCAGTGGGACAGAGACAGAAGTCCAGTTATTAATTCAGTCTCAAATAAAGCCTGAACTGATCCTGTGGGGAGTTCTGAAAATGGGATTATGCCTTCAGAGGTCACTTGGCAGGGCAAGAGGGCCAGACCTTCATACCTCCAGTCCATTAGCCACTGGGTGCGGGCCGCCAGCAGGAAGCATGACCTCAGGCAAGGGGCGTGGTTCAGCTGAGACCCAAGGGGTTAATCCAGAGGGCATTCTTCCAGAAGCACTCCTAGCAGCTAGGAGAATAAGTCCTAAAGAGATTTCAGTCAGTCGGTCACTCAGCTCAGTCATGTCCAACTCTTTGCGACCCCATGGACTGCAGCACGCCAGGCTTCCCTGTCCATCACCAACTCCTGGAACTTACTCAAACTCATGTCCATCGAGTCGGTGATGCCATCCACCCATCGCATCCTCTGTCGTCCCCTTCTTCCGCCTTCAATCTTTCCCAGCATCAGGGTCTTTTCAAATGAGTCAATTCACCATCAGTCCTTCCAATGAATACTGAGGATTGATCTCCTTTAGGATGAACTTGGAGAAGGCAATGGCACCCCACTCCAGTACTCTTGCCTGGAAAATCCCAAGGGCGGAGGAGCCTGGTGGGCTGCAGTCCATGGGGTCGCTAGGAGTCAGACACGACTGAGTGACTTCAGTTTCACTTTTCTCTTTCATGCATTGGAGAAGGAAATGGCAATCCACTCCAGTGTTCTTGCCTGGAGAATCCCAGGGACGGGGGAGCCTGGTGGGCTGCCGTCTATGGGTCGCACAGAGTCGGACACGACTGAAATGATTTAGCAGCAGTAGCAGGATGGACTAGTTGGATCTCCTTGCAGTCCAAGGGACTCTCAAGAGTCTTCTTCAACACCACAGTTCAAAAGCATCAATTCTTCAGCACTCAGCTTTCTTAATAATCCAACTCTCACATCCATACATGACTACTGGAAAAACCATAGCTTTGACTAGACCGACCTTTGTTGGCAAAGTAAGGAAAGAGAGTTAGTCTTTCCTAAAGCAGAATGTCTTTCCTGAAGAGAGATCCGGACCAGTATCCCAGTGCCCGCCAACCCTACACCCCCAGGAAGTGCCATGCAGAGAACTTTTTTTTCTAAATCCCACTTCCAGTTTGGAAGTCACTGAATCCTGATTCCAAACACAAGAAGGATTAATCCCTTCATGACAAGCAACCAAGGAAGAAGGTAGATAGACAGCACTTAACAGCAGGGAGAGTATTTGAAGAGAACAAAGTGAAAAGAAAGTGAAGCCTACTCTCAGGTAATGAGAAATCCGTAGCAGTCATTTTGCAGAGTATGCATCATGAAAGAGGAAACACCATGAGGAGAATGAGCTTTGAATGGGTAGGGATGGAGGACTTCCTGCAATTGGGAAATTATTGCCTCAACCTAGAACATGGGCATAGTCAAAAAACAAGAAGAGGACTTCCCTGGAGGTACAGTGGATGGGAACCTGCCTGACAATGCAGGGGACACAGGCTCAATCCCTGGTCCAGGAAGATTCTACACTCAGAGAAACTAAGTCTGATCACCACTACTACTAAGAGCCAGAGAGCCGCCACTACTGAGCCCACGTGCCGCAACTACCGGAGCTTGTACACCCAGAGCTGTGCTCCTCAACAAGAGAAGCCACTGCAGTGAGAAGCCTGTGAAACACAACCAAGAGTAGCCCTGCTTGCTGCAACCAGAGAAAGCTTGCGCACAGCAATGAAAACCCGAAACAACCAAAAAAAAAAAAGAACGACAGAAGAGAATGCCAGACTATAAAATATGTGAACAGAAATCCATCCTTCTAGCTTCACCAGGCTAAGGGTTTTCCTGTTTCCTTAAAAATGAGAGCGAGAAAGCTAATTTTATAACTTTCCTTCTTCCACAAATAATTTGCTACAGCATATCCACAGTGAGCAGGAGAGAAAACTTATATCAGAATCTCCTACTTGTTTTGTATAATTCCTGGTAAACTGAGTATAATTCTCTCACTACATCATAGCCAAAGATAGAATAATTATTGATACATCCTTTAGTCATTGTTATAGACTGGATGCTTGTGTCCTCCCAAAACTCATATGTTGAAGTTCTAACCTGCAACGTGATGATATTAGGAGGAGGGGCTTTTGGAGGTGATTAGGTCATGAGGGTGGGGCTCTCAAAAATGGGATTAATGCCCTCAAAAGAGACTGTACAGAGCTCTCTTATCAGTTTCTGCCATGGAGAACACAGAGAAAAGACAGCTGTCTATGAATCAGGAAGCTTGTCCCTACCAGACACTGAATCTGCTGGTGCCTTGATCTTTGACTTCTCAGATTCCAGAACTGTGAGAAATAAATGTTTATTGTTTAAGCCACTCAGCTTATGGTATTTTTGTTACAGCAGCCTAAACAGACTAAAGCAGCCATCTTGTAAAGTCCTGGGTTAAAGTTTCTTTCCAGGATTATATTTAATTCTGCTCTGGATCACTCATTAACTTGATAATTATCTCCAATGTCTAGAGAAGATCTCTAGTAAGCTGCCTTGTTACACACAGCATCTTAAAGGGACTCATTCCTCCTTGTGTAGGCTAAATACTACACAAGCAAAAGAGGATGGGGCCAGAAATAAGGTTACAGGAAAGAATCAACAAAAAATTAATAAAAAAATTAATTTAAAACTTAATAAAAATTAATACAGATATCAGAAAGCCCAACATTAGCCATCACACATGACTACAAGCAAGTGCACATTACATATAAGGGTGAGAAAACAATCCAGATGCTTGCCATTTGGGGGCTTAGCCAACAAAAAAGGAAAAGTTAAAAACTAATAAATACTTTAACTCTTAAAAAAATATGTGCCAGGTACTCTGTGCTAGATGCTGGAGAGAGATCAGAGGATAGAAACAGACCAAAATCTCTATTCTCATGGAGCTTTCAGTCTAATGAAGGGGAAAAAAAACAATAAATTTTTTAAAGGAATACAAAGTATGTTGATGGAGATGAGACTATCAGAAAAATAAAGCAGGAAAGAGGGAACGCTGGGGTAGAAGCAGAGTCAGTGTCAAACAGGGAAGACCACACTGAGAAGATGACACTGAAGCAAAGACCCACAGGAAGTAGAGTAGTGAGCCATTCAAAGGAGGACTGTTCAGGCAGAGAGAACAACAGGGCGAAGCCAGGGAGGAGGACCATACCTGTGTGCTGAGAAAAGCAAGAGGACTGGAGCAGCTCAAGTAGGACATTGTGTGAAAAGCAAGTGTAGATGAGGTCCAGGAGGCTACTGGGTGGGGAATATAGACCAGGAATCACGAAGGTGATTCTAATGTGCAGCTGGCCTTGGAAGTGTAGTCCATGGACAAGAAGCATTGGTATCACCTATGATCTTGTTGGGCTTCCCTAGTGGCTCAGATGGTAAAGAATCTGCCTGCAATGTGGGAGACTGGGGTTCAATCCCCTGGTCAGGAAGATCCCCTGGAGAAGGGAATGGCAACCCACTCCAATATTCTTGCTGGAGAATTCCATGGACAGAGGAGCTTGACAGGCTACAGTCCCTAGGGTCACAAGAGTTGGACATGGCTTGGTGACTAAATCACCACCATGAGCTTGTTAGAAATGCAGACTCTTGGGCCCTGCCATGAATCAGAACATAAATTTTTATAGATGATTTTTGTAGAAAATGTTTGAAAGGCACTGGTATAGCAACTTGTAGAAAAAGCAGGACTTTGGCTAACTTTGAGAGAAAAGAGAGAAAAAACACTGCAGGGTTTGTGATCCTGGATATACTGACACACACAAAACAACTTAGATTACCATGTGTGGTGCAACCTGACTTTTTTTTTCCTATTTCTTTTTTTTTCCCCCAGTGGTGATTTAGATGTCATAAACAATCAGTTTGAAAAAAAACTATGGTAGAAGATGCTTCAGGAAATGACACCTTCGACTGAGCAAAGTATAAAGAATTTTGACATAATGCCTGGGTAAAATGATAAATCCCACTCTGTGGACTGAAAAGTATGTGGTCCAGAAACGCAGTTTCCCATATTCTTGGTTAATGCAAATATTTACATGAAGCTCACTTTGGACATAGACTAATTCAATATCCTAAGACACAATAATTTAGGTTGCTAAAAGCTAAAATTAAGTATATTTCAAATATAGCAAAACAACGGTTAACACATGATAGTCTTTACTATGTGCAGGCATTATTGTAAAGAACATATATAATATATATATATAAAGAGTATATGTATGTGTACCCATAAATATACATATACAAAATCTTTAACCTTAAAACAACTCTGAAGCAGATACTGTAGCTATCCCCATTTCACAGATGAATAAATCAATAAACAATAAATGTAGTATCTAGTCAACGTGAATTTTCAAAAAATGTTATGATCAATTTGTTCTTAGCAGTACAAAGGAAAAAAGCTTGGTGCAACCCCAGATCTTTGACTAAAGCTCTGGCAGAGGCAAGAATTAACGGGCCGCAGCGTGTCTGGTCTCCCGGTTCCCCTGAGAGTCCCGAGAAAAGTTACCTCAAGAGTAAACACATTTTGACTGGCCCCAAGGAGTGAATGGTTGTTCTCTTCACAGGGGCAAGTAGAATCAAGGGAAGTTAGACAATCCATCTTTGCTCTACTTTTAGCTTCCTTTTTAACCCATTACATGCCTTTTGGGTTCTGCACAATAGCTTTCTTATACCTCTGACCAAAGCTGGTTCCCTGTTCACTTTGGCCAGAGGTTGGTTACACAACTCCTTTCTGCTTTCACATCGATTAGAAGATTCAATCTTTTGTTTTCCTAATAATCTTTTTTTTTCTATACTTGATTGTGAGTTCTTTAAGAAACATAACATATTACTTACTGGGTCTTGTGTGCCTAGGACAGAGGCTAGATTGAAATGTTTGAAAGGAGTTGGATATTCATCTGCTGGGGCAGGCTAAAGCTAGCCCACGAAAGACACTCCCTTTGGATCTAGAAGTCAGACAACTCAGTGGTTTAAAACTGGTAGGGGGAGACCTGGGCTGAACTGGGCTGACAGAGTAATTTTTTTAGGAGTTTGTTCCCATTTATAAAGTGCTACATCATCAAATCAAATAATCAAATCAAATCCAAGTACAGTTGGTCCTCCATACCCATAGGTTCCAAAATAGCAGATTCAACCCACTGTAGAAGGAAAATACTTGAAAAAAAATTCCAGAAACTTCCCAAAGCAAAACTTGAATTTGCCACATGCTGGCAACTATTTACATAATATTTACATTGTGTTTATAACTTTATATAGTTATTACATTGTATTCAGTATTACAAGTAATCCAGAGATGATTTAAAGTATACAGGTGGATATGCTAGGTTACATATACCATTTTATTTTATTTTTTTAATTTTTTAATTTTTTTAATTTAAATTTATATAATTGGAGGCTGATTACTTTACAATACTGTATTGTTTTTGCCATACATCAACATGAATCTGCCACGGGTGTACACATGTTCGCCATCCTGAACCCCCTCCTCCCTCCCCGTACCATCCCTCTGGGTCGTCCCAGTGCACCAGCCCCAAGCATCCTGTATCCTGCATCGAACCTGGACTGGCGATTCGTTTCTTATATGATATTATACATGTTTCAATGCCATTCTCCCAAATCATCCCACCCTCTCCCTCTCCCACAGAGTCCAAAAGACTGTTCTATACATCTGTGTCTCTTTTGCTGTCTCACATACAGGGTTATCGTTACCATCTTTCTAAATTCCATATATATGAGCATCCGTGGACTCTAGTATCTTCGGGGGTCCTGGAACTAATCCCCATGGATATCAATGGACAACTCTATGTCCATTTGGTATATTTATTCTTCCCTTCCGTCTGGCATAGGGGGTGGGATATAATGGAAATAGCTTTTATTTCCCCTCTAATGGTGGTATGATTCTGAACCTAATAGACCATCACACAGCTCTGTTGGTTGATTAGTTTATATCTATTCTACCCTGCAAGGAGACAAAATAAATAACTTTTGAAACTTCATTTTTTAGTCCTTGGAGTTTTTACAAATAAAATGACACATGTGCTAAGACAAATTACATGCTTAAAAATCTGTCACTAACATCAGTTTTGCATAAAAAAACTATTCAGCAACTGTTACAGTGGCATTTCTCTGTCAGTGGTGGAAATAATGTGTGAATAGCTATGCTAATTTAGAGGCAATTTTCATGTTTTGAGGCTACATAAAAAGAGCTAAGAGTAGTTCAATAGGAAATGCTTGTGGGGCTGTTGTTGGTCGACTTTCTTTTTGATTTATTATGTAATGACAGGGTGATGTGATTGAAATGAAATAAATATTAGACATACTTAACATTTTGTGTGCTATATGTCATCATAATGGCAAAGTACATAGATCACATTATTGACCGCCTTTGGATTTTAAAAATAAAGATTGCTGTTCTTATGAATACTATTTCATTATTGTCTGCCTTGCTCTGTCAAATTAAAAAATATAATAGCTATCTTTATTCCCAGTTTAAAGGGTGGCAATCAAGAAAATGTTGAAGTCTATCACAGTATATTAAAACAGAAGTCATTTTTATAGGTGGGTTACAGAATATAGCAAGGCCCTCCAATGAGAAAGTCAGTGTTTTCATGGAGATTTCAGAGCCTTACTTGACACACCTTAGCACCAATGCTGTAACAGTTCCCAATCCCATATTTGTTGCCAAATGCTCCTCATCCTAAACTCCTGCGGATTACAAGAATTTGGGGAAAGGGATGTTAAAAGTATCTCTTTGTGGGGAATTCCCTGATAGTCCAGCAGTTAGGACTTCTTTCACTGACAGGGCCCAAGTACGATCCCTGGTCGGGGAACTAAGATCCTGCAAGCCCCTCAGTGCAGCCAGGAAAAAGAAAAAAAGGATCTCTTGTTTTCCAACAGGGTACTTTAGCTTGGAAGTGGTAGATACCTACTTAAATTATCTTATGTGACCAAAAAAATTCATTATAAAGAAACAGGTATAATAAAAAGAAATGAAAAAGATATGGAGGAAGTTTAAATGCATACTACTAAGTAAAAGCAGGCAATCTGAGAAGGCTACATACTGCATGATTCCAACTGTATGACATTGCGGAAAAGTGTGCAGATGGTAAAACTATGCAGACAGTAAAAAGATCAGGGGTTGCTGGGGAAGGATGAATAAGTGGAAAACAAGGGCTTTTAGGGCAGTGAAAATATTTTGTATGATGCTTGTCGTTATACGTACATCCAAATCCATAGAGTGTACAACACGAACAGTGGAGCATAACGTAAACTATGGATGATAATATGGCAAACTGCTCGGTGACTATGACTTGTTAGTATAGATTCATCAGTTGTAACAAAACGGACCACTCTGGTAAGTGATGTTGAAAATGGAGGAGGCCGTGCACGTGTCGGGACAGGGGGTATGGAAAATCTCTGTACTTTGCTTTCAATTTTTCTGTGAATCTAAAACTAATCTAAACAAAATTAAACCCTTAAAAAATGCAGGGGTGTTTCTTGGACATCAAGAATGGAGGTATATTTCCGTCTCACGGGGGATTAAAATCTGGAACTCTAAAGCAAATTCAAATAACTGCATCTGTTTCTACATCTCTCCTTCAAAGACTTCAATCTTGTGTGTCTGACTTTCTTTGTGAATGGGCATCATTCTAGCTCCGGAAAGCAGGCTCATTTTTTCCTACAGTACAAGAAAGCCTTGCTTTGGTGCAGCAAGCCACAGAGCCTGAACAGCACCTCTGAATACGGAGCCCCTTTCTCACTCAAATTTTTTCTTAACCTGGGTCCATGTAGAGGGTCCATGAATTTGATGTTATTAAGAAATTACATATTTATTTTTACCAACCTGTTAGTCAAATTCATTTTCTTCAAATATGAGTGTAAGCAACAAAGCACAGTAGGAATTGCAGCAGCTGTAGCTTTGTCACTGTGATGGATGTTAGGATGTGCCACTCAGATTCCCCTTCAGGAATGAGGACTTATCCCCCAGCTGCTGGGAAAGCTTTTGGCAGAGTGTCCTCAGCTGCCAGACCCTTCATGGA
Organism: Bos mutus; assembly: GCF_027580195.1. Lineage (NCBI taxonomy): Eukaryota > Metazoa > Chordata > Mammalia > Artiodactyla > Bovidae > Bos > Bos mutus. The sequence goes on along the minus strand of NC_091642.1, from coordinate 42,235,603 downwards.
TAGCTTCAGCTGCAGAGTCACCTCACCCTGGCTCATCACCTTGCTGGGCTTGTTTACAGCCAGCAATTGACCAGTGCTGGGAAGGGGGACTGTGGTTGAGAGGAATCTCTACAAACCTTATAAACCAACTCTCATCTTCCCAGTCACTTCTCTACCATTAACAACCCTAGCTCAAGCCCCCTCAGCACTATCACATTTTCACAATTCACTACTCAATCCAGCTCAGTATACAAGTGTTCAACTCTAACTGCTTCTTTGGATCTTAATTTCCTTATGAGGGCTTCAGTGACACATAAAAATTATATATATATGACTCATATTGAATAATTTTGCATTTATTTGCATGTTTGTCTGTCTCTGCCACTAACCTGTTAAGAAACTTGTCAGTCTTGTTCAATAATCTATACCTTGTCTCAACAGAGTACCTGGTACATAGTAAGCACTCACTAAAATGTACATACAATATATATTTTTCAGAGGTAAAAGTTTAAATGTAGAAAGAGCTGTTACTGCTGCTGCTAAGCCGCTTCAGTTGTGTCCAACTCTGTGCAATCCCATAGACAGCAGCCCACCAGGCTCCTCTGTCCCTGGGATTCTCCAGGCAAGAATACTGGAGTGGGTTGCCATTTCCTTCTCCAATGCATGTATGCATGCTAAGTCGCTTCAGTCATGTCCAACTTTGTGCGCCCCCATGGACAGCAGCCCAGGAGCCTAGGCTCCTCTGTCCACGAGATTCTCCAGGCAAGAATACTGGAGTGGGTTTCCATTTCCTTCTCCAGTAGAAAGAGCAGTTATATTAAATTTTGAAAAGGATGACCTGTCTTATTTAAACATTTAATGTTCCTGACTATAATAACAGATGTGACTGTTCACCAGCACTAACTGATGAGAGGCTGATAAGTTATTTCAGATCATCCATTGAAAAAAAAAGACATCTTCTTTCCAGCATATAAAATTTCTCCCCAATATCCACAAGAGCTAGAACTTTATAACATACTTTTCTTTGGTTATACATGTAATTTTTTTTCAAAAATTCTCTGGAAGTAATTGAAATCATCAATAAGAATTCAGAAAAATAGATAAGCAGCAAGCAACAAAGCTTTACTCTATAGCACAGGGAACTATCGACAATATCTTGTAATAACCTATAGTGGAAAATAATCTGAAAAATAATACGTGTGTATACGTATAACTGAATGACCTTGCTGTGCACCTGAAACATTGTAAGTCAACTATACTTCAACTATATATATATATATAAATAACAAACTCAGTTGGCTTTTTTGGAAATGTTATGAGTGGGGTCCTAGAAACCTATCTCTAAGACAGTCAGTATAAAACAGCTGTTTCCCATTACCATGAAGTGTGGCCAGTCTAGCATTTATTTTATCTGAACCAGTTCCCAACCTCAGACTGCTATCCTGAAATATCACTCTAGGCTGAATCTCTACTGCAATGTGTATAAAATGGAATTACAGTTGCTACAGTTACTGACATGATGGATTATAGGTACTCAACCAGAGTGCATTTAGCATTATGATTTAGTAAAGTGGCCAAAAGAGGAACATTTGTTCTCTTTTTGTTATATAATACTTTTTTTTATTAGAAACGGAATATATGTATAATGTTGAAAATAGGAAAATACTGAAAAGTATAAGGAAGAGAATGAAAATCGCTGATCATCTTACCACCAAAGAATAATAACCATTAATATTTTAGATTATTTCATTTCAGATATTTTTTCCATCAAGAAATTACTGCTGCATGATCCTTTGACCTACAGAAATGCTAATTTCATGTAGTTTGCTCTAAATAATATCATATACATATTATTTTACATAAAAGCATACTAAAAAGATTATTTTGTAGTTTGCTTTTTTCACTTACATGATAATTTAAGTGTTTGTTCATAATACAAAAACTTTCTGAAAACATTATTCTGAGTGACTATTATATTCTAATGTATGAAAGTGCCATAACTTTGCCTAATGATTCCCCCTCCATCGGACATATCCGTTATTTCCACTTGTAACTATTACAAACAGTGTTCTGAAAAACATCTCTATGTATAATTATTTGTATCTATTTGGGATTATTTTCATTTTTGGAAATGGAATTCTTGGTTACAGGTTATATACATACATCTTTTAAAGTCTATTGATCCTGATTGCAGGAATTTGATTTTAAGACGAAATGTGTTCTATGACTGCAAGGGCCATTTCTGTTTGCTCACTATTTTTTCAGTGCTTAGAGTATTACCTGTTACGTTGATGATATACAATAAAACATTTGTTCAATGGATTAACATATGGCAGCAACTATTGGAAATTTCAGAAGATAGCACCTATAAGCCTTCTGCATAAGCCTTTTACAGTGGTTGAAAATCTGAATTCTCAAAGTAGATAAACTGTAGTTTAAATTTAGAACCCCCATCTTACTGGTTGTGTAAGTAAGTATATTGCGGAGTATATTTAAAGTTTCTGGGCCCCTGTTTTCTCCTCTGTAAAACAGAAAGATTGACAGCATCAAACTCACCGAGATGTTGTGAGGATTAAATGAGATAATTTTGTACCAAGATGTATTATGGTGCCAAGCACACAGTAATTGCTCAATAATTTTTTTCTATTACTATTCTACATAACTGAAAGATTCTGACAGTATTTTTTACCCAACAGTAGATACATAAGAAAAAGAGATGATTCTATGCAAACATCTCAAAAAGGTTGAGAAATATAGATGAGAAACACAGCTTTGAAAATTTTATCTTTCAAAACCTTTTAAAGTACTTGGCTATTTATTATCCCAGGTCTGTTTCCCTCTAATGCCTGGCAGAAAAATCTTCACAGGATAAAGAGCTCCTCTTGCAGAGGAGCGTAGAAGGGGCAGCAGGGGAGACTGGATCCTGTCCTGTAGCCAGTCTGCCCTGGGGAGAGTTGCCGACTGAAAGACAGGAGGACATCTGCAGTGATGTGGACAGGAGCAAGGGCAGGGAGCACAGACTGTGAAAGGACTTTGAGACTTGAAGAGTTTCAGATCCAGACAAGTTGCCGACGTTGGATGTCTGGGTTAGGTCATGGGCAGCAGTGGTGGCATTGACACTGAGCAATCCCCAGACAGGTTTTCTTCGTAACAGACCCCTTTGTGTTCCCCACCTCTTGCTTAAAGAAAAAAATCAGTCTTATGACCCTTCCCTGAATTTCAAAAAGTCTGACTCAAGGGTTAACATTCAGAAGAGTGAGAATATGCAGAGGCAAATAGCAGTTGGGCGGAGAATTGATAACAATTTAAACAATAAAACAGCCACACAGCAGAGTCACGGGACCTTTAGTTTCTCCCTGAAGGACATGGATAATAATGTCTGATGCACATTCCTAAGTTATTTTTATGGAGACCAGACTTCCACCAGATGAAAACGGCTCATCACAAGCAGGTAGACGTCAGACTAGTTAGTGTCAGAAGGTTGATGACTGAGATTCCTGAAAGATTACCCTCTTACCTCACTATCAGAGAATTGTGCAGAGGAAGCCCTCCACAGAGGAAGTTGTGGGCGACCTTGGGGAAATAAGTAGGAGGTGAAGTTGATGCCTGGATAGACCCTCCCTGAGCATTTGCTTTAGAGATTTCAAATAGTTATAAGACTTTGGCTGCTGGGTCCAACTCCCATGCTCCCAAACCTTCTACCCCTTCAAGGGTATAATTGGTGACCCCCAACTTTCAAGAGAATATGACTTTCCCTGAAGACTCCAATATGGAAAGAACTGGAAAGAACTTGCTGAAGTAGGAAGGTCAAATTCCCCAAAAGGAAATTGAATCTGTGGGAGCATTTCCACTAAAAGGATCTTTATAGTGATTAACAAAGACACTCACCATGATGAAGAGGAGGTAAGTACAATTAAGAACTATGATTATTCAAGATCTTTATAAGCAAATGTATCACTTCAAAATTCTTCAAACACAGAAAATTCTCTAGCTTGGGAGTTAAGAGCTAAAGCATTATTTACATTTTAAGATTTGGGGGCTGAAAATATGCTTTTAAGACCTTTTTACAATTTTGTCATTTTTATTCATTTCAGACTTCTTATTTTCAAACATGTGTGCTCTCTCTATGGAAATGTACAGCTTCATTTATTTAACTTTCAGGGATATTGAAACATTAAAAGAAGTATTTGGAATTCACATTATATATGTGAATTCAATTCATGTGAATATATATAACATACAACTCTAAATAGCTTAAAAAAAATCAGAAAGCTCTGCCAAGAAGTGGGAGTCAAATGAGTAATAGCCACCTAGTTGCAATTAAGCCACTTTGAGGAGCTACTCTTTCTGGAAGCTTATTTATTGATCACCTTAGGAAACACTTCTCTGTTGGTGTGACAGGTTACTGACCTTAGATATCCCCTTCTGGATAAAACTTCAGTCAGATCAGCTTACTCAGAAGAATGCTTGCCAGTCTGAGCGTACCCTTCCAACCAGCAGCTGCAGAGGGACAGGCCTGAAGCCACCCAAAGGCTTGGCTAGTAGGCTCGCCCACATGTTCAACACCAAATTTTCCCTCTGGAACAGGCCCTCGTCAATCTTCTCATCTCAGGAAGTGGAACTCCCTGTTACTTGTTTAAACTAAAAATCTAGGAGTAGTCCTTTGACTCACTACCTCTCCCCGTACCTCACCATATATATCTAATAAATCAATTAATCCTAGCAGCTCCGTCTCTGAAAGATTTAGTGACTCTTTACTCTTCCTTTACTGATACACTCTTGCTCTAAATCTTAATCACCTCTAGGTTTAGTTATGTGCTGCTGCCGCTACTGCTGCTGCTAAGTCGCTTCAGTCGTGTCCGACTCTGTGCGACCCCAGAGACGGCAGTCCCCCAGGCTCCACCGTCCCTGGGATTCCTCAGGCAAGAACACTGGAGTGGGCCGCCATTTCCTTTTCCAATGCATGAAAGTGAAAAGTGAAAGTGAAGTCGCTCAGTCGTGTTTGACTCTTAGCGACCCCATAGACTGCATCCTACCAGGCTCCTCCACCCATGGGAATTTCAGAGCTGCTTAAACAATCCCCATGCTCCTTTTCTCAATATAATAAAAGCCATCTATGACAAACCCACAGCCAACATAATACTCAACAGTGAAAAGCTGAAAGCCTTCTCACTAAAATCTGGAACAAGACAAAGAGGGCCACTCTCACCACTTCTATTAAACATAATATTAGAAGTCCTGGTTACAGCAAGAAAAAGAAATAAAAGGGATCCAAATTGAAAGGGCAGAGATTAAACTGTCATGATATGCAGATGGCATGATACTGTATATAGAAAACCTAAAGACTCCACACAAAAACTACTACAACTAGCCAACAACTTCAGCAAGGTGGCAGAATACAAGATGAACATACAGAAATCTGTTGCATTTCTTCACACTAATAATGAAATATCAAAAAGGGAAAGTAAAAAAAAATCCCTTTTAAAACTGCATCAAAAAAAATTAAGTACTTAGGAATAAAGCTGACCAGGAAGGTGAAAACATATGCTGAGAACTATAAAACATCGATAAAGGAAACTGAAGATGATTCAAAGAAATTGAAAGATATCTCATGCTCATGGGTTGGATGAATGAATATTGAATTAATATTGTTAAAATAGTTACACTACCCAAAGCAACCTACAGATTTAATGCAATCCTTATGAAATTACTCATGACATTTTTTACAGAATTAGAACAAATAATCCTAAAATTTATATAGAGCCATAGACCCAGAATTGCCAAAGCAACCCTGAGGAAAAAGAACAAAGCTGGAGGTATCACCATCCCAAACTTCAGAGACTACCACAAAGTTATGGTAATCAAAAAGCATGATATTGGCACAAAAAATAGACATATGGATCAAGGGAACAGAATACAGAGCCCAGAAATAAACCTACATACTTAAGGTCAATTAATCTTTGACAAAGGAGGCAAGAATATACAATGGAGAAAAGATAATCTCTTCAGCAAGTTGTGTTGGGAAAGCTGGACAGCCACATGTAAATCAATGAAGTTGGAACACTCCCTCACGCCAAACACAAAAATAAACTCAAAATGACTTAAAGACTTAATTATAAGACATGATACCATAAAACTTCTAGAAGAAAACACAAGCAAAACAGTCTCTGACATAAATCATAGCAATGTTTTCTTAGATCAGTCTCCCAAAGAAATAGATATAAAAGCACAAACAAATAGGACCTAATCTGACTTATAAGCTTTTTCACAGCAAAGGAAACTATAAACAGAATGAAAAGAAAACCAATGGACTAGGAGATCATGGATCACAGCCTTGTCATGGTGAAGGGGCTTGCATCACTCAATGAAGCTATGAGCCATGCTATGCAGGGCCACCCAAGATGGACAGGTCATAGTGGAGAGTTCTGACAAAACATAGTCCACTGGAGGAGGGAATGACAAACCACTCCAGTATACTTGCCTTGAGAACCCCATGAACAGTATGAAAAGGCAAAAAGATATGACACCAGAAGATAAGCCTCCTAGGTCAGAAGTGTCCAATACACTACTGGGGAAGAGCAGAGAAATCGCTCCAGAAAGAATGAAGAGGCTGTATATGGTCACCTGCTTATTTAATACACGCAAAGTACATCATGTGAAATGTTGGGCTAGATGAATCTCAAGCTGGAAACAAGATTGCTAGGTGAAATATCAACAACCTCAGATACACAGATGATACCACCATAATGGCAGAAAGCAAAGAGGAACTAAAAGAGCCTCTTGATGAAGGCAACAGAGGGGAGTGAAAAAGCTGGCTTAAAATCAACATTCAAGAAACTAAGATCATGACACCTGTCCCATCACTTTATGGCAAATAGATGAAGAAACAATGGAAACAGTGACAGACTTTATTTTCTTGGGCTCCAAAATCACTGTGGATGGTGACTGCAGCCATTAAACTAAAAAACATTTGCTCCTTGGAACCGAGAAAGCTATGGCAAATCTAAACAGTGTATTAAAAGGCAAAGACATCACTTTGCCACCAAAGGGTCATATAGTCAAAGCTACAGTTTTTCTAGCAGTTACATACGGATGTGAGCGTTGGACCATAAAGAAGGTTGAGCACTGAAGAATTGATGCTTTCGAACTGTGGTGCTGGAGAGGGCTCTTCAGTCCCTTGGACAGCAAGGAGATCAAACCAGTCAATCCTAAAGGAAATCAGTCCTGAATACTCTTTGGAAGGACTGATGCTGAAGCTGAAGCTCCAATACTTTGGCCACCTGATGTGAAGAGTCAACTCACTGGAAAAGACCCTGATGGTGGGAAAGACTGAAGGCAGGAGGAGACAGGGGCAACAGAGGATAAGATGGTTAGATAGCATCATCAACTTGATGGACATGAGTTTGAACAAACTCCAGGATATAGTGAAGGACAGGGAAGCCTGGCATCTACAGTCAACGGTGAAGCAAAGAGTCAGACACTCCTTGGCGACTGAACAGCAACAGCAAAATGAAACAGGAGAAAATATATGCAAATAATGCAACCGACAAGGGCTTAAAATATACAAACAGTTCATACAACTCAGTAATAAAGAATCCCAAATAACCCAATCAAAAATGGGTACATGTTGATGTTTGACAGAAAACAACAGAATTCTGTAAAGCAATTATCCTTCAATTAAAAAATAAATAAATTTTTAAAAAATGGGTGGAGGACCTAAACAGACATTTCTCCAAGGATGACATACAGATGACCAACAGAGCCATTAAAAGATGCTCAACACTGCTAATTATTAGAGAATGCAAATCAAAATTACAATGAGGTACCTACTCATACTGGTCAGGATGACCATCATTAAAGAGTCTACAAATAACAAAGGCTAGAGAGGATATAGAGAGAAGTGAATCTTCCTACACTATTGGTAGAAATGAAAATTTGTATAGTCACTATGGCAAACAGTAGGAAGGTTCCTTAAAAAACTAAAAATAGACTTACCATATGATCTAACAATCCCAGCCCTGGGAATATACCTGGAGGAAACTCTAACTTAAAAACTACATGCACCCCAATGTTCTTTGCAGCACTATTTACAATAGCCAAGACATGGAAGCAACTACAATGTCCATCAAGATGAATGCATAAAGAAGGGGTGAGAGATATATATATATAATGGACTACTACTCAGCCATAAAAAAGAATGAAATAATATCACTTTCAGCAACATGGATAAACCTAGAGACTAACATTCTAAGTGAAGTAAGCCAGATAAAGAAAGAAAAATAGCACATATTGCTTATATGTGGAATATTAAAAAAAATGATACAAATGAACTTACATACAAAATGGAAATAGACTTGAAGACATAGAAAACTTATGGTTACCAAAGGTAAAAGAGGAGGAGGGAAAAATTAGGAGTTTGGATTAACATGCATATACTATCATACATGAAATAGATTACCAACAAGGATTGATTACAAAGCACAGGGAACTATACTCAATATTTTGTAATAACCTACAAAGGAAAATAATCTGAAAAAGAATATATATATATAAAACACAAAATCATTTTGCTTTACACCTGAAACTAACACAACATTGTAAATCAACTATACTTCAATAAAAAAAAAAGTTTAGAAAAAGAGAAAGAGAAATACCATATGATATCACTTTTATGTGGTACCTAAAATAAGATACAAATGAACATATATACTGGAAGTTCATGGTTCACGTATTGTTGAAGCCTGGCTTTGGAGAATCCAAAATCACTGCGGATGGTGACTGCAGCCATGAAACCATGAAATTAAAAGACGCTTACTCCTTGGAAGGAAAGTTATGACTAAATTAGACAGCATATTAAAAAGCAGAGACATTACTTTGCCAACAAAGGTCTTTCTAGTCAAGGCTATGGCTTTTCCAGTGGTCATGTATGGATGTGAGAGTTGGACTATAAAGAAAGCTGAGCGCAGAAGAACTGATACTTTTGAACTGTGGTGTTGGAGAAGACTCTTGAGAGTCCCTTGGACGCAAGGAGATCTAACCAGTCCATCCTAAAGGAGATCAGTCCTGAGTGTTCATTGGAGGGACTGATGTGGAAGCTGAAACTCCAATACCTTGGCCACCTGACACAAAGATCTGACTCATTTGAAAAGACCCTGATGCTGGGAAAGATTGAAAGCAGGAAGAGAAGGGGACAATAGAGAATGAGATGGTTGGATGGCATCACCGACTCAATGGACATAAGTTTGGGTAAACTCCAGGAGTTGGTAATGGACAGGGAGGCCTGGTGTGCTGCAGTCCATGGGGTCGCAAAGAGTTGGACACAACTGAGCAACTGAATGGGAGAATGCAATGGCATTCTCGACTCCAGTACTCTTGCCTGGAAAATCCCATGGATGGAGGAGCCTGGTAGGCTGCAGTCCATGGAGTCGCTAAGAGTCGGACACAACTGAGCGACTTCACTTTCACTTTTCATGCATTGGAGAAGGAAACGGCAACCCCCACCAGTGTTCTTGCCTGGAGAATCCCAGGGACGGGGGAGCCTGGTGGGCTGCCATCTATGGGGTCACACAGAGTCGGACACGACTGAAGTGACTTAGCAGCAGCAGCAGCAGAGCAACTGTATTGAACTGAACCGAATATGTATACAAAATAGAAACATACTCACAAACACAGAGAACAGACTCATGATTGCCAAAGTGGAGAGGGTGGAGGAGAGAAGGATTGGGAGTCTGGTGTTAGTAGATGCAAACTATTATATATAGAATGGATAAACAACAAGGTCCTACTATGCAGCACGGAGAATTATGTTCAATATGCTGTTTATTACACAGAACAGAAAAAAATATGAAAAAAGAATAGGTGTGTGTATATATATATATATATATATACACACACACACATATCAGATCAGATCAGTCACTCAGTCATGATACAAACACCTGATACAAAGGCTGGAACATATTGAATGGATTTATGAAACAGAAGTAGGCAAGAGTGGCTAGAGTAGAGCACCCAGGGAAGAAGATGAAATCAGAAAGGTAGGCGAGAGGCTACTCAACTAAGTCTTGTGGGCCAAGGAAAGGAATTTGAATTTTATTTTAGTCCTCAAACCTGTTATGTGCAACACTAGCTCCTTATCACTCAGATTTCAACTGAAATACTACTCTTCAAAGAGGCCTTCCCTGACCCCCCAATACAAAGTAGTCCCCACAAGTCAGTTTCTTTCCTATTTTAATTCTCAAAGAAATACTCTTATTTATTTTTCTTTTGTTGCTATCTCCTACCCATGCCCAGAGTGTGAACTATGTGAGAGCAGGAATCTTGTCTATGTAATTTTCCACTATATCCCAGCACCCGGAACAGTACTTGGCAAGTAGAGGGCTTTCTGTAAATATCTGGTGAATGAATAAAGTGTTATTCTGATGGCTTGGTTTCTGAATCTGACTTTATGTCAGATCTACATATTTTTATGTATTTATATCATGTTATCTTTATAGTCAACCCATAACTCCATACAGCCTATTTCTCCTGGGCCATACAACTGATAAATCGGCATGTTCCCTTCACCACCAGCAACGGGGAAAGAAGGAGTGGTCACAGGAAGGAGGTGGGTGAACTCACTTAAGCTGAATAGCTCAATGCAAAAGACTCAAAACTCATGCTCTTACGTGGACAAACTGGTAGCATTACCTTTTCACTTATTAGAATATTTTACATTTCATTTAGATGAAAGAGAAAGACAAATACTGTATGACGTCACTTCTATGTGAAATCTAAAAAGTAAAACAAACTAGTGAATATAAGAAAAAATAAGCAGACTCACAGATATAGAGAACAAATTAGTGATTACCATTAGTGAGGAGAAGGATGAGGGGAGGGACAATATAAGGGTAGGGGATTGAAAGGCACAAACTATTAGTTACAAAATAAGTTACAAGGGTGTATTGTACAACACAATATTTTATAATTTTACAATAACTATAAATGGAACATAACCATTAAAAATTGCAAATCACTATATTGTACACCTGTAACTTATTATACCAATATAAAAACTATACTTCAATAATATTTTTTAAAAGTTTATTTTGCATTTTTACATAGATGATCTTATAAGAACTAATATCTATCTCTGTAATTGTCTGTTATCTCTGTACAACAGAAAGGGGGAAAGCATTACTCTCCATTTCCCCAAAAAGCTTAGAGGATACTAATGAAATTATTTTAGAAGCTTTAAAAATAGGTGGTCAGGAACTTCCCCAGTGGTCCAGTGGTTAAGAATCTGCCTTGTAATGCAAAGGACACAGTTTCAATCCCTGCCCCAGGAACTTAAGATCCTACGTGCTGCAGGGCAAGTGAACTCGCACACGACAACTATAGAGCCCACGAGTGGCAATGAAAGAGCCTGAATGATGCAAAGAAGACTCGACACACCTAAGTTGTGCATGCCACAACCGAGACCAACAGGCAAATAAATCAGTAAACATCTTAAAGACTAGGTGGTCAATGCTATTTTAATATAGAAAATTTAAAACAAGAGTCACATAATCTAGCAACTTAACTTTGGGCTTTGAACCATGAGAAAAGCTAAAGTGATAGTCTAGACAGTAGGCTAAAAATGGAAGTTAATTTTGCACTTCAGGTAATGCCTTCTGTGAGTATTTTGCTTTCATGTTTAAATAACTCTGTGATTTATTTATATTATTATTAATTTATTATTTTTTCCTGATTTATAAAAGTAGTGCATCCTCATTAAATCATTTGGAAATTTCTGGTGCAGTGATAATTTGGCCGGGTGAGAGCTGAGAGCCAGTTGCACTGCAGAGATAAATATGCGGTGTGAGAAAACAGTGCCCCCTAGAGGTCTGTGGTGTGCTGCCAGAGACTGCCCAGCAGTTTCTTTCCGGTCTTGGAGGCTTACGGATGCTGAAGCATGCCTACGGAGTTCAACCACGGGAGGGAGTCCCGTGAGAGGGAACTCCATCTGTGATCCACTGCGGACTTCACTCATGCACAGACCTACCTGATAGTCTTATGTTCCTCCCTGAGCCTGGACTGGAGGGAGAGTCATTAGCCCCCGAGAGAAAACACTGTGAGTGAGGCTCAAGTCTAGCGTCAGCAAGACAGTGGTAGAGGGAGCAGTGTTAGGTTGTTCCCCGGCCGCCTCTGCCTCACTTCACCACGCCTGCGGATGACAGAAGGTGTTGCCAGGAGCCACCTGAGGAGGAGCAGGAGCTCTCCTGGTGAATGAGGTGAAAGAACAACTAAAGTCAGTGGTTCTGAGGAAGCTTTCAGAAGCGCAGCCTTCAAGTTGGGGGTAGCACAGCACAGTGGACAACACAGAGGTAGGAAGGAGAACCCTCAGACGTCACAGAGACAAGCTTCGGAGATACAGGAAGCTGTTCTGACTTTACCGCTCTGCATCTATTAATATAAGAAAGTTCTCTGGACAAGACATTTATAGTTAATAGAGGAACTGGGACCTCTGAGCACTATTTTATAATGTATATACAATTTCATTTTCTACTTTCTCATTTACAATATCAGCACTTCTCCTTATGATTAGAAATGCCTTTAACTCTAGAAAACAGACTGACAACTTCTCATGAAGTTAGTCCTTAACACATGACCCAGTAATCCCACTCCTAAGTATTTACCCTAGAGAAATAATAACATATTCACACAAAATCTTGTACATGAATGTGTATAGTTGCTCTATTCACTACTGAACACAAAATGACCCAAATGTCCTTCAATGGCTAAATAAATAAACTATGCTACATTGCATTTGGAGAAGGCAATGGCACCCCACTCCAGTACTCTTGCCTGGAAAATCCCATGGACGGAGGAGCCTGGTGGGCTGCACTCCATGGGGTCGCAGAGAGTCAGACACAACTGAGCGACTTCGCTTTCACTTTTCACTTTCATGCATTGGAGAAGGAAATGGCAACCCACTCCAGTGTTCTTGCCTGGAGAATCCCAGGGACGGGGGAGCCTGGTGGACTGCCGTCTATGGGGTTGCACAGAGTTGGACACGACTGAAGCAACTTAGTAGCAGCACATTGCATTTGAATACTACTCACCAGTAAAAAGGGAAAAGAACTATCGACATGTGCAGCAACACTGATAAACCTCAAAGTCATACTGAGTGAAAGAAGCCAGTCCCAGAGGACTGAAGTGCATACCACTGAATCCATTTACATGACTTTTCTAAAAAGACAAAACTATAAATACAGAAACAGTAATGGTTGTCAGGAACCGGGGTGGGGAGGCAAACATAGGGTGTGATAACAACGGAATAGCAGAAGGAGTTTTTTGGGTGATCAAACTGTTTCTTATCTTGGTTTTGGTGGTAGTTATATAAATCTATATAGATGCTAATATTCATAGAACTGGTCACACAAAAAAATCAACTTCATTGTATCTTAATTTTAAAAATAGAATAGGTTGAAATGCTTTTAAGATATAATTTAAAATAACTTGTTAATAGTCATTCCAGCAAGAGGTGTGTATCATAATTTCTTCACCTTTTCCGCTGGTGCAAAACTGTTGGACTGTTCTCATCTCTGCACAAACAAAGCTGTACTGAAAACTTTAAGGCGCACATCTTTGTTCACAGCTAGGATACAGTCACAGAAGTGGAATTACAGAGACAACAGGTATGAACATTTTTAGAACTCTTAGTGTATACTCCCCAGTTGCTTTCCATTCCGGGTTATATCAGTTTGCCCACCTTCCGGCAGTGTCTGAGAATAAGTGGTTTGGATATCCTAAGAATGTGAAATTAGAAGACTAATTCATGGTTGTCTGGAAAACCATTGAAGGGAAGAAAGAGAATGAAGAGAAGCAGAGGTGGGTGAGGGGTCTAAACCAGGAGAGGAACTAGACCTTCAGACCTGAAGGTTATCTGATTCATATTTTTGTGTTTTTCTTATAATATTCCTTACCCTTCTTTGTCCTACTAGCTTTCAGGATGGGTTTTTGTTTCTTATTTATTCTTCCTCCTCTCTTCCAACTTTAATGCAAGAGCAAAGTTAGCAAGGCCATTTTACATAGTTAACTAAACAATCTCTTTTAAATACTAATCATGTGAAAGCACTGTGCTAACCCTTGTGAGGGGTGGCAAAGAGTGATAAGAATGGTCCCTGTAAACACAGAGCTAACAATGCAACAGGAAGAGGTGAAGATAATATTTTTCTAGCCAATATCACCCTTTTCCCTTTAACACTGATAATGATGATGATGAAAACAGTAACACCAACAGATACGGGTTAGTTGTTTGAAGAAAGAGCTATCACTCCAAGTCAGGTTCATCAATTTCACAAAAGATGTGAAATTAAGCCATGCCTTGCAAGATAGGTGTATCCAACTAAATGCATTCTGGGTAGGGAAATGACACATGCAGAGGTAAGAACATGGAACTGTGCTTGTTTTCCCCTGATGTCCTTGTAAGAAAATGATCAGCACTAGAAAAATCTCCTCTCCTGAGGAGAATAGAAGCTGACTCGACAGCCCATTTCCATGCACCAGCTTGCTGGGGAGAAAAATGGAAAGGACTATTCCCCAAAGCTGTGTTCCTCTCACACAGATAGAGATATCATGTATAATAGATTGGGAAAACTTGCGAAATGAAACATCTGTTCTGCATGCTTAAGTACTGAGGCACTCTCAAGATACAAATTTCTATTCAATATTCTAGGTGCTGTGGTGATGAGCTGAGAATGAGTTTGGAAGGTTTGCCTCTTTCCAATAAAAAAAGCTTCATCATCTGTCTAAAATTTTTATAATAATTATTTTGGAACATTATAGATAGGAAATTGAAAGAGACAAGAGGAAAAGAATGAGGACAGAACTGAGGAAGAATTGATGGAAGAGTCAATAAAGCTAAGAAACATTGAGAAATGAATTTTAATGATGAAGTCAACAATGCCTTCAGCTAATTTAGCCAAATCAACAAAGCCATTATACTCTATGTATATGGTGTTTATTTTGCTTCAGATCTATGTAGACAGAAAGGTACATTGTGAAATATAAAAACCTCCTATATTTAGGATCTGAATAATTGCATAGATGTTTGAGAAAATAAGATGTGGATAATCTTTTATTGTATGCTTTTAGAACAAAATGCCTTTTCCCCCCTGTAGTAAGCATTTTATTCTTTCTGCTGCTGCTGCTGAGTCACTTCAGTCATGTCCGACTCTGTGTGACCCCATAGACGGCAGCCCACAAGGCTCCCCCGTCCCTGGGATTCTCCAGGCAAGAACACTGGAGCAGGTTGCCATTTCCTTCTCCAATGCATGAAAGTGAAAAGTGAAAGTGAAGTCGCTCAGTCGTGTCCGACTCTTAGCGACCCCATGGACTGCAGCCTACCAGGCTCCTCCGTCCATGGGATTTTCCAGGCAAGAGTACTGGAGTGGGGTGCCATTGCCTTCTCCGTTATTATTTCTGGATGGCCTCAATTTCCCCTACAAGGTAGAAGCTGTATATCACTTTCTAATAATGCATTGTTAATTTTTAATCTAGACCAGTCTTCAAGTTTACTCTTGATCTTATAATATGCAAAAGAAATTCATGGATAAGCAGGTATGATTTTTTTTGAGGCCAGTTTTGGCATAGATTATCTTTTTTCTTACCATGATGCTAAATATTATTGGTATTAATACTACATTTTATAGATTTCAAAGCCTCTTTCCAAATATTATCTCATTGAACTTGACTAGAACTTGGAGACAGGTTGTGCAAATATTTTTATCCATCATTCTAAGAAGAGGAAAACTGAGGGTCCTGGTTGACTTTCCCAAGGTCACACAGGGAACTAGGACAAGACACTAGGTCTTCTAAATCCCCACTGTTCTGCTTTTCTGTTGTGCTTTATACTTCATGTTTGAATATAACCAAGATGAGTTTTCTCTTAGGAAACTCTCAGAAGAAGTGTTTCCTAGCCCCACACCCCTTTGCCCTTGTCTAATTTCTGCTTAAGCCCATATCCTCTCTCCTTTCCCCTTCTTGGCAGACATGTGGTGTCTGCAATGTGGAGAAAGCTAGTGATGCCAGTCCAAAGGACAAAAAGTTCATAGGCACTTTTAATGGTGGCCCAGAGCACTGCACTGAATTACTGGAGCCACCAGTCACCAAGTGGGCAGAGGCACCGGGACAGGAATCATGATATATGGGTACAGAGCCCCACATGGTGAACTAAACCAGTGAGTATCATGGCCTAGCCGCAGGGTGAACTGGTCTACCTGTGAGGGCACTATTCAGAAGGGAGCTTTGAGCAGCAGTGGACGAGGGTGGGCTGTATCATCTTTAAGATTGCCACCATGACAAAGTGGCCATTGGGACAAGGGGCGAGAGGGACAGTGATACCTGTACTCCAGCCTGAAGGGACGGGATAGCATGCATTCTGCTTTCTGCAGTGGTGGCCGTCAGTGCACATGAGGGTACAGTCATTTCTCCTAACTCTTGGATTCTGGTCTCCTCCCTGACTCTTCTTAGCAAAGAGAGAAAGCATGTGAAGGATAGGCAGGAACAGAAAGAAACACTTTAATATTAACAAATAGTGTTGGAAAAACTGGGTATCCACAAACAGAAGGATGAAATTGGATCCTTATCTCACACTACATACAAAAGTCAACTCAAAATGGATTAAATACAATGTAAAACTTGAATCCACAAAATTCTGAGAAGAAAACACAGGGAAAACATATTAACATTGGTCTGGGAAATAATTATTTTGGCTATGATACCAAAAGCAAAGGAAACAAAAGCAAAAATAGACAAGTGGGACTGCATAGCAAAGGAAACAATTACCTGAGTAAAAAAGCAACCTGTGGAATGGGAGATAATATTTATAAACCATTTGTCTAATAAAGAGTTAATATCTAAAACATTTAAGGAATTCATACAGATCAATAGCAAAAAATCAAGAAACCCAGCTAAAAAGCAATCAAAGGACCTGAAAAGACATTGTTGTTAAAGGAAACATACAAATGGCCAACAGATATATGAAAAGGTGCTCAATATCACTAATAATCATGGAAACATAAATCAAAACCACAATGAATTATCACCTCATACCTGTTAGAATTTCTACTAGCAAAGAGACTGAAGATAAATGTCGGTTAAGATTTGCAGAAAAGGGAACCCTTGTACACTGTTGGTGGAAATGTTAATTGATATATCCATTATGGAAAACAGTAAGAAGGTTCTTCAAAAAATTAAAACTAGAACTACCATGCTGTCTAGGAATTCTACTTTGGGTTATATATCTAAAGGAAATGAGATTTCTAAGAAATATTTACATCTCCATATTCATTGCCACATTATTTACAAATAGTTAAGAATTGAAAACAGCCCAAATGTTCATCAACAGATGAACAGATGAAGAAAATGTGGTATGTATACTCATGGAATATCATTCAACCTTAAAAAAGAAGATCTTGCCACTTGTGACAACATGGATGAAGGTAAAAGACATCATCCAAGGTAAATAAGCTAGACACAGAAAGACAGATATTTCACAATCTCACTTTTATGTGCAACCTAGAATTGTCAAACTCAGAGAAGCAGAGAGTAAAATAATGGTTGCCATTATTGGCATACTTGGTGGGAAGGGGGACATGGGAAGATATTGGTCAAAGAGCACAGAATTTCAGTTATACAAGATAAGTAAGTTCTGGAGTTCTAATGTACAACAATGTGGCTATAGTTAACAATACTGTGTTGTATACTTGTTGCTGATGCTGCTAAATCGCTTCAGTCGTGTCCGACTCTATGCAACTCCATAGACGGCAGCCCACCAGGCTCCCCCGTCCCTGGCATTCTCTAGGCAAGAACACCGGAGTGGGTTGCTATTTCCTTCTCCAATACATGAAAGTGAAAGTGAAGTCGCTCAGTTGTGTCTGACCCTCAGCGACCCCAGGGACTCCAGCTTTCCCAGCTCCTCCATCCATGGGATTTTCCAGGCAGGAGTACTGGAGTGGGGTGCCATTGCCTTCTCCATTGTATACTTAAAATGTGCTAAGAAGGTCTTAAGTGTTCTCATCACACAAAAAAGAAAGAAATTGATAACTGTGACTCAGATATGCTTATTAGCTATATGGTGGTGATGATTTCACATTGAAGAACTTGCCTGCCAATGCAGGAGACATTCAGTTCAGTTCAGTTCAGTTCAGTCGCTGAGCCGTGTCCGACTCTTTTCGACCCCATGAACCACAGCACGCCAGGCCTCCCTGTCCAGTTCAGTTCAGTTCAGTGGCTCAGTCACGTCTGACTCTTTGTGACCCCATGGATTGCAGCATGCCAGGCCTCCCTGCCCATCACCAACTCCTGGAGTTTACTCAAACTCATGTCCATCGAGTCCGTGATGCCATCCAACAATCTCCTCCTCTGTTGTCCCCTTCTCCTCCTGCCTTCGATCTTTCCCAGCATTAGGGTCTTTTTAAATGAGTCGGTTCTTGCCATCAGGTGGCCAAGGTATTGGAGTTTCAGCTTCAGCATCAGTCCTTCCAATGAATGTTCAGGATTGATTTCCTTTAGGATGGACTGGTTGGATCTCCTTGCAGTCCAAGGGACTCTCAAGAATCTTCTCAACACCACAGTTCAAAAGCATCAAGTCTTCGGCACTCAGCTTTCTTTATAGTCCGACTCTCACATCCATACATGACTACTGGTGAAACCATAGCTTTGACTAGATGGACCTTTGTTGGCAAAGTAATGTCTCTGCTTTTTAACATGCTTTCTAGGTTGGTCATAACTTTTCTTCCAAGGAGCAAGCGTCTTTTAATTTCCTGGCTGCAGTCACTATCTGCAGTGATTTTGGAGCCCCCAAAAATAAAGTCTGTCATTGTTTCCACTGTTTCCCCATCTATTTGCCATGAAGTGATGGGACCAGATGCCCACGATCTTAGTTTTCTGAATGTTGAGTTTTAAGCCAAAATTTTCATTCTCTTTTAGTGTAGATTTTGAAAAAGTCACAGACAAAGGATACATTCATTTCCTAATAGTTGATAATAACTAGTGGTTTTCCCAGGTGGTGCTAGTGGTGAAGAAACTGCTTGTCATGCAGGAGATGTAAGCAATGTGGGTTCAGTCCTTGGGTTGGGACGATCTCCTGGTGGAAGAAATGGCAACTCACTCAAGTATTTCTTGCCTGGAGAAGCCCATGGACAGAAGAGCCTGGCTCACTACAGTCCATAGGTCACAAAGGATTGGACACAACTGAAGTGACTTAGCATGCATGCACACAACAATTACTAGTAAGAGAAACCTAGTATCTTCTAATGTTTTTGTCTTATTCTGGTCTTATGATTTCTTAAAATAGATACATTACTAGAAGGAAGAGTTCATGGGCAAATGTCACATTTTTCTTTATTCACCTAATTATACTTTAGCTTGCTTAGGTTAAGATTAATTTTCCTATTCTGCTAATGTATAGTAAATGCCTTTAGTATTTTATGGTAAAAAAGATGCCTTTGAAATTTTTAAGAATTGGGAAATGATTTCAGATAAGCCATCATGTGCATAAAGATTAATTTATTCATGTGAAATGTTCAATAATCAGAAAAGACTGATCTAAATAAAACCATCTCACAATTAAGTAATTATTTTTGTTATGGACATTGATTTCTTCTAAGAAATAAAGTACCTGTCTACATGAAGAAAAACTAAAATAATGGTAAACAAATGTTGATTGGGTCCAGCTAAGTAAGCAGCATCTTTGGTTTTACAGATATTGTTAACTGTCTTTAACTCTATTTAAGTGTTTGTAATGAAACCTTGCAATTGGAATAACAGCCTTATTCCTGAGACTAATAAATATTTTCAGCTCCTCTGTCCTAAATTCTCTGCTTGATAATAATCCTTTTCAAGGGAAAAAAGAACATAATAAGTGATAAATCTATACCAAAACATTGCTTTTATCTGAAAAGTCCACACACTGTCTACTTCTAGTAAACCTAGAAACTAGAGAAAATCAAAGACATTAAAACCTTTTAATACGATAATCAATGGCAGTGTATTTAGGATCTTGTTATATTTTATAAAGATTTTCTTTCATATCACAATGTCCAATTTTGTTTTCCTGATTTCTCACAACTGAGCTAAACACTGTGGGATTTTTTTTAACATCTGTCTTCTCATTTAGACCATGAGCCTTTTGAGAGCAAGGGCTGACTTTATTCCCAGTGCTTATTACATAATCTGCACTAAATAAATATACATTTCCAACCTGCACTACTACCTAAAGTAAGGAATTTTTAAATTTTACTGTCTTCATCTTAGTTACTCAAAAACGTTTTCAAACTTCTAGGGATGCCCCTTTGGCTTATCCTAGGATTTGGTGAGTAGAATATGTCTCTTTGTCTACACCTTTCATGGCTGTCTGGATTTCGATCATGCCCTCGGATTTCTACCTTTCACATCAGTGAGTCTCAATGTGCAGACTGTCCCCCAAAGCAATTTCCTACTGCCCTCATCAGTTTGCTTGGTTGAAGGATGGCAGCCACTATCATCCTTCTCAGAATGCTGAGAATGTAACGAAATAAAGATGGTAGGCTTCCCAGCTGGTATAGTGGTAAAGAATCTGCCTGCCAATGCAGATGTGAACTCAATGAGATGCAAGAGATGTGAACTCAATCCCTGGGTCAGGAAGATCCCTTGGAGTAGGAAATGGCAACTCACTCCAGTATTCTTGCCTGGAAAATTCCACAGACAGAGAAGTCTGGCCAACTACAGTCCCTGGGGTAGCAAAGAGTCGTACATAACTGAGTACCACCACCATATACAATACCAAAGATGGTGATAATAATCTCCTAATTGTATTTGCTCATGATGCTCCCACCCTTTAAGTAATTTTCTACCCACTGGGATTTTAAAAAGTGGTGGTAATGAGATAGTACAGTTCAGTCCAGTTCAGTCACTCTGTCGTGTCTGACTCTTTGCGACCCCATGAATCAAAGCATGCCAGGCCTCCCTGTCCATCACCAACTCCTGGATTTCACCCAAACTCATGTGCATCGAGTTGGTGATGTCATCCAGCCATCTTATCCTCTGTCGTTCCCTTCTCCTCCTGCCCCCAATCCCTCCCAGCATCAGGGTCTTTTCCAAAGAATCCAAAGACTCTTTTCCAAGAGTCTTTTCGAACTCTTTGCATGAGGTGGCCAAAATTTTGGAGTTTCAGCCTGCAGGAGAGATAGGAAAGCCTTCCTCAGCGATCAATGCAAGGAAATAGAAGAAAACAACAGAATGGGGAAGACTAGAGACCTCTTCAAGAAAGTTAGAGATACCAAGGGAACATTTCATGCAAAGATGGGCTCGATAAAGGACAGAAATGGTATGGACCTAACAGAAGCAGAAGATATTAAGAAGAGGTGGCAAGAATACACAGAAGAACTGTACAAAAAAGATCTTCATGACCCAGATAATCACGATGGTGTGATCACTGACCTAGAGCCAGACATCCTGGAATGTGAAGTCAAGTGGGCCTTAGAAAGCATCACTACGAACAAAGCTAGTGGAGGTGATGGAATTCCAGTTGAGCTATTCCAAATCCTGAAAGATGATGCTGTGAAAGTGCTGCACTCAATATGCCAGCAAATCTGGAAAACTCAGCAGTGGCCACAGGACTGGAAAAGGTCAGTTTTCATTCCAATCCCAAAGAAAGGCAATGCCAAAGAATGCTCAAACTACCACACAATTGCACTCATCTCACACGCTAGTAAAGTAATGCTCAAAATTCTCCAAGCCAGGCTTCCGCAATACTTGAACTGTGAGCTTCCAGATGTTCAAGCTGGTTTTAGAAAAGGTAGGGGAACCAGAGATCAAATTGCCAACATCTGCTAGATCATCGAAAAAGCAAGAGAGTTCCAAAAAAACATCTATTTCTGCTTTATTAACTATGCCAAAGCCTTTGACTGTGTGGATCACAAAAAACTGTGGAAAATTCTGAAAGAGATAGTACAGGACTTGGTGAAATGCTGGCTTGGAGTTCCTCCTCCAAACGTCTAGACTATAATCTTTTCTCTTTTACCTCTTCTTCAGCTTCTTCTTCTATAATAGAGCCCCTAAAGTGCAGAAGGAAAGTTAATTTGAATATGATAATGATTGTCCTGCAGTTTTATCAGGGTGGACATTCTTAGTGAACTCTTATTGTGAGCATGTGTTTCGCTCTCATGTTAATAACTCCCTGAAGCTCTGTGCTCTTAATGCCAGTATCCACTGTTTAATGTATATCCCAGCAAGCAACAAAGACCTTAAGACTTTCCATATCCCTTTTTCTCCAGTATTCTCTTCCCAGTGGTGTAAGCCTCTTAGCCTTATGGGTCCAGTCCAGGACCAACAAACTACCGTATTCCATACATACAAATACAGCGCAGATAATCCTAGACATTATCCCATTTTTCACACTAGCTTAGCAAATAATAACACGTATATAGGAATTCTATAGGTGTGACTCTTAGTTTTAGATTGTATGTCTGATTCATTCTTTATTTATATATTTATTCTAACTCTAAAGCTATTCCTCCCAGGTACTTTGAGAGAAAAAGCAGTAGATCCCAATTCTTCCTTTCTGTTCCATGATTTAAAAGATTCTCTTTAGACCTAGATTTCTTATTCCAGATTGAGTAGCTTCCTTGTCCTGGATGGAGATATTGTCTGTCTTGGACATTCGTCATCCTGAAAGCAAGGTAATTCATTCATGTCTGTCCTCAACTTCTGTCTGTCATCTTTCCCATGTTTTTAATCCCCACTGTATCTCTAAAATAATTCATATTTCTTTTCAGTATTAAACTTCTTTGTCCAGAGTTATCCTCCATAGCCTATAATCTTTCTTAAATGCAAAATATAATCTGCCTTCATTGAATTTCATTACCAAATTTATAATGGCAAAATATTTTACTTTTCACGTTGCAGTTCTTTTATTCTTTCATGAGGAGGCACTGTCAAGTGATCATCAGCTCAGTTCAGTTCAGTCAGTCAGTCGTGTCTGACTCCGCGACCCCATGAATCGCAGCACGCCAGGCCTCCCTGTCCATCACCAACTCCCGGAGTTCACTCAGACTCACGTCCATAGAGTCAGTGATGCCATCCAGCCATCTCATCCTCTGTCGTCCCCTTCTCCTCCTGCCCCCAGTGCCTCCCAGCATCAGAGTCTTTTCCAATGAGTCAACTCTTCACATGAGGTGGCCAAAGTACTGGAGTTGCAGCTTTAGCATCATTCCTTCCAAAGAAATCCCAGGGCTGATCTCCTTCAGAATGGACTGGTTGGATCTCTTTGCAGTCCAAGGGACTCTCAAGAGTCTTCTCCAACACCACAGTTCAAAAGCATCAGTTCTTCTGCACTCAGCTTTCTTCACAGTCCAACTCTCACATCCATACATGACTACTGGAAAAACCGGAAAAACCATAGCCTTGACTAGACACACCTTTGCTGGCAAAGTAATGTCTCTGCTTTTGAATATGCTATCTAGGTTGGTCATAACTATCCTTCCAAGGAGTAAGCGTCTTTTAATTTCATGGCTGCAATCACCATCTGAGTGATTTTGGAGCCCAAAAAAATAAAGTCTGACACTGTTTCCACTGTTTCCCCATCTATTTCCCACGAAGTGATGGGACCAGATGCCATGATCTTCATTTTCTGAATGTTGAGCATTAAGCCAACTTTTTCACTCTCCTCTTTCACTTTCATCATGAGGCTTTTTAGTTCCTCTTCACTTTCTGCCATAAGGGTGGTGTCATCTGCATATCTGAGCTTATTGATATTTCTCCCAGCAATCTTGATTCCAGCTTGTGCTTCTTCCAGCCCAGCGTTTCTCATGATGTACTCTGCATAGAAGTTAAATAAGCAGGGTGACAGTATACAGCCTTGACGTACTCCTTTTCTATTTGGAATCAGTCTGTTGGTCCATGTTCAGTTCTAACTGCTGCTTCCTGACCTGCATACAGATTTCTCAAGAGGCCAGTCAGGTGGTCTGGTATTCCCATCTCTTTCAGAATTTTCCACAGTTTATTGTGACCCACACAGTCATAGGTACCTAGAATTGCTCATAGTGTTCCTTGTAAGGGCACATGATACATAGATTAAGATATCGCTTGGCAGTTGAATTTTACATGCTTCAAGACACTGCTGGTCCAATCTTAAATATATTGGTCTAATTTAAAAAACAAAACCCAAGCCAAATCTAATTAATAATACATTCTAGATTATTTGGAAAACATAGTTAGTTTCACAAGCCAGAAAGAATTTACCTTTTTACTTTCAATTTTTATATGCATAAATTTAAACCAATCTATCAAAACGTGATCTGTAATACACATAGCAAGCAAGTGAAGTCACTCAGTCATGTCCGACTCTTTGTCACCCTGTGGACTGTAGCCTACCAGGCTTCTCCATCCATGGGATTCTCCAGGCAAGAATACTGGAGTGGGTTACCATTTCCTTCTCCAGGGGATCTTCCCGACCCTGCGATCAAACCCAGGTCTCCTGCATTGGAGGCAGACACTTTAACCACTGAGCCACCAGGGAAGCCAATACACATAGAAAATTGAAATAATCAAGTATTTCTAAAAAACGTATATATAAAAATGGTAATCAGGAATTGTTTTCAATATTTGGTTGTTCATTCTGGTGTATCTTTTCCTCATCTTTAAATAGTTGTTTGGTTTTCTAGACTGACCAGCAAATATTTATTTAGTCTATAAAGTTATCGAAATGCTCTCCATCTTTAACAATGGTGAAATATTGTATCACAATTTTAGTGATTAAACAAAAGTAAAATATAATAAAAACAAAATTAAAATATTTATCTTAAATATTGAGAACTGACACAAAGTATATTTGATTTTCAGTTGAATGAATATCAAGAGACAGTTGAAAAATTTTATAGATATATGGTGCTTTTACAAAACTTTTTTTGAATGGTGGCACTAGGCATTAGGTTTATTTCATTCCAAAATTCTTTATGGTCAATGGAGGTGTATTATTAACACTAGTTAACACTAGTTAAGTACCGGTTGATATACTGGATATGGAAATGTTAGGTGAGGTCTTAAATACTGAAATATATATAGTACTCAAGCTGTGAATACTCAGCTGGAAAAGTCCCACGCTGGTGAATGACTCTTTTACATTTCAGCTTCATTTTTCACTGAACTGTGGCTCTGGGGAGCAACCTCGCTATGCAAGCTGATAGCACCACCTGCTGTCTAGTACCTGGGCCCATGCAAAGGGATTTTCTTATCTTCTCTCAGTGTCATTACAGCCCTTTAGTGCAAGAGTCCTTCTTATGTTTCACTACTAAGAATTAGTTTATTTGACTGAAAACAATTATCCACACAATCCTCTTAAACACTATTTTTTTTAAACCTCCCTATGGAGGGATTCCCTGGTGGCTCAGACGGTAAAGCGTCTGCCCACAATGTGGGAGACCCGGGTTTGATCTCTGGGTTGGGAAGATCCCCTGGAAAAGGAAATGGCAACCCACTCCAGTATTCTTGCCTAAAAAATCCCACGGATGGGGGAGCCTGGTGGGCTACAGTCCATGGGGTCACAAAGAGTCAGACATGACTGAGCAACTTCATGGAGGTTTCCCTAGTTAGTTACTTCAGTTAGATCTCATTCTTTCACTTACTTTCTTTAATTACCACGTTTCTGCTTTGCTTATTCCATTCTCCTTTCCTGGAGATCTCCTTTCCTCAGATCATGAACTCCTTATTGCCAAATTCAGACTTAAATTGAAGAAAGTAGGGAAAACCACTAAACCATTTGGGTATGACCTAAATAAAATCGCTTATGATTATACAGTGGAAGTAACAAACAGATTTAAGGGATTAGATATGATAGACAGAGTGCCTGAAAACTATGGACGGAGGTTTGTGACATTGTACAGGAGGCAGTGATCAAGACCATCCCCAAGAAAAAGAAATGCAAAAAGGCAAAATGGTTGTCTGAGGAGGCCTTATAAATAGCTGTGAAAAGAAGAGAAGTGAAAAGCAAAGGAGAAAAGGAAAGATATATCCATTTGAATGCAGAGTTCCAAAAATAGCAAGGAGAGATAAGAAAGCCTTCCTTAGTGATCAATGCAAAGAAATAGAGGAAAACAATAGAATAGGAAAGACTAGAGATCTCTTCAAGAAAATTAGAGATACCAAGGGAACATTTCATGCAAAGATGGGTACAATAAAGGGCAGAAATGGTGTGGATCTAACAGAAGCAGAATACTAAGAAGAGGTGGCAAGAATACACAGAAAAACCATACAAAAACAGATATTCATGTCCCAGATAACCACAGTGGTGTGATCACTCACACAGAACCAGACATCCTGGAATGTGGAGTCAAGTGGGCCTTAGCAAGCATCATTATGAACAAAGCTAGTGGAGTACATGTGTCTCTTTCCCTTCTGGTTTCCTCACTGTGTATGCCCAGCAGTGGGATTGCTGGATCATAAGGCAGTTCTATTTCTAGCAGATGAGTGGATAAGAAAGCTGTGGTACATATACACAATGGAGTATTACTCAGCCATTAAAAAGAATACATTTGAATCAGTTCTAATGAGGTGGATGAAACTGGAGCCTATTATACAGAGTGAAGTAAGCCAGAAAGAAAAACACCAATACAGTATACTAACACATATATATGGAATTTAGAAAGATGGTAACAATAACCCTGTAAACGATTCAGCAAAAGAGACACTGATGTATAGAACAGTCTTTTGGACTCTGTGGGAGAGCGAGGGGGTGGGATGATTTTGGAGAATGGCATTGAAATATGTATAATATCATATATGAAACGAGTCGCCAGTCCAGGTTCGATGCACGATACTGGATGCTTGGGGCTGGTGCACTGGGATGACCCAGAGGGATGGTATGGGGAGGGAGGAGGGAGGAGGTTCAGGATGGGGAACACATGTATACCTGTGGCAGATTCATTTTGATATATGGCAAAACCAATACAATATTGTAAAGTTATATATATATATATAAAAAAAAAAAAAAAGCTAGTGGAGGTGATGAAATTCCAGTTGAGCTATTTCAAATCCTCAAAGATGATGCTGTGAAAGTGCTGCACTCAATATACCAGCAAATTTGGAAAACCCAGCAGTGGCCACAGGACTGGAAAAGGTCAGTTTTCATTCCAATCTCAAAGAAAGGCAATGCCAAAGAATGCTCAAACTACCACACAATTGCACTCATCTCACACGCTAGTAAAGTAATGCTCTAAATTCTCCAAGCCAGGCTTCAACAGTATGTGAACCGTGAACTTCCAGATGTTCAAGCTGGATTTAGAAAAGGCAGAGAAACCAGAGATCAAATTTCCAACATCCGCTGGATCATCGAAAAAGCAAGAGATTTCCAGAAAAACATCTACTTCTGCTTTATTGACTATGCCAAAGACTTTGACTGCGTGGATCACAATAAACTGCGGAAAATTCTGAAAGAGATGGGAATACCAGACCACCTGACCTGCCTCCTGAGAAATCTGTATTCAGGTCAAGACACAACAGTTAGAACTGGACTTGGAAAAACAGACTGGTTCCAAATTGGGAAAGGAGTACATCAAGGCTGTATATTTTCACCCTGCTTAACTTATATGCAGAGTACATCATGAGAAATGCTGGACTGGATGAGATACAAGCTGGAATCCAGATTGCCGGGAGAAATATCAATAACCTCAGATATGCAGATGACACCACTCTTATGGCAGAAAGTGAAGAAGAACTAAAGAGCCTCTTGATGAAGGTGAAAGAGGAGAGTAAAAAAGTTGGCTTAAAACTCAACATTCAGAAAATCAAGATCACGGCCCCTGGTCCCATCACTTCATGGAAAATAAATGAGGAAACGATGGAAACAGTGACAGACTATTTTTGGGGTCTCCAAAATCACTGCAGATGGTGACTGCAGCCAGGAAATTAAAAGATGCTTGTTCTTTGGAAGAAAAGTTAAGACCAACCTAGAAAAAAAGAAAGAAAGTGAAGTTGCTCTGTCATGTCCAACTCTTTGCAACCCCATGGACTGTAGCCTACCACGCTCCTCCGTCCATGGGATTTTCCAGGCAAGAGTACCGGAGTGGGTTGCCATTTCCTTCTCCAATGACCAACTTAGATAGCATATTAAAAAGCAGAGACATTACTTTGCCAACAAAGTCCTAGTCAAGGCTATGGTTTTTCCAGTAGTCATGTATGGATGTGAGAGTTGGACTATAAAGAAAGCTGAGCATCAAAGAATTGATGCTTTTGAACTGTGGTGTTGGAGAAGACTCTTGAGAGTTCCTTGGACTGCAAGGAGATCCAACCAGTCAATCCTACGGAAATCAGTCCTGGATATTCATTGAAAGGACTGATGCTGAAGCTGAAACTCCAATATTTTGGCCACCTGATGCAAAGAACTGACTCATTTGAAAAGACTCTGGTGCTGGGAAAGATTGAAGGCAGGAAGAGAAGGGGACGACAGAGGATGAGATGGTTAGATGGCAACACCGACTCAATGGACATGAGTTTGAGTATAAGCTCCGGGAGTTGTTGATGGACAGGAAGGCCTGGTGTGCTGCTGTCCGTGGGGTCTCAAAGAGTCGGACACAACTGAGGGACTGAACTGAACTGAACTGAGCCTTCTTTCCTGTTTTCTAAGAGGTGGACATGTATCTAGTATTTGTATCTAGTGTTTGACAATACAGGAGAAAGACTGACTTGAAAGACTGTGAAATTGGGGGGCTGTTGCTAAGCAACACTGATATACTGAGCAGTGTAGATGACAGGAACAAAGCTACTAAGCACCAACTGAAATCCCAATGTGAGTCAAAGGGTCTTTTAAAGACCCTTTTAAAGAGATCCTCAGCACTAGCAATCAGAGGGCAGAGTAAGCTGAAAACCAGGCATACACCTAAATTCACAGTGGCAGAACTTCAGAGAAGGTGGATTCTCAGCCTGGGCAAGGGCCCACAGTCAGAATCAAGGCCCTAACAAGAAAGGAGTGAGACTGTGAAACTTGGGATGCAGATACCTGTTTGTACCGTCAGTCCACTCAAGGTGTTGTTTTGTTTTATGTACATCTGCTGCTTCACCTACACCCTACTCACATGACTGACCTTCCTACATACTTGTCCCAGGTCCCAGCTAATGTGTGTTCTTATCCAAGGCATGTGAGGGGCATGCCCCTCTGCTAGGACCTTGATTACTCAGTTGCCCCTGAACACCCTCTGGCCCTACAGAGGTGGCCCTCTGTCTTG
Organism: Bos mutus; assembly: GCF_027580195.1. Lineage (NCBI taxonomy): Eukaryota > Metazoa > Chordata > Mammalia > Artiodactyla > Bovidae > Bos > Bos mutus. The sequence goes on along the minus strand of NC_091642.1, from coordinate 42,206,402 downwards.
TTGGAAGACAGGAAAACTTTCTCTATGATTGAAAACCTAAATAGAAGCTTCAAATTAGTCAAGTATCTTACAAAATAACACTGGCCCTGCTCAGAATTTGTCTTATTTCTCTCTTACCAGCTAATTCTAGACTCAAATTTTAGTATGACCCACCTGGGGAAGTGCAGGGTCTATTAAGGGAAGAGATAAATATATGGCAAAGGATCTGCTGGATCTGGTTGACATTTACCAGCAGGAATCCAGGGAATAAGCCTGGAAGTAGATCACAAAGGGTGCTGGATCAAGAGGATGGAATATGAAGCCGGAAAAGGAGAGCTTACCAATATGGTGGTAGTGTGGTCCAGGGACACACTGGCAAGAGCCCTGGAATGACTCTCGGAAGCTTGGCTATCCTATTTCTGTTACATTAGTCACATTTTAATCTCACCTGCCTCATCTATAAAGTAGAGGACTTGACATGGTAATTCAACTGCACTTCAATAAAAAATAAATTTAAAAAAGGCAGAAACCTCCCACAACACTGAAATTCAACTATACTTCAACTAAAAAGAAAATTTCTTAAAAAAAAAAAAAAAAGGAAAATAGAGGACTTGAACAGTGCTTACTAATCAATTGTTTCAGCAAATATTTACTAGCTTTTCAACATACACTAAGTAGTGGGTCTTCAATGTTCCTCAAGATAGACATAGCCCTTCACCTCCTGGAGCTTAGTGGGAGAGGCAGCTGGTAATCAAGTAAACAAAACAATTAGGTAATTCAGATTGCAACAACCTCTCTGAAGGAAATAAGATACTGTAATAGTGACTCGTGGAAGGGAGGGCCCAATTTAGCTAAGGTGATAAGGAAGGGCCTCTCTTAGGAGGTGTTATTAAGCTTACAACTAAAAGATAAGAAATCAGCCATGTAAACAGTTTGAGTAAAAGGTTTCCAGGTCAAAAGGGAATGAAACATAAAGGCCTTAAGGTGAGAAAGGGATTGGTACTGTGCTGTGCTCACTTTTCACTTTCATGCACTGGGGAAGGAAATGGCAACCCACTCCAGTGTTCTTGCCTGGGGAGTCCCAGGGATGGGGGAGCCTGGTGGGCTGCCGTCTATGGGGTCGCACAGAGTCGGACACGACTGAAGCGACTTAGCAGCAGCAGCAGCAAAAGATAAGAAATCAGCCATGTAAACAGTTTGAATAAAAGGTTTCCAGGTCAAAAGGGAATGCAACATAAAGGCCTTAAGGTGAGACAGGGATTGGTACTGTGCTGTGCTCAGTGGCTTCAGTTATGTTTGACTCTTTGCAACCCTATGGACTGTATGTAGCCCACCAGGCTCTTCTGTTCATGTTCTGGATTGTCCTCCAGAAACTCATAAAAGGTTAGAGATATACTATGTTCCTTTACTGTTGTTTTGCTGCTTAGGTTTTGGAACTCTACTTAACATCAGAAAAAAAAGTGAAAAAAAGTCTAGGCAAAACTACCTTTGATGTATAGTACAAATAAAATAGAGTTTCCCAGGTGGTGCTAGTGGTAAAGAATCCACCTGCCAATGCAGGAGACATAAGAGATGTGGGTTTGATACCTAGGTTAGGAAGATCCCCTGGAGGAGGACATGGTAACCCACTCCAATATTCCTGACTAGAGAATCTGTGGACAGAGGATCCTAGGGGGCAACAGTCCATAGAGTCCCAAAGAGTTGGACACGACTGAACCAACTTAGCACGCAGGCACGCATAGATAAAATAATTTAAATAATTAAAAGTTACTAATAAGAACTTACATTGTTATTTTTGGATATAAACATAATATTAGATTTCATTTAGTTATCCTGCTAAATACCACATACTTTATAAATACTTCTTAACATTAATTTCCCCAACAATCCTTCAAGATGGCTAATATTATCCCATTTATAAATGAGGAAACCAAAGCCTAAAGAAGCTAAATAACTTGACTGAGGTCACTTAGTACCAGCAAGAGGACTTTTTTCCTACTGTGCTGTGCTCAGTTGCTTCAGTTGTGTTTGACTCTTTGCAACCCTATGGACTGTAGCCCACCAGGCTCTTTTGTTCATGGAATTCTCCAGGTAAAAATACTGGAGTTGGTTGCCATGCCCTCCTCCAGGGGATCTTCCTGACCCAGGTATTGAACCCTGTCTCCTGTGCCTCCTGCATTGTAGGCAAATTCTTTACACTAAGCCACCAGGAAGCCCTTTTCTCTACTACTTGCACCAAAAGCCTACTCCAGCAGACCTGATTGTGTATTTCCAAATACAAAATCCAAAGACCTTTATTTTAATTTAAAGCTTTGGCCCTGAAATATGGCATATTACTTTATGACAGAGGGAAAAAAGAACTTTTCTTTGATGGATACAGTGAACCCCAAGTTAACTTTTCTAGTTTGCATCTAATAATTCTCTTCTTAAGATAACAGGATACTATTTCAACAAATTAGCCCAGGTTCAATATGGATGGCAGGGCTAAAATAATTCAACTAGGCTTAAAAGCTAAATTCAGTAAATAAAGGAGCAAGAACTACACAATAACAACAATAACAAAGATAAGTAACCAATAGCCTATTAAATATTTAAATTTTTAATGATTATGTCCGAAGAGACTCCTCAGTGTTTTATAACCTGAAGGGCTGTTGCTAGCGACTGAGGGAGCTCTGGAGTGCACCAGAGAAAAATTTACAAATTAAACTTATATTTTAAGGGCCAATCCAAAGGCTATAAATCCAGTAGCTAAAATTCAGATGTGTATAGACATATAAACAAGCAAACTTCGTACTGTTGCTGAGCTTTGGTTTCTTAATTATAGAACAAAAAGTCAATGTTATCTTTTCAAAATTCATAGGAAAATTACAAAGGACTAAATGAAGGAACATTTTCTTGGCCCAGAAATACACTTGTTGAGTTAGCACAGGATCAGAGTCAAAGGCTATGACCAGCATGTACTGAGGCAAGGATAATCAGCAGGTACATTTGGTCAAGTAATTCGAGGTGGTAAAAGAGATAGTGGCAGTTTCAGCTTAATAGGGCTTCCTTGGTGGCTCAGATGCTAAAGAATCTGCAGTGCAGGAGACCTGGGTTTGATCCCTGGGTTGGGAAGACCCCCTGGAGAAAGGGATGGCTACCCACTCCAGTATTCTTGCCTGGAGAATTCCATGGACAGAGGAACCTAGCAGGCTACAGTCCCTGGGGTCACAAAGAATCAGACACAACTGAGTGACTAACACTTTCCACTCAGCATAATGATGAAGAGAAGACATGCTGAGAGGAGATCCATCTAGTCTTTCTAGTCAAAATGAGAAATATAATGACATTGAAACTACTCCATTATAAATTTCCAGTGACTCTCACTCCACCTGTAATGGAACCTGATGGAACTGAGTGACTAGCAAGGTTAACAGGATAAAGAAGTGGGACCCAGGGTGAAAGGGGCAGAGGTGGGCAGTGGTCCTCAACCTAGACTGGGCGTTGCCTTGGTGGAAGTTTAAGGGGGAAAAAAAGATGCCCATGACCTTACCCCAGAACAAAGGAATCAGACCCTCTAGGTGTGGGGCCTAGGTATTAATAAATTTGAAAAACACCTTAGGGGATTCTAATGTCTAGTATGGATTGAGAATCACTAGGTTAAAGAAACTCAGGAGCTGTAAAGCAGAGTGGAGGGAGAAGGGGAAGTGTACAAAGGGAATGGGTCTTGACAGACTGAAGGAATCATGCCCCTTAAAGTGCTGAGGGCAGGTTGAAGAGGATGAATGAGCCACACCCCAACCCCTTAATCCCCTCTGAACCTTGTATGGTTTGGAAGATACAATTCAAACATACATCAGTTAAAGGACCAAGGCTTCTTCCTGACTTCTCATGTACGTTACTGGCTGAAATAAAGACTGAACCGCTCTTCCTCTTCGCTTTTAAGTGCTTAGTACTGAGGTTTCATTCTTTCCCAAGGTTGTTCTTAAAATGGAAATAGGAAAGTTTCAAATGGATTCACTTTCTCTGCCACCCATCATGCATTGCTTGTCACCTGTAAAGTATTTCAGTTTGAGCTGGTGCCTGAAGACTGGCCAAATATCAGTTGCTAAGTATCTGTGGTAACCAAGCCCTTCATAGGCTTACACTGGACTGTTTACACTGCAAAGTTTACGTATGAGCTACTTGACCTGTACATGGTCAGTAAGAAAAAATTACAGAAACTCTATCACTTCAAATAATACCTACAAAAAGAAATTCTGAGGAAACAGAAAGGTTCCTCTTTAGACTTTGAGTTGATGCAAGTTCAGAATAAAGAGTAAGCTAAGAAGCTGAGATTTTAAGGATCCCAAGGCAGCTTTTTTTCCCCCCAATATAAAATGTCTCTACTGGTCCTTATATTTCCCACATAAATCATGTATTGCACCTCAGTACAAGTACAAATATTACTTCAGATAAATAGAAGCATTAGTTCAATTTATCACATTAGCTACTCAGCTGGCAGAATCCTGGGAGGGCAGGAAGAATCACCAAGTTCTAATAAATGAAGAGAAAGATGTTAGGTTTGGGATGCTATCTTGGACAAATAAGGCTCTAAATTGGGAGAGTCCAGACTTAAGCAATTTCTCTGAACTCAGTGAGTATATGTGGGTGCCAGACATATATTAGCTTCTTTAAGTCTGGGTTTGGTGACATGGGGGCTTAGTATGAGCATCTCTATTTTGAGCCTGTAGTCTTGTTTTTAATATACTTCTTAATCTGAAGAGTGCTTAAACATAATGAAGCCTGCTCAACTAAGAAACACAAGGTTAGGATAAAGTCTCTTGAGTTCTGTTCCCTGAAGTTCATAGTAAATCTGAGCTTTTTACCAGGAAATATGCTAGATACTCACTTTGAATCAGTCCTGTGATCTTATATTACACTGAAGACTCTACGAATAGATAGAAAGATGATTATACTTTCTTTCCTCTTTGACAGACAAGCGAATATATTGGTTATACCACTCAAAACATTCTAACACTTAAATAACCTCCTTATGTTAGGGATGGAATGTATTAGTTTAAATAATATTAAGGACAAATTGTTGGGGTCCTTTAATGGACCGGAACCTGGTGGTCCAGAGTCGATGATAAGAAAGTGAAAGACAGAGCTGGAGGGAAGGAGAGAGAGAGCGAAAGAGAAAGACACGGGGACCCAAGCTCTGATGGAGCAAAGGTGCTTTAATGATCTCTCTGTGAGTATATATAGGCTGTTATACAAGGAATTTCTTTTGACAACGATAAAGATAAGAAAACCAAATGTACAGCAACCATTACCAAGGGAACAAGGGATTAATAATGGTCACAAGGTCAGGAGACAATCCATATCTCAAGAAAGAGGATCGAGACTAAGCAGTTTTGTTGTAAGGAGAATGTTTACCGAAGGAGATTCAAGCCTGTCTCATCCTATGACCTCAACCTGGGAGCGGCTTGCCATTCCACTGGTTTCTGGCAACAGAAACTGATAAGGAACAGAGGATTTATGAGAAACAGCACGTAGGAATCCTCCTGTTAAACATTCCCTGACAACCAGTCTTTAAGATGTTCTAATGCCATACAGAATAAACTGATATGGAAGCAAAATATTATATGCCTAATATCCCATTTGTTAAACATCTATCCTGATCTCTTCTTTGCCATATTGTAAGTTTTAATATTCTCAAGTCTCCTTTTAGTCTCTAACTAATCTAATGACTTTGAGAATGCTTCTCACAATAAGACTCTCAGGAAGAAAAGAAGAACATATTCCCTTGAGTGCAAAAGAGCACACATTATCCCATATTGTAAAGCCAGTTCTGATGAAGTAAAGAATTTAGTTCAGTTCAGTCACTCAGTCGTGTCTGACTCTTTGCGACCCCATGAATCACAGCACGCCAAGCCTCCCTGTCCATCACCAACTCCCAGAGTTCACTCAAACACACGTCCATTGAGTCAGTGATGCCATCCAGCCATCTCATCCTCTGTCGTCCCCTTTTCCTCATGCCCCCAATCCCTCCCAGCATCAGAGTCTTTTCCAATGAGTCAAGTCTTTGCATGAGGTGGCCAAAGTACTGGAGTTTCAGCTTTAGCATCATTCCTTCCAAAGAACACCCAGGGCTGATCTCCTTTAGAATGGACTGGTTGGATCTCCTTGCAGTCCAAGGGACTCTCAAGAGTCTTCTCCAATACCACAATTCAAAAGCATCAATTCTTCGGCACTCAGGTTTCTTCACAGTCCAACTCTCACATCCATACATGACCATTGGAAAAACCATAGCCTTGACTAGACGGACCTTTGTTGGCAAAGTAATGTCTCTGCTTTTGAATATGCTATCTAGGTTGGGGCAACCCAAGACGGGCGGGTCGTTGTGGAGAGATTTGACAGAATGTGGTCCACTGGAGAAGGGAATGGCAAACCACTTCAGTATTCTTTCTTGAGAATCCCATGAACAGTATGAAAAGGCAAAATGATAGGATACTGAAAGAGAAACTCCCCAGGTCAGTAGGTGCCCAATATGCTACTGGAGATCAGTGGAGAAATAACTCCAGAAAGAATGAAGGGATGGAGCCAAAGCAAAATCAATACCCAGCTGTGGATGTGACTGGTGATAGAAGCAAGGTCCGATGCTGTAAAGAGCAATATTGCATAGGAACCTGGAATGTCAGGTCCATGAATCAAGGCAAATTGGAAGTGGTCAAAAAAGAGATGGCAAGAGTGAATGTCGACATTCTAGGAATCAGCGAACTAAAATAGACTGGAATGGATGAATTTAACTCAGATGACCATCATATCTACTACTGCGGACAGGAATCCCTCAGAAGAAATGGAGTGGCCATCATGGTCAACAAAAGAGTCCGAAACGCAGTACTTGGATGCAATCTCAAAAACGACAGAATGATCTCTGTTTCCGAGGCAAACCATTCAATATCACAGTAATCCAAGTCTATGCCCCAGCCAGTAACGTTGAAGAAGCTGAAGTTGAGCAGTTCTATGAAGACCTACAAGACCTTTTAGAACTAACACGCAAAAAAGATGTCCTTTTCATTATAGGGGACTGGAATGCAAAAGTAGGAAGTCAAGAAACACCTGGAGTAACAGGCAAATTTGGCCTTGGAATACTGAATGAAGCAGGGCAAAGACTAATAGAATTTTGCCAAGAAAATGCACTGGTCATAACAAACACCCTCTTCCAACAACACAAGAGAAGACTCTACACATGGACATCACCAGATGGTCAACACCGAAATCAGATTGATTATATTCTTTGCAGCCAAAGATGGAGAAGCTCTATACAGTCAGCAAAAACAAGACCAGGAGCTGACTGTGGCTCAGACCATGAACTCCTTATTGCCAAATTCAGACTGAAATTGAAGAAAGCAGGGAAAACCACTAGACCATTCAGGTATGACCTAAATCAAATCCCTTATGATTATACAGTGGAAGTAAGAAATAGATTTAAGGGCCTAGATCTGATAGATAGAGTGCCTGATGAACTATGGAATGAGGTTCGTGACATTGTACAGGAGACAGGGATCAAGACCGTTCCCATAGAAAAGAAATGCAGAAAAGCAAAATGGCAGCCTTACAAATAGCTGTGAAAAGAAGAGAAATGAAAAGCAAAGGAGAAAAGGAAAGATATAAACATCTGAATGCAGAGTTCCAAAGAATAGCAAGAAGAGATAAGAAAGCCTTCTTCAGTGATCAATGCAAAGAAATAGAGGAAAACAACAGGATGGGAAAGACTAGGGATCTCTTCAAGAAAACCAGAGATACCAAAGGAACATTTCATGCAAAGATGAGCTCGATAAAGGACAGAAATGGTATGGACCTAACAGAAGCAGAAGATATTAAGAAGAGATGGCAAGAATACACAGAAGAACTATACAAAAAAGATCTTCATGACCCAGACAACCACGATGGTGTGATCACTGACCTAGAGCCAGACATCCTGGAATGTGAAGTCAAGTGGGCCTTAGAAAGCATCACTACGAACAAAGCTAGCGGAGGTGATGGAATTCCAGTTGAGCTATTCCAAATCCTGAAAGATGATGCTGTGAAAGTGCTGCACTCAATATGCCAGCAAATTTGGAAAACTCAGCAGTGGCCACAGGACTGGAAAAGGTCAGTTTTCATTCCAATCCCAAGGAAAGGCAATGTCAAAGAATGCTCAAACTACCACACAATTGCACTCATCTCACACGCTAGTAAAGTAATGCTCAAAATTCTCCAAGCCAGGCTTCAGCAATGTGTGAACCGTGAACTTCCCAATGTTCAAGCTGGTTTTAGAAAAGGCAGAGGAACCAGAGATCAAATTGCCAACATCTGCTGGATCATGGAAAAAGCAAGAGAGTTCCAGAAAAACATCTATTTCTGCTTTATTGACTATGCCAAAGCCTTTGACTGTGTGGATCACAAAAAACTGTGGAAAATTCTGAAAGAGATGGGAATACCAGACCACCTGACCTGCCTCTTGAGAAATTTGTATGCAGGTCAGGAAGCAACAGTTAGAACTGGACATGGAACAACAGACTGGTTCCAAATAGGAAAAGGAGTTCGTCAAGGCTGTATACTGTCACCCTGTTTATTTAACTTATATGCAGAGTACATCATGAGAAACGCTGGACTGGAAGAAGCACAAGCTGGAATCAAGACTGCCCGGAGAAATATCAATAAGCTCAGATATGCAGATGACACCACCCTTATGGCAGAAAGTGAAGAGGAACTAAAAAGCCTCTTGATGAAAGTGAAAGAGGAGAGTGAAAAAGTTGGCTTAAAGCTCAACATTCAGAAAACTAAGATCATGGCATCCGGTCCCACCACTTCATAGGAAATAGATGGGGAAACAGTGGAAACAGTGTCAGACTTTATTTTTTGGGGCTCCAAAATCACTGCAGATGGTGACTGCAGCCATGAAATTAAAAGACGCTTACTCCTTGGAAGGAAAGTTATGACCAACCTAGATAGCATATTCAAAAGCAGAGACATTACTTTGCCAACAAAGGTCCATCTAGTCAAGGCTATGGTTTTTCCAGTAGTCATGTATGGATGTGAGAGTTGGACTGTGAAGAAGGGTGAGCATCGAAGAATTGATGCTTTTGAACTGTGGTGTTGGAGAAGACTCTTGAGAGTCCCATGGACTGCAAGGAGATCCAACCAGTCCATTCTGAAGGAGATCAGTCCTGGATGTTCATTGGAAGGACTGATGTTGGGGCTGAAACTCCAATACTTTGGCCACCTGATGCGAAGAGCTGATTCATTGGAAAAGACTCTGATGCTGGGAGGGATTGGGGGCAGGAGGAGAAGCGGACGACAGAGGATGAGATGGCTGGATGGCATCACTGACTCGATGGACATGAGTCTCAGTGAACTCCAGGAGTTGGCGATGGACAGGGAGGCCTGGCGTGCTGCGATTCATGGGGTCGCAAAGAGTTGGACATGACTGAGCAACTGATCTGATCTGATCTAGGTTGGTCATAACTTTCCTTCCAAGGAGTAAGCGTCTTTTAATTTTCTAGCTGTGGTTACCATCTGCAGTGATTTTGAAGCCCCCCAAAATAAAGTTGACACTGTTTCCACAGTTTCCCCGTCTATTTCCCATGAAGTGATGGGACCAGATGCCATGATCTTCGTTTTCTGAATGTTGAGTTTTGAGCCAACTTTTTCACTCTCCTCTTTCGCTTTCATCAAGAGGCTTTTTAGTTCCTCTTCACTTTCTGCGATAAGTGTGGTGTCATCTGCATATCTGAGCTTATTGATATTTCTCCCAGCAATCTTGACTCCAGCTTGTGCTTCTTCCAGCCCAGCATTTCTCATGATGTACTCTGCGTATAAGTTAAATAAGCAGGGTGACAATATACAGCCTTGACGTACTCCTTTTCCTATTTTGAACCAGTCTGTTGTCCATGTCCAGTTCTAACTGTTGATTCTAACTTTTTCAAGAGGCAGGTCAGTGGTGTGGTATTCCGATCTCTTGAAGAATTTTCCACAGTTTATTGTGATCCACACAGTCAAAGGCTTTGGCATAGTCAATAAAGCAGAAATAGATGTTTTTCTGGAACTCTCCTGCTTTTTCGATGATCCAGCGGATGTTGGCAATTTGATCTCTGGTTCCTCTGCCTTTTCTAAAACCAGTTTCAACATCTGGAAGTTCATGGTTCACATATTGCTGAAGCCTGGCTTGGAGAATTTTGAGCATTACTTTACTAGCATGTGAGATGAGTGTAATTGTGTGGTAGTTTTAGCATTCTTTGGTATTGCCTTTCTTTGGGATGGGAATGAAAACTGACCTTTTCCAGTCCTGTGGCCACTGCTGAGTTTTCCAAATTTGCTGGCATATTGAGTGCAGCACTTTCACAGCATCATCTTTCAGGACATTCACAAAAACATCACTCCTATCTCTTATCCATTGTGAAGACCTGTGAAAGTGAAAGTGTTAATTGCTCAATCACATTCAACTCTTTGCAACCCTGCAAAGCTTCTCTGTCCATGGAATTCTCTGGGCAAGAATACTACTGTGGGTAGCCATTTCCTTCTCCAGGGGATCTTCCCAACCCCATGATCGAACCTGGGTCTCGTACACTGCAGGCAGATTCTTTACCATCTGAGCCACCATGGAAGCCCCTGTAAAAACTACATAATCTACTTTAACCTTCCTCTGTTTAAAAGAAGAGTCTTTTAAGATACCTGAATTTCTCAGTATATTGCTATATCCTGTGAAAGGGACCTTATAGTTGTCATAAATCTGTAATTATGATTGGTAGACTTATGTAATAACTTTTTGCTCAAATAAATAACATTTAAATTGGCTGCTTTTTTCTCAAAAGTATAAATGCTTGCAGGATTTCTTCACTAAGCATGAAGAGCGTCATAATGTCCTTCTTGTTCCTTTATATTTAAAATAGCAATAAACCTATGATTCTGCTCCATTCCTTATTTAAGAGTTTGAGAGACTTTGTCTCATTTAAATTCACACTGCTAAGTGCTATGATGGAGTTTAAATGAAGAATCATAGCTGTCAAGAGGAAGTAACAGTTCTGTCTGAGAATGAGGACCTGAGAAAGCTTTACATAGGAGATGACATTTAAGATGCTGTGATGGAACAGTAAAATCTCTGCAAGCAAAAAAGAGAAGAAAGGATTGGGGAGAGAGCAGTTCAGGCAGAAGAAGCTGAAATGCCTTAAAAACATAAAGTACCATAAGTTTAAACAATATTGCCCATTTCAATGTGGTAAGGGATGGCAACTGGTTACTAAATGAATCTGGAAGAATTGATTGAGTCAGATCAAATGTGATATTAAACATTTTGGAGCTTTTTAAAATTTAAGTTGTGATATGCCAACAGATGTGTGTGAATCGAGAAGTAATGTGATTATCCATTTACTTAGAACTGTAAATAGCAGAAGGATGGAAGATATACTGAAGAGGAGAAAACCTAGATACAGAGATACCATTTAGGAAGCTACCTGATTAGTCTCTGTGAAAGAGGACAAGAACAGTAGTAATGAAAAGATAAAGAGATTGAGAATTTTAAAGACATTTCAGAAGTGTAATCCTCTAAAAATAGAAAATGAGGAAAAAGGTTGGATACCCCTAAGGTGTTGGTTACGGAAAGGGGTTACAGTATCTCTTTTTAATTTTACATTTGTAATATTTGCACTGTATACTGATGGACTGTTTCAGAGGTGAAAGAGGAGTAAATTAATTACTTGAAGTTTTCCCTAATTCTATTATTTGTGATTAAAAGTCTATAGCCATAAATGTAGCCTTAGTGGAAATCATCAACAACAATTAAAATATCCTATACTCTCTTTCCAGAGAAGGCAATGGCACCCCACTCCAGTACTTTTGCCTAGAAAATCCCATGGACGGAGGAGCCTGGTAGGCTGCAGTCCATGGGGTCTCAAAGAGTCAGACACAACTGAGCGACTTCACTTTCAGTTTTCACTTTCATGCATTAGAGAAGGAAATGGCAATCCACTCCAGTGTTCTTGCCTAGAGAATCCCAGGGATGGGGAAGCCTGGTGGGCTGCTGTCTACGGGGTCGCACAGAGTCGGACACGACTGAAGCGACTTAGCAGCAGCAGCAGCAGCAGCAGCATACTCTCTTTCTATGAGACCATCCCAACATTTCTACTCTAGAGAACTTTAATAATATTCTTGCCCTGGAATGCTCACCTTCCACCATAGTGACTTCCAACTTTACTCATATCTCAGAATGTAGCTATGTGAATAATATAACCACTTTTTTACATATGCAAAATGAGTCTTGGCTTTCAGTTCGGTTCAGTCACTCAGTTGTGTCCGACTCTTTGCGACCCCATGAACCGCAGCACACTAGGCCTCCCTGTCCATCACCAACTCCCAGAGTCTACCCAAACCCACGTCCATTGAGTCAGTGATGCCATCGAACCATCTCATCCTCTGACATCCCCTTCTCCTCCTGCCCTCAATCTTTCCCAGTATCAGGGTCTTTTCAAATGAGTCAGCTCTTTGCATCAGGTGGCCAAAGTATTGGAGTTTCAGCTTCAACAGTCCGTCCAATGAACACCCAGGACTGATCTCCTTTAGGATGGACTGGTTGGATCTCCTTGCAGTCCAAGTGACTCTAAAGAGTCTTCTCTGATGCCACAGTTCAAAAACACCAATTCTTCAGTGCTGAGCTTTCTTTATAGTCCAACTCTCACATCCATACATAACCACTGGAAAACCCATAGCCTTGACTAGATGGAACTTTGTTGACCTTTGTTTTGGCTTTACAGAGGATCAATAATTGAACATTATAAGATGTTTCTGTAATCCCCTCATTCACTCTTTATTTATCAATTGTTCCCATCCTCTGAATCATTTCTCTTTAATTCCAATTTTATTATTTTTGTCTTTAAGTTTCACTCACTTTTATGGTAAACATTTTTGGTAATATTTTTCATGAAGGATAAATTATGAAAATAAATGATACAAAGTAAGCCATTGATGTGTTACATCATTGGGATAAATGATGCTAGGTAATTTTAGAGCTCTAGTTTGATAAAAGTCGCTAACTCAAGCAACAAGGCTTAGCATTAAGGTGTTTTAAATTGTTATACATTCAGATTTAATTTTAGAGAAGTTATGATCATGGAATATGCATCAACAAAATAAATTGATAAATTATCTTCATCTCCGGCCAACCACATTATATAATTTTCCAAGATGTGAATTTTAATGTAATGCAGGGAAGCTTTATTCTCTGAGCTATCTGTAATACTTGTTATCAGAGACAGATCTTGTCAGCATTTTGATTTTTATTATAAATTCCAAACTATTAACAGAAACAAAAAAATCAACACCAATTTATAAAAGAAGTAGGAGAAGAGAAAAACATGTATATTTCTACATATTTTGGAGTCATTCAAAATGAAAAATAATTTTCTCTGCAAGGGCAAGACAGAAGTGGGTGTTTTGAATGCATATTGTTGAGATAAGCAAACCATTTGGTTCTAGAAGATGGGGGCTATATTGAATAATTGTGTGCATTTGTGTGTGCTCAGTCTCTCAGTCATATCTGACTCATTGTGGCCCCATGAACCCCCTGGCCCACCAGGCTGCTCTGTCCATGGAATTTTCCAGGCAAGAAGACTGGAGTGGGTTGCCATTTCCTACTCAAAGGGATCTTCCCAACCCAGGGATTTATTGACAGATATTTATTGAAGTTCTATCTCTGTGTCAGGCACTGGGATTACAGCCATGTACAAAACTGATAAAAATCCCTGCCCTCATAGAGCTAAACTTCAAGGTGTGGTAAATGTTATAGAGGTAAATGCAGACTGTTAAAAGAACCCATTCAACATAAACCCAATAGTTGTCTAATCATTTGTTCAAATATCTCTTGGAAAGGGCTAGGAAACTGACTTCCGCTATGTTTCCTCAGGAGTGAGTTCAGGCGGTAGTAGACTAGAGAGCCTGCAAATGATGGAGCAGGGTTTTGTTTATGCCTGAAGACCCTGTACCTTGCAATTGTATTTTTTGCAATGTGTAACCACCACATTGATGAGGTGCACTTAAGTTAGTTAAGGATGTCTCTTGCACAAACCTAGACTGGAATACATACAGGAATGTGCTGGCATTGCCTATATGGATGTAAGCATGCTTCAAAATGGAAAAAAAGACAGAAATTTTTTTAGCATAATGATGTATAGAAAATATATAAGACAACAAGGGAGTTGATCCTTGAGAAAACTGGCACAGTTTACTGATATGTTTTGTTGTAGTGAGGCATAATTATTAGGAAACATGTAATGAGCACTTATTCCATATGGGCAGTTTTAAGCCCTCTACATGTTCTAGTACAGGTGTGGGATATCTATGTGTGACTGTGAATACTAGGTGTAAATAATCTAACCTCATGTATTCTTTGAAAACCACAGAGATACAGATATTGAATAACAAAATGGGAAAAGATGACTTCTAAACGAAAGAGATGAGATGAATCTTATAGAGGATATGATTGAAGCTGAAACAATTGAAAGCAACATAGCTTAAAAAAGCTAAGAACTGTTTTCATTAACATGACTGCATTCTAGGAAATTCTTGCCCCAGAAAATAAAGTTACAAATAATTTTTTTGTTTGCTTTAAGAATGTCCTGAAAATCTACAGATCGGAACAAAAGACTACTCACACAGCCTTCATCAGTGTAAATAGCTCCCTTTCCAGAACAAGAGATCACTCAAATGACTATTCAAATGGCTTTACCCTTCAAGTATGGCTTCATAATCCTTGCCTCACGTTATCAACAATCCTATCATTTGCCTATCCTGAAGTTTGCCCTATCCAATCAGACCCACTACCTCACATTGAAAGACATACTCTAAAATTAGTCCAGAGGATCAAACATATCCACTTTGGCAGATACTTTGAACTGAAGTCACTTACATAGCAAAGGACATTTGCAGATGTAATTAAGGTTACAGACCTGGGGAAATTACCCTGGATTATCTTGGTGGGCCCAATCTAATTACAGGTGTCCTCTGTCTACGGTCAGAGGGAGATGTAAAAATTGAAGAAGGGTCAAGAGAAATGAAACTTTGCTGGCTTTAAAGACAGAGGAGGGACTTCCCTGGTGGTTCAGTGGTTAAGACTTCATCTTCCAGTGCAAGGGGTGTGGGTTCGAACTCTGGTCAGGGAGCTAAGATTCCACATGCCTTGGGGCCAAAAAACCAAAACATAAAGCGGAAGCTATATTGCAACAAATTCAATAAAGACTTTAAAAATACTTCAAGTTAAAAAAAAAAATCTTTGAAAAAAAGAGACAAAGGAAAGAGACCATGAGCCAAGAAATGTGGGCAATATCTAGAAGCTAGAAACACTGGGGAAACAGATTCTTTCCTAAATCCCCCAGAAAGAAACACAACTCTTTCAACACCTTGCTTTTAGTTCAGTGACGACCATGTTTGACCTCTGACCTATAAAACTATAAAATACTAAACTTGTGGATTTGTTTAGCTATAAAATTTGTGGTGATTTGTTATGGAAGCATAGAAAACTAATACATGGTACGATGTAAAAGTTCATCATTTTTGTGTATTGATACCCAATAGAACCAGCGACACCATTTGTTAAGAAGACTATGCCTTCCCTATTGATTTACATATTTGTTGAAAATCAATTGATCTCATAGATATGCCTATTTCTGGACTCTTCTTTACATTTCATTAATCGACATATGTATATATGCATAGTGTTATTATAATATTAGCATTGTAATATATAATAAGGATTTTCCTACTTATTAGAATTAACAGAAGCTAGGCATAATCTATTCTATTCATCTTTTTATATTACAACTATCATTTTTATACTTTGTATAAATTTTCCTTTGGGGTATCATTAGAAACTCATGGTCTTTTAAAAATTCAGTGAGTTCTAATTTAACATGATTATTATAATTTTTTATTATCAAATTGACTCAACTTGGTTAAGGGAACATCCTTAAACTGGCCTGTTTTGCTTGTTTAGAGTTCCCTTTAATGATCCCAAGAACATCTGACTTTCTTTAAAAAAAAAAAAAATTCTGGATGCTTCTCATTTTTTTCCTGCTGCAGGACATGACATTCACTATCCTCAGAAACCTCAGTTTCCTCTAGAAGAGAATGACATTAGAGATCAAAGTACGGGCCCAGAGGTGGGTTTTATAAGCATGGTGGTAAGCAAAAGTGCTTCTTCTGTGGCTGCACTGGACAGCCACAGTAAAGACTGCTTTTTATGGCTCGCATTGGTAGTTTCAGTTTAACACATTCTGTCATTGTACTTTACTTATTGTTGTATGGTTCCATCAATCACTAAGACTTTCCTCACACTGGCACTTCTAACAAAACAAAACAAAATAAAAGCCAGAAGTAGGATATCATTTTTCATCTTATACACTGGAGATTAAGAAGATTGATGATGCTCAGTGTAGGCCAGAGGGAAGGGAAACAAGACATTCCCATCAACTGCTGGTGGTAGTATAAACCGGAATTACATTTTTAAAGAACAAGTTGGTAACATCTACTGATAGCGAAACACTTGTTGACTTAGAAATTCCATTTTTAGAAATTTTTCTTACATATAAACTCATATACAAGTACGTATGATTACTGCAACATTGCTTGACATAGTATATAACAGGAAACCATCTAATGTCATCATGAGAGAACTCATCAAATAAATTATGGTTCAGCCATAAGATAAAATGCTATGGAACCACTAAAAAAAATGCATTTCCATGGAAAAATGCCTAAGATACATTTTTGGGTGAAAAAGTAAGCTAAAGAAAAGTTAGTTTATTTTGATCCCTTGTGTGTGTATGTGTACATATACACATATACACATACGGATCATATAGATATACATGTTTGCATTCTAATAGCAAATGTCGGGATATACAAGAAACAATGGTTTTACCTTAGGAAATTTGAATAGGGAAGATCAGAGAGAGGAAGACTTTTACTCCCTTTTTTATAATCTTTTGTAACAGATTAAATATAACACTTTAAAAAATACTGTCAAATTAAAACAGGGAATAGAAAAGAAGGTTGTGATTACAGTGTAGCAACTTTCTAACAAAGAATTAGCTAGTGAAAGATGCTTTGGAATCTTATTAAGCCTAGGTTGAAACATGAAGACCTATGACATTTATTTACTGGAGATGGAATCCATGGGAAAGAGCTATGATGGGAGAGCTTATATTATCACTGGCATGTGGAATAGCAATGCACCAATATTTCGGCACTTAGTGAAGAAACTCCAAAAGATAAACGAGTATATATGACTGTGGCAAAGTACATGGTAGTCATGGAGGCGGGGGAGGCTATCTATTTTCAGCTGGAGACAGCTGTACATGTGTACCCTGCAAAAGAGTGTTTGTGGCATTTTAGGAGAAACCCTTTTACTTCTTCACAAGATTGAAACAACCTGAGGGAAAAAGCCGTACCAATGCAGGAAATCCATGAGGTGGTAAGTTGACAGTGCAAGTCTGAGAAGGAGGAACCAATCACTCCTGTTGGTGGATGGGGTCCAGTGTCACCATAGGAGGATGAAGCAGAAGAGGAGAGTGATAATGAACTCTCAAGTGTAACAGGTGGTGTGCCTAAGGACTGTCCTGAGACGATCCTATATTCTTGGGGAGAATTGTTAGGAAGATGGTACAGTAACCTTGGTGCATAACAGAAAGGGCTATCTGCTGTGGGAAAGAGTGGTGTTCCTGAAGCATTGAAGGAAGAGGTAATGATAAGCAGGCTGCCATGACAACCAGGCAATGCTGGATAGATATCAATTTCTTATCACAGTGAACTAAGCCTAGGAGAGTGATATTCATCACACATTTCTTGCATATAATTAAAGATACCAGAAGACATGGCCAGGAATTGCTCTACAAGATCTGCAAGGCCTACTCTATGATGAAGACATTCATCAAGAACAGTTTTTTCTTGCTGCTGTATCGCTGCAGCATATGCCAGAGGAACAGTATTCTGTGTTTTGGTGAAAATCAGGAATGACTATTTATGAGACTTCTACAAAAACAGCTTTGAAGACCATCACTGCAAATTCTGTCAGTTAGAGAGACTGTCAAGGGCAGTCACTGGACCTGCACAATCACTTTTCTGATCTGAACCTGGAAGCTCATATGTATGAACCCCAGTGGCTTCTGACTCCTTTTACTGTCAAGTTCCCACTCTGCATGGTCTTCTCTATCATTGACTTACTACTTTGTGAAGGATTGAACATAATCTTTCATGTAGCCTTGGCTCTCCTAAAGACCTAAAAGAGAGATTTTCTGTAAGCTGAATTTGAAGGTACTTAGAAGGAAATGGCAACCCACTCCAGTGTTCTTGCCTGGAGAATCCCAGGGACGGGGGAGCCTGGTGGGCTGCCGTCTATGGGGTCACACAGAGTCGGACACGACTGAAGTGACTTAGCTTAGCTTAGCTAAAAGTTCTTCAGAGCTCAGCTTTTTAGAGTTAATTAGAGATGGCAGAGTAGGAGGGAGGCTCAAGAAGGAGGGAATATATGTACACATATAGCTGATTCACATTGTTGTACAGCAGAAACTAATACAACATTGTAAAGCAATAATTCTTCAACTATTAAAAAATTAAGTTATTCAGAGATACAAGGCAGAGAAAAATGTAAGAAGGTTAATGGAGCAGACTTGCAATATTAAGATATCAACTAAGAAACTGAGGAAAAAAGAGAAAGGATATCAATGTGAGAGTCATCTGCAACAGGAAGACCCAGTGGATCTATAGTTTGTATATTTGCAGGTAACTCTCCTCTTGGGTTTATACTAGGAATCTTCATAAGCTGAGAGAAAGAGAGGGAAAAGGAAAGAGAGAAAGTGGATATCAACCACCTTCAAAAATGAGAAAAAAGGAAAATGACAAAGTACTGTTTTAGCTGTGCAAGGTCACATCCTAATCTACTTTAATCTTTTCCTCCATAGTATATTATATCCTTCAAGATCCCAAAGAAAAGCAATGATTTAGTCAAATATTTGGTTAAACATAGTAACTAGTTATATTTGTTCAACTCTATCACTAATTGTGTCAAGTTCCTGCTGCTGCTGCTGCTGCTAAGTCACTTCAGTCGTGTGTGACTCTGTGTGACCCCATAGGCGGCAGACACCAGGCTCCCCCGTCCCTGGGTCAAGTGGAGAGCACTCTAAATGTCCAATACTTAAATTTTAAAACAACTTAAAATGTTCATTGCCTCATACCAAGCTTCACATTTATATGATGCATAGAAGTTATAAATGTCTGTAGTACTTCGAAACATTTAGTGTTGATCAATTTGCAAAAGTTTTTAAACAATTTAAAGAACATTGCCAAACAAGCAAAGTGTGCCTGATGGACTAAAAATGAATTAGAAAGAAAAAAACTGAAATGGTAGAAAAAATTTTTAACACATTTTTTTGTTGTTACTTTTCTTATATGTACTTTTTTTCATATATTATGAAAGCAAGGCATAACATTACAATAGAAAGCAAAAAGAATACTATGAGCCCCCTAATTCTGTCTATCCACAGATATTAATAGTAGAATTTAACAATGTGGTAGAGCTTTGTTCCTAAACACACACTTCTCTTTCCTCTGAACACAATTATCTTTCATCCTAAGGAGCCCTGTCATTCCTGTCACCAGAGTCTTAATGTTATAGTTTTTAAACCTGAAGGAGGAAAAGGAAGGCTGAAGGATCCAAAAGGAGCATAGTATAAAGAGGCAAAATGACTGAAATGAAACTTCATACTTCACAGTTTCGCTTTGGATTAATTCTGAGGCCTAAAAACTACCACATAGCTACTCAATAACTGTTTGTCAAACAAACAAATGTGTCAACAAGCAAAATCGATTTAATACATATCGATTAATATTTAATGTTCAATTTCTCATAAGAATGTTATTTCTATCTTCAGGATAAAAATTTTAAACAGCTTTCAGCTCCTGACACATTTTTCTTGGGCCTGACACTGTCTCTTTCTGTTTCAGCTCTGTTGTATCACCATATCTGAACCAACCACTCTGAGGTAACTAGCACGTTATCACTTTACATTTTCCTCACTTCCTTAATCCTGTAACAGACATGAATATTTTGTTTAATCCAATGCACTTCAGTTGTTGCTCATGTGAAGAATAGATACCTTATCATTGGGATTTGGTTTGAGGGCATTCAGCTCCTGACATATTTATCTTGGGCCTGACACTGGCCCTTTCTGTTTCAACTCTGTTGTATCACCATATCTGAACCAACCACTCTGAGGTAAGTAGCACGTTATCTCTATCACAGTAACTGGCCTGAATATTAAGAATCTAGAAATGCCTTTAAAACACAAAGCAGCCATTCCTTATCTATATCCCAAATCATCAAATGTTTTCATATATTCTCTTTAAAATTTTTAAACTTCTTTAAAAATGCTTTATTGTATTCACACGTAAAAAAGAGGATAATAAGTAACCCAAAATTAAGCACCACTGCTTCTTACTTCAAAGAATGTCCTTTAGATTTCCTATTGTTTGCAAACTGTATATATATAAAGTAAAAGTGAAGTTGCTCAGTCGTGCCCAACTCTTTGTGACCCCGTGGGATTCTCCAGGCAAGAATACTGGAGTGGGTTGCCATTTCCTTCTCCAGGGGATCTTCCAGACCCAGGGATTGAACCCAGGTCTCCCGCGTTGCAGGCAGACCCTTTAACCTCTGAGCCACCAGGGCAGACATATATATAAAAAATACACATCAAATACTCCAGTAGGAACAATAACAATTATTTAAGAACTTCAATAAGTAATACTTTTGCCTAATGTACAATGTAACAATGTTCATTATAAAGAAATTTCTCCCTTTTTAAAAACATTTTCATTTATTTATTTTTGGTTGTACTGGAGCTTCACTGCTGCGCACTGGCTTTCTCTAGTTATGGAGAGTGGGGGCTCCTCTCTAGCTGCAGTGCACAATCTTACCGTGCTGGCTTCTTGTGTTGTGGAGCGCAGGCTCTAGAGAGTAGTTGCGGCACACAGGCTCAGCTGCCCCACAGTATGTGAAATCTTCCCAGAGCAGGGACTGAATCCTGTGTCACCTGCACTGGCAGATGGAATCTTAACCACTGGATCACCAGGGAAGTCCATGAAGAAGTTTTAACACGGAGGAGAACATTCCCCCGCAACCCCAGAAACTTTAAGAAAATATATTATTCTTCAAGAACATTTACGGTTTCTGAATGTTTGACTTTCAAACACCAAGCACAGATTTTAGTCTTTCAAACACCAAGAACAATTTTCAGTCTTTTTCCCTTGAGGATGATGTTACCTGGGAGTTCGTTATATACAGCCCTTATCATGTAGAGACAGTTCCCTTCTATCTCTAGTTTAATGAGGGTTTTTATCATGAAGAAATGCTGGATTTGTCAAATGCTTTTTCAACATCAGTTGAGATGGACATATGGTTCTCCTCCTTTATTCTATAATGTGGTGAATTATACTGATTGACTTTTATATGTTGAACTACACTTGCATTTCTGGGATAAATCCCCCTTGGTCTTGGTGTGTGATCTTTTTAACATGCTGCTGAATTCTATTTGCTAGCATTTTATTGAAGAATTTTATATCTACTTTCACTAGGAATATTGGCCCACAGTTTTCTTGTAGTGTCTTTTTGACTAGCTTTAGTATCAGGATAATTATAGCTTCATAAAATGAGTTAAGAAGTATTCTTTCCTCTTCTAAATATTGGAAGAGTTTGAGAAGTAATCATGTTAATTCTTTAAATGTTTGTAGAATTCACCAATGCAGTTATGTGGTCCTAGGCTTTTCTGTGTTGTGAGATTTCCAACTGCTGATCCAATCTCCTTATTTGTTATAGGTCGATTTAGATTTTCTATTTCTTCTTTAGTTAGTTTGGGTAGTTTGTGTGTTTGTTATAGGGGCTTCCCTGCTGTCTCAGATGACAAAGAATATACCTGCGATGTGGGAGACTCAGGTTCAGTCCCCGGGTTGGGAAGATTCCCCTGGAGGAGGGATTGGCTACCCACTCCCATGTTTGTTATAATACTTTTTATTTCTGTAAAGTCAGTGATAATATCCCCTATTTAATTTCTGATTTTAGAATTTGAGTATTTTCTCTTTTTTCTTAATCTTTAGATTGGTCCAGTTTGTTGTTGTTTTTTTTTTCTTTCAAACAATCAATTTTTGGCTTCATTGAGCCTCTCTATTGCTTTTCTAGTCTCCATTTCATTTATTTCTACTCCAATTCTTGTTATTTCTTTCCTCTTTGTGGCTTCAAATTCAATTGAATTTAACATACTCAGGAATTAATTTTTTCTAAAATGCAAGAATAAATAATAATCTCTGAGTCATCGGGCAAAGAGCAACCTATTTGTTAGATTTACTTTTTAAATCCATGTGAACAGCTCTCATATAATTTGCAAAAGAATATTACTATGTCATTATGAAGATACTATATTTAGAAAAGGGCAAAGGTCATGAGGGAAAACTACCATACTTTGAATGTTAAGGCTATCTTGTAGTTTATGAGACTTGTGCCAGGCTGAAAGAAAGTAGTACAAGGGGCCTCTGGGATGTTTACAGGAAAAACTAAAATCAAGCCTCTCATTTTTAGACCATCATGTTATCATGAGACACATCCGAACTTGGTCTGTTTCTGAAGAAAACAAGCATGACAAGCACTCTCTCATATCCCATGAACACTGACTTCTCCCTGGAGAGAAGAATATGGGTTGATGTCACTACTATAATATGCGTTTCACAACTCTCCCCCGAACATATGGCTCCTATGTCCCTAAGACTGGCTCTACTCAGAATAGTTGCCTTCTGCCACGTATGACAAACCCACAGCTAATATCATTTTAAACAGTGAAAAGCTGAAAGCATTTCATCTAAGATCAAGAACAAGACAAGGATATCCATTCTCACCACTCTTATTCAACATAGTTTTGGAAGTCCTAGTCAAAGAAATCAGAAAATAAAAAGAAATAAAAGGGATATAAATTAGAAAAGAAGTAAAATTGTTTGCTTAAGACATGATACTTTACATAGAAAATCCTAAATGCTACCAGAAAACTATTAGAGATAGTCAATAAATTCAGTAAAGTTGCAGGATACAAAATTAATACACAGAAATCTCTTGTATTTCTTATACACTACAATTAAAGATCAGGAAAGGAAATTAAGGAAACAATCTCATTTACCATTTAATCAAAAAGCATAAAATACCTAGGAAGAAACCTATCTAAAAAGACAAAAGACCTGTACTCTGAAAACTATAAGATACTGATGAAAGAAATCAAAGATGACACAAACAGATGGAAAGATATACCATGTTCTTGAACTGGTAGAATCAATAGTGTCAAAATGACTATACTACCCAAGGCAATGTACAGATTTAATGCAATCCCTATCAAATTACCAATGGAATTT
This sequence comes from Bos mutus, assembly GCF_027580195.1. Taxonomy (NCBI): domain Eukaryota; kingdom Metazoa; phylum Chordata; class Mammalia; order Artiodactyla; family Bovidae; genus Bos; species Bos mutus. The sequence goes on along the minus strand of NC_091642.1, from coordinate 42,182,987 downwards.
GTACAGAACTAGAACAAAAACTCAAAAATTTGTACAGAAACATGAAAGACTTTGAATAGCCAAAGCAACCCTGAGAAAGAAAAACAATGCTGGAGCAATCAGGCTCCCTGGTTTCAGACTATATTACAAAGCTATGGTAATTAAAAGAGTATGGTACTGTCACCAGAAAAAAGAAAACCACCAGAAATATATTCAATGGGACAGGCTAGACAGTCCAGAAATAAACCCATACACCTATGGTTAATTAATCTATGACCAGAAAGGCAAGAATACACAATGGAGAAAAGATAGTCTCTTCAGTAAGTGACGCTGGGAAAATTGGACAGCTACATGTAAAAGAATGAAATTAGAAAATTCTCTAACACCATACACAAAACTAAACTCAAAATGGATTAAAGACTTAAATGTAAGGCTGAACACTATAAAACTCTTAGAAGAAAACATAGGCAGAAAACTCTCTGACATAAATCACAACAGGATCTTTTTTGATCCATTACTCCTAGAGTAATGAAAATAAAAACAAAAGCAAATGGGGACTAACTAAACTTTTTATTTGCATAGCAAAGAAAATCATAAATGAAACAAAAAGACAACCATCAGAATGGGAGAAAATATTTGCAAATGAAGCAACTGACAAGGGGCTTAATCTCCAAAATATACAAACAGTTCATGCAGTTCAATATCAAAAAATAACCCAATCAAAAAATTGGCAGAAGACCTAAACAGACATTTCTCCAAAGAAGACGTACAGATGGCCAAAAAGCAAATGAAAAGATGCTCAGCATCACTTATTATTGTTATTGTTTATTCACTAAGTCGTGTCTGACTCTCTCCAACCCCATGGAGTGTAGCCTGCCAGGCTTCTCCAACCATGGGATTTCCCACGCAAGAATACTTGAGTGGATTACCATTTCCTTCTCCAGTGGGTTGTCATTTTCTTCTCACTACTTATTAGAGGAATACAAATCCAAACTATAATGAAGTATTACCTCATATCAGTCAGAACTGCCATTATCAAAAAAAATTCTACAAACAGTAAATGCTGGAGAAGATGTGGAAGAAAGGAAACCTACACTGTTGTTGGAAATGTAAATTCATTCAACTATGGAGGACTGTATGGAGGTTCCTTAAAAAGCTAAAAATAGAGCTACCATAGGTCCAGCGATCCCACTCCTGAGCATATATCTGAAGAATACCATAATTCAAAAAGATATATGTACCTTAATGTTCCTTGTAACACTATTTACAATAGCTCGGATATGGAGGCAAACTAAATGTCCATCGACAGAGGATTGAATAAACAAGATGTGGTACACATATACAATGGAATATTACTAAGTCATAGAAAAGAATGAAATAACGCCATTTGCAGCAACATGGATGGATCTACAGATTATCATACTATAAGTGAAGTAAGTCAGACACAGAAAGACAAATAGCATATGATGTTGCTTATATGTGAAATCTAAAATAATGATACAAATTAACTTATTTGCAAAGCAGAAACAGACTCAAAAACTGACTTCAGAAACAGACTTATGGTTACCAAAGCAGGAAACGTAGGGGCAAGGGATAAATTAGGAGTTTGGGATTAATATACACACACAAATATGTATAAAAAAGAAAATCAACAGGGACCTACTGTACAACACAGGGAATTCTACTCAATATTATGTAATAATCTATATGGGAAAGGAATATGAAAAGAATAAACATATGTATAACTGATTCACTTTGCTGTACACCTGAAACTAACACAACATTGTAAACCAACTATATGCCAACATAAAATAAAAATTAAATTAAAAAATAAGTAAAGATTTGAATACTGCCCCCTCCCACTCAGAAAAAACAATAGTTGCCTTCTCTCTGTTTTCATTTGCATCTCCCACTTGGCTTACATTTCACTTTACCTGACCAGGATCACCTCCATCACCAGGTGTCTCATCCTACCCACTCACTTCCTAATTTTCCCAGTGTTTCCTATGCTTTATTAACTATGATCATTCAGAGACCCAAAGTCATATCTAATGGGTTGTAATCAGAAAATCACCATCAATGATTTTCTATTATTCTCAGTAGATGACTTAAGGGAAATCAAGAAAAGCATGAAAGGACATCCTAAGTGGTTAAGTGTGGTTAATAGATAGCAATACTTACCCCAATTAGGAGCTTTCTACAGAAAATAAGGAGAAGGAAATGGCAACCCACTCCAGTATTCTTGCCAGGAGAATCCCATGGACAGAGGAGCCTGATGGGCTACAGTCCACAGGGTCGCAAAGAGTCGGATACGACTGAGCGACTTCACTTTCACTTTCACTTTCTACAGAAAATAATGAAACATTGGTTTAAACAGTAAAGGCATTTATCACCTTAGATGACAAGAAGCTCATAGTAAGTATACTCCAGGTTTAATCCATCGGCTCATTAGCATTATCTAAGACAGGTTCTTTTCATTTTCTTCTGTGTGATCTCATTGTGTTAGCTTTGTTTTCAAGCTGGCTCCTTTCTGGTAGCAAGATGACGTAGCAGGTCTAGTTATCTTCAGACATGGTAGTGTCCAGGGCATTTGCCTGTTCCTTGAGTGTATCTCTTTTATTTTAAGAATGAAGGTTTTTAAGATTATATTTAAAATTATTTACATCTTTGTGCTGCTGACCTTTTTCATCTTTCCAACCTTCAACGGCATCCATTAAAAACAAAATGTCTATGTAAAATACTTTAATAACATTCATGGAACTGTTGCTGAATGAGGTGGGGGTTTTTAGGGGTGGGGTGGGCAGTGAGGTGCACAGGCTACTGGAAGGTGAGACGCTACTGGGGCTTAAGTCCAATAAGAACAGAATATAGAACCAGGAACAAAAGTTTTGATTCAAAATTTCTTGACCTCTCATTTTTTTTTAACCTCCTTACTTCTAAAAGATTTGTATTCTATAAATTACCTTGGTTAAGCTTTCTTAATCTTATATTCTAAAATGTCTCCATTAATCAATAACCACCACTGTACCACCTCCAAAATATCCATTAAGCATTTCATTCACTAAATACCATTTTCTTTTCTTCCAGAGTATTTTACTGTGCCAACTGCAATATTCCTCTGATTCAATAGAACCTCTAATCCATTGACCATTGACTAATCATCACTCCATCATTTGATTCTTTCTTAGGCCCAAAAAAACTTGCCCAGAAACTTCCCAGTAGACTGACCTTCATATCTTAGTGGCTGGAACTGAATCATACGTTCTTCTTAAACTAAAATTGTTAAGAAAAATAGAGTTACCAGGATTAGTTTAAACCAGTCAGGATGTTTTTCCTGAGGGGGGACTAGTTTAATCTTCCTGAGGGGCAACGACCTGCACATTAATTCCAAGAAAATATGGGGACTAAATGTTGCATAGTTAGCCAATAGTAACTGCTCTAGTGGTAGCAGTGGTTTAGTTGCTAAGTCGTGTTTGACTCTTGTGACCCCATGGACTGTCACCCACCAGGCTCCTCTGTCCATGGGATGTTCCAGACAAGAATATGAGAATGGGTTGCCATTTTCTTCTGCAGGTGCTCTTCCCGACCCAGGGATTGAATCTGTGTCTCCTGCATTGCAGGTGGATTCTTTACTGCTGAGCCACCAGGGAAGCCCAACAACTATAGTATTATACTATGTGTAAAATTTATTTTTTAGCCTCAGCTACAAGTGACACTCTTCACAGTCACTGTTCATTTGTCAGGAATATGACAGGCATTAAGTATAGCTCTGTTTCCATCAATCACATTCTAGAACTGGTTCTACCAAATGCTTGTTGGATGACTTTAGGTAAGGCATCTAACCTCTTGATTTCCACACCCAAACATGATAAAAATATTGTTCTTCATATGCCAGGGGATAGCTGGGGAAATAATTACACTGAACAAATGCAAAGCTATATTATTTTAGCTTCTCATACAGCCTGTTCTATTTTATTTATTCATTCATACACTCTTAAAACAAATATTTGTTGACAGTATGCTTTATATAATATATGAAATAAATATTGGGGAATCAAAAAAGGTTTCACCATACCCCTGCATCTAAGGTATTAAGCAGTGAATGATTTAGCAACAACTACTTACTCTTGGAGTACAGAATCAGGGAAGTATAAGATGCCTTACCATGCAGTGTAAGATGTAAGACAAGAAAAGTAAAGTGGGATAATGAGAGGTGTTGTTTGTGGAACCATAATAGTTGCTTCACTGGCATGTGATCCACCCTATTTTACTAAAGTGGCTGCAACCAAGTGTATGAGTCCAGAGATGCCTACATGGCTTTTCTAGCTTAAGTATTAACTGGGTTTTAATATTTACTGATACATAATATAAGCAAAACAACAAGATGAGTTTATGCTACAAAACAGTGAACAAGAACTAACAGAAGACTGGTTACTGCCTGAGCTAGTGAGAAAAAAGTGAAATTGCCATTAATAAACTAAGTAAAAAAAACTGCCTTCCTGATGAACTAATAAACTTTTGTTCTGGATGTTCCCCACTGTTTGGAATGATAAAAACAAAAACAAAAACACTCATGGTTTCAAAGTCAGCTGACAAATTGTCTAAAAGATCCCACGGGTCAAAAATATTTTTCAATTTTGGAAAACTAACATTTCAGAAAAAAATGTTAAAATACAATTGCTATTGTATGTACTTGTTCTTAAAAAATATAAGGGAGAAGAATGTCAGACTCTTTTTGACCCCACGGACTGCAGCCCACCAGGCTCCTCTGTCCATGGGATTCTCCAGGCAAGAATACTGGAGTGGGTGGCCATGCCCTCCTCCAGGGGATCTTCCTGACCTAGTGTCTTTTATGTCTCCTGTACTATCAAGCGGGTTCTTTACCACTGGTGCCACCTGGGAAGCAATATATCGATATTTTGGATGGAGGAGACTTCTGGAGGGAATTATGCTTCTGGCATGTTGAAAGTTGTTACAGGACTAGAAAGTGAAAAGCTACAGGTTCCTGCTATTAATGGGAGTAGGAAAGCATAGAAAGAATATTGGTAATTTAAACTTATGATAGTTTTGTATCTGATTTCTCAAACAGTTCTGTGCATTTAGAACCAGTATTTGATGGGAGGGGGAAATTTCCAACATCAACATCCTAGGATTCTGACAGTAGAACACCAGAAGAGAAGCTTTGTCACTGCCAAATAACTCCCTTGCTGCTGCTGCTGCTGCTAAGTCGCTTCAGTCGTGTCCGACTCTGTGCGACCCCATAGACGGCAGCCCACCAGGCTCCCCCGTCCTGGGATTCTCCAGGCAAGAACACTGGAGTGGGGTGCCATTGCCTTCTCCGAAATAATTCCCTTAGCAGGGTATAACACAGAAAGTAAAATAGCAAGTCACCTCCATTATTGCTGTGTGGTTCAGTGAAGTTCTAATTCATCAGTTGAAACAACTTAAACAATTCACATTAGCTTTGCTATGCTGGAGAACAATATGGCGATGAGCTCCTTTGGAGCAAAGCTATCCTGCAGTCTGTGGAGCTTGTGATCCTTGCAACCTCTACATTCAAGCAAGGTTGAAGGCACTGTGGTTGAAGCATGGACACCTCTTCTGCTGATCTCTTTTTTCACAGTAAAAAGCAAGTAAGCACCAAATCAATTAATTGCAAAGGAAAGATGAAACAGCAGGGCACTGAGATACTAGGGACAAAACTTTCTTGGCAAAGGCACAAGGTAAGTTGCTTGATATAGCTGTGAGATAATAGATATCTATGAAAAACTGGCTACTTGTCAATCTACTTGATTAAAGGAGAAGCAATAATAAACATTTTAATTTTGTTTGCTAAAAGTAACTGATACTTATTTGGGGCCAGGAACTAATAAAGCTAATAAAGCTTTTATGGAAACTGTTTCATTTAATCTTCTGGACAATCCCATGAGATAATTACTTTCAGTTCAGTTCAGTTTCATTCAGTTCAGTCGCTCAGTCGTGTCTGACTCTTTGCGACCCCATGAATTGCAGCACGCCAGGCCTCCCTGTCCATCACCAACTCCCAGAGTTCACCCAGACTCACGTCCATCGAGTCAGTGATGCCGTCCAGCCATCTCATCCTCTGTCATCCCCTTCTCCTCTGCCCCCACTCCCTCCCAGCATCAGGGTCTTTTCCAATGAGTCAACTCTTCGCATGAGGTGGCCAAAGTACTGGAATTTCAGCTTTAGCATCATTCCTTCCAAAGAAATCCCAGGGCTGATCTTCAGAATGGACTGGTTGGATCTCCTTGCAGTCCAAGGGACTCTCAAGAGTCTTCTCCAACACCACAGTTCAAAAGCATCAATTCTTCGGCCCTCAGCCTTCTTCACAGTCCAACTTTCACATCCATACATGACCACAGGAAAAACCGTAGCCTTGACTAGACGGACCTTTGTTGGTAAAGTAATGTCTCTGCTTTTGAATATGCTATCTAGGTTGGTCATAACTTTCCTTCCAAGGAGTAAGCGTCTTTTAATTTCATGGCTGCAATCACCATCTGCAGTGATTTTGGAGCCCCCCAAAAATAAAGTCTGACACTGTTTCCACTGTTTCCCCATCTATTTCCCATGAAGTGATGGGACTGGATGCCATTCTCTTCGTTTTCTAAATGTTGAGCTTTAAGCCAACTTTTTCACTCTCCTCTTTCACTTTGACCAAGAGGCTTTTGAGTTCCTCTTCACTTTCTGCCATAAGGGTGGTGTCATCTGCGTATCTGAGGTTATTGATATTTCTCCCAGAAATCTGGATTCTAGCTTGTGCTTCTTCCAGCCCAGCGTTTCTCATGATATACTCTGCATATAAGTTAAATAAGCAGGGTGACAATATACAGCCTTGACGTACTCCTTTTCCCATTTGGAACCAGTCTGTTGTTCCATGTCCAGTTCTAACTGTTGCTTCCTGACCTTCATACAGCTTTCTCAAGAGGCAGGTCAGGTGGTCTGGTATTCCCATCTCTTGAAGAATTTTCCACAGTTTATTGTGATCCACACAGTCAAAGGCTTTGGCATAGTCAATAAAGCAGAAAGAGATGTTTTTCTGGAACTCTCTTGCTTTTTCCATGATCCAGCGGATGTTGGCAATTTGATCTCTGGTTCCTCTGCCTTTTCTAAATCCAGCTTGAACATCAGGAAGTTCACGGTTCACGTATTGCTGAAGCCTGGCTTGGAGAATTTTGAGCATTACTTTACTAGCATGTGAGATGAGTGCACTTTACAGAAAACAATTGAGGCAAAATTTTAATTTATTTAAGATATCATAGATATTAAGTGATGGAGCTGGAATTTTAAAAGCCAGGAATTCTAACTTTAGAAATCATGTTCTTAATATTTACTGTCGTTTCAAAGACTATCCTTTTCCACATAGAATTTAGCTTTTTCTTTATCTTTACTTCACCAGAAAGCCATCTTTCATAACTTTGTTTTTGGGCGGGGGGGCTACACCTAGAGCATGTGGAATTTTAGTTCCTCAACTAGGGATCAAACCCTCATCCCCTGCTTTGGAAGCACAGAATCTTAAACACTGGACCACCAGGAAAATATTTTAATAACATCTTTAAAAGTATAGTAGGTAGCTGTAATGTAAAATACTAAATATATGTCATCATGTAATCTTAAGAGTGGAATTACTTTACTGTTTTAAAAGTCCTATGAATAATCTGACAAATAACCTATTCTTTAATGTAGTAATTGATTAGAAAAGAAGTTCTACTTAAGACAAATTAGAATAATATAGAACAATTGTTTTTTTTTTTCCCACTCTGACACAACAGATAATGTTCACTTCTGGATAAAATTGTATAGCCACGTGCAATTCAAGTCTTTCATTTGGGTTGTCTCAGAGCTAACAACCCAAACTTCTGCTTGTTTCCCCTTTTCTCTTCACTACAAACCTAAGCCATTTCCACATTCCATGGGACTTAATTCCCATTCCCCCATCTCTTCAGACAATCTTGCCTCCTGTGTCACTGAAGAAGGTGAGACCACCAGGCATGAAATCCATGAATTCTCTGCTGCTAGACTAACAAATGTATCCAACTGTGTATCCATCCTTCCAATCTTCCCTCAGAAGATAAAGTCTCCTCTCCTTTCGGTCCAAATTGAATTCTCTGTGCTCTTGGTTCCACCCTCTTTCATCTCAAGGAAGGAGAACCATGAATTTTCCATTTCATCTCTTGTGTTGTGGTAGATTTGTCAAATACATTGTTGCCATGCCCACAGCCTCTTATGATGAGTGGATTTTTTTTTTTAAAGAAAAGTTATGAAATGATCTTTGATGTGTGTTTTGTCTGTGGAGGTCATTCACTTTAAGATGAAAGTTTATACTGCACAGTTGCTAGAGAACTAAGCATCTCAGCACAGGAATGATAACAACATTGAACATTATTTACAGTTAAAAATATAATTCATAGCAGTCTGTAGGCTTTAATCATCTCCTATTCACAAAGAATTCCTGCAGTATAGGTTCTAATATTCCTATTTTCAGATAAGGAAACCAAGCCTCAGAGAACGTAGGTAATTTTCCAAGGTTAATGAGTCACTGAGCTGGGGTCTGGATACAAAGCTTACGAAATTTCTGTTCTCGTCATGCTAGATTTTCCTAGCCAAAAACATTATGGCAAAAACATTAACATGAAGTTAATTCTATTTTATCATTTGCCATTCTGGCTTGACATCAAAAATAATTGGAATTGGTGTATGTAAGTATATAATCAGCATAAATGAACAGGTGAATAATTAGAGGAAGAAAAATAAAATCAAGCTAGGGGCAAATCTAGTGTTTTGGAAGTTAAACAAATTCTCTAAAGATTGTTGCATTAGGAAGGAATGATGCTGTTAGGATTTCGTAGCTCCTGAGGACTCAAAAGATTGGTCATGAGACGTGATCATTATTTATTTATTTATCATTGCACTGGGTCTTCATTGCTGCACTTGGGCTTTCTCTAGTTGTGGAGGGCATGAGCTTCTCATTTCGGTGGCTTCTCCTTGCAGAGCAAGGACTCCAGGTGCACAGGCTTAGCTGCTCTGCAGCATGTGAAGTCTTCCCTGAACAGGGCTCGAACCCCTGTTCCCTGCACTGGCAGGCAGATTCTTAACCAGTGGACCACCAGGGAAGCCTGAGGTGATTATTAAATACATGTATGTATTAAGTAAATACATAATAAAATGTATGTATTTTATTAAGTAAAATACACTATGTATTAAGTAAAACAGTGAGATGCATGTGGCACAAATGTTTGCTTAATGAACCGTAACTAACAAGGACCTACTGTATACCACGGTAAACTCTATTCAATACTCTGTAATGTCCTATATGGAAAAAGGATCTAAAAGAGTAGATATATGTATAACTGATTCATTTTGCTATACACCTGAAACTAACACAACATTGTAAATCAACTATACACCAATAAAAAAGTTTTTTAAAAAGGAAGTCTATAAAGAAAGAGTAGATGTTCATTAACATTAATTTGAGCACAGCTCTGTGAAATATCACCAACATAAGTATTCAGGCACTAACATTCCAAAACATGGTATAACAAAAAAGAACATATTCTAAAAATGGTTACCTGTCATGGTTCTTAAAATTTTGAAGAATTCAAGTTGGAATCTATTCTTGACTTTACACCATTTTCCTTACTGCTTAACATTTACAGGTACTTGTTTCTGGACCAGAGGGGCACTTTTATGGATAAAAAGAATAAAGCTAGAGATGGACTTACCATGAGCAATTACCAAAAGACACTTACCAAAAGTGTCTTTGAAGGAAAAGCTACACTTAGAAAAACATAACCCAAACTTCCTCCTATTTGGATCATTCTATGACTTCTTTGGGCTTCCCTGGTGGCTCGGTCAGTAAAGAATCCGCCTGCAATGCCGAAGACACGGGTTCAATCCCAGGGTCAGGAAGACACCCTGGAGCAGCACATGGCAACTCACTCCAGTATTCTTGCCTAGAGAATCCCATTGACTGAGGAACCTGGCAGGCTGCAGTCCACAGAGGTGCCAACAGTCAGACACGACTGAAGCAACTGAGCATACATAATTTCTTTAATACTCTTTCCTAGCTGGCATATAAACTAGGATTCAAGTGGAAAAGGACAGGGTCTGGTGGCTCAGATGGTAAAGAATCTGCCTGCAATGCAAGTGACCCGGGTTTGATCCCTGCGAAGATTCTCTTCCTTCTCCTTCCTTCTCTTCCTGAGAAGATCCTTCTCCTTCGCAGAGAAGGAAATGGCAACCCACTCCAATATTCTTGCCTGGAGAATTCCATGAACAGAGGAGCCTGGCAGGCTACAGACCATGGGATTGCAGAGTCAGACACGACTGAGAGACTAACAAGTGGAGAAACCAAGGTACTGTTCAGATTTATAACTTCTGGAGTGAGATTCTGAGCAATAACCTACAAAAATGTAATTATGTGGGAGGAAGAGTCTGGACTCAAAGTGGTGGTAAATACAGACCTCGTTTGCTTCACAAAGATTAGCTCATACTTAATAATGGAGTAAATCTATTGGACCATGACTCAACGCTCCCGAGTTGTTAGGATTGCTGTCTCTACTTGCTAAACCTTCGGTATCAAGCCAGTACTTCTGGGATGCTGTTTCGTTGATGTCAGCTTTGCCGCTCCATGTCAATACCAAAGTTCAGGAATTACATTTCCTGGAGAACTGAGCCTCTTTCTAGGTTCTTCTCTGCCTGCTGTAAAAGGGCAACACAAACGTAGGAAAACCTTGGGCTTAGGAGGTATTTGGGGGCAGGAACCACGAATCTACATTTTCATCAAAGGCTTCAGGCAGATTTGATGCAGCGGTTCAAACTACATTTTGAAAAACAGAGTACAATGTTAAGAATGATGACACAAGAGTCAGCTGTTAAAACGTGTCCTGTTTTGGCAGCTTTGGAGACTAAGCCTGAATCAGGGTTCATTCACAACCAAGAGAATTAAAACAGTGGGGGAGTCTTTGAGTCAGTCCCTGAGGCGCCAGCTATGAGGAAATTCTCCCACGTTCCAGGGCCAGGAGATGCAGGCTCCACCTTAGCCACAGATCTCCAAAACTCCTAGGAGATTTCTGCCGGCTTCACCTGAGCCACGAGTCCACTGGGCTCCTCGTAGCATCCCGCCTGTCCTCTCGGTGCTCTGCCAGCCACGGTTACCGCTTCAGAGCCGGAGTGCTGAGATCTCTCTGTGAATCCCGGGGGCACCGGCCGGAAGCGCCCTTCAGGCCCGCCCCCTGCCCACCGGAGCCGGAAGTCGGCGACCCAGCCGGTACGTCACCCTCCGCGGGTCGCAGCGCACCATGCCCCGCGGCCCGTGCAGCCTCGTCAGGGTCTCCGCAACGCCCGTCGCGGTCCTGGCTGTGGCGCTGGTCTCGTCGCTCTCTCGCTGCTCCCTCCTGGAGCCGGAGAACAGTGTGGTTTCCGCGCTCAGCCCCTACTTTGGCACCAAGACTCGCTACGAGGATGCCAACCCCGGGCTGCTGCCGGACCCCGAAGTGCCGCGGCGGGACCCGGAGTTGTTAGAGGAGACCTGCACCCCGGTGCAACTGGTCGCCCTCATCCGCCATGGCACCCGCTACCCGACGACCAAACAGATCCGCAAGCTGCGGCAGCTGCACGGGCTGCTGCAGGCCCGCGGGGCCGAGGATGACCGGACTCGCGCTGCCGGCCGCGGCGACCTGGGCGCCGCGCTGGCCGACTGGCCGCTGTGGTACGCTGACTGGATGGACGGGCAGCTGGTGGAGAAGGGGCGGCAGGACATGCGACAGCTGGCCCTGCGCCTGGCCTCCCTTTTCCCTGCCCTCTTCAGCCGAGAGAACTACGGCCGCCTGCAGCTAGTCACCAGCTCCAAGCACCGCTGCATGGACAGCGGCGCCGCCTTCCTGCAAGGGCTCTGGCAGCACTACCACCCGGGGTTACCGCCACCCGACATCGCAGGTGACCACCCTGGGTCGCCCCCAGATCCTGGACTTCCCTGACTCCAGCCTCTCCTCACTTCCCTCTGACTCCAGCCTCCCCGTCCTTCTCCGCCCACCCCGCGCCCATCCTTTGGGCTGTTCAGCTCTTGACTTCTCATACATACATCCATGATGTTCATTTATTCTTTTATCAAGGATGAATTTGGTTACCTTCTACGTACAGGAAGCTGTAGTAGACGTTGGGGGATCCAGTAGTAAAAGAGACAGGCCAGGGCAGTTTTTGATCATCCATTCCCAAAATGAATTTCTCTCTCTGAGCACCAACCCTTGTCCCTTTCCTCTCTCTGACAGCGAGTTCCACAGTTGGGCGCACCTTTTTTTTTTTTTTTTTAAATTTAATACAGTCTATGAGTTTTTTTCCTCAGGCTTTACCTCTGATACTATTTAGATGTTGTTTTATTTTTTTCATTAACAACTTTTTCAGATACCAGTTCTAGACCTACAACCTATTTTAGGAAGCTGCCCTCCGATTTTCTTTACTGCTCTGCGTTTTTCTCTTTTGTTCTTGCATGTACTGTAGAGTTACTCTCTTTGTAGCTGTGGTCCACGGTCATGGCGCAGTACTTTACTAATTTATTCCATTACTTATGCTTTTGCAAAGTTTGGGAGATCATCCAGCATTGTTCTCATTTCACAGGTCATGATGCTGAGCCCAAGAATATCCCTTGCTGATTGTCCTTTCTTAGTTTAAGGACTAAGAGTCAGGCCCGGAATCCAGGCCTTCTGTTTTCTCCGGAATGATGCTTTTTTCCTTAGAAAATGTTTTAATAATCATAGACAACAACAATAATAATAGCAAACACTTAATGCTTGCTGTGTGCCAGGCATGCCTCACACTTATTTCACATAATCTTTACAACAGCTCTCTGAAGTTGATGGCATTTTTGCCCATCTTAACAGGTGAGGAGGTTGAGACATAGAAGCAATTATTTGCCTAATTTCAGATGACTGGGTATGGACCCAGGGAAAATGGTTTAGAACTTGATCTCTTAACCATTGTACTATATGTACAACTTCTATTTGTCCTATAACTTAAGGATAAGAATGAAAACATGACATTTTTGTGCCAGAGAGATGAACAAGTGTTAATACTTCTTGATCAGCTTTAAGGTCAAAGTTGAGGTGAGGCATCGTTTAGCTTTAAAAAGCCCAAGTGAAAAATAAATTAGAAGTAGACTGGTTTGTCATTTCTCAAATAGCATCCTCTCTTCAGCTGTTCAGCCATCTCCGAGGGGTCTTCCATTGACACTGTCATGTTACTGCTCTGTGGGTAACTTATTTTGCTGACTTGTGTTTAGTCACTTGTTGAATTGTGCTTTTTAATTAAATAGCTAGACTTTTTTCCATTAGTATGAGTGAAAATTTCCCACAGTTTTTTAAAGTTAGCTGAATGTTGGTATACACTAGTGTATACCAGAAAGGAACTACTGGACCTTCTGAGAGGGATGAATGAATTTTTGCCCTTAAATGGCATTGTGAGAATTAGCTTTTGCTAGCCCTGGGTCAAAATAGTTCAGGATAAGCTGCCCCTCACCATTTTCAGTCTCAGAGATTAAACCTTTTGCTTAGCTGCATTATTATTATCTACAGACAATTGTTTTGCCTGTTTTGTACATCTGGGGTTTGGAGGGAAGCCACTGAATTGGATTTTGTATTCTTACAGAAACAGAACAATGCCTTTGTTTCTGTTTAAAGAACAGCAGTAATTAGATAATAGCAGGGGTGAATTATCCAGATCTACTTAGGAAATTTTGAGGCCACAGAAAAAGATGATAAAGATGACTTATTTTCTCAGTCAAGATGTTTCTTAAGAACTGTAATCCAGTTGCCAATTCAGTGGGCTTAATTATTCATTTCAGGATTTGAAATGAATAAATACACATACATAGGTTTTCACAGACACATCCAAAACAAAATGGTATAACAAGACATAGTTTTCTCATTTTAATTACAGAAACAATATTATGTACTATTAGTACTCAGTGTTCTTGTCATAGTAAATTTTTGGGGAAATGATGTCTGAAAATCTGTGTATTTTAAATATGACTGAGAAAAATTAAAAGGCATCCCAGTAGTTTGAGCATGATTATGAATGCTTTTCTAGTATGCATTTGTTCCTTAATTGGGGAAATAATGTAGCATATAAAATTTTTAATGGAAAGTTATGTAGGAGCTCCAATTAGAAAATAAACCAAATCAGAAACGTCTAGCACAATGAAATACATAATACCTGAAACTTTAATATATCTTGTGTTGTTGTCAATAGTTTTTGTCCAAAGCAGTCTTTTTGTAAAGTAACATAGATTTGAGAAAGTTAGTTGATAAAATAAAATACTCTTTATTTAGACTTTGGATTAAAGTAGTAAAACAGAGTCTATCTTGAATTCTCTCTCACCTTGTTATTAGAATCTTTGCTAAGTTTTAGTTTGATTTCTCAAATTTTCTATGCCTGATAGAAACAGTACCTATGTAATACATTTTTGTACTTCTTATGACATTCATGTCAAATCATTTTTTATTTTCTTTAAGAAAACATTCATTTCAGTTTATTTCATAGTGTAGTATTGCTCTAACATTTTATTTTACCTTTGATGTTCTCTGTTTCTTTAGTCTTTTTTAGCGTCTTTTTTTCAACCTCTCATGAACTATCTTTACAAGTGGGAGATAGTTGTGCCCCATGTCTTTCATAAGCAGTGTGTTTACTTATTTCAGATATGTTGAGGTGTGAATAGGTTTTTAGTGTTCCTCTTTATACTTGAAACAAAATTTTCAATAATTTCAAATTGTCATTCCTATCAATGGATGTATATGTACATATATATATGTATATATGTGTATATATATACACACACATATGTATACACACAGTATTTTTTTCTCCTTTCAGATATGGAGTGTGGACCTCCAAGAATTAATGATAAATTAATGAGGTTCTTTGATCATTGTGAGAAGTTTTTAACTCAAGTGGAAAGGAATGCTACTGCTCTTTATCACGTAGAAGCCTTCAAAACTGGACCAGAAATGCAGAACATATTAAAAAAAGTTGCAGATATTTTGCAAGTGCCAGTCAACAACTTAAATGCAGGTAATGTGCCTGTTATGTTGCATTTGAACTCTGAAATAATTTAAGTGGTTTTTAGACTGTAAATATGGAATAATACGGAAGCATAAAGTTATTCCTTTTAAAGGACCACAATTGATTTTACATTGAGAAAATAATGTGTTCTAGGTCAAGAAGATTTATATCTCATGCTTACTATTTTGGTGTTCAGATTTTTCTTTGAGTTTTATGTAAGTTAATGCACAAAATTCTTGATATATACTGGATTTTTTTTTTTTTTTTTGAGGGAAAAGTTATGTGAAGCTTCAACCCCAAGCATTATTTACAAAACAGAAATTATCTTTTCTGAATTATTTCCTCCTAAAGTAATACAAATGGAAAATCATATAAAAATTCTTTAGCTTTTAAAGCAGTTCAGAAGTACATGTTAATGTTTGAAAGGGATAAAGTTTTAGAGAAGAAGTGTAATTTTTTTTTTCCTTTGAGGCTTTTATCCTAGAGATTTTGAGAAAGTGAACCGACATATGTGTCATAAGCTGTTGCAGTGATGGGTTGGCTGCAATTTATCCTGCAACCTGGGTAAAAGGAAACACTATTATTAATTGTGCTGGGAGAGCAGGTGGAAAACCAGGATACATACTCACCTAGCAATGAGAAATTAAGAAAAATAATAAAAAAATGTCCCCTGTTTTCTAAGAATGTGTAATCCATATAGCAGATACTGATCAATCTATATATAGAGTGTAATTTCTTTATAGTGTGAATAAATTTCCAAGGACTAGAAGTAGGAGATGTTGGGAACAAATTAAGTAGGCTAGCATCTGTTGATCTGGTGTCTAAATGCTTTATGTGAGTGCATGCTCAATCATGCCCGACTCTTTGTGACACCATGGACTGTAGCCCGCCAAGCTCCTCTGTCCATGGAATTCTCTGGGCAGGATTACTGGAGTGGGTTGCCATGCCCTCCTCCAGAGGATTTTCCCAACCCAGAAATCAAACCCCAGTTTCCTGCAGTTCGTGCATTGGCAGGCAGATTCTTTACCACTGCACCACCTGGAATGCCGAAGGATCAGAAAAGTGAAGATGCCTAGTAGCATTTAAAATTGAGTTTTTTCCCTTTCTTTAACTGGCTATGCATTGGAGTCATTTGCAGAGCTTTAAAAATTACTTATTTGGGAAATAATTCAAGTACATAGATGATAATAAAGGGTAATATAATGAGTATCTATATACCCACAACTTAGTTTGATCAGATTTTAAAATTATGCTTCAGTTAGTTGCTGTAAATAAATTGAGGGCCCTTAGGCCCTCTCCCGGAGAAGTCAATGGCATCCCCACTCCAGTACTCTTGCCTGGAAAATCCCGTGGACAGAGGAGCCTGGTAGGCTGCAGTCCATGGGGTCTCTAAGAGTCAGACACGACTGAGCGACTTCACTTGCACTTTTCACTTTCATGCATTGGAGAAGGAAATGGCAACCCACTCCAGTGTTCTTGCCTGGAGAATCCCAGGGACGGGGGAGCCTGGTGGGCTACTGTCTATGGGGTCGCACAGAGTCGGACACGACTGAAGTGACTTAGCAAGCAAGCAAGGCCCTCTCCAGGATCTCATTCCTTTCCTTTTCTCCCCACAGGTAACTGTTGTTATGAATTGAGCATTTAAGTCATCCCATGTCAGTTTTTAATGTTTAAATTTATGTACCTAAATGGGATATAATTTTCAGATTTTTAAACTTCTAGGAATGATGTCAAACTATGATATTAGTCTGAAATTTGATTTTAATTCAACTTTGTATTTTTTTTATTTAATGCATATAATTCTAGTTCTACATTTATACTTATGTATAGAATTACATTATATAACTACCAGTATCTAGCCATTATTCTGTTAGTGGACATTTAAAATTGTTTAAGATTTTTTTTTAAAAAACTGTTTCTAGTCTCTGAATTGACAAGGATTTTTGTGTTTTGGACTTCTCTGGTGAGTCAGTGGTAAAGAATCTGCCTGTCAATGCAGGAAACATGGGTTTGATCCCTGGGTCGGGAAGATCCCCTGGAGAAGGAAATGGAAACCCACTCTAGTGTTCTTGCCTGGGGAATCCCATGGACAGAAGAGCCTGGTGGGCTATGGTCTGTGGGGTTGCAGAAGAGTAAGACACGGCTTAGCAACTGAAAACAACAACAAATTTGTATTTTACTGATTGGGTGAGAGCAACTTTTTGGAGGCAATATTAGCATAATGGTTAAAATCATGGGTTCTGGAATTGGACTGTTTGCTTTTGATTCTTGACTTTGTTATACTTTTGAATAACTCTCTGATCTTTATACCTCACTAGTTCCTTAATAACTATGTCATGGTTTCTTTCTGTGTAAAACAGAAATAGGAATTGTGCCTGCCTCATAGGATTATTGGAAGGATTGTATTAGATTTATTCATGCAAAGCATTAACACAGTACCTGGCACAGAGAGCTGCTTGAAAATACTTTAGCTATTTAAATACCTTTGTTTTTACATAGAAAGGTGAAGTTGAATGTATTTTTTGTAATTTATTCTTATTTAGAAATGCAGCTGAGTAATTTTTTAAAATTGTGTTATTTCAAAAATATATATGATACATTTTTAGGTCAATACTAGTTAAAAATTATTTACCCCATCATTAAGTTTTACTGGTCAGAGAGGCTGAAGCTAATACAGTCCAGATTCTTTGTATAGGAAATTACTTTTCTACTGAAGTGTTTCTTAGTTTTTAACTCTTTCAAATAATGCAACAGTGAACATCCTTATAGTCTGCTTTATGCACTTGAGAGTTTATAAGATAAACAAATATAGGTAGACTTATTGGATTAAGGAGCATGAATATTTGACATCTTGACATATACTACCAAATTGTTCTCTGAAAGTGTAGAAAAACTTATATCAGCAATATATGAGAATGCTCATTTCCCCTAATTCATCCAATAGTGGATATTATTAGTCATTTTGACTTTTACCAATTCGATTAATGAAAAATGATATCTAGCTTTATTTTGTGTTTCTTTGGTTACTTGTAAGGTTGAACATCCTTTCATATGTTTATTAGTTATTTCACTCCTACTGTGAATTGCCTCTTTATAAACCATGGCCATGTTCTGTTGTTGGATTATTCTGTTTTTTCTCTTTGAATATAGGTACCCTTTATGTGTTATAGATATATTAATTATATATTCTTAACTATTGCTTAACAAAAGGATAAATGCTTTGCCTATTTTGTGTCGAGATCCAGGGAGCCTAGAATGAGTTACCCAAGATAATTAGTGGCAGAGTCAGGTCTCATAGTATGATTTTTCCCTCTTTCTCTCCTTGACCCTTTGTTTCACCTTCCTCCTGACTCCTCACTTAACTCTGCCCTTTTTCTTCTCTCTTTTTTTATATCCTTCTCTGTACTTTCTTCTTAATAGTTATAAAGTAAATTGTTGTGTACTTAAAAGAACTGTTCAATAAATGTCCCTTGTTATTGCTAATTTTCAAGTTGGGGATTAAAACCTTTTATAACTTTATCTCCCCTCTTCCAACCCTCTAAAATTAACAAAATCAAACTATGATTTATGTAGTAAATCCTTGGCATTCTGTAGATATTCAGCCTTTGGAAAACTGCATAAAATAGTAACCCATAAATTTTACTCTTTCTTTTTTCCTCAGATTTAATTCAGGTAGCTTTTTTCACCTGTTCCTTTGACCTGGCAATTAAAGGTGTTAAATCTCCTTGGTGTGATGTTTTTGACATAGATGATGCAAAGGTATGTATTACTTTTGGAGTTTCTTTGCCTTCTTTGCATGGTTTTCATTGTTGTTATTTGAAGCAGCTTTTCAAAAAAGAGTAGGGAACATTAAGTGTCTTGGACTATCTCATAATTTTCTTAACAAAGATTAATTGTTCAGTTAGGACCTATCTGTTTGTAAATAGGTTGTGTTCATAAAACTCTGGCAAACATTCTTCATTGTGATTTGATTTCTAGATCCACCTGTTTAAAAACCTACTTAACCATTATCAAATTTTACTGCTGTAAAGGATTGTAGAGCTCAGTTCAGTTCAGTCACTCAGTCGTGTCTCACTCTTTGCGACCCCACGAATCGCAGCATGCCAGGCCTCCCTGTCCATCACCAACTCCCGGAGTTCACTGAGACTCACGTCCATAGAGTCAGTGATGCCATCCAGCCATCTCATCCTCTGTCGTCCCCTTCTCCTCCTGCCCCCAATCCCACCCAGCATCAGAGTCTTTTCCAATGAGTCAACTCTTCGCATGAGGTGGCCAAAGTACTGGAGTTTCAGCTTTAGCATCTTTCCTTCCAAAGAAATCCCAGGGCTGATCTCCTTCAGAATGGATTGGTTGGATCTCCTTGCAGTCCAAGGGACTCTCAAGAGTCTTCTCCAACACCACAGTTCAAAAGCATCAATTCTTCAGCGCTCAGCCTTCTTCACAGTCCAACTCTCACATCCATACATGACCACAGGAAAAACCATAGCTTTGACTAGCCTGACCTTAGTTGGCAAAGTAATGTCTCTGCTTTTGAATATGCTATCTAGGTTGGTCATAACTTTCCTTCCAAGGAGTAAGCGTCTTTTAATTTCATGGCTGCAGTCACCATCTGCAGTGATTTTGGAGCCCCCCAAAATAAAGTCTAATACTGTTTCCATTGTTCCCCCATCTATTTCCCATGAAGTGATGGGACCAGATGCCATGATCTTCATTTTCTGAATGAAAAACAAAGTTGAAGCCAACTTTTTTACTCTCCACTTTCACTTTCATCAAGAGGCTTTTTCCTCTTCACTTTCTGCCATAAGGGTGGTGTCATCTGCATATCTGAGGTCATTGATATTTCTGCCGGCAATCTTGATTCCAGCTTGTGCTTCTTCCAGCCCAGCATTTCTCATAATGTACTCTGCATATAAGTTAAATAAGCAGGGTGACAATATACAGCCTTGATGTACTCCTTTTCCTATTTTGAACCAGTCTGTTGTCCATGTCCAGTTCTAACTGTTGCTTCTAACTTTTTCAAGAGGCAGGTCAGTGGTGTGGTATTCCTATCTCTTGAAGAATTTTCCATAGTTTATTGTGATCCACACAGTCAAAGGCTTTGGCATAGTCAATAAAGCAGAAAGAGATGTTTTTCTGGAACTCTCTTGCTTTTTCGATGATCCAGCGGATGTTGGCAATTTGATCTGTGGTTCCTCTGCCTTTTCTAAAACCAGCTTGAACATCTGGAAGTTCATGGTTCATGTATTGCTGAAGCCTGGCTTTCAGAATTTTGAGCATTACTTTACTAGCATGTGAGATGAGTGCAATTGTGTGGTAGTTTGAGCATTCTTTGGCATTGCCTTTCTTTGGGATTAGAATGAAAACTGACCTTTTCCAGTCCTGTGGCCACTGCTGAGTTTTCCAAATTTGCTGGCATATTGAGTGCAGCACTTTCACAGTATCATCTTTCAGGATTTGAAATAGCTCAATTGGAATTCCATCACCTCCACTAGCTTTGTTCATAGTGATGCTTTCTAAGGCCCACTTGACTTCACATTCCAGGATGTCTGGCTCTAGGTGAGTGATCACACCATCATGATTATCTGGGTTGTGAAGCTCTTTTTTGTACAGTAGTTCTATATATTCTTGCCACCTCTTCTTAATATCTTCTGCTTCTGTTAGGTCCTTACCATTTCTGTCCTTTATCGAGCCCATCTTTGCATGAAATGTTCCCTTGGTATCTCTAGTTTTCTTGAAGAGATCTCTAGTCTTTCCCATTCTGTTGTTTTCCTCTATTTCTTTGCATTGATCGCTGAGGAAGACTTTCTTATCTCTCCTTGCTATTCTTTGGAACTCTGCATTCAGATGCTTATATCTTTCCCTTTCTCTTTTGCTTTTCGCTTCTCTTCTTTTCACAGCTATTTGTAAGGCCTCCCCAGACAGCCATTTTGCTTTTTTGTATTTCTTTTCCATGGGGATGGTCTTGATCCCTGTCTCCTGTACAGTGTCACGAACCTCATTCCATAGTTGATCAGGCACTCTATCTATCAGATCTAGGCCCTTAAATCTATTTCTCACTTCCACTGTATAATCATAAGGGATTTGATTTAGGTCATACCTGAATGGTCTAGTGGTTTCCCTACTTTCTTCAATTTAAGTCTGAATTTGGTAATAAGGTGTTCATGATCTGAGGCACAGTCAGCTCCTGGTCTTGTTTTTGTTGACTGTATAGAGCTTCTCCATCTTTAGCTGCAAAGAATATAATCAGTCTGATTTCGGTATTGACCATCTGGTGATGTCCATGTGTAGAGTCTTCTCTTGTGTTGTTGGAAGAGGGTGTTTGCTATGACCAGTGCATTTTCTTGGCAAAACTGTCTTAGTCTTTGCCCTGCTTCATTCCATATGCCAAGGCCAAATTTGCCTGTTACTCCAGGTGTTTCTTGACTTCCTACTTTTGCATTCCAGTCCCCTATAATGAAAAGGACATCTTTTTTGGGTGTTAGTTCTAAAAGGTCTTGTAGGTCTTCATAGAACTGTTCAAGTTCAGCTTCTTCACCGTTACTGGTTGGGGCATAGACTTGGATTACTGTGATATTGAATGGTTTGCCTTGGAAACAAAGAGAGATCATTCTGTCGTTTTTGAGATTGCATCCAAGTACTGCATATCGGACTCTTTTGTTGACCATGATGGCTACTCCATTTCTTGTAAGGGATTCCTGCCCACAGTAGTAGATATAATGGTCATCTGAGTTAAATTCACCCATTCCAGTCCATTTTAGTTTGCTGATTGCTAGAATGTCGACGTTTTCTCTTGCCATCTCTTGTTTGACCACTTCCAATTTGCCTTGATTGATGGACCTGGCATTCCAGGTTCCTATGCAATATTGCTCTTTACAGCATCAGACCTTGCTTCTATCACCAGTCACATCCACAACTGGGTGTTGTTTTTGCTTTGGCTCCATCCCTTCATTCTTTCTGGAGTTATTTCTCCACTGATCTCCAGTAGCATATTGGGCACCTACTGACCTGGGGAGTTCCTTTTCAGTATCCTATCATTTTGCCTTTTCATACTGTTCATGGGGTTCTCAAGGCAAGAATATTGAAGTGGTTTGCCATTCCCTTCTCCAGTGGACCACATTCTGTCAGACCTCTCCACAATGACTCGCCTGTCTTGGGTGGCCCCACGGGCATGGCTTAGTTTCATTGAGTTAAACAAGGCTGTGGTCCTAGTGTGATTAGATTTACTGGTTTTCTGTGAGTATGGTTTCAGTGTGTCTGCCCTCTGATGCCCTCTTGCAACACCTACCGTCTTACTTGGGTTTCTCTTACCTTGGACATGGGGTATCTCTTCACAGCTGCTCCAGCAAGGCGCAGCTGCTGCTCCTTACCTTGGACGAGGGGTATCTCCTCAGCACCAGCCCTCCTGACCTTGAACGTGGAATAGCTCCTCTAGGCCCTCCTGCGCCCGCTAATATAATCCAAATTCTTCTTTTTATAGGGTGAATGTATTTCCAAAGTTCAGAGAGGATGAATGGATTTCCAATACCTATTCTTTTATGAAATTTTCATAATATATTAAGTTCTGTGCTCTACCTGGTGATGGCAGTAATTCATCTACAGTTTCTGCCCGCGTAATTGGTATTCCCTTTCTTTCCGCTTCATTCATATGGGTTCTTTGTAGAGGCCAAACTATTTTTGGAGCTGTTCCAATGTGTATTTCTATCTTTAGGCTTCTTCCCATATCTTTTTTTTTCTCATTTTGTACTTTCTTTTTTTAAATGATTATTTTCTTAAGTCTTTAGAATTCATGATACTATATTTAATTATAGTTTTCATTTGCTCTGTAGAATTTCTAGGGTGAGTGGGCTTTTTTTCTGGCTGTTTTATCTGTGTAGCTGTCTTGTTTTTAATTTGTATGTTTGTGTAGACACCAGCACCTTTTTAATTACTCATCTTTGCAATGAGTTCAGCTTTTACTTCTCAAGTGGCCAATAGGGATGAGCCTATTGGTTCAGAGATAAATAGTGTTCCTTACAATTTAGAGTTTTTCTCTGAGATTCTTTGCAGTACACTTCATGTAGAGATGGATGGTCAGTATGTTTCCTGTAATGGTGTTATACTCTGTCCAGGGAGGCTCCTGTTAGACTTCATTGTTTTGAGCAAGGATTGCTGGATTTACTTCCACAAGTGTACCGTGTGCTTTGAGGATCTGTCTTCTGCTGGTTTTATCTGAGATGTTGTGTTTGATTTTTACTGCATTTGGCAGTCCGTCCTCATTTATGGTGGTGGCTCAGGATTTCTAATTTCTTTGAAAGGAACATTTGCCTTTCTCTTTCTGATTCTTGTTTTTTAGAGTGATTTCTGAGAGAAGAGAGCAGATATATCTGTATATTTTCTAGTTAAGAGCACGTTCAGTTTTTCATTATAAAATATGTTTGGCATAGTCACCAGTAGTTATCCTTACCAAGTTAAGAAAATTTCTGTTTCTTGTCTACTAAAACTTTCTATTTGTTTATTGTTTTTAAAATTAAGAATGTGCTGGATTTCTGGCATCTAGGAAGATGATTATTTTTTCTTCTTTAATCTTCTAGCATAGTTAATTACATTAGTACATTTTCTAGTATTGAATTGTGATTTTTTCGTAAGATAGATTCTTTTATTGACTGATTTTTCTCCTAGTTAATATTATATTTCTTGTTTCTTCATGTATTTCTAGTAATTTATTAGATAATGGACACTGTGAATGTTACGGTGTTGAATACCTGGATTTTGTCTTTTAAGTGTTGAATTTTGTTTTATTCTGCAGTTAAGTTACTTGTGGATCAGTTTGATCCTTTTGAAGCTTTATTCTCCTGAGTTTCAAGTTCTAGACCTGACCTTACAAAACTCAGACACAAGACTTTACTTATACACGTCTTTACTGTTAAAGTATGACCCTTTGGCGTCCAGATTGAAATCCTGGATCTCTTGGTATCTGTGGAGCTCTCTACTTAAGCTGCTTGGAACGTGAATATCTCCTAGCCTTGTGCTAGCTCTGCAGTTGATCAGCTTACAAATCCCATAACATTTGCAACATAATCAAGGGGATTCCCCCCTGCCACTTCCATGATTTTTGGAGTTCTTTTTCTGTGTAGCTTCTTCCTCTCTTCTCTAACCTTCTAATTCCAGTCACTTCAGACTTACTAAACTCTGAGTACTGACTTCTTGACTCAGCAAGACTGCTGCATTCTGCCTGACATTCTTTTCCCTGTGTCAGTTTCAGAGTGCCTCTTCTTTTTCATTTCTGATACTATTTTTGTTTCATTTCTTGAAAAGATTTGGCAAAACTTTGTCTAATTCTTTTTATTTTAATTAAAAAATTTTTTACTTTTTCCTTTTGTTAACTTTTTTATTTAATTACCTCTTTAGCAACCCACTCCAGTATTCTTGCCTGGAGAATCCCATGGACAGAGGAGCTTTGTAGGCTACAGTCCATGGGGTAGTAAAGAGTTGGACACGACTGAGCGACTTCACTTTCACTTTTAGTATTTGTTGAGTTTTGTTTTTAGTACATGGCACTGGCCTGTCCTTGCTCTTGATTTTAAACTTACAGCTAGCACTTAATTTCTCTAGGGACTTTTCTGGGAAGAATGGCTCATATCGGCCACATGGTCTTCTCTTGTACCTCTTTTGGATTGCAACTTTTTATCCTCCACTTTTGGTGTTAGATCAAATGATACATGAATACAAGTTTTAACATTCAGATAAAGGCCACCTTAATCACCAACTCCAAGTTAAGAGGTCTCCACAGAAAATCTATCGTTCTTGTCAGTTTAATGTGTATTTTTCAATCTTTTAATGTATGTATTTTGGTAGTAAACGGTATTGTACTGTATTTATTCTACTTTTTTTCTTTAACAAATGTCTTTTACAAAAATACAGAAATTCACAAAACAATTGGCATTTATTGAATACTGTCTGTGTGCTAAGGGCATTTTTGAGGACTTGGCACAATTCTGAGGAGGTGCTGGAACTCTCAGCAGATAATGAAGTAAATCTCAACTAAATTATGGAATGTGTCCAAGATTTCAAAACTGAAAAGAGATCCAGCATTTTTAATAGATCTGTAAAAGGCATAAGGCTCCAAACATTGAAAATAACTGCATAAATTATAGCTTTCAATTACTTCTTAGGAAAATGAAAAAAAAAGATTAATATATTCCACTACTAGTCCACACTTAAGATGTCAGCAGGCCTGGTCTCCTCTGAGAGCTGTAAGAGAAGGATCTGTTCCAGACCTTTTTCACTGGCTCACATATGATCTTCTATACGTATCTGTGTCCCATCCTTCCCCCCATCTTGCTCTTCTCTCCTTACCAACAATAGTTAAACAACATACACTGGGCTACATAAAAAAAACCCAGTAGAGTAAGAATACTCTGGCCATGACAGGTTCAGAAATGCCTGATATTGCCCCATCACACTAAAATGGGCTTCCCCGGTGGCTCAGGGGTAAAGAATCCACCTGCCAGTGCAGGAGCTACAGGAGACACAGGTTTGATTCCTAGGTCGAAAAGATCCCCTGAAAGACGAAATGGCATCTCCAGTATTCTTGCTGAGATAATCCCATGGACAGAGGAGCTTGGTGGGCTACAGTCCATAGGGTCACAAAGAGTTGGACATGACTGAGCAACTGAGCATGCTTGCACACTTTAACAGTAGTTGGTGGTCTGATCTATTGCTTGCGGTGAGGCCAACAAGTATTTATTATTCTTAACCAGCTGTTCTCATTCAGCATTATGTCTTGGAGATCTTTCCATATCAGTTCATGTAGATCTATAAATAATCTCATAGTATCCATAGTATGTGTATATTCTAGTTTAATTATCTACCTCTTAATGAAGTTTAGGTATTTCCAGAATTTTTTTTTTTTGGTTCCTATAAGCATTGCTATTCTAAGATATTCTTGTACATTGTCTCTCATGTTCCTCTGTGATTATTATAATAAATGGAATTAATAGGTCTTAGAGATGTGTGTCTTTTGTCAGTTTGTCCTTTAGAATGTTTTAATATATTAATTCATTCCTTCTAGTACCAATTTCCCATAGTCTTGGTCTACTTTTATTGCTGTTCTTATTACTGTTTTTGGTTGCTTGAACCAAAGTAACTCATTTTCTATCTGGTTTCTACCTTCCTAAAATTCTTTAAAATTCCTGACTCACTGTGAGCAACTTTCTGTGCTATAATGAATATTTTTCTATTTATGTTTTCTTTTTTCTGTTTCTATCTTTGCTATGATCTTAATATAATTTTAGAAGAGAAGGGAGGCATGCACCTGTCTTTATCCCACTCTTCTGAACTGTCAAGGATGCTGGGATTGTTGGCTGTGAATACTGCTGACTTGCTCTTTCATGTCAGTCTCTACATTCCCATTCAGGTTTGTGTCTCAGTGTAAATCTCTGGGTCTCACCCTTAAATACTTGAAATGTAAATAAAAACTTTGTAACTGCTAAGATTCTCCTGTACTTTGTGTAGAATAGTGATTAAACAATGTAACCTTTTCTGAGAGATCATTATTAAATCAGAAAATCTGTTATATTAATAAAAATGTAATGATGTTTGAAATTTTTATTTTTAGGTTTTAGAATATTTAAATGATCTGAAACAATATTGGAAAAGAGGATATGGGTATTCTATTAACAGTCGATCCAGCTGCACCCTGTTTCAGGATATCTTTCAGCACTTGGACAAAGCAGTTAAACAGAAACAACGGTAAAAACTTTTAAAAACTTTTTAAAACAGGATTAAAGCCAAATTAAGCTTCTGGAAAATGTTTTATGATGGGTGATTTTTAAAAATAGATTTTGCTTTTATGTTTTTAAAAAATAATTATACTTAACAAAAAATTAGATGACCTATGTAAGTTATAAAGCATGTACACCCTCCATTCAACCCAAGAACTGGAGCATTAGTGATTGCATTTGTCTATTTATGTATTTCTCCATGATTTCATTTTCCACTCTCCCCTGGCCCTGTTTACTTCCTATCCCCTTTGCAGACTATTCCCCATTTGGTTCATACTATTCCTTAGTCTCCGTAAAATTTTTTTTATTATGAATGTATCTGTGCCCAAATGACATGCTTAGTTTTGCTTAGAGACATATGCTTACTGTGTTTTGGGATTGTTTCTTTCCCCCTCCAACATTACATTTATAATATTTATCATGTTGTTACATATACTATAGTTTATTCATTTTTACTAGAGTACAGTATTCAGTGATGTTCAATATTCAGTAAGTAAATACCATAGTTTATATCATCTTGTCACTGAGCGTTTGGGTAGTTTCTAATTTTTGCCATATTTTAAATAGTGAAATTGTACATGATTTCTGATATGAATTTTTCTAAATTTTTATTTTAAATGAGAGTTTCTCATCAAAAAGTCTTTTTAACATTCATACTTCTCAAAGTTTAAAAATACTTTTCATAATTTGAACCTTTGATAGAATCTAAACTGTTTGACAAATATGACTCCATGAAAGCTTATATATTCATAGTTGGAAATGAAAATCTTGTAGTAAAAGATTGTGACAGAAAGACTGAAGATGATACATTTGATTGAGTTTGTGGTATTAAGTTTTATATACATATAGAGAGAAATTGTGTGTGTGTGTGTGTGTGTGTGTGTGTGTGTGTGGATGACTTTAGTTGGTGAACTTTCTGTGGATTAGATGGGAGTTAGGGAAGAAAACCAGATTTAGTACACGTGGTTCCTAATTCATGATTTATGATGATGGTTTGACTTAAAAGTTTTTGACTTTATGATGGTGCAAAAATGATACACATTCAGTAGAAGCTATACTTTTCCCAGGCTAGCTCTCTGCAGTGTGATACGCTCATACTGCTGGGCATCGGCAGTCTGCTGCAGCTCTCAGTCAGCTGCAACTCTCAGTCAGTAACTCAGTCACAAGCAAAACACTGCCAATATTCTTAAAACCATTTTAGACCCACACAGCCATGCTGTGTTTCACTTTCAGTACAGTGTTTAATGTGAGATATTCAGCACTTTATTATAAAGTAGGCTTTGTCTTAGGTGATTCTGCTCAACTGTAGGCTAATGTTAGCATTTTGAACACATTTAAAGTAGGGTAGATTTGAGGAGACTCCAGGAAATAGCAGGACAGGGAAGCCTGGCTTGCTGCAGTTCATGGGGTCACAAAGAGTCAGACACGACTAAACAATTGTACAACAAAAGGTAAGCTGTGATGTTTGGTAGGTTTCTGACTGGATGTTTTCAGTTTAATGAAGTGTTTATTGAGATGTAACCCCATCATAAGTGGAGAAAGAGCTGTACTTAGTTTCTGCTACCAAACACTTTTTTGGTAGCAGAAACAAAATAGTCAAGGCAAGTTCCCTCTTTGAGATAGGTATTAATTTCTTTCCTACTTGGTTTTATGAATGTTTTAAAACCCTTAAACTTTATGAGATAACAGACCTTTGCTGTTTTTTCATTGTTTAAGGTTTATCTCATTGATGAATGTGAGGTATGGAAAACTTAAAATTGTGTCTGAAAGATTCTAAATAACTTCTGCAAAATTTGCTGTTACAACTTGTTACCAGATTCAAAGCTTAAATAAGATATTTATTGTTGGTATTTTAAAAATGAGCATTTCTGTACACTAAAAACTACAGAGCATTACAGAGAGAAATTAAAGATAACCCAAATAAATCCAGAGATATACTATCTTTATAGATTGGAAGATTCAGATTGATCATCTGTAGACTGACTACAATCCCTGTCATAATTGCAGTGGATCTCTTTGTAGAAATTGAGAAGCTTATTCTAAAATCTATACAGAAATGCAGAGGCTCTAGAAGAGCTAAAACAATTTTGAAAAAGCAAAAGGACTTAATAAATACCTGACTTTAAAACTTATTATAAAATTATAGCCATAAACAGATGGATCAATATAATCAAGTCAAGAAGTAAATTCTGATATATATGGTCAGTTTTTTGCATAGATGCCAAGGTAATGTGTTGGCGTCCTTTCAGCAAATGGTGCTGAAACAGTTGGAAACCCATATGTTAAAAAAATGACACTCAGACCCTTCCCCACACGATACAGAAAAATAGATTATAGACTTGTATAAAATCTAGAATTAGAAAACTTCTAGAAGAAAATGTAGGATCAAGCAGCAAGGATATATTGTGCAGCACAGGAAAACATAGCCATTATTTTGTAATAATTTAGAGTATAATCTTTAAAACTATTGAATCACTGTTATACACTTGAAACTAATATAGTTGTACTACAGTTTTTAAAGAGAAACAAACAAAATGTAGGATCAATGACCTGGATTTAAAAGCTAAAACTATGAAACTTTTAGAAGAAAACATAGTAGTAGGTCTTCACCATCTTGGATTAGGCAATGACTTCTTAGATACAGAAACATGCATAATCCATTTAAAAAAAATAGAAATGAACTTCATCAAAATTAAAAATCTTTGTGCTTCAAAAAGAAAAGCACTATTTGGAAACTGAGAAGACAAGCAACAGACTTGGAGAAAATAGTTGCAAACCATATATATGTGATTAAGGATTTGAGTCCAAAATATATTTAAAAAGTTACATCTCACTGATAAGGTGACACATAATCCAGTTTTGAAAAGGGGCAAAAATTTGAACAGATACTTTACTAAAGAAAGATCTGTGGATGGGAAATAAGCATGTGAAAAGATACTAATAAACTATCTGATAATATCGTTAGATATTAAAATCACAGTGCTGCTGCTGCTAAGTTGCTTCAGTCGTGTCCGATTCAGTGCGACCCCGTAGATGGCAGCCCAACAGGCTCCCCCTTCCCTGGGATTCTCCAGGCAAGAACACTGGAGTGGGTTGCCATTTCCTTCTCCGATGTGTGAAAGTGAAAAGTGAAAGTGAAGTCGCTCAGTCATGTCCGACTCTTAGCAACCCCGTGGACTGCAGTCTGTCAGGCTCCTCCGTCCATGGGAGTTTCCAGACAAGAGTACTGGAGTGGGTTGCCATTGCTTTCTCCAAAATCACAATGAAATACTGCTTATACCCCTAAGTTGGCTGTAAAATAAGAGAAAAAAATATATATGTTGGTCTCTGCCCCGGGTTCTTGACATTGGGCTCCTGAAACCATTGTACTGTCTCGGGTGGTAAGAGTGTCTTTTGTTCTGAGATGACTGGATGGCTCCAGGATAATGGTTGTTCACTGGAAATAACAAGCCATAATTAGAAGCTTGGACTTTCAGCCTCATCCTCCCGCTGCCCCCAATCACCACCACCATTCCCCACAGTTCTCTTGAGAAGGGAGAAGGGCTGGAAATGGAGTTAATGATCAGTCATGCCTGCGAGGTTCACGGGACTTCTGTGGTGGTGAACAAGTAGAACAGTTAAGAAAGAGACATGTCTGGAAAGGACATGGAAGCTCTGTGCCCCTTCCCACTTACCTTTCCCTGTACTCCTTTTCCATCTGGATGTTCATCTGTGTCTTTTATGATACCCTTTTATAGTAAACTGGTAAGTGCAAATTAGTATTTTCCTGACTTTGTGAGCCAGTCTAGCAAATTAAACCTAAGGGGATCATGAGAGCCTTCTGTCTGTGGCCATATTGGATAGAAGTTGTGGGTGACCTAGGTGAAGACCTGCTACTTACAGTTGGCACCTGAAGTAGGGGCAGTCTCGTGGGACTGAGCCCTTAGCCTGTGGGAGATAATGCGTAGAACAGCCACCTGGTGTCACAGAGTGTTGCCTAGTGTGGGAAAAACCCTGCACATATGGTAACCAGAGGGGTCAGAAACATTAGGAATGTGAGAGGAAATGAGAAACATAGGAGGAAAGGACTAGAAGTATTTTTCCTATTCACTGGCTAAAATAAGAAAAAAATTTTTAATTTTTCTTAAGTGTTGGTAAGGTGTGAAGCAATTGGAAACCTTATGCATTTTTGGTGGGAAAGTAAAATTGTTTAAAAAGAATCTTTTTAAACATATACCTTGTATGCGATTTATATTAAAATGAAATTCCAGGTTTAGTTTATTTTGTTATGCTTTGCTTATCTTACCCACAAGTGAAGTACAGCGGGGAAAAAATTGCAATGGACTGACTATTCCATTATGTTAGGTAATAGCTAGTTGTGTTTTTTTATCTACTCAGAAGCTAATGAGACTAATTTTCATGTCATGGATGTCTTGTTGAATGGGATGCGGTAGTATGGAAGCCATGGGATGTAGTAGGCAGATGCTTAGATTTGGTTTTGAGTCCTGGTTCTACTCTATTGATGCTGCAGATTCCTCACTTTTGAAAAGGGGAATTATTGTCCTGACTCACAGGATTGTTAATCAAGTGAGATAATTTCTAATAAAACACTTAGTATAATGTAGGATACAGATATGGTATTGTTACTGTATGTGAGAGCTCTCTGGTCAAACATGTCCTTAATGTCTTTGTCAGACATTCACATACCTTTCCTCTCCCTGCTGCCATGATTCAAATATTAGAAACAGATACTTTCTAGTAGTTAACCTCTTCCAATTTTCATGTTCCTGAGCTCATTCCTTAAATTAAATCCCTTTCCATCAGCAGGATAGAGAACATTTTTACTCCTTTTGGAGGATTACTCTAGTATTAGTGAATTGAAAAGAAGATTCATTCAACAGTATTTTAAACATCTACTGTGATATATGTCAGGCAGTATCATATGAGCTGGACAGAGTCATTGTACTTGTGACTCTTAACAATATAGAGAAAATAGAAATGTATAAAAAAGCCATGGGTTGTGATATAACTATTTATGTAAGATTGTAAAACAGTATGGTTATTCCCTTGTGGTCCAGTTAGGAAATAATCTGCCTGCAATGTAGGAGACTGGGTAAAACAGTAGTAAAGTTAAAGGAAGGAGAACTTGACCTTGTAAGACAAATTTTCTTTGGCCACTGCCTCCTTTTCTAGCTAAGGAAAGAAAGTTAGCACTTATTGTGAAGAAACGGGCAGATACTTTGCAGCCTGGTTTTCTCTATACTAAAAGACTGATTAGGGATTTTTAAATTTGTTTAACTGCATCAAGATGAAATCTTAAACAGGTAAAGGGAAAAATTGAATTTAGAGACTTCTGTCAGATTGCTTTCCAGAAAACAGGGTGATACTAACCAATTTTATTAGCAGTGCCAAAATTTAGGATACTTCTCAAGAAAACCAATATATGCTCAGTACAGAGAGAATAATAGGTTTAAAAACCCCAAAACTAATAGACTATTTTTTAGAACACTTTTAGGTTTACAACAAAAATGGGTGGAAATACAAAGTTCCCATGTTCTATCCCTTCCCTCACAGACATAGCCTTCTCCACTACTAATATCACACACCAGTGTGGTATCATAATAATATTTTAACAGAATATTTTATATTTGTATTTTTTATGAACTGTTCTATCAAAATATTATTTTACTTAATGACTTTTTTGTATTTGCATTTAGAGTTTATACTGAGTGTGTTTATATATGTATTTGTATATATATATACAGAAACAATATTTATCCTTGATATTATCTGAAGAAATGTCTTCACTCATTTCTACAGTTCTGAGGCTATTTTTGCTTTCTCCATCCCTCCTCCACCCCGTATTGAGATAGTACTATGTACACAGGTTGTGATTTTTTTTGTTATATTTTTATAGTAATGTTAAGTCAAAGGTATTCTTCAATGTTTCTGAATACTTTTCAACATAATTCTTATAGTGTGATTTTACTTCACAGAAAACATTGGAGATTGTAAATAATGTTAATTGATAAGTATCAACATTTTGGTTAAATATAACCAGTCCTCCAGATCCATGGTCCTTGACACTTATTAGGATCTTGACCTTATTTTCCTTCTTAAACCATCACTACAGTCATGGGATTAAAGTTAAAACCAGTAACTTTAGTATTTAAGCAAATTTAAACAGCTGTTGCTGTTTAAAGAGCTGTGGTTAGAAAAGCAGGTTAAACTTACTGAATAAGTAAGATTTATCTGTATTTTATTCTACTTTCCCATTCCCCATTGTCTGTTAGTATATTTTTATTTTTAATTGAGATTCAGTAAGTCACTTCCTAGTTTTTCAAAGAAAGGTTTATATTCCGAACTGTATAATTGCTTACCTCATGAGATCTTCCATTTTGTCAGGGATACTCTCAGATACGAGAATTAATTATTGTAAATATGTGTTACAGTGAATTAATTCTTGTAAATATGTATTACAGCGAATTAATTCTTGTAAATATATGTTACAGTCATTAAATAGCTCTCATTAATCTTTTTTGAACCTTTGCATTCACTGTTGAATAAGGGTTTGACTTTTGAAGATTGTGTAGTTCCCTGTGTTAACCTAAGATGGCAGTATTGAAATGAAAGTATAGTGGCACCAAGCGATTACTTAGCCCATTGTAACCAGGGAGCTTTGTCTTTTGAAGTTCTTAGAAGTGTACGCAGATTCTAAATTCTCAGAACTTGTTACTGTTGCGAAGTTCTTGTTCCATGAGTTTAACTAGGTAGCACAGACTCTTCTAGTGCTAGTTGTTGAAAGATACTGGCTAAAATAAGGTAAAAGTTAATATAACTAGCCTGGCTATACTTTGAATTCAAATTCAACTGTCCATTTGTCTTTTGGAAAGACATGTTTTGACTTTCAGTGGACTGTAGGTCTGTGATGGCTAGAACTTTATTTCCCTGGTCTGTCCTCAGTGTCTAGAACACGCCTGCGATGCAGTTGGTGCTTAGTGTATAATGAAGGAATATCCACAGTTTATAGTCATTTATCCTCCTAGGCATCTAAGCCGCAATCCTGTGTATTATTCTTGCCTCTCTCTCCCTCACCTTCTACATCTACTCACCATAATGTGGTATTTTGTTGTTGTTGTTTTTTCTTCACATCAGGTTCTTTTACTTTTCTTCACCCCCACTGCTTCCACCTCAACTCAAACTAATATTGTCTCTCTTTTTGATTCTAGCAGTTACCTCCTAAGTGCTTCCCTGATTTTAGTTTTACTTCTACTCAGATTCAATACAGCTAATTATGTAGGCAATGGAAGGTATATCCAAAGATGAAGACATTTAAATTATTGTCTCAAGGCACTCATGTCCTATTTTGGAGCATATCTAACAGCACTAAAACGGGTAAAAAACAATACTGAAGAAGAATTGATTTGAACCGTTGGGGGTTGGTAAAGCCTTTATGGGAGCAGGAGTCTTTGAGGTTGGTCATATCAACCCTTAACACTTAATTTTATGAAGTATAATTGATATGAAATAAACAGCACATATTTAAAGTACACAACTTGATAAGTTTTTATACAGCCATGAAACTATCCCCATAATCAAGATAATGAACTATCCATTGCATGCAAAAATGTCTTTGTGACTCTTTCTAAGATAGTTCCCACCCCTCATTCCCAGGCTGATCCACTGATCTGCTTTCTGTCACTATAGATTATTTTGTATTTTCTAGAATTTTATATGAGGGAACCTTATAGGATGTATGTGTACATTTTTTAGGGGTTTGGCTTCTTTTCATGTAGCATAATGGTTATAAGATTCATTTGATTCATTTTGAGTATCAGTCAAATGACTCAGACATTTGACATCAGTCAAATGAATGAGACAATAAATTATTAATAATTTAATAATTCCATTTCATTTAGTATTTTACTTGTTGTTCAGTCGCTCAGTCATGTCTGACTCTTTGCAACTCTATGACCTGCAGCATGCCAGGCTTCCCTGTCCTTCACTGTCTCCTGGAGTTTGCTCACACTCATTTCCATTGAGTTGATGATGCCATCCAGCCATCTCATCCTCTGTCGCCTCCTTCTGTTCCTGCCCTCAATCTTTCCCAGCATCAAGGTCTTTTCCACTGAGTCAGTTCTTCGCATCAGGTGGCCAGCTTCAACATCAGTCCTTCCAGTGAATATTCAGGACTGATTTCCTTTAGGACTGACTGGTTTGATTTCCATGCTGTCCAAGGGACTGTCAACAGCCTTCTCCAGCACCACAGTTTGAAAGCATCAGTTCTTGGGTGCTCAGCCTTCTTTGTCATCCAGCTCTCACATCCACACATGACTACTGAGAAAACCATAGTTTTGACTATACAGAGTTTTGTCAGCAAAGTGATGTCTCTGCTAGGTTTATCATAGCTTTTCTTCCAAGGAACATGCATCTTTTAAGTATTTTACTTGGTGTTCCATTATATGGATATAATGGATTTGTTTATCCAATTTGTTTATCCATTCTCTTTATGGTAGGCATTTGGGTCATTTACAGTTTGAGGCTACTACAAATAAGGCTGCTGTGAACATTTGTGGTCTTTGTATGAACATATGCTTTCAGTTCTTTTGGATAATTAATGCACTGGAAGGACTGATGCTGAAGCTGGAGCTTTAGTACTTTGGCCACCTGATGCAAAGAGCTGACTCTTTGGAAAAGACCCTGATGCTGGGAAAGATTGAGGGCAGGAGGAGAAGGGGATGACAGAAGACGAGATGGTTGGATGGCATCACCAGCTCAATGGACATGAGTTTGAGCAAACAACAGGAGATAGTGAAGGACCAGGAAGCCTGGTGAGTCGGACAGGTCTGAATGACTGAAAACAACAACAAAACCCAGAGATGGAATAGCTGAGTCATATGTAGGTGCATGTTTAACTTCTTTAGAAACTGCCAAACTCTCCCCACCGGTGTGTGAGTTACAGTTATTCTATTTCCTGGCCAACACTTGGTATGGTAGGTATTTAATACTTTTAATTTTAGCCATTCTCATGGGTGTGTTGGAGCACTTCATTGTAGTTTTAGTTTCATTTCCCTAAAAATTAGTGTTGTAGGACGGATGGAATGAAAAATGCCAACCAAACTGAGAAGTCATCTTGAAAGTGAAACAAAAGGAGGGCAGCTTCATGTAATCAGTGGATCGATTTATTATAGAATAACTTACAAGGTGGGATCAGGATCAGGCAGACAATGATCTGGAAGCATTCACAGCTGTACTTGGCACTGCTAATTGGGCATTGGGACAGTTTTACAGTTAACCTAGGATATGAGGGTACAGGCTTGGATATAGGATGCATATTTCTAAGTCAAGACTAACAGACAGGGTAACTAGTCTCCTGGACACTGGAAATATATCAGTGGAAGTTTTTATTGTTTGGGGACTAACAGAGCATTGAGGCCACCTGGTCATCATGATTATTAAACAATATCTTAAATGACAAAACCCTCAGTGGCAGAGAAGTGATTCAGTCAGTCAATCAATTCAGTCACTCAGTCGTGTCTGACTCTTTGTGACCCCACGAACCAAGCATACCAGGCCTCCCTGTCCATCACCAACTCCCGGAGTCCACCCAAACCCATGTCCATTTAGTCGGTGATGACATCCAACCATCTCATCCTCTGTCATCCCCTTCTCCTCTTGCCCTCAATCTTTCCCAGCATCAGGGTCTTTTCAAATGAGTCAGCTCTTTGCATCAGGTGGCCAAAGTATTGGAGTTTCAGCTTCACCATCAGTCCTTCCAATGAACACCCAGGACTGATCTCCTTTAGGATGGACTGGTTGGATCTCCTTGCAGTCCAAGGGATTCTCAAGAGTCTTCTCCAACACCACAGTTCAACAGCATCAATTCTTCTGCACTCAGCTTTCTTTATAGTCCAACTCTCACATCGATACATGATCACTGGAAAAACCATAGCCTTGACTAGATGGACCTTTGTTGACAAAGGCCAACAAAGTAATGTCTCTGCTTTTTAATATGCTGTCTAGATTGGTCATAACTTTCCTTCCAAGGAGTAAGCGTCTTTTAATTTCATGGCGGCAGTCACCATCTGCAGTGATTTTGGAGCCCAGAAAAATAAAAGTCAGCCACTGTTTCCCCATCTATTTGCCATGAAGTGATGGGACCAGAGGCCATGATCTTAGTTTTCTGAATGTTGAGCTTTAAGCCAGCTTTTTCACTCTCCTTTTTCACTTTCATCAAAAGGCTCTTTAGTTCTTCACTTTCTGCCATAAGGGTGGTGTCATCTGCATATCTGAGGTTACTGATATTTCTCCCGGCAGTCTTGATTCCAGCTTGTGCTTCGTCCAGCTCAGCTTTTCTCATGATGTACTCTGCATAGAAGTTAAATAAGCAGGGTAACAATATACAGCCTTGACGTACTCCTTTTCCTATTTGGAACCAGTCTGTTGTTCCATGTCCAGTTGATATTGTTGCTTCCTGACCTGCATACAGGTTTCTCAAGAAGCAGGTCAGGTGGTCTGGTATTCCCATCTCTTTCAGAATTTCCCACAGTTTATTGTGATCCACACAGTCAAAGGCTTTGGCATAGTCAATGAAGCAGAAATAGATGTTTTTCTGGAACTTTCTTGCGTTTTTCAATGATCCAGCGGATGTTGGCAATTTGGTCTCTGGTTCCCCTGCCTTTTCTAAAACCAGCTTGAACATCTGGAAGTTCACGGTTCACATACTGTTGAAGCCTAGCTTGGAGAATTTTGAGCATTACTTTACTAGCGTGTGAGATGAGTGCAATTGTACAGTAGTTTGAGCATTCTTTGGCATTGCCTTTCTTTGGGATTGGAATGAAAACTGACCTTTTCCAATCCTGTGGCTACTGCTGAGTTTTCCGAATTTGCTGGCATATTGAGTGTAGCACTTTCACAGCATCATCTTTGAGGATATGAAACAGCTCAACTGGAATTCCATCACCTCCACTAGCTTTGTTCATAGTGATGCTTCCTAAGGCCCACTTGACTTCACATTCCAGGATGTCTGGCTCTCAGTGAGTGACCATACCATCATGATTATCTGAGAAGTGATTCAGTACTACACATTACAGCCCTGGCAGAGACAGGAAAAACTGTTAAGAGCTCAAGATAATACCAGTTATGCTAACAGCCATACAACTAGTGATACTGAACTTATTTACCATCCATGTGTTTACTTTGGTTAAGTGTCTGTTCAAATCTTTTGCCATTTTTTAACTGGGTTATTTATCATTTTTATTATTGTTGCTTTAAGAGTTCTTTAATGTATACTCTAGATACAGAGTCTTTCTCATATTTATACTTTACAAGTATATTCTCCTAAACTGTGGTTTGCCTTTTTTGTTTTTATAATAATGTCTTTTATGGGCTAACTTTGCAACACTTTTGAGTCAGTTCCTCCTGAGCATCTGTTTGGTACCCTGTATATTTTGAGATTTTCCTATAATGGCTTGTGTGAACACAAACTATTCATGGCCTTGTGTTAGCTTTGGGGATTCTTTCCAATTCTTTGTGTTCAGTACTTTTTGCCTGGATTTGTATAGTTTTCTCACAGGCAGTGATTTGATCAGTACTAGCTGAAATCTTGAGAGGAGTCACTGCACATCTCTCTTCTCTGGTATCCTAGCCTGTAAATTCTACTCAGTTGGGCCTCCATGAATTTCCAGTTCTATCTCATCTTCTCAGGAAGATTGACATAACTCTGTTTGGGTTCCCGTGCCCTGTGCTGCAGCCTGGAAACTAGGCAGTTAACATGGGGGAGCTGTGGGGATTTGCCTCCCCTCGCTCTTATTCTCACTATTGTTGAATATCTGGAAACTGCCTTTTCATATCTTTTGTTTGGCTTTATAGTAGTTTAAGGCAGGAAGATAAATCCAGTCCCTGTTACTACATCTTGGATGAAAGCCAAAGTTATTTCTATGTATTTTTCTTGAGAAAAAACTTTACACTTGAATCATTTCATTCTATATTTGTGTTAAAATGTCAAATTTGATACTTTTCCAAATGACACATTGGAGCTGATGCTTCAGATGTAAAATAGGATTAAATTATTTTTCCTTGTAATTTTCTTCCCAAAGCATCTCATATCTCTGGCAGTTCATGTTGCTTATTTGTGCACTTACATAATTGTGGGAATTACACGAGTCTAAAGCTCTATTTGATATTCTCAGATCATGTTTAAAAATACACTTTGTGTAACATTAGTTGAGTGTGAAACATGAACTAAGAGCTTAGAAAAACCTAAGCTGAGTACATTTAGGAGAAAACATGCAATTATTAGTTGTTTTTCTGGTTGAACTTTTTCCTGGATGTTTAATCTACTTTGAACACATGCATACATGCATAGTCATCAAACCTCATTCAACAACATAATTTTAGAGTTCAACTTAACTTTCCTTTTTAATGGAAGATTTGATAAAAATCTCCTTACCAACTTAAGTAAGTAAAAAGAGGGCTGAAATTTGGAGAAGTGCATTCTTACTTGCTAGATAACATTAGGTAATTCACTTGTCCTTTCCCTATTTCTTAAATGAGAAGTCATGACCAGATTTCAACCCTAAAATATTAGAATTCCAACTGTGTATTTCTACATATAATTCATTTAAGTTATTCATTTGTTTTCCTGTATTTGTATTGATAGTTTACATTTTCTAGGGTTTTTAATTTTTTAAAGCTAAAATGAATCTCTCTTAAAAGTGGTTTTGTCACTTTTTGGAAAATGTGTTATCTCAAATTTAATGCATTTTTATCAGAGGGATAGGGCAGAATTAAAGGTACATTAGATGCCTTTTTGTTCTGTTTTTTTTTTTTTTGAGACTTTGTGCTGCAAGTTCTAAAGAATATCATTACAAGTCAGGGATATAGTTAATATGAGAAATGTAACTAATAGAAGTCTTATGTTGAAGGATTGGAGTATGCAGTCAGAATGTAAAGAACAGAAACTACATGATTCAAGAAAAATAGAAGTGTTCAAAGCAAATTATAAACTATCTGCACTTTCCTTAATTTGGTGTTGTGTGTAAATTTAAAATGTAAATTAATCTATTTAGATACTTTAAATGTACAGCTCATTAGGACAAAATTATTAGACTTCTCTGAAATACACATGATGCAGGGGATAAAAGCTAATATGGAACAGAACTGTAGACACACTGTTCCTCAGGATGTCAGATTGTAATATACAGCAGAGGGATTCTTAGGATGTGTAGAGTCTGAACTCCCAAAACTGTATTCAAGTTTTTATGGGTTTGAGCATTTCTCTGGGATGAAATCTCATTCCTTTAGATTTTCAAATGGTTTCATGTCCCCAATATTTATAAAACTATAGATGCAGTGAGTATTGAATACATGTCATTACTGATTGCCTTGGCAGTTCCTCCTTTAAAAAAATTTTACATCTTCCTACCAAAAGACTGCAGTTTTTCGTTAAAGGTGAAAAGCTAGTTCTTTCTGTCATGGCATCCTGAACCTCACAACTCTGTTTATTGAATGGCCATATGATGCAAAGAAAACTATATGGGACCACAGGTAGAATGGAATGTAGCAGTCTTTATGCTCTCAGCAATTTTCTGACAAAATTATGTGGCCTTACATTAGGAATTGAGTAAATTGAGAAGTGATTTTTTTTTTCACATTCTTTCCCCTGTTGTCTTCCCATGCATTGTGTTCTCTTGTTCTTTCTGGTCTTTCTAACCCTCCAACCCCTAGACAGGCAGGCAGACACACACACACACACACACACACACACACATACACGCACACTTTTGTATTCCCTCATTCAGACATAATCACGCACACTGTAACCCACTGGCTAGTGCCAGTGTTTTGGACTTAATTATAAACCAAATTTGCTTT
Source organism: Bos mutus (assembly GCF_027580195.1). Classification (NCBI taxonomy): domain Eukaryota; kingdom Metazoa; phylum Chordata; class Mammalia; order Artiodactyla; family Bovidae; genus Bos; species Bos mutus. Next base: position 42,142,320 of record NC_091642.1, on the reverse strand, counting down.
AAATAAGCTTGGGAATAAAATCCAGAAAATTTCCCATGGCATCCTTGAAACTTGGATATATTTAAGAAGAAGCTGGGGTTTTGGTTCTTTCAAACAGCAGTTGGGCTTGTACTTAAAGAAGGAAATCAGTTTCTAGCAGATAGCTTAGAGGGGGTTCACTGTGAGGATCTGGCAGAGTTCACATCCCCTATGACTGGTCCCTTGAAATTTTTAACTCTTAGACTTGTCTACACCAAGCCTCTAGCAATTTGTCAATTTACAGTTTTAAGTTTTCTGACTCTGGCATAGGTTCCTGTGGAGGTTTCTGCTCCTGTAAATTATGGTTCTCTGTGTCTGCCTATCTCTCCAATTTAGGGGGCAGCAGTTTGACCTGTGACCTCACCTCTCTAATGGATCTAAGATGAACCATTGAGTTTTCATTTTGTTTGGCTCTTTGTTGTTAGGGTGGAACGGCAGTTTCTAAGCTCCTTACAGACTGAAAACTGAAAGTTCTAGGTTTTTTTATACCCAGAGTTTGATATTTTCACAATTGAGTTTCAAACAATAAAGTAGAAATCAGTTTACATATTGCTTGCATGCATGTGCATGAGGCAGAAATACTGGAGTGTGTTGCCATTTCCTCCACAAGGGGATCTTTCCAACCCAGGGATCAAACTCACATCTCTGGCTTCTGCATTGGCAGGCGGATTCTTTACCACAGAGACACTGGGAAGCCCAAAATATGAGATCCACATATTGTTTAGTCATTGTTTATAAGTGAAGAAAAGCATTCTCACATTCTTAGCCGTAAGTAGGCCCTTGATTTGAAGTATGTGGTCTAAGAGGACTGAAAAATTATTAGGTAAGTTCTTTTGAATTATGTACCTCATAATTATGAGTTAGATGTTTTACTTCTGCTATTTTAGGGAGCCTTGAAGATTACATGAAGGATTATATTTATTCTAGTTTTAGCACTTGAACCATTAAGGATTACCAAGTTGAATTCCAACTAAGAAAAACAAATAGTGAAGAAAAAGTTTTGTTTGAATCTTGTGATTTATATGCTGAGCTTTTATCTATTGGAAATACTTTTTGAGTTAATGGAAAAGTTACTTAACCTTTTTTTTTTTATCTTGTAACTTATTTAGGAATGTTAAATTCTGCTTCTTACCCTTAAAATCCCACCTATAAATTTTGTCAGCTCTGAATTTTGAAATAAAATCAAGAAGAAAGAGTTTTAGAATTGTTTAAAATATGGAGGTTCAGTTCAGTTCACTCAGTCATGTCCAACTCTTTGCAACCCCATGGACTGCAGCATGCCAGGCTTCCTTGTCCATCACCAACTCCCAGAGTTTACTCAAACTCATGTCTATTGAGTCGGTGATGCCATCCAACCATCTCATCCTCTGTCATCCCCTTCTCCTCCTGTCTTCAATCTTTCTCAGCATCAGGGTCTTTTCCAGTGAGTCAGTTCTTCATATCAGGTGGCCAGAGTATTGGAGTTTCAGCTTCAGCATCAGTCCTTCCAATGAATACCCAGGACTGATGTCCTTTAGGATGGACTGGTTGGATCTCCTTGCAGTCCAAGGGACTCTCAAGAGTCTTCTCCAACACGGCAATTCAAAAGCATCAATTCAAAGCATCAAATGTTGGATCCCACCAAGGAAAGATACCCCACGTCCAAGAGCAAAGGAGGAGCCCCAGCAAGATGGTAGGAGGGGCGAAATCATGTCTAGGATCAAATCCCATACCTGCCAGAGATGCTTGGAGGGCTCAAACAAACCTTGTGCGCACCAGAACCCAGAAACCCCACAGAGCCTGAGCCAGAAGTGTGTTTGAGTTCATACCTCAGGTATGGGTCAGTAGTGGACTGCCACAGTGGCATGGGCTCTGGATGCAATAGTCCTGGGTATGGCATAAGCCCTCTTGAAAAAGGTTGCCATTAACCCCACCATAGAGCCGCCAGAACTTACGCAGGACTGGGGAAACAGACTCTTGGCACAAACAAAAGCTTGTGTGCACCAGGACCCAAGAGAAAGGAGCAGTGGCTCCACAAGAGGCTGACCCAGACTTGCCCATGAGTGTCCAGGAGTCTCTGGCAGAGGCATGGGTTGGTGGTGGCCTGCTGCAGGGTTGGGGACACTGAGTGCAGCAGTGGGTGCATGGTACCTTTTGAAGGAGGTTGCCATTATCTTCATTGTCTCCACCATAGTTTGGCCTCAGGTCAAACAACAGGAAGGCAACACAGCCCCGCCCATCAACAGAAAATTGGATTAAAGATTTACTGAGCATGGCCCCACCCATCAGAACAAGACCCAGTTTCCCCCTCAGTCAGTCTGTCCCATCAGGAAGCTTCCATAAGCCTCTTATCCTTCTCCATCAGAGGGCAGACAGAATGAAAACCATAATCACAGAAAACTAACCTATCTGATCACATGGACCACAGCCTTGTCTAACTCAATGAAACTATGGTGGAGAGTTCTGACAAATCATTGTCCACTGGAGAAAGGAATGGCAAGTATTCTTAAGTATTCTTGCCTTGAGAACCCCATGCTGCTGCTGCTGCTAAGTCGCTTCAGTCGTGTCCGACTCTGTGTGACCCCACAGACGGAAGCCCACCAGGCTCCCCCATCCCTGGGATTCTCCAGGCAAGAACACTGGAGTGGGTTGCCATTTCCTTCTCCAATGCATGAAAATGAAAAGTGAAAGTGAAGTCGCTCAGTCATGTCCGACTCTTAGCGACTCCATGGACTGCAGCCTACCAGGCTCCTCCATCCATGGGATTTTCCAGGCAAGAGTACTGGAGTGGGGTGCCATTGCCTTCTCCGTGAGAAGCCCATGAACAGTATGAAAATATGGAGGTGGTTAAAGAGAATTTTAAACCACTTTAGAGTTTTAGTTTATGTTCATGTTGATAGTAGCATATTTTACAAAGTTTCATAAGGCATTCTTCTCTATTTTTTATAAAATAAAAAAGCTCTTTCTCTGTGAGATAAAATTTCTCTAAGCCAGATTTTTAATACTGTTCCTTGGCATTTTTAAAAAAGATATAAACCAAACCAAGGCTTCCCTGGTACCTCAGATGGTGAAGAATCCACCTGCAATCCAGGAGACCTGGGTTCTATCCCTGGGTTGGGAAGATACCCTGAAGGAGGGCGTGGCAACTCCATTATTCTTGCCTGGAGAATTCCATGGACAGAGGAGCCTGGCAGGCTATAGTCAATGGGATTGCAAAGAGTCAGACACGACTGAATCGACTTAGCACACAGAACACACAGACTAAACCAATGAAGTACCTTCTTATTCTGTTTTCAATAAAGATTTGTGTACATACATTTAGGAATGATTTACACATAATTCTTTAAGTGGTAATTTGTTTCAAGTGATTATATGATACACACATACCCACACACATAGGTACAATTTGTGTTGTTTGTAATACACCCAACAAGGGATGATATTGCTATCAAAAAACAAGAAGTCAGGTACCATCCTGATACAAACTAGTGCTGTATTTTGTAATTAGGTGTCTTAGAAATGGGCCAAGTGATTTTAATTATGTCTGGGAAATGAGAGATAAAGAGGGGGAGATTGGTTGGCAAGGCAGAGATGTTCATCTATAAAGAAAAAAGTGTTTAGGAAATTGTATCCATTGGATCTGCATACAACTTCAGTACAGTGTTCCAGATAGCTATTACTTATTCATTGGAGTTTAAACATTTGACCTAGATACAGCTTCTCTGAAGTTAAAAGTTGTCATTTTTTTGACATAGTCCCTTTCTTCTGTGCTACAATAAAAATGTAGTTGCATACACTCTTTATTACTCAGCAAACTGAATTCAAGGCATAGAGTATAATGACTGTGTTGCAGAAAATTGGGCACATCCATTTTTGTCCAGTGCTTTTTGTGTGTTAATACAAGGGACATCAGCCAACTTCTTTTTCTGAAGGAGCAACAGCATCTGCTGTGTGTGTACAACCCTAAGGCACAAAGGGTAAGGTAGGCAGAAAATAATTATGAGTGAGATTGTGCTCATTTCTCCTTTATATTTGGCATTATTGTAAAAATATGTAACCTACAAAGAATTATAAGTTGCTTACTATTTTCTGCAAGCACATTTAATCTCTAAGTAAGCTGATGATTTTAGTTTTCACATTGTTTTGAGGAAGGCTACGTTAGTTTTGACCCTCTAATATGTAGTTACCCTTATCTTTTGTCACTATTGTATTTATGGATTTAACCAGACCTTTAAAAATACTGTTTTTAATATATTTCATCCTTTTGTAATGGAGATTGATCTGTAATAAGATAATATTTAGGGCACTTATTTTTTAAATTGTGTTTTTCCTTTCTGTTGAAAATTTCTTGAAATTGTAAAATATGTTCTTTAATTTAGATGCATCATATGGCACAAGACAGTCATTTGTTTGTATTGATTTGGCTTCCTATGTGAATCTAATTATATATAAACTTGATTTCCCATAAAACTCCCAATAAGGATTTTTAAAGCACAGTTTTTCTCAACTTTCTTCTCAAAAATAGCTGATTTTAATATGTGACTGAAAGTAGGCAGTCAAAAGAGAAAATGGGATTTATTGCACTTTATATAAAGCTAAGGAATCTTAGGTTTAAAACTTAAATTTGGGTAACAATCTAGATTTAATTTCTTCTGTAGCTTGTATGTGTGAAGTTAATAGGACTTTGAAGTCATCATTTGTACATAGCCCTGTTGGTCTGTCCCCTATCCCCAGCACACATTTTTTTTTGTTTCATATGTGTTTTTGTTGTTTGTCTTTTATCTTTTTTTTTTTTCTATATTTTCTCTTTGATTGACTTTTGAACCCAAGTATGTAGGTAAGTCTGTTTACTCCACTGCTTTTCCACACAGTAGCCACCAGCCACATGTGGTTATTCAGCACCTGAAATGGTGGTATGAATTGAGATTGCTGTAAATGTAAAGTGCATGTGGCCTTTCAAAGATTTGGTAGAAAAAAATAAAATAGTTGTGACTGTTTCCCTTGGGTTTTGGATCTGCTATCCATTTGCCGCATCCATTTTTATGTGAGGAATCAGGAGGATTCAGAAACTGCTGCAAATATTGCTGTCCTCCCAGAAAATTTGTAACCTGATGTTTGGTTAACTGTGTTTGAATAGAGTTTTTTTTTTTAATTGCGTATAGTTGTTTTACAGTGTTGTGTTAGTCTCTGCTATACAACAAAGTGAATCAGCCTCACATATACATATATCCTGTCTTCCTTGGATTTTCTGTTTGAATAGGCTTACAAATTATAATGAGAACAAAAGCCATAGTCTTTTTATAAAAGTTGGAGAAAAGGCTAAATAGTCATTTGCTGCTGTTTTAAAAAAATTATTTATTTATGTACTTTTGGCTGAGCTAGGTCTTCTTTTCTGCCCAGGCTTTTCTCAAGCTGCATCAAGTAGGGACTCGTCTTTAGTTGCAGTATGAAGCCTTCTCACTGATGGGGCTTCTCCTGTTGCAGAGTGCAGGCCCTCAGGCACATGGGCTTCAGTAGCTGTGGCATGTGGTCTCAGTGGTTGTGGCTTCTGGGCTCCAGGTCAGTTGTGACGCACTGACTTTGTTGCTGTGCAGCACGTGGAATCTTGCCCAGATCAGGGATCTAACCCGTGTCTCCTGCATTGGCAGGTCGATTCTTTACCACTGAGCCACCAGGGAAGCCCTCCTGTTACTTTTAAAAGAAGTCTTTATCAGAGAAAAATCATAGAAAACTTGAAAGAAAATAAAAAGGTGACCTAGCTCATGTGTTGAAAGCTATTGTTTCTGGCAGTGTATAAACTCCATTCCCAACCACAGACCTAGTTTATCAGCTAGAATAGGTTGTGTCTTTACCTTTTTGTGACTCTCTCACATTCGGTGACCAAGTCAGGTCTCATAAAACATTGAAGAATTATATGCATTACCATTCACTGTTCAGACTTGGTTTTAACCAAGAAATTTACTGAATAGTGTCCTAATTCCCTAAAGATGAAATAACATTTGAAATTCATTCTGACGAGCTCCAGAGAGTAATCAATATTTACTAAGGGCCAGGTGCTCAGATTCATTCACAGAAAGGCAATACAGTTTTGAAATCCGTATCAACTTGAAGTTCCCTTATCTAGCAGTGAAGACTCAGCTCTCTTTAACCTTAAAGAATAATATATGTGTTTTAGATAGATTTACAGTATGCAGTGATCCAAAATTTTAAAATGTAATTTTAGTGCATAAAGTTCAGTTCTCTGCCACACAGAATTTAGCCACACTGTTGTTTATATAAAGATTTTAAAAAGATGAGAAAGTTGTGTGTTAATTCTAAGTGTGGTTATTATGTTAAATTGCTGTGTATGTAGAAAAAGTTTTATATGTGTCTTTTTCTTTATTTCTCTTTTAAGTTCTCACCCAGTTTCCTCCCCAGTCATCCTCCAGTTTGGCCATGCAGAGACCCTTCTTCCGCTGCTTTCTCTCATGGGCTACTTCAAAGACAAGGAGCCCCTGACAGCCTACAATTACAAGGAGCAAATGCATCGGAAGTTCCGAAGTGGTCACATTGTACCCTATGCTTCAAACCTGATATTTGTGCTTTACCATTGTAAAAATGCTAAGACTCCTAAAGAAGAATTCCGAGTGCAGATGTTACTGAATGAAAAAGTGTTACCATTGGCTCACTCACAAGAAACTGTTTCTTTGTATGAAGATCTGAAGAACCACTATAAGGACATCCTTCAGAGTTGTCATACCAGTGAAGAATGTGAACTACCAAAGGTGAACACGTCTGATGAGCTATGAGTAACTGCCAAACATTTTTAATTCATCAGCAGTCTCCAGGGAGTGATTCCATGCTTGGAATAGGTGGGCAGTCCCTGGGTACAGAAAGCTTTAACATTTCTTGGATATTTCTGTTTTTTCAAAGAAGAATGTTTCTTTTTGAGTCTGGACATGGATATGTAAGAAATGATCTTTCACTGAAGCAGCTCTCATGGGAAATCTGTTCGGAGATAACTGGTACTACATACATTTACAGAAATTAAATTCTTCCTACTTACGTAAGAAGTCTCACACTGAGATAGAACATGATTTCAAAATGATACACAGAAGTTTTGGAGTAACGAAATATTTTGTCATTTGGACAATCCATAACGCGACTGGACTAAGTCTAGGAACTTTACCAGCTGTGCTGCCATTCTTTCTTTTTTCCTCAGGTAGCACAGTTCTAGTATTTTCTTCTTAATCAGAGCTATTATGATTCACTGGGAGTATCACTTTGGAAGAAATTAACATCTCTAGTTGAGAATTTGAAACAATATTAAGAAACAGTATGATTTAAAAGAACACCTTCACTGAAGGAAGACAAAAGTATAATAAAGTGTCTTTGTTAAGAGTATTTATAAAGTATTTGAACACGATTTCAGTAATTGCCTTTAACCTCTTCGTAAGTCTTGAAAGGCCGTTATTTAATTATTATCATACCTGTTTCCCATATATAACTGGAAGAGCAAAGAGGACCATTAGCAACAAGACAGAAGAATAGAATCAAACTTAAATCCATTGCTTTATGTGTTTTAAAAAATTGTCACTTTGCTTGTATTCGTATATTTTACTGTTATGTGAGATACAGCTTTTGAGGGTTTAATTTCTTTTTTGTTCTTTATTTTTGTAAAGACTGACTTCATACTGGTGGGCTTTCAGTTTCACATATGCTGCTGCTTAGTCACTCAGTCGTGTCTGACTCTTTGTGACCTCATGGACTGTAGCCCACCAGGCTCCTCTGTCCATGGGATTCTCCAGGCAAGAATACTGGGGTGCGTTGCCATTCCCTTCTCCAGGGATTTTCCCGACCCAGGGATTGAACCTGGCTCCTCCTACATTACAGGCAGATTCTTTACCATCTGAGCCACAAGGGAAGACCTTTCACAGATATGAACCCCTTTCAAAGCAATAGTTGTGAGTTCTATCAAATATCATCAAAGTAGTTTCTATAATAATAAACATAATTCTTATAACTTTACTACCAAGTTTTTTTCTGCTTTCCATATTGATACACAGTCAATTCAGTTCAGGTCATTCGCTCAATTGTGTCCAACTTTTTGTGACCCCATGAACCGCAGCATGCCAGGCCTCCCTGTCCATCACCAACTCCCGGAGTCCACCCAAACTCATGTCCATCGAGTCGGTGATGTCATACAACCATCTCATCTCATCCTCTGTCATCCCCTTCTCCTCTTGCCCTCAATCTTTCCCAGCATCAGGGTCTTTTCAAATGAGTCAGCTCTTTGCATCAGGTGGCCAAAGTATTGGAGTTTCGGCTTTAGCATCATTCCTTCCAATAAACACCCAGGACTGATCTCCTTTAGGATGGACTGGTTGGATCTCCTTGCAGTCCAAGGGACTCTCAAGAGTCTTCTCCAACACCACGGTTCAAAAGCATCAATTCTTTGGCGCCATTGATCTTCAACTGAGTGATGTTCACAGAATAGATGATTAGCTGATAAATACTACTGATGCATCAATACAGTGCTGATTATTCCTACAAAGGTCTGATTTTAATCATTTTTTTTAGGAATTTGTCTAAGGCAGACAAGAGAACAGTATAATGAGCATTCATGCCCATCATACTGTTTTAGCAAAATTAACATTGTATCATTTGGTTTAGATCAAATAAGAAGAATTGAAGACTTTTGTATGTCTTCCTGATGCTTTTCCCTCACTGCCTGCCTATAGGTAACCACCAACATATGAAGTTCAGTATTCACCATTCTACTGCATGCTTGACTCTGAAATTTTATAGTATTGTGGGAATTTAAACTTTTCTATAAAAAGGACTTCATTGTGCGTATCATTCTTGAATAATTGATTTAATTGCTGTATTTGTTTTTCAAGACTTTTTGATCATTTATCACAAATCAACAATATCAGTTCATGAGTCATGTACTTTTTATGTACAAACACTAAACTCAGACTGTGAGCATGTTAAAGTTGAATAAACCTAGTTTTTCTTTCAAGGGCGTTATCTTAAGACCTTACAACAAATTTACTTGATGTCTGGAACATTAAATAATTTGATTCATGAAGTTTTCGTAGACTTTTGAAGTTTTATAGAAATTGTTTAATTTATTATTTATTGTTAAGTAGAACCATATAGTTATCATTGTAGTTTTTGGTATGTAAACTATTTCAGGATAGAGGGTGAGTGTAGTCCATTTTCGTTAATGTTACAAAGGCTGTGACATTATTCTGGTGCTATTATTCTCACTTAGGAAGTACCCGAAACTGAATAATCTTATGATAAGAGCAAAAGGTCTTATCTAGGATAGGATATATAAAAAGTTGAATGCTGAAAAATAACCTTTGGCCAACAAGAATTCATTCATGATAGGTGGCCACTTTACTCAGTTAAACCAAAATGTAATCACTATCGGTTCTGAGATTTTGGTCAATTAATAAATAGCCTATGAACATTCGTCATTTTCTGTTCATAGTCTACAACTTGATGTGTGCAGTGCGTTTGTCTTTACTCTTTTTTTATAGTCATTTTATCATTTTGAAGTTTCTGCTCTCCAGCACATAACCCTGCACTTGAAACTGTCTTTGTATATAATCTTGATCTTAATTTTAACACTGAAAGCAGAGTTCAACTTGTAAAGGAAAAGGAGCTTCATTTTTTTCAGGCAAAAATCAAATTTTATATCTTTGAGTGCTTTCCTTTTGTAAACTGCAGAATTGATACATGACCTTAAATATCTGGGAGTTACATACAACCAAACCAGAATTTGTAAGTATAAATTTTTGGAATGTATTTCTTTAAGGTGGTATTTCATACAGTTCATTAATGATCCTTGGAATCTGGACTATTCTGCCAAATGTAAACTGAAAATAAATATTTGCATTACAATGTAATTTGCCTTTTATCTAGCTCTTCTCCTGAACTTACCCAGTCTCTTAACTCTCATAGAATCACAGATCACTGAGTTCTCTATTCTTCTGTCACTTACTTAAGCATTTCCTTCCACTCACCTATCAGCTTAACCTGCCCTTAAGCACCTTCACATCAGTCTATTAAGCTATTTTTTAATTGGTGTATGTGTATGTGTGTGAGGAGAGAGAGAAGAAAAAGAAGGAATGAGTATTTTTGAGAAAATTCCACAGCAGGAAAAAAGATGTCATATTATTCTAGTTAAAAGAATTGCAGTTTGGGCTTCATACCTGGCAGATTAGGAGGCAGTTAACGAACGTTCAAACTTCATTTTATCATTACTGGAGTAATACACTTTAAGATAGAAGGATTCTTAAATGTATTATTTCTAAAACTGGCCTCAGTTTAACACCATCCCTGTACTATTCCCAGATGCTGAGCCATTCTTTAGACCCAAGCAGTTTATGCTCACACTTGTTTGTTGTTGCGCTGGCAGAACAAATAATTATTCATTAGAATGATAGCCTTCAACGTTTAATAGTACTCCTAGTATATAATGAGAACATTTTGCTAACATATTTTACATCATTTATGAAGTAGCTAATGTGAAAATTGGGGTTCCCAGTGGTAAAGAATCTGCCTGCCAACGTAAGGAGACATGGGTTCAATCCCTGGTTCGGGAAGATCCCCTGGAGAAGGAAATGACAACCCACTCTAGCGTTCTTCCCTGGGAAATCCTATGAATAGAAGAGCCTGGCAGGCTAGTCTGTGGGGTTGCAAAAGAGTCAAACATGACTTAGCAACTAAACAACAACAAACAATATGGAGAATTAAGTTGGGATTTATTGATTGTTTTTTTTCATTAGAGTTCATTCTACCAATATTGGTTCTGAACGTTAATAATTTGGGTGCTTTTAGAAACTTTTTCAGTGAACAATCTTATCCTGGAAAAAAAATCCCAGCTTTGATGTAAATTATAAAAATGTATACTTGTGAACCATATCTTGGAATACACACAGATGAAAAGAGTTCTGCTGATAACAAACATGCCTAATTGGAGATAGGAAGAACATCAATCATGCTCTAGCTATAGTTTCTCTTCCTTTGAGCAGCCCTTAGTTTCTTTTTCTTATAAGTGTTTTTTCCTTGCTTTCCTGAGAAGCTTAGACTAGTCTTTGGAAGACAAAAAAGTGCTTTTTTTCCTTCCGTCTGCAGCATTACTCCTTGAAATTATCTGTCACTCTTTGCATCATGGAGACTTGCTGAGGGCCTGGTTTCCTAATTTGACTATTTTAGGTAGAGTTGTGTAGCCTCCTAAGTTCTGTCCATGGTGGGAAACTACAGTTGCGTTTCCCAGCTTTGATTGCTACTGTACTAGATAACTGAGAAGAGTCTGAGGAGAAATACTGAACTCCTTGGGCAGAAGTCTGAAGAAATGAGAAACAACCTGCATTTTCCTTGCTGAGAAAAACAATGGGTGAAGCTCCCAGATGTAGATAGGAAATCAGAAGTAGCTGGGATTCTAAATCCACTTGGATCTGGTTGCAATGCTTCAGGTCTTTCTAGGAAGGGAAATGGAGTAGAGCATTATGGGACTTCTTCAAACCATGTTACTAGTTTTTGCCTCAGTCACTGCTGGAGGTAGGCAGTTAAATAGAACTTCCTTTTCAAGTCTAGGCCTAGCTCTTAAAAAAACCAATTATGACTAGAAGACAGTTCTCTACCCTATGGGCCTGCATGAGCTTCAAAACACTTTGTTTTTTTTTTAAAGACAGGTCTAAAAGCTCTTTGGTTACTAAATATTTAAAAAGGACTACTATTGATAGGCTCCCCTGGTGGCTCAGATGTTAAAGAATCTGCTTGCAGTACGGGAGACCCAGCTTCAATCCCTGGGTTGGTAAGATCCCGTAGAGAAGGAAATGGTAACCCACTCCAGTATTCTTGTCTGGAGAAGTCCATGGACAGAGGAGCCTGGTGGGCTACAGCCCATGGGGTCACTAAGTGTCAGACACAACTGAGTGACTAACACAGTTTTACAGTATAGGTATATGCATTTGTTTGTATTTGCCCAAACAGAATGTGTAAAGCTAGTCTTAAGAGAAAAATCATTGTAATTCTCAATACTCAGCCATGTACTTGATGTTAACTGGTTATCTATAAAATAAATCATTTGTGTGAAATAACAATTGCCCTTGAGTACAGGGAATATCTACACCTGCCAAGTACTGTATAGAAGTACTTTACCTGTTACTCCATTTAATCTTCATTATAGACTATGAAGTTCATAGTATGAAGCCTGTTTTGCAGATGAGGGAATTGAAATGGAAGATGAAAGTACTGTTTTGTTTTGTTTTACACTTTATGCTCTATTCAAATGCTGTATCAGTGGTAACAGTGGAATTTTGACTTCATTCATTTGGGGCACTTTGGCATGCAGATTGTTTTAAGTAATGCAACTGATTGTAAACCACTTCAGTCTCTTGACACTGCCCACCACTGGGGGAAAAAGTGCTTTTGAAGATGCTGCCACCCTCTGTCCTTCTCTGTAGCCATTAGCTATAATTGCTTAGGCCAAAAAAGTTGTATGCTTAGCAGGAAATGGAAAGAAGACAAAAGTCTAAGCAGAGCTTTGTATGTAACCATTTCCAGGACAAATCAATTTATATCTCCAGGCTCAGCTCACTGTACCATGCACCTGGTATACAAGGCTTTCTGAGTTAATCAGGAGGGTGGGGCAGGTTAGTAGCTATATTACAATCCATCCCTTAGAATTGCATTTGTAGCATTTCCAAGGATAACACATTCAGACCTTATTGGAGATTCTAAATTGTATGAATTACAGGATAATGGTAACTACAATTATATTGTGTACTTATTTTCCTTTCCACTGCTTTAAAGCAGTTCCTTAGCCTCATGCCCTTGACTCAACCCTGGAGTCCATAAAGCCAAGCTCATTGAGCACACGTTGAACAGTGGCAGCTCGCAGATGCTTTGGCCGAAATCCATGATGAGGAATGCTAGGGAATGACAAAGGCAAGGCTTTGCTGCAAGTTGCCCGAGTGTCATGCCATGTTTATGGCCTCTGCCCCACTTCATCATGTAATGACCATCATTGCAATAACAATGTGTTTTACAGCAAACACCACATGACCAGTTGTATGTCAGTAGAATCTTGTAAAGGACAAAAGGAAAGATATAAACATCTGAATGCAGAGTTAAGGAATAGCAAGAAGAGATAAGAAAGGCTTCTTCAGCGATCAATGCAAAGAAATAGAGGAAAACAACAGAATGGGAAAGACTGGAGATCTCTTCAAGAAAATTAGAGATACCAAGGGAACATTTCATGCAAAGATGGGCTCGATAAAGAACAGAAATGGTATGGACCTAACAGAAGCAGAAGATGTTAAGAAGACGTGGCAAGAATACATAGAACAACTGTACAAAAAAGAGCTTCACAACCCAGATAATCACGATGGTGTGATCACTCACCTAGAGCCAGACATTCTGGAATGTGAAGTCAATTGGGCCTTAGAAAGCATCACTATGAACAAAGCTAGTGGAGGTGATGGAATTCCAGTTGAGCTATTTCATATCCTCAAAGATGATGCTGTGAAAGTGCTGCACTCAATATGCCAGCAAATTCGGAAAACTCAGCAGTGGCCACAGGACAGGAAAAGGTCAGTTTTCATTCCAATCCCAAAGAAAGGCAATGTCAAAGAATGCTCAAACTACCACACAATAGCACTCATCTCACACGCTAGTAAAGTAATGCTCAAAATTCTCCAAGCCAGACTTCAGCAATACATGAACCGTGAAATTCCAGATGTTCAAGCTGGTTTTAGAAAAGGCAGAGAAACCAGAGATCAAATTGCCAACATCAGCTGGATCATCGAAAAAACAAGAGAGTTTCAGGAAAACATCTATTTCTGCTTTATTGACTATGCCACAGCCTTTGACTGTGTGGATCACAATAAACTGTGGAAAATTCTTCAAGAGATGGGAATACCAGACCACCTGACCTGCCTCTTGAGAAACCTATATGCAGATCAGTGCCGGGAGCCGGCAAGAGGCACTCCACTCATGGCAAAGGTCATGAGGAAGGAGGCTCGGCATACGCAAAGGCAGGATCGAGCCTCAGGAGTCCCCCTGGATATTCTCGAGCATCTACCCTCCCAAAACCAGAGTCTGCCTACTTTATTGCTTTGTGCTCTCACCTCTGACTTTATTGGGGGCTGTCCCCCACCACCATCTCGCTCTCTCTGATAAAGAGTTAATTTACAGCTCCAGTTAATAAGTTCCTGGGCATTAGGAGTGTTTAAATCTAAACCCCTCGGATAGCTCTCTAACTCGCCTGACAAGTTTACCCGGACTCCTACAGCTATGCATACGATTGTTTACAATCTCTCAGTCTCAAGAGGCACGGGAAGGTTAAGATATTCAAATAGCTTAGAGCCTCTCAGAGAGTTAGAAACTGTCAGAATAAAACTAGTAAAGGATTTCATTGATGAGCCAATGCTTGCTGCCAAGTTTCCACATCCCCTGTATTGTATCCTTGAATGTGTATTAATTAATATAGTTGGTATGTAGAAAAAATAAGTAGTGGCCTTGGTGTTAGCAACTTTAGACCTTTAAGGTAATAAATTCTTTCCTTTGTTGTAAACCCACTGCACCTCTGCCCTATAGGAATGCAACTTTATCTAACACCTCCGGAGGATGGCGCCAAACCTTAAAATAATTACTCTTAGAAAAAATAAGTCTTACAGTTGACAAACCTTTGTCAAGAGTCATAAAATGTTAATAGGCCTTCTGGCCAGAAGATGATGTAAATCACCTAAACCACTTGTATACAATAAATTTGCAGGAAAGAAACCCTGGTTTCGATAAGGATCAAAGACTGCTGACTTTGTATGATTTCACATCCCTTATTATCCTCTATGTGCAACTTAGGGTATAAAAGCCCCTGTTGAAAATAAAGCTACTGGCCTTGCTCACCAAAGCTTGGTCTCCCCATGTCATTCTTTCTTTTCATATTCCGGCTGAAGTTTCCATCTGGAACGTGGAGGTCCTCTGCGACCATTTATTTGCCTGGGCTTCTAAGACCCACTCGAGAAGGTGTCTAAGGTGGGGCACCTTCCACTGTTCGAGAAGGCGCCTGTGGCCTCCGTGGTGAGAGCTAACCTGGTGTCACAGGTTATATTGATTTTCCGCGTAAACCAAGCTACTCAGCCTCTTTTATCCACTGAATTTTCCTACTGAGCTATCCTCATGCTATTAGTCTTTATATCTCTAATTAATATTTAAATAAATCGCCGATGCCGTCTCTCCTTCGAATACCCTGGATCAGCCGGGGCTGGACCCCGGCAGATCAGGAAGCAACAGTTAGAACTGGACATGGACCAAATAGGAAAAGGAGTACATCAAGGCTGTATATTGTCACCCTGCTTATTTAACTTCTATGCAGAGTACATCATGAGAAACGCTGGACTGGAAGAAGCACAAGCTGGAATCAAGATTGCCGGGAGAAATATCAATAACCTCAGCTATGCAGATGACACCACCCTTATGGCAGAAAGTGAAGAGGAACTAAAGAGCCTCTTGATGAAAGTGAAAGAGGGGAGTGAAAAAGTTGGCTTCAAGCTCAACATTCAGAAAACGAAGATCATGGCATCTGGTCCCAGCACTTCATGGGAAATAGATGGGGAAACAGTGGAAACAGTGTCAGACTTTATTTTGGGGGGGCTCTAAAATCACTGCAGATGGTGATTGCAGCCATGAAATTAAAAGATGCTTGCTCCTTGGAAAGTTATGACCAACCTAGACTGCATATAAAAAGCAGGGACATTACTTTGCCAACAAAGGTGCATCTAGTCAAGGCTATGGTTTTTCCAGTGGTCATGTATGGATGTGAGAGTTGGACTGTGAAGAAAGCTGAGCGCCGAAGAATCAATGCTTTTGAACTGTGGTGTTGGAGAAGACTCTTGAGAGTCCCATGGACTGCAAGGAGATCCAACCAGTCCATCCTAAAGGAGATCAGTCCTGGGTGTTCTTTGGAAGGAATGATACTAAAGCTGAAACTCCAGTACTTTGGCCACCTCATGCGAAGAGTTGACTCATTGGAAAAGACTCTGATGCTGGGAGGGATTGGTTACAGGAGGAAAAGGGGACGACAGAGGATGAGATGGCTGGATGGCATCACCGACTCGATGGACGTGGGTTTGGGTGAACTCTGGGAGTTGGTGATACACAGGGAGGTCTGACATGCTGCAGTTCATGGGGTCGCAAAGAGTCGGACACGACTGAGCGACTGAACTGAACTGAACCGAGAATCTTATTACATACAAATATTGCCCCAAAATATTTCCCAATCTGAGGATCTGAAGATAAAACTTAATCCCTCTGTGGTTGTTAGCATAACTGATGCCATCTTGGGCCCTTACTGTTTCTCCCTCCGCTGACCCTACCCAGTACTATACTGTACAGTGAACCACTTCTCTGTCATTAAGGGCTATGTATCAGATAGTTAATAGGTATTGTTTAATAATGAACAGGACCAGGTGGCCTCTATTCTCTGTTAGTCCCCAAGCAATGATGAAAACCTTCGCTGATAAATTCCTGGTGCCCAGGAGATTAGTTTCCCATTCATGAATCTTGACTTAGGAATGCTTGTCCTGTTTCCAAGTACCTACCTCATATCCTAGGTTAACTATAAAATTATCCCAGTGGTCTCCTGATAATGCAGAGTACAGCTGTGAGTGTCTCTGGATTATCCACCTGATCCCTTCCCACCCTGTAAGTTACCCTACAGGTAAAGTCAAATGACTCATTGATTACACAGAGCTGCCTGCCTGGCATTTTGTTCTCAAGATGCCTTCTGTTTGGTGGACACTGCGTTCCTTCCATCCTCCAATAATTGGCAAGCCAGGCAGTAAACTGGAAACAATGCAGGAATGAATAAAGGGGCCATGCTAGGGGAAAGCCCATTATTCACAGGGAAAATCCCAGGCTGGCAAGCTACTTCCACAGAGGGTGACCTGGCTAGGTTTATGGAACGCCAGGCATTGCGTGAGTACAGGGACGCGCGGACAAGGCTCCAAAGGGCAAATAGCTAGATATATTAACGAAAATTGTGGGAAATCAAAAGTGGAAAAAAAAAATGAGCAAACACTTGGTTGTTACATGGCTTTGTTATGGGCTGTAAGTACTAGCACAGAAAAGGAATTACAGCTCAGCAGGAAACTAAGTAAGACTAAAGGCACTGCCTTTAGGGAGGGATGTCTGGACAGCATGTTCTGCCCCCCGGGCCATTACATCAAAATAACCACAGGAAGAACGTATTGAAATGGTTGCATTTTACATGATTAAAGTGCAGAGCTGTAGGCTCCCCCATTCAAAGGTGAGGACTATTATTTTGCAGGAGAATTGAGACCCCAGAGGTGGGGTCTTAACTAAATGGCCTGTGTTTTAGGACATAACTAAAACATAGGCCACTAGGAATCGGAAATAATTGAGGTGAGATCCTTAAGAGCTGAAAACAACTAAGTGGGAATATTCCTCTGCTGAATTAGTAGCATTAGCCGTCAGGTTTAAAACCAAATTGTAGGGGGAAATTTCCAGCTTTAGTGTTGCATTTATAGGATGCTTGAGGAGGTGGTATTAAATGGATCAGAAATGTCTCCAGAGGTCTGGGTTACAGTGCATCCTGCCCTCTGGCAACATTTGCATGCATTTGGGGTGGGCAAAAACTGACAGCACGTTGCCAACCTGATTGAATGGATATGTGCAGGTAGTATATACCTGGCTTGGCCAAATGAGGGAGAGATGCTATTCCTCCCTTTCTGGGCATTTATGGAAGAGCTACAAGAAATAATGAGTTCCTCTTCTGAAACTCCTGTTAGATGTATGTTGGACCCTTTCAATCTATTCACCTGTAAACTGATCCTCCAGGTCTCTTCACAGCCTTTTTATATATTTTTCAACCCTTTGCCTCTCGCTGCTTTCTAATTTCCGTACTAGTGTCTAGCCTAGAGTTTACCCTATATGGTGAGGTCTTTTTGTTTTGTTTTTTAATTTTATTACTACTTTTTAAAAACTTCAAGACTACTTAAAAATAATTCCCAGTACTTCTAAGTGGTTATTTTTCGTATTCACCTGTTTTATTTCTTTTTGTTTCATCTTTTGTTGTTCTTTTAAAATGAAAGTTAACCTTCAGTTTGTCTCTTTGGGCATTCTAAATATCTATTTTAAAGTTTTTGTCATCCTATAACATAAAATTATTTATCCAGGATGAATTCATGTTCTTGTTATTGATTTTATTGTTTGTTTTTCTTTTCTAAATTAGATTTCTTTTCATTTGAAATGTCTTTGGCTTTAGCGTAGAAGTTGTGTTTATTTATGTCTTTTTCTTCTTTTCCTCTTTTTCCTTTTTTCAATCTTTCTATCCTTACCTCTGTTTAGTGGTTTTGCAGTTGCTGTAGTCTAGATACCCAGCCCAAATCCATGTCTCATAATGATATTTGGGGATCTCCTATATCATCAAGCCATTCGTAAGCACAGGCACTGTCTTCCTGACTCCTGGATCCACTGTCCCCTGGTCCCTGACCTGCTGCAGCCTGCGCTTCCTCCTAGGCCATGTCTCCTAGAAATGGCTGTACCACAGTTTGTTTTTTCCATCTTTTGAAATCCTTTGTTTTAACCAGTAAATAATTTCCCATCTCATTTAGAATATTTTTGGTCTGTGTACAATAGAAAGGTTGTCATGTGTTTGAGAACAAAACAAAAGCCCTAGACAGAAGTCCAGTCCTGCAGTCTAGTGTGACCTCTGCAACTGACAAGCTATGTGACTTGAAGAGGGTCACTTAGCTTCTTCACATTACACCTTTTTATTTTCACCTGGGAAATGAAGAGAGTTCCAGAGAGAGTATGTTCATGATAGAAAACAAGAAAACACTTACATCATGAAGTCTGGAGGATATTTACCCTCTTTGAATTCTGTTCTTTATTTTCAAATACAAAGTGTCCTGGTTAGTGGAATTTCAATTTCCCCAAGCTAAAATATAAGCATGTTAATGTAAGTCAATTTATTTTTTATAGATCATGGGGATAAATGAATAGGAATCTTAAGGAGCAGCTCAAAAAAAACCAGGCTCTATGATGATTTAGTGGAGTCTGTCCTGAGCTTTCCATGGATCCTGCAGCTCCATTTGGGGACCAACATAGTATAGCTGATGACTGGGACTGGTCTGGAAAGGAAGTGTCTGGTGGAGCATCTTTTTGTTGTTTCTAGAACCTGGTCTCACTTCAGCTCATGACACTTGAGTGGATTATTATTGGTCTCAGCTACTCTTATATGAAAACCTTCCTGCTTGGGATGTCAAGCAGGCAAATCATTTCCTAAAGCAAACAAGTACAGACTATCTACCTGAATCTCTTCTGGTCTGGTGCAAGCCCAGTCAAGATCAAAACTTAATTTTCTATTTGGAGCCAAAGGACAGTCCAGTGACAGAAATGTGAGGTTTGTAATAACTTGGAACTGAGAGGGAAGGCCTGAGACTTTGTGTCTTGAGTTAAAATCTAAAGAGGCTTTGGGAGAACAGAACCCACTTGGGTCAGCAGAACCACTGCTTTTGACCTTGATGCTGACAAAAGTGAAACTAGGAAAAGCAATCAAAAACACATCTCCTCTCTTGATATCCTCTGTTATTTGCCAGCTCTGGAACCTCAAACCTGTCTTCTGGTCCCTCTCTTCCCCTCTTTCACACCCTGTCCTCAGGAAGCTGCAAGGTAGAGGGCAAAATCATTAACATGAAGGAAAGGAGTCAAGTTCTGAGGAAAAAGGCAAGTTTGAGGTGCACAGGGTCTAGGGCTTGAATGCTCTTTTTGGTTATCATTGACTTCTAAACTGGGATGCATGGGTTTCAGCATCTGGAATAAGTGCCCAGCACATAATAGGAGCTTACAAATGAGGAGAATAGAACAAGTTAAAGTTCTGAGCCAGCTGTGGTGATTGCTCTTGGCTCTGTCTTCTGAGGATTTCCCTGGTGGTTCAGACAGTAAGGAATCTGCCTGCAATGCAGGAGACCCAGGTTCAGTCCCTCGGTCTGGAAGATCCCCTGGAGAAGGAAATGGCAACCCACTCCAGTATTCTTGCCTGGGAAATCCAAAAGATAGAGGAGCCTGGTGGACTGTAGTCCATAGGATCACAAAAAGTCAGACACGACTGAGCAAATAACATCTGACTTTTTCTCTCTCTTCAGTGAGTATTTATCTAGGCCAGGAATCCTGGGGCTCACACTCACCTGCTGAGAAAGCCTGGACCAGGTGAGCACCAGGTGAGGGATGCGTGGTCTCTTGAATGTGTTGCTTCTCTGCTGACTTACTCGTTCTTCCCACATCCGCCTTTCCATGCTGTTAGCATAGTCAGATCCAGAGAATCCTGGGTATGGGCTTAGGGAGGAAAGGGTTGCAAGGAGCTCCTTTGCTTTTAGGCCCTAGGCCTGCCTCTAGCCACGTGAAACAGATCTTCCCCAAAGGCCAGCTCAGCTTACTCTTGTCTGTATAGGGATTTAGGCCAAAGTCTTTTAACATGTATTTTCCTGACCTGTTTTTTGTGCGTCTGTTTTTGTTTCCTTCAAGAAACTAAGGTGGAAAGGAAGCCAAGGGGAAAGAACAGAAAGAATAGAGGCATTTAAAATCCTGAGTCCCTGCCATCTCTTCCTTTTTGTAATCTCTGCTCCTTTCAAATATGATTTACACTATTCATTGAAATCAATCCAGAGGAAGTTGTGGTCAGAAGCTGAAACGTTGTCTACCTGCGTGCCAGTGGACTGTTCCACTGATTTCCATCATTCTGACAGGCAGGAAAGCACGAACAGATTGTGTACTTACCTTGCTGGGCCTTGAGCTGAATCATCCACCTGTCTCACTGATCCTCACAGTAATCTATGAGGTAGATAACTGTTATCATTTTCTCTTTTATAGTTGGAAGAAACGAGGCTCAGAGCAAACTCGTCCAAGGTCAGGAAGCCTTAGATCTGGGAGACAAATTCCAGCAGTCTGACTCCGCAGTCAGTGTCCTTACCTGTTACCTGCGTCTCTCTCCTTCCCCCACGTGTACAGAGGAAGAGCCAGCAGTGTGCTCACCTCCGTCGACCTAGGAGGAGTTCACTTCGGCTCCCAAGATGCTGCTTAGACTATGTAGTTGATGTTTGGGATTCCACCATTAGACAGAATTCCTTGTGACATAAAGCTGTGTCCAGTACATGAAGTCACACCCTAGGTTGCATCAGTCACTTCCTCAGCATAAAAGAATAAATTCAAGGTTTTCCCAAATGGGCTTCTGCCAAAGAAGAGTTGCCATTTGGATCTGGTCATTATTTGTCTTAACAGAAATTATCTAAATTTGAATTTGTCTATCATTCCTAAAACACTTATTGACTAGTATAAGTAGATGCCTTTTATAGTATTTACATATCATTTTGGAAAGGGCATCAACCCATCATTATTCTTGTCTGGAATATTTCAGAAAAAGAGCTACAGAACCTGGACATATTAGGCCAACTCAAAACCAGAGGGAATGGATGTATTTCTGTTCTCAATGAAGTAGCACTTTGTTGGCACTAAATATGTGTTTCAGTTTGAGATGACGAGCAGGTCAGCCAAGGGACAAGAGTACTGTATTTCTTTTCAATAATGTAATTGGGAGCCTTTGGAAATCACTGAGTCTGTCCACAAAGGAGGAATGACATCAAGAAGCCCCATATTCACCGCAATTATAATTCATTTTTAAAAGACCTTTTAAAAAAGTATCTGGAATATATTCAAGGGAATATATTAAGAAATAACATCCTTATATGCCAAGCACATGTATCTTTAGCATGTAAAACGATTTCATTTTTCACACAAAATTGGCTTTTTTAAATGACGAATTTGAACCTTGTCAAGCTAGGAATGAGACTAATCTTTGCTTTACTCCTCCCTTCTGCTTTTTCAGATATTTATGAGTGTTAACTAAAGCTGATTCATTCTTAGATGTTCCATTCAAGATAATTGTGCAACAAAACAGCTTAAAACTATGTCAAAGGTGACAGCAAAATAGGATCATTAAAAAAAAGTGTAATTGATAAGGTTCTTCTCAAGTTAAATAGTAAAGTAATAGATACGATTTTCTTGTCTATATCTAGATAGGTTGGAGAAGGAAATGGCAACCCACTCCAGTATTCTTGCCTGGGAATCCTATCAACAGGGGAGCCTGGTGGGCTGTTGTCCTTGGGGTCAGACAGAGTTGGACACGACTGAAGCAACTTACCATGCATGCATGCATTGGAGAAAATGGCAACCCACTCCCGTATTCTTGCCTGGAGAATCCCAGGGACAGAGGAGCCCGGTGGGCTGCCGTCTATGGGGTCACACAGAGTCGGACACGACTGAAGTGACTTAGTAGCAGCAGCAGCAGCAGTTAGGTTAGTTTCTTTTATTATTACACTAATGCTATATTTATTTTTGTTGTTGAAAAAAACACCCTTAGAAAACTAAGATATTAAAGTCTTGAAAAATGGTTTATGGACATGTCTAATTACTATCAATATATTTCATAAGATATTTAAAATGTAGAAATTTAGTAGACTGTATTATGAACATATATTTAGCTGTTGGACTATAACAATTCAAATAGAATCATTTACAACTTATGGAGTGAATAAATGTGCCTCTATAAAGATTCACATTATTCAGTTAAGTTAGTTTCTAATCTCCATTTTCTGATGTCATTTTTCAAAAACAGTCAGGCGATCCATTGTCTAACAAGTCAGTGATCTCATATGTGCTTTAGGCAGAATTTATATAAATTGGATGCCTAGGATTTGGGCTTCAGCCTTTGGGCATTTACTGAAGCTCTACTTCCATGCTGGGCACTGGAAAAACGACATGGTGCCCACCTCAGGAAACTCATGGCCTTCTGAGGGAGACAGAGCCTTAAGAAGATCATTGCAGTGTACTGCACAAGTGCCGAGAAGATCCATAGAATGATCAGCTCTGATGACCAAAGAAGCTTCCTCAGTGAGGTAACCTCTGAGCTGAGTCATGAAGCCTGAGCAGCACTCACATGGTGAGAAGGGGCCGATGGTGCCAAGTCTCAGCACAGTGAAGAGCTGTGTTTTGGGAACTGCAAAAGCATGTCCCTTAATCTCACATTATAAAACTCGAGTTTGATTCAGCTCTGGACAAAACGGTTGTGACAATTACTGGTTTTCTTGAGAAGTATGAAAACAGGGCCTTCATGTTTGAACACACTTAGCTTCACATCCTGATTCTACCACATGCCAGTATGATCTTGAGGATGTTAATATTACTCTCTCTTTCTAAATATCAGGTACCTTATTTGTAAAATTAGCATTCTTACTTTGCATAATTTTTTAAGGGGTTATGAGAAACAGCATAGGTAAAGACCTATAACAAGTAGGATTGCCTGATCTGGTGAATAAAAATACAGGGCACCAAGTGAAATTAGAATTTCATACAAAAACAGATAATTTTTTTAATATAACTATGTTCCAAATGGGCTTCCCTGGTGGCTCAGCTGATAAAGAATCTGCCTGGAATGCGGGAGACCAGGGTTTGATCCCTGGGTCAGGAAGATTCCCCTGGAGAAGGAAATGGCAAGCCATTCCAGTTTTCTTGCCTGGAGAATTCCATGGACAGAGGAGCCTGGCAGGCTACAGTCCATGGGGTCACAAAAAATCAGATACAACTAAGTGTGATTAATACACATATTCCAAATACTGCAAGGATACACTTACACTAAATAATTATATGTGGTTTATTTGAAATTCACACCCAAAGGGGCATCCTGTATTATTTAATATTAAACTCATAATTGAAGAATAGATGCTTTTGAATTGTGGTGCTGAAGAAGACTCTTGAGAATTCCTTGGACTACAAGATCAAACCAGGCAATCCTAAAGGAAATCAACCCTGAATATTCATCTGAAGGACTGTTGCTGAGGCTGAAGCTCCAATACTTTGGCCACCTGATGTGAAGAGCCCTGATGCTGGGAAAGATTGAAGGCAGGAGGAGAAGGGGGTGATAGAGGATAGGATGGTTAGATAGCATTACCAACTCAATGGACATGAATTAAGCAAACTGTGGAAGACAGTGAAGGACAGAGGAGCCTGGTGTGCTGCAGTCTGTGGGATGGCAAAGAGTCGGACATGACTTAGTGTTCAACAGTAGTAACAACAAACTCATAATAAATGAACTGTAACTCAATAAGTTATTGGCATAAAGGACAGATGAGCCTGGCAGCCTACAGGCCATGGGGTCATAAAAAGTTGGACACAACTGAGCAACTAACAGTCAGGAATGGACCTTAGAGGAAGAACATCTGGCTGAGCAGAAAATCATTTGCATGATTATGCTGGAAAGCACTGACTTGGAGGAAATAGGAGATTTGGAATAAAATTGTAGACTCCACATAGTGTGTAAATACGTTACACTCTACGTAGATGTAGATACGCATACACGTGGTGGGGTGGTGGGGTAATAGTGGGCAACGTGGAGGGAGGGTTTTAGTTCATATTAGGAATCCAGAAGCTTCTCCAGGATCGATGAACATATTCTCTTAAGAAAAAAAAATTTTTTTTTTGGTTAACAACAGTAACAAAACCAACACATTTATAACAATCACTTGTTTAAAGGCCATGCCAGCAGGATCTGAGTTTTGGTACCATATAACTTCAAACTTTTCAGCAGTCTGTAGTGGTAGAGATGTTGGCCTTTTTTCAAGGTATAAAGATAGTTTTTTGGCCTTCATGTGTCAGACTTTACATTTATTCTCTTCTTTCTCCTAGTAGCACTGACAGGTCTCAGAGTCCTTGGCTGCTGAGAGGATGATGCACACTGGACCAGCTAAAAGGTCACTGAGTTTAGCACTTTACAAAACACTTAGCTTATGTCAGGAACTGTGGGGAGGGATTAAAAAAAGGATAAGTCCAGTGCCCTCCAGGAGTGTGCAATCCTATTGAGTCTGGAAAAGAAAAGAAAATTGAGAAATGTAGTTTACTACTGTAACATATGTTCTGTGAAGGCTGAGTGGACCTGACCAGTGTATCCCCAGAGTTGAGGGTGGTACCTGACAAACAGTAGAGGTCCCGTAAACATCTGGTGAGCAAACTTGTGTGTGGGCTGCATTCACTAAGGAAGGTTTAATGCAGCAGTTTAGTCAGTGGCTCAGATAGTAAAGAATCTGCCTGCAGTGCAGGAGACCTGGATTCAACCCTGGGTCAGGAAGATCCCCTGGAGAAGGGAATGGCTACCCACTCCAGTATATTGGCCTGGAGAATTCCATGGACAGCTGAGCCTGGCAGCCTACAGGCCATGGGATCGTACAGTTGGACACAACTGAGCAACTAACAGTCAGGAATGGACCTTAGAGGAAGAAAATCTGGCTGAACAGAAAATCATTTGCATCATCATCATAGCAGCTGGCATTTACTATGAACCAGGCACTGAGCGAAGGACTTTATGTGAATTCTGTTCGGGTGTTTCCGGTAGCCCTTAAAAGTTTAGGTACACGGCCCCAAAGCCCATTTTGCTTCTGCAAATCAGCTTGAGTGTTCCCTCGTCAGGTAGATCGTCCCTGACTGTACTGTCCAGAAGCATTCCTTCCGGTTACTCTATCTCAACCCCCTGTCCTTTCAGAGCACTGATGACACTTCATGTGAATCTATTCAATATCTTTGGTGTATATTTTTCCAGTCTCTGAGGACAGAGGCTGTGTCTGATTTTATCACGGTTGTGTTCCTTGTATCTGCCAGCCAGTTCATTCCCTGGTAGTTGGAAGACACCCAATAAATAACTATTGAACAAGTACATTCTTCTGCCCAGAATCATCTTCTCAGTTCAAAGAAACAAACAAAAAAATACCTCCAGAAAACTAAAAACAAAAAAAAACAACCTACCAGGACTCCAGAGTCTCCGGGTCTAAATGTCCATAAGTGGGTCAAAGCATCTATTTCTTTTCTTTTTCAAAACAAAATTCTGTGTGTGCATCTGATACATAGCTAAAGAAGAGCACTCTGGTGAGGGCAAGATACTGTAAGGAAATTCACTATATGAATTCATGTTAAAATCTGATGAATACAGTTTCCTCCATGCAATATTTCAAGTAAAGCTTCATAGATCTTTCTCTAAGAAACATATTGGCCATTACCTTTGGCTCAATATAAACTGGTTTCATACCTAATCATACCCATCCCGTTCTCTCCAACTTTAAAAAGTGAGAAAATACTACAAGCAACAAATACATTGAAATTAAAACGTATTTTCCATGACCCTTAATGATAAGATGGTCAAGCTTATTCAAAATAAGAGACGTGAAAATTGTAACTATGTTGGTATCACTTCTCATCTATCAGATGGCAAAAGTGTGAAAGTTTGACAACATTTTATTGGCAGGACCACAGAGAGACAACCACTTTGATACATTGCTGTGTGTGTTAGTCGCTCAGTTGTGTCTGACTGTGAAACCCAATGGACTGTAGCCCACCAGGCTCCTTTGTCCGTGTAATTTTCCAGGCAAGCATACTGGAGTGGATTGCCATTCCCTTCTCCAGGGGATCTTCCCAACCCAAGGATTGAACCTGGGGCTCCCATATTGCAGACAGATTCTTTACCATCTGAGCCACCAGAGAAGCACAAAAGAAAATCCAGAAAAGTGATGATCAAGATTACAGACTCTTGGTCCACAGTGATAAAGCAAACACAATGTCCATGGCAGCCTTTCCATGCTGAATGTATCCAAAGGAGAAATAAAAAAATATTTTCGGGATGATGGGGAGGAGAAGAGAAAGATGGTAGCGAGAATTTTGTGAAATAATGACTCCTGTGTAAAAGTGGATGAAGGACCAAACTCTAGGAGCCATGCTTTGAAAGGAACTGGGGTATCAACTTCAGATTCCACTTAATCAAAAGGTTCTGGGTAAAGTCTAGGGTAGAGGATTTCACATGCTTTATCTGATTTAATCTTAGTTCTATATTTTAGCCATGTGTTACCCCCTCCTTCATCAAACTCTTATAAATGACATTTATAACATTTACCTTTTTTATATCACCAATCTTCTCTGGAAGTGCTAATGCATAGTTAAGGTGTGTGTGCTCAGTCACTGAGTCGTGTCCAACTCTTTGCCACCCCATGGGCTGTGGCCTGTCCTCTGTCAATGGGATTTTTCAGGCAAGAATACTGGAGTGCGTTGCCATTTCCTCCTCCAGGGGATCTTCCTGACCCAGGGATCAAACCCAAGTCTCCCACATCTCGTGCATTGGCAGGCAGTTTCTTTACCACTGAGCCATCTGGGAAGCCACATAGTTAAGGTAGCCAGAAGCAAAACCAGAGAAGCCTGTTGTAGTAGAAAGAATAGTGGAACTCCAAAGATGGCTATGTTTTAATTCCTAAAACCCATTAGGTCGTATGGCAAAGGGGAATTAAGGTAGCAGATAGAGCTGAGGTTATTAACAAATTGACCTTAAGAAAGAGAGTATACCCTGGATTATTCAGGTGATCCCAATATAATTACAAGAGTTCTTAAATGTAGAAGAAGAAGGCAGAAGGGAAGGTCAGAGCGATGCAGTGTAATGAGAACTCAGCCAACTGCTGTTAGTTTTGAAGACGAAAGGGGGCCATGTTCCAAGGGATGCGGGCAGCCTTGAGAAGCTGGAAAGAACAGGCAAACAGATTCTCCTATAGAGCCCTCGAAAGAGACTTCAGACCTCCTGACACCTTGATTTATCCCAGTGAAACCCATCTCAGACTTCCAGCATCCACAAAAGTGTAAAATAATAAAGTTGAGTTGTTTTAAGCCACCAAGTGTGTGCTAATTTGTTATAGCAGCAATAGCAAACTAGTGTGCTTGTTTATGGCCACAGACTGAAAACAAAACTCACTACAGATGATCCAACAGATCAGGTGCCTCAAAGGGGTGATGACGGATGAGTTCAGGATGGTCAACCTGATGGTGGCCTGGTCCTTACTGAACCTGATTGTGAAGATACAACGTGTACTAGCTGACCACAGCATTGGTGAAAGGTCATTCATTCTTGGCAGAGCAGAGGGAAAGGATGAGCAGCTCAAAGGAGCCTGAGAAACTACCAGAGATAGCGAGTGTGACTCCAGTCCTGGATCCAGGACTTGCTGTGACAAGCAATTACTGTAATAGTTCAAACTTTGACTCCCTTGTTCTTTCTACAGCCCTCCTTCCTGTCTATGATTTCATCTCTACATGAGAGGTAAAGAATACCTCTCATTTTACACTTACAGTTTTTCTTGTACATCATGTCTTTCTCCTATATGTAGCACACTTCAAAATTTTTTGAAACTAAAAATTTTAATAGGACATGTCTAGGTGTTCACTTTTTTCTTACCTTTCCTGTTTGGGTATATGATGGGCTCTTGAATTCCATGCACTGTGACACATCTTCATATCAGCAAAGTTTTCTATTAATTAATTAATTTTTCATAATCTGTTTCTGTTAATTTATTGCTTATAGTTTTTTCTGCCATAAGCAAAAGGAATAATTTTTATCTGGAATTATTATCTAGTCTCTGCCCTACCTATTTATCATATTTTCACTCTCAGCATTTCCATTTTCCTTTTTTTTAATGTTGAGTAACCTTGAGAACACTCCCTCCCAGTGTTCTGAGAACCACAGAGTTAAGATAATAGATATCCAGGGGGGTGGCACTGCTGATTGGCCATTCTGAAGATAACAGTTCAACATTCTCTTTTGTGCATGGTGAGGGAAACAGATGCCACAGAGTGACATTTGATTGATATTTATAAAATCAAGGGGGTGAGAGCACAGTGAGAATAAATTCTGAATTTCCAGTCAGTGGATCTTTTAGGTAGAAAGAAGATGAAAACAATGAACAAATAAACAGATGAAAATCACACTACTCAGAAAAAAATAGGTTACTTCCCTATGTTTTTTCTATTGCTTCCTTCTTCTCAAGCTAATTCTCCAAATCACTGCTTCAGTTTTCTTCTCTGTCAGTGTGTGACTAATTATGTGATTATATTTTAACTTTTTTTTTTTTAACAATAGTTCCATCTGATACAGTTTTTGATTTCTGATTCCATCTCAACTAGCTCCTTTAAAAAAAAAATCAGTTTGTTATAACTATTTCATAGTTCATCTTTTATTTCAAACATCCATGTTTTCCTTAATCTTATTCAGAGTGCAAAGCTGATGGTTTCTTAAAATCAATTAGGTCTCCTATAGAAATATTTTCCAAACACATGTTATTCTGAAAACCTCAAGGGCCAAATTCTCTATCATTTATGTTATATAATGTTTCATGGGCTTCCCCTACCACATTTTAAATATTGTTTATCCTTGAAAAGGGAGAACTATATTCAGCTCTGGTGAATGCCTGTAATCATGGGGCAACGGTGAGTGTTAGAATCCTCTGTTTGCATCTCAGATTGGAGGACTGGATGGGCAAGCCACCTAGCCCATCTTTGTTAGCCTGCGGGTTTCTTTTTATTCTAAATCCATTCACTCTAAAGGACAGATCCCCTGGTCCTTACAAGAGAGGACGTCTGACCTTCAGGATTGATTCCTCTGCCCTCATGGGGGCAGTCATCTCTAGCAGTCTGTAGTTCTGCCCGTATTCACCTTCTCACTTTTCCCTACTTAGAACCCCTCTAAGGTGCATCCCCCTAGCTTCTCATTCCAGGCTTTGCTACGAAAACGTCCTTCCTGACATCTGGCAGATAGCTGGGGAGCACTCCTAGTTGGTAATGCCAGTGTGACTTTCATCTTCTTTGTGCTCATGAGTACTTTAATAGGAAACAGGAGGAGGATAACCAGGACTGCTTGGTTTCTGCTCTCTGGGAGCTCTGGTTGAGAATCAATGGAGTCTTTCCTGCTGGGCTTTCAGACACTTGCCCCACTTGCTATTTTGCCTCGTCTCCCATATAGCAATCCTGTGCTTCAGCCTTCCTAGTTTCTTCGCTTCCTCTCTGAAGCACTGCCCTCATTCATAGCCAGCCTCTTCCTAACAGTTTCACAAGATAGCTTCCGCAAAGCCAGCTCCAAGCTGGAGATTAGGGTGCAAACGGTTCCTAAAGGGAGCTTGAGGTCAACGCCTGTGGAAAGACGCAGAGAAGCAAGATTAAACAGAAGCTGAACTCCCATTGGAGGCCTTGGGAGTCTTGGGGCTGGAATGAAGAGGGGCAGGATTTTATATCTCAAGCAAGAATTCTTCAGATGTCGACTGCCCTCGGAGAAGACATGACTGTGAGGAAGGCAGTTTCAGTAGGGTTGACAGCTGAATACATCTTCCAGCAGCACGCCCAACATCTGAGGGAATAAACTACTTGTTCCTCAGAGGGATCTGGGTAGCATAGCCCATGGTCTACCTCAGGCAGTCAGTGGATAAGACGGCCCAATACCTTAGCCTCTTGAGTCTTAAGACACTGAATTGAAATACTAATAACACAGAGTGCCATCGTTCATTGGGTTGACTAAGGTAAAGGGCAAGATTATAAACTTCCTGCCATCAATTAGAGTAAGATGACAACCAGATAGCCTTAGATTAGAACCAGAATTGTTTAGAGTACTTCAAGCTAAAAAGATTTTTTTTTTTAATTTGTGAGATATAATTGACATATGACATTATATTGATTTCAGTTGTACAACATATGATTCCATATTTGTATATACTGCAAAGTGATCACCACAGTTTAGTTTAACATCCATCACCTTACATAGTTAACAAAACCTTTTTTATTTTGATGAGAACTTTAAAGATATACCCTCATAGCAACATTCAAATATGAAATACAGTATTGTTAACTATATTTATATTATTATAACTATACATTTATTTTATTTACTAAAGATGGTTTATGACAATTGATAATGAAAATACAGAATAGTATTAGATAAATATAATCCTCTGCTGCTGCTGCTGCTGCTAAGTCACTTCAGTCCTGTCCGACTCTGTGCGACCCCATAGACGGCAGCCCACCAGGCTCCCCCGACCCTGGGATTCTCCAGGCAAGAACACTGAAGTGGGTTGCCATTGCCTTCTCCAATGCATGAAAGTCAAAAGTGAAAGTGAAGTTGCTCAGTCGTACCTGACTCTTAGCGACCCCATGGACTACAGCCCACGAGGCTCCTCCGTCCATGGGATTTTCCAGGCAAGAGTACTAGTAGTGAGTAATTAAAACTAGGAGTTGTCTGTTTTGAGAGAAGACCAAGAATTAACACAAAGACTCCTGATTTTGTGAAGAGGATTTATGTTGTCTCTATAATTTTCCTTCTTGTAATACAAGAGCCTGAAACTAAAATGATCACAAGCTTTAAATACCTATGTAAGAGATTTTTGTTTCATTCAGCTGTGAAGCAAAACCCTCATTTATGTCCTATCACCTTATAGGTCAGCAAGGCCATGAGTAACTATGACTTAGAAACTTGATATATGCTTCCTCAGAGACAATTGATGACTAGAGATGGAAAAAAAATTAAATCAGTGGTTACAAACCACATGCATGCAGAGGAATGGGAGTGGAAGGGAAGTGCCTTTCATTTTCCAAGAGAAGCTAAAAATTCAGATTTCTGTGTGAAGTTTCCAGATTTTTTAGTGTAGGAGACTAATTCACCTTAAAAAAAAATTGTCGTGTGAGTCAAACAATAAATGTTATAAAGTGAAGTCAGGCCTGCGGGCTGCCTGACTGTAACCCGTGAGTTCATGTCGTCAGAATCCTTTTTGGTGAGGTCAATTAAAGTTTCGATACAAACAGAACAGTGCCGTCATTTATTGCAATCGCATTTCCTTCAAAAGCTGTGTTATAACGTTACATTGGCCCCAGAATATTGCTGTTTAAGTAGACAACCAACATCAAGAATGTCACTAATATACAGTAAGAGTATAACTATACATTCCTTTATATTTGGCAATAGTTCAGGTGAGTAAAAAATTTAAGGCTTTTGACCAAAGGCCATTATAAAACGTTTAGAGACTAAAAATCTAGTACCTTTTGCTCTTCAAAGTCAGTAGTGACATGGACAAATAGTATTTTGTATTATCAGTTTCTCCTCTTTCTATTGGAAATAACATTTCCCTATTTGTGTCTCAGTGGTAAAGAATCTACCTGCCAGTGCAGGAGACATGGGTTTGATCCATAGGTCAAGAAGATACTCTGGAGAAGGAAAAGGCAACCCACTCCAGTATTCTTGCTTGGGAAATCCCATGGACAGAGGAGCCTGGTGGGCTACAGTCCATGGCGTTTCAAAGAGTTGGACATGACTGAAGCAACTGAGCACACACACAGGCATTCTTGAGAACCACACGTCCTTTTTCAGTTGTGTGATTCCTTTGGGAGCTGCCATGTTTTTGTCTTGTGTTGATTTCCTGTTCACTATTAACTGATCTAGTCCTGAGTGTCTGACCCAAGGCAGATGAATCAGAGCTTCCTGAGAAAAGGAGTCAGGCCCTGTCTGATGGCAGGAACTTACAGGAGCCATGTGGAAGAAGTTTGTCTCTGATGAAAGAGACAAACACTCAGCTCACCTGCCAGGAAAAGCAGAGCAGGTGATAAGGAAAGAGAGAGGGGGTCTTGGCTGCATTTGTGACCCTGCCTCCAGTTGTTTCTGAGCCTACACTACTTTCAGTCTGATTGTTCACAGAAATATGCTCAACAGCACATGTCATTAAGTAGTATAGATCAAAACCACAATGAAATACCTCTCAACAAACACTGCTAAGTCACTTCAGTCGTGTCCGACTCTGCGACCCCATAGACAGCAGCCCACCAGGCTCCCCCGTCCCTGGGATTCTCCAGGCAAGAACACTGGAGTGGGTTGCCATTGCCTTCTCCATAACAGACACTAAGTGGCTATAATAAAAAAGACAATAGCAAGTATAGGTGAGGATGTGCAGAAATTGAAACTCACATTACGGTAGGATTATAAGACGGTATGGTAATTTTGGAGAACAGTTTGGAAGTTTCTCAAAAAGCATCTTGAAAATTGGAATGGTATGTCTGCACAAAACTTATACGTGAATGTTCATAGAAGCATTATTCATAATAGCCCCAAAGTGGAAACAACCTAAATATATCTAACAGCTGATGAACAAAGTGTGATAAATTCATACACAAGGGGCTTCCCTGGTAGCTCAGACGGTAAAGAATATGCCTGCAGTGCAGGAGACCTGGGTTCAATCCCTGGGTCAGGAAGATCCCCTAGAGATGGGAATGGTTACCCACTCCAGTATCTTGCCTGGAGAATTCCATGGACAGAGGAGCCTGGTGGGCTACAGTCCATGGGGTCGTAAAGAGTTGGACACCGCTGAGCAACTAACACTTTCCCTTTCAGGTTCTCTATAAACAGAGAAAGAGTGATCTAGTAAGGGGTATTTTTTATTTTGCACACAGTCAGGAGAAAATCCTGGCCTGTGAGTGCAGCAGGAAGAAAAATATGACTGGAAGTACTTTCCTATGTGAATAAAACTGATTAGAAACTCTACTTGGAACTCTGAGGAATGTTAGACCTGGGAAATCGGCTCTCTGAGGTTGATTTATTTTATGGCTATTTAATTGTCCCCAAGTTATCATCTCAGGTCAAACTGAGTATGAAAATACTGTATAAATGGCATAACTTGTGTTTCATTTTTGCGTAATTTTGGTGGAAGAAGTTGATTTTTTTTTTTTAAATCCTTTTCCAACAGAAGATCGTGTGTCCCAGACTCTGAGATGGAAAAATAGATGGCATCTCTCTGCAGGGCTAGGGAATGGCAAAGTTGAAATATTGAAAAGCCAGAGAAATGAGGAATCTGGCAATGGGTGATTTTTTTTTTCATTATTTATATCTTGTAAGTTTTCAGAAATAAATTTTAACACACTGTGGTAAAGTGTGAGCATTTAATTCAGCATGAAAAGGAAGGCAAGTGAAGCAAAAATATGGGTGATGAATATGACGGCTGAATTAATTAAGATGCTTTGGGATGAATTCATGTGGTAGAAACACATCTAATCTAAGTTTAGCCAAAAGGGTGACTGAATGACTCAAGTAAGTAAGAGGTCCAGGAGTGATCGAGAGTCAGGCAAGGCTGATTCCAGGAGTTCAGACAGTGTCACTAAGGCAAAGTCTTTTTCTCTTGACTCTCCTTTTTTTTTTCCATTTCTTCTTCTCTAGTCTTATCTTTTATTGTGTTGGCTGCATTTGCTTTTTTCCACATTTCCCACTTCTACTGTTTTATATATGTGTATGCATGTGGGCATGTAAGTGGTTACTTTATTTAAACACATAATTTAATCAAAATCTCTATTCTCCAAACAAAAAAAGACACTTGACTTACTTTTATTTCTCTCTACACTATTCTTTGGGTGTTCCTTGGAAGGATTGATGCTAAAGCTGAAAGTCCAATACTTTGGCCACTTCATGCGGAGAGTTGACTCATTGGAAAAGACTCTGATGCTGGGAGGGATTGGGGGCAAGAGGAGAAGGGGACGACAGAGGATGAGATGGCTGGATGGCATCACCGACTCGATGGATGTGAGTTTGAGTGAACTCCAGGAGTTGGTGGTGGACAGGGAGGCCTGGCATGCTGCGATTCATGGGGTCGCAGAGTCGGACACGACTGAGTGACTGAAATGAACTGAAATCAAAATGAATAATGTTTTAAAAATTATGTGTTTAAAAACAAGCTGGGACTAAAATTTCAGAGAGTAGTAACATGGAAGTTGGGAAGAATAGTGTTCAGTTCAGTTCAGTCGCTCAGTCGTGTCCGACTCTTTGCGACCCCATGAATCGCAGCATGCCAGGCCTCCCTGTCCACCACCAACTCCCGGAGTTCACTCAAGCTCACGTCCATCAAGTCGGTGATGCCATCCAGCCATCTCATCCTCTGTCATCCCCTTCTCCTCCTGCCCCCAATCCT
The DNA here is from genome assembly GCF_027580195.1 of Bos mutus. Classification (NCBI taxonomy): domain Eukaryota; kingdom Metazoa; phylum Chordata; class Mammalia; order Artiodactyla; family Bovidae; genus Bos; species Bos mutus. The sequence goes on along the minus strand of NC_091642.1, from coordinate 42,107,473 downwards.
CCCAGCATCAGAGTTTTCCAATGAGTCAACTCTTCGCATGAGGTGGCCAAAGTACTGGACTTTCAGCTTTAGCATCAGTCCTTCCAAAGAAATCCCAGGGCTGATCTCCTTCAGAATGGACTGGTTGGATCTCCTTGCAGTCCAAGGGACTCTCAAGAGTCTTCTCCAACACCACAGTTCAGAAGCATCAATTCTTCGGCGCTCAGCCTTCTTCACAGTCCAACTCTCACATCCATACATGACCACAGGAAAAACCATAGCCTTGACTAAACGGACCTTTGTTGCCAAAGTAATGTCTCTGCTTTTGAATATGCTATCTAGGTTGGTCATAACTTTCCTTCCAAGGAGTAAGCATCTTTTAATTTCATGGCTGCAATCACCATCTGCAGTGATCTTGGAGCCCCGAAAAATAAAGTCTGACACTGTTTCCACTGTTTCCCCATCTATTTCCCATGAAGTGATGGGACCAGATGCCGTGATCTTCGTTTTCTGAATGTTGAGCTTGAAGCCAACCTTTTCATTCTCCTCTTTCACTTTCATCAAGAGGCTTTTTAGTTCCTCTTCACTTTCTGCCATAAGGGTGGTGTCATCTGCATATCTGAGGTTATTGATATTGCTCCTGGCATTTTGATTCACTACTATATTTTTTGTTGATTTATTTGCTCACTGTGACTTTTTGCACCCTTCCTTTAGATTCACTTTTTTTTTTTCTTGCAAGAGTACACCCTAGTGTAGTTTTTTCAGTGAGAGTCTTTGGATAGTAAATTTTTCAAATATTTGTATGTGTTAAAATATCTATTTTGTCTTTCCACTTGGCTAGATATAGAATTCTGAGTCCAAAATTATTTTCCTTTAGCATATTGACTGATGATCTCCAGTGTTGTTGATAATTTCATTGCCATTCCTTTCTTGTATTATTATGTCTTTTCCCTCTGATAGCTTTTAGAATGTTCACTTTATCTCTGGTGCTCTGGAATTTTACATGATATGCCTACAGGTGTGTGTTATTATTATTTTCCTATGGCACCCCACTCCAGTACTCTTGCCTGGGAAATCCCATAGATGGAGGAGCCTGGTAGGCTGCAGTCCATGGGGTCGCTGAGAGTCGGACACAACTGAGTGACTTCACTTTCACTTTTCACTTTCATGCACTGGAGAAAGAAATGGCAACCCACTCCAGTGTTCTTGCCTGGAGAATCCCAGGGACTGGGGAGCCTGGTGGGCTGCCGTCTATGGGGTCACACAGAGTCGGACACGACTGAAGCGACTTAGCAGTAGCATACACTTGATAGGAATTTTCTATTTGAGAGCTCATTTCTTCCCCTTTAGCTTTGGGTTGTTCTTCCTAGTATCTCTTCAATGTTATCTTTTCACTATTTCTTCTATTCTCTGCTTCTGACACTGTACTAAATATATAGATGTGTTCTCTCTGAACTTTTCTTTAACTTTTCATTCTCTTTATCTTTTTGAACTTCATTCTGGGAGATAAACTTAGTTTGACCTTCCAGTTTACCCATTCATTCTTCAGCAGTAAGGAAGCTGATATGAAGCTCATCTATTCAATTTTTATCTCCATACTATATTTGCATTTTAACATTCCTAGTTGATCCTAGTTCTAGCATGTCCTAGTTTCAAACTTTCTCTTGTTTTGTGGATTTTATTCCCATCTAAATTTGTTTCCTTGAGGATTTTGAGGATATCTTCACTGGGGAGTTCCTCCTTCCAGTATTCATTGATACTAAACAATAAAAGCACATTTATGAATAGATTACATTGAAATAAATGTCTCAAGAACTAGAAGCTTCTAAGGGATGGAGAACCAAGAATATTCTCTTCTCTCTTTCTATTTTACATCTTCTCAAAAGATAGCATTTGGGAATGAAATGGATTTATAAAATGCGTTTGACCCATTTAGAAATACTTGTAAGAAATTATATTCCTCCAGAGAAAAACTAGGAAGTTATTTTTTTTTTTCTCTTCCCTTTCCAATCTTGATAAAAAGTGCTAAGGACACATAAATCAAGATCAAAACTTTGCTTCATCAAAAGCTTGCAAATGAAATATAGCAAGGCAGTCTAAGACAACAAACACAGAGAATCAAAATGTCCAGGACTCTTGGCATCCTTATGTTTGCTCTGAAGCTTAAAGGGTGACACAAAACCAGTTGCAAGAAGTGAGAGTGAACTATGTCTTTAACATTTGGAATCTGAGATCAATAATCAGGTAAAATTGTAATTGGATTTGGAAGAGATTTAGCTTCTCCTCCCTTAATGATCCTATTTTGAAACCTGAACTTTGCTGGGAGGGCTAAGTAATTTGAGTTTCTTAAGGCTACACTGAGAAGCCTTGAGTTTTGCTTAATTGTTTCTAAATATGGAAGAAAACAAAACATGGAAAGACTGGTGTTGATTAGGTGGAGTGAACATTTAGACCTGCTAACCTGGAAACCGGAGAAGGCAATGGCACCCCACTCCAGTACTCTTGCCTGGAGAATCCCATGGACGGAGGAGCCTGGTGGGCTGCAGTCCATGGGGTCGCACAGTCGGACACGACTGAAGCAACTTAGCAGTAGCAGCAGCAGCAGTGATTTCAAAATTCCATTTTGTTAGAAAATACCTTGTATAGTAAAAATCATGGGACTGTGTTAAATATATTTCTACTTTTCATCTATTTAAATGAACCACTGTCCTCTACAACTACTGGCTTTAGGCACCAGATTAAAACACAGCTTTTCAAAAATTTATTTCAAAGCCTGAGAAAATCAAACACACCCATTACTGAAATCTATCCTTCTAGTCCATGAAATGAATTGCTTCATTGAAACCTAGTTGTTTCTACCAAATCCCCTTGTTATACGTTGGCTCTACATGGATAGACAGTTTTAGAATTTTCCAAAAGTGATCACAGAGCTGACTCAAGCTTTCTGAATCTGTACCACTGTGGTTTGGCTCACAAACCTGAAGTTACTCCAGTCTTCACTAGAACCATAAGTCTTGCCCTTGGCAGATTAAATATTCAATTCAATTTTTCAGACATGTGCTAAATAAAGAAGGGAGAAAGATGGTAGGAATAATCACGGCCCAAGATCCACAGTTATCACTCACAACACCTTGTTAAAACAGAATCTCCTTCTGATTTTGGCAAAGTGATGGACTGTGCTAATGCCCAATTTAAAAAAACAATTCTGTTGCCAGATAAATTTCCTAATTAACATTTGATAGTATAGTTCTCATACTATCTAAATATTTGCCTCTCTAGGTAGAGAGGGGCCTCATTATTTTTAAAACAAATAAGCAAACAAATAAATAAATAAACCGATGGGATTACCATGAGAATCTCAATAAGCACTAATGTGTGAGCACAGTGCTAGGTACTTATTAAGCACATAATAATTGGTTAAATACCAGTGCAGTGCCTTAGGCTTTATTTATAGGTGGTATCAATTAGCTATTACTGTATAAAAACTCTCTGAAAACTCAGTGGGTTAAAACAATGACCATTTATTTTTGCTCAGGGGGTTGTTAATCATCTGAATGGTTCTTCCGGTTGCGGATGGACTCACTCATGCATTTGTAGACGTGTAGGCAGCTTTTCTGATTTTTGGACTGGCTTATTCATAGGCTGAGTGTCAGTGGCGTTCTGGTCTAAGATGGGCCTGGCTGGAATCCATCAGTTCTGCTCCATGGGGCCTCACATACTACAGGAGGTTAGCCTGGGCTTGTTCGCATGGCAGTCACAGGGCCACAGGAGGTCGATCAGAAGCAAGCATAGCCGTTTGAGGCCTAACCTTTGAACAGACGCTTCACTGCTTTGACCACATTCTGTTGTCCAAAGCAAATCACAAAGCCAATCCATTCCATAGTCAATAATGGGGAAACAGACTCCATCTTTTAGTGGGAGGAGTGACCAAGTCACATTGCAGAATTACATGAATACATGGAAAGATAGATAATTGAAGCCAGTTTTGCAATTAGGCTGCTAAATAGATTTTCAGTTAATGTGAGAGAATATGTAAAAGGAAGGGATTTCACTTATACATATTTCACTGCTGGATAATGTTATCTACATTTAGGGTTTCCATTTCCTCTAAATTCTGGGTTTGAAGTTTGGGTCTTTGATTCTTTGGTGATGTGCCGTAGAAATTGCAGGTAACAGGCAAAAAAAAAGAAAGTAAAGAGAGAAAAAAAATATGGGCTAGCTCACAGACTCTAAGGATAAGCTTCAGCAAGGACAGGGACCCTGGATCACTCAACATTTAGACAGCAAGAATTAATCTGTTCAGGGCACTGCCTTAGGAGTCAGCTTTCCTGGAGAGAAAGTCCAACTGGCCTCTGGGTTAGTTGCCCAGACCTTGGTCATAGGAGGGTCAGGTACCTTGATTCTAAAGTGGTAGCAAGAATGCAGGCTAAGAGTCTGGACAGTTCTCTAAGATAACACGGAATTCACTACCAGACGAAGGGAATTCAGGGCGGGCAGATACAGCAGTGTTCTCTAGGAAGTTTAAACAGCTTGACCCTAGAAAAGAAGATCCATAGTGGTTAAATTCCCACCAGTGAGGGCATGGAGAAGTCAACTGTCATGTCCTTTCTTATCACTCTTCCCAGCAAGTAAAATTTAAAAGCAGCTAGAGGCAAAAGATGCAGATTATCCAGATAGAGAAAGTAAATTAGAGCTGTCTTTCCTCTACCCATTCAAATGCAAGTGACAACTTACTTCTTTAATTAATTCTTCATCTGCCCTGGCTTGATCAAAGCGTAGTCTACAGATTATTGTTAAGCCTTTACTCTGCTTCAGAGAATGTGGGAAATGTGTGGACAAAAAGAGAAGATACATTTTTCAGAGTTATAGAAGTTCGGAATGCTTCTGGCCACTGTGACTTTACTCATGGGATGTTTATTGTTACTGAGCAGCAAGTCCTAAAGTAGTGGTTCCGGAGTGGGTCCAGAAACTCAACAGAGGCTTCCAAGGACCTGGTGCTCAGAGTAGCTGCGATGTCTCCTCAGAGCTACAAGATGGCTGCTGCGTCTCCCAGCACTATATTCTCACAGGACAGCATCTCTAGCAGAAGGGAGAGAGGAAAGAGCAAGAGAAACACTTTTGCTTTGCTCACTTCCCTCTACCCAATACCCTTTGGTGTTATGCTTTAACGCTCTTACATGTTACTGGCCAGGACGTGACCATCCTTAACCTAATCACTCTAGAAGGGAAATGAGATCACCACAATGGGCTTAGACCAATTTTAGTTCAAACTCTCAAGTTTGGCATATTGCCTCTGGCACCAATGGTGCCTCCACTCACATTTACTTGGCTTTGTCCCTAATTGGGTCAGGGCTGGGTTCATGGGGCACGGGACCTAGGTGGTTGCACAGGACATCTCGTTTAGAAGGGCTTGGTTTAGTGCTCTTCTGTAGGTGTCTTGAAATTCTCAATAATTTTTAAACAAAGAAGCCAGCCTTTTCATTTTGCCCTGGAATCCCACAAATTATCTAGCCAGTCCTGGCTGGGATGGGCATTCCACACAGGCCTTGACTCAGTTCTCCCCAATAATCCTTGGTACAGGAAGGCACCCATTCAGTTCAATCAGTCGCTCAGTCATGTCGGACTCTTCGTGACCCCATGAACCGCAGCACGCCAGGCCTCCCTGTCCATCACCAACTCCCGGAGTCCACCTAAACGCATGTCCATTGATTCAGTGATGCCATCCAGCCATCTCATCCTCTGTCGTCCCCTTCTCCTCCTGCCCTCAATCTTTCCCAGCATCAAGGTATTTTCAAATGAGTCAGCTCTTTCCATCAGGTATCCAAAGTATTGGAGTTTCAGCTTCAACATCAGTCCTTCTAATGAACACCCAGGAAGGCACCCATGGGTGTACTCAATAGGCTGATGGAGGGACTCCCCTGGTGGTCCAGTGGCTAAGACTCCAGCTCCCAATGCAGGGGTCTGAACTGAATCCCTGGTCAGGGAAGTAGACCCCACATGCTACAACTAAGAGTTCATATGTCTCAACTAAAGACTCTGTGTGCCACAACAAAGATTGAGGATGCCCTGTGCTATAACTAAGACCCTCTGCAGCTGATAAATAAATCAGTATTTTTAAAAAAAATAGGCTGGCAGACATGGATAACTTGGAAGGGCGGTGGACTAACACAAACCCTAACCACTGCAACACAGGACTGACAGAGAAGTGACGGTGCGTCTCATCCTTCGGGGCATTGTGCATGCTTCGTAGAAGGTCCAGGTGGAATCCACCTCCATTGTCCACAGCAGTGACCTTGATAACATACTCTTCAATTGGCCTGTCTTCCTTTTCTGCCCAACTCTCATCAGACCCTCATTCCTAGTCCCTGGAATCACCTTCCAAATAAATATGTGCAACGTGCACCCTAGTCTTGTCTCAGGCTCTGCCTTGAAGAGAATCCAAGCTCAAATACCATTCAAAAAAAAATTATGGTTTCCTGTCAAGAAGTGTACATGACTGTCTATTGGTTAAGCAACATTAACAATGTCACAATAGTGCTTGTGGGATAGTAAGGAGGAACCACCAGATCCTGTCCCCCTGACTTGCACAAAAGAAATCTAACACTTGTTGAGTACCTACTCTGTGTCAGATACGGTGCTGCTTTTGGATGTATTTTCTTATTTCAGCTGCACAACAGCCACACGCAGCAGTGGCCCTCACCTCCATTTTACAGGTAAGAATACCAAGGATAAGAGAAGTCGAGTGGTTCTCCAAGGTCAATAGGTGGAAGACCAGAAATTCGAACACAAGTTACCTGAGCAGTCTTCCCACAGTGTGGCCCTACTGAAAGAAAAGACACGTGCTTTATAGGCCAACTAGCTGGCAATGTGGGAAGATGGGTGCAGCCATGCTCTGAGGTTTGTGATCACTCATAAAGTACAAAGCACTTCCTGAAGAACAGCTAGTGGGCAGGAATGCTAGCAGAGGAGCAGACTTTCCTCTCAGTTTCTGGTGCTTCTGTAAAAGTGTTCACAGCAGTGTTTCAGCAACAGACGGTGGTGGCCAGCACATTGCTCGGGCGTTTTCTTTAGACCAATAACAACCTGGCAACTGTATTTTCCAAGCCTGGCTAGACAGATCATTCTATTTTGCTTTGTCACTTCCAAGGCAGTTTTCTGCTCCTTCACAGACTCGGGGCTGTGTAGCAGACTACCTTTATAGAGTGCTCTGGATAATGAGGTCAGGCGAACATTTGAAGAGACAGATCACAGACTACAGGGATACCACTGTCTTTTTCCAGGGCAAGCAGAGAAAAGAAGTCGGACGCTGGCCCAGACAGCGTCTGCGGTACCCGCTGAATCAGTAAAGCTTGCCAATGCCTGGCTAGCAGTCAGGGACATGAGTGAAGAAAGAACTGTAATGTTATTATTCTCCAAGAATGTATTTTTGGTACACAGTATATAAGGTGTGACCCTCTTCTGTGGAGCAACACAGAATGGAAATTTGCTTAATACCAAATTACCACCATATGATGAAGAATTGAAATGACTTGAAATGATAATTTCAGAGAACTTTCCAATAGAGACTTTCAGATTAGTTTTTATTTTAATCATATATAAAAATTCCTTTGGTATTCTGAATATAAACTAAAATTTGATATGTCAGTACCTCTTGCTGATTTTCTTACATCCATTTCCCTGGGTTTTTGTTGTTTTTTTTTTTTTTTCCTGTCATCTGACAAGATGCCAAAGCAGTGATCTATAATTTTGTTGATTGTGCCCCACATCAATAAAAACTTTGTGCATTAATATCCAACATATGGGAGGGGGGATTAGGGGAGGGTGGGATGGAATTGGGAGAGTAGCACTGGCATACATACACCACCATGTGTGAAATAGCTAGCTAGTGGGAAGCTGCTCTATAGCTCAGGGAGCTCAGCTTGCTGCTCTCTGGTGACCTAGAGGGGTGGGATGGGGGCTCAAGAGGGACGGTGGGTATATGTATACACATAGCTGATTCAGTTTGTTGTACAGCAGAAAAGAATACAACATCATAAAGCAATGGTACTCCAATAAAAAAATCCAATATGTGTATATTTACAATTTAGAAATTTTATGTTATACTCCTGCACTACTATTTTATGTACTCTATGAAATAGGCCAGAATTAAAATTTAAAGGGTAAGATAAAGATTAAACTGTTTTAAAGGTATTTTTAAATTACATTTTGCTTAGTATAGGCCTTCCCTTGTGGTACAGTGGATAGGAATCCGCCTGCCAATGCAGGGAACACAGTTTCAGCCCCTGGTCTGGAAAGACCCCACGTGCCATGGAGAAGCTCAGCGCCTGCAGCACGACCACTGAGCTCACATGCTGCAGCTGCTGAGGCCTGTGGGCGAGAGCCTGTGCTGCACAGCCAGAGAAGCCGCTGCGATGAGGAGTCCACGCACTGTCCGAAGAGTAAACCCCACTCGCCACAGCTAGAGGAAGCCCTTGCAAAGCAACAACGACCTGGTGCAGTCAAAAAACAAAATAAAAATAAATAATTTTAAAACTTTAGTAACGGTCAAAAAAACCAAACTGTTTTTGCTAGAAAGCAGTATGATTAAATATACTTCTTTCTTTAAAAAAAAAAAAAAAAGCAGTTTGTCACTCTGTGATACTGCAGTTCAAAGTTTTGGATTAGTCCAGTTTATTATTAATACAGTATTTGTATTTTTTAAATCTTAAAAAAATTGAGATATAATTCACATATCATAAAATTCACCCTTTTAATGAATACAATTCAGTGATTTATAGCACACTCAGCAAGTCATGGAATTATCACCACTATCTAATTTTAGAATATTTTCATCAACTCAAAAAGAAACCCCATTCCCTTCTGGCCTGACCCCTGGCAACCACTAATCTATTCTCTGTCTTCATGGATTTGGCTATTATGGACATTTCACATATGTGGATTCTTACAATATGTGGCTTCTAGTGTCTGATTCTTTCACTTAGCACAATGTTTTCAAGATTCATCCATGCTGTAGCATGTATCAGTACTTCATTCTGTTTGATGACTGTATATAATATTGCAGTGTATAAATAAACCACATTATCTTTATTTGCTGATGCACATTTGTGTTGTTTCTACTCCTGGCTATTATGAATAATGCTGCTATGAACATTCATGTACAAGCTTCTGTGTAGACTTCAAAAAAAATTTTTTTTTCTGGATATTTACTTAGGTGTAGAATTGCTGGGTCATGTACTAACTTAATGTTTAATGATTTGAGGAAATGCCAGATGGTTTTCCAAAGTGGATGCACCATTTTACAAATCCCACCAGCAATGTATTGAGGGTTCCAATTTCTCTATACCTTCACCAATACTTGTTACTGTTCATCTTTTTGTTAAAGCTGTCTTAATGAATGTGAGTGGCTTTGATTTACATTTCCCTAATCACTAACGATGCTAAGCATCTTTTCATGTGCATATTGGTAGTTTGTATATCTTTGGAGAAATGTCAGTTCAAAGTCTTTGTTCATTTTTAAGTTGAGTTATTTATCTTTTAATTGTTGAGTAATAAGTTCTTTATATATTCTGGACACTAGACCCTTCTTGAATATATGATTTACAGTTGTTTTTAAGCTTATGGGTTACTTTTCTCTTTTCTTAATAGTGGCCTTTGAAGAACACAAGGTTTTGTTTTGATGAAGTCAATTACCTTTTATATTTCTTTGGTTGCATGTGCTTTTGGTGTCATATCTAAAAAGCCAGTGTTTCATCCAAGGACCCAAAGCTTTATACTTATGTTTTTCTCTAAGCTTTTATAGTTTTAGCCATTATATCTAGGTCTTCAAACCAGTGAGTTCATTTTTATAGATGGTGTGTGGTAGGGGTTCAACTTTATCTTCTGAATGTGGATAGCTAGTTGTCCCAGTAAATTTATTGAAAACACTAATTCTTTCCTTCACTGAATTGTTGTGGTAAGCTTGTCAAAAATCAGCTGACTGTAAATGTACTTTTTTTTTTTTAATGTGTCTAAAATTTTTTTAATTTTATTTAATTTTTAAACTTTACATAATTGTATTAGTTTTGCCAAATATCAAAATGAATCCACCACATGTATACATGTGTTCCCCATCCTGAACCCTCCTCCCTCCTCCCTCCCCAAACCATCCCTCTGGGTCGTCCCAGTGCACTAGCCCCAAGCGTCCAGTATCGTGCATCGAACCTGGACTGGCATCTCGTTTCATACATGATATTTTACATGTTTCAATGCCATTCTCCCAAATCTTCCCACCCTCTCCCTCTCCTACAGAGTCCATAAGACTGTTCTATACATCACTGTCTCTTTTGCTGTCTCGTTCACAGGGTTATTGTTACCATCTTTCTAAATTCCATATATATGCGTTAGTATACTGTATTGGTGTTTTTCCTTCTGGCTTACTTCACTCTGTATAATAGGCTCCAGTTTCATCCACCTCATTAGAACTGATTCAAATGTATTCTTTTTAATGGCTGAGTAATACTCCATTGTGTATATGTACCACAGCTTTGATAAATCCAAGCACATATGGATACCTTATCTTTGACAAAGGAGGCAAGACTATACAATGAATTAAAGACAATCTCTTTAACAAGTGGTGCTTGGAAATCTGGTCAACCACTTGTAAAAGAATGAAACTAGAACACTTTCTAACACCATACACAAAAATAAACTCAAAATGGATTAAATATCTAAACGTAAGACCAGAAACTATAAAACTCCTAGAGGAGAACATAGGCAAAACACTCTCCGACATACATCACAGCAGGATCCTCTATGACCCACCTCCCAGAATACTGGAAATAAAAGCAAAAATAAACAAATGGGACCTAATTAACCTTAAAAGCTTCTGCACATCAAAGGAAACTATTAGCAAGGTGAAAAGACAGCCTTCACAATGGGAGAAAATAATAGCAAATGAAGCAACTGACAAACAACTAATCTCAAAAATATACAAGCAACTCCTACAGCTCAACTCCAGAAAAATAAATGACCCAATCAAAAAATGGGCCAAAGAACTAAATTGACATTTCTCCAAAGAAGACATACAGATGGCTAACAAACACATGTAAATGTACTTTTTTAACTCTCAATTCTATTCCATTGGTTTATATGTCTCAATACCTTGTTCTTAATGTATATATCTGATGAAATAATAACTCACAAAGATTCTTAGATCAGTTGGGGGGGTGAAAATGCACCATTGGCTCCTTTTACTCATAATTTTTTAATTACATAATTAAAGATTATCCAAATGTTTAACCGACTACCTAGTGTGAATTTCCATCTTTCTGATGTCTATGAGTTGTTCTTGCAAACAAATAGGTACAAACTGCATTTCCCCCATTTTTAACACATATATACAAAACTCTTCATTTAGAAGATTTTAAAAATAGGTTAGCAAATTCTTCTTTCATATTTTTAAAAGCAGCAACTATGAGAGTTTTTAATACCTTGCCCGGAGAACTCACTGAAAGTTCTTATGATTATTGATTAGAAGTAAAGGATATAGATTAAAATCAGTCAAAGAGACACACTGGGCAGAGTCTGAGGGGTCCCCAGTGCAGAGCACCCATTGGCCTCTCCTTTGGAGCCAGGATACTTTACCCTCTTGGCATCGACGTGTGACAGTGTACATGGAGTAATGTCAACCAGACAGGTTCATCTGAGTCTCCATGTGCAGAGATTTTTAAAAATTCTAATTTTTGAAAAAGCTTCAGGTATACAATGTATTGATTAAGAAGTATTCAGGGACTTGCCTGGCGGTCCAGCAGTTAAGACTCTGCACTTCTACTGCAGGAGGCATGGGTTTGATCTCTGATGGGGGAACTAAGATCCTGCATGATGCACAGTGTGGCCAAAAAAAAAGTATTCAGAGTTTTTTGGGGACTCCGTTATGTAGATGTAATTGACTGATAGGTTGCCCCTATAGTTGAAACCAGTCTCCTGGTCAACTTATACCATGTGACTCAAAACCCCAACTCTCCAGTTTCTGTGAAACAATAGGAGTAAAGCTTAAGAGTTAATTCTTGGAATTTTCTCATTTCTGGAAACCTCTTTTCAACCAACTGAATCTGACCCAAGTTTCCCTGGCCCAGGTCCCACTCTCCCCAGTGGGTAAAAAAGTCTCTTGAATTCTTAACTACTCTCGGTTTGAGGGCAGACTTTCTTTTGTAGGCGTGATCAATTAGGAAACCAGGTCTCTGTAAAAACTGCCTTCTCCATGCAATTCTTTCAGCTTTCCAGCAAACCTAAAATACCACTTTCTCCTGTGGCCCTTTCTTCTGACTCTCAATTTGAATAATTCCCTCTTCTCTGTATGCTTCATAAAAACCTTGGTGCTAGGTCAGAGTGCTTATCGAATTCTGTTTGCCTTTGTTGTTGTTTATTTGGTCTTCACTAGACTGTGAGTTCCTTGTTTGTTTATTGTAGATACAAAGGACAGGCAGGAATTTTAAAAAGGAATATAGTACAAAGTTTATCTGGATCAAGTCACTAGTATTTCTGTAAGAAGGTGGACTCCAAGATAACACAGAGGAATTATCTTTAAATATGTGTCACAATTTAAAGAAATATTTTTGCTGTTGTACACCTGCAACTAACATGATATTATAAATCTACTGTGCTTCAGATTTTAAAAAGGAGGGAAAGAAAAGGGCACCTCAAAAAAAAAAATCAAGAAATAAAAATAAAAAGAGCAGAGATTCCATAGTGACCTCTTCCTGGGGTTAATGATTGCCTTATCTTCTGTTCTCCTTGGAAGTGTTTTTCCAGTTAATGTTTCATCATCTGTGTTGCTATAATACTTGATTCCTCAAAAGTATGTAAACAATAAACATCTATATGAAAAAATAAGTTTTTAAAAATAAATAAATATTTTGGAAGAGGCAGCAAGCAGATTGTCCAAGTTCTTGAGGCCAACTCATAATTTCTTCGATCTATGTCTTTAAAAACATATATCTTTGCAGCAAGAAAAGATTGTGTACACTCACTTGAATTTGCTTTCCATTCTGTAAAAGGAGAGAATAAGTTCTATTGTTTGTTAAAATATTTTCTTTACAATAATTTCTTGTATTTTAAGGGCAATTTTTAAAGTTTTTGTTTAGGAATTTAGGAGATATGGATCAAATAGTCAATGTCTGACTACACGCTCAGTTTGCGCAAATGTATCATTATTACTAATAAATTTGATGTGTAAATTTTCACAAATACAATGGCATAGTTTTTCACTTGTATGCAGTACTCTCCAAAGGGAGATAAGTACACAGGCCACAGTATGGATGAAAAACACCACCCAAGGAGAACATTTGTAGTGTAAATGCCTGATACTAAAGTTTTTGATTGTAATGTAAGTGCCTGACATTAAGCTTTTGGTTGCAGGAGCATCCATTTCAAAGACATTCATCTCATATAAACATTTTGCCAGCTGTATGATGAAGTTATTATAGAAAAAACTAGGTAAGGAACCAAGCTGAGTACCATCTCAACATCCATGAATTCCTGACTTTAGAAAACCCTGGATGACCTAGGTAATTGACCACGTTGGTTTCAGAGGGAGAGCAGTGAGCAGTTCTGAAGAGAGATCTTAGTTCTTTGCCCAGGAATTAATGCTGTGTAACCTGGATGAAAACTAGGAATCTTAGCCACCAAACCAGCAGGAGCTAGAGGCTAGAGGCAAGTGGCTCTGGTTCTTGTCTCTGAAAGCAAGGAAGTTTCAAGGAGGTAGAAACTGAGAAAAGAAGAACAACGTTTATTGTTAGATACACAGTACAATGAAGGGGAAATCACACAGGCAAACAGGTTGTTTACTTAAGATAGAAGCAGGACAGAAATACACACCAGAGAGAAAGGGTATGGGAATCCTCTCTAAAGAGGAGGAGTGCAGTAAGTCAGAAGGTAGACAGAGACACGCACCCAGAGAGGAGTGCGGCGTCCTGAATGAGGAGTGCAGTAAAGAAGTGATGTAAATGACTTTTATAGGATCATCCTCCCGGATCTTTGATTACCTTTGGCCAATTACCTTGTTTCTTTCTTCACATCTGACTGGCCCATGGACCCTCCCAAAGATGTGTGAGCAACTTTTTGCTAAGATGGATCTCACCGCAGTGGCCTATGGGTGCATGTCCACATTATTATGGTGTGGTGCCCCCTCCCTTTTGGACCCCCAAGAAGCCTTCCTGAGCATGTGCAGACAGGGAAATCTTCCTTGACCTCAGGAGTGGGCACCTTATCTCTTTGTTTTAGCAGAGCTCAGCTTTTGCCACTAGCTTTGTCCTTGGAGCGTCTGGGTTAGAACAAAGCGTGAACTTTACTCCACTTGGCAAACACCAGGTGTCCAGCCCAGAGGCCCACTATCTCCTACCTCAACTTGAGTGGCCTGCTTCTTTCTCCTTTCCCACACTGTGTGTGTGTGTGTGTGTGTGTGTGTGTGTGTGAGTTGCTCAATCGTGTCTGACTCTTTGTGGCCCCATGGACTGTAGCCCTCCTGGCTCTGTTCAGTATCAAGAATACTGGAGTGGGTTGCCATTCCCATACCTTATTCTTACTCTTCTGCCTTAACTTTGCCAAAAAGAGTGAACCCATGAAACCTTCTGTACCCCACCTTTGCATGCTAATAAACAGAACCCCAGGCCCGTGCTCCCTCCCTCTCTCACTACCCAAGACCTTGTGTCACCCTCTAGCATGTCATGTACCCTCCAGGACCTGTGAGTAATAAATCTCATTCGTCAAAATTCCCTGATGGCTCTGCTGAGATGTGGGCTGCAGTCATAATAAAAATCCAAAGAAAATTAGTCGCAACATTGGCCCTGGTGGTGGGGGTGGGGAAAATGTCTGCCAGTTTAGAGACTGAGTTTAACTATGTGGGTGATCAGTCAATCAATCAGTCATGTCTACATAATGGAGCCCCAGTGAAAACCCTGAACACTGAGGCTCAGATGAGCTTCTCTGGTTGGCATCACTCCATGCTCATTGTCACACATCAACACAGGACTGTAAATCCAACAAGCAGCAAAAGATACAAAATTAGGTGCTAGTCAGGGATGATTCAGGCCCCTCTTCCAGACCTGGAGCCAGGCCACAAGCCCCTGGGAGGACCCCCATAAGTGCAAGTTTCAGAGCTCCTAGGGGCATCAGGGTGACACCACAGGCATAGGGCAGAGGCCAGAGAACTCTGCAGAGAAGAAAGCAGATACGTGGCCCAGTGAGTGTCCAGGTCCCAGACTGGAAAGGTGTCCAGTCCCTTTCCAAAGGGACTTGGAAAATGTCAAGGAAGGCGCTTCAAAGGGTAAAAGCCTGAAGAGGCAGGGCTGGGGTGGAGGCCCCTCTTAAGGCAGTTACCACGACCGAGAAAATGTTTCTCTCAGAAATGCTTGCCTTTTGCACTAGTTACGTTCTAATAGCGCCAGTCCCCACCTCCCCCTTGGAATTTCTGTGACCATATGCTAATTAAATTGGAAAGCTGAGTACAGCAAAAATAGAGATTTTTAAAGACCATGCTATAAAATCCTCCTCTTCTCTAATTCTCTGAGTTGTTAACCTCTAGACAGCTCTCAAACTTTCAGCTGTACTAGGGCCTTTCACAGCTGCAAATCCTCTTTCTCGAATCTTTAATGCCCTAAACAGATCAAATTTCCTTTGAAGATACTCCTCCTTGCCTGTGTTATTAATATTTCCATTTCCGGGAAGTGTTTTACATCTGCGTTGCAAAAGAGCAGTCATGCCTCCGTCTCACTTACCATGGCAGGATAAATGTTCCTTTCCCAACAAGCTGTTTGGACGCCTTCCAACCCCCAAGGCTCTGTGCATTAGTCCCTATGGAAATCCTTTCCCTTTCCAGACGAATTGTTGTCTCCAGTACAAAATGGGTCTTGTGCTTGCCCTAACGCATACTGCCTTCCCCCATACTCTCTAGCAGTCCAATTCTTCTAGCAAGGAGGTGGAATAAACCATTTCTGTCCTGCACACCCATCTTCCCCTACACCCCTGCTGGATGAATGTCTTCTCTGTTTCCCTATTTTCATGCCTTTGACCATGTTTTTTCCTGCACCTGAATTCCATCTCCATCACTCTCCTTCCCTCATGTCACCTCAGAGAAAGAGGAACACCAGTTTCATCACAAGGCCAAGTTAAAATACCGTCTTTCCAAAAGCACGAGTGTGGCCATTTGCCTTTCAGAAGGGTCTAAGAAAAACAGCACAAAGTTTCTCCTGTTGTCAGGATTTCCAGCTTTAACTAGTACACAGGCTCCAGGCCGGCAGATAGAAGTGGAAAGGGACACAGCATTTTACCCAGCTACAAGCTGAACTCAGTGGCAGGCTATTGAAAAAAAATTAAATAAAAAGCAAATTGCATGGAAGGATGTGGGAGAAGGCAGAAAAAATAAATAAAACACTGCCTGCAAAGAGAAACATGTTTTTAAAATTTCTACAGGTAGGACCGTCAGGACAGCATATCAACTTTCACGGGCCCTACACATTTTGGGCCTACAGGCCTCCACCTAAACAATGCCTTTTCATGGGCATGAAAACTGTAAGAAAAATAATTAAACATTTTCTTCAATCCCAACTTCATTTTTTTCTTTTGATTATAAAAGATATTGAAACAATTTGGCGAGCCTCTAAAGTATGGTGGGTGTCTAGAAATTATGCATAATAGATAGTCAGCCCTTAGACAATATCTTATAATGTAGCATAAAAGTCATGGTTCGTTATAGTGGTTAAGAGTGGTAATCCTAGAGCCAGGCTCTCTGGGTTTGTATTCTGTTTCTGCTCTTCTCTACCTGTGTGACCTCAGGGGAGTTATTTAGTATCTGTCTTTGTGACTCAGTTTCCTCATCTGTGGAATAGGGATAATACTATTGTATAGTTTATTGGGTTATGGTTAAGGTTAAATGGACTAACATGAGCTAAGACCAAAGACTATATGTGTTAGCTGTTGTCATGATTAATTATTGTCAATGTTAGTGCTTAATCAACATATGGCTTCCCTGGTGGCTCAGTGGTAAAGAATTTACCAGCAATCCAGGAGACTGCCTGCAATGCAGGAGATGCGGGTTCGATCCCTGGGGTCAGGAAGATCCCCTGGAGACTCCAGTATTCTTGCCTGGAGAATCCTATGGACAGAGGAGCCTAATGGGCTACAGTCCACAGGGTCGCAAGAGTAGGACATGAAATATAATCAAGATATATTAAATGAAACGAATACTCTTCTTATGCCAAGATATTATTTTGAGCAGCATCAAGCCACCTTAAAAGAAGGGTTTTAAATCTGGACATAGTTATTTCTATTTTTGAGAAAGAGGAAGAGAAAACAAAACCTTCTGGGAAATGAAACAAATCCTTGATAATATATGACTACGTCTTGTTCTTCGCGTTATTGAAATCCCAAACTGTTTTCAGCTGGAAGCGTTTAAGAGGCCATCTAGCTAGTGCTTGAAACAGTGAAAAGAATCTTCTTCTATAACAGGCTCCTTGATCAATTTCTGGAACGTGGAGTTGAATCTTTCACCAAGCATCTCACTTCACTATGAATTAGATCAAGTCTGAGAATGTTCTTCCTCCCATGCTAACTAAAATATTGCCTCCTTGCAACTTTCATCCATTGACCTTCCTCTTTGAAGCTACATAGAACAGGTCATTCTTTTTCAGACAGCAAGCTCCCAAGTATCTTTAGATGGAACTCAAGTCTTCTTTTGTCTTTTTTTGCAGTTCAGGGTAGTATCCATTCTTTTCATCAATTCTCTAGGGCCCATGTTACCAAACTGATCTTTCTCCCCAAAGCATAATCTAATGTCATTTTTAATTCTTGGCTCCCCATCATGAACATAGTACTATAGCTCTACTCTTCAGGAACCCTGAAGCTGTGACCTTCTTTGTTGTGAATGCTAGAAATATAGGCTACGATCACTTGAGATGTTTTGGTGGTCTCATTGTACTGTTGGTTTATATTAAAGTAGTGAGCAACTAAACTCTCTAGGTTCCTTTTACATAAAAAAAAAAAAATGATCAAACCAGGTTTTCTCCATTTTTTACTTTCACGGATCATTTTATAAACCCCATTGGAGAGCTTTGCCTTATTATGACTACTTCACATCTCACTATTTTTAACTCAGTTTCTTAGCCTTAGAAAATAGGGTCAATTTTCTTGTAGCAATCACATTAGTTTTCCCACCCATCCTTTCACCATATAAAAACTTGGTAAGCATATTTTCTGGGATCTCATCTAAATCACTCACATATATCTTTTTTTTTTTTTTTTTCGGCTGTACCATAAGGCAGGCATGTGGGATCTTAGTTCAAACCCATGCATCCTGCATTACAAGTACAGAGTCTTAACCGCTGGGCCTCCAGGGAAGTCCTTTTTCACATGCATTTTGTTTAGTGCAGAGTCAGACCACTAATCTAAGAGATTGCCTCTGGGTTGACATATTTTGGGGATATAGTTCCCCAAACAGTTTAACCCTGGACAATTCCACAGACAGAGGAGCCTGGTGGGCTACCCAGTCCATGGGGTCGAAAAGAGTGGGACATGATTGAGCGACTAACACTTTCACTTTTCACTTTCAAACAGTTTAAAATGTCCTGATTATCATCATTTAGCTCGAATGTTTTGATCTCAGCTGCAATATAAAGAGGGATGATTCAATGAATATTTAGCTCATCTAGGCCAGCAGTTTGCCTCAACATCAGAATCATCTTTCAGAATCTCCTTCTTTAAAATATAGATTCCCAGGCCCCACCACTCTGATTCTGAGTCTGTAGGTCCTAAGTGAGTCCTGAGAATTAGTACTTGAAAAAAAAAAACAAAACAAAAAACAATCATTTCTGTTGTGGCTAGAACCACAATGTGGGGGAACCAAATGCTCTTGTTAATCCTAGTGTGGCTTGCAGATCAGCCGCAGTACCTAGAAGCTGGTTGGAAAAACCTTAGACCTATTGAATCAAAATCTACAAGATCCCCAAGTGATTCTTAGGCACATTAAAGTTTGAGGAGTGCTACGTAGGTCATTCCCATAAGTTAGCTCTCTAATTACTTGAGAAGAAGGAGAAGGACAGGAGGAAGGGGAAGGGAAAGAAGTGCTGCCTCCTCCATTTATTTTACGTTTGGACTTGGACAAATTATTTTACCTCCCTCTACTTTTGTCTGTCAAATGAGCATGGCAGTCATTCCTGTCTCACAAGGATGCTGTAAAGATTAAATGAGTTAATGTGAAACACTGAGAACAGTCCCTGCACACGGTAAGTTCTCAGTGTATCTATTTTGGGTTAAACTGGGTCCCCCTCCCCACCCCTGCAAAATATATATATATGTATATATTGAAGTCCTGACCCTTGGAAATAGAGTCTTTGCAGATGCAATCAACCTTAAGATAAAGTTGTTAGGGTGAATCTTTCTGGTGGCTCAGATGGTAAAGAATCTGCCTGCAATTCAGGAGACCCGGGTTCAACCCCTGGGTTGGAAAGATCTGGAGAAGGAGATGGCAACCCACTCCAGTATTCTTGCCTAGAGGATTCCATGGACGGAGGAGCCTGGCAGGCGCCAGCTTCTATGGGGTCACGAAGAATCAGACATGACTGAGAAACTAACATTAACTAATTCAATATAATAGGTATCTATTGGAAAAGACCCTGATGCTGGAAAAGATTGAAGGCAGGAGGAGAAGGGGACAACAGAGGATGAGATGGTTGGATGGCATCACCAACTTGATGAACGTGAGTTTGAGCAAGCTCTGAGAGTTGGTGATGAACAGGGAAGCCTGGCATGCTGCAGTCCATGGAGTCGCAAAGAATTAGACACGACTGAGCGACTGAAGTGATAAGAACAGGAAAATGCCATGTAAAGACATAGGGAGAATGACGTGACCACAGAGGCCAAAATTGGAGTGATGCAGCCTCAAGCCAAGGAACACCAAGAATTGACAGCCGCCACCAGAAGCTGGAAAGAGAGAAGGGTTCCCTCTAGGCTCAGAGGGAAACTGGTCTTGTCACCGCTTTGATTTCAGAATTCCATTGTGCAGAACTGAGACAACACTGTGAGACCCAGTTTGTGGGACTTTGTTACAACAGCTTTAGGAAACAATTACAGTATCTTAGGTGTAGTAATTATGATTGTTACTATGATTTTTTGTTATATATTTTTAAACTTTTTATTTTGTATTGGGATATAGCTGATTAACAAACAATGTTGATACAGTTTAAAGTGAAGTGCTGGCACTGGGCTGAGCACCAGGGAGACTGTGGTGAACAGTCTCCGCAGAGACTGTTACCTCTGAGATAATCTAGAGAGAAATAATCTACTTCTGCCATTAGGCAGATTATAGCCCAGAGCTGTTCCAGGAGTATAGTGATAAGCAGCATGATACCCTTCTTGGGCTTTGGAGGATGACCACAGTGGGAGAACAGGGGGAAGGCACTGAGCAGTCTTGAGGGTCCAGAAGGACTTTCAGGGAAGGTGTGATCTCCTCTGGGGGAAAGCTAAGGTCAGGTAGGCAAGAAGCTATTCCAGGTGGAGGGACCGTGTTTGAAGACATCTCTGAAATCACATCGCCATTTCTTTTAGCCTTTGGTCTTATACATCACCTGGAGATGAGAAAATGAGTTCTTTTTACATGGCCAAGTATCCTTAGTTTTTCTTCTCCACCTGGAGCATAAGTTCCCCTCTATAGTGCAAGTGCCTTTCACACTTCATTTGAACACTTTGTTGGAAAGGGGACTGTAAAATGGTGCTTGAGTGATTGAGTTATCCCCCTTTGGCCCTCCCTCTTTCTCTCTCCTGTTCCAGCATCATGCTGACATGGTCCTTCTGTCCACTTAATATTATATGTTCATGCAACCTGCATTATAGTCTCCCCAATACTTTTCTGATAAGGGATATTGGCTTGGGGGATTTGTCCTTAATTAAGCATTACATCTTGCCCCTTCTAAGTTTCTGTTGTGCATATTCTTTTAGAAATGTTCCCTTATCCGAAAGCTACCTATGTGGCCACACTTTTTTTCTTTAGACCTATCGAGAAAATTGCTTTTATTCTCGTTGAATTCATTTGCAGCTTTATTTTTAGTATTTTCATTTTTTAGAACCTTGCATGCCTGTCGAACAGATTCTCTCTGGGGGCTTCTAGCCCATAGATTCGTATCTGTCTTCTCTATGAACTTTTAAAGTTTTTTTTCCCTGAAGTTGGAGACATGTCTGTTCATGCATTCAGTTAACATTACTGACCATCCAAACTGTGTGACAGGCACACAGAGCCCTGAACAGAACGATCCACAGCCTTGCAGAATTTACAGTCCAGTGAAGATTTGTATCCGATTGAGTCACACGTTCCCCGGGTGAGGCGGGGGGCGGGGCGCGAGTTGTTTGTTTGCTTTGCAACATTATGAACCCCAAGGTGACGGAGAGTCTCTGTCAGGATCCTAACAGCCGAGAAATACAGTAATGAAGAGGTGTCCTTGAGGATGGGCTGTGAAGGGACTGTTTACAAGGCTGTGAGCAGGGTTTAGAAAGGATAAGGACTAGCGACAACAGGGTGCCAGTTCCCACTCCCGGGTCAAGGTTAGGGACGGAGCTGCAGCTGAAGGTCAGCGCCAGCCAGATGGAACAGTACACCCAGTACTTACCTGCCGCTTGGCGGGGAGGCGCAAAGGCAGCAACTTCGTGTGAAAACTTGGCCAGGACATGGTGCTCAGGTTTTGGTAAAACAGCAGTCTTTTTTTTTCTTGACTTTTTATTTTATATTGGAGTATAGGCAGATCATGAACTCCTTATTGCCAAATTCAGATTTAAATTGAAAAGTAGGGAAAACCACTAGACCATTCAGGTATGACCTAAATCAAATCCCTTGTGATTATACAGTGGAAGTGAGAAATAGATTTAAGGGCCTAGATCTGATAGATGGAGTGCCTGATGAACTATGGACTGAGGTTCATGACATTGTACAGGAGACAGGGATCAAGACCATCCCCATGGAAAAGAAATGCAAAAAAAGCAAAATGGCTGTCTGGGGAGGCCTTACAAACAGCTGTGGAAAGAAGAAAAGCGAAAAGCAAAGGAGAAAAGGAAAGATATAAGTATCTGAATGCAGAGTTCCAAAGAATAGCAAGAAGAGATAAAAAAGCCTTCCTCAGCGATCAATGCAAAGAAATAGAGGAAAACAACAGAATGGGAAAGACTAGAGATCTCTTCAAGAAAATTAGATGGGCTTGATAAATGACAGAAATGGTATGGACCTAACAGAAGCAGAAGATATTAAGAAGAGATGGCAAGAATACACAGAAGAACTGTACAAAAAAGATCTTCACGACCCAGATAATCACGATGGTGTGATCACTCACCTAGAGCCAGACATCCTGGAATGTGAAGTCAAGTGGGCCTTAAAAAGCATCACTACGAACAAAGCTAGTGGAGGTGATGGAATTCCAGTTGAACTATTTCAAATCCTGAAAGATGATGTTGTGAAAGTGCTGCACTCAATATGCCAGCAAATTTGGAAAACCCAGCAGTGGCCGCAGGACTGGAAAAGGTCAGTTTTCATTCCAACCCCAAAGAAAGGCAATGCCAAAGAATGCTCAAACTGCCACACAATTGCACTCATCTCACACGCTAGTAAAGTAATGCTCAAAATTCTCCAAGCCAGGCTTCAGCAATATGTAAACCGTGAACTTCCTGATGTTCAAGCTGGTTTTAGAAAAGGCAGAGGAACCAGAGGTCAAATTGCCAACATCTGCTGGATCATGGAAAAAGCAAGAGAGTTCCAGAAAAACATCTATTTCTGCTTTATTGACTATGCCAAAGCCTTTGACTGTGTGGATCACAATAAAGTGTGGAAAATTCTGAAAGAGAGGGGAATACCAGACGACCTGATCTGCCTCTTGAGAAATTTGTATGCAGGTCAGGAAGCAACAGTTAGAACTGGACATGGAACAACAGACTGGTTCCAAACAGGAAAAGGAGTACGTCAAGGCTGTATATTGTCACCCTGCTTATTTAACTTCTATGCAGAGTACATCATGAGAAACGCTGGACTGGAAGAAGCACAAGCTGGAATCAAGATTGCCGGGAGAAATATCAATAACCTCAGATATGCAGATGACACCACCCTTATGGCAGAAAGTGAAGAGGAACTCAAAAGCCTCTTGATGAAGGTGAAAGTGGAGAGTGAAAAAGTGGGCTTAAAGCTCAACATTCAGAAAACGAAGATCATGGCATCCGGTCCCATCACTTCATGGGAAATAGATGGGGAAACAGTGGAAACAGTGTCAGACTTTATTTTTTGGGGCTCCAAAATCACTGCAGATGGTGACTGCAGCCATGAAATTAAAAGATGCTTACTCCTTGGAAGGAACGTTATGACCAACCTAGATAGCATATTCAAAAGCAGAGACATTACTTTGCCAACAACGGTTCGTCTAGTCAAGGCTATGGTTTTTCCTGTGGTCATGTATGGATGTGAGAGTCATACTGTGAAGAAGGCTGAGCGCCAAAGAATTGATGCTTTTGAACTGTGGTGTTGGAGAGGACACTTGAGAGTCCCTTGGACTCTAAGGAGATCCAACCAGTCCATTGTGAAGGAGATCAGCCCTGGGATTTCTTTGGAAGGAATGATGCTGAAGTTGAAACTCCAGTACTTTGGCCACCTCATGCGAAGAGTTGACTCATTGGAAAAGACTCTGATGCTGGGAGGGATTGGGGGCAAGAGGAGAAGGGGATGACAGAGGATGAGATGGCTGGATGGCATCACTGACTCAATGGATGTGAGTCTGGGTGAACTCCGGGAGTTGGTGATGGACAGGGAGGCCTGGCGTGCTGCCAGGGGGTCGCAGAGAGTTGGACACGACTGAGCTACTGAACTGAACTGAACTGATAGGCTGCTAACAGTGTTGTGGTGGTTTCAGGTGGACAGCAAAGGGACTCAGCCATGTAAACACATGTATCCATTTTCCCACCAAACGCCCCTCCCATAGAGGCTGCCACATAACATTGAGCAGAGTTTCCTGTGCTGTACAGTAGATCCTTATTGGTTATCCATTTCAAGCAGTGTGTACATGTCCATCATAAACTCCTTGACTATCTCTTCCCCCCATTCTTCCTCCTGTCAACCGTTAAGATCATTCTCTGAGTCTATGAGTCTGTTTCTGGCTAAAACACCAGTCTTGATGCTGCTATGAAGGTATTGCTTTGTTTAGATGTAATTAAAATTTAAATCTGTAGACTCTGAGTAAAGCAGATAACTCTCCATAATGTAGGTGGACCTCATCTGAGCCGCTGAAGGCTTTGAGAGGGAAAAAGACTGAGATGCCTGAAGGAAGAAGGATTCTGCCTCCAGACTGCCCTCAGACTCAAGATTGTAACAGGTCTTCTCTAGGTCTCCTGCCTGCTGGCCTGCCCTGTAGACTTTGTACTTGCTGGCCCCCACAATTATGTGAGGCTCTCTCTCTCCATATATATATATATATATATGCATATATTTACACACATACACATAAACAGGACTTCCTAGGTGGCTCAGTGGGAAAGAATCTGCCTGGCAATACAGGAGACACGGCTTCAATTTCTGGGTCAGGAAGATCCCCTGGAGAAGGAAATGGCAACCCACTCCAGTATTCTTGCCTGGGAAATCCCATGGAGGTCACATAAGAGTCAGACATGACTTGGCGATGAAATAACATACATATATACATATATAAACATACATATATGCATACATGTATACATATATGGAACTATACACACATATTAATATATGTAATTACGTATTTGCACGCATGGTTCTCTCTGGAGAACCTGAATAACACGGTACCTACCTGCTCCTGCTCCCTTTGGTTTCCCACCGGTGCTGGTCAATCACAGCAAGTGAGCCTGTGGATGCTGTCCGCCGAGGTTAACCTCCTGGGGCACAGAGTAGGGAGGACAGGGTGGTTCTGGAGGGGCAAATCAAGGTGTCAGGATAGCTACTTCCCCACAGAAAGGTTTTCAAAGTATAGATCTGGCCGTGCAGATGATGGCTTAAGTACCTTTCATTGAGTGGAGCAAGGCTGAGGCTCCTGGCCCACGTGACTGGCTGCATCTCTTGCGACCTCAGCCTTTCCTTTCTCACCAGCCTTGCCTCCTGCCCCTTCACCACCTTCTGCTTTATGTTTCCATGGCAATTCCCTGAAGCACTAATAATTCCCTTGCCTGAGCAGGTTTTTCATGCTGCTCTGCCTCTCTGTACACACCACTCTTATCTGCCCGGGCTGCCCTTTGCCCCCATCCACTAGCAACGTCTTGCTTATCCTACCAAATCTAGCTTGCTTGTCACATGCCTTGTGAAATCTGTGAAGTCTGTCGTGTTTGCTTGGTCCCAGAATTCCCTGGGCTTTCCTCTCTGTCACCTCTGTGGGATACACAGGGTTCCCTGATCACCCAGAGCTCAGTTATCTGTAGAGTGATCTGCCTTCACCTGCACGGCTTGGTGCCATAAACACGGTGACGGCTGTGAGCCCTCTCCACACGCAGCCTCCAGCCCGCAGCATAGAAACAGCAGAGGCGGTGAGCGCAAGTGCCCTGAGAAGAGGTTCTTGGGCTTCTCATTGAGATGTGGATGTGCCCCTCTTTCTGGAACAGTTTCAAATGATAACTCTGGCTTTTAAAAACCCACCCGTTCTGAATATACCTGCATTTCTGCACATCTTCCATTTTGAGGCAGCCTAGGAAATGTCCTGCAGATTTCTTCGCTGGCAAGTATCTGATGTCAACCTCACTCATACCAGCTACCCACAGTGTGTAATGAAACACACTGAGCTGCATTCTTTGGCTGCTTCTGGCAGCATGAAGTGCATAAAAAGCAATTCAACAGTTGGACAAGGCTCTCTTGGTTCATCTCGACCTGAGGTCTCAGCGCCGAGTCAAACTGTTCTAAAGCCCTTTTCAAAATGGTTTCGTCAGTTGGATGCTAGAGATTCATTTCATGGAGTTCTGTTAAGGGAAGGATTGCACTTGACACAGAGATATTTCTGTGTGTTGGGAGAGTGTGAAGGGAAAACATAACATATTTATTTAGTTCAAATTTTTTTAAATACAAGCCTTATTCATGTTTCCTTGAAATAAAGAATAATGTCCAATTTCAAATCAGTTTCCAGAATCACTCTAAGTATAACATGGAATTTCCCACTGCCAGTAAATGTTGAAAGGCTGTATTTCAAGCTGAAGTTCATTACAACCACCACCCCACACACCAAGAATGAACTCTCTTTGATTACTTAGGAAGACTGGATTAAGAACAGAAGGGCTAAGATAATGACATAATGAAGAAGAATAACTTAATACAATCCTGCTAGATTAGTAAACTTCGTACCATTTCACATGTTTAATATTAATACTATTCCACAAACATTTAATTATGTGCATATACTGGGCACAAAGCTGGTTGATGTGTTACAGGGCAGAGGGACACATGGCCCCTCACAGGCAAGTGTAACTTAAACAGAAGGAAGGAGAGATTTGTGGGGAGAAGCTTGGAAAGCTTTGCAGAGGGAGTGACATTTGGGCATTGAAAAATGGTAGTGTTTCAACAAGTAGAGATAGGGGAGAATGTCGTTCTAGAAAATAGGAGCAACGTGAACCAAGGCATATGGTGAGTCACGCATGGGGACCCCTCAGTGAAAGTTGGCCATGTCTACAGCATCAAGTGCATTGGGACAGGTTACTAGGGAAAACTAAGGCTTGAAATACAGCTTTGTAATCACATCTTAAGGGATTTGAATGCCTCTATAAAGAGACAGGAGAAGGCAGTGGCAACCCCACTCCAGTGTTCCTGCCTGGAGAATCCCAGGGACAGAGGAGCCTGTTGGGCTGCCGTCTGTGGGGTCGCACAGGGTCAGACACGACTGAAGGGACTTAGCAATAGCAGCAGCAGCAGCAGCGTAAAGAGACAATAGGGAGCCATGAAAAAGTTTGGGCAAGGACATGGCATGGTTTGATTTGTGCTTGAGGTCAGTGACTCTGGGGATAGGCAGTGTAATGGATGCATTTAAAGAAGGTTAAGTTGTGGGGTTCTCTCCTAGCCTAGTGGCTAGGATTCTGGGCTTTCACTGCCAGGACCCAGGTTCAATCCTTGGTTGGGGAACTGAGATGCTGCAAGCCTCACAGTGAGGCCAAAAAAAATAGGATAAGTTGAAGAGCTCTCTTCATGTTTACAATGATTCTCTTTAATACCTTAATGCTTAGACGTTATAGCATGTTATACATTAACAGGTACAAGTGGTGTATCCACGTCCCTCTTTCTCTCTCCAAAGGCAGGAATTCTGGCGCTCGGCTTTCTTTGTGGTCCAACTCTCACATCCATACATGACTACTGGAAAAGCCAAAGCTTTGAGTAGATGGACCTTTGTTGGCAAGTTAATGTCTCTGTTTTTAATACCCTGTCTAGGTTTGCCATAGTTTTTCCTCCAAGGAGCAAGCGTCTTTTATTTTCATGGCTGCAGTCACCACCTGCAGTGATTTTGGAGCCCAAGAAAATGAAGTCTGTCACTGTTTCTATTGTTTCCCCATCTATTTGCCATGAAGTAATGAGACCAGATGCCAAGCTGAGATGGTGGGTAAGCTCCATAAAAGAGTTGTGTACAGGGCACCCCAAAAGAATCCTAGGCTTAGAGTCAGATTGAAGACCTATTCCTATGCTTTTGTTGATCTAGCAGTTCTCTTCTGTACCTTAAGAGTAGGCATGGGACCTAGGGTAGGCTTAGCCCCAAAGCAGCCCTGGAACCAATTCAATCCTTTTCCTGCATTTTTCTGTTGGATATATGGAAGGAAGTCTTTTCCTTCTTGGTTCAGAAGGAAAAGCACCGTATATAAACCCAGACTTGCTAGTGGCCACGTTACTCCCAAGCAGTGATGTCTTAGAGAATGACAAAAAAATGAGGAAAGCTCCTAGCATCTTTGACTTTAAAAAACACACAACATGCAAGTAGCGAGTTAAGTCTTATTTGGGACAAAATGAGGACCGCAGCCCAGGAGACAACATTTCAGATAGCTCTGAGAAACTGCTCCGAAGAGGCATGGGGGAAAGGTCAGTATAGATGTGATTTTGGTGAAGGGGAATTACATGAATCAAGCACACATTTTTTGTAGAATGTTTCTGCTGGTCTTGTGAATGTTTCTGCTGGTCAGTCACTCAGTTGTATCTGACTCTTTGTGACCCTATGAACTGTAGCCTGCCAGGCTCCTCTGTCCATGGGATTTTCCAGGCAAGAATGCTGGAGTATTTTGTCATTTCCTCCTCCAGGGGTTGTTCTCAATCCAAGAATCGAATCCATGCCTCTTGTGTCTCCTGCATTGGCAGGCAGATTCTTTACCACTGAGCCACCTGGGAATCCCCAGCTATTCTTAATAGAGTTTATCTAAAGCTCTTATTTAATTTATATTTTCTTTCCTTAAAACTTTCTTCACATTGAGTTACTTCCCTTGCTGACAATTTTGCAACAGATATAATAAGATCTTATTTATTAATAGCTTATATTAAACCCAGGTACAATGAAAGTATTACACTGATTATTCTGTTGATGACTCTTAAGACACATCTATATTAAGTAGATCAACAAGCTTAAATATTAATACTAAGTACTAATTTAATATTGGATATTTCCCTGAGAAATTCATTTAGCTTAATATCTCTTGTATTTAGAATGGTTTTATTTTAATTTGTTCCTTTCTTTAGGCCATTTAAAGTAAAGCTCACTCACAAATCAACCTCAGCAATTCTACCCAAAGACAAAGAAAGACACATACTAAGATATACATGTGTTCAAACACAATGAGAGATCTAGCTTAAAGTTTCTGCTGGTCTCATGAAGCTTCTGCTAGTCACAGGGAACAGTAGTCATCATGAAATATTTTAGTGTTTTTCAAGATATGAGGAAATACAAGAACTGAGCTCATAAAATCAGCTCCTGAGAATATCTAACTATCCGAATAGTGCGGCCAATTTTTCCCTGAGCACAGAGTGCCTCATTTCTGCTGTCTACCCTGAACTCCTTCAGGAGGTGTTAAAGGTCAGCAGCTGCAGCAGCATATTATTTAATCCTTGTAGAGATAGATGGCAAGCACCCATGTGTGTGCATGCTAAGTCAGTTCAGTTGTATCCAACTCTTTGCAATCCTGTGGACTGTAGCCTGCCAGGCTCCTCTGTCCATGGGATTTTCCAGACAAGAATACTGGAGTGGATAGCCATGTCCTATACTGCAGGCAGATTCTTTACCGTCTGAGCCACCAGGGAAGGCCAACAACAGTGAGTTGATTTGAAAGGTATTTCTTAACATCTGCTGGGCCACTGGGGAACCCCGGCAAGCATCCCTGGCAAGTGCCAATTTGTAGTTGACAGGGTCAAGTTTTTAGACTCTTCCTCAGAACTACCATGCTTCTGAAGGCTCTTTTTGTGATCCTGTGAGTTACCCCAGGGTTCAAGACTAATGGAAATTTTTATTGTAACCCCCTAGGCTTATTTCTCCAGTGTTTTTGCCTGGAGAATCCCAGGGGCAGGGGAGCCTGGTGGGCTGACGTTTATGGGGTCACACAGAGTTGGACACGACTCAAGCAACTTAGCAGCAGCAGCAGCAGCAGGCTTATTTCTCCAGTGTTCTTGCCTGGAGAATCCCAGGGACGGGGGAGCCTGGTGGGCTGCCATCTGTGGGGTCACACAGAGTCGGACACTTCCAAAGTGACTTAGCAGCAGGCTTATTTCACATTTTAAATGTATAGATTAAAAATGATCTGAATCTTACCTCTAAAATTTGAAAATGCTCCAACATATGGAAAACTCATGAAAATTTCAGGTAATTATGCGTCTAGCCTCAGAATTGCTAATTATCATAGCATAGATTATTTATCACCGTTTACATTAAATAGCTTATTGTAGAACATATTAAGTCTTTGCTTCCTTTGGAATGTGGTTTTAATGATATTCTGTGTGAAATATTTCTGTTTCCTATAACTTTGTTTCAATTCTGCTCATTTCATTTTATTACAAATAATATGTTTCTTCTGCTCATGCTCCATCTGACATCACAATAACTTATACCCTTTTATTTAATTAGGTTGTCAGTGAAATTGCTACTGATGATTTCTATAGAGTTGTTCTTTTCTGCAAAAATAATGAGACTCTGTAGGAGAGTTTTAAGAAGTAACATATATCCTTTATCTTCCAGGAGTACTGAACACAGAGCTCTTGCTTCTGTGTAATACCCAAATTTTGTTCTTTCAGTACAGAGTCTACCTTAATGGCTAATGAAATTCTAACATCTAGTCATCATGACCAGACAAAAAATCTGGCAAACCAGGAAATCATATCCATTTAATCTGTAGCCGTGATCTCTAATGTTAATGTAGGACTGATCTTGGATAAACTCAATTCTGAGAAATATGTGTTCAATATCCCTTTTCACGGCTACCTTGAGGCTCGGATGTTAAAGAATCCTCCTGCAGTGCTGGAGACCCAGGTTCGATCCCTGGGTCAGGAAGATTCCCTGGAAAAGGAAATGGGAATGGCAACCCAATCCAGTATTCCTGCCTGGAGAATTCCATGGACAGAGGAGCCTGGCAGGCTGTAG
This sequence comes from Bos mutus, assembly GCF_027580195.1. Classification (NCBI taxonomy): domain Eukaryota; kingdom Metazoa; phylum Chordata; class Mammalia; order Artiodactyla; family Bovidae; genus Bos; species Bos mutus. The sequence continues at coordinate 42,076,901 of NC_091642.1, read as the reverse complement.
TCCAGGGGGTTGCAAAGAGTCAGAGATTACTGAGCAACTAACACACACACACACACACACACACACACGCACTGAGCGACTCACACACATACACACACACACACATATCCCTTTTCAGCACTGAGCTCTGACTTCCTGGTCTAGAACAGTCAGGGTGGTGACCTGAGGGAAAGTCAAGGGCTAGTTCTCCCACCTTGCCACCAAAATGAGATCAGTGGTGGAATATGGGGCTGAAGTATAACTTCAACAAAGGAATCCTGTTTCCACAGACAAAGGCATGGAGGATGCTGTAGGATTTTCAGAAATTACCCTCAGGTTTGTTTTCCACTCCGGAGAAGGCAATGGCACCCCACTCCAGTACTCTTGCCTGGAAAATCCCATGGACGGAGGAGCCTGGTGGGCTGCAGTCCATGGGGTCGCTAAGGGTCGGACACGACTGAGCGACTTCACTTTCACTTTTCACTTTCATGAATTGGAGAAGGAAATGGCAACCCACTCCAGTGTTCTTGCCTGGAGAATCCCAGGGACGGGGGAGCCTGGTGGGCTGCCGTCTATGGGGTCGCACAGAGTTAGACACGACTGAAGTGAGTTAGCAGCAGCAAAGACTAATCTCAGATAGTTTTTAGTTTGCTAATGATTCTATGCCACGTTTTATTTATTATCCAGTTGTTTGGAACTTTGAATGGTTTTGAATAGATACAATGTCACATATTATGTCAAGGTCCCCAGGTTAGGCTTCCTCTCACCACTGCCCCGAAAGAAAATTTTAACCAATAGAAACCTGAAATTTGATACATATGGAATTTTCAAACTGAAGAAAATATTTTTATGCAAAGCATAAATTAAAAAAAAAAAACACCTGAACTCAAAAATAACTTTTTTCCTTAATTTGAAAGCTGAGGTTTGAGAAAAAGAGGATTAACTAGAGAACACAAAGCAGCTGGTGAGCTGCAACAAGTCTGAAGGGCTTTTTGTGCATTTTGAAAGATTTCAAATTTGGTGGCTCTTTATTCTAATTCCATGGCTTTCCTTTTTTTTTTTTTTTTAAGTCAAAAGTATATCACCAAACTACAGTAAGACACCACTTTGTATTGAGATGACTACAACAAAACCAACAATAACAAGTGTCGGCAAGGAGACAGACAACTGGAACCCTCGCTCGTGGTTGCTGAGACTGTAAAAGGGTGCAGCCACTTTGGGAAACAGTCTGGCATTTCCTCAGCTGGTTAGTGGAGGAGATACAAGATGGTATGGAAAAATCTAATGAGCTTTTTAGGTAACCCGATATATGTTTACTGAATCACTTTGCTGTACAGCAGTAATTCACACAACATTGTAAATCAACTGTACGCCAGTACAAAAAAGAAAAAAGTAGTAATAAAAAGTGTATCACTAGCAGTATTCCTTGCTATCACTCTCTTGACTGAGAGTCATATATTATTTTGTTATTTGAAGACTAAAATGAAAATTAGAGGTAAAAAGAGACAAAAAAGAGGAATGATTAATCAAAGCATATGCACATGTGTCCTGTTGTAATGACGAAACGATGTTATGAATGGGAATCAATTGTCCTAAGAGCAGTGTCGGAGAAGGCAATGGCACCCCACTCCAGTACTTTTGCCTGGAAACTCCCATGGACGGAGGAGCCTGGTGGGCTGCAGTCCATGGGGTCGCTAAAAGTCGGACACGACTGAGCGACTTCACTTTCAGTTTTCACTTTCATACATTGGAGAAGGAAATGGCAACCCACTCCAGTGTTCTTGCCTGGAGAATCCCAGGGATGGGGGAGCCTGGTGGGCTGCCGTCTATGGGGTCATACAGAGTCGGACACAATTGAAGTGACTTAGTAGCAGCAAGAGCAGTGTAGGGGCATAAGGTTGGCCCTGAGCTCTGCCCACGCTCACCTTCACAACAGAACGAAGGACCATGTGGAAGCTTAGGTCCAACGTGTCTGCACACCTAGAACCAGGCAACTGCTCCTGATTTGGGAAAGACAAAAATTTAAGTGTGAGAAAGAAAGGAATTCAGTATTGGCAGCAGAAGTGGAAAGACAAGCCAAGGAAAACTATCAAGCAGTTGCCACTAAGCAATGGAATTCACGAGGAAGTAGAGGTTTAAGGTAAAGAAGCACAGACACTATAGAAGCACAGACGAGGAAAAACTGTCACAAGAGTATCAGGTTCTCTGGAGCAGGAAACGAAGGACCTCTGATGCCAGTGCACATCTCAAAGAAATTCCAGGAGACATTTGCATCACCCAGCAAACATCAGATCAGGAGCTCTGAATGTCAGCAAAGTGTCCGTTCACCTCAGCCCGCCAAGACACCAATCAACTCCATCCAAACAAGGGCTCCACACGCCTTGGGAAGCTGTCTGCCCAGTGTGTCATTGCTATTCCTGTGACACTGCACCAGGAAACGTGGCCTGGTTCAGGTTTCCCTCAGGCTGGGGCTGCTTGTGAAATATAAGCCTTTGCCTGTGGAACTCATCACATTGCACTTGAAGGCAGGGGAGGGAACTTGTTTAACAGTTCATCTCTCTGAGTCTCCTGGAACCTCTCTGCTCACCAAAACTTTGGAACTTTCTTCACTAGTGCTCAGGAATTTTCATCAACTATCATTGCCTCTAACCTGCTTCTGTGCCCTGTGCAAAGCTGGGGATGAATGGAGGTAACCTCAGATATGCAGATGACACCACCTTATGGAAGAAAGCAAAGAAGAAGAACTAAAGAGCCTCTTGATGTAAGTGAAAGAGGAGAGTGAAAAAGCTGGCTTAAAACTCAACATTGAAAAAGTGAAGATCATGGCATCCAGTCCCATCACTTCATGGCAAATAGATGTGGAAACTGTGGAAGCAGTGAGAGACTTCATTTTCTTGGGCTCCAAAATCACTGCAGAGGGTGACTGCAGCCATGAAATCAAAAGACACTTGCTCCTTGGAAGAAAAGCTATGACAAACCTAAACAGCATATTACAAAGCAAAGATATTAGTTTGCCAACAATGGTCTGTCTAGTCAAAGCTATGGTTTTTCCAGTAGTCATGTATGGATGTGAGAACTGGAGTATAAAGAAGGCTCTACGCTGAAGAATTGATGCTTTTGAACTGTGGTGTTGGATAAGACTCCTGAGAGTTCCTTGGATTGCAAGGAAACCAAACCAGTCAATCCTTAAGGAAATTAGTCCTGAATATTCATTTGAAGGACTGATTCTGAAGCTGAAACTCCAATACTTTGGCCACCTGATGCAAAGAACTAACTCATTAGAAAAGACCCTGATGCTGGGAAAGACTGAAGGCAGGAGGAGAAGGGGACGACAGAGGATGAGCTGCTGGATGGCATCACTGACTCGATGGACGTGAGTTTGAGCAAGCTCCGCGACTTGGTGATGGACGGCCTGGTGTGCAGTCCATGGGGTTGCAAAGAGTCGGACACGACTGAGCAAGTGAACCTAAGGGCTGTGCCTTCTATCAGGAGGTTGCAACCTACAAGTAATATCAAATGTTCATACTCTCTATTGTGGATTCCATAGAGCCAATGGATTCTCACAGAATGCTTTTGTGATTTTTGCCAAATTCTTTAATGCTTTAATTTGTATTTTACCTGTGGGTTTAATCTAAGCATGGTCTGAGAAATGGGATTGCATTCTAATCTGCTAACTCTTCTCTCAATAGATGTACTATCATTGGATCGGTATGTGCTCTACTGTTAAACTATTTCTCACCCTCATACAAATTCTATTCATCAAAGTGAAGCCTCTTCCAGCCTCAGCACTACGTGAGCCACATTGTGTCACTTGTCCATCAATGACGTTGTTGTTCCGCGTTGAATAAAAGCGTTTGGATAGTGGAAGCATATTCACTCAGTGTTTTTTTTTCTCTTCCTTTCTTTGCTGCTATGTGCAATGCAACAGCCACAAACGTGACTCATTTCAAGTTTGATATTCATTATTACAATTTTCACTGTTATTATCTTAAATCCAGACTACAAATTGGCAAAATATAGCCTGCATCTTTTTGTATGGGCCAAACTAGGAATGGCTTTTACAGTCTCAAATTGTTGAAAATGATCAAGAGAATAATAACGTTTTGTGATGTGAAAAATTATATGAGAGTCAAATTTGGGTATATGTAAGGACTTTTAAGAAATAGAGGAAAACAACAGAATGGGAAAGACTAGAGATCTCTTCAAGAAAATCAGAGATACCAAAGGAACATTTCATGCAAAGATGGGCTCGATAGAGGACAGAAATGGTATGGACCTAACAGAAGCAGAAGATATTAAGAAGAGGTGGCAAGAATACACAGAAGAACTGTACAAAAAAGATCTTCATGACCCAGATAATCACGACGGTGTGATCACTAACCTAGAGCCAGACATCCTGGAATGTAAAGTCAAGTGGGCCTTAGAAAGCATCACTACGAACAAAGCTAGTGGAGGTGATAGAATTCCAGTTGAGCTATTCCAAATCCTGAAAGATGATGCTGTGAAAGTGCTGCACTCAATATGCCAGCAAATTTGGAAAACTCAGCAGTGGCCACAGGATTGGAAAAGGTCAGTTTTCATTCCAATCCCAAGGAAAGGCAATGCCAAAGAATGCTCAAACTACTGCACAGTTGCACTCATCTCACACGCTAGTAAAGTAATGCTCAAAATTCTCCAAGCCAGGCTTCAGCAATATGTGAACCGTGAACTTCCTGATGTTCAAGCTGGTTTTAGAAAAGGCAGAGGAACCAGAGATCGAATTGCCAACATCTGCTGGATCATGGAAAAAGCAAGAGAGTTCCAGAAAAACATCTATTTCTGCTTTATTGACTATGCCAAAGCCTTTGACTGTGTGGATCACAATAAAGTGTGGAAAATTCTGAAAGAGATGGGAATACCAGACCACCTGATCTGCCTCTTGAGAAATTTGTATGCAGGTCAGGAAGCAACAGTTAGAACTGGACATGGAACAACAGACTGGTTCCAAATAGGAAAAGGAGTACGTCAAGGCTGTATACTGTCACCCTGCTTGTTTAATTTATATGCAGAGTACATCATGAGAAACGCTGGACTGGAAGAAACACAAGCTGGAATCCAGATTGCCAGGAGAAATATCAATAACCTCAGCTATGCAGATGACACCACCCTTATGGCAGAAAGTGAAGAGAAACTAAAAAGCCTCTTGATGAAAGTGAAAGTGGAGAGTGAAAAAGTGGGCTTAAAGCTCAACATTCAGAAAACGAAGATCATGGCATCTGGTCCCATCACTTCATGGGAAATAGATGGGGAAACAGTGGAAACAGTGTCAGACTTTATTTTTCTGGGCTCCAAAATCACTGCAGATGGTGATTGCAGCCATGAAATTAAAAGACGCTTACTCCTTGGAAGGCAAGTTATGACCAACCTAGATAGCATATTCAAAAGCAGAGACATTCCTTTGCCAACAAAGGTCCGTCTAGTCAAGGCTATGGTTTTTCCAGTGGTCATGTATGGATGTGAGAGTTGGACTGTGAAGAAGGCTGAGAGCTGAAGAATTGATGCTTTTGAACTGTGGTGTTGGAGAAGACTCTTGAGAGTCCCTTGGACTGCAAGGAGATCCAACCAGTCCATTCTAAAGTAGATCAGCCCTGGGATTTCTTTGGAGGGAATGATGCTAAAGCTGAAAGTCCAGTACTTTGGCCACCTCATGCGAAGAGTTGACTCATTGGAAAAGACTCTGATGCTGGGAGGGATTGGGGGCAAGAGGAGAAGGGGAGGACAGAGGATGAGATGGCTGGATGGCATCACTGACTCAATGGATGTGAGTCTGAGTGAACTCCGGGAGTTGGTGAGGGACAGGGAGGCCTGGCGTGCTGTGATTCATGGGGTCACAAAGAGTCGGACATGACTGAGCGACTGATCTGATCTGAAGTACTTCTACTGAAACCCACTCATGGTCATTTATATATTGTCTAGGTCTGCTCTTGACTATAATGGCAGAATGGCATGATTGCAACAGAGATTGTATGGTCTGCAAATCTAAAATATTTATCCTCTGGTACTTTATTGGAAAGGTTCCTGACCTCAGCTCTGGAATAAAGCAAGCCTTGACTATAGCATTCATGCATTTTTATAATCAAGTAGACCCATCCTCTTCAGCAGGGATTCCAGCCCAGATATGTGCTCCCTCTTCACTCAATCACCATGGTCTGAGTGGCTTGAAAATAATAACGTACTTCAGCTCTAACGGCTAGCAATGCATCAGATCTCTATCTCAGATCTATGAAATTTCAAAATAACTTATTCCTCTTTGCCTGTTGGGCAAATTGTTAACCCTACATCTGCATTCCTTGTAATTTTATTTGCACTATCCTTTGAGAAGGACACCCAGTTCTTTCAAAGGTGGGCATTAGGATACTGAATTTTTTTCTTTCTGGAAGAAATATATCATTCTTAGATATTCTGAGTTCTGAACCAAAGATATTTCCATATTTCTAAGAAGTTGAAAAGAATGGTGTTGTTTCAGACTTGCAACATAAACATTGACTCAGTCCATCTTCATAGAGAATAAACAGGTGAATGAAAGCACCCAAAGGAATTGTGAGACCAATAATATGCACTCCATCCTGAAATGTGACTGCATTATAAAATGCAAAGTGGGCCATAAACAAAATGAGAATCTGGTCATCCTACCCCCTTTCCACCTGGATTCACAACTCACTTCTCTGATCACATTGGCATGCGAAATTTTTGTCTCCATTAAGATGAGCCAGCCATGTTGGGAATGTTTTTTGAGCAGAAGCAAAAATAAAATGCTAATAAATTGAACATAGATGTACTTGCACCATAAAAAACATCTGTGTCTAATAGGAGTTGTGAAACTATATTTATAAAAATCTTTAAAAGCTATTCTAATAGGAAGCAATTATTTTACCTCATTTGTCACATGACAAGCTCAGAGAAGCTGATTTAGGTAGATTCACACTAGATATAAACATCCCCCAAATGGTGGAGATATGAAGGTCTCAAACTTATTCGTAGGACTTTTTTCCAAGTAAGTATTGAAAAAAAAAATCATCTATGGAATTCTGTAAACTTTTCCCTGCTCCCACCCACAAAATACTCTCAAACTTAGTCCTCCTTATCCATTCCATTCCTTAACCTATTTGGCCATGGACACCCTTCTTCATATTAGAATTCTGATGAGAAAGCATTAGCTAAACATATCCATGGTCTAATTACTGGCTTCTTTTACAAATACAAATTGCCAAGGAGTGCAAAAAAAAAAAAAAAAAGGGAGGTTGAGTTGTTAAGATTAATTTGTTGTTTTAGGCCCAACGCCCAGTTGGCTAAGTCATGATGATGAAGCTAATGCACGTAGCCCTTGACACGATCCTAAGCGCTTTGCATATATATTAACTTGCTTAACCTTCAGGACAACCTATAAATCTGGTAATATCGCTCTGTTCTTTTTTGTTTAGATGAGGAAATGAGGCACAAAGAAGTGAGGTACCTAAGCAAATGGCAGAGTCAGGAATCAAACCCAGAGAATCCGACTCCATCACCCACGCTTGTATCGACTACACATGCAGCCCTTCCCGTGCCTGTGCATGAAATACTCTTTTTTAAAAAAAAATATTAAATAACCATGTTCATTGACTTGGAGTTATTAGTAGAAAAGTCATTCTGCATAAGTGAAAAGAGGAACCTCAATGGCTTTGAGACTATCAATATTTTTTTTATTTAAAAGTTTTAAAAGGTACTGTTTTTTGGTGTGTTTTTTAAAATATTTTCAAGTACCTACAACAAGAATGAACTCCTAGTTCCTGTACTATGTTTTCAGACAGAGACCGGCTAGGGAAGAGGCATTCATACTTGGTTTGCTTGTGTCCCTCTGGAGAACTTTAAAAATAACTTGTTCTCTTAAGTTGGTTTCATGAGTCCTTGAAAGCGTGTTTGTAATGTCGTTTGCTTAGCAAACCCTTTACTGAGGATGGTGTTTTTATAGTTTTATCTTGAGCCTTGCCCAGGATGAGTAGTCAGAAATCTCACATCAGTTGAGCCCAAAGGAAGAAGCTTGACTTCTGTAAAAAAGCAGGCAGCATAGCCTTGATTGACCAAACTTCTTCCTTGCTAACTTTCAAGGTATAGAGAATAAACTAAGCATTATTTTAAAATCATAAATAAACTCTCATTTCTATTTGTTGTTCAGTTGCTCAGTCACATCTGACTCTTCGCATCCCCATGGACTGCAGTATGCTAGGCTTCCCTGTCCTTCGCCATCTCCCAGAGTTTGCTCAAACACATGCCCATTGAGTCGATGATGCCATCCAGCCATCTCATCCTCTGTCGCACTCTTCTTCCCTGCCCTCAGTCTTTCCCAGCATCAGGATCTCATTCCTATTGGATGGGACAGAGTTCTTTAAAGATATTCCTATAGATTCAACCAAAACCCTGGAAAATAAGAAAAACTCAGCAAACAAGTTATATTCAGGCTTGTCATTGCCTGTAGTAGAAGGGTAGGTGATTCATCATTTAGTTTTACTCCATGGTGAAAGAAACTTAAAATCCTTGGAACTTCCCCAGCTGACAAGGAGGGAGGAGCTGATGAGGTAGCAACTTTTTGAGCTTGAGTTTGACATAATCTTGTTGAGTCAGGAGGTTTAGCTGTACAGTGAGACAGAAGCAAAGCTTAGGACAATCTCTTCTTTATTTCTTTTTAAAATGAATTTTGGAAATATAATTCATATACCATAAAATTCACCCAAAGTGTACATTTCCATGGATTTTAGTATACTTATAGAGTTGTGCAGTACATCCACCACCAAAATCAAATGTAGAATATTTCATTGCTCCTTAAAGAAACTCTGCACTCATTGGCCATCTCTCCTTAATTCCCCCATCCTCCAGCGTGTAACCAGTAATCTACTTTTTATCTCTACAGATTTGCTTATTCTGGATATTTCATACAAACAGAGTCATACAATATGTGGCCTTTTTAGTCTGGCTTCTTTCACTTAGCGTAACATTTCAAGGTTAATCCATGTTGCAGCATGTATCAGTACTTCATTTCTTCTTCTGGCTAAATAAATTCCATTATATGAAAAGATCACTTTTTCTTTATTATTTTTTAATTAACTTATTTTAAAAATACTTATTTACTTATTTGGCTGCACTAGCCTTAGTTGTGGCATGTAAACTCTTAGTTGCGATATGTGAAATCTAGATCCCTGACCAGGGATTGAGCCCAGGCTCCCTGCATTGGGCACAGAGTCGTTGCCGCTGGAACACCAGAGGAGTCCCTCTTTATCCAGTGCTGAGGGACATTTGAGTAGTTTCTACCCTTTGGGCTTTACAAATGACACTATTATGGACATTTATGTGTGAGTTTTTGTGTAAGCATCAGTTTCCATTTCTCTTGGGTACATTCCTAGGAGTGAAATTGCTAGGTTGTATGCTGTTTGCTTAATGATTTAAGGAAGTCCCAGACTGTCTTCTGAAGTGGTTGCATTGTTTTACATTCCCACAAAGTATGAGGGGTCCTATTTCTCCATATCTTTCCCAGTACTTGTTATTGTCCATCTTTTTTATTAGAGCCATGTTGGTGGGTGTGAAGGAATATCTCATTGTAGTTTTGCTTTGCATTTCCTGATGGCAAATGATGTTAAACATTATTTCATGTCTATTTGGCCATTTGTATGACTTTGAAGAACTTCCTATATGTCACATAGTTTTTTTCTGCTTTGGTTTCCCCTCTCACAGGAAAAGTCTTGCAATACATTGTCACTAGCTTTGTTCACCTTGTTACAGAACAAGGCCTCTAGCCAACCGTGGGAACAGATTTTTTCAGCATATGAATCAGTCAGTGATTATATACATTATCGAAGTATTGATTTTTATAGAGTTCAACACTTCAATAAAAACTTGAATAGAGAGCTCAAAGTTCATTGTAAATGGCTTGTCTTAGGTCTCATAGATTCTAATGGCCTATTTTAAATTTCAAGGCATTATTCTTCAATCTATCACTCAGAACAAGGTCCAGTCACAGAATATCAGAGGAAACATTCCAAATAGAAAGATCAGTGAAATGGGACGGTCACATCATGTGACTCAGAGCCTTTCAAAACCCAAATCAGGTAAGTAACCATCACAATTTGCCTGAGACAATCCTAATTTTAAATCCTGGGACACTCTTTAGTCCTCAGTAGACCCAGTTGGCTAGTTACCACAGAGCCACCCTCAATCTCCTAGTTACGTAGGTAATGGAATTATAAAAGAGGACACAGTACATATCAGAGGCTACATCTTTTGGCCTTGCTGGCAGCATGGGTTTGAATTCTGGACAGATATTGGCCTGTGAATTTTGGCATGCTACTTCATCTCCACAAGCCTCAGAGAAATTTCAGTGAAATATGGTGGGTCATGCTGCTGCTGCTAAGTTGCTTCAGTCATGTCCGACTCTGTGTGACCCCATAGATGGTAGCCCACCAGGCTCCCCCATCCCTGGGATTTTCAAGGCAAGAACAATGGAGTGGGTTGCCATTTCCTTCTCCAATGCATGGAAGTGAAAAGTGAAAGTGAAGTCGCTCAGGCGTGTCCGACTCTTAGCGACCTCATGCAGTGCAGCCTACCAGGCTCCTCCTCCATGGGATTTTTCAGGCAAGAGTACTGGAGTCGGGTGCCATTGCCTTCTCTGATGGTGGGTCACACCTTATGTGTTTTAAGTTCAACCATGTTAAGTGTGCAGTTCATATCTTGTCAAAGGTAACTTTGAAAATCCTTCAAATACAAAATCAACTATAATTCCATAAAAATACATGGTTTAGTGTGGTCAATGTTGAAGATAATTTTAATAGATTGTGTAACTCTTCACTGGTTACTCTCAATGAATTCCTCCCTTTCTTCTATCTCCACTCTTGTACCCAACACCAGGAAAAACGGTTTGACTTTTTGGATCAAACCTTTGCGATCACTCACACAGCCTTCCTTAAGTTTTCAGACGAGCAGCATGGCCAGTTTTAGGCACAGCTGTATCCACTTCTGGGCAGACGTTCATTGGGTAGAACAGGAGGCCTGGTCCCTGCATTAGTTGAATTCTTTTCTCTTTTTGCTCAGGACACATGATAGAATTCTTGCAAGGTAAACGTGTGTATGACGTGACTCCATTGTGAAGTTTCTAACCCACTCACAGAAAGCTGAGTAAGCTTCAGTAGAAAGACCTCAGACATGTCGAAGAAGAGGTCAAAGCCCCCACCCCCTCCAAATGATCGAGGTGGCAGCTCATAAGTTCTCCTCCCGAGGAAAGAGTCGTGTGCGAGAGCGCAGAGCCCAGTTCACCACTCTGGAATGGTCCCACTTTGATGGCTCTCCCACCGCCACTGTTCTGGAAGCTTGCCCAGGTCTGCCCCGCCTAGCCTGTCATTTCACACACGGGCCCATGATGGGCACGTGTTACGAGCTGGTCTCAGCCTATCCATAACCAGTGGTGTGGCTGGGCCAGCCCTTGTGGTTCTCATTGTGATTGCAAGATGTCTTTGCACAATAACGACCTGGAAACTCTGAAAAAGTAAAGGTTTATTATTTACAGTACCCGGAAATTACACAGCACACCTGGGGCTACACCAGAAGGTCACAGGCAGGAAAAGAGAGAGGGTGTGTGTGAGGCCTGGGGTTCTGCTTTTACTGGGGTCAAGCGTGAGGGCCGAACGTTTGGAGGGCTCATCCTTTATTGGTGAATTTAGAACATGAGAATGGAATTTAAATCACATGAAGAGAAGAAACAAATGCCCCAAATACCTTCCAAAATAACTTAGATCTTTAAAACAAAGGAGCCTCAATAAGGGAGGTGGCCTGGCTCTTTATCAACTCATGACTGGCAATGTGTTTATTCCAGATCGCCATCTTTGAAGTGGCTGCCTCTCTGTGGCAACTGAAGCTTAAGTCAGGTACTTGCTTACGAAAAGAACCAAAAAACAACAAAACACAACAATCAGTGTTCACACTCCAACGTGACATGGTCATGCAGTTAAGAAGAGCAGTTGAGTTCAATCTGGTTGGATCTAGAGTGTCAGGCTCCACTCTGGGGAGTAGCAGGTTTCCAGAACTGGAGGTCGATAATGACCTCAGGAAGAATATAATATTCCTCCCCTTATCATCCAACAGGAGTAGGTAGAAATACAGTATGAGGACAGAGGTACCATTTGCCAGGAAAACTAGGGGATTCAGAACTTTACCTAGAACTACAAAGTGGTACTTTGCAGTGCCATGCATGAAGTGTTAAGTCGCTTCTGTCGTGTCTGACTCTTTGTGACCCTATGGACTGTAGCCTACCAGGCTCTTCTGTCCATGGGATTCTCCAGGTACAAATATTGGAGTGGGTTGCCATGCCCTTCTCCAGGGGATCTTCCTAATGCAGGGATCAAACCTGCATCTCTTACATCTCCAGCATTGGCAGGAAGATTCTTTACCAATAGGGCCACCTGGAAAGCCCTGCTGATGCCATGGCTTTAGATTTTTTGTTATTCTTATTTTTATTTATTCTTTGGGATGTTCCCCAGTGATGCTTTTTAATAAAGGGCAAACACTTTGTGTCAGCTGAAGCAGAAAGCCCTTATTGATGAGGTAGCAAAAGACCGTAACAACTTAGATGCCCATCAGCAGAGGAGAAGTTGAGAGGATTACAGTATAGTCTTACATTAAGATACTATGCAGTCACTAAAAAGAACAAGGTGGGGCTTCCTTGGTGGTTCAGTGGTTAAGAATCCTCCTGCCAGTGCAGGAGACACGGGTCTGATCCCTGGTCTGGGAAGATCCCACGTGCCGAGGAGCAACTAAGCCCATGTGCCACCACTACCCAGCTGCTGAAGGAGTAGCCCACACACTGCAACAGGAGAAAGTCCGTGCAGCAACGAAGACATAGCACAGCCGAAAATAAATAAAATTATATATTACAAAAAACCAGCTCATTTCTTTAAAAAAAAATAAAAAAGAACAATCTGAAGCCATCTTCTAATATGGAACTCTCTCTGAGGCATATTAAATGAACAAAACAAGGAACATGGTGGGTACATGGACCCTACCGTTTATGTAAAAAGGGAAAGGGGAGCTATGGAGTTAAGTACATATAGACATGCTTGTAAGTATTGTATTAATATGTCTAGAAAGATACATAAAAAACTGTTAGTAGTGGCTGCCTCTGTGATGAGGAATCAAGGATAGAAGAAGAGTTGTATGTTCTTTTGTACTGCTTGATTTTTTTGTTTTACATGTGCTTGTATTAAACTTAAAAAAAAAAAAAACAATAATATGGAAGTTCAATTACAAGAGGAAAAAAAAAAAACACCCTGCATCTTATCTATATCAAAGCAGAATTGTGAGGAATAGAGTTTCTACTGCTCTTTTTTTCTTCTTCCTTTCTGGCAAAAGCGTTTTGCAGTCTTTAAGTAAATCAGTCTATGTTTGAGTTGGACTATTTCCCACATACTATTGGAAAAAATTTTCCAACAGTTTTTCAAAGACGAAATGTAAATCAATTAATAATATTGCCTGTATTGGAATTTAGAATTATGATGGTCATGCTCATTTTATATTAATTCAATAGAAATTCTCATTTGATTCTTAGAAAATGAGTATGTAATAAAGGCTGAAGAGGAAAATGACTTCATAAAAAACCTTCAAATTTCTATTAGTAGCTAAGATTAAAAACTATTTGAAAAACTGACTGAGCCACAATTACAATCATAGAAAACATGAGGCCACCCAAGGGATCAGAATTTGGTGAGATTTAAGTTTCTTGGTGGAGAAAAAAGTGACAATTTACACTGGTCCTTCATTCTACAAGCTTTTTAGTGAGTCCTCATGGCACCCCACTCCAGTACTCCTGCCTGGAAAATCCCATGGACGGAGGAGCCTGGTGGGCTGCAGTCCATGGGGTCGCTAAGAGTCGGATTCGACTGAGCGACTTCACTTTCACTTTTGACTTTCATGCATTGGAGAAGGAAATGGCAACCCACGCCAGTGTTCTTGCCTGGAGAATCCCAGGGACGGGGGAGCCTGGTGGGCTGACATCTGCGGGGTCGCACAGAGTTGGACACGACTGAAGCGACTTAGCAGCAGCAGCAGCATCCAGTTAATCAGAGAAGGCAATGGCACCCCACTCCAATACTCTTGCCTGGAAAATCCCATGGACGGAGGGGCCTGGTAGGCTGCAGTCCATGGGGTCGCAAGGAGTCGGACACGACTGAGCGACTTCACTTTCACTTTTAACTTGCATGCATTGGAGAAGGAAATGGCAACCCACTCCAGTGTTCTTGCCTGGAGAATCCCAGGGACGGGGGAGCCTGGTGGGCTGCCGTCTATGGGGTCGCACAGAGTTGGACACAACTGAAGTGACTTAGCAGCAGCAGCAGCATCCAGTTAATACCAGACAAGGTGCAAGGTGCTAAAGATACAAATGAAAAGAGGTACAGTTATCATTTTTACTTGCTCAGAATTCATCTCTCCTTTTCATGGTGACAGCATCTTGATTTTCTTTTGGGAAACCACTCATTCCCTATTCCTGCTTCATGTGGCTCCTTCAGGAGAGACTAGCCTACTCTCTGTCCCTGCATGACCACCACCAACTACGGTTTCAGAAGGTGTTCCTGGCAATTCTAAGCCCCTGGCTGTAGTGCTGTGTGTGAACCTCAAGAAGAGTAAGCTGGGGCTTCTGTGGAACTACCAAAAAGATAAAGAACTCCCTACAAAGGAAACTGAAGCTATGAGAATGTGAGGCTGCCCGTAGCCTGACAAGGAGGCCAACAGAAACAAAGGTAGAGCAGAGACAGAGTCTAGGTACCATCGTTTGAATATTAGATCCAGTCACACCTGAACTAGATTGCCCTCTGGACTTTTTAGAGCTAATACTAATTAGTTTCTCCCCTCCTCCTTTTTTTTTTTTTGCTTAAGTCAGTTTGAGTAATACCTTAATATTTGTCTCTTGAAACCAGAATGCTCCTGGCAAGGAGAGGAACAACAAGACTGTTCCTTCCTCTAAGATGCCCAAGTCCTTCAGGAAAAGGCAGACACCAGGTAATTAAAGGAGAAGTTACTTTGTGATGGGTGGCACCATGACAAAGTATGTACCTAGTGCACTGGCAACAGCAGAAAGGCACAGAGAATGAGATAAAACATCTCAGACTTGTAAATGGTGTTAGAGTTTATGGAACTAAACTCGTTCCTCTCATTCAAGTAAAGACTCTGAAGCCCAGACTCATCCAATAGATGCAAAGGAGCTAAGAATGGTTCTGAACTGTACTCTAACCTCTGGTGTAAAAGCAATTATTTTAATAGCACTTTTTTCCTAATAGGTAAAAATTATGCATACTCATAGAAAATTAAGAAAATATAAGAAAAGTCAAAGAATAACATAAAAATCATGCATATTACTCACTTATACTCACATCATCCATGGGATTGCTAGATCAAAGAATTCACATATCTCAAAATTTCACATTTCAACTGTAAGTCAAATAGGTGAATATTTTACAATGCAAACTTAACCTTTACCAGAAGGGGCACAAAACTCAAGTGAGTTGCACATAAGAAGCTACATGTGTTATAATAGTAGAGATTATCAGCCTAAGGAGAGGAGGAGGGAATAATACAATACATTGCAATATATTACTGCATACGTACGTGCTAAGTCACTTCAATCATGTCTGACTCTTTTGCGACCTCATGGACTATAGCCTGCCAGGCTCCTCTGTCTATGGAATTCTCCAGCCAAGAATATTGGAGTGGGTTGCCATGCCCTCCTCCAGGGGATCTTCCCGACCCAGGGATCAAACCTAGGTCTCCCACATTGCAGGCAGGTTCTTTTCCATCTGAACCACCAGGGAAACCCAGTTATTCCCTACCTGGCTGCAAAGTGGAATCACCCCCAGGTTTAACGTAGCCTATTTTGGCCCCACCCCAGAACTCTGTAGATTTAGAGGGAGAGAGAGAAGTACAGACACCTGATTTTTTTTTTTTTTTAAGCTTCCAATGTGATTTTAATGATTAGTCAGTGTTGAGAATTCCTGATAAGGTCTTTTTCCTTCCTCATTAATCCTATAAGACATTTTATTCACTGTAGTGGGATAATTTTAAAGAACATTATTCAAGGTTATCTCTCCAACATAGCTATTTCTTCTCTTTCTACTTACTTTTAAAATTTCCTATAAAAAATTAAAACAAGTGGGTGAGTTGGAAGACCCATACCTAAGACAATGATCTGCAGAACGTGGCCCCTGGATTAGCAGCATCAGGATCACCTGGAAATTGATTGGAAATGAAACCTACCCTAGACCAAGTGGGAAACTCTGGGGGTGAGGGAGGGGCAGCAGTTGGTAATTTCACACAAACCCTCTAGATTTTGAGAACCAGTGATTCTCTTAAAGACAAGCTTGGCTGCTATGTATAAAATGGGTGCCTAGTGAGAACCTACTGTATAGCACAGGGCACTCAGTGCTCTGTGGCGGCAGAGGGGACAGATGTGTACGCATAGCTGATTCACTCTGCTGGAAGCAGAAACTAACACAACATTGTGAAGCTACTATACTCCAAAAAAAAAAAAAGACAAGCTTTGAAAACTACCAACACCTTTGACCCATCCCCAGATTTTGGTTTAATGAGGTGTGTGGTTTCCTCAGATGGTTATATTAGTAATACACAGTGAAGTTTGAGAACCCCTGGGGCTTGAAAAGAGCTTCCCCTATTCAGAACAGAATCTTCTTTCAAAAGTAAAAGTGAGAGGGAAAAAAAAAAGTTACGTGGTGGGACGGGTGGAGTGCGTTTAATGCAGGAAAGAAGGTGTTTTAAGAATAAGGAGATTTCAAGGGTCAAAACTAAGTTTGTTTCAGTAGCGCATATAATAATTTGGGCCAATGTTTATTTTTTATTTTAATGGGACTATTGCCCCCTTTATCTTTAGGAGACTATGATTACCCTTATGATTATAGCTGCATTTTTAGTATTTGATGATTGAAAATATTATATGAAGATCAGGAAATGAATTTGATAACATTGTGTATTTTATTCTTTACTGCAGCACCTAAAGACATTTGAAAAATAGAAATATATACGTAGAACTATTATGGTTTAAGAAAACGCTTAGCATTCATATGAACTTTCTTATAATACTTTCAGGAGGCCTGAGGCTCATAAGTTGGTGACTGTTAAGGATTTTTATACTTTTATATAAAAGAGATGGAAAGAATGGGAGATTATATCGATGTTTTTATTGCTTATCTTCCTATGATGTGAATGCCCAAATTTATAAATCCTTCCAGAAGGTTTGTGACCCACTAATAAATTATGCTTAACATATTATATTCCAATCATTTACAAATTAGCCATCCATTTATAGTATCTATGATACTGCCTAATAATTATAATCTGAATTTATTATATCACCATATTTATCAGTTATGTTGAGAGCATTTACCATATAACCCCATATAAGTTATTACTAAATGGAATATCTTTGTCCCTCTATAATTATAAACATTTTTCTCAAATTATAACTCTAATTTCTTGAAATATGTCATGTTTTATGATATTTTCTCAATTTTAAGCCAAATATCACAATTTCCACTTCTTTCTTTCTTCTTGTTTTTGCTTCTCTCTTTCCTTTCTTCCCTCTTGCCTTCCTTCCTTTAAAATATTGTCTTAAAATCTACTAAGTTTGGGGCTTCCCTGCTAGCTCAGTGGAGAAGAATCCACCCACCAAAGCCAGAGACACGGGCTTGATCCCTGGGCTGGCAAGATCCCACAAGCCGTGGACCAACTAAGTCCACGGCCCACAAGTACTTAGCCTGTGCTCTAGAGCCCAGGAGCCAAAACTACTGAGCCCATGTGCCACCACTACTGAAGCCTGTGGGCTTTGAACCTGTGCTCCGCAATAGAAGCCAGCACAATGAGAAACCTGCACACCACAACCAAAGAGTAGCCCCACTCGTCACCACTAGAGAAAAGCCCAAGAAGCAATAAAGCAGAGCCAAAAATAAATAAATAATTTTTAAAAGATTTAAAAATTCTACTAAGTTCAGTTGGATATTTTTCTACTAATTTAATACCTCTAAGACACATGGATCAAGATATCTTCCACATTTTTTGAAAGAACCCCTAAGGAGAGATAAAAAACCTTCCTCAGTGATCAATGCAAAGAAATAGAGGAAAACAATAGAATGGGAAAGACTAGAGATCTCTTCAAGAAAATCAGAGATACCAAAGGAATATCTCATGTAAAGATAGGCACAATAAAGCATAGAAATGGTATGGACCTAACAGAAGCAGAAGATATTAAGAAGAGGTGGCAAGAATACACAGAAGAACGGTACAAAAAGATCTTCATGACCCGGATAACCACAATAGTGTGATCACTTACCTAGAACCAGACATCGTGGAATTTGAAGTCAAGTGGGCCTTAGGAAGCATCACTATGAACAAAGCTAATGGAGATGATGGAATTCCAGTTGAGCTATTTCAAATCCTAAAAGATGATGCTGTGAAAGTGCTGCACTCAATATGCCAACAAATTTGGAAAATTCAGCAGTGGCCACAGGACTGGAAAAGGTCAGTTTTCATTCCAATCCCAAAGAAAGGCAATGCCAAAGAATGTTCAAACTACTGCACAATTGCACTCATCTCACACACTAGTAAAGTAATGCTCAAAATTCTCTAAGCCAGGCTTCAACAGTATATGAACCGAAAGCTTCCAGATGTTCAGGCTGGATTTAGAAAAGGCAGAGGAGCCAGAGATCAAATTGCCAACATCTGTTGGATCATTGAACAAGCAAAAGAGTTCCAGAAAAACATCTACTTCTGCTTTATTGACTATGCCAAAGCCTTTGACTGTATGGATCACAACAAACTGTGGAAAATTCTTAAAGAGATGGGAATTCCAGACACCTCATCTGCCTCCTGATAAATCTGTATGCTGGTCAGGAAGGAACAGTTGGAACTGAACATGGAATAACAGACTGGTTCCAAATCGGGAAAGGAGTAGGTTAAGACTGTATATTGTCACCCTGCTTATTTAACTTCTATGCAGAGTACATCATGTGAAATGCTGGGCTGGATGAAGAACAAGCTGGACTCAAGATTGCTGGGAGAAAAATCAATAGCCTCAGATATGCAGATGACACAACCCTTATGGCAGAAAGCAAAAAAGAACTAAAGAGGCTCTTGTTGTAAGTGAAAGAGGAGAGTGAAAAAGTTGGCTTAAAACTCAACATTAAGAAAACTAAGATCATGGCATCTGGTCCTATCACTTCATGGCAAATATATGGGGAAACAATGGAAACAGTGACAGACTTTATTTTCTTGGGCTCCCAAATCACTGCAGATGGTGACTGCAGTCGTGAAATTAAAAGATGCTTGCTCCTTGGAAGAAAAGCTATGACCAACCTAGAGAGCATATTAAAAAGCAGAGACATTACTTTGCCAACAAAGATCCATCTAGTCAAACCTATGGTTTTTCCAGTAGTCATGTCTGGATGTAACATTTAGACTATAAAGAAAGCTGAGCACTGAAGAATTGCTGCTTTTGAACTGTGGTGTTGGAGAAGACTCTTGAGAGTCCCTTGGACTGCAAGGAGATCCAACCAGTCCATTCTAAAGGAGATCAGTCCTGGGTGTTCTTTGGAAGGACTGATGCTGAAGCTGAAACTCCAATATGTTGGCCACCTGATGCAAAGAACTGACTCACTGGAAAAGACCCTGATGCCTGGAAAGATTGAAGGCAGGAGTAGAAAGGGATGACAGAGGATGAGATGGTTGGATGGTATCACCGACTCAATGAACATGAGTTTGAGCAAGCTCCGGGAATTGGTGATGGACAGAGAAGGCTGGTGTGCTGCAGCTCATGGGGTTGCAAAGAGTCAGACATGACTGAGTAAGTGAACTGAACTGTACTGATTGAAGACAGAAAATGCAGCTAGTTAATAGACTCAAACCATTAAACAAATACAACTTGTTTTCACTGAGGTTTGTTGAATTTTGGAGTGAATTTCCCTAAATACCCTAAATGTTTCTAGTTTCTAAAATGTGTACATATATTAATAAACATATTTCTTTTAAAAATAATACAAAGAGGAGACAAAAATCTGTGTCCTAGATTCCACCCAGGAAATGGCCAAAGAGCACTGCTTCTGCCTGGAAGCGTGTGGGCTTTTCCTCTGGTGCCTAAGTTCCGTGAGCAGCCTTCTGGTGACTGGGTCATACTTGTTGAGCAGTCTGGGTGTCAATGGCTTTTCTCTACTCTACCTGGGTCATCAGTGACAGGCTGGGGCACTTGAAGGAGGCATAGGGTATAGCAGGCTAGGAAGTGAGAGCTTCATGCAGCTGGGGACATCAGCCCAGGCAGCCCAGACCATGGTGGGGTGACAGATCACCCTCCTATCTGGCTTTCTCTTAGCCTTGAAATGCAGGTTAAATTACCACGAGCCACTGATCTCTTCATAGGCATCACCTTTGTCTCATGTGTGTGTGTGTGTGTGTGTGTGTATGCACACACTTTCCCCCTAACTTCAGTTCAGTTACTGAACTTATATCTTATATACTCTGCATATAAGATAAAAAACAGGGTGACAATATAGGCCTTCACGTACTCCTTTCCCGATTTGGAACCAGTCTTTTGTTCCATGTCCAGTTCTAATCGTTGCTTTCTGATCTTTCCTCAGGCATTCCCTTGGAATTATTTGTGTACATATCCATCTCCTTCACCTCCTTCTCATCCTTGGGCACAGCAAGTGTCTCTATGACTAATGAATAGATACATGGCTAATGCACCCTGATGGGCATAAGGAGAACATGCGAAGTTGCTCCCCGATTGTACATGGCACGTCCTCTATTACAGCCTTCCGCCCTTCCCCCAGCTCCTCTACCGTTTCTCCTAAAGTCAGCGATACAGATACTTATAATTTCCTGAACACACCATGTTATTTCATGCAGCTCTCTGCCTTTAAATTTTCAAATTTACACATGTCCCTACTTTGGGGAGGGGAGGGCTTTCTAGTCTCAGTTTATGTATCATTTTTGCCAAGTAAAAACCTCGCATCTCTCTCCACTCTCCCTCCTTTCAAAGTCGAACTGGATATCCCCTCCTCTGTGCCCCCACAATATCCTTCCTTTTCATTTACTGGCCAGTTTAATCTATGCTCTCCGTTTCTTCAGGGAAAGATAATGACCGATGCCCACAGCACACTCTCAGTGCTCTTTGACAATGGGACACCCACACACTTCAGCACTTGCACTCCCCAGGAGCTGGGTGCTGGCTGAGATCCACTGTGTTTGTTCCCAAACTCATTTAGGCCACTTGTACCTGTTAGTGTAACTAAGTAATTTACTTAGATGAGACTTAAGTGAATAG
Organism: Bos mutus; assembly: GCF_027580195.1. Classification (NCBI taxonomy): domain Eukaryota; kingdom Metazoa; phylum Chordata; class Mammalia; order Artiodactyla; family Bovidae; genus Bos; species Bos mutus. The sequence goes on along the minus strand of NC_091642.1, from coordinate 42,055,552 downwards.
TATATGAGTGGGGGAAAAAGAGATGTGTTTTCCATGAGTACAGATGGATGCTTTGGAAAGACGAGCTGCTAAAAATGTGTCCTGCTGAATGAGGGCAGGCAAGAGAACAGATGAAGATGGGGGAGGAGTATATAGACATCTTGAAGAGATCTTCTCTCAAATTGTTTCCTCCCTTAGTATTTATAAAATTCCAAACTGGAAATTGTTGAAGATGCCTTTGGAGAGTGGTTTTGGGAATTCCCATCAGTATACCCATACCACAAGAGAAGCCTTTAGCCCTACCTCAAAGATTAGTGAAGTGCATGTGTTTTTAAGTTAAAATGTCTAAGTTATCCATGTATCCTTGTACCTGTCCCAGTAATATACTGTGGGCTTCCCAGGTGGCACTAGTGGTAAAGAACGCACCTGCCAATGCAGGAGATGTAAGAAGCGTGAGATCACTCTCTGGGTCAGGACGATCCCCTGGAGGAGGGCATGGCAACCCACTCCAGTATTCTTGCCTGGAGAATCCCATGGACAGAGGAACCTGGAGGGCTACTGTCCATAGGGTCCCAAAGAGTCAGACAAGATTGAAGTGACTTAGCACGTACCCATGCAGTAATATTTTGCAGTGTATCGGGGTGGAGTTGGGAGGCAGAGACTGTCTCCTTTTGATTGTTTCTTGAAGACAGGGACCGTGTCTTGCTTGTCTTGGTATTATCTGTGCCTAAGACTGGGAAGAATATTTGAATCCTAGAGAACTTTCTGTAAGGATTTCTTGACCCAAGGGGATTGCTGTTCTTATTATTGTACAGGTACTTGTATGTGCTCAGTTGTGCCCAGCTCTTGATGACCCCATGGTCTGCTGCATACCAGGCTCCTATGTCCATGGAATTTTCCAGGCAAGAATACTGGAGTGGGTTGCCATTTCCTTCTCCAGGGAATCTTCCCAACCCAGAGATCGAACCCAGGTCTCCTGCATTGCAGGCAGATTCTCTGCCATCTATACCTCTCCGGAAGGCTTAGGAAGTGCTTAGTCGCTCAGCCATGTCCAACTCTTTGCAACCCAAGGACTGTGGCCTGCCAGGCTCCTCTGTCATGGGATTCTCCAGGAAAGAATACTGGAGTAGGTTGTCATTTCCTTCTCCAGGGGATCTTCCCCACCCAGGGATGGAACATGGGTTTCCTGCAGGCAGATTCTTTTACTATCTCATCCACCAGGGACGTTTCAACAATCAGGTTTCTTTTATGCATTACAGCAGGAGAAGGCAATGGCACCCCACTCCAGTACTCTTGCCTGGAAAATCCCATGGACGGAGGAGACTGGTAGGCTTCAGTCCATGGGGTCGCGAAGAGTTGGACACGACTGAGCAACTTCACTTTCACTTTTCACTTTCATGCATTGGAGGAGGAAATGGCAACCCACTCCAGTGTTCTTGTCTGGAGAGTCCCAGGGATGGAGGAGCCTGGTGGGCTGCCATCTATGGGGTCGCACAGAGTCGGACACGACTGAAGCGACTTAGCAGCAGCAGCAGCAGCATGCATTACAGCCACTAGGCGGCAGTGCAGCTGCATTCCTTGGGAAAGGCCAACCCAGGGAAGATGCCTCCAAGCTAGACCCCCCAAAATGTGATGAGCTTCCCTAACGTGTATTGGTGGACAAGGCAATGGCACCCCACTCCAGTATTCTTGCCTGGAAAATCCCATGGACAAAGGAGCCTGGTGGGCTGCAGTCCATGGGGTCGCTAGGAGTCAGAGATGACTGAGCAATTTCACTTTCACTTTTCACTTTCATGCATTGGAGAAGGAAATGACAACCCACTCCAGTGTTCTTGCCTGGAGAACCCCAGGGACGGGAGAGCCTGGTGGGCTGCCATCTATGGAGTCGCACAGAGTCGGACACGACTGAAGTGACTTAGCAGCGGCAAAGTGTATTGGAGAATCTGTGGCATAAACATCTCACTTTGTATATGTGTTTCCCTTGTTTATTTGGGGAAGTTGACTCCATTGTTTCTAAATAATGAAAAGCCCAAGTAGTAATCACCACCTCATTAAGTTAGTTATTAAAGCCAAGCCAAGTCCTGGAAGGGAAAAAAAAAGAAAAGAAAATAGGAAGAAAAGCTTACTATCCTCGTGCAAATGTCACGACCAGCATCAAGGATTTTAAATTGATACCAGCAGGCCACAGTGTCTTACAGTGGAGTCTCACAGGCAACACTACTGAGAAAGTTACGGAGACTGTGTCCAGATGACTAGACAGATCTCAATCCTGCCTTCCTTCCCTGAATGAGTCTTCTCCAGTTCTGATGTGCTAGAGTCACAGATTTCAAAACTTAAGTGCTAGTTGCTCATATCTTTGTGAAGCAGTGTCCTCTCCCAGAAGAAAGAGCATAGTAAGATGAAAAAGAATTCCAAACATCACCATTAAAAGAAAGACCTTGGAAAAATAAAAAAGAATGATTATTTTACTTTTCAATGGGTTGTCAGGCTGAATTACAACTACACTGATGATCTATGAAGTGAAAGGATCTTAATGCAGTTTGGGTCCAAGGGAGCTGAGGCATCCTATTTCCACAAGTCTTTGGAAGCAATGAAAGAATATCTGTTCCAAAGTACTCTGAGAATTAAATAAATCTGAAACAAGATAAAACAGTCCAGTTTATAATTATCATGTGGGCTTTGAAATAATTGACCTAGAGGCTAAGTGATTCACTGCATCTGGGGAGCCAAGTGACCGAGATTTGAGACTGAGCACGGCCCCTGATGGTGACCAGACAGCTCACCTTTCCTCTCTCAGCATGGAGAGGGAAACCGGACAAATGATCTCAAAACCTCCCCCAGGTCTAAACAATCACATATTCCTTTTCCGGGAAGTTACCCTTACAGTTACACTTGACTTCCTTCTGTTTCAGCTTAAAAAAAAAAAAAAAAAAAATTATTTATTGGCTGTGCTGGGTTTTGGCTGCTGTGCAGGCTTTCTCTAGTTGTAGCGAGCAGGAGTTATTCCCTAGTTGTGGTGCCAGGGCTTCTCAATGCAGTGGCATCTCTTGTTGCAGAACACAGGCTCTAGAGCCCATGGGCTTTAGCTCTAGAGAGTGGGCTCAGTAGGCATGGTGCACAGGCTTAGTTGCCCCTCAGCACATGGAATCTTCCCAGACTATGGATTGAACCCATGTCTCCCGCATTGGCAGGTGGATTCTTAACCACTGGACCACCGTGGAAGTGCTGTTTCAGCTTTGAAAGACGTAATATGAAGTAAACCAAACATAAAAATTGCTATTTCTCTATCCAAACTTAGTTTTCTTTTAGGGCAGGATCTGGCAGAGTTCAAAATACAGTTGGAACTGATACCAAAGGATTTTTTCAATAAAATTAGAATGAGATGTTACAGTTTAAACCCCATAAAATCAAAACATGCTAGCTCGTGTGCAGAACAGAAACTCAAACCCAGCATTTGCCCTCCAGTTGCTCACAGTTGAAGGTAGTGGTGGCAGCTTACTCTAAATGAGTAAGAAAATAAATATACTGATATTTCAAGACTGGACAAACATACCAGTTCCCATTTAGGTTTCTGACTTCTGATTTATTTTCCCACTTCCCCATGGAGAAGGGCAGTCAATGAACGAATACTCAGATCTTCAGTGTCTGTCTGGAAAGCTGGCAGTCTTCCAGAAGTACAACTGGATATGAAAGCAAAGTTCCAGTCCTCACCTCCTTAGGCCATCACTTCAAGCTTTTGACAGAAGGAAGACCAAAGTTGGAATGGGCAGTGTGGCCCTCATTGATCTGTTTGTCACATTGTGCACAGACTTAAGGTACAAAGGGTTGGCCTTGGGACTGCCCTCAAGGTGTTGTCCCTAATCCTAGTTTCTCCTTCCTTCCTTTTGACTGTCCCAGATATTTGAGTTAAAAGAGCTGCCCTCTGATAAAACTTTAAAGCCCTAGGATGTAGTCCATAAGCCAAGACAACTGGGCCTTCTCGTACTTTTCCTCCTCAGGGCCCTTCCTGGTTGCTGACCACAGGGAAGTACTATAAGAAAAGGTTTGGAACAGGGATTGAAACAAGCCGCTGGGCTACTGTTTACCACTTTCAGGGGCTGGGCTTGCTTACTCAACTTGGTGAATAGGAGCAGCGCTTCAGCCCGCCCATCTGCAGCAGGAGGAAAATATTGTGGGCTCCAAAGGAGTGATTGCATGTAGACCCCTCAGTCCCAGGCCTGGCGCAGAAGATGCAGGCCGGCCTTGCCCATCGACATTTCTTCATCAGCGTCATCGATGATGATGCTGGTGCAGAAAGACTTAACAGTGGAGGCTGACCTGGGCCTGGGCGTGAATCCCCTCACTTGGAATATCATCTTGAGAAAGCCTGAAAGCCTCCACTACTTCACGGGAGAAGGCAGGATTCGATGCCTGGGGGAGGGGTGCAGGAGGCTTAAGGCAAAGGTCAGCGGAGCGCAGAGTGAGGACGAGAAAATGTTAACTCTCGCTGTGATTACTGCCCAGGAAGACGAGCTGGGGCAGCGGTGCCCACGGAGGACCCTGACGACCAGCTTGGCGGTTTCAAGCAGGTCCCAGAGGCAGGAAGCCTTCCTTGAGAGGCGTACGGGTGGGGTGAGAGGTGAGGGGACGCTCAGGCACCCGCTGGGAGTGGGAACTGGGAGAAGTGAACTTGACCTCCGACTACGCGCGGGGCGTGTCTGTCCGCGCCTTCGGCTGCAAGGTCCTGCCTCCAACCTCGGCGGGCCCAGCGGAGCCGCTCCCGGGAGTCGGGGGCTGGGCCCGGGACCCCGCCCAGGCGGCGGCAGGGTACCCTGGGCTGGGCGCTGCTGGCCCAGCCGACGGGGCGGAGAGGAGCGCGGCGGGAGGAGGAGGAGGAGGGGGCTGGTCAAGGGAAGTGCGACGTGTCTGTGGAGCCTTTTTATACCTCCTTCCCCCGGAGTCCGGCAGCCGCCGCCGCCGCCGCCGCCGCCGCCACCCGATCGTCCTAGAGCCTCCGCTCCAGGGGCTGGGCTCCGAGTTCCAGCGCGCCGGGCACCGCCGTAGCCAGCCAGCATGTCCGAGGTTAAGAAGCAGAAGACGGTAGGCTGCCAGTCGTCTGCCTTCCTCCTCCGCTCTCGGCCCCGGACGCTCGGATCCCATCCTCCCCGGGAGGAGGCGAGCAGCCCCGGCGCGGAGGCTGGGGCGCCGGGAGGAGGAAGGGGTGGAGGGAAGCAGGAGGGAGAGGCTGAGCCGGGATTCCCGGGGCAGCCCTCGCGGGGCAGTCCCTCCCCGCCCCGCGCCGCAGGGAACCTGCGCCCGGTGGGGTCGTCACGACCGGGCTAGACCTCCGGAGCCGGAGACATGGGTCCCCATCCAGAGAAAGGTCCAGAGGTGGGAAATTTCCTTTCTTCCCCCGAGAACTTTTTCTAGACCCGTCTTTTCTTTTGAATGAACTCCGCACGGGTCCACGCGGTGGGGGTTGAGGGACTGAGGGGACCCCGGTACTGCCAGGTCTGGACGCTGGCGACACGTCAGGGACAGTCATTGGGGTTTTGTCCACGGAACCTCCTTGGAGTGGACTTGAGTGACAGACGTTCATAAAGGGAGAAGGCAATGGCACCCACTCCAGTACTCTTGCCTGGAAAATCCCATGGGCGGAGGAGCCTGGTGAGCTGCAGTCCATGGGGTCGCTGAGGGTCGGACACGACTGAGCAACTTCACTTTCACGCATTGGAGAAGGAAATGGCAACCCACTCCAGTGTTCTTGCCTGGCGAATCCCAGGGACTGGGGAGCCTGGTGGGCTGCCGTCTATGGGGTCGAACAGAGTCGGACACGACTGAAGCGATTTAGCAGTAGCAGCAGCAGTACGGCTATCTAGACGAGGGAGGGAAATTGCCTTTCTACATACTGGCAGGGTTCTAGTTCCTTGTTGGGATCGGATGGCACCTTAAGTTCAGCCATGGGAGGTGGGGTGGCGTGGGGGGCTCCTCAGCTTGGGGGAGTGAAATGAGCGGACTGTTTTGAGGAGGTTCAGTTTTATCCACAATGAATCCGGGCCATCCCCATTTGTAGGTAGGAAATAGAAGGTTGTTGAAAAATGCCATTCCCACTTAGTGATAGGGGCTCCTGTAAATTCTACATCCTTAAAAATGGCAGCGATGATCACAGACTCTTTTAAAGTTGGAAAGAGCCTCGTATAGACAGCACTGGGGCCACACCAGGGGTGGTGTGCAAGCCAGCCTCTGATGGCTGAACACTCATCTTTTTTTAACTACCAGACTGAAAGCCTCAGGTGATTATGGAGATCAGGGAAGGGGCTGACCTCTCTCAAACAGATTTGTGCTCGGCACATAGTAGGTGGTCAATAAATGTTTTATTACTATTATGTAATACTTAATCACTGAAATCTCTTTGAGGTGTTTTTGTGGCAGAAGAGATGAAAAAACGTAAATTGGGGAAGGGGAGTGGAGGGGGCACACACAGGCTGGGAGTGTGGGCTTGAGCGCAAGGGAAAGGGGGGCTCTGTGGTTTCAGGGGCCACACAGCCCTCAGGAAGGCCCAGGAGGAAGGAGGCATCTATTTGAGAAGGGAGAATGGTCAGGATTCTGTTGCCCTTTATAGGAGCAATTTTAAAGTGGGGAGTCTCTTGGTATTGTATTTGAAAACACTTAAGTGCAAATCACTTGTGTTTTATTCCTATTTAATTTCTGTATTAATTTCTGTAACATTCTAAATGGTGTCTTCTAAGCGACAAGCTGCTGAGGCACTTTGCAGTGAAGTGAAGTGGCTCAGTTGTGTCCGACTCTTTGTGACCCCATGGACTGTAGCCTACCAGGCTTCTCAGTCTATGGGATTTTCCAGGCAAGAGTACTGGAGTGGGGTGCCATTTACTTCTCCAGGGGATCTTCCTGACCCAGGGATCGAACCCCCGTCTCCAGGCAGACGCTTTACCCTCTGAGCCACCAGGGAAGCCCTTCTATCAGTGAGGTTTCAATTATTACCTCCGGCTAGCATCAAGAATTCCTTCCAAATGAGATTGCTTTCTCAAGCATCAGTAATGAAGGGGCAGGTGATCTCTCCTTTCTTGCCTCCAGTCTGCAAGAGCCTGTGAAATGAAAGGCTTGAAAACAGAGGCTTTACACACAAATCACGGCAACTGCACAGACAGAGAGAGTGAGAAACTTGAGGACCAGAGGATTTGGTTTTTGTACTTAGGCATTTAGAACCCTCTGTTTTTTTTTTTTTTTTTTTTTTTTTTTGAGGTGTGTTTGTGTGTTCTGCATAGGATTAAATTAACACCTAAAACAGCTAGCACAGCTTGGGAACTTTTATATAGCTGACATGATTATAACCCAGGGGACCAGTACAAGTCCCCCAAAGCGCCAGATAGATCCTATTGGGTAAAACGAGGCAGCTGTAAATGCATCTGAAATCTCTCAAGCTTTAAATGTTAACACAAACTGTGTTTTGAAATTTTGCAGGCCAAAACAAAATCTGCCCACATGTGCGACCTCTGAACTAATCAATTATTTGAGAAATGAGTCTTGCTGATCTAGGAAGCTTTCCTGGAAGTGAGTCTGTGATCTGAGTTTCTGATCTTTTTCAGAAACTCACAGAAATCATTGCCTTATTTTCTGTATTGTCAACTGAGGATGTCAATTCACACCCCAGTGACTGCAGTCACTCTAAATATTTGTTGAGCCCCTACTGTGTGCCAGACAGTCTACTAGGGTGAACACATTGTCCCCAGATTTTTTTTTTTTTTTCCTCACTCTCTGGATGAATATAGCCTTTCAGTTCAGACCACTCTAAGAAGAGTAAGTAGTTCTGGTTTAAATGTGAGAATGTAAGATAATTTTCTCACAAACTTGAAAAAATAAAAAAGGAAAAGTTCTGTTATGAGGGAAGGTAGTACATTCCTGCTGTGTTAGGCATCTTTACCATGGAAACCAAAGACAGCTAGGTGTCACAGCCCTCCCCGCTACCCTTGACTTCCCTCCGAACTTGGCCACCTCCCATCCCCTTGACACACACATCAATCCCAGGAGAAGGAAGGAGGCAGACAGAGCCAGAGGATGGAAAGAGACGCAAAGGCCTGGTCCTTTCTTCTTGAATCATTTCCTGGATTAGCATTTTTCAAGGTCCACAGACAATGTTATTATGTCCTGGAGACAACCAATCTGAAAATTCTGAGAAAGTCAACTGAGATATTAAAGTATTTCCCAAAGGGTCAAAGAAGCCAGTGTTTGGGAGGGAGTGAAGAGCTATTGAAAAGTTAAAACTCCCCATAAATGTAAGCCATTATTCATCTTTTATTATTTTAAAGATTCTGTACAATATCACATTATCTTCCTGGAAGTGGCTACTTTTAAAACTATTTGAAGATACTGTGTGAGGCAAGACATGAATTTCCAACTGGAAGGAAGGAGAAACAAGTACTTCCCAGAGGCCAGGCCCTTTGCCTCATCCTTACAGCAGCCTTTACCCAGAAAATGGAGCCTCACCTCTAGGAGAGGAGAAATGCCAGCAGCAGTTTAGGATTTAAATTCAAGTTTGTCCAGGGACTTCAACAGTGGTCCAGTGGTTAAGACTCCATGCTTCCATTGCAAGGGGCACATACGTGTTCGATCCCCGGTTGGGAAACTAAATTCCAGTTTGTCCAACTTTGAAGTTCCTGCTCCTTTTAGTCCCTCTATTTCTCAGGCCCATAAATTTTCTCATCCATAATGACCTGCCCCTTACAGTCACTGTGAGGAGTAAATAGCTCCTAAACACTGGCTCGCTCAGTCCTAGACCCATATGCAGTCGCTACTGTTACTATTTTGTATTACACCATATTGTCTTGGTTTGCCCAGCAAGGAGAAGAATGTACAGGTCAGATCATTCCAAAGGCTCAGTAAATGACAACCATCAGAATATCTAATGACAGCAAACAAATACAGAAGTGGAGAGGTGATGACTTGAATTCTAATTGTAAAAAGCTGAATAGAAGATACTCGATGGACATGAGTTTGAGTGAACTCTGGGAATTGGTGATGGACAGGGAGGCCTGGCATGCTTCAATTCATGGGGTCACAAAGAGTCGGACATGACTGAGCTACTCAACCAAACTGAACTGATGATTCAGTTCTTTCTTCTGATTTTTGCTTTATGTATCTTTGTTTCTTTGTTGTTAAGGTATCTAATGATTTATCATGTCTATCTTCTTTGTGAATTGTACCTTTTATGATTAAAAATATTCATCTTTGTTTCATTTAAAATAAATAATTAATTAAAAAAAAGAAGAAGATAAAGGTTGATGATCAGTGCAGACTTACCAGAGAAACCCAAATAATCAGCAAGATTTTGTCAACAACCTTGGCCAAGAAAGGCAATCTTTATATCAGTAAATATTAGACCAACTCCTCTCCACCCTTCCTGCAGCTTCAGCTATTTCCAGATTTATCTTAAAATTAATGTTGTCCGATTCATGCTGTTATTCCACGACCATCTCTTTGGACTTTTGCCGTTAAAGATAAATGTAGCTAACTATGAGTTTTATGTCTCTGAGACAGTTATCTTTATCTTTCAGCCCTTTGTCTTCCTGTTCGTGTGCGTGGTTATCTGGTTTGCCGAGGGGATAATTAGACTGAACTCAAGCCTGGAAACCTGAGGGAATGAGAGTCTGAGAAAGGAATCAGTGATGTCAATCTTGGCCTTAGATTACTGTTTATTTCAAAACCTGTCACTAAATAATAATGGGCACTGTCTTCGTGTTTGGAAGTCTTCAGAAAACACAAAAAGTGAAAGTAAATATACATATAATACCATTTCAACTAACCTTTCATCACTTGGGTGCTTTGCTCATGACATGTGAAATGACATGTTATCTCGGCAATCTTACATACAGCCTGGCACAGAGTAGGTGCTCAGTAAATATTTTTTCCATATTAGGCTATAAAATTGATTCGTGGATGAATTTGTTTTTGGACATCTCTATTGTTAGATTTCTCCCAGCCCCTCTTGTCTGTCTGCTCTCATGTGCTGGCTCATTTTCGCCTGGAAATCCATCATTACCACTGAAAACTTACCCGTAGGGATTCTTGAGGCTGAGAGTGAATTACCTCCCCACCCCACCCCAGAGGAGCTACTTTTGTTTCTGCCAGATGCCTGGTGACACTACTACTCTGGCACCACTTTGGGGATTCTCGGGGAAAGAATACTGGAGTGGGTGGCCCTGCCCTTCTCCAGGAGATCTTCCCAACTCTGGGGATCAAATCCGCGTCCCCTGTATCTCCTGCAATGCAGGCAGATTCTTTACCCACTGAGCCACCTGGGAAGCCCCCTTTAACCTAAAGGTACCACTTAAAGGTTTTTAGGCCACCCAGGTGATGACAATTTGAGTTGCACTTTTACACACAGGGACCAACTTGTGCAGGCGAGTTCTCATGGCCCACCAACCCCACCCCTCCCCTTTTGTAGCCTTTCCGTGTCAAGGCAGCTGTCCCTGCAGTCTCTTGGAGTGGGAAGTGACTTAATTCTGGTTCAATCTTATTTTAGGGGGTGACTCTTAGGAACCTCAGCTTACGGTAGACAAAAGCCTTTTTATTCTCCGCACTTGGGTATGTTCAAGGCTTTGTTGTCTCTTTCACCTCCCCCGTGAGGTTGTCAAAATCAGTGCAGAAGCCCCTTGTGCTTGCTTACATCTGAGGTTCTGGCTTTCCTGAAGATTTTGGCCAGGTGGTTCCTTACTATCTTATTGGCTATTTGATGTTTCTAATTAGGTTATTTTATATTATAACCTGAATTTTATTTTTTAATTTTTCTGAAGCCTTTATTGAATTTGTAACAATATTGCTTCTGTTTTATGTGTTGGTTTTTTTGCCACAAGGTATATGAGATATTACCTCTCTAACCAGGGATTGAACCCACAGCCCCTGCATTGGAAGGGGAAGTTTTAACCACTGGACTATTAGGGAAGTCCCCATAACCTGCATTTTAAATTTGTTTTTATGGAAAGTTTGGATGGTTTAAGCTAAAACCAGCATTGGTGGAAACAAAAATCTCTGCCTTTTCTCAATTCCTGATTATCATTAACTTATGATGTGTATATAGAGAAGGCGATGGCACCCCACTCCAGTACTCTTGCCTGGCAAATCCCATGGACAGAGGAGCCTGGTAGGCTGCAGTCCATGGGGTCACTAGGAGTTGGAGACGACTGAGCAACTTCACTTTCATTTTCACTTTCATGCATTGGAGAAGGAAATAGCAACTCACTCCAATATTCTTACCTGGAGGATCCCAGGGACGGGGGAGCCTGGTGGGCTGCCATCTGTGGGGTCGCACAGAGTCAGACACTACTGAAGCGGCTTAGCAGCAGCATGATGTGTATAGCACACCTTTCCCTTATAACACTTATAAAAGGAGTACTTTCAGAACAAGTAAACTTAAGTTGGGTTGCTAGTCAGAAATATTTAATTGAATCCTTTCTTCCCCTACAAAGTGCTAAAGTCTGGGCTAGGGAGAGAGGGGGGTTGGTGCTCACCTTATCTTAAAGTTTCTGCCTATATGGACATCCTTAGAGCTGTGCATTGTCCTGTCTCATCCTCAGTTGCTGGTCCAGGTCAAGTGCATTCCTGTCTGAAAGCCCCTTCAGTTCAACACCTCTCTTGGCTTCTCCCATGCTCTTGTGGGTACCCTGAGGTCACTACACTGCAACTCTTGGGGTAACTCAGTGAGGCTATCTAAGATACTTGATGTTGTCCCCTGACTTCCAGAAGGGTGAGAGCTGTGCTCCTACTCTGGTGTGACCATGCTGGGACTTTGAGCAGCTCTAGGGGCTCTCGAGTCTGTCCCTGCTTCCTCTCCCTAGGGGGTCTGTCGAAGATCAGAAGCACAACCAGTGCCCGCTCCTTTCAGAGTCCCCAAAGCTAGTTGATTCCTCTTACCCCAAGCCCAGCACCGGGCCCAGAACACCACTCCCCTTCTCAGACTCACACTGGCATCTGAGCTCCTTCTGCTTCTAATAAATATTAAATAGAGCTTTTCCAGAAAGGTTATTTAACATTAACATTGGGTTCCTTACAAATGTGGTCTTCTTGTTCCTCTTTCCTGCCTTTTGATCATTAAATATTTCTTTTCAATTTAGAATAAATTGGCACACAAGATGGAAATATCTTTTTCTATCTGCAAAAGAACCATTGTATTAAAACCTGACCTCTTGCCTCTGATAACACATGGTGTGTAAACTGACGTTCATCAGTTGGCTGCTGTGACTTCCTTTAAAATCTAATCAGAAGCTCTTTCTGCACTTTACTTTTACTCCTAAAGTGGATTTTGCTATTACTGGTATTGTGAAAACATGACTGCAGCATAAACAGGGCAAGCTCAATCTGTCTAGCACCAAATAAATTTTGGTAAAAAAAAAAAAAAAGTTACCTGTTATAAAACTTCCCCAAAATATATCAAATGCTAATCATGAAAAGTGATCATTTCTATGCTAGGTTAGTATTTGTTTTAAATATATAGTTAACATCTTTGTATGTTTTATTAAAAAATACGGATTTTTATCTACCAAGCATCTATGTCCAGTCTAATAGTACAATTACTTTTTCTTTTCTTTTTAATGTGTGCCAAGTGTGGGCTTGAAAAATTATTTGCATACTTTGTTTGGAGACTTAAACCACCTACAGTGAAGATTCTGTCTCCATTACCTCATTCATCTATACCTTCCCCAAACATTTATTTGTGGGTAATTCGTGCTTTCTCAACTTTTAGCAAAATAAGCAACTAAGATGTTGGTGATGACTTTTATTTTCATATATTTCTTACTGTTAAAAACCTGAATTAACTTTTGGTCCTCTACTATGATCCCATTTTGTTTTCCTTCAAGGGCTCTGAAAACCTTTCTTTTTATTTCCTGTCTGATCCTCACTTATGAATTTGTTCACTTCATTTACTCAACAGATATTTTTTAAATGACCCAACCAGGACCTGTGCTTGCCATAATTTACCAGAGCTACCAAAGCCTTATATTCGTTAATTATAGTTTTTTAGATTGTTCAAATACAGTCTTTAAACTACTCTAAACATAGCATTTACTTTTTTCTAATTGCAACACCCCACCCACAAACTTTATATTCTTCCAACCTTCTGCCCAGTCAGTATTACAGTGGCCTTGAGCCAAAGCAATAAAATTCTCAACTGATTTTTCATACATTTTTAAAAATCTTTTTCTCCCCCAAATTAAAATTTTATATTATTTACTTTTTATTCAAGTTGTTCCTACTTTAAAAATGTATTTTTTTCCCTAAGACCCCTAGCATTTTCCTTCTGGGAGGAAAATGAAGAGCTCATCTCCAAGCCATACAGGTTGAGACACAGAGCTTTGCTGAGGCACATGACCATCTTCCTGGCCAGCTGGTGGTGATACCACCACTGAGCTGGAACTCTCCTCATATAACTACAGGCCTAACACTTTTCTCTTTTTGGCATGCCCTTCAAAAGAGGCCTTGCCCATTTTCTGTAGCTCTGTCTTTTCTTTTACATACTGGGTACTATTTTCCATAAATTAAAAAAAAAAAAACACAAAAAACTTCCAAGTTGGTTATCAGTGAATCACAGTTACACTTTAATTTAGCTGTAGCATCTTGTTCTGATAATCTGAAGATAGAAAGCATGGACCAGAGAGAAGTGTCTGAAAAATGAACTACCCTGTTGGTCCAGTGGTTAAGATTCCACGCTTCCACTGCAGGGGACACAGGTTTGATCCCTAGTCAGGGAACCTAAGATCTCACATGCTGTGAGGCATGGCCAAAATGAATGAATAAATAAATTTTTAAAAAAGAGAAAAAAATGTAATTGACCATTTTGGAATATGTTTAATGGTCCAGTCTGTTTCTCTTTAGAAAATTCAACTTATACCCTCTTCAGCTCCTCAACCTCATTCACTCTTTCGTAAGCCTTCTCAAATAGTTTAACCATTTTATCAAAAAAAGAGAAAAAAAGATAGTAATGATTGCATAGTGTGCAATACAGATAAATTTATATTAGGCAAAATTTCAGGCAAATTCAGTTGTACACTGAATCCTCAGTTCTTGCCGTAGAATTTCCAGTTTTATCTCTTAATCCATTCATTTCCATTGTTTTCTAAGTTCATGAAGTACCGTGAAGTTGGTTACACCTAACTGTGTGGTTCAGCCAACTAAATCTACCTAAATTGCTGAGTTCCAATATTCTTTTCTTAAATAGTATGAATAAGTACAGCTGTTGGGCCATTGTGTCACTAATACAACAATGCTTTAAGTAGTTGCTGCTGCTGCTGCTGCTGCTACTGCTAGGTCGCTTTAGTCGTGTCCAGCTGTGTGCGACCTCATAGGCGGCAGCTCACCAGGCTCCCCCATCCCTGGGATTCTCCAGGCAAAAACACTGGAGCGGGTTGCCATTTCCTTCTCCAATGCATGAAAGTGAAAAGTGAAAGTGAAGTCACTCAGCTGTGTCTGACTCTTCGCAACTCCATGGACTGCAGCCCACCAGGCTCCTCCGTCCATGGGATTTTCCAGGCAAGAGTACTGGAGTGGGGTGCCATTGCCTTCTCCGAAGTATTTACTAAAAAAAAAAAAAAACCAAAATAAAATAAAAAACTTACATTCATCTATTGTGTTTAAATTCACCATGTGAATGAGAACTAATAAACATAGATATTAAAATTCTCTCTATGGAATTTGCATATTTACCAGGAGTTTCCATTTTTAGAACATGTTTTGTTAGAAAATTCCTACTGTGTTGTGACTTGTTTATCATCTGAGTTGACCCCTTATGATGTGGCAGGCACCGTTTCACAGCTTGGCCTGTGCATTAACTCATGTAGTCCTCACGGTCTCCTGAAGGAAGTTGGTGAGCAAATAGTCAGGAGGGAACTCATTTAACCGAAATAAGGCTTTAGAGAGTTCCCCACAGGAGAAGCTAAAATCTTATTAGCTGCTCTGTAGTTAATAAGTTGTTTATTTCATAGAGGGAATGAGACAAACGCCGAGAAGCAAACGCAGCAGGATTAGGCAACTAGTAATATACTACTGTTTCATTTGTGAAATGTTTTGGCAGCTGCCTACTGCTAATATCTCAAGATAGTAATAATGAATTCTATTAAGAGACATGCCCCAGCACTTTTGTAAAAAGAGGAAATGGCACATATTTGCAAACGCATGTTACCCTTGTGGTCACACACATTTCTTTCCTTATGGTGACATAAAGCGAATAATTGGAAAGTAAATTTTCTTTGTGCTCAGACTCAACAAGTAGGGGTAATAGTTTTTATTGCCTAGTTTTACCACTGGGTCAGTATTCAACAAATGTGAACGGAATGATTTGTTTCCACTAAAGCTCCTAATACCTGAGCCAAGTTGTAACTGTGATTTGTCGATGATAAAAGGAAACCAGGCCACCCGTGTGTTTTTCACAAAATAAAAATTTGACCTAGCTGGAAGTCAAGGCTTAAGGATGTTGGCAAACCAGATAATGCTTCCATTTTCACTGGGGACCAATGAGGAGTGCCTGGAAATTGTGAGATCGTGAATGACAGTTTCCAAGATGTTTGGAAGGAATGTTTGGGGGAGTTTGTCTCATTCTGTCATCATAAGTTGGAAAAGTTTAAGATTTCAGCAATCCTGAGCCATAGCCACAGTGACCACTTCTAGGAGGGCCTGGATTCAGACTGTCAGAAGACCATGGTGTTAAGAGGGCCAGAGCCCATGCTCACAGGGAAGAGAGCAGCATTGGCTGCCCGTGATTGTAGTGGCTGAAATGGAAGTCTTTTAACAGAGAGAGGTTACCTCATTTAAAGGAGAAGGAAATGGCAACCCACTCCAGTATCCTTGCCTGGAGAATTCTATCGACAGAGGAGCCTAGTGGGCTATTGTCCCTGAGATTGCGAAAGAGACACGACTTAGTGACTTCATTTAAAGGGGACTCCCAGATGGTTCAGTGGTAAAGAAACCGCCTGCCAAGCAGGAGACTCGGGTTCGATCCCTGCCTTGGGAAGATCCCCTGGAGAAGGAAATGGTAACCCATTTCAGTATTCTTGCCTGGGAAATCCCATGGACAGAGGGGCCCATTGGGCTTACAGTCCATGGGGTCTCAAAAGAGTTGGAGGCAACTTAGTGACTAAACAACCTTATTTAAATAACAGGAGTGGTAGTAACAAATGGAAATTAAACCACAAAATCCATTGTTTCACAGTGTGAGACACCTTGGATACAAAATTCTGTCTGAAGGATGTGTTGTCTCTGCTTAGCTGTTCAGTGAATGGAAAAATCCGGTCATAATAAACACCGGGTTTCTTTTATTTTCTTCTCAGTGTTGAGGCTCTGGTTTAATAAGTCCTTTACACTTCCCACTATGATATGTATTCCTTTTATTTTTTTTTCACTCAAATCTCCATTTTATTGACAACATGAACAGGCTAAAAAGATAAAACTTCAGAGATTTCCCTTTATACAAGTATTTTTCTTAGCTCTCAAATACACCAAACATTTTAAAGTCTCTTTGAAGAAAGAATACAAAATATGTGTTATCTCCCCCTTTCTTTTCATTTTTGACATTATTTTCTTCAAAGATAAAAATTTTAAAGTATCTTATTTTGGAATATAGCCAATTAACAATATCATGATAGTTTCAGGTGGACAGCAACCAGACTCAGCCATACATATACATGTATCCATTCTCCCCCAAACTCTCCTCCCATCCAGGCTGCCACATAACATTGAGCAGAGTTCCCTGTGCTATACAGTAAGACCTTTTTGGTTATCCATTTTAAATATAGCAGTATGTACATGTCCATCCCAAATTCCCTAACTATCCCTTCCTCCCACCCTTTCTTCCAGCAACCATAAATTCATTCTCTAAGTCTGTGAGTCTGTTTTGTAGAGAAGTTCATTTGTATCATTTCTTTGTAGATTCTGTATATAGGGGATGTCATAACGATGTATCTTATTCTCTGACTTATTTCACTCAACATGACACTCTCTAGGTCCATCCATGTCGCTGCAAATGGCATTATTTCACCCTTTTTAATAGCTGAATAATATTCCATTGTATATGTGTACCACATCTTCTTTATCCATTCCTCTGTCAATGGACGTTTAGGTTGCTTCCATGTCTTGGCTGTCGTAAACAGTGCTGCAATCAACATTGGGCTGCACGTATCCTTTCAGATCACGTTTTTCTCTGGGTACATGCCCGGGAGTGGGATTGCAGGGTCATATGGTAGCTAGATCCCTCAAGGTTGAGGAAGGAAACTTGTTGGTCCAGCTAGGTTTCTAAATAGGAGGAGGGAATAAACATTTGTTCAGGGACTTTCGATGCAGCCCCTCATGTCCTCCTCATAGTAACCTATGGAGTAGTTAATGTTCTTATCCACATTTTATAGTTGAGAGCAGTACAGCTTAGTAAGTATGCTAAGTCACTTCAGTCGTGTCCGACTCTGTGCGACCCCATAGATGGCAGCCCACCAGGCTTCCCCATCCCTGGGATTCTCCAGGCAAGAACACTGGAGTGGGTTGCCATTTCCTTCTCCAATGCATGAAAGTCAAAAGTGAAAGTGAAGATGCTCAGTCATGTCCGACTCTTAGCGACCCCATGGACTGCAGCCTACCAGGCTCCTCCGCCCATTGGATTTTCCAGGCAAGAGTACTGGAGTGGGGTGCCGTTGCCTTCTCTGGCAGTAAAGCTTACTGATATGAAATAGCTTGCCTTAGGAGGTGCCAGTGCAAGTGGCAGGGCTGACTCCCTCCTAATTCTAAGGCCCTGTTTTCAATCATTCTTATCTCTTTCATCTGTTAATGTAACAGATGTCATGTACGCTACAATTGTCAAAATGAAGATTATTCTGATGATTGAAACATACATGTAAACTGTCTTTGTGGATGCAGATGAACGCAGTAAAGAAACTGAGAAGATGAGGCGGTCGCTTTGAAAGCGACTTTCCTCAGGGGCTTTTTGGAATGTTGTGTGTAATCTTTAAAAGATGTGGATTTGAGCAAATGCTGTTAAAAGGCAATAAATGTTAGTCTGGAGGAGGCTCTGCAGCCATTTTTAGAATGGTAGTGTTTGGAACTGAACCCAGCATTTCACCTCAATAATACAAAGCTTCAGTGTTCTAGTGGGTGAATGCATATACTCAGGAATAAGTGTCCTTAGAAATAATCACAGTGACTTACATGTAACTCGACCTGGCCTTGTTCATTATGTGGGAGCTGCACAGTTGAGCATTCATGAGTTACAAGTTCCCAAAGCCCCACAAGCTACGGGCCTGTTCTCTAGATGTACTAGAGGTTTCACTGACATTTCCCCAGCTCAGCACAGAATTTTAATCTTTCATGGTTCAAGGAGCCTGTGTCGTATACACAGGCTCATTACCAGAACAAATTGCAAAAGAATATGAAGAAAATACACTGAGGTAATGAAACACAGCCTTCAGCGGAACATTTACAGGGCTAGTGTTTAGAAGGGCAGCTAAGACCTGTGCTGAACACTATACTTGTGTGGTTCAGAGCGTCTTCTGAAGGTAGTTACACATTTCTAGGGGACTCCATTTGGTATGTGTTGTGTTTCCATGAGGGTAATTGCCACCTCCCAGAATTACAGCGAGGTTCCTCTGGGTATTCATGATACCTTTCTTTCATCATACTCATCAAGGCTTTTTCATGAATTCTTCTTAATTATCCTAGCAACTCTCTGGAATAGGTGGGTATAAGTATTATAAATCTTTACTAAAATAAAGCGATGTTAAAAATTCCCTAAGGCCTTCTTGTGAGCCCATATAATAATAGAGACAACCCAAGCTTGCCAAGTTTAGTTGGCCTAGTACTTCATTTAGTCTCAGAACAGAGAGAAGCTCAGGGACACCTGAATGATATTTGGAATGAAGTCTTTCTTATTGTGATCACACAAGATGATTGTGTGCTGTGAAACACCATACAGCCTCATTTTCCTTTTGAAGGCTGGTGCTGTAAACACTATAATAGATGAATTAAGTGATTCAGCTCATTATACCCATTTTTTTTTTACATTTACCTACAAAACTAGCATGTGATCCCTGAAATAGAGAAGGTTATACGTTAAAATTTTTCTACCTTTATTTTGATGTGATGTATATGTTTATTTTAATGAGACTGGAAACTAAACCATTTCTTTGCAGCTAATTCATGCTGGATTACCTTCTTATTTCCATGAGACATAAAAATTTTGAAGTATGTCTACATGATAACACCCTGCTTGGATCTGTGTATAGTTGCTATAAAATACAGAAAGAGTTATTACCTTAAAAAGCTGATACAGACAGGGGCTTGAGGAAAGTGAAGGATACAAGAGTCAAGGAGATATCTAACTTGATCCTGTAGACCAGGAGTTAAGAAGTTCAGTCCTGTGGCCAAATCCAGCCCACACAATTTTGGTATAACCTGTAAGCTAAGAATGATTTTTAAAAAGTTCTGGGGAACTCATTGTTATGTCTCCATTAATGATACCATTGAAAATATTGTTCACTAATTACAACACATGATATACTCTTTATAAATATCTGTGGAAGAAATTTCTATTCAGTCTTAGTATCAATAGCAGAAAGGTTGTATTTTTTCTGAGGATTTCTTTTTTTTTTTTTTTTTTTTGTATAATCCTTTGGGACCTGTACATTCCATGACTGTCCAGGTCAGTCCGCCTGCCAGAAAGCTCGGAAGTGGGTTTGTGGCTCATTTTCTATTTTTGTGCCAGTTTCGTGCTTGGTATCACTCACTTTATGGCCCTGTGTTGCTTTTTCTTTTCTTTTCCACGTCCGCTCAGAGGTGAGGCTGTGCTATACTATATGGATCTAGTAAGTCATGAACGTATATTAAACACGACACATATATTAAGAACATTAAAATATATATTAAAGGGATTTACCTAGCAGTCCAGTGGTTAAGACTTTGCCTTCCAATATAGTGGGTATGGGTTCGATCTCTGGTCAGGGAGCTAAGATCATCTATGCCTCATGGACAAAAAATCCAAAACATAAAGCAGAAGCAATATTGTCACAAATTCAATAGACTGTAAAAAAATCTTTTAAAAATATATGTATATTAAATTAAAAATAAGATGTACTGAAACTTCAGCTCCAGAAACTCACAGAGCATTCCTTATGGTCTCATCGAAGAGAACTCTTCACCTTTTCCCTACTGTTCTATGACTTTCCAGGGCTCTGTGTCTGTAGGACCTTATGGAAACCAATCCTGAAAATGCTTATTAAGTGCTTTGTGGCCTAATGATCTGTCCTTGCTGCAGGCTTATCAGCAAACCCCCTGAAGTTGGATAAAGACATAGATCAGATGTTCATCTAGAGTCCAGAGGACTTAGGAGGGTTGTGAACTTGGATGGAGAAATTATTTTTATAACCTATAATAGAAATTTATCACCGCCTTCAGTGATGATCACAGACAACAAATCATCACATTATTAATAGTGCTTGTGATTATGTCAGCAATAGAAGGCACAGATATTTTCAGATCCCATAGGTTGTTGCTTATGTGTCTGATGTCATGAAAATTTCTGTGTTCTTTATTTCTCTGAAAATAAGATAATTATTATAGCTGCCCATCTAAACATCAGGATCTTTTTATTTAATATCCTGATAAAGAAGTGTATTTATTACCACCCTGTAATTTTTTCTTAATTGATAACTGTAATTCATTTTTTCCTTTGCAATCCTTTGTGTTTTATTTTATGCATTTAAAAACATTTTTCTGAGAAGGGGCAATAGACCACCAAAGGAATTCTTCTAAAAGGACAAGAAAGTTCTGTACATGGGCACACCCATGTAGGCCCACACACACAGTTTTTACAAGCAGTTCCAGAGGGTTCACAGAAGTCCAGACAAGGTTCATGTCTAATAAGCAGTTTAGAAACTCAGGCCCTTGTTAGCTAAAATCCATGATAGAAGATCCATATGAGGGAAGGGGTTTATTTTATTTTTTATTTTTTTGAGGCTCAGTTCAAATGAATCACTTTTAGGAATCAACCTGCAGTGCTTAGTCCTAATCTTAGACTTAGTATTGATTCTGGCTGTCATCATTTAGAATTATCTCTTTCATCAATTAAGCAAGGAATGTACAAATCTTCATAAAAATAATCTCTTGGCTTTTGCCACATCAACTCTTGACATTTTTCAGTGAGGAATTACAAATTTGCTACTTCGGGGACTTCCCTGGTAGTCTAGTGGTTAAGAATTCGCCTTCCAATGCAGAGGACTAAAGTTTGATCCCTGGTTGGGAAGTTAAGATCCCACATGCCAAGGGGCAGCTAAGCCTGCATGCCACACGCAAAGATCCCACAGGTCACAACTCAGACCTGAGGCAGCCAAATAAATAAATAAGTATTAAAAAAAATCTACCGCTTCGCACTCTTTGATTTTTAGTTTGTATTGGAAAGAGCTTTGAGTCTTTGAATGGTCAGAGGTGGACATGTTCATATTTCATAAATCTGGAATTGGATAAAAAATACAAATACCGCCAGATGTTAAGTACATAATACTTTTCCTATTGTTCTGTTCTGAATGTTTTTGTTGATGGTGTCTGTACTAATGAGCATATTTTTTTGTTCATGAAGCCACAGTTCACTTGAAAGTCTCATTCTGTGCTGATATTTGTGTGTTGTACATCCCTGGTTAGGAGTTGCTTTACAATGCATGACTTTTATGTTTTCTTCTGTTCCTTTTGTTGTACTGGAATTCTGAATTCTCTCCTTATTTTATTGAGGTCTGAGGAGGACCTTAGAGATTATCTAGTCTGGTGTTTCTCAACTCTGCTAAACTTTACAAAATACTGATGCCTAGACACCACTCCCAGGGAACTGGATTGAATTGGTCTGCGTGGGGTTCTTCAAAACTTGGGTAAGAGGTTCCTTGGTCTGGCCTGGCTAGAGAACCATCGCCTAGCTTACGTCCTACCCCATACAAATGTGGAGCATGGAGACATGCCTGAGGTCCTCCAGCTAGCTAGTAACAGATGGGTTTTCCCTACTTCAGAATGCTATTTGCTCTTTAAAGATTTTTTTTTTCCCCAAAAAATGCTAGGCCATTTACGAGCTAACTCGGACTTTTGTGATGGCCACATTCCTCATGGAATATTTAAAATTAAATAGTACAGCTGCAATATTTAAAAACTTGCCATCCTTGTCCTATTTTAACATTACCTAATGAACAGACAGCTTTCTGGAAAAACCTGAAGATCGTTCTTTCTTAGTTGTTCCTGGCTGTGGTTACAATTTATCCCTGGACATTTGCCCCATTCCTGAATCACAATTAAGAGAGTGACTTATTTTAGTAAGTAGCTTATAATTCTTAATAATACAAGTCTCTAGACCTTACTGTTGAACCTAATGTGTCCCAATGGGAATAAATCTAAAAAGAGTCTCTTGTCACATTTGATGGCTTTGAATATTAAAGATCCATGTTGGAAGAACTCTCCAAAAATAAGCCTGCCTTTCCATGTGATTTGCCAGCATAAATCCAACATTTCTGGGATATACATATAAGGACCTCATCAGCAGAAATGCTGTTCATTTATATATTTCATGCCTATCATCTGAACTTACTAAAGAAAGAAAGTGAAGTCACTCAGTCATGTCCGACTCTTGGCAACCCCATGGACTGTAGCCCACAAGGCTCCTCCATCCATGGGATTTTCCAGGCAAGAGTACTAGAGTGGGTTGCCATTTCCTTCTCCAGGAGATCTTCCCTACCCAGGGATTGAACCTGGGTCTCCCGAATTGTAAGCAGATGTTTTACCATCTGAGCCACCAGGGAAGTTACTAAATGAATCAACTTACTAAAATGAATCAAATTAATTTATAACCATCCTGACTTTTTCACCCACACTAATAAACTTCTTGCCTTGTTTTGCCTGATCAAGGATTTTGATCAACTTTATATATCTCGGAGAAGGCAATAGCACCCCACTCCAGCACTGTTGCCTGGAAAATCCCATGGACGGAGAAGCCTGGTAGGCTGCAGGCCCTGGGGTCGCGAAGAGTCGGACACGACTGAGCAACTTCACTTTCACTTTTCACTTTCATGCATTGGAGAAGGAAATGGCAACCCACTCCAGTGTTCTTGCCTGGAGAATCCCAGGGATGGCGGAGCCTGGTGGGCTGCCATCTATGGGGTCGCACAGAGTTGGACACAAGTGAAGCGACTTAGCAGCAGCAGCAGCATATATCTCATTGAGCTTAAAAATTAATAATGCTTTGCCTTATATAACACATCTTCACAGAGATTATTCATTCTTAATGCAGTAAATGAGAGGGGAAAAAAACAGATTTAATATAGATAATAGGTTTAAAAAGATTATATGACTCAAGCTAGTGCAATTCTTTTTTTCTAATTTATTTTTTATTGCAGTATAGTTGATTGACAATGTTGTGTTAGTTTCAAGTGTGCAGCAAAGTGATTCAGTTTTATGTGTATATATGTATATATATATATATATATACACACATACAGTGGGGTGTGGGGAGAGAGAGAGAGAGCCACCAGGGAAGCATATATATATATATATTCTTTTTTAGGTTCTTTTCCCATATAGATTACTACAAAATATTGAGTATAGTTCCCTGTGCTATACAGTAGGTTCTTGTTGGTTATTTATTTTATATATGGCAGTGTATATATTCTAATACTATCACTGAGTCATGTTTGACTCTTTGCGACCCCATGGACTGTAGCCCACCAGGATTCTCTGTCCATGGGATTGTCCAGGAAAGATTACTGGAGTGAGTTGCCATTTCCTCCTCCAAGGGATCTTCTTGACCCAGAGATTGAACCCATATCTCCTGGGTCTCCTGCATCATACGTGAATTCTTTACCTGCTGAGCCATAGAGGAAGTATATATTTTAATCCCAAATTCTTAATTTATCCCTTCCCCTGCTAATGACAATTCTTCAATCAATGGCAGGTTTTCTGATCTACAGTTGGTTTCTTTATGACAGGAGCTTCCATGTACCTTCTCTTTCCTTCTGTCTCATTTTGAAATAAGTTTGGTTATAACATTTTGAAAAAGACCCTGATACTGGGAAAGATTGAGGGCAGGAGAAGAGGGTGACAGAGGATTAGATGGTTGGATGGCATTACCAACTGAGTTTGAGCAAACTCCAGGAGATAGTGAGGGACAGGGCAGCCTGGCATGCTGCAGTCCATGGGGGTGCAAAGAGTTGGACACAGCTTAGCAACTGAACAACAATTTTGAAAACAATGTGTCCATATATATTAAACATAACAAAATTCAAATTCTCCTTTTCCTATAATTCTCTTTAAAACTATCAGGACAGAAAATAAACTTCACCTATAGCAGGTCAGAATATCTTAGAGTCAAAAATGACATAGATTAACTGGCTTGGCCTCTAGTAACCAGGATAGAGAAGAAAAGGGAATTCTACACTAAGCCCTCTCACCATCCCTGTGTAAAATCAGCATGGAGAATTGCCTCCCCAAGAAAGAGCCGTGTTTCCCTTCTAGATCATCTTCATTTTTGCAGGCAATATAATTTCAAAGTTTTGTAGAGTAGAATCCCTCTATCAAGTTACTCTGGGAGAGCTATCTGCTATCTGTTTATGGGACAACATTATCTATGCAGTGTATAAGGTTTATGTTATACACAGGCATGTGGATTGCACTTTGAACCAGTCCTTATCTAGGGCTGATTCTAGATCTGTACCTGCCAAAGGATGAACGTTTTAAAAATGTGATCACAGAGTTGAGAAAACAGACTTTTATTTGACCCAGAGGGATGGTATGGGGGAGGGAGGTGGGAGGGGGGTTCAGGATGGGGAACACGTGTACACCCATGGATGTATGGCAAAACTAATACAATATTGTAAAGTAATAAGCCTCCAATTAAAATAAATACATTTATATTAAAAAAAAATAAATTTAAAATAAAAAAATAAAAGCTATGCTTAGCCTTATGAATATAGATAAGCATTTTAATGAATTAATTTTGATAAGACTTCATGGAGCAAAGGTTTAAGCGTAAAAAATAAAACCAAAAAGCTACAAGAAAAAAATATGAATCTTATGATTTCACCTGGGAAGACGTTTCTAAGTGTGACACAAATTCAGATACCACACACACACAAATACACATACAAAATTTTTTTTTAATTAAAATAAAATCAAAAGACAAACAACAACCTGTGGGAAATTTTATAACTCAGAGAAGACATAGTTCTGTTTTTCAAAATATACAGCATTCCTACAATTCAATATTTTAAATTATCAACAATATAATAAGGAAAAAATTGTGGGAAAAGAATATGAAGTTCACAGAAGAGGAAATGCAAATGATTCTTAAATACATGATAAGATGCTGAGTCTCATTTATTATAAGAAATACCAATTAAAAGTATGAGATTGAATTTTTCACCTATCAGACTGGCACAGGTAAAAACTTAACATGTTATATTGGCAAATGTGTGAGAGATTCTTCTTCAACATTCTTATATATTGCTGCTGCTGCTGCTGCTGCTGCTAAGTCGCTTCAGTCGTGTCTGACTCTGTGCGACCCCATAGATGGCAGCCCACCAGGCTCGCCCGTCCTGGGATTCTCCAGGCAAGAACACTGGAGTGGGTTGCCATTTCCTTCTCCAATGCATGAAAGTCAAAAGTGAAAGTGAAGTTGCTCAGTCGTGTCCGACTCTTTGCGACCCCATGGACTGCAGCCTACCAGGCTCCTCCGCCCATGGGATTTTCCAGGCAAGAGTACTGGAGTGGGTTGCCATTGCTTTCTCCAAACAAAGAGTTGGAAACAGCCTAAATATCAATCAATAGGAGGATTGTTTAAGTACATACTATGTACTCTTCTGTTATTACTATAATATATACATAGTACAAATTAATTTGCCACTGTTTAAAAAGAATGAGGTATCCCTGAATTATACCAATCTGGAAATATTTCTAAGCATTTTACTAAGTAAAAAGGGCCTGATACAAAAGAGTGTCTGGTTACATTTGGGAGAAAAAGGAAAAAAGACGTATATAGTTATAAGCACATAGAATATCCCTGGAAGGATACATAGTAAATTAATAGTATTACTGCCTTCAGCAAAGATAACTGAGTGTCTGGGTAGGAAATTTACTTTTCAAAAGGAGAAAGCTGTATTTATCTATCTTTCTAGATAATGTATATATAGTCAGGAACTGTGAAGGGTCTGTGATTTTATCCCACTTGCAGTCTAATTACCTTGCCATAATTTCATGGATAGTGGCAGGAAACAGCTCCTGAGTCAGAGACCAAGGGCTTTATTACTTACAGCACAGCAATCATGAATATCAGCTTTTGTGTTGGTTTCTCTTGCCCCCATCTCCCAAAAGGGGCATGCATCTAGATGGATACCTGCACAAGCAGTGAGTTGTATTACAGGAAAGAAACTGTAAGTGAAGGGAACCTGAATCTTTTTTATGATGGGCAGTAGGGAGGCTGGGCTTCCCTGGTGGCTCAGTGGTAAAGAATATGCCTGCTGATGCCGGAGACACAAGAAACTCAGTTCAATCCCTGGGTTGGGAAGATCCCCTGAAGTAGGAAGTGGCAACCCACTCCAGTATTCTTGCCATGAGATCATGGACAGGGGAGCCTTGCTGGCTACAGTCCATGGGCCAAAAGAGTTGGAATGACTGAGCACACACACACACAAAACTCGCCCTTTGTTCTGGAGGGGATGTTATCTCTCTCAACCAAGACTATTCACTATACAAACATCAATGAAAAGATAATCTGAAATAAAAAGCAATTAACACTCTGCACAGCAAAAGATGGGCAGAGACACAAGAGAACAATGGAGAATTATCTGAATCTCTTATTTATTTGTAATATTGTGCATTCATATACATTTATGGGCTTTTTTGGGGGGGTTAGATATTTTATATATTTTATAAATGTATATATATACACATACATTTGGCCACTCGGTGCGGCATGCAGAATATTAGTTCCTTAACCAGGAATGGAACCTGTGCCATTAAGTCTCAACCACTGGACCACCAGGGCAGTTCCCATATGTGAGGTCTGAAGACTAACAGTAGCTCTTGATCGTTTGAGCCTCTCAGATAAATTGTGTGGAGTGTGAACTCGTTAGTCATTGGTCACATTACTAGGCCCAGATCTGGTCTCATTTAACTACCTCAATCAAAGAATGCAATGGCCACAAACTGCACTCTGCACCTGGTCCCCTACTATAAGGGTAAGTTACTGGTCAGGAGGAGCCCCAACCAAGAGTAAGAGCGTGCATGAATCCCAACTGCTTCTCCCCCACTGCAACAGACGACAGGAGCTGCCACTTTGGGCATTTATAATACTCTCAGTTTGGGGGATTAGACCCATTATTTTCTTTAGCACTGGAGTGAATGCTAAAGAAAGTGCTTCCTTTATTTGGCTTCATTTAGCTCAATTTCACACTGAAATCAGTTTTAGGCCTTTCCTTTGCAAAGTATGAATTGAAAATGGGTGATGAGGAGGGAGAGACGTTCTTGGCTTTGGCACCTGGATATCAAAGTAGCCCAGGAACAAGCTTTCATTCATCCGTGGGACACACTGGACTTGTGTCTTAGAGTTCAGGGTGGGCCCAGAGCAGTCACGGTGGGTCTGTGAAGGGATGAATCAGCGTCCTGTTAGAAAGGTGCTGAGCCCCTTCTCAGTCACCTTGAATGCCCTCTTTTTTGCAGCAGCCACAGCAGTGGCCCATATTTTTAAACTTTTTATTGAAGTATAGTATATGTATATGAAAATATATAAATCTTAAGTGTTCTGCCCTATAAATTTTCATAAAGTGAATATACTTGTGTATCTTAATCCAGCACCTGGATTAAGAAACAGAATACTATCCGAATCCCAGAAGCCCCTTTCAATTGCTAACTCTTCCTCCACAGGTAATCATCTGATTATTTTTGCTTGTACAAAATAGAGTACAAATAGAATGGTATACCATACACTCTTTATATGGCTTCTTTTGCCCCAAGTTATGTTTCTGAGAGTCCTCCATATTGCCGTACTGTTTGTGTGGGGTTGGAATTTGTTCATCCTTAGTGCTGCATAGCAGTCATTCTCAGTCAGGGTGATTTTCTCCTCAGGATATTTGGCATTGTTTGGAGACATTTTCTCGAGGTTACAACCAGGGAAGGAGGGAAGTTACTGCTAACCATCTTATAATGCGCAAGACAGCCTCCCGCAGCAAAAGCCCAAAATGTCAATAGTGCTGAGGTTGTAAAGCCCTGCTGTATAATAATAATACCCCATCATGTGAAAATACCACATTTTATTTACGCACATATTTCTTAGAGCCTCAACTATAGCATTCATGAACATTATACAACTCAGGCCTGGCTTCAAAGTTCTTGAAACCATGCTTACCACAGTCTCATCAAAATAAAAAATACCAAATAAGATATGCTTTTTATACTTAGAATAAGTGTTAAAGTCAAAATGAATTCCTATGTACAGTCTTAGTCATAGACAAAAATTGTGCATTTTGGAATCACTACAAGAATTTGAAGAGATTCTGAATAAGAGGACGAGATGTGCCAAATCCAGGTTTTTACCAAAGAATAAAGATCTGAAGGACCGTTGTTAAAAACATCTTTATTGAAATAAATTTACATATCATGAAATTAATATAATTTATTAAATAAGTATACAAGGCAAAGATTCTGAGTAGATTTACAGAATTGTGCAACCCTCACCACAATCCAATTTTGGAACATTTTCATCACACCCAAAAGATCCCCTGTGCCCATTTGCAGTCACTGCTGTTTCTACCCTGACATCATTACTTCATTCTTTTTTATGGCTGCGTAGTATTCCATTGCATGGATATGTCACATTTTGTTTATCTTGTCACCGGGTGATGGACAGCCGGGCTGTTTCCAGTTGTGGCTATTATAAAAAATGAACATGACGGTTTTTTAAGTTGAATTATACTTGATCTACAAAGCTGTGTTAATTACTACTGTACAGAAAAGTGATTCAGTTACACTATATATATTCTTTTATATTGTTTTCCATTATGGTTTATCATAGGATATTGAATATAGCTCTCTGTGTTATACAGCAGGACCTTGTTGTGTATCCATTCTATATGTTAAAGCTTGCATCAGCTAACCCCAACCTCCCTCTCCATCCTTTCCCTAATTCCCTCCCCTTGGCAACCACCACTCGGTTCTCTATGTTTGTGATTCTGTCTCTGTTTTATAGATAAGTTCACTTGTGTAATATTTTAGATTCCACGTATAAGTGGTGGCATATGGTATCTGTCTTTCTCTTTCTGACTT
The DNA here is from genome assembly GCF_027580195.1 of Bos mutus. Lineage (NCBI taxonomy): Eukaryota > Metazoa > Chordata > Mammalia > Artiodactyla > Bovidae > Bos > Bos mutus. The sequence goes on along the minus strand of NC_091642.1, from coordinate 42,026,269 downwards.
ACTTGACTTAGTACGATAATTTCTAGGTGCGTCCATGTTGCTTCAAATGGTATTATTTTGTTCTTTTTCTTATGGGTGATTAGCACTCTATCGTATAAATGTACCGCATCTTCTTTATCCATTCATCTGTTGATGGATATTTAGGTTGTTTGCATGTCTTGGCTATTGTGACCAGTGCTGCTCTGAGCATAGGAATACATGTATCTTTTTGAATTATAGTTTTGTTCTGATATGAGCCCAAGAGTGGGATTGCTGGATCATCTGGTAATTCTAATTTTAGTTTTCTGAGGAACCTCCTTATTGCTTTCCACAGTTCCAATACTTTCCACAGTATTGTTTCCACTTGGCTACACCGAGTTACATTCTCACCGACAGTGTAGGAAGGTTCCCTTTAACATGAAGAATTTTGAAGCATAGCTAGGTAATTGGCAAACACAAGTAGGCTTTTGAAGGAAAGACATGATTCTGGGTCAGATAATCTGTATCATTTTCAAGGATAATTTGACTAATTAAAAGAAAATAGGAAGGAAAAAAAAGACAGGAGAATGGCATAAGGAGTATTAGACTTAAAGGAAAAGGAAATATCTGACATTTAACCATACAGACTGTAGCATTTTTGGAGGATTTTATAAACAAATAGGCTAAACCACAGGGCAGCAAAGCTCTGCCTTAAGAAGAAGGATAAGAATAATTGGTTGTACTCAGAGAAGTCATTAAACATGCCTCATTTTAGTATCCTGTGATAAAATAAATCATAGCTTCAAATGATAGACTATATCCATCTACAGAATGGATATGCAAGGGACCACTGTATCCATTAATAAAAAATGATGTAGAGAAAGAGCACTCAGATCAAGTCAGGCTTATACTTCATAGAATTGTGAAGATCACAGACAAAAGCAGAAAGAAAGTATTCTTTAAACCATAAGGCTATCTCCAGGCACATGGGATCATGTGGCTTCATGGAATGAAAGTTGTTCATTTTATTAGACCTGCATAATTACCCAGTAGCTGTGCTTGTGAAGTGTCAGGTGAGAATGAAGAGGGTCAGAACACTTGCTGATGGGTTCCCTCTCCTTTCCTCCCCTTCTCCTCCCTCATTCCTTCCAGGGGATAACTTAAAAAAAATAATATACAAAATTCTTAACGTAGCAACTCAATCTCTTTTTTGCAATAGGATAAACAAGATAAGGGACTTTTCACATTACAAAAAGACATCCTTTTCAAGGATTTGTTTATACAGCTTACATATGCAGCATTATATATTCCAAAAGGCAAAATGAAGCTGAACTGTTTAAAAAACTAAGATAAAACAAATCTTATAAGTTTTTCCCCCTCATTTTACTAGAAAGGTAGTTAAGCTATATCACAAATTCAAGCTCATATTTTTGGTGAACCTGTTTAGTGTTTTCAAAGTTTATTTGGCCAATGCCCACTTTTTTATTCCCACAGATGACATAGTATCCCAAGGGACAAGCTGAAGAATGCAGTTTGTGAAATGTTAATGTGGCCAGACTTCATCATTTATGGCTAGTGCCTTATTTACATACAGATTGAACTCGCAAATGAATCTAGTTTAGATGAGAAATTGAGTAGTCCTTCATCCCCATTCAACAAACTACCAGATTTTTCTAGTGCCTCCAATGAGGTGGATTGGCTCTACTTTTCCTGACCATAGATAATATGATATCCAGCACCACTCATCAGTCACTGCATTGCTGCACCCAAATGAATTATTTGTCATGAAATCTTATCCTCCAATCTAAGCTGAATAAATATTTGTTGTCTTTAGTATGTTTACATTCAGGCTTAGTATACTCTGGCTGCCAGAAAGCATGCAACCTTTGTAAATAACAGAGAAAACAAACTTAAAGTCTAATATTGGAAATTGTAAATGACATTCATGCTTTTTAAATCATGTTTTTATCATGTCAATTCGAAGAAATTCAAGTGTACATTTCTATCCAGGTTCAACAAATGTCTTAAACAAGAAAGAAAGGAAAGAGAGAGGGGGATAGGGGCAGAGAGAAGGAAGAAAGGGAGGGAGTGAAGGAGCAGAGGCAAGAGGTGGGGAAGGAAAGGAAACGCAAAACTGTAACTTTTGCTTACCTGACCCAGGTTCCCATCTTGATAGTTATGTCCATAAAAGCTCTGTGTTTGCTTAAGTTTTGCTGAGTTAGTTTGTTCCTGTGGATCTTGCAGAAGAGCAAAGCTTAACGCCTAGCACCCCACCCCCAGTCTTGCTGGCATGAATCAACAGAGGGGCAGCTTGTAAGGTAAGTACACAGAGTCCAGTTGGAACAGCCTCTAGGCTGATTTTCCCCAGTGGAACCAAGAAGACCCTTGTTTCTGTGGCAGATTTAATAACTAGTATTCAAACAGAGCATCTTTATAATTTACATTCTGAGATGATTTCCCTAGGCTATAAAACCACCTTAACTCAATGAAAGTTGTTCTCTATTCTTGCACTGGAGTTTTAAGATGAAGTCCTTAAGATGGAAGGTTACGTACACGATAACCACTCAGAATATTTATAATAGACAAAAGTTATAAAACATGGCATTAAAAAATATGTTGGGAAAAGAAAGAAAATACCTAGAAAAACAAGCATGAAATGATAAAAAAAAAATAGTCCCACCATCAACATCAAGCCATCTGCCCCAAATGAAGCTATGTGGACAGTGTTACTATGGAAGATGTGCAGGGTGTGTAAGTGGGGGTGGCTACAGGGCTCCCTTTTAGCCTGGGCGACATAGGTAAACGCAGGGAACTGCATGAGTCAGAAGGAGGAGAAGCATAGAGGAAAAACACAGTCAGGCTGAGAGGTTGAGCTGAGCCAACTGACCGAGCCCAGTGTGAGGACAAAGCATCTGGACACCTCACTCATCCATTCAAGGAATGGGGTTAGAGGGTAAGGAGGTTTTTGAGCCCTGAGACGCACTTTGTGCTTCTTCCACAGATTCTGAGGGTAGTGCGGATTATTCCTAATTGTGTAGTTCCTACATGCAAACTAGGCCCAGAAGCATGGAAGTTCAACAGTGTGGGTCTTGTGTCTGTCTAAGGGAATAAAGCCTTCCGCCTTACATCTGCTCCGTCTCCATCACCTGACAGGAACCAAACAGAACTCTGTGGTGTGAAGTTGTGTTAGTGTGCAAAGTTCCTGTGTGGAACCTGCAGAACTTTGGTTGGAAATATTTTGTCTTGGTGTGAATTCATGAAAGTTTAAAGACATGGTCAGGCATAGAGAATAAGGGAGAGGGATTGGGAGTTTGGGATTAGCAGTGAACTAGTATAGATAGGATGGAAAAGCAACAAGGTTCTACTGTATAGAATATACTGTATATTCGAGATCACGTGGTAAACCATAGTGGAAAAAAAAAAAGACTGGGTTAGGCAACCCAGCTGCAGTTAAGAGCCACTTTTCACTTCTACTTATTCAGAAACATCTTGCTTGTACTACCTAGTAGCAAAAAAGTAACAGTTGATATGCTGCCTGCCTAGCCAATTTGAATCCATTTATAGCTACACTGTATCCATACAGTCTAAAAAATGCAGCAAAATAGGGTTGTGGGGTGATCTTAATGCATGACCAGTAAAGACTGGTTAATTCTGTTAATCAAGTTAATCCTGTGTTTAAAAAAGAAAAAAATCATAGTCTTTCCCCTCCAGACCTAGATTTTTGCCTTGACTTAGCTGGATCATTGTTGCAAGAGTCTTTTTCTGTCTACTTGTGTGAAAGCAGCCAGGAATATAGTTGCATGTGAATCGTTTGTCATTCAAGTTGTAGTTGCAAAGGTAAGCCATGCTCTGTGTGAGTCCTCAAGTAACAGTTCAGCTGTGCTCATCACAGGTCTGATTCATGGCATGACATGTCAGTTGCACAGTCAGCTGTCTCAGGAGGTCTGCCTTGTCTTTGAACACTACAGATTATTTGTTTTGCCTGTTTTGAGCTCTAGATAAATGAAATCACTCAGCATGTACTTCTTTGGTGTCTGATTTCTTTCAGCATTGTGTTTGCAAGACCCTTCCTTATTGTTGTGTGTCATTGTACATTGTTCATTCTCATTGTTGGGTAGTGTTCCATTTTAGTGAAACTCCATGATTTACTTACCAGGCTGCTGTTGAATGGCAGTTGGGTGTCTTTCAATATTTATAACAACTTGTGAGGTAGGTGCTTTATTCTGTCCATTTGGGGGAGGGGAAACTAAGGCTTTGAGCAGCTTTGGAATTCATTTATCTCAGGTTACATAGGCCTCTGTGGTCGAGCCAGACCTTGAGGCCAGGTCACTTGACCTGTTGTCTCCCCTCTCATTCTGTTTCTTTAGTGAAGCGCTTCTTTGATCTGCTTTTTGGCATTCTTCTGTCCTTTAAACTGATTCGATTGTGAACCTGTAGGACTGGTTGGTGTTTAGTCCCTAAATCATGTCTTTTTTGCAACCCCATGGACTGTAGCCCTCCAGGCTCCTCTCTCCATGGGATTTCCCAGGCAAGAATACTGGAATATGTTGCCATGATGTACTCCAGAAGATCTTCAGACCCAGGGATCTTCCAGGGATCAAACCTTCATCTCCTGCATTAGCGCACAGACTTTTTATCACTCCTGTCACCTGGGAAGGGCCTGTAGGACTGGAGCAGGAGACAAGTCCCTGTCACCAAGCTACATGTGGACTCATCCCTTCCCCTGCTGCTGCTGCTGCTGCTAAGTCACTTCAGTCATGTCCGACTCTGTGTGACCCCATAGACAGAAGCCCCCCAGGCTGCCCCGTCCCTGGGATTCTCCAGGCAAGAACACTGGAGTGGGTTGCCATTTCCTTCTCCAATGCATGAAAGTGAAAAGTGAAAGTGAAGTCGCTCAGTCGTGTCCGACTCTATCGACCCCATGGACTGCAGCCCACCAGGCTCCTCCATCCATGGGATTTTCCAGGCAGGAGTACTGGAGTGGGGTGCCATTGCCTTCTCCGATCCCTTCCCCTAAGACTAAATAAAGCTTTGTTCATGGGTCTGCTTTACTGAGCTTAGAGTAAAGGCTCTCCCAGGTGGTTCCAGTAGTTCACCCGATGTGTCCAAATCCCTATAAATCCTGTATGTGGACCCAAGCTGGGCTCCCCACTTCAAAAATATATTTAAAAGCTGAATCAACTCTGGAGAGGAGAGTTTAGCACATCTATTTTGTTTGTATATCTCTGGCTTTAACTGTTTTGGTTCTATGATATATGAAGAAGCCTGAGGACTGTTTTGGGGGTTTTATTTGTATTTTTCTATATTGAGGATTTTTCCCCCCTGTATTGAGCCTTCCCTGGATATTTGTAGGGAAACAAATGTCAGTTCATGTTTTATTTTTTTAGAAACATTTCACAAATGCATTTTTCTTCCTGTTGCTTCCTGGGAGACATTCAAGGGAAGGCTACAGATTAACACTGGAAAGAAAAACCAATATTCTAGCCCTGGGGTCAGGAATCCAGTATGTTTATAGGGTGGACATGAGAGGCATAGGCAGGACTCCTCACTCCCAAATTCCATCATGCATCTCTTCCCTACTATCTTAGAACAATGCAGAAGTTTGCTATATCTTGGCTGTGATGACAGGATAGAGTCAGAGGAAGCCTGCATCTCCTCGTAGGGGACAGATAATTCCACCCAGAAAGGCAGCTCATTCATTTTGTTTCCTACTTTGGAGTGGAAGGGGTAATTTTGACAGCCTTCAAATCTTGATGGAAGTTTTGTCTTTAAATAACAAAGTGAATTGTGCATGTATGTATAGATAGGTTTTAGAAAAACTTTTAAAGGCCTTTAATAAAAGTTAAATGTGCAGTCCGTCCTTTGTAGAATTTCATCATTTTCTTCCAGACCTTTCTTTCTACTGTGGAATCTGTGAGCTGTGCTAGCCAGAAGAGCAGCAGGTTTTTGTTTTTTGGGTTTTTTTTTCTTTTTGAAAAGGGTAATTTAACTGATTGGTAGATAGAGGGGGAGGGGAAAGCTCTTTAAGCGTGTCTGAACTCAGTCTTCCTCCACTTGTGAAACTGCATTCTCTTCTCCCCAGTGTCTTCATGTAGTCATCCTCTTGCCTTACCACACACTCCCTTGCCACACCAGGATTCTGTATTCCATCTCAACCACCTTCTTAGCCAATGAACCTACTCACAACTAATTTAAGGCAATGTGGAAAGCTGTTATTTCTTAATATAGGGTATTAGGTCTTGCTGGAAAAAATTATCTAAACTTTGAAAAATATTATGTCTGACATTTCAGAACTGGTTGTAAAACTCTAGTCTATTAAGACAAAACAAACTGTTTGCCTATAATGTAGTTGTCTTTAGCGGCTAACAGTTTGGGACCCAGACTTTTAAGCCATCCTTTCCCCCTGGTTGACACCAAAGAAGAAGGGCATTCCTTTGGAAATACTTTATAAAGAGAGAATTTTTAAATGGAGTATTGAAAAAAGAATGAGGCACAAAGATAAATATCTTCAGTGTTCAAATGGCTTACGTATATAATAAAGGCAAGGCTAGAACTTTTTTTTCTGAGATGTAAACTGCTCGTAATGTGGTAGATAAAATACAAGATGTCCAGTTAAATTTGAACTTTAGATAAACAACACATAATTTTTAGTACAGCCATAGCCAAACTATTGCATACTATATTTTTATTTGTCAAATATGGCAATTCACAGACGGTTAAATATGGTTTCAGCACAATTTCAATCAATATTTTTTGAGCGCTTTCTGCATGACGGTTAAGCTCAGGTAGCCTTAGGCAGGTCTTGTGTGTGTCTTTTATCATTGTACCCACAGCTCCTAGCACAGCTTTTGGCATATAGCTGGTGCTCAATGAACATTTTTTTAAAAAAATTAATCAAAAGGATAACATAAACTCTAGAATATGATGAATTTATGACACATATAACCTAGGTAGGAATACAAGCTCACACATATAACAAGATAATATGACTTTGTTGTTGCGGGTCAGTCACTAAGACTTAATCCAACTCCTTGTGACCCCATGAACTGCAGCACCCCAGGCTCCATCCAGATTCTGAATATATAAAGGTTTAATCCTACTTCAAAAAGAAGTGATAACTGAACAGGATATTGAACAATAGTCTTATCTGAATTTGATGCAATCTTAATTATCTGATTTAAAGCCACTCTACTGGCATATTACTGAAACAACCCTTTGTTTTTCTCCCTTGCTTGAAGTTATACTTACATTCAATCATTGCAGCAGTTGCATCCAAAGAGTACAATGGGAGAAAAATTGAAGTTCCAATTGAAAGACTGAGAAATTTAACTACACTAAAAAAAAAAAAAAAAATGACAAGCAACACCATAAACAAAGTTATAAGTAACATGATTTATAAAGTCAAAGTACAAAAAACCAATGGGAAGATTACCTACTATATAAAGAGTTTCTATAAATCAATGAGCTAAAGACCAACAATGCAATAGAAAAATGGAGAAAGGGTATAAATTTGAAGAATAAATAAAATACAAAAATTCCTAAACACAAAGGTCTACAATCACTCATAATAATAGAAATTCAAACTAAAATCATATTGAAATACCATTGTTGTCTATCAAATTGGAAGAAATCCTAAAGTTTTGATAATGCACTCTGTGGCAATGCCATGGGGAACCTGAAACTCCCATGTATTGCTGGTGAAAGTACTGGTAAAATCTTCTGTTGATAGCAATTTGATTATGTGGATCAATATCAAAAATGCCCATACTGATTGACCTAGTAATCTCACTTCTAAGAATTAATCTCATAGACATATGTTCACATGTGAGAAATCAAGGTAATTAATTGCTGCATTGTTTACAGTAGTAAAAGTTTGGAAGCCTTTGAAATGTCTGTCAAAAGGGAACTAGTTAAATAAATTACAATATATCCATACAGTAAAAGCCCCACTCCAGTGTTCTTGCCTGGAGAATCCCAGGGACGGCAGAGCCTAGTGGGCTGCCATCTATAGGGTCGCATAGAGTCGGACACGACTGAAGCGATTTAGCAGCAGCAGCAGCATATAGTAAAACAATTTCCAGGAATAAAATGAATAAGAAATCTCTCTGTATTGACGTGGAAAGATTTGCCAACATAGACCAGCAAGGTGTGTCATAGTGTGGAAAAGTGGATTAAACAAATAGTATATACGCATTTTAAAATTTACTTCTACTTGCATACAGAAACCAACAGGAGGGTTTCCCTGGTGGTCCAGTTGAGATTTTGAGCTTTCACTGCAAGGGGTGCGGGTTTGATCCCTGGTCATGGAAATAAGATCCTGCATGTGGTGTGATGTAGTAAAAAAGAAAAAAGATTCAAGAAACCGACAGGATATAGAAGAAACTAATAAAAGTGGACACCTGTTTGCAGAGGTAGGGAAAGTGGAGATGGGGCACCTGAGTGATGGGGGTGAAAGCAAGACTCTTCCATGTACCTTTTGTATATACCTATATATTAATATTTAAGGTTTGTGAGTCATATAGATAATTACTTATTCAACAACTAAATAATAAAAAAAGAGAATGGCTTGTGTATCAGCCCAGGAGCAGAATACAGCTTAAACTCTGAGGGGAACTTCAGAGATTCAGACTGACAGGTGTGTAGACTATGAAAGTAAAGAGTGTAAGAGATGAGAGGAAACCTGGGAGCTGGCCTGACGCTGAACTAGGTCAGAGCTGGCAGGAGGCAAGGAGTCCAACCAGGCTAGTAAAGGTGATTTCTGAGAAGTTTTAGAACAAATAGACTCCCTTCAGAGGAGGGAGCCCAGGAATGGATTTGGGAAAGGGCCCAGGTGATCTCTAGGAGCCAGATCTAAGTAGAAAGGAGTCAGGGTTGGGAAAGTATGTCATGAGATAAGCAAGATACACATTGTCTAGAGTCCAGACTATACACTCTAGGGTGTGTGTGTGTGTGTGTGTGTGTGTGTGTGTATAGGGGCAGGGAAGACTTCTGTTAGGCAGCATTTGTGTGTTTTAGTGTTTTGTTGGTCAGCCCCAAACACATCTTTATCAAGAAGCTATAGTAACTTCTGACAGTTTATTTGCCTGCTATGGTCTTATTTCTAAACTGAGCTTTTACGATCCCCAAAGACCGCTCAATTTGGAGTAAGAAGACGGATTTGAGACCCTAAGCGACCAGCTGTATGACCTTGGGTAAAACACTTAACTTCTCTGAACCTCAGTTTTCTGTCTGTGAAATAGACATGAAACAAACTATACCCTGCTGTGTTTTGTGAAGCTCACATGCAGCTTTAGAAATTCTGAAGTTGCTAGGACAGGTGAGGGAGTGAACACTGGTGCTGTTTGTGTCTCTGCTTTAGTTAGTAGACACAGCTGCTCATTCTGCCCTTAAATGGAATGGCCACACACTGTTTGCTCAGTGCTGACTTAGAAATAGCAGGGTACAAGGAGCTTTCACAGCTGGACAATAAAGGAGAATGCCTTTAACAATATTGCTTAACTCCTTTAAACAATAAAGGAGTTTTGCGGGAAATCAGATTTCTTTCTACACTACATGTTTCAGGGAAGACTGAACAGAGGGAAGCAGTCTTCATAATTTTAACTATCATCATCCGCTTAATTATTATTATTGTCATTATTCATTACCATGAGTTAACAACTATTTGTCTCATTTTAGCTAACATTTAGTGAGGCCTTGACTACTGGCCGGGCCCCCATGCTGTTGTATGTACATTTCCTTATTTCATCCTCATATGACTTCCCTATGGCAACAACTGTTATGAAAACTATTCTACAAAAGAAGGAATGGAGAGTTTAAGGAATTTGCTCAAGGGCACACAGCTGGGAGCCGTAAGAACCAGGATGCAGTACCAGTCACTCTGACGTGGAGCCCATGCTCTTAACCTTTACACCATCTGTTTCTTTAAGGCAATGCATCGGAGGCAGGTGGGGTGGGGGCAAGAGCATCCGTCTTTCTGCATGGTGAGTTTTAATTCAGGTTGTTAATTTCATCAGACAGTACTAGCAGGTTTGGCTGCCTCCAAATCTGTAACTCAGCCAAGATTTTGAAAAAATGTGTGACATTTTTATTGCCCAATCCTACCACCTGGGCATGCATGTTCTTCCAAGACTATCACAGCCCCTGGCCCTCTATCTTTGCCCATGATAGAATCTGAATAATGAATCAAATTTTATCAAATATCATGAGAATGAAAAATTAGTTTACATAAAAATACTAAACATTCCTTCAGTAAATTCTAAACTTCTCCATGGGCAGAGCAGACTATAGAGTTCCTGGTAGAGCAGACTATCAAGTTCCCAATCAGTGAAGTAGATGGACATGGCAGCAAAGAGTTTGCTTATTTGCCAACCCCCTCATCTGCTGTTTCCCTTCCTGCAGTTTCAGTTTCCTGAAGTGAAGCATAATGTGAAAATATTAAATGAAAAATCCCAGAAATAAACAAGTTATAAGTTTTAAATTGTGTGCTGTTCTGAGTACAGCCTTCCCTGGTGGCTCAGACAATAAAGAATCTGCCTGCAATGCAGGAGACTCAGGTTCAATCCCTAGGTCGGGAAAATCCCCTGAAAAAGGAAATGGCAACCCACTTCAGTATTCTTGCCTGGAAAATTCTAAGACAGAGGACCCTGGTGGGCTATAGTGCATGGGCTCACAGAGTCAGATGCAAGTGAGTGACTACAGTATTGTAGAGTAGCATAGTGAAATCTCACATTGTCCTGTTCCATCCCATATGAGACATGAATCATTCCTTTGTCCAGCATGTCCACACTGTATATAAGCTACCTGCCTGGCACCCCACTCCAGTACTCTTGCCTGGGAAAATCCCATGGACGGAGGAGCCTGGAAGGCTGCAGTCCACGGTGTCGTGAAGAGTCGGGCACAACTGAGTGACTTCACTTTCACTTTTCACTTTCATGCATTGGAGAAGGAAATGGCAACCCACTCCAGTGTTCTTGCCTGGAGAATCCCAGGGATGGGGGAGCCTGGTGGGCTGCCGTCTATGGGGTCACACAGAGTCGGACACGACTGAAGCAACTTAGCAACAGCAGCCTGTTAAGAGGAAAAAGTATAGTCTATACAGGGCTCAGTATCTTGTGCTGTTTCAGGCATCTGCTGGGGGTCTTGGAATGTATTCCCCGCAGATAAGGGGAAACTACCATGACCACAATTAACATGAGTTCTCTAATATTACTAGTGTTTCCTAGATATGCCTGAGCATTAAAATCACCAAAGGCACTTTAAAAACAAACTACAGGTTCCTGGGTCCTAACCCAGACAAAATGAATCAGAATCTCTTGGAGAGGGTACTGGGATTTGTTTTTTAAAAATCCTGTGCTTTTAACAAATACCCTCTGAGTCTTATGTCAGAGCCTTGAGTAAGTTTGGGAAATGACCTATCAGTAGAAACAGGATACTGTGGGGTCAGAGGAAGAAGCTAAGTCTGTCTGTGTGTGGGGAGATTAGTCAAAGCCTCAGAGCAATGTTTATGCCACACCTTCATGAGTGAGTAAGCAGACATGAGAGAAGGGCACTCGAAGGGCACTCCAAACATGGAGAATATGGGTCAAAGCGCAGAAGCACAGGGGAAAAAAATGGTTGTTCTGGGGTTTGCGTGACTGGAGTTCATGGAGTCAAGGCCACAGAGGGCAGAGGGTAAAAAGCAAGTCATGGCCCAAAGTGAGGCCTATGTACTTTACCATAGAAGCCAAAGGATTTAAGCAAGAGAATTTTACTGTGGAGGCAAAGGAGAGGATAACTTGATGAGCAAAGAGGTGAGGGGTCCAATTTGAAGGCTGCCAGGAAGGTTCTCATGAGTGATTAGCTAATAACAGGTGGTAAGTTCTTTGGAGAAGGCAATGGCACCCCACTCCAGCACTCTTGCCTGGAAAATCCCATGGACAGAGAAGCCTGGTGGGCTACAGTCCATGGGGTCGCAAAGAGTCAGACAGGACTGAGCGACTTCCCTTTCACTTTTCACTTTCATGCAATGGAGAAGGAAATGGCAACCCACTCCAGTGTTCTTGCCTGGAGAATCCCAGAGATGAGGGAGCCTGGTGGGCTGCCGTCTATGGAGTCGCAGAGACTCCACATGACTCCACATGACTGAAGTGACTTAGCAGCAGCAGCAGTAGCAGAAGTGCTTAGTCACTCAGTCTTGTCCAACTCTTTGAGACCCCATGGACTGTAACCTGTCAGGCTCCTCTGTCAAAGGGATTCTCCAGGCAAGAATACTGAAGTGGTTACCGATTCCGTTCTGCAGGGCATCTTCCCGATCCAGGGATCAAACCTGGACCTGCTGCACTGCAGGCAGATTTTTTACTGTCTTTGCCACCAGGGAAGCCCAACAATGGTGAGGTGATTTCTTAGCTAAAGTTGACAGGACTGAGTAATATATTGATTTTTTTTTTTTTTAATGAGGGAGGGAACAGTAGGATGTCTCCTAGCTTAGATAATAGAAGTGTGGGCCATTACAAGTGATGAGAAATATGGGAAAAGGAGTAAGGGGCAATGACAAGAAAATGAATTCTTGATGATTCTGAGTTTCAGTGGCTCTGGGGGACTATACCTGCTAAGCATTTAATACTTGAAGACAGAGATTTTGCATAGCATTTTGATAGTAAACAAAGCCTTGGAAACAGATGAAAGTCACTGAAGAATGTACAGGGGAAGAGCAGAACCCCAACATTTAAAGGGACATGAGGATCGTGTGAAGGAGCCTATGGAGGAGAAATGAGAAGGCAGAAAGGCACAGGAATAGAATGATATCCTGAAAGCTAAGGAAAGAGAGAATTTTCCAGGAAAGAGTGGTCATAGGGATAAAATGAACGGGAAACATTGTTTTAGGAATTCTTGGCTGCTCCGTTTCTGTTCCCAATGCCTTGAGTTGGCAGCTTTTGTACAGGTTCTACATGGATCTCTAATCTAAGAAGTGCGTATGTAACTGGCTGGGTGTTTTGTATAGCTGCTTGAAGAATAGGCAGTGTATTGAGGGTGTGGAGAGATTGTTCCAGGTAGGATGGGCTGAATGAGAAAAGTTGCAAAGCCAGAACGAGCTGTATTCAGGAAACCTTGAGACCTCCTGCTCAGAGCAGAAGTTCTGCAGCTCAGAGTAGCAACCGTGATTGAAAAGGTCACTGAAGCCTGCCAGCGGGGGGCCTAAATTCCAATCTAAGAGTCAGGACTTTATTCTGTGGACGGACTTTATTCAATGGGGAGCCATTGAAAGCTTTGAATATAAAAGTAACATGATTAAAATATAATTTTAGAAAATTCATCTGATTGTCTGTTGGAAGAGGAAGTGAGAGAACTAAAAACTATTAAAGGAATTCTGAGCCAAGGGGTGGATGTGATGGATGCTTTACAATCCTGGGGAGATCAGAAAGAGCAAGATTCACAGGCAGCTGTGTCAAGGAGTAAGGTCTGAAAAGCAGGGCCATTTATTCACAGAGATATTTATTCACAGCAGTGGAGGGTAATCCAGCAAAGAGGGGACTCCAGATCATGGTCAAGAAGACAAGTAAAGGTCAGATCTGGAGAAGGAGGTCATAGCATCCAGAGATCTGGGGACTGAAAGGTGATTATATTTGAGCAGCGAGCCAGGAGGACCCAGAACAAGTTCTATTGGAGAGAATGACACCAATGAGGCCATTGGTTCTGGACCAAAACTGAAGACCATATGGAGGCCTGCTCACCACATAATGTGGAAATAGGCCACCAAAGTGGCCATGCTGAGTCATGCTAAGAGTCTAAGTCAGGGTGTTAACAATAGAAACTGGAAGAAATATCCTTATATGAGAGATACTATGAAGAAAAACAGGACTTGTGGATGGATGATGCTTAATTAGAGAGGAATGAGAGCAGTGGCTCCTTTAAGTCTTGAGTCATTTTAAGAACAAGTCACCTTCCAAAGATTAACTTGGAGATGAGTTATGTAGGCCGTAGAAAAGTTTCATCCTTAAGAACCTTTCTCCATCATGAAATGGTTTTTTCTAAAATGTCAGTCTAATGTACTAGTCTAATACTGCTGCTAAGTAGCTTCAGTCGTGCCCGACTCCTAGCGACTCCATGGACTGCAGCCTACCAGGCTCCTCCGTCCATGGGATTTTCTAATACTGCTACCCGCAGTATAACCATGCGATCTAAACTTCCCCTGGCCTCACGCACCACCTTTCGAGCGGTTTCTCAGTGCCGGTGTGAGCTGTCCCCCTCCAGCTAGCTGAAGGAGGCTTTTTGGTCCACGTGTGAAAATTTGTGAGCATCTGTGGGTGTGGGACTCCCCTCCCTTGGAGGTTCTGAAAAGGAACTCCACACACATACATCCCCAAATTTCAGCCACATATTTTTCCAACCTGGGTACACTCTAGGACTGTAAGCAATTTCAGGATTCTTCGATCCCAAAATATTAACTCTTACCTTGCAATAAACTTCATCTAATAGCTTCTCTTCCACTTTCCTGTTTCTGAAGCAAAAACATAGCCTTTTGAAGGTTTTTTTTTTTTCTCCTCCCCTAAGGAGTTTCAGACCTCCTTTTTTCTCCTGTTTTTTCTTTATTTATTCTCCTCCCTCCATATAGAAAATTAAGAGCTATGTGTGTCAAAACAGGAGGTTTGGAGACATAAAGCGGGCTGAAAGAAAATTAATTCACCTTCATTTTAGAGGGACAAAAGGAGTTCAGAAGAGAGAGAACACTGATAGATTTCATCATTTTCCTCTAAAACCAAAATCTCACTTATAATATTTTAGAATGTCCCCATAAACCATGTGGGTATGTCACAACTTGTTATCTATGTATTTAACTCATCAGTGTCTTACCTATTTTTCTTTCTGTCCTTCCTCTTTACTCATCAATATGCTTATAAAAGGATTTCTCAAAATGCCAAGTAATTTTAATACTTAAATTAGAAGTAAAATAATAAGAGTTGGTGATTTTTAAGAAATATGATCAGGACAGATAAAGAATCCAGCAATGCAGAGGCTAAGGTGATTATGAAATGTACAGGTTTTCACAGATTTTTTATTGCCAAATCTTGTAAAAATGCACTCTTTTAAGAAATAGATTTCTTTTTTTAATAACAGTTTTAGATTTACAGAAAAAATTGAGAAGATGATAGAGTTCCCAAATACCCTGCTATTAGGTTACCCTATTATTAACTTTTACCTTAGTGTGGTACATTTGTTACAGTTAAGGGACTGAAAACACATCATCATTAACTGAAGTCCATGCTTTTTTTCTTTTTTCAGATTTCCTTAATTTTTACCAAATAATTTTTCTGTTCCAGGATCCCATCCCACATTAAATTTAGTTGTGATGTCTCCGTAAGCTCCCCTTGACAGTGACAGCTTCTCCAACTGTCCATGATTCTGATAACCATCACACTCTTCAGGAGTGCTGCTCAGGTATTTGGTAGAATGCTTGGCGTCTGCCTAGTGTTTTTCTCATGTGAATGGGAAGTGACCCCACCTGGTTGTTCTGTCAAACGTGAATGTCAGGCCATGGCAGGGATCCTGCTGGTCTGCCTACTGTGCACCCTGCCCCATGGGCAACTTCTAACAATTGGACCCAGGACTTCCCAGATGGCGAAGTGATAAAAGAATCTGCCTGCCAATGCAGAAGACACCGGTTCAATCCCTGGTCGGGAAGATCCCCTGGAGAAGGAAACGGCAACCCACTCCAGTATTCTTGCCGGGGAAATCCCAAGGACAGAGGGCCACAGTGGTGGGCCATAGTCCATAGGATCACAAAGAGTCGGACACGACTGAGCACACACGCAAGCAGTATCACCCATAGTGGCTCAGGCCGGGCCTCGCGGCGTCAAGGGGGCGTGGAGAGGCTGGCAAGGGGACAGAGCTGGCATCCTGGCACGTGGGTTCACTGGGTCCCGCATTGCACCGCGGTGGGCGTGCAGCCAGCTCCCGGGCTCCAGGGGAACCCCTCTTCCCCTCGCGGGTGGTGAAGTCCAGTCCCGCGCAGCATGGACCTCCGACGCAGACGGCACCAGGGAGCTGCTCACGCTGGTGCCTCCCGACCTGCAGGAGAGGCTGGGACCGAGTGTGACGCAGGGAGTCGGGTGGAGTCCAGAACCTGAGGAAGAGCCAGATGGCTTTGCAAGCGAGCGCCACGGGGGACTACAGTCAAAGGAAAATCAGGCTGACTCAGGGGCACATGAGCAGAAGTAAGACCTAAAGCACAGAGCATGTTACGTTCTTGCAGTCACTGGTGTATTAGACGAGTGGAAAGATTCTGTGACTATACAAAGAGAGCTGCAAAGCCTGGAAGATGGTGTCAGAGTTCTCCAGTGTCATAAACTTGTGCCTGCAGAGTATCTGCTGCTGCTGCTAAGTCGCTTCAGTTATGTCCGACTCTGTGCTACCCCATAGACGGCAGCCCACCAGGCTCCCCCGTCCCTGGGATTCTCCAGGCAAGAAGGCTGGAGTGGGTTGCCATTTCCTTCTCCAGTGCATGAAAGTGAACAGCAAAAGTGAAGTCACTCTGTCCTGTCCGACTCTTTGCAACCCCATGGACTGCAGCCTACCAGGCTCCTCCTCCATGGGATTTTCCTGGCAAGAGTACTGAAGTGGGTTGCCATTGCCTTCTCCAAGCAGAGTATCTAGAAAAGCCAAAGCTGAGCTGTTCCCCAACCAATGGACGCTCATAGTCTCTTTCCTTCCCTTCCAGATGAGATGCCACCTCTTGACTGCTGCACAGACTCTAGGTTGCTATCTAGCTGTAGCTTTCCAGGCTTCTCTGTTCATGGGATTTCCCAGGCAAGCATACCTGAGTGGGTTGCCATTCCCTTCTCCAGGGGATCTTTCCCATCCAGGGATGGAACCCGAATCTCTTGCATTGCAGGCAGATTCTTTACCACAGGAGCCGCTAGGGAAGCCCATCTAGCTGTTAGATGCCCTGAATGGAGAGGACCTCTATCTTCAGGGAGGGGCTTCTTTATTTTCTTTTACAAACATCTGAATGATGCTTGCAGATTGTCTGAACTTGCCACCCAGAATTTCCAAAAAATAGCGTTTCTCAGATGCTTTGAAAAAATTATGTAAAATATTTTAATAAGCAAAGCCATGTGATTTGTTTGTTTGTTTGTTTTTTAAGAAACTTGAACTATACCCTCTCCTTGTACTTTCCGGTTGTCTTTTTTTTTTTTTTTGCATACAAATTCTTGTCATTTGACCTCAGTCTGTGGTTTTATTTCATAGTGCTGGCTTCTAAAAGTCAGACCAACCTAGTTGCAGGTTTATTTTCACCATAAGTTGTTTTCTCATTCACAGCATTAGCTTATTCAATAAATCCTTCAGTGTGGGAACTGGTGAAAAGTGATCATTTTGGATTTTAAAGAAATTTGATATACATTCTTCTTTTATGGGGCCAAATTTTAATTTATAAATTTCAAATTTGGATCATTTCTATATTGCCCAGTGACTGTTTTTGACAAATGATTTAGTTTGGTCTTTTCAGAAATTTGCCAACTCATTCACTTCCTTTTTCACAACTGGTTGTTTGTCACTGGCTACATGATATGGATATTTCCCTTGTAATTCAAGAGTAGTTTAACACGAAGTATAACCCTATGGAGTTAGTGATTTCATACCATCTCAGGATGGTATGAAGCAAATACATCTTACTGTGAAAACTGTTCCTAGAATTGGATTTAATGTGCTCAGATGTCTAATCCTATCATCTACGATCTCTTTATGCACAATAATTTAGAACAATATTATCTTCAGTATTAGAGAAGGAAATGGCAACCCACTCCAGTATGCTTGCCTGGGAAATCCTATGGACGGAGCAGCCTGGCAGGGCTACAGTCTATGGGGTCACAAAAGAGTTGGGCCCACCTAGTGACTTAACAACTTAACAACAGTCTTTAATATAAACTCCTTTTGAAAACATATTTTCAGTTTTGAATTTAGTGACACTTTTTCAGTTAAAACTTCCTTATCTACCAATAACCACAGGACTGGAGGTGAACCTTAAATGTCATATGGGTAGTGATTGCACTGAAGTTGAGTTAGATGGCCTTCATGATTTTCAGCTGTTTACAGATCTTAGACCAAGATTGTTGAGGCACCTTTTTCTGGGAGCTTCCCACAAGGGAGTCAGCTGACCTAGACTCCGCCTTGTAAATAGAATGTATAGAAGAGCGAACAGAGATTCCCACTTGTGATATCAACTTCCAAAAGCCACAGTTATCTTCTCTATGGGCATTTTTCCTCTGCATGAAATAATGGTATGCCAAAAACAACCATCACTTCTGATCAAGTGAAATAGATTGTACTTTAATGTTTATCTGTTAGAGTGCAGTGTACTTTATTAAGTATTTTAGGGAGACGTCTCAAATATTTAGTTTCTTAATTTGATTTTGTCTGGTTATTGTTGGTTGTAATGTACCTTGTAACTCAGGTACACAGATCTGTTAGCCTTCAAGCATCAAACCATTTAGTTTTACCATTTTCTGGTTGAGAAATCCTTTATATTTAAAAATATTTTTATTTCAAAGTTCAATGTAGAAAAATCAGAATGTAAAGATAAGAAGAAATATAATTACTTAGAATTACCTGACCCTCAATGAAAGAGACAGAAAAGACATGAGTTCAATCCCTAGATTGTGTAGATCCCCTGGAGTAGGAACCAGCAACCCACTCCAATATTTTTGCCTGGAAAAATTCCACAGACAGAGGAGCTTTGCAGGCTATACACCATGGAGTCACAAAGAGTTAGACATGACTGAGCACAACCGAATTTGACAATTACTCTTAGCATGTCCAGATATTTTTCTTTGTAGCCCTCTACATATAGATACATATATTTTATTTTTTTCCTTAAAATGTTCATATTTATTTTTTAAAAATTTTTATGCAAAAGAGACACACAAATATGATAAGTAACTTACCATGTGAAAAAAATATATATTCTTACTAGTAACTAAATAGGTACAAAGTAATCTGGGGGAGGGGAATATTAAAATGCAAACATAACAAATCAGTTGGAATATTTAAAAACAAATATACCATGTAGCCTGGCAACTTGACTTTATCTTACTAAAAAATGAACTGGAAGTACATAATGAGACTTATGAAATAGTTCACAACTCTTCATACTCAGTTGCTTCACTTTGGGTTATAGACCCAAAGGAAATACTCTGAAAGGAAAGAAACATAAATAAGTATCTGTGATTGTAAAACATCTGAAGCTACTCAGGTTAAGTAATGACAATGGTGTAAAAATAATCTTGTGATTCTTTACATTTTTTATGTAGTATCAAAAGCCATAATGGATATGATCTCATTTAGTCTTCATTGAAGAAGCTGTGCAGAGAAGGAAATGGCAACCCACCCCAGTATTCTTGACCGGGGAATCCCATGGAGAGAGGATCCTGGTGGGCTGCAGTCCATAGGGTCGCACAGAGTTGGACATGACTGAAGCGACTTAGCATGCATGCATGCATTGGAGAAGGAAATGGCAGCCCACTCCAGTATTCTTGCCTGGAGAATCCCAGGGACAGAGGAGCCTGGTGGGCTGCCGTCTATGGGGTCGCATAGAGTTGGACACGAGTGAAGCAACTTAGCAGCAGCAGCAGCAGCAGCAGCAGAAGGTTTGACACGGAGGTCACACAGCTGGGACCTGGAAACTAGGGAGTTCTGTCTGGGCAGAGTAAGACCTACACTGAGAGTTGGAAAGCCTGGCAGTGTGTCTTGCGCCTTCCAGGTGTGGGACTTCAGTTAGTAGTTTGATGATCTGTAAATGGGTCACAACGCACAGCCTCCACAGCTCCCAGGCTTTGAGCAATGAGTGAGATAATGCCTAGGAATGCTCCTACCGTAAGCCTGAGAGGGCAGTTACTGAGATCACTGCTTTCGGCACCTGAATCTTTAAATGAATCTTCAGACTGCACATTGAAGTCAGAGAGGTTTGGAGCACTTTTAATAGCAAGAGAGCAATGAAACCATAGCCCAATAGCTGTGAGGGCCAAGTTCAAAGGTGACAGTGGTGTTGTCTTCAGAGAAGTTAAGTGGATTTGTGTGAACTGTGTGGGAGGCAGGAGGGTGTAGAGAGAATTCAAATCCAGTTACTTGTTTTTGACTGAAAACATTAGGCACATGCCAAAAAACCTTTGAGCATTGAGAAACTCAGAACCTGGCATGCGGTTTCCAGCTTCCTCATTCCTCCAGCGTCCTCTCTTGCATAATCCTGCTCACTGTGACACAGGCTGGAACTTGGCTCCCAGGATGCCCTGCCCCTCCATCAGTCATCTGAAGTCCTTTCCCCATGTAGCTACTTTTCTTCCAGTCACGAAAAACCAGGGCTGAGGCAGTCTGCCATGACCCAGAACCCCGAATTCCAGACACTCCCTACTTATTTCCCTTTCGGCATTGCCAATGGGAGTGAGGAGTGGACCTGGCAGAGACACACTCTGCAGCCCTGGGCTGGGAGATAAAGTCCCAACTCGATAGCTCATGAGGCTGACTGGGGCAAAGGCCATTTTCGTGCTGATGACGAAGGTTTCATGACTGAAACTGACGCGTGTCAGAGCGACATATTACAGGCTGGGCTTTGGGTCAGAGAAAATGGTAACTGGAATAGCAGCAACATCCTCGTGTGTGTGTGTGTGAGTGATGTTTCAGCCCTACAAAGTGTTCTCCTAGCCATTGTCTGACTTGATCAAGAGCCCCACAATCCCTAGACTTCACTTAGAGTGGACATAAGCCTTAGAACACTCCTAAATCTGGTAACTTCAGCCTCTACCATGCTGTGTCCATAGTAGATTAATGCCACTTTGCTTCACCAGCCTCAACATCTCACCGTGTCCTATGCTTTCTTTGGTACTTTATATAGACAATTATTTAATCCTTTCAGCAGCCCTACAAGTAAACTATTCTTAGCCCCATTTTACAGTACAGGAAATGGAGGTTCAACAATGTTCATCACTGGCCCAGGCTCACTGAGCAAGTAGGTTATGAAGAGGGTTTCAAAACCATATTTGCTTGACTCCAAAATCCATTCTCTGTGACTCCTGTTCATGCTGGAGGGTATTTTTCTGTGTCAGTGACCTGAAAGAAGGTAGGGATTTTTGCCCTTTTTTTTCCCCCTTAGGGATCCAGAATAGAAGTATGTCACCAACTTTGTGGTTTCTGGACCACTTCCTGCTAAGTGACAGTGTTAGACGAGTTGCAGGGCAGAGGGAAGCAAGCATTTTTTTCTTTAACATGTGCTTTGCTTTCCGTAGACAGAATCCTTTTTCTGGCAGCCACTTTCTTTCCAAAGCTTAGAACACCATATGCTTTCAAGAAGGGAGGAAACGTTTCATTCAAGGAAAAATTTTCAGCTGCCCTGCCCCTCTGCAGTTCAAATAGTCTTCAAAACATCTGTTTCTATTTTATTTGTTTGTCTTTTGGAGAAAATCAAGAGTAAATTTGAGGTTGATAAGAAGCAAGATATCTTCCTCCTGAAACAAACGACCCCCCCACCCCACCCCCCGCCACCCCTGCTCCCAGTACCTGGCAATCTGAAGATTTTGTTTGTTTGAAACATTGTTGGAGTAATAGAAAATCTGGACAAACACCCATGATTCAGATGCAGTTAATAAGAACCATAAATTCAGAGATTAACTATTAAATACCATAAGAGAACAGGTCCCTTCCAGTGGACTCTGATGTTTTTGAAAACCAAGCACTTGTTGGGGAAGCAATTAACAAGATCATAACAAAGTTTCCACAGAAAACTAACATAGCCTGGAGTTTATTCTGGATCTCAGCCTGTAGGGAGAGGGAACCACTAAAAGACAGAAATTAAAAAAAAAATCTCTGTGGGCAAACTAAGCTCTGGTGGGCATTCACGTGCCTAGGTGGACAGGAGCCCTTTAGGTCAAACATATTGTGATGGGATCAGAGCCCTCTTCTACAAATGCAGCAGAGTTGAACAATATTATTCCACCATCTGACTCTCTGACTCTCATTAGGTATTTTCTTATTTGGTTACTTGAAAAAAAAAAAAAAAGGGCTGTTTTTTTGAATGTCCCTGGCAGCCCATTGGTGAGACTCCATCTTCCGGTACAGGGGGTGTGGGTTTGACAGCTGGACTGGAAGCTAGGATCCATGCGTCATGGCCAAATAACCAAAACAGAAAAAAAAAAAAAAAAAAACAGAAGCAATACTGTAGCAAATTCAATAAAGGCTTTAAAAAAGGTCCATATTTAAAAAAAAATCTTTAAAATGGCTCGTTTTTGCATGTGGTAAAATTTACATGTAACGAAATACCCGTCTTAAGAGTACATTCTGTGAGTTCTGGCAAATGCAAACACCTGTGTACCTCAAACCCTTATCAAGATGTACATCATGGCTTTCACCCAGAGACACCTCTTGTTCAGATTTAACAAATTAGTTTTCCCTGATGGGGGATGTCATATAAATAGAATCACATGTAGTATTGTGTGAGGTTTCTTTGACTCAGCAAAATGTTTTCATTTATTATCATCTTTTTATTGCTGACTAGTATTCCATTAGAAGAGTATTCTACAATTTGGGAGTTTTGTTTTGTTGTTACCTATTTTCCTGTGGATGGACATTAGGTTATTTCCAGTTTTTGTCCCAAAAAATCACTGATCATATTCTTTGTATAAGTCTTTTTGTGGATAGAAGTTTTCATTTCTCTTGAGTTAATAGCTGTGAATGCAACTGCTGAGTTATAGGGGATGGTAAATGTTTAATTTTATAAGGAACTTACAAGTTTTTTTTTCTTTTTTCCAAGATGGTTGGATCACTTTACACCTCCACTACCAACATATAGTTGGTACCAACATACCAACATATGAGAACATATCCTTGCTAACATTAGATGTTATCAGTAGCATCTCGTTTTTATTTTAATTTGCATTTCTCTCATGACTAATAGCATTGAGCACCTTTTCATGTGCTTATGGTTCATCTGTGTATCTTCCTTTGTGAAGAGACTGTTCAAATCTTTTGCCCATTTTCCAAAAAGTGGGTTGTCTCTTTATTATTGAATTGCAAATATTCTTTATATATCCTCACATCAGAGGATGGAGGGAGCATGAAGTGCCCACTGAACTGAGAAGGCATCTTGAGACCAAAAGAATGAGGCAGGCAACTCCAAATAATCAATGGATCACTTTATTATACGGCAGTTTACAGGGTGGGATCAGGGTTGAGTCAACAGCGATCCAGAGGCATTCACAGCTGTACTTTGTGCCACTGAGGGGCCATTGGGTCAATTTTATAGTTAACCTAGAATGTGGGGGTGGGCACTTGGAAATAGGATATGCATTTCTATGGTAAGATTTATGAATGGGTGACTTTGTAGACATCAGGAATACGTCAGTGCAGGTTTTCATCATTTTGGGGGGACTAATAAAGCATAGAGGTCACCTGATTCTAGTGATTCTTAAACAATATCTGTTAACTAAAAGCCCTTGAGGATAAAGAATTCATTCACTACAGTACAGTTCTGGGTAGGGTCAGCAGAAGAACAGGAAATACCATAAGGGCCCAAGATGGCTGTGGTTATGCTAACAGTCATACACTTCATATAGTAGAGAAATATATATGTCTCAGACCACCCCTCCTCCTCTGATGGGCCCAGGTACATGAATTTTTTTGTCTGTGTCTGTGTGCATGCTAAGTCTTATCAGTCATGGCTGACTCTTCGACCCTATGGACTGTAGCCCACAAGACTGTCTGTCTGTGGGATTCTCCAGGCAAGAATACTGGAGTGGGTACCCATTCCCTTCTCCAGGGGATCTTCCAGATTTAGGGATTGAACCCACATCTCTGTGTCTCCTGCATTTGGCAGGCAGGTTCTTTACCAGTAGCACCACTTGGGAAGCCCAATGTAGCCAGGAATTCTGCTTCGTTTTTTTACTGTATTCCCAGTATGGCCTCTGGCACTTAGTAGGAGCTCATTTACACAAACATTTACTGAAAAAAAAAAAGTCAACGAATGAACAGATGAATGGACTTTTGGGCCTGATATCCAGACACAGTGTTCTTAAATTTAATGGCAGTGATTAACAAGGAAATGGAGAGAGAGAAAATCTTAATGTTATCCTTGAGTCATAAAGTGTGCTTGACACAAAAGACTCAGGGTACCTTCGGGGGGTTTGTTCACCCAGGGGAAAGACGGCTAGAATATCTCGTGGAGCAGGCTCATTTGCCCCCGTTTCTGAAGCCTCTTGTGCAAGCCAACCCTGCTGACTAGTGTGCTGCATTCTGTGACTGTGTCCCAACCCTTCCAAGTCTTGGATTTCAACTGGGCTTGTGTGATGGATGATTAGAGCCTCTCGCGTTGGAGAGTTTTAGGTAACTTAATCCAGCTGATCCTGGCTTCAACACCTTCCCCTTGGCTGCTGCTGACACTGATAATGCCGTTTCCTGCCAACTGTTCCCTCTGCTGGGCTCTGTGCCTCACTAGCATGCCCACCTCTATGGGTGTGCACTGTCTTTCTGAGCCCCCAGGGGCCAGCAGGGGGCTCCTTCCTCCTTGGTCTTGAAGTGGTTTTCCTGGTCCTACTCCACCTGTCTCCAGACTCTCCTGCTGGGGCCATGCACTGAATGATCATGTCAGAATCCACATCTGTCGGGAACTTGGCCATTTACAAAGTATGTTCCCGTCCACTCTCTATGTGTGTGTGCATTAGTTGCTCAGTCATGTCTGACTCTGTGTGACCCCGTGGTCTGTAACCTGTTGGGCTCTTCAGTCAATAAAATTCTCCAGTCAAGAATACTGGAGTGGGTTGCCATTCTCTTCAGCAGGGGATCTTCCTGACCCAGGGATCAAATCTGGGTTTCCTGAATTGCAGGCAGATTCTTTACCATCTGAGCCACCAGGGAAGCCTATTATCTATAGAAGCCTCCAAATAGCCCGATTTGTATTTCCCTTGATTCCCCACCCCCCAAACCCAAGGAAAACCATAAAGAGGTGATTGAATTTGCTCCAGAATATAAAAGTTGCTCATGTGACCCAGAGCTTTCTAAGACTCTCTGGGTCTTGCTCAAAGAATATTGGAATGTTTTTTGTTGTTGTTGTTGTTGTTTTTAGCTCTGATGGGTGTACATGTTCAGTGTTTAAAAGGCTTCATAGATTTTTACAATTTTGGCAACTTGGATTATATCTATCATTGTTGTTTAGTCATTAAGTTGTGCCCAACTCTGCGATTCAATGGACTACAACTACAGCACGCTAGCCTTCACTGTCCTTGGATAGCCTTCACTATCTCCTGGAGTTTGCTCAAATTCACATCCATTGAGTTGGTGATGCTATCTAACCATCTCATCCTCTGCCACCCCCTTCTCCTTTTGCCTTCAATCTTTCCCAGCATTGGATCTTTTCCAATGTCATTAGAAATATAATTACCATATCATTAACACATATGGGTGGTTCTCAACTTCTAAATTTTTATGTGACCATCATTATGAATTTCCCTGGCCCACCTCCTTTTCTCTCCTTGGATCACATATTCACATATTACTTTTTTAAATGTCCACTACAAACTGTATTTACTGACTCCTTTTACCTTTTTTATTCATCAGACATGTATACCTTCCAGAGTTTAGGGTCAGGATCAGATAATCTGTGCCCTCAAGGGGCTGATTTTATTACAGCCAAAATAAAGACATCTGAGATTTGAGTTAGCCTCCAAGACTAATAAGTGGTACATTTCCATTTCTACAGGGCTTTTTGTAGATTGAAAAGTTAATGCACTGACCCTTGGGAAAGTGGAAGCAGATTTTAGTGCTTGTGAAAAACGAGTCCTATTTCAGGGAGAAACTCTCTAGTCACTAATGTCTATGTCTGGGTAGCAGAGGAAGCAGTATAAGGGTCTTTAACACTTCCCCGTGGGTCTCTAGAGAGTGAAGCTCAACCAGCCTCACCCTAGGACTTCCTCAGCAGCTGGAGTATTTGGGATGTTCATGCTCGGGACTTGGGAAGAACTTGCATTTATAGAAACAAAGACATTCTGCTAACCATTGGCTAAAGGTAGACATTTTAAAATGGTCCTGGGACCAGAAGTTTTACATTGAATCAACAGTTGTCTCTTTCAAATTTTACCTTCCAAGGGCTGTGATGGTTCTTCTAAAGGCAGGGTCTGTTTCTAAGTGAGTACAATTAATTAATGTCACTCTGTATGCCTGTTGAGGTCCTTTAATGGACTGGAACCTGGTGGTCTGGAGTCGATGATAAGAAAGTAAAAAAGAGAAAGAGGCTGATATTCCTTGGTTTACACAGAAAACCAATAAAACCCTTGACACGGGGCTTGCACTGCTTCATGTAGGCACCGGGCACCCTCTCGAGGGGGTGAAGGCACTGTGCACCTTCTCGAGAGGGTCTTAGAAGCCCGAGCAAGAAAGTGAGCTCAGCGGGCTTCTGCGCTCCAAAGAATTAGCCTGAGAGACAGGGGGAGAGAGAGAGAGAAAGAGAGAGAGAGAGAGAGAGAGAGAAAGACAAAGAAAGAAAGAAAAGACACAGAGACCTGAGAGAGAAAGAAAGAAAGAAAAGACACGGGGACCCAAGCTCTGATGGAGCAAAGGTGTTTTCTTCAACATAGTGTGGGTATATATACAGTCTTACAAGGTAACTATTTTCAGCAAAGATAAAAATCAAAAGTCCAGACTTACAAATTATCAAGGAAACATAAGGCAATCCATATCAAAGAGAGAGGGTTGTAAATAATCACTTTTACCATACGGTTCATAAAAAGGAAGAGGGTCCCAAATAGTTACTTATCACCGAATGGAAAAACTAATGAAGGAAATGCATGCATTCCTCAGCCCCAGGAGCAGTTTACCAACTACTATTAATTCCTGAATATTCAGGAATTGATAAAGGTCAGAGGATTCACGACAGATCCAATACGGCACACAGGAAGCCTCCTGTTAAATGCTTCCTGACAATTCCCCCCATTTTATTATATTTGTAAAAAAGGTCCTGACCAATTGAGTTTGTTTAGTATTAACCAACCTTATAGAAAGGCAATGATAAACAACAAATATAATTACCAAGACAATCACCAAAGTTACAGTTCCAGACCCGAGGCAGTGGGTAATACTTTGAAACCATCCTCGTGGGTCTAGCCCAGACAATTGATCAGCTAGTTGTTCAGCTAAAGTTTCCAAATTAATGGAAGAGGGCAGACATTTAGAAAAAGTTTCAAAGATTTCCTTTTGCAGTAATTGTACATTCAAAGAGGCATCATCATGTATATTTTGTAAATGAAATTTGATTTGTTTCCAGTTGTAGGCACTATGGTTGAAATGAACAGGAGTAACACAAAATTGAGTAGAATTCCAATTGCATTTTAGTATCACTTGGTTTTGCAAATCTATTAATTGATCTCCGACCCCTTTGCTGGCTGTTTTTAGTTCCTGTATTTCCTCTTGAATAACCTCATCTACCTGAGCCTGAGTAGCCCACATATTATGAGCATCTTCAGTCCAATTTTGGATAAAATTATGTGTTTGAATCGAGGTATGTAAAGCAGGGCCGGCGACGGCAGCAGTGGGGCAAATAGCTATTAACCCTAAAATGCCAAGGATCAGCCATCCAACAAATCGTTTAGATCATTGGAGCAGTTGAGTAAGTAGTCTGGAAGCAAGTCCAGCCATGGGACCTTCTTCCCAGGGTCGTTGGAGATGTATTGGTAACCACAAATTACATCGAGATCGAAGATTCAAAAGGGAATCATTTCTTGAAGAAATAGAGGAGTTAAGACAAGTATATATTCTGCAATTAACACAAGTTACAGAACGTAAAGTCTTATTAAATTGTAAATTTCCTATGGCTATAACAAAAGGAAGTGGGACACAGGCCTGTATAAAATATGATTGCTTATAGCAAAAGAAATAGTTACTGTGACTACGACTGGTCCCTGTGAAATGTCCGGTCCAAGTTCCAAGTTCTTCAGTGCTCACAGCAAGTTTCCAAATGTCCCATTGTTCAGGCCCACTCTGTTTATCGAGGACGATCCTAGGACGAGGTGGGGCTAATCCACTGTCAAGCCACCCAAGAAGTCCTTTGTCATGGTAATGCTCCATCGAAGTGTCATTAATTTTCCATGCCATGAGTAGCATAGTCACACACAGTGCTGTTAACATCTTCTGAGCACTTAGATAACCACATACCATGGGGTCCCCAATCAACAATTGTATTGGCCACAAACATTTGGCTTGACATTTGTCCCAACAAACAGGAGTATATGGAAAGTTCTTATAAGTAAACCCTTTACATAATGTTCTTTGTTCTTTCCCTAACTCTTTCCCTAAAGTCTCAGTAGTATAAACATGGTTCACAGACAAGGAAAGGGCAGTAAATAATCCAAGCAACATCCAAAAATCCTTTTTGGGAGGCAGGGCGAAAGCCCGTTTTTCGGCTAACATTTATGCATAATTCTGGTGGGCCCATGCACAAAGGAAGGACCTCATAACCTAGAGAAATATTAATTAGTTTTCCTTCTTCTTCAGCCTGTGAGGGCCCTTTAATGCTCCAAGGAGAAGGCATATGTATAGAGTCATTAGTTGAAACGATTGGTCCTTTCTCCGTCAATTTGACCACCTGTTGTAGAGGGGTGTTAGGTATGTAAGCCCAGTAAGTGTGATTAGTTAGAGCTCAACAGGGGAGGTACAGGCCAGGAGACTGAGCATGGCCAGGAGAATGTATTCAGGACTCTGAGGCATTCCCTGTTGAGAGACCAAATTTTCAGCTCGATTAGTAAGGGTTTTTATTTGTCCCCAAGTGGGGAGATCATAGGGTTGATGCTGCCAAGGGTGGTGCTTCCTGGAGATCTTTAGAGCCGCCATGGCCCGTATTGGAATTTCTTCCTCCTGGGATATTTGTTGTTTCATCTCTATTTTGAAGGCCAGGGCCCCCTTGGGTCGAATCTTCCAAGAGGAAGCCATTCGAGTTCGTGGATCCTTCTGGGGAAATACAAGCATACCCCTTTCCCTGTAAGATTAGTTTCACAGATTTCCACTGTTTCTTTAACCTGTCTTGGTACCAAAAGGGCAGAGGAAGAGAAGTGTCCTTCAATGCCTCGAAATGTTTGTCTGCTCTTGTTAAGATATCTCCCTGTGGTAAGTTAAAAAAATTTAAAACAAAAAAAGCTGTATTAAAAATACTCACAGGTTTAGAAAATATCTTATGTTGGAATCTAGTAAAGTCTGCTTTATATAAGGAAGACAGTAGTGTTCCTGTGTATTCCCCCTTTTAAATTTTTTTTATTTGCAACTCAGTGTGTGACGTGCTCATTCGACTATGCCTTGTGCCTGTGGATTATAAGGAATACCTATAATATGTTTAATGAAAAAGATTGTAAAAATTGTTTAAAGTGTCTAGAAATATAGGCGGGCCCATTGTCTGTTTTTATAGAACCAGGAGCTCCCATTACAGCAAACAAGCTAATAAGTGAGTTATAACATGTTGTGTAGCCTCACCGTGAAGAGGTGGGGCCCAAACAAAAGAATTAGTGTCGATACAGACACGCAAGAGAGAAGAGGGAGAAAGTTCAGGGCAATGCTTTACATCCATTTGCCATAGTTCATTAGGTTGCAAACCGCGAGGATTAATACCTTGTGCCATGGGTCAAAGATGAATGGGTCTACAGTAGAGCAATTACTGGTAATTTCTTTAGCCTGGTGGTATGGGATTTTCCATAGCTGGTGTAGGGAGCCAGAATTGTTACACATCAGAGCATGCTGTTCCTCTGGAGTAGCAAAGGAAACCAGTTTATCAGCCTGCTCATTGCCATGAGTCGTGGGGCTGGGAAGGCAAGAATGTGCTCAAATATGTGTAATATAAATGGGAGAATTGTGGTTTCTAACAGCAGATTGTAGTTTGAAAAAGAGTTGTTGAATAATAGGTTGATTGGAATTTATGGTGGAGGTTTCTATATTTTTTAATACAAAACCTGAATATATAGAATCAGAGACTACATTAATGAGGTAAGGACGTAGGCAAATAACTTGAATAAGAGCATATAATTCATTTTGTTGAGCAGAATGAAATTTAGTATAGAAGACTTTATATTCCTTAAGAGACCAGAATGAAGCTTTGGCGTTTTTAGTCCCATCTATATAAAAAAACCTCAGCTTGTGGTATAGGCTATGAGCTGATAATGTGAGAAATAATAAATTCAGCATTTCTGAAGCAATTCTGTAGGTTACCAGAAGGCTAATGAAATGAAATTTCTCAAAAATATTCCAGAAATGCTATTTGGAAATTGGTAGAAGTTTGTAGGAGAAGTTGATGGCACCCCACTCCAGTACTCTTGCCTGGAAAATCCCATGGACGGAGGAGCCTGGTAGGCTGCAGTCCATGGGGTGGCTAAGAGTCGGACACTTTCACTTTTCACTTTCATGCATTGGAGAAGGAAATGGCAAGCCACTCCAGTGTTCTTGCCTGGAGAATCCCAGGGACGGGGGAGCCTGGTGGGCTGCAGTCTATGGGGTCGCACAGAGTTGGACACAACTGAAGCGACTTAGCAGTAGCAGCAGCACCATTACAATTTTATGAGGATCAGAGCCAATTAGAGTTTTAGTCCTATTTCTTCCATTGATGATGATTACAGCAATTAAATCAAGGTAGGGTGTAAGTGACTTTATTTCCCTAAAATGTATAGATCCATTCAACTGGGTGTTCTTTTTCGGGGAAGAAGTCCTGTGGGAGAATGAAGAGAGGGGAGTATAAATAATTCTAGAGGCAAATCTAGTTTGATGCGAGTAAGAAATTGTTTTTGTAATTTATTTTGCACTAAATAGAGTTCCTCTCGTGCCTCTTGAGAAAGTGAACGAGGGCTATTTAAATCAGGATCTCCTTTTAAAGTATTAAATAGGTTATTCTGTTGATAATTAGCAATGCCTAAAGAAGATCTAATCCAGTTTATATCACCTAAGAGCTTTTGAAAATCATTTAAGGTTGAAAGTTTATCAGTACAGATCTGAGTTAGCTGGGGAGTAATCGTTGTCTATTAACAACAAACCCCAAGTAATGATAAGGTGTAGAGGTTTGAATTTTTTCAGGGGCAATGATTGATCCAGAGTTTTTAAGCATAGTTGAGCTATATCAAACATGTGTTGAGTTTCTAAGATAGATGGAGCCGAAAACAATATATCATCCATATAGTGAATACCAAGAAAGTGAGGAAATTGCTTTCTCACAGGCTCAAGGGCTTTGGCTACGTAGTACAGACAGGTGGTGGGAGAGTTCGTCATCCCTTGTGGCAGTACAGTCCACTGGCACCGTTTATGAGGTCCGATACGATTCGGATAAGGGAGAGAGAAAGCGAATCTCTCTCGGTCTAAAGGGTGTAAAGGTGTATTTAGAAAGCAATCTTGTAAATCAATAATGATAATATGCCAATTTTGAGGAATAGTGGTAGGTGCTGGGATTCCTGGTTGTAATGCACCCATAGGTTTCATAGATGCATTAACTTTTCTAAGGTCTGTTAGGAGACGCCATTTGTTAGACTTCTTTTTTATAACAAAAATAGGAGAGTTCCAAGGAGAACAAGATTCCTGAGTATGCTTTAATTCTAGTTGTGTATCTATAAGTTCCTTAGCCGCCCGTAATTTACAAATTATCAAGGAAACATAAGGCAATCCATATCAAAGAGAGAGGGTTGTAAATAATCACTTTACCATATGGTTCATAAAAAGGAGGAGGGTCGTAAATAGTTACTTATCACTGTATGGAAGAACTAACGAAGGAAATGCATGCATTCCTCAGCCCTAAGAGCGGTTTGCCAACTCCTCTTAATTCCTGAATATTCAGGAATTGATAAGGGACAGAGGATTCATGACAGTTCCAATACAGCACACAGGAAGCCTCCTATAAATGCTTCCTGACTTATGCCATTATAAAGGATGAGTTTTGGTTAGCAAGACTATGTACTCTATTATTTTATTGTATGTATACATATGCCAGCAAATTTGGAAAACTCAGCAGTTGCCACAGGACTGGAAAAGGTCAGTTTTTATTCCAATCCCAAAGAAAGGCAATGCCAAAGAATGCTCAAACTACTGCACAATCACACTCATCTCACACGCTAGTAAAGTAGTGCTCAAAATTCTCCAAGCCAGGCTTCAGCAATACATGAACCGTGAACTTCCTGATGTTCAAGCTGGTTTTAGAAAAGGCAGAGGAACCAGAGATCAAATTGCCAACATCCGCTGGATCATGGAAAAAGCAAGAGAATTCCAGAAAAACATCTCTTTCTGCTTTATTGACTATGCCAAAGCCTTTGACTGTGTGGATCACAATAAACTGTGGAAAATTCTGAAAGAGATGGGAATACCAGACCACCTGACCTGCCTCTTGAGAAATCTGTATGCAGGTCAGGAAGCAACAGTTAGAACTGGACATGGAACAACAGACTGGTTCCAAATAGGAAAAGGAATACGTCAAGGCTGTGTATTGTCACCCTGCTTATTTAACTTATATGCAGAGTACACCATGAGAAACGCTAGACTGAAAGAAACACAAGCTGGAATCAAGAATGCCGGGAGAAATATCAATAACCTCAGATATGCAGATGACACCACCCTTATGGCAGAAAGTGAAGAGGAACTAAAAAGCCTCTTGGTGAAAGTGAAAGTGGAGAGTGAAAAAGTTGGCTTAAAGCTCAACATTCAAAAAATGAAGATCTTGACATCCGGTCCCATCACTTCATGGGAAATAGATGGGGAAACAGTGGAAACAGTGTCACACTTTATTTTTCTGGGCTCCAAAATCACTGCAGATGGTGACTGCAGCCATGAAATTAAAAGACGCTTACTCCTTGGAAGGAAAGTTATGACCAATCTAGATAGCATATTCAAAAGCAGGGACATTACTTTGCTAACAAAGGTTCATCTAGTCAAGGCTATGGTTTTCCCAGTGGTCATGTATGGATGTGAGAGTTGGACTGTGAAGAAAGCTGAGCGCCAAAGAATTGATGCTTTTGAACTGTGGTGTTGGAGAAAACTCTTGAGAGTCCCTTGGGCTGCAAGGAGATCCAACCAGTCCATTCTGAAGGAGATCAGCCCTGGGTATTCTTTGGAAGGACTGATGCTAAAGCTGAAACTCCAGTACTTTGGCCACCTCATGGGAAGAGTTGACTCATTGGAAAAGACTGATGCTGGGAGGGATTGGGGGCAGGAGGAGAAGGGGACGACAGAGGATGAGATGGCTGGATGGCATCACTGACTCGATGGACGTGAGTCTGAGTGAACTCCGGGAGTGGGGGATGGACAGGGAGGTGTGGCGTGCTGCGATTCATGGGGTCACAAAGAGTCGGACACGACCGAGAGACTGAACTGAACTGATACATATGAGATTTATTATTTTATTTTCAAATATTGTTCTTTTTCTTGTTTTGTAGGAGAACCAGCAGAAATCCACCAATGTTGTGTATCAGGCCCATCACGTGAGCAGGAATAAGAGAGGGCAGGTGGTTGGAACACGGGGTGGTTTCCGAGGATGTACCGTATGGCTGACAGGTATGCTGTGCTGAGATTTAAATGTATTTTATTTTGACTAAAAATTGGTGGTAACACACAATTTTAAGGAAAATAATGTGACACATTTTATGTGTCACATATACATATTCAATGTGTATTTTAACATTAGAAGGAGGCTGAGAGCTGTAGTAGCAAGCTTGGGTGTCATTCCTAATTCTACCCATCTGTGAGAAATAGGACTTATGTTAGGTCATAGAATGTCTCTAGTTCTCTGTTTCCACCTCTTTGACAAGAAAGGATGGACAAGTTGATTATGACATTCCCTTTCAGCTCTAAGGAATTCTGTAATCCTCAATTTCATGCCTAAGCACATTTCAGTTCAGTTCAGTTGCTCAGTCATGTCCAACTCTTTGTGACCCCATGAACCACAGCACGCCAGGCCTCCCTTTGTCCATCACCAACTCCCAGAGTTTACCCAGACTCATGTCCATTGAGTCAGTGATGCCATCCAACCATCTCATCCTCTGTCATCCCTTTCTCCTGCCTTCAATCTTTCCCAGCATCAGGGCCTTTTCAAATAAGTCAGCTCTTTGAATCAGGTAGCCAAAATATTAGAGTTTCAGCTTCAATATCAATCCTTCCAATGAACACCCAGGACTGATTTCCTTTAGGATGGACTGGTTGGATCTCCTTGCAGTCCAAGGGATTCTCAAGAGTCCTCTTCAACACCACAGTTCAAAAGCATCAATTCTTCGGTGCTCAGCTTTATTTATAGTCCAACTCTCACATCCATACATGACTACTGGAAAAACCATAGGCTTGACTAGACAGACCTTTGTTGACAAAGTAATATCTCTTCTTTTTAATATGCTATCTAGGTTGGTCATAACTTTCCTTCCAAGGAGTAAGCGTCTTTTAATTTTATGGCTGCAATCACCATCTGCAGTGATTTTGGAGCCCAAAAAACAAAGTCAGCCACTGTTTCCACTGTTTTCCCATCTATTTGCCATGAAGTAATGGAACCAGATGCCATGATCTTAGTTTTCTGAATGTTGAGTTTTAAGCCAACTTTTTCACTCTCCTCTTTCACTTTCATCAAGAGGCTCTTTAGTTCTTCTTCACTTTCTGCCATAAAAGTGGTGTCATCTGCATATCTGAGGTCATTGGTATTTCTCGCAGCAATCTTGATTCCAGCTTGTGCTTCTTCCAGTCCAGCGTTTCTCATGATGTACTCTGCATAGAAGTTAAATAAGCAGAGTGACAATACACAGCCTTGACATACTCCTTTTCCTATTTGGAACCAGTCTGTTGTTCCATGTCCACTAGCAGTTAAAAATGAGGCTTTCCTAATTGACATCAAGCTTTGGCTGTCCATTAGAGATGTTCTTTATTCTTTTCAGATGTTTTAACATTCTAGGAAGATATTTTTCTTATTAAAAATATTAAAATCCAGGCAAGAAGAAAAACTCTATGTTTTCTATGTAGCTGAGGATGGTCGCTTTTGTATAATAATAACTCATTCCCACCTAAGTAACCAAATGAATCTTCTTTTACTTGTGTTTTTATAACCCCAGAATGTCAAAGCTAAGGGTTAGTGACAGAACTGGAATTAGTCCGGGGTGTTACCTATATTTTCTGAGTATAGGTAGAGGAAGCTGATGCCTGGAAATGCAGGTCTGAGATAGGCTGTACTCAAAAGAAAAAAAAAAAAAAAAAAAAACCATGTTCATTTTGTAGACGTAATATTTCACATCGAGATTAGCTTAGATGCAAAGATATTTTTGTCCAGGTTATGAAATCAACTTATGTGTTACTGTCTGCTCACAAATGTGGATTTATTCTAACCTGAAGATAATTCTAAAAAACACAGCAAGCAAGGATCTGCCTTGCATCTTTTCTTGCCCTTCTGAGTCTTCCTGTTTCTGTCTAAAGCAGCTTCATTCTTCTTTTTCAAGTTATTTCCTAGTGCCTGCAGCACTCGTCCTTGGTTTCCTGGTTTTGTCCATCCCTGGAACAGCAACTTTTCCCACTTTCCAGGGTGAGGCTACACAGTGGGCGCGGAGCCTGCTTTGTTCCAGAAGGCAGGTTAACTGGTCTCAATGCCTGATATTTCCCCAGGTTCCCTCTAAGAGATGTGTTGTGCAGCAGTGGATAAAATGGCTACACTCCAGACGTTTCCCTCTTGCAATGTGTTTGCCTTCGTGTGTTCATTTAAATTTTGAATCAAAACATATAAGGACTTCCCTGGGGGTCCAGTGGCTAAGACTTGGTGTTCCCAGTGCAAGGGGCCTGGGTTCCACTCCTAGTCAGGGAACTAGATCCCACATGCCGCAAGTGAGTTCTCATGCCACATCTAAAGGAAGATTGAAGATTGCACGTGCCGCAACTAAGACCTGGCACAGCCAAATAAATAATAAATATTTTTTAAAAAACCATATACACAGAGTCCATTTTTCCTAATTTGAAACACCCTTGAAAAGAAAAAAAAAGAACTAGTGGAAGAGAAAAACAAAATCTCATCCATCTTTTCTTAACTTTCAAAAAGTCTTGTCCTCATTTATTTTTTATTCTCAAATTACAGATGTTGGATGCTGACCAGGCAAATCAGGAGAAACCAGATTCTTCAAATCTAGGGAATTGAAGTTGGGCCTCAGCTTCACCTACATTAGTTGTGTGATTTGGGATCAAGCTTGCTAAGCCTCCTATTTGTAAAATGAGAATGAAGATAGTACCTCCTCATAGAAGTATAGGTAGAACTGAATGAAATAATGGCACCCCACTCCAGTACTCTTGCCTGGAAAATTCCATGGACGGAGGAGCCTGGTGGGCTGCAGTCCATGGGGTCGCTAAGAGTTGGACACGACTGAGCAACTTCCCTTTCACTTTTCACTTTCATGCATTGGAGAAGGAAATGGCAACCCACTCCAGCGTTCTTGCCTGGAGAATCCCAGAGACGGGGGAGCCTGATGGGCTGCCGTCTATGGGGTCGCACAGAGTCGGACACGACTGAAGCGACTTAGCAGCAGCAGCAGAATGAAATAAAACATGTATGTGCTTAGCAGAGGTCCTGGTCCCTAGTAAAGCTCTCAGTAAATATAACTGGTGTTACTTCAATGTATTAAAATAAATATTCCAATGATCTATATTAATACAGTTAACTGTATTTGGAAATTTCTACTATTTCTCTCATTTTCTGATACAAAAGAATGTACCAGAGACTCAGGAATCTCATTTCTCCTGTCCTACAACTGCACATGTTTTAAGAGGAATTTATCACATTGCATGCTAAGTCACTTCAGTCGTGTTGCACACTTTGCAACCCTATGGATGGTAGCCCACCAGGTTTCTCTGTCTGTGGGATTCTCCAGGCGATAATCTGGAGTGAGTTACCATATCCTCCTCCAGAGGAGGGGACGGGAGAGGAGGGGCAGGACGGGCTGGGGGTATGGCTTAGGTGATCAGCTGACCCTCTTAGCAGTGCTGTGTGTGGGGAGCATGCCACAATACCCTGCTTTTGCTCCCAGGCACCTCAGAAATGACACTTGGTTTGTGGGGTTTTGTATCTTTTTCTTTATGATTTGCTCCAACTATGCCAGGGTGTAGTGACTTTGAGTTCCTTAGTATCTGTTTGTATCTCTTTGTATCTGTTGCTTCAGGAGACCTTTGTTGAGGTGCAAGCTCTCTAGTAAAGGGTCCCAGGTCCCAGCCTGTCTCAAAAGCAGAATCCCCGGGGACTGTATGGAGCTTGCCAAGGTCTCCCTATTGACAAACCTCTTCTGCTTTGAAAGGCTATAATCCTAATAAAGGACAAATAGCTATTTCAAGATTTGAAAGAAATGCTAGTACTTAACTTTCAGTAAGTTTCACTTTTTCTAGATTTGAATGGTTTGGATTTGAGGTCAATCAAATGATTGTCATGAGGGTTTTAATTACTCTTGAATTAGGTAAAACTGAGAATCAATCACAATTTATCATCTTAAACAGAGACATCTCCAGTCTTGTCTTGACTGTTCTCAACAGGTCTCTCTGGTGCTGGAAAAACAACGATCAGTTTTGCTCTGGAAGAGTATCTCGTCTCCCACGCCATCCCTTGCTACTCCCTCGATGGGGACAACATCCGTCATGGCCTCAACAAAAACCTTGGATTCTCTACTTGGGACAGAGAAGAAAATATCCGCCGGATTGCAGAGGTGGCCAAGCTGTTTGCCGACGCTGGTCTGGTCTGCATTACCAGCTTCATTTCTCCTTTTGCAAAGGTAAAATGACTTGGCAACATGCAAGATTCCCACACACAGCACCAGAGCTCTCCAACTGCCAGGATGAGGAGCTGGCAGAGGGGAACAACAGAGAATGTCATACTTTGTATCCCCCACCCTCCCTCACCGCTCACTTGCTCCCTCATTTCCTCTCTTTAATATTGGTTATATAAAGAGAGTCCCTTCATTTCCAGATGCCAGGGCACCAGTTGACATAAACCCTTCCACTTTCACAATGGTAAGTACACTTGGCCAGAGTTGAAAGGAAGAAAAAGTTAAACAAGAAAACTCCTAAAGCTCAGTAATTTTTATTTCTCCAAAAAGTCAGAGGGTTTGCCTGACTACAGAAAACAGCAGTTCATTGACAAGGCATCAGGTTTTCTGTGTTTAATGTTGAAATCAACAAGGTGGAGTATCACTTCTCTTGTTTTAAAGCACAGGATTGCTGTGAGCTACAAATAAGACACAATGACTTTCAACATATCCTTCGAATGAAATACCGTCATTATGCCAGCCCTGTCTTTTGGTTGGGATTCTTTTCCGTGTTTTTTTTTTTCTTTTTTCTTTTTAAAGTCCTTGGGAGAGTTGTTTACTAGAGTGAAACTTCTCTAAAGGGCTAATTTCCTACCACCTATGCAGAGCTCAAACCCTAGTGTTATCTTAAGGCCATGGAAGACCAGAGTACAGTGTTTGTGATGAATTTCATTGTGAAACCCCTTCTTACTTAATTTTTTCAATATTCATTTATTTGGCTACGTCAGGTCTTAGTTATCCTACACGGTATCTTTGTTGTAGCATGTGGGCTTCTCTAGTTGTGGTGTGTGGGCTTCTCTAGTTGTGGTGTGTGGGCTCTCTAGTTGTGGTGTGTGGACTCTCTAGTTGTGGTGTTTGGGCTCTCTAGTTGTGGTGTGTTGACTCTCTAGTTGTGGTGTGTGGGCTTCTCTAGTTGTGGTGTGTGGGCTCTCTAGTTGTGGTGTGTGGACTCTCTAGTTGTGGTGTGTGGGCTCTCTAGTTGTGGTTTGTGGACTTCTCTAGTTGTGGTGTGTGGACTCTCTAGTTGTGGTGTGTGGGCTCTCTAGTTGTGGTGTGTGGACTCTCTAGTTGTGGTGTGTGGGCTCTCTAGTTGTGGTGTGTGGACTTCTCTAGTTGTGGAGTGTGGACTTCTCTAGTTGTGGAGTGTGGACTTCTCTAGTTGTGGTGTGTGGACTTCTCTAGTTGTGGTGTGCGGACTCTCTAGTTGTGGTGTGTGGGCTCTCTAGTTGTGGTGTGTGGACTCTCTAGTTGTGGTGTGTGGGCTCTCTAAGTGTGGTGTGTGGACTTCTCTAGTTGTGGAGTGTGGACTTCTCTAGTTGTGGAGTGTGGACTTCTCTAGTTGTGGTGTGTGGACTTCTCTAGGTGTGGTGTGTGGACTTCTCTAGTTGTGGAGTGTGGGCTCTCTAGGTGTGGTGTGTGGACTTCTCTAGTTGTGGAGTGTGGGCTCTCTAGTTGTGGTGTGTGGGCTCTCTAGTTGTGGTTTGTGGACTTCTCTAGTTGTGGTGAGTGGACTTCTCTAGTTGTGGTGTGTGGACTCTCTAGTTGTGGTGTGTGGGCTCTCTAGTTGTGGTGTGTGGGCTCTCTAGTTGTGGTGTGTGGGCTCTCTAGTTGTGGTGTGTGGACTCTCTAGTTGTGGTGTGTGGGCTCTCTAGTTGTGGTGTGTGGACTTCTCTAGTTGTGGTGTGTGGACTTCTCTAGGTGTGGTGTGTGGACTTCTCTAGGTGTGGTGTGTGGACTTCTCTAGGTGTGGTGTGTGGGCTCTCTAGTTGTGATGTGTGGGCTCTCTAGTTGTGGTGTGTGGACTCTCTAGTTGTGGTGTGTGGACTCTCTAGTTGTGGTGTGTGGGCTCTCTAGTTGTGGTGTGTGGGCTCTCTAGTTGTGGTGTGTGGACTCTCTAGTTGTGGTGTGTGGGCTCTCTAGTTGTGGTGAGTGGACTTCTCTAGTTGTGGTGTGTGGACTTCTCTGGTTGTGGTGTGTTGGCTCTCTAGTTGTGGTGTGTTGACTCTCTAGTTGTGGTGAGTGGACTTCTCTAGTTGTGGTGAGTGGACTTCTCTAGTTGTGGTGTGTGGACTTCTCTAGTTGTGGTGTGTGGAGTTCTCTAGTTGTGGTGTGTGGGCTCTCTAGTTGTGGTGTGTGGACTCTCTAGTTGTGGTGTGTGGACTCTCTAGTTGTGGTGTGTGGACTCTCTAGTTGTGGTGTGTTGGCTCTCTAGTTGTGGTGTGTGGGCTCTCTAGTTGTGGTGTGTGGACTCTCTAGTTGTGGTGTGTGGGCTCTCTAGTTGTGGTGAGTGGACTTCTCTAGTTGTGGTGTGTGGACTTCTCTAGTTGTGGTGTGTGGGCTCTCTAGTTGTGGTGTGTGGGCTCTCTAGTAGTGGTATGTGGGCTCTCTAGTTGTGGTGTTTGGGCTCTCTAGTTGTGGTGTGTGGACTCTCTAGTTGTGGTGTGTGGACTTCTCTAGTTGTGGTGTGTGGGCTCTCTAGTTGTGGTGTGTGGACTTCTGTAGTTGTGGTGAGTGGACTTCTCTAGTTGTGGTGTGTGGGCTCTCTAGTCGGGGTGTGTGGGCTCTCTAGTTGTGGTGCTTAGTAGTTGCAGCATACGGGATCTTAGTTCCCCAGCCAGGGGTCAACCTGTGTCCCCTGCATCGGAATGCAAATTCTTAGCCTTTGGAACACCAGGAAGTCCCTTTTCTCACATTCTTACATGTAATTTTTTCCCAGGATCGTGAGAACGCCCGCAAAATCCATGAATCCTCAGGACTGCCCTTCTTTGAGATATTTGTAGATGCTCCTCTAAACATTTGTGAAAGGAGAGATGTAAAAGGCCTCTACAAACGGGCCCGAGCTGGGGAGATCAAAGGTAAGACGGCCAGCTCAGTAGCCCCTTTGCCACTTACTTATGCCACCAATTCATATGTCTGTGCCCAGAAATCTGTCTGAAGTTTCAAAGACTGTTTTTCAAAACTACATATAGCACACACAACTGTTTATCAAACCGTAATATCTTCAGTGTCTCCATGGGCTTATGAAAATGTGGGCTTGTATCTCTGAAGAACTGTCACCCCAGCCATAAGCAATCAAGTTCGGAGAACTATAACAAATATATGTATGTGACTGTGTGCGTAGGAGGAATCTTTCAGAGTTTTCCTCCCTCTGGTCCTCCTTTTCCATTCTAATTCACTGCAGAGGGCTTGGACTCAGGGTTTATGAAAACACAGGTGTAAGTGTTCTTACCTATGGCTGGAGGTCAAGGAAGGCTGTTTGACCTTTTCTGTTTTAGTCTGAGTACAATGGTTGAAAACATTTATTCCAACATGTGCTGTGTCTTATTGAGTCAAAACATTGTTCTGTTGGTGCAGACGTTCCTTTCAGCCTTCTGCTTTGCAGGGTTTACGGGTATTGATTCTGATTATGAAAAACCTGAATCTCCTGAGCTCGTGCTTAAAACCAATTTGTCCTCTGTGAGTGACTGTATGCAGCAGGTGGTAGAGCTTCTACAGGAGCAGGTGGGTGGACTGAACTTTAAAAAATAATAATAATAATTTTACAAAGTCATGAGAGATCATCTATTTACTGAAGTGTCCTTTATATAGTTTTCATTCCAAATGGTTACCAAGTCTGCTTCCTTTCAGAACATTGTACCCCACACTGTAATCAAAGGCATCCATGAACTCTTTGTGCCAGAAAACAAACTCGACCAAGTCCGAGCTGAGGCCGAAGCACTCCCTTCATTATCAATTACCAAGGTAAGAGGATGCAAACTGGCTGACGGAAAATTTGGCTAAATATCAGTTATTATAATCCATTTACAGTTACTCTCAACAATAAGGTAGGTACGCATAAGGAAAATTCAATTCCTATAAAGAAAAACATTTGCTTTCGCCAACATTTTTTTTTTTTTTTTTTACTGCTTTTCCAAGAATATCTCTCACCAAGAGTTGCTACAGAGCAGCTGATCAATTTTATGTTCAGGAAGTTAACTTCTATACTTGCAGAGGACAGTTATATATAGTTGTTGTTATACTTTCAGTTATACCAACATACAGGCATTGTGTGCTAAGTTGCTTGTGTCCAACTCTTTGTGACCCTCGGGACTGCAGCCTGCCAGGCTCCTCTGTCCATGGGATTGTCCAGGCAAGAATATGCGTGGGTTGCCATTTTTTACTCCCGGGGATCTTTCTGACCCAGGGATTGAACCAGTGTCTCTTGTGTCTCCCGAATTAGCAGGTGAGTTCTTTACCACTAGCATCACATGGTAAGCACTGGGCAGTAATTATTTGTTGACAGTTGCCAAGAAAATAGTTTGTCCAGAATATAAGTGTTTCTTAGACCACTGAAAAGTTTTACTAAAACAAAAAGCAACCCTAATCTAAAGTGATATGAATGCCTTGATCTTTTTCTACACTGCACATCCCACTTTTCCTTTATCAGGGAGAGTCCAGTATAAGTAGAGGGAGTTTTAGTTACATGGATTTACCACCTGGATGATACCACCTGCCTGCCAGTGCAGGAGACAGAAGGGATGTGGGTTTGATCCTTGGGTTGGGAAGATGCCC
Source organism: Bos mutus (assembly GCF_027580195.1). NCBI lineage: Eukaryota > Metazoa > Chordata > Mammalia > Artiodactyla > Bovidae > Bos > Bos mutus. Next base: position 41,984,003 of record NC_091642.1, on the reverse strand, counting down.
TGGAAGAGGAAATGGCAACCCACCTCAGTATTCTTGCCTGGAGAATCCCATGGACAGAGGAGCCTGATGGGCTACAGTCCATAGGGTTGCAAAGAGTTGGATATGACTGAAGCAACTTAGCACGCATGCTTTGTAGATTAGGGTTAGTTGGTTCATATAAGGTGATCAGGTTTTCATTGGTAACCTCTTGGTATCCATTAAAACCCTGGACATTTTTATGAGGCAGAGTACATTGGGAATGTGCTTCAGCTCATGAACACCCCAGGCTGTAGTAAGTCATGACAAATTTATAAACAGAGCTCCCTGACTCTACACAATAAATTCTGAGTTCTCCAATGCTTCAGGCAAATGAGAAACACATAATCATAATTGTGGAATTTGAGTTCCAATAACAGAATGGTCTGCAAGGTACAGAGGAACTTCAGAGAATCTAATGATTAATTTTTTTGATCCTAGGGATGACAGGGAAGATTTCAAAGCAATGGTCCACAAGCTGGGTTTTATTTTTTTTAATTTTTGAGATGGATTTTCAATGATGAATAGGGTTTTCAGGTAAAGCGGGGGATGGGCTTGAAACCATGTGTGTGTTCAGACTATGCATGGGCTGGCACCGTTGTTGACTAGGCTCCTGGGTGGGGAGTCGTGGCAGGTGAACGTTCCTACAGGAGCCCCTAGGGCCAGAGCTAATATCATGCTAAGAAGTTTGGACATTTATCTTAGAGTCAATGGTTTGCCCAGTTCAATCAAATAGCTAGCATATTGGTGAAAACAGTGTAGCCAAACCATAATTATTATGGAATAAAGAATGTACAGTGAATCTTCAACATAGTCGCAAATTGTAAGAATAGACACAGCCCAAAGTGCTCAAAGAAATCATCCCCATTTGGAATCCTTTTGCCACCCTCCCAGTAGAAGGTTCTAGACTTACACTTCTCCAGGTCCTAGATCATGGGCCAGCATTACATCTGGGAACGCTTAAAACATAAAGTGTTCTGCCTTCATTCTCTTCTCAACTGAGTGAGAATGGACTGCCCTGGGGCCGGACGGCTGGGACACAGAGCTCATGGAAATGTTCACCTGCTTTTTTTGTGTTTTGCAGCTGGATCTTCAGTGGGTCCAAGTTTTGAGTGAAGGCTGGGCTACTCCCCTCAAAGGTTTTATGAGAGAAAAGGAGTACTTGCAGGTTGTACACTTTGGCACCCTGATAGATGGTATGGGTTTTTGTTTGTTTCTTACTCTTTATCATTAGAAAAATATTTCTCAGAAGTCTTCACAGGAACAAGAAAAGCTAATCGTTGCTTTGTAAAACATACTGTGAAAATATGTATTTATGATATGTCCAATTATGTATAAGCTTCCATTTTTAGGGTTTTTTTTGTTGTTATCCTCAAAGGATTATTGATTACCAAAAGCGAAGAAACCAAAAAATGAAGGTTTAACTTCCACACAGTCAAGAGAAGGTTAAGTCTGTTTCACCTCCACTTGTCCTTTGCTGGCCCTGATATCAGAAGGCAGTGGACAGTGAGAAGCACCATTGCCAGCTGCCTGGACCATCCTGGGGGAGCCAGGGTGAACTCCGTATCACTGCTGGCTTGTGGGATGCCTCCCATCCTCCAGCAAACATTACTGCAGCAGCTGCCTTCTTTGGTGCATAAAGTGTGGCTATTCATGTCCATACATGAAATATATTAGGATGACTTCATCCACTGAATTCTACTAGGGGATTTTAAGGCAGCTTTCTGGGCAGAAGCTGAATGGCTTTTAGAGAACTGCTCTTGTCAAGGTCGGAAGGATGTGTTATTCAGAACACTTCCGGATCCTTCTATGATCATTTCCTTCCTAGAACTGTCTTAACCTTATCAATTAGCATTTATCTATTTCAAGATCTTGGGGTATTATTGATACGTGGGGAAGGGATGGTGATAGATGCACACTGAATGTATAATACTAAGCAGGGCTTCAAACCTTTTAGGAAGAAAAATCAGGTGTTCTTTCTTAAGAAAGATGTTTGTGTTCTAGGCTTGTGTCCAGGGAATGGGACATAAAGCAACCCCAGCTGTAGTTAGGCTCCCCATACTCTCCAAAAGTCTCCTTAATTCCTACATAATTAATAAAAATAGTTACCAGGGATATAATAGGTAGCCCACCTCTGCCTAAGCAGATGCAGGATATCATAGTGGATAAGAGTGAGCCATGGAGCCCGACTCTGGGTTCATTTACCAGTGATTAGCTATGAAGTTGGAACACATTACTTAAACATTCTGGGCCTCAGTTTTCTCATCTGTAAAATGGGGATGTTAATAACAGTACCTACCTCATTGGGACTTAAAAGACTTAACCTTCTCATTGGGATGTTGAGCATTTAAAAGGATACCTTGTCCAATACATTTCATATATTATATTCCATAAAATATATTCCATATATTAACACCTCCCCGCCACCCCCATGTACAATTAAAAGGCCATGAAGGTCTTGAACAGACTAAGAGGCTTATCTCTAGTAACATCCATTTGGAAGTAGCACAGATAAGACGTTCATCAGCTAGCCAACAAATATTCATTGAGTGTCCTTGGATGTCAGGTTTTGTTCTAGCTGCCGGAGATAGATAAGGAAGACAGATATGAGCTTGCTGGGACAGGCAGTGCAGTTCATCTGAACTCTATGGAGGGGTTTTCCAATCACATTCGTGGTTGTCAAGCTTTTTTGTTTTTTTTTTTTAAGTTATTGCTGTTTCAGTGAAATCTGAGGCCACGTATAAAACAGATGAAAATGGAACTGCTCCTGTAGAAGGGGTGGGCTCGGCCTTTCTCCTACCCACCTGCAGCCCTGGGGGCATTTACTAATTGCATAAGGCAGTTGAAACACTCTGTCCTCTACCATACCATGTTAGTCTCATGCAAGAGCTTGGCTCGGTGGATTTTGAACTGAGTGAAAAGTGAAGTCACTCAGTCATGTCCAACTCTTTGCCACCCCATGGACTGTAGCCTACCAGGCTCCTTCCTTCTCCAGGGGATCTTCCCAACCCAGGGATCAAACCCGGGTCTCCCACATTGCAGGCAGAGACTTTACCATCTGAACCACCAAGGAAGCCATTGGACTGAGTAGACAGGGTTACATTTCAAAAATGATGTATTTCTACATCAGAAGGTTGAGCAAGATATTATTATACAGATATCATTTCATTTTAACCAGTTTATGAAAGTTTGAGTCACCACCATTGAAAATTTGAAATAACTTTGGTAGTCACAGATGTGGCCATTTTCATCCACCATTAAACAATTGTACATCTTGATCACCTAACAGTCTGCCAGTAAGGTTTCTATTCTGACTCTGTCTCCCAAAACTATTTTTTGGTTTTAATTTTCTCAAATGGTCACAATTTATCCCATAGTTAAAACAAACTAGTTTGTTATAAAAAAAAAAATTAGTTCATGTACTCAGTCCAAAATCAAAATAAAAACTCACTTTTTAGTGTTTTTGATGATTATATGAGTTACTCCTTATATTACTCAAGGATCTGTTTTCATGTCAGTGTATTATCACTTTATTTCTCACTGGATATATAGTTTCGAGGTTGTCACAGATTCTCCAGTGATAAATGTCACATCTAAATTTACAAATGGAACCTTAAGCTTGTATTCTTGACTGGTGGCATCCAAGTAGGGTTAAGACATGGCAGCCTTGTGTGACCTGATCATTTAATGGCAAGTCTTCCATGGCTTTGACTTTCTAAGGCAGGGCTTGAGAGCTTTCCTACATATTGCCAGCATTTATTCAGCACATAAGGTGTTCTGACCCCGGTGCTTGACATTGGACATCACATTTAATCTGGATTAACGCCACTGTAAAGGTGTTTTGTCCATATGAGGGAATAGTATTGGGAAGGTTAAATAACTCACCTGAAGTCTGGATTCAACTCCAAGTTATCCTGGTTCTAAATCTGCATTTTTTCTACTGGGCACACTTTCATGTCCTCCAAACATCTGGAATTCTAGGATATTCTAGAGCAGCTTGCCTCCACACCTCCCAAAGGGCGACGGTAGTTATTGCATCGCTTATTTATAAGAAGCAACTTCTTGCTGAAGTTGGAGGGGCTTTTGACATATGTTATAATTATTTAAAAACATAATCATTTAAACAATACTTTTGGATTTTATTGGACAGTATTCAATACAAATTCTGTTTTCTCCAGCTTTTTGCTGTCTTATATTCTCTATTTTTAGAAATGGCTGTAGCAAAAATCTCAGTAATTTGTCTGTTGTATGTATAAAATTTCATAATAGGAATTTGTTCTTTGACATTGTTGCTTTACTATTATTTTGATGGAAAGTTGAAAACAATATTTTTCTTAACTGTGTTTGTATTTCTCTAGGCATGTTCCTTCCTGGTATGTACTTTAACTTCCCAAGTAGTTAAATTATTATAATTAAATGTGTTATATTAACTAGAAATGGTAAGAACATGACTTAAAAAAAAATCTAAATGAAACAGTTGGAATTGCTAACAGTTCATGATCCAACCAGTTTTAAGAGAATAATACTGCCTTCTGTTGATAGGAGTCCAAGTAACAGGAAATTTCTGGATCAGATGCAGCTGTTGTTTATAATGTATTCAGCTGACAAAAGTAAAGTTGTTTCTAAATTTTTATTGCATATTTGTTCTTGAGATTTTAAAAACTTATTATCCTTTATGCTAATTACTTCTACTGAGTGTTTGTCCTCATTTAGTTTCACAAATCTGGAATTTTTTTCCCATTGCATTTATAAAACATTTTTAATTGATGAAAGATAAGTCAATTTTAGATGCAATTTAAAGTGGATGCACCTGGTTGGATTGTGGATGATTGTACTTCATTTGTTTGTGATAAGTGATTATGCATGAATTTAATTTCAAGCTATGATGATTGATAGTTATAAAACTGGGAATAAATACATGCCCACTGTGATTGTAAATGTCTGTGCTGTACAAGAAGAAAAAGGTAAAATTCTAAAGATATCATTTATCTTGAGTATTATTTTCATCATTGTTGTTTTTCCTTGAAAAAAGATTAGTCAATAAAAAGTATTTTAGTTTTTGCCTACAAACAGTCCCAAACAAATGATAAATATATCTGCAAGGTTAAAACAAGAAGCTTGACAATTATTTAAAGCAAAAGCAAAATTATTCAATTAAACATGAAATAAGTGCTGGACTAACTATAGCTAAAAAACCACGATATTCTTTTTCACAGTGAGTTACACCACAGTGAAATAATCAGGGTGGTTCCCACCAGAGTTGAAGTACATAATGGAAAAGGGCTGAAAGCCCGAGTCAATGTCTAAAGCTAAGGAGGATATTTCAGCACAGAGTTAAATAGTAGGATAATTTTATGTATTATCAATGGAAAAGTTGATTAAGATAGGGGAACGACAGTAAATTTTTTACCTGTGTGGAGTTGTAGCTACAGGTGTATGAGATCAGTTGGCATTTCTCCTTGGTAGAACTCCCTTCCACAACATCCCACAGATTAGCTGTCTTGACAACCTATCAGGGAGTGCTGTGTCCTTAGTCGGGATTTTTCAATCAAGGCCAAGATGAAGGTGGATCAGAGGCTGCTCTGGGGTGGAATCTAGTAGACCAGAAGAGCCAGTGGCGACAAAAGACTGGAGCGTTCTTTGGAGTTCAACCCAGAATCACTGATGGAAGGCAGCACTGCAGGTGCATTGCAGGCAAAGCTGGGTTTCCTCCAGCATACCACCAACCTTTTGCTCTGCATCTTGTCTTACTTGACTTTAGTCAAGCTACTCTTCATAAGCAGTGTGGTCAGTAATCCACAATCCACAGAAAGCATGATTTCTAATGAGATCATCAGCATCCTCAGAGGAGTGTTTCTTTGCAGGCCTCCTCTTTTTATCAACTATACCATGCAGTGGGCTTAATGATCTTTCATCATAAATTAATAGAGTGCTTTACAGTATGGCTCTTCCCAGTAACCCAGGGATGTACATGTTATTTATGATACTGTTTTCCAAGTGGAGAAACTGAGCACAGAGGTGAGTGACACAGGTAGTAAATAGGAGATTACTTGGCTTTCAGTTTAGTGCTCTCTGTAGAGGGCTTGCTTGGACTACTTTTATTGTCTCTGAACTTTGAAACAGAGGAGTTGTTTGAGCGACAAAAATCATTACTTTCTGTGCACAGGTATCTTCCTTGTTTAGAAGGCTTCTGGAGCAGATTGCAGGATTTTATGATGGACATAATTTCTTTATTGCCGGAAGTTACCATCTATATCTGGTGGCATGATTTATGTCCTAGTAACTTTTAGAGAGTATTTTAAATGTGCAAAGTGATATGCCTGCAAACTTTTGTTTCATAGCTAGCAGGAGAGTATTATGCCCCAAGGGGATAGAACTCAGACCTCAGACCTTTATCAGAGATGGTCTAAAGTTGGATTTTGACAGGTAGATTTACAAGACTTCATTAATCTATGGTACATTGCCTCCAATGCATAAGTAACAGTATTTGATTCCTGTTTTGAATTCCTGAGTTTGTAATGGGGAAGAACACATCTGACTCCATATCTCCATATTTGATCTGTTTCTTTAACTTTTGTATTCTATTGTTTTAAAATTTATTTATTTTAGTTGGAGGTTAATTACTTTACAATATCGTAGTGGTTTTTGCCATATACTAACATGAATCAGCCATGGGTGTACATGTGTTCCCCATCCTGAACTCCCCTCCCATTTCCCTCCCCATCCCATCCCTCTGGGTCATCCTAGTGCACCAGCCCTGAGCACCCTGTCTCATACATCGAACCTGGATTGGCGATCTGTTTCACATATGATAATATACATGTTTCAATGCTATTCTCTCAGATCATCCCACCCTCGCCTTCTCCCACAGAGTCCAAAAGACTGTTCTATACATCTGTGTCTCTTTTTCTGTCTCACATATACGGTTATTGTTACCATCTTTCTAAATTCCATATATATATCTATTGCTTTTTTTACAAGTTAATCAATAAGGGGATGTTGCCCATAAGCTTACATTATACATAATGCCCCATCTCTAGGAACCCTGGCTTACATGAAATACCTTTGTTTAGCTAAAATACCTTTAAGTTAAAATACCTTTGTTTAGCTCACAGGAAACCTCCTAACCAGGCCCAACCTGAGAATAGCTGCAGTAAGGAAGATATTAACACATCCCCCTCGGGAGTCTGACTGCAATTAGGAAATGTTTGACTTTATCCCCTCCCCTTTGGGTATAAAAAAAGCCTGGATTCAGGAAAGATGGTTCTCTCAGATGGAGTCTACCAACTTCCTGGTCTGCTGACTTCCCAAATACAGTTGCTATTCCTTGCCCAACAACTCATTTCTCATAGACTGATCTGAGGAGCAGTGAGCAGTCAAGCTTAAACTGGTAACAAGTTGAATGTTTTCTTTATTCACCTTTCTTTCATTCCCTTCTGAGTCTTGAACTTGGCAACACCCCCCAAATTGCCCAAATATTCTTTAGTGTTACACCCTTAATTCTGTGCCCCCATTTTCTCACTGTAAGTACAACAGAAAGTCTGACATACTTGCTGGAGTGTTGGGGCACCATTACAAAAGCGGGGAAACAGCTGTGTAATCTCTTATGTTCTCTGGCTTCATTAAGGAATCACAGACCTCCCTTCCCATCTTCAGGGGGTTGGTTCCAGGAGCCAGTGCATATAGCAAGCTTTGTGCATGCTCCAGCCCCATGGTCCAGCCTCTGTATCTGTGGATTCCTCATTCACGATTCAACCAAAGGTGGATCCTCTATGAGGCTTGCTATCTGCAAGGTGATTTAATATGCAGGTGCAGGATTTGCAGAGATGCCAGGCAGTGCCTTTATTTGGTCTAATTGGATTTTTAAAGACTAAGCTCCCTAGTGTGTGGAAGTCAGGACGGAATTTTCCAAAGGGAACTCAGAAGGGAGACAATCCCTCCTGGGCCTCCAAGTCACTTACTGAAGCCATCTCCACAATTTGAAACACCCCACTTTTCACAAACGCTCCATCTCTTGCTTTGAGAAGCCTCTTCTTAAAGGATTGATCACAGATTCTAGAGAAACTAGTGCAGCAGCACAACTATGTTAGAGGAGGGTCTTGATGCCTTTTGCAGGAAATGGCACACATGGGAGTCCCCTTTAAAGGAGCACATGCCTCGTACCCCACGTTCACACACCACATGGCTCTTTCCACAGATGGAGTGATCAACATGAGCATCCCTATAGTACTCCCCATCTCTGCGGATGATAAGACACGGCTGGAAGGCTGCAGTAAGTTTGTCTTGACACACGGAGGACGGAGGGTGGCTATCTTAGAAGATCCTGAATTCTACGAACATAGAAAAGAGGAGCATTGTTCCCATGTGTGGGGCACAACGTGTGCAAAGCACCCCTATATCAAAGTAAGTGGCAAAACCTTCAGAGGGCTTTCTTTCAGCTTGGGTAAAAAAAAAAATCTTTTCAATTCCTTCACGAAGGACTTAGAAAAACTGTGGTGAGATGGAAGAATGTGTTTCTAAGGGAGGTATTGCAAGCTTTGCCTGGGGAGATCCTTTTCATTAGGGAAAAGAAATGACTTTCTGTTTGAGGGTTGGTCTGAATGGTCTCTTGTGATGGCCAGTCCCCTCAGCTAAACGGGTAACAAATGGACCGGAGAGAGAATTGTGTCTAGCATCCTGAGGAGAGGACTAAAATCATAGCTGTGCTATGCAAAAAACCACAGTCAGAGCTTGCAGCCCTGTTTATCTTGAAATTCACAAGGGAAGTCAATTTCTTCATACAGACTGGATCCAACTGGCCTCTGGAAAGAGACTTGGAGTTCATGCTCTGTGGCCATTGTGGGGGAGGAGGGTGGTGGTCAGTGACATTGTTCAGTAAACAAAAGCACAAATAGCAGCAGTTTCCCGAAGGAAAATGCCACACTTTCATTAGTGGATATTTTTAAGATTGAAAAATGTGTTCATCTGATTAGGATTGTTTTGGAGTCAATCTGCCTAAAGGCAAAACAGACTAAAAGTTTTCAGATTCCTTTAGAGCTTCTAAATGTTGGCAGTGATAGGGTGGGATGGCAAGGAGTGGAATTGCTAGATGTAGATGTGGTTCATTTTCCATAATGAAAAATATGTGAAATTGAATGCAAAAGCCATCCTTCATCCAAGATTAGAGCATTAGAGCAAAAATAAGAAAAGACACATACTAGTGATTTCAGAAAGTGCACAGGAATAAAGAACCATTTGCAACCCAGGAGACTCTAGAAAGCCTTGTGATTAAACAAGGCAGTCCTCTCTCTGGTCTTCTGTTTCTTCATTTGTAAAAGGAGCGGACCAGATGTCTTCCGAGATGTCTTCCCGTCCCGTGACTGCACACAACGGATGTGTGAAGAAACCTGTCCAAATCTGTTAGACAAACCTTTTCTTTATTTTGGTTGTGAACTGTTGCAAGGTAGAGAGAGCTTTTTCAAGGCCCCTGGTGGAACACAGAGGTCAGTGGGTGAGCAAAGCAGCTTTTCACTTATTGGACACAACTGTTCACCCTGCTGATAGGCTCAGAGCCATCTGAACATTTTCTCTCCAAGAGGCTGGCAGACAGTCTTTAAAATAATTGGACAACAGCTATTTGAGGAATTATGTTCCAAGCCTTAATTATGCCTTTATTTCATTCCTTCTCTGATCATAATCCTATAGGTTTGGGATCTGACCTGCACTCAGTGACCTAAAGAGCAGTGATCCTGCTTCATGCCAGTTCAGATACTTTCACTTTGGGGCCCTAACATTCACATACACATCGTTAGCACTAAAAAGAAAAAAAAAAATCCAAAGAATTTCTTAAGCAGTTACTTCTTTTTATCTTGTCTTGCATCCGGTGTTGGCAGTTGGAGGTCAGAATTTCTTAGATGGTGGGGAGAATGGTGGTGTGATTCATGGCCTTGACAATATAGTCAGTGACTCAGTACCATTAGATCATTAGAGGGACTCTGTCAACATTCCCAGTGAGCTCATGGTGAGAAATGGGCCGTGGATAACCAGAGAGAAAGAACCACTCACCCTGTATAAGTTACACTTTGAGTGCTGAAGGTGTGTTTATGGGAAAGGAACTCTCCTTAATGCACATTTTTATTTTTTTCCTTTAAAGTTCTTTTTTAAATTTTTTATTCATCTTTATTTTTGTCTGCACTGGGTCTTCAGCTCGCAAGCTTTCTCTATTTGCGTCGAACGGGGCCGGGGGCAGCGGGGAGGGGGGGGGGGAGTGGGCGGGGCGGGGGGCGAGGAGTGGGGGAGGATGCGGGGGCGGGGGCTACTCTCTAGCTGCGGTGCACCGGCTTCTCATTGTGATGGCTTCTCTTGTTGCGGACCCCGGGCTATAGGTGCATGGGCTCGGTAGTTGTACTGCATGGGCTTAGTTTCTCCGCAGCATGTGGGATCTTCCCAGACTGGGGATTGAACCCGTGTCCCCTGCATTGGCAAGTGGATTCTCAACCACTGGACCACGAGGGAAGTCCCACTGCAAATCTTGTAGCACCTTGAAATTCACAGAAATTAAATTTTTTTTTTAATTTTCAGAACCCCAAATTTTTCCAACAGTAATTGCTTCCAAAAGTATTCATAGGCCTTCTTGTATTTCCATGTGGCCCTGGGAGTTATATTTGCATGGAAAGTGGTCAGTCACCAAGGAAACGGTCTGCCTCTGTTACACAACCCCTCACTGCAGTTTGCCCTGACTTTCCATCCCAATCCTCCCAACCCTCCCTCTCACTAATACGGAACCACAGATGAGATCATGAGGAAAAGCAGGTGAAACTTGTAAAAGTAATGCTTAAAGGAATCCTGTTGTCTTTTATCCGTGGCTCTCAAAGCTTTTCCAAATGGTAATTGTTTCTCACAACGCTCCTGTGAAGCACCTAAGAATCATTATTCCTCTTTTATGATGTAGAAACCAAGAGTAAAGAATAGGAGGGAAGATTTTTATATCCTTTAGCCCTGCAGTGAAGACCATTATGGTCAGTTCGCCCAGCAGCATTGCCTGTTTAAAAATTACCCATGACCAGAGCCTTCCTTCACACTTTGATTTCATTGGCCTGGGCTCAGTTCTGCCTGTCCTGGGTTTTGAAGCTCTTTGTGACTCTAATGTACTATGAAGGTTGAGAACCATGGCATTAGATAATCATCCGGAGCTGTTTCTCATGGGGCTCCATCAGGGTATATCCTGCAAGCACCTCAACTCAACATGGGCAACTTCACCCCAGCACGGTCCCCCGCCTGTGTCCCCCAAGGTCCACCATCCAAAGCATGGTCCATGTCCAAATCCTGGATATCATTCTTTTTTTTTTTTTTTTCAGAAATAAAATCAACAACATTTGTTTTCCATAATGAATTTTCTGTTTTTAATGTACATCTTCTGGCATTCTGAAAAAATATATTCCTAATTTTCTGTGTTATTTTCAAAGTATTATTTTTATTTAAGTTGAAGTATAGTTGATTTACAATATTATGTTAGTTTTAGGTGTACAGCAAACTGGTTCAGTTATATGTGTATATATACACACACACACACACACACATATATCCTTTCTCAGATTCTTTTCCCATATAGCTTATTACAGAGTATGGAGTAGGGTTCCCTGTGTTATGCAGTAGGTCCCTGTGATGATCTATATTATATATGCTGCTGCTGCTAAGTCGCTTCAGTCGTGTCTGACTATGTGTGACCCCATAGATGGAAGCCCACCAGGCTCCCCCGTCCCTGGGGTTCTCCAGGCAAGAACACTGGAGTGGGTTGCCATTTCCTTCTCCAATGCATGAAAGTGAAAAGTGAAAGTGAAGTCGCTCAGTCGTGTCCGACTCTTAGCAACCCCATGGACTGCAGCCTACCAGGCTCCTCTGTCCATTGGATTTTCCAGGCAAGAGTACTGGACTGGGGTGCCATTGCCTTCTCCGATATTATATATAGTGGTGTGTATATATTAATCCCAACATCCTACTTTATCCCTCCCCCTTCTATGTCTATGAGTCTGTTTCAAAAGTAAGTTCACTTGTATCATTTTTTAAAGATTCCACATATAAGTGATATATTTGTCTTTCTCTTACTTCACTTACTACAATAATCTCTAGGTTGACCCATGTTGCTGCACATGGCATCATTTCATTTTTAATGACTGAGTAATATTCCATTGTACATATATACCACATTGGATGTCATTCTTGCTTCTTTCTTCTCCCTTGTCCATTCAATCACCAGTCCTAGCAGTTCTGCTTCCAAAGTATCGCTTGGAGTTGTTCACTTCTCCTCTGTTCCAACTTGGGCCAGGACACTGAATTTCTTCCCTGTCTCTTGCCCTACTCCCTTCAAATCTTTTCTCCATTCTTCAGCTGGAGCAACTATTCAGGCTTTATTTGGAACTCATACAGAGATATAATTCATCTTACTACTCATTACTTCCACCACTGAAAATGTTCTTTCATGCATTCTCAGCTGGTCATTGTAGCATCTCTCTCATACTTTTGCATATGCTAGTCCCCCAGCCTAGGACACTGTTCCTTCCATTCCTTCCTCCTCACTGTGTTACACCTTCCCACCCTTAGCTGCTCCTTTCCTTCTTATGTGCACATTCCCTCTTCCTCTCTAGGTGGTTTCCTTCTCCTCTTCCTCACCTTGCCCTCTTGTTCACCGTAGCTTTCTTAGCTCTCATCCGAGTGCTTGGGCTCCTCCTCTTATCCTTTATACATTCCTGCTGTCTGTGACTCTGAGCCCAGTTCCTCTTTCACTGTTTCACTAGACTTCCTTAAAGCTTGTTACTTATACCCCTCTGTGTGTCCAGTTCTGAAAACTCTCTAACTGTGGTCCTACACCTGCCTTTGGTAGGAGGCTTGGAAAGAAGTGGGGACTTATGGGCCAGAAAGTCCTTGGAAATGGGGCAGAGCCACTGGACCTCCTTTCCTAATAGGTGGACCACAGTTCTGGGATCACCTTTCAGAGAGATGCCCTTTGTCCTTCCTGATCCAAGATATACCTAAAGCTTGGTTTCAGCATCGCTCTCCATATATATTTTTAGGCTGGGTGGTGAATTAAACAGGTTCAGGATTGCCTTCACTAATAGAACAATGTAGGGTGGACCCCTAGCGTCCAGAATGAGTTACTCCATGCCCAAGGATTTGAGGTCTCTCAAAATTTTATTTGTAGTTTAAGCAATGAGGAGAAAGTAAATGTATAGGTATGGGTATTTGACAATATTCTTAAGTCATTTTCCTGAGCATGGAATTTAGGAGGTGGGCCATGAAAAACAACCAAATCCCTTGCAATAACCCTTTGTCTGCTCAGGGTTTCTCAACCACAGCACTATTAACCATGGGGCTGGGTAGTTCTTTGTTGTGGGGCTGTCCTGTTCAACACAGGATATTTAGTAGCATTCCTGGCCTCTATACACTGGATTCCAACAGCACACCCTTCCCCACTCCAGCTGTGATGATCAAAATTGTCTTCAGATATTGTCTGATGTCCCCGTTAGAGGCAAAATCGCCCTCTGTTAAGAACCATGGATGGTTCTAATCTCCCATTCCCTGAAGAGCTGTGAAATGCAAGTCATTGTAAACCTTAACATCTGACCATGACAGGAAATTGAACCAGGGTGCACCGTCACCACCTTGATGTCTTCTGGCTGGGTGTTAAAAATTAATCAGCTTTCTCTCCCTTTTTCTTGCCTCTCTCTTTTCTGCTAACAATACAGGCTGATTGTTAGTGTGCTAACAATACACACTATCTTTGGATGGTGCAAAAAGCAAGTCTGGAATCTGATAAGGGGAATGGTTGCACAACTACGATGTGGCTGAGGAGTACACTTTCCATAGTGTTTGTCTTCATGACTGACGAGAGACACCTGCTCTCAGGTGTGATGTATTGCATTGCAGCGTCATATGGAACATATTTAGTTCAGTGCAGTTGCTCAGTTGTGTCTGACTCTTTGTGATTCCATGGACTAGAGCATGCCAGGCTTCCCTGTCCATCACCAACTCCCAGTGTTTACTCAAACTCATGTCCATGAGTCGATGATGGCATCCAACCATCTCATCCTCTGTCGTCCCCTTCTCCTCCTCCATTCAATCTTTCCCAGAATCAGGGTCTTTTCCAGTGAGTCAGTTCTTCACATCAGGTGGCCAAAGTATTGGAGTTCCAGCTTCAGCATCAGTCCTTCCAATGAATATTCAGGACTGATTTCCTTTAGGATAGAGTGGTTCGATCTCCTTGCAGTCCACGGGACTCTCAAGAGTCTTCTCCAGCACCACAGTTCAAAAGCATCAATGCTTCAGCGCTCAGCTTTCTTGATAGTCCAACTCTCACATCCATACATGACTATTGGAAAAAGCATAGCTTTGACTACATGGACCTTTGTTGGCAAAGTAATGTCTCTGCTTTTTAATATGCTGTCTAGGTTGGTCATAGCTTTTCTTCTAAGGAGCAAGCATCTTTTAATTTCATGGCTGCAGTCACCATCTGCAGTGATTTTGGAGCCCGCCAAAATAAAAGACCAATGCAAATAAATAGAGGAAAACAATAGAATGGGAAAGACTAGAGATCTCTTCAAGAAAATTAAAGATACCAAGGGAACATTTCGTGCAAAGATGGGCACAATACAGGACAGAAATGGTATGGACCTAACAGAAGCAGAAGGTATTACGAAGAGGTGGCAAGAATACATAGAAGAACTATACAAAAAAAATCTTCATGACCCAGATAATCACAATGGTGTGATCACTCACCTAGAACCAGACATCAAATGCGAATGTCAAGTGGGCCGTAGGAAGCATCACTATGAACAAAGCTAGTGGAGGTGATGGAATTCCAGTTGAGCTATTTCAAATCCTAAAAGATGATGCTGTGAAAGTGCTACACTCAATATGTCAGCAAATTTGGAAAACTCAGCAGCTGCCACCGGTCAGGAAAAGGTCAGTTTTCATTCCAATCCCAAAGAAAGGTAATGCAAAGAATGTTCAAACTACCGCACAATTGCACTCATCTCACACGCTAGTCAAGTAATACTCAAAATTCTCCAAGCCAGGCTTTAACGTGAACTTCCAGATGTTCAAGCTGAATTTAGAAAAGGCAGAGGTACCAGAGATCAAATTGCCAGCATCCATTGGATTGTCAAAAAAGCAAGAGAGTTCCAGAAAAACATCTACTTCTGCTTTATTGACCTCGCCAAAGCCTTTGACTGTGTGGATCACAACAAACTGTTAAAATTCTTAAAGAGGTGGAAATACCAAACCACCTTACCTGCCTCCTGAGAAATCTGTATGCTGGTCAAGAAGCAACAGTTAGAACTGGACATGCAACAGCAGACTGGTTCCAAATCGGGAAAGGAGTACGTCAAGGCTGTATATTGTCACCCTGCTTATGTGGAGTACATCATGTGAAATGCCAGGCTGAATGAAGCATAAGCTGGAATCAAGATTGCTGGGAGAAATACCAATAACCTCAGATATGCAGATAACACCACCCTTATGGCAGAAAGCGAAGAAGAACTAAAGAGCCTCTTGATGAAAGTGAAAAAGGAGAGTGAAAAAGTTGGCTTAAAACTCAACATTCAGAAAACTAAGATCATGGCATCTGGTCCCATCACTTCATGGGAAATAGATGGGGAAACAGTGGAACATATTTAAGTTCATGGGAAAAACAAAGGTTGTCATGTTATTCTGTTTCCAGGTTAATTGAGATTTGATGAACATGTAACAATGTGTAAGTTTAAGGTGTACAGTGTAAAAACTACGGTTAGATGCCACAAAGTAGATGGCAAGGCATTAGCCGTATGTGTGCTGTCGGGCCCGGGGCCTCTTCCATCTTCATCAAGGAAAGTGCTCACCCTCTCATCAAACACTGTCATGGTTTTCTTTTTCATTACTTGGCCGTTCTTTACACCACATTCACACCTAATATTTGTGGAATCCAGGGTAAGAATGAGCTGAAGCCCAGTATTATATTTAAAAGTTACTTATCTAAAAAATAAATAAATAAGTTACTTACCTAATAAATTTAAATAAAATGTTTCATCTTTCTACTTTGACAGTATGCCTTGATCGCACTCTGGAAGGCCAGGCTCAATTTTAGCCTTCTTGGCTCTGCATCAGGATAAGGTAGTGTGTGGGTAGTTGGCTCTTCGTTTGCAGCCACCCCCTCCTCTTCCTATGCTTGGCCTTGCTGCATGCCCTGAGAACCTCTGGGTCTGCTTGTGGGCACCCCAGGCGGAATGTCCCAGGTACACAGATCATGGTCTAGAGAGTACATACAGATTTCAGGCGGGTCTGCTCACAAGAGGTTCTTTGCCCTGCCAGAAGGGGCGCAGTTCAAGAGGACCAGAGTTGGGCCATCTAAAGTATGGGACGATGCACAGATGGTTCTTTCCAAGTCTCCTTGTTCTGTTCCTCACCCACCCTTTACTGAAGTCACTTTTTCAACAGAGACTGGGTGTTGAAAAGAGAATATTGATAGTAACTTTAGAGAAAACTTCAATGAAAAATAAGTTTTGTTATCAATCATCTATTTATCTACCATCTATCTATTTTGGGCTTCCCAGGTGGCTCGTTAGTCAAGAATCCGCCTGCCAATGCAGGAGATGAAGGGGACGCAGATTCCATCTGGGTCAGGAAGACTCCCTGGTAGAAATGGCAACCCACTCCTGTATTCTTGCCTGTAAAATCCTATGGACAGAAGAGCCTGGCGGGCTACATACAGGCTATGGGGTCGCAAGAGTCAGATATAACTTATAGAGACTAAACAACAATTCAGTAGTTTAAGTAATTCACCTTGTGAAACAGATCTCCAAAACTTTTTTCATCTTGAAAATCTGAAACTCTGTACCTATTAAATAACAAGTCTCCTTTCCTCTCCCCAGCCCCTGGTATCAACCATTCTATTTTCTATGAATTTGACTACTTTAGATACTTCATGTAAGTGGAAAAATACAGTATTTATCCTTTTGTGCATTGCTTTTTCACTTAGCTTAATGTCTTTCAGTTTCATCCATGTTATAGTCTGTAACAGGATTTCCTTCGTTGTGAAGACTGAATAATATTCCATCGTATGCATGGCATTCATGTTCATCGTTGGTTCATCTTTTGAGAGAGATCTGGGTTGCATCCACCTTTTAGCTATTGTGAATAGCACTACTATGAATCAGTTCAGTTCAGTTCAGTTCAGTCACTCAGTCGTGTCCGACTCTTTACGACCTCATGAATCGCAGCACACCAGGCCTCCCTGTCCATCACCAACTCCCGGAGTTCACTCAGACTCATGTCCATCGAGTCAGTGATGCCTCCAGCCATCTCATCCTCTGTCGTCCCCTTCTCCTCCTGCCCCCAACCCCTCCCAGCATCAGAGTCTTTTCCAATGAGTCAACTCTTCGCATGAGGTGGCCAAAGTACTGGAGTTTCAGCTTTAGCATCATTCCTTCCAAAGAACACCCAGGGCTGATCTCCTTCAGAATGGACTGGTTGGATCTCCTTGCAGTCCAAAGGACTCTCAAGAGTCTTCTCCAACACCACAGTTCAAAAGCATCAATTCTTCGGCGCTCAGCCTTCTTCACAGTCCAACTCTCACATCCATACATGACCACTGGAAAAATCATAGTCTTGACTAGACGGACCTTTGTTGGCAAAGTCATGTCTCTGCTTTTGAATATGCTATCTAAGTTGGTCATAACTTGCCTTCCAAGGAGTAAGCGTCTTTTAATTTCATGGCTGCAGTCACCATCTCCAGTGATTTTGGAGCCCAATATGAATATGGATGTGCAAATTTCTGTGAGACATTGCTTTTAATTCTTTTGGATATATATCCAGAAATGAGATTACCAGATCATGTGTCAGCTGCATTTTTAATTTTTTGAAGAAACTCCAGACTGATGCACCATTTTATAATCTCACCAACAGTCCATGAGGGAGTTCTCCACATCCTTGCCCACCCTTCATATTTTCTGTTTGTGATAGTAGCCACCCTAATAGGTATGAGATTGTATTTCTCCAATAACTAGTGATGTTGGATATCTTTTCATGTCCCTGTTGGCCATCTGTATATCATATTTGGAGAAATGTCTGTTGAAGTTCTTGGCTGATTTTTAAATTTGGTTCTTTAATTTTTTATATCAATGAAGAATATCCACAATGATAGAAAAAGGCTATTCAAGTACTCTTCCCTTTTCCAACCACCTACCTGAAGTTGAATTTTCTTTACCTGTTTCAGTCAAAATAACATATTACCATAGAATAAGTTAAAAAGTAGATATGAGAATCCAGCTGCCTTCTATTAAGTCAGATAATGAAGAGACTTGCAAACATGTAAAACAATGCTACTTTTCACTTATATTTTTGGACAATATTATTTTTCACCAAAAAATAAAATGTTAATATTTAATGGCTTCATTATTGTTAGTTTTAGGTCAGTAAATATTTTTAAGGATTCTCAGTTTGTTTAAAATTAATTTCATTTTTGGCTGTGCTGGGTCTTCATTGCTGTGTGGAGGCTTTTCTCTAGTTGCAACAAGCGGGGGATATTCTGTAGTTGCAGTGCCAGGCTTCTCATTGCAGTGGCTTCTCTTGTGGAGAACAGGCTCTAGGGCTCAATAGTTGCAGCTCGTTTGCTCCAGAGCACAGGTGCACGCACAGGCTTAGTTGCTCTAGGGCATGTGGGATCTTCCCGGATCAAGGATGGAACCCATGTCTCCTGTTTTGGTAGGTGGATTCTTTACCACTGGGTTACCAGGGAAGCCCTAAGGGTTCTCACTTTTAATCTCTAAAACAGAAAATAATGATAGATATAATCAGTATTTAAAAAAAGTTCTTGTTTATCCTCAATAATTTTTAAGAGTAAAAGGATTTGAGAAATGAAAAAGTTTGATATATACTGTGCTAGAAATGTTGAAGAACTGAAAGCAGTTAGTTCAAGTGGCCCAAGACTGGTTCAGAAAAAGAAACTTTCTGAGATAAAATAGAAAACAATATGTATCACTAAGAATTTTAATAAATTCTTTCTAGATGGTGATGGAAAGTGGGGATTGGCTGGTTGGTGGTGACCTTCAGGTGCTGGAAAGAATACAGTGGAATGATGGGTTGGACCAATACCGCCTGACACCTCTGGAACTCAAACAGAAGTGTAAAGAAATGGATGCTGGTATGTAGGCTGACTTTCCTGCATTTGTTAATACTCCTAATCATCCTCTGCTTATAGAATTAAGGATATTAGGAAACAGCATGTTTACAGGTTTGAAAAGTTGAAAACCTTTATCTATTGATATGTCTCAGTTCAGTTCAGTCTCTCAGTCGTGTCTGACTCTTTGCGACCCCATAAATCGCAGCATACAGACCTCCCTGTCCATCACCAGCTCCCGGAGTTTACTCAAACTCATGTCCATCAAGTCAGTGATGCCATCCAACCATCTCATCCGCTGTCATCCCCTTCTCCTCCTGCCTCCAATCCCTCCCAGCATCAGGGTCTTTTCCAATGAGTCAATTCTTCACATGAGGTGGCCAAAATATTGGAGTTTCAGCTTCAGCATCAGTCCTTCCAATGAACACCCAGGACTGATATCCTTTAGGATGGACTGGTTGGATCTCCTTGCAGTCCAAGGGATTCTCAAGAGTCTTCTGCAACACCACAGTTCAAAAGCATCAATTCTTCAGCACTCATCTTTCTTTTTTTTTTTTTTAATTTTATTTTTAAACTTTACAATATTGTATTAGTTTTGCCAAACATCAAAATGAATCCACCACAGGTATACATGTGCTCCCCATCCTGAACCCCCCTCCCTCCTCCCTCCCCGCACCATCCCTCTGGGTCGTCCCAGTGCACCAGCCCCAAGCGTCCAGTATCGTGCATCAAACCTGGACTGGCAACTCGTTTCATACATGATATTATACATGTTTCAATGCCATTCTCCCAAATCTTCCCACCCTCTCCCTCTCCAACAGAGTCCATAAGACTGTTCTATATATCAGTGTCTCTTTTTGCTGTCTCGTACACAGGGTTATTGTTACCATCTTTCTAAATTCCATATATATGCATTAGTATATTGTATTGGTGTTTTTCTTTCTGGCTTACTTCATTCTGTATAATAGGCTCCAGTTTCATCCACCTCATTAGAACGGATTCAAATGTATTCTTTTTAATGGCTGAGTAATACTCCATTGTGTATATGTGCCACAGCTTTCTTATCCATTCATCTGCTGATGGACATCTAGGTTGCTTCCATGTCCTGGCTATTATAAACAGTGCTGCAATGAACATTGGGGTACACGTGTCTCTTTCCCTTCTGTTTTCCTCAGTGTGTATGTCCAGCAGTGGGATTGCTGGATCATAAGGTAGTTCTATTTCCAGTTTTTTAAGGAATCTCCACACTGTTCTCCATAGTGGCTGTACTAGTTTGCATTCCCACCAACAGTGTAAGAGGGTTCCCTTTTCTCCACACCCTCTCCAGCATTTATTGCTTGTAGACTTTTGGATCTCAGCCATTCTGACTGGTGTGAAATGGTACGTCATAGTGGTTTTGATTTGCATTTCTCTGATAATGAGTGATGTTGAGCATCTTTTCATGTGTTTGTTAGCCCTCTGTATGTCTTCTTTGGAGAAATGTCCATTTAGTTCTTTGGCCCACTTTTTGATTGGGTCATTTATTTTTCTGGAGTTGAGCTGTAGGAGTTGCTTGTATATTTTTGAGATTAGTTGTTTGTCAGTTGCTTCATTTGCTATTATTTTCTCCCATTCTGAAGGCTGCCTTTTCACCTTGCTAATAGTTTCCTTTGTTGTGCAGAAGCTTTTAAGTTTAATTAGGTCCCATTTGTTTATTTTTGCTTTTATTTCCAATATTCTGGAAGGTGGGTCATAGGGGATCCTGCTGTGATGTATGTCAGAGAGTGTTTTGCCTATGTGCTTCTCTAGGAGTTTTATAGTTTCTGGTCTTACATTTAGATCTTTAACCCATTTTGAGTTTATTTTTGCTGTATGGTGTTAGAAAGTGTTCTAGTTTCATTCTTTTACAAGTGGTTGACCAGATTTCCCAGCACCACTTGTTAAAGAGGTTGTCTTTTCTCCATTGTATATTCTTGCCTCCTTTGTCAAAGATAAGGTGTCCATATGTGCGTGGATTTATCTCTGGGCTTTCTATTTTGTTCCATTGATCTATATTTCTGTTTTTGTGCCAGTACCATACTGTCTTGATAACTGTGGCTTTGTAGTAGAGCCTGAAGTCAGGTAGGTTGATTCCTCCAGTTCCATTCTTCTTTCTCAAGATAGCTTTGGCTATTCGAGGTGTTTTGTATTTCCATACAAATTGTGAAATTATTTGTTCTAGCTCTGTGAAGAATACTGCTGGTAGCTTGATAGGGATTGCATTGAATCTATAAATTGCTTTGGGTAGTATACTCATTTTCACTATATTGATTCTTCCAATCCATGAACATGGTATATTTCTCCATCTATTAATGTCATCTTTGATTTCTTTCACCAGTGTTTTATAGTTTTCTATATATAGGTCTTTAGTTTCTTTAGGTAGATATATCCCTAAGTATTTTATTCTTTCCATTGCAATGGTGAATGGAATTGTTTCCTTAATTTCTCTGTTTTCTCATTATTAGTGTATAGGAATTCAAGGGATTTCTGTGTGTTGATTTTATATCCTGCAACTTTACTATAATCATTGATTAGTTCTAGTAATTTTCTGGTGGAGTCTTTAGGGTTTTCTATGTAAAGGATCATGTCATCTGCAAATAGTGAGAGTTTTACTTCTTCTTTTCCCATTTGGATTCCTTTTATTTCTTTTTCTGCTCTGATCGCTGTAATAAAACTTCCAAAACTATGTTGAATAGTAATGGTGAAAGTGGGCACCCTTGTCTTGTTCCTGACTTTAGAGGAAATGCTTTCAATTTTTCACCATTGAGGATAATGTTTGCTGTGGGTTTGTCATATATAGCTTTTATTATGTTGAGGTATGTTCCTTCTATTCCTGCTTTCTGGAGAGTTTTTTTTTATCATAAATGGATGTTGAATTTTGTCAAAGGCTTTCTCTGCATCTATTGAGATAATCATATGGTTTTTATTTTTCAATTTGTTAATGTGGTGTATTATATTGATTGATTTGCGGATATTGAAGAATCCTTGCATCCCTGGGATAAAGCCCACTTGGTCATGGTGTATGATCTTTTTAATGTGTTGTTGGATTCTGATTGCTAGAATTTTGTTAAGAATTTTTGCATCTATGTTCATCAGTGATATTGGCCTGTAGTTTTCTTTTTTTGTGGGATCTTTGTTAGGTTTTGGTATTAGGGTGATGGTGGCCTCATAGAATGAGTTTGGAAGTTTACCTTCCTCTGCAATTTTTTGGAAGAGTTTGAGCAGGATAGGTGTTAGCTGTTCTCTAAATTTTTGGTAGAATTCAGCTGTGAAGCTGTCTGGACCTGGGCTTTTGTTTGCTGGAAGATTTTTGATTACAGTTTCAATTTCCATGCTTGTGATGGGTCTGTTAAGATTTTCTATTTCTTCCTGGTCCAGTTTTGGAAAGTTGTACTTTTCTAAGAATTTGTCCATTTTTTCCACGTTGTCCATTTTATTGGCATATAATTGTTGATAGTAGTCTCTTATGATCCTTTGTATTTCTGTGTTGTCTGTTGTGATCTCTCCATTTTCATTTCTAATTTTATTGATTTGATTTTTCTCCCTTTGTTTCTTGATGAGTCTGGCTAATGGTTTGTCAATTTTATTTATCCTTTCAAAGAACCAGCTTTTGGCTTTGTTGATTTTTGCTATGGTCTCTTTTGTTTCTTTTGCATTTATTTTTGCCCTAATTTTTAAGATTTCTTTCCTTCTACTAACCCTGGGGCTCTTCATTTCTTCCTTTTCTAGTTGCTTTAGGTGTAGAGTTAGGTTATTTATTTGACTTTTTTCTTGTTTCTTGAGGTATGCCTGTATTGCTATGAACTTTCCCCTTAGGACTGCTTTTACAGTGTCCCACAGGTTTTGGGTTGTTGTGTTTTCATTTTCATTCATTTCTATGCATATTTTGATTTCTTTTTTGATTTCTTCTGTGATTTGTTGGTTATTCAGCAGCGTGTTGTTCAGCCTCCATATGTTGGCATTTTTAATAGTTTTTCTCCTGTAATTGAGATCTAATCTTACTGCATTGTGGTCAGAAAAGATGCTTGGAATGATTTCTATTTTTTTGAATTTACCAAGGCTAGATTTATGGCCCAGGATGTGATCTATCCTGGAGAAGGTTCCATGTGCGCTTGATAAAAAGGTGAAATTCATTGTTTTGGGGTGAAATGTCCTATAGATATCAATTAGGTCTAACTGGTCTATTGTATCGTTTAAAGTTTGTGTTTCCTGGTTAATTTTCTGTTTAGTTGATCTATCCATAGGTGTGAGTGGGGTATTAAAGTCTCCCACTATTATTGTGTTATTGTTAATTTCTCCTTTCATACTTGCTAGCATTTGTCTTACATACTGCGGTGCTCCTGTGTTGGGTGCATATATATTTGTAATTGTTATATCTTCTTCTTGGATTGATCCTTTGATCATTATGTAGTGACCATCTTTGTCTCTTTTCACAGCCTTTGTTTTAAAGTCTATTTTATCTGATATAAGTATTGCTACTCCTGCTTTCTTTTGGTCCCTATTTGCATGGAAAATCTTTTTCCAGCCCTTCACTTTCAGTCTGTATGTGTCCCCTGTTTTGAGGTGGGTCTCTTGTAGACAACATATGTGTAGGGTCTTGTTTTTGTATCCATTCAGCCAGTCTTTGTCTTTTGGTTGGGGCATTCAACCCATTTACGTTTAAGGTAATTACTGATAAGTATGATCCCGTTGCCATTTACTTTATTGTTTTGGGTTCGAGTTTATACACCGTTTTTGTGTTTCCTGTCTAGAGAATATCCTTTAGTATTTGTTGGAGAGCTGGTTTGGTGGTGCAGAATTCTCTCAGCTTTTGCTTGTCTGAAAAGCTTTTGATTTCTCCTTCATATTTGAATGAGATCTTTGCTGGGTACAATAATCTGGGCTGTAGGTTATTTTCTTTCATCATTTTAAGTATGTCTTGCCATTCCCTCCTGGCTTGAAGAGTTTCTATTGAAAGATCAGCTGTTATCCCTTATATCCCCTTGTGTGTTATTTGTTGTTTTTCCCTTGCTGCTTTTAATATTTGTTCTTTGTGTTTGATCTTTGTTAATTTGATTAATATGTGTCTTGGGGTGTTTCACCTTGGGTTTATCCTGTTTGGGACTCTCTGGGTTTCTTGGACTTGGGTGATTATTTCCTTCCCCATTTTAGGGAAGTTGTCAACTATTATCTCCTCAAGTATTTTCTCATGGTCTTTCTTTTTGTCTTCTTCTTCTGGGACCCCTATGATTCGAATGTTGTAGCATTTAATATTGTCCTGGAGGTCTCTGAGATTGTCCTCATTTCTTTTAATTCGTTTTTCTTTTATCCTCTCTGATTCATTTATTTCTACCATTCTATCTTCTAATTCACTAATCCTATCTTCTGCCTCTGTTATTCTACTATTTGTTGCCTCCAGAGTGTTTTTAATTTCATTTATTGCATTATTCATTATATATTGACTCTTTTTTATTTCTTCTAGGTCCTTGTTAAACCTTTCTTGCATCTTCTCAATCCTTGTCTTCAGGCTATTTATCTGTGATTCCATTTTGATTTCAAGATTTTGGATCAATTTCACTATCATTATTCGGAATTCTTTATCAGGTAGATTCCCTATCTCTTCCTCTTTTGTTTGGTTTGGTGGGCATTTATCCTGTTCCTTTATCTGCTGGGTATTCCTCTGTCTCTTCATCTTGTTTAAATTGCTGAGTTTGGGGTGTCCTTTCTGTATTCTGGCAGTTTGTGGAGTTCTCTTTATTGTGGCGTTTCCTCGCTGTGTGTGGGTTTGTACAGGTGGCTTGTCAAGGTTTCATGGTTAGGGAAGCTTGTGTCGGTGTTCTGGTGGGTGGAGCTGTATTTCTTCTCTCTGGAGTGCAATGAAGCATCCAGTAATGAGTTATGAGATGTCTATGGTTTTGGGGTGATTTTGGACAGCCTGTATCTTGGAGCTCAGGGCTGTGTTCCTTTGTTGCTGGAGAATTTGCTTGGTATGTCTTGCCCTGGAACTTGTTGGCCCTTGTGTGGTGCTTGGTTTCAGTGTAGGTATGGAGGCGTTTGATGAGCTCCTGTCAATTAATGTTCCTTGGAGTCAGGGTTTGGACTTAAGCCTCCTGCTTCCAGTTATTGGTCTTATTTTTACAGTAGTTTCAAAACTTCTCCTTCTATACAGCACCATTGATAAAACATCTACGTTAACGATGAAAAGTTTCTCTACTGTGAGGGTCACCCAGAGATGTTCATCTCTGTTACATGGAGAAGAGAAGAGGGAGGAGGGAGTTAGAGGTGACCCGAATGAGATGAGGTGGAATCAACAGAGGAGAGAGTGGGCTAGCCAGTAATCACTTCCTTATGTGCACTCCACAGCTGGACCGCTCAGAGATGTTCATGGAGTTATACAGAGAAGAGAAGAAGGAGGAAGGAAACAGAGGTGGCCAGGAGGATAAAAGGGGGGAATGAAAAGGAGGGAGACAGATCCAGCCAGTAATCAGTTCCCTAAGTGTTCTCCACTGTCTGGAACACACAGAAATTCACAGAGTTGGGTAGAGTAGAGAGGGGTTAGGGAGGAGACACAGGCAACCTGGTGGAGAAAAAGGAGAGTCCAAAGGGAGAGAGAGCAGTCAAGCCAGTAATCTCGCTCTCTAGTGAAAAATGGGTACTGAAGATTGGGTTCTTAAAGGTACAAAATTGGTAACAAATACATAAAAGCAAAAATTAAAAATCTAGAGTAGAGTTTGGAATTTCAGAAATACGATGTTAAAGAAAAGAAGAAGGAAAAGAAAGAGAGAAAAAATGAACAAACAAAAACAAACAAGGTCGCAAAAATTATAAAGAAAATATAGGTACAAAATTTATAACTAATACCAAAATGCAAAGGTTAAAAATCTAGAGTAGAGTTTGGAATTTCAAAAATACAATGTTAAAAAAAAGAAAGAGAGAAAAAACAAACAAACAAACAAACAAAAAAAGTCGCAAAAATTATAAAGGAAACACAGGTACAAAATTGGTATCAAATACCAAAAAGTATAAATTAAAGATCTAGAGTAGAGTTTGGAATTTCAGATATACAATGTTATATAAAAGAAGAGAAAGAAACAGAGAAAGAAAAAAAAAAAGTCACAGAAATTATAAAAAAACTATAGGTACAAATTGATAACAAATACCAAAAAGCTAAAATTAAAAATCTAGAGTAGAGTTTGGAATTTCAAAAATACAATGTTAAAGAAAAGAAGAAAAATGAAAAAAAACAAGGTCAAAAAATTATAAAATATATATATATGAAGTTTGCTGTAAAAAAAAAATAGGGTCTTTTTTTTTTTTTTTTTTTGCAAAGTAATAGGTTATAAAAGTGAAAATTAAAGGAATAATAGAGGACTTAAATTTTTTAAAAAATTTAAAAAATAAGAAAGAATGATTGTAAACATAGTGAAAATATATCTAGGACTTTCTCTGGTTTTGTTGTGAGTATTGTGGGTTCAGTTCATTTTTGGCTAGTTCCTTGGTCCGACTTATATTTCTCAAGATCTATAGGCCCCTTCCTATGTAGTTGGTAGTAACCGCAGGGTTTAAATCTATTGCCTGTAGCTTCCAAGGCGGTTCCCTCTGTTATAGCTTCTTCTGTTTGCTGGTCTCTTCAGTGTCTGGTTTCCGCCCTGACACAAAGGGGATGGTGGCGGACACTTTTTTTTTTTTTTAGGCTCACTTGTTCAGTCGTGCTGTGGGGAGGGAGGGAGGGATGCTGCAAACAAATAACACTGGCGTGTGCTCGCAGTGCCTCAGCCACACTGGGTCTGCCCCCGTTCATGGCGCGTGTAGCCTCCCTGCCCACACTGCTCAGGCTCTAGGTTGCTCCTCTGGGAACCATCTGTGGCCGGCCCTGGGCTGCCTGCACCTCCCAGGTCCAAGCTGCTCAGGTTCAGGCACTCGGGTAGTCCTCAGAGGTGCAGACTCGGTTGGGCCTGCGTTTTGTGCCTTTCCCAGGTCCGAGCAGCTCAGGTGATGAGGTGTTTGGCAAGCGCAATTGCTGCGACTTATCGCCTCCCCGCCGCTTGGTTATCTAGGTGTACAACCGGCGCACCTTCTCAGGCAGATGTTGACCGTCCAGACCCCCATGAAGTTTTAGTTAGCAAAGAAGCCTGCTTACAGTTTTGTAGATAATGTCTCTCTGGGGCTGCGATTGTCCCCTTCCAGTTCTGGCTGCCTGTCACCGGAGGGGGAAGGTCTGCAGCCGGCTATCTCTGTTCAGTCCTTTGTTCTGTGCGCGGGCCTGGCAGTGTCTTAGGTTAGGGCTGGCTTTTCGCGTGGTAGATATCCTACAGTCTGGTTTGCTAGCCCAAATTATTTCGCTTAGATAGCGCTCAGGGTATTCAGGCCAGATTCTTACTCTAAGCGATGCAGCCCGCGCTGCGCCTCCCTGCCCAGCCCCTGCTTGCTAATGGCGTGTGCAGGCGTCTGCGCTGCTTCTCCGCTGGGGGAGTTACCGTAGGGCTCGCAATCTGCGGGTTTTAATTGTTTATTTATTTTTCCTCCCTGTTATGTTGCCCTCTGTGCTTCCATAGCTTGGCACAGATTCGGCATTGAGAAGGTTTCCTGGTGTTTGGAAACTTCTCTCTTTTTAAGACTCCCTTCCCGGGACGGAACTCCGTGCCTCCCTCTTTTGTCTCTTTTTTTGTCTTTTATATTTTTTCCTACCTCCTTTTGAAGACTTGGGTTGCTTTTCTGGGTGCCTGATGTCCTCTGCCGGCATTCAGAAGTTGTTTTGTGGAATTTACTCGGCATCTAAATGTTCTTTTGATGAATTTGTGGGGGAGAAAGTGTTCTCCCCGTCCTACTCCTCCGCCATCTTGGCTCCTCCAGCACTCAGCCTTCTTCACAGTCCAACTCTCACATCCATACATGACCACTGAAAGAACCATAGCCTTGACTAGATGGACTTTTGTTGGCAAAGTGCTGTCTCTGGTTTTGAATATGCTGTCTAGGTTGGTCATAACTTTCCTTCCAAAGAGTAAGCGTCTTTTAATTTCCTGGCTGCAATCACCATCTGCAGTGACTTTGGAGCCCCAAAAATAAAGTCTGACACTGTTTCCACTGTTTCCCCATCTATTTCCCATGAAGTGATGGGACCAGATGCCACGATCTCAGTTTTCTGAATGTTGAGCTTTAAGCCAACTTTTTCACTCTCCTCTTTCACTTTCATCAAGAGGCTTTTTAGTTCCTCTTCACTTTCTGCCATAAGGGTGGTGTCATATGCATATCTGAAGTTATTGGTATTTCTCCCAGCAATCTTGATTCCAGCTTGTGCTTCTTCCAGCCCAGCGTTTCTCATGATGTACTCTGCATAGAAGTTAAACGAGCAGGGTGACAATATACAGCCTTGATGTACTCCTTTTCCTATTTGGACCAGTTTGTTGTTCCATGTCCAGTTCTAACTGTTGCTTCCTGACCTGCATATAGGTTTCTCAAGAAGCAGATCAGGTGGTCTGGTATTCCCATCTCTTTCAGAATTTTCCATAGTTTATTGTGATCCACACAGGAAATCATAAAGCTTAAAGCTTCCAATCATAAAGATATGGAAAGCTTATAAAGTTGAACTACTGTAATATTATGCAGCTATTAAAAAAAATAAACACTGACACATAAAGGTACCCAAAGTATATTTGTTAAGTAAAAAACCAAATTTCAGAACAGTATGTATAGAATAATCTCAGAAAACAAAGTAAAATGGGATAATTGCTTTTAAAACCCAAACCTATTTCTGTGTGTAGAAGTGGAAATGTCTGGCAACATGTGAACCAACCTGCCAATGACAGCAGCTACCTCTAGGGATAAAGTGGGGCCAAGGGGAAGGGAAGATTTTCACTTCACATATTTTGAAAAAGAGAGAAAAAGTAACGATAGGATGATGGATGATTTTTATATTGTATTTTGGGCTTTTCTGTATTTCCTAAGTTTTCTATAATGGATGTACATTAATCCATTTAATAACCAAAAGAAAAATTAAGCCTCCCAGGACTTCATCACTAAGTGAAGTAGCTTTGAAGATTTCCATAAAGTGAAGAAGTGTTTTTATATCTTTAAGTTGTTAGGTTTTGCAGATTCCAGAAATTGTTCCTCATCAATATTCACACCCTAGGCAAATGAGGCTGGAGCAGGGCACAAGGGGACAGATCAATACCAGCCCCTGCCTGAGCTGTGGTTTGTAAGAAAGGTCTTGGCAACTAATGTGTTCATTTCTGAGTCAGGCTCTCCCTTTAGGGCTTCCTGCCCATGTCCTATCCCTGTCTAAAAAGTCTGCTACTGGTACCTTTGGAGTAACACCCCTAAAGATCCAGGTGGTTTTCCAGCTGGTTCTTAAAAGCAAGCAGATATACTCAAATTCGTTTTTTTTAAATGGCTGAGTAATATTCCATTATATATAGGTACCACACCTTCTTTATCCATTCATCAGTCAGTGGACATCTAGGTTGCTTCCATGTCCTGGCTATTGTAAACAGTGCTGCTATGAAAATTGGGGTCCATGTATCTTTTTCGATTGTGGTTTCTCTCAGGGTATATGCCAAGCAGAGGAGTTGCTGGGTCATATATGGTAGATTTATTCCTAGTTTTTTAAGGAATCTCCGTACCATTTTCCATAATGGCTGTATCAGTTTACATTCCCATCAACAGTGTAGCAGGGTTCCCTTTTCCCCACATCCTCTCCAGGGTTTTAGTCAGTTCTAGCGAGGTGGATGAACCTAGAGCCTGCTATACAGAGTGAAGTCAGAAAAATGAATATAGTATATTAATGCATATATATGGAATCTAGAAAATGGTATCAATGAACCTATTTGCAGGAAAGGAATGGATGGACATGTGGATGTAGAGAACGAACTTGTGGACACAGTAGAGGAAGGAGAAGGTGGGATGAATGGAGAAAGTAGCATCAACATATATATATACGATCAGGTGTAAGATGGATAGCTGGTGGGAAGTTGCTGTGTAGAACAGGGAGCCCAGTCTGTCAATCTGTGATGGACCTGGAGGGATGGGTGGGCGGGGGCTGGGGCAGGGGGAGGTGAACGTGTGTATAATTATGATTAATTTTGTTGTTGTGTGGCAGAAACCAACACAACACTGTAAATTTTTTTGAAAATTTAAATTAAAATAGAAGAAAAAGCAAGTGGCTATAACAAGTATACTGAACAATAAACACAGCTGTGTCTTTTTCTGTTCTTGAAGGCATTGCATGTCTTTGATCCTGGTGTTCTGCTTTCACTTCCCAGATGCAGTGTTTGCATTCCAGCTGCGCAATCCTGTCCACAATGGCCATGCTCTGTTGATGCAGGACACCCGCCGCCGGCTCCTGGAGAGAGGCTACAAGCACCCGGTCCTGCTGCTCCACCCCCTGGGTGGCTGGACCAAAGATGATGACGTGCCCCTGGACTGGCGGATGAAACAGCACGCAGCTGTGCTCGAAGAAGAGGTTCTTGATCCCAAGTCAACCATTGTTGCCATCTTCCCATCTCCCATGTTATATGCTGGCCCCACAGAGGTGAGCAGTTCCCTGCTCTGGGCTCTGGGACTCACAAGTGCAGGGTCAAGTCTCACTTAGAAAAGCAAGAGCGCTTCTGGGATTCTTCTTTATGAGCAGATTCTGACATCTTTTGGTCTCTTTTTATCTGACCTGATTATGTTTCCATATAGTATTTGTGGGGCTTCCCTGGTGGCTCAGAGTCTGCCTGCAATGCAGGAGACCATGTTCCTGGGTCAGGAAGATCCCCTGGAGAAGAGAAAGTAATCCACTGCAGTATTCTTGCCTGGAGAATTCCATGGACAGAGGAGCCTGGCAGGCTACAGTCCATGAGGTTGCAGAGTCAGACACAACTGAGCCACCAACACTTTTCACTTTTCATTTGTAAAAATACTAGCAACACCAAATCAAACCTATCATATACTGCCTTTGAGACTCTGAAAGTTGGTATGTGAATGAGGTGGATAATACAGCTTACCTGGGTTATAGGGCAAGATGTATCTAGCCTGATATTTCAGAAGTTACCACTTACTCTTTTAAGTGATTCACCATGCTCAGTGAGCTACATTAGAAGGGAGAGGGTATCTTTAAAAGCTTAATGTCTCCCTTTCATCATAACACATTGGGCCTGTCAAGTAGACTTTCTTCGTCGCAGCACCACCCATGTAGTGGATATGAACAAATTTGCAGTGAGAATGATGAATTGAAAAGGTCGTAACGCTTTGGAATGCTCCAAGGTGAGTTTAATGAATTATCTTCAACCAGATCAAATTTCCAGGCCCCTAGCTCTCTTCCCTATCCTATTTGAGCTTGAAAGAGGGCAACTTGTTTTGAAATCCCAATGCTGTGTTGAAATGGAATCAATGTGTGCATATGAATGTTAATTAGCTCATTACTGGCAGTTACATGGAATTCCATGGTAAGAGATGGAGTTTGTAATTTCCCTTAAACTGTGATTTATTTTGAATAGGGAGGAACTGAAAAGTAAAATTCACATAGTTCTATGGAACAGTAAGATCTGAGTGTTCGTCGTCTGTTAGTCTGGAGAGATTACTAACTATAACCCCAGGTTCTAAGAGGGGAGGTTCTTATCTTTAAAGCTCCTATGTTAATTGCTCAGTCATGTCTGACCCTTTGTGACCCCACGGACTCTATGTAGCCTGTCAGGCTCCAGTTTCCGTGGAATTCTCTAGGCAAGAATACTGGAGTGGGTTGCCATTTCCTTTTCCAAAAACTCCTATATTCTTCCCAGTAGGACAATACAGATGAGCTAAGAGCAGCCTTGGACACCTCACTGACTTTCTTACAATTCTTAGTTGACCCACATTGCTGAATTACTTTTGAAGCAGAATAAAGGGATGTCTCCATAAACCAGGGCCCAAACGATTGGCCAGTGGTGATCAGCATGTCCTTGCTGTGGTATTCCCTAGGTCCAGTGGCACTGCAGAGCCCGGATGGTTGCAGGGGCCAATTTCTACATTGTGGGCCGGGACCCTGCAGGAATGCCCCATCCTGAGACCAAGAGAGACCTGTATGAACCCACTCACGGGGGCAAGGTCTTGACCATGGCCCCTGGCCTCACATCTGTGGAAATCATTCCATTCCGAGTGGCTGCCTACAACAAAGCCAAGAAAGCCATGGACTTCTATGATCCAGAAAGGTAGGTTTTCCGAGGAAAATTCTTTAATCAACATTTGTACGACTGGAATGATGAGAGAAAATTTTGGGAAAGCTCCTAGCTGGGGTGACAGTCCCTTGTAAGCTCAGACCTGGTCTTGCACATTCTTTGTCCCCCAAAGATGTAGCTCATCTTGTGGTAAATGGTCCTTAAGTATTTCCTTTCCAACACACATTCCTTGGGCATGCTTTGAGTGCCTGGCACATTACATGAAAGGGTTGTATATACAGAAAAAGATTTCATGTGTTAATAGAGCACTCAACCATGCTCAGAGCTCACCAAGTAGTCAGAGCTATAGGAAGACATGCCCTATGAACTGAGGGTGCAGTGAGCGCTGACTGCAGAGCTGCTACGATTTCCGGGCCTTCTGCAAGTTCCTTTACTGAAAATTTACTGAACTGCTTAACTTAGAAAGATGCATTTTACAGAAAGAAAAAAATGTAGTTTCAGAACCCATAACATCCTCCTGGGGTCTTTGAAGTAGATGTTATTTACCTACGCTGAGTTCTTTGTTGCTACCCTATGACAGGCACGACGAGTTTGACTTCATCTCAGGAACTCGTATGAGGAAGCTGGCCCGGGAAGGCGAAAATCCTCCAGATGGCTTCATGGCCCCCAAAGCATGGAAAGTCCTGACAGATTATTATGCGTCCCTGGAGAAGAACAACTAAATGCCCTTCAGAGCCAGTTTCTTTTTGAATTGCTCTTTGATTTCTTTTTCTATTTTTGTGATTACTTTTCAGTTGCTTTTATTTACAGTTTATATATATGTATATACACCACACACGTGTATGTATGTGTGTGTATATATATATAGTATATACAGTAAAACTGAAGACCAAACTTTAGCAGGTAAAAGAAATGTTATCATTTCAGAATGAAATTACTTTTCTACTGCATCTGAGCAGTAGCTCCTAGATTTCTTAAAGCTCTGACAATGTGTCTCCTTTACTTGCCAAAAAGTAAAGCATTTTTTTCCAGCTGAAGTCTTGCCAGCTTGCACTCTCCCATGTTATATACCAGTAGAAGAAATCAGACGGGCAGCTTTCTATATAGCTGTCAAAGAAAAAGAAAAAACACAAAATCTCACCCTAAATGAGGGGTTGCTCATGTCAAGATTCTCCTTTGTTTCCCTCATGCCCAAATCCAGCCTTAATGCTCAGTCTCTTCTGTACGACTGGAGAAACCCAATGAGTGAAAATGGGAAGTTAATCTCAGAGAGATATGCAATCTAGTTCTGCCACGAAAATTACATGGTCTAATAAGTCTTTTTTGTGTGAATAATAGAACTCCAGTTAAATGGTGACTTTTAATTAAATGGTGACTTTTAATTAAATAGCATACAGGGCTTTGATGAAAAGATTTGCACTCAGGCCTCAATCTGGCCATGTGGAGACTTAATACTTTCTCCTCTTTGCTGTGGTCATTGTGTTCCACAGAGATGCTGCACCTATTAACTGCAGTGGCATCGGCTGGGACCAGACTCCATTCAGACCCATCAGACTATTGAGCTGCTGGAACCGGACAAAAACACAGGAAAAGTCCAACCTTTTCATCTTACAGGCGACCAGACTAAGATGATGCACAAGCACTGGCTTGATGAGAGCACTGTAACTGAAGTGCCAAACTGGCATTTTGGAAGTGCTGGTGGCACAGGAGCACCCAGCTCTCCCGACTCAGGCTGATATACCTTCTGCACTGTCCGACACAGGAGCTGGGTCTGGTTCCTGTCAACTGCTCAACAAAACTCCTTAACAGAGGGCACTTAACCAGTTTTCTTGGATGCTGAAAAGTCCAGAGGTTTTTAAGACCCAGCTGATTTTATTACACTTGAAAAAAAAAATTTTTTTTTTCCAAAGACTCAGCATGCTGTTCAGACATCCAACCTCTGATGGCTTTACTCTCTGGGAGGCAATCTGGCCCCTTATGTGTAATTCCGTGTTGCTTAGGGATATATGAAAAAATAGTACCTTTTGTAAATAGGTCTCTCTGGAAGAGACTCTGGAAAGAGAAAACTATGTTTTTCGTATTGTTTTTTTTTTTTTAAAGAAAATGCTAATCCAAGCTAATGAAACTTCTTTTGAGAAATAGATCACAATGGCCACAGCAAGGTGTGACTATCTTTAATAGTAATAGTGCCTATATTCATGTAATCAGAGATCCTACTGCCTTAAAAACAGCATGTTTATTGAAAACACAAGACAAGATGCAGTGCCTTAATCAATATATTTTGTGAGTTTTTAATATATTTAAAACTGCTCTTCTGCTTCAGTAGTATTTAGTGCAAATGACTATTTCTATGTACAACTGATGCATATTCTTATTTCAATAAATTTCCAAGATAAAGGCTGAGTCTTTCCTGCCTGTCTTTTCAAGGATTGGGTGATATGTGTTGGTTGAAGCTCCTGTGAACCAGCGTAATTGGAGAGAAACAGCAGCTCTTCCCAGGGACAGGGGAGCCCAGTGGGCTGCCGTCTATGGGGTCACACGGAGTTGGACACGACTGAAGCGACTTAGCAGCAGCAGCAGCAGCTTTTAGACCATAATTAGGAGGCTGTTTACCTCTGTGTCATTTTTAAACTGTGCTCTCGACGTGCAGGCACAGGATCTCAGCCAACACTGCAGTTCCTCAGGGACCTCACCCTGGGATTTCAATGCAGTGGGAGCTGGTGACCTTTAACTTTTCCTTAATTTGTTCCCTTTTCTTCAAAGTGCCTCCAACAAGCTTACGCAGTTCCAGCAGGGTCAGAAGTAGTTATGCTTTTCCACAGCACCCACTGCTCCACTCACCTCGGCAGTTGCTGCTGGTGTATTCAGCAGCCTTGACACAGTCCTGCAGATGTGGGGTTCTTTCCCTCCTAGACTCCCTCCATCTCTTCCGTCTTGAAGGTTTCATGCAAATTTTTGTTCCTGAACTCACTCTAAACAAAACTGGTGTAACAGCCAACTCAAAGGTGCCTTTGTTACCACTTTATCTTTCTCTCCAGATCTTTACTTGCTGGCTCCTGGACAAAGCAGAGCAGGCAATGTGTAAGTAGATAAAGACAGAAGTGGTATTGAGGGAGTAGGCCAGACCGTACAGGGCTGTGTGGAAGGCACATGTGAATCACTCATTTGTTCTGATCGTGGTGGACTTACACCGATCAGCATTTATATCAAGCCTACAAGACTCCTTTCCAACCCATCTTTCTTGCATGAAGAAGCACATCTTAGTGATTTTAGAACAGGAAGTTCACTTCTGCTTTTTCCTCATCTTCCTCCTATTACCTTTTAGGTCTAGTATAGATCTTCAACATACTTTCCTAATAGGTAGGTAATCAGGAAATCAGGTGAGCACAAGAACAATCAATTGTTTTTGTGCAGCTTTTGTCTTTTGAGATTTTGAATGATACAGGTTTCTATTATATATGCATATTCCCATTACCAATAATGCATAAATTATCAAGAATTAACTATAGATTACTGAAAGAGTAAACCACTAATTTTTCCTTCCCCATGGCATGCATTTAATTTTTTGGCCAATATTAACTATTATTGGGCCATTCATTATACATACTCACCAATGGTTAAAGTGATGTATATAAGCAATTCACTCCAAAGGTGCCTATTTTAATGTTTTTTGCTTATATTTTAATTTTATTGAATTTATTACTAAAATAAATCAGCCACGGTCTAGAGTTTGGACATTTTTATTTGATAAAAAAAAAAAACCCAGACAAAATAAACACTTTTTTTATGGAGCTAGGAAAGAGTGATAATGCAAAGAAGTCTTGACAAACTGAGAAACAAATCTTTTACAGGTGAGTCTTCTATAAAATGGTTTTTCAATGCCTTATCTTTTGTTACTGAGGTACTCACCCCTCCTTGCCAAGCTATTACCGTTTCCATAGATTTACTAATTTGGATTAACTGTAGGGAAGACCACTTTCAATTAGAAATCTAAATTACAGAATGTTTTTTAAAAAATAATACAATTTTATTATGCTCAAATACATAAGCCACAAATGGGCACAGCTTTTTAAATGTCATAACATGTATTTGTAATTGCTGCCATCAGTAATACAGACTTTATTTGGTAAAGTTCTTCCATATGGTTGGCTTGTTTCAGAAACTCAAACCTGCTCCGCACTTATTTTACTAAATAACTTTTGTGAAAGTTCTTATATGCCATAAAACATATTATACACTTTATGGGAGGTAAAGAAAAACCTTGATTTATTGCATAAGCCTGCTTTCCATAAACAGTTGAAAAGTACAGTTCAGATCAGGTTCAAATAATAATGGCCTGTGTGTCTGTGCTCAGTCACTTCTCTCTGCAGCCCATGGATTATGGACCTCCAGGCTCCTCTGTCCAAGGAATTTTCCAGGCAAGAATACTGGAGTGATTTGCCATTTCTCCTCCAGACCCAGGGATTGAACCTAGGTTTCCTGCATTGCAGGCAGATTTTTTACCATCTGAGCCATGAGGGTAGCCCCAATAATGGCCTGCTGCTGCTGCTGCTAAGTCGCTTCAGTCGTTCCGACTCTGTGCGACCCCATGGACTGCAGCCCACCAGGCTTCTCTGTCCATGGGATTCTCCAGGCAAGAACATTGGAGTGGGTTGCCATTTCCTTCTCTCAAGTAAATAACTCCAATACTGATCTGGTCTTTTAAGCTAGTTAAAAGAACAGCCTCTGTGAATGTATTCACTGAGAAGAACCTACATTTATAGAGGATAATTCCATCAACTACTAAAGAGGTTGTACCTCACATCTTATCCTCAAATTATATTAAAAAAATTATATAAAGTACCAGATCTTTGGATATTCAAAGTAAACAACCAAGGAAGAGCTTACAGCTTCAAAAGAGTCAAAGAAACACGTTTAATAAGCAGAAACACCAAATACATGGAAGTGTCTATGACCTGTCTACCTAATGTCATGTTTTATAATTTAACAAATCTATTTACAAGGCTGACACCTGTCAGTAGCTAACAAAGTAGCCAGTTTAAAGTTCCGATTATCAAGTCAGTATTGCTAAGTGCCCAAAATGTCTATCAACATGGGCACTGGTGCATCAGTGTGCTGTTCAGTGAAAACTGGAGTGGGAACTTATAGCACATCTATTTCAGCATCTCCATTATTGAACAGATAAGGAAATGGAGGCCGGAAACGTGAGATGACTTCCCTAAGGACACGACAACCTACAGGCATATTCACTTTCTAGTTCCCAAAGCGTTTTCATATGATGCCTAAAACCACCACAGAAGGTATCCATTATGATTTCCATTTACAGATAAGGGAACAGATGCCCACAAATGTAAA
Source organism: Bos mutus (assembly GCF_027580195.1). Taxonomy (NCBI): domain Eukaryota; kingdom Metazoa; phylum Chordata; class Mammalia; order Artiodactyla; family Bovidae; genus Bos; species Bos mutus. The sequence goes on along the minus strand of NC_091642.1, from coordinate 41,946,377 downwards.
GAGACTTTGCCCAAGGCTACACTATGTGTATGCTCTCTACCACACTGTTAGTAAGAGTTCCACAACTGCGAATGGAAGCCATAAAGCTGCAAGTGGACTTTACATGACTTGTAATAAATATCTGCACAACTTCTTTTGCTAGAATGTAGAAGGATGCAAGACTTTCACTTCCATAGTAATAAGAAAAATCCAGACAAAAGAAAAATAATACTTTTCTATGAAACTAGCAAAGAACAGTGGATGCAGAGTCTTCTTCATGAACTGACTTCCAGGGAGAAATAAGCCCTTCAGAGGGAGCAGAGCGCCTTGGTCCTTTTTTATACCTTTTTTATACTCAGGGTAGACTCCTGAGTCTGGATATATTGTTTGGAAGAGCAGGCCTGGCTTAGATGGGAGTCTTTGCAGGCATGAGGAGAGTTTAGTTAACACTCAAGACAGTAGTGACTGAAATCAGGAAAAAAACATTTAAAAACAAACTGCTAGGCTAGGCAAGTACCCTTTCTGGATTGTATAGAGAAAATGGCAGAAGAGGGGTTGGAAGTCTTATACAGTCTCGTGGTGACTGGATGCCAGAACCCTGTTAGAACTGAATACAAAGAACCACAAACATCTGACCATCAGAGGAACGGACTTGTACTTCCTGGAAATAAAACAAAAATCCATTTTATACTTCGGTGTCCACTGTTCTTTTTTTACACCTACTATCTTGAAAAAAATAAATTACAAGTTAGAAAAACAATCATTGTGCTGAAGAGTTTGGCATGCCAAGTAGCATTCCATCCCTCATCAAGTGGTAAAACCTATGGGATTGCACCAAGCAGTTTCTGAAGGCCTGTCCACACAAACTGGAACGTGTGTTGCTCGTATGTCCAGCATGCCCACCTGAGTCGTAATACTGCCCTTTACTCAGCAGTACAGGTCTTGTGTGGCCAGCTGGTCATTTACCTGTTGTGTCTAGCCACAGTACAGGTCTTGTGTGGCCAGCTGGTCATTTACCTGTTGTGTCTAGCCACATTCCCCACAATATTCCTTCCAATGAAACTCCACTCCTTTTGTAGTTGACCAGTGAATCAAGGTAGAGTTAACCCTTGAATAAAGCAGGGGTTAGGAGTGCTAACACTCCGTATCCACAGTTCCCCTATACCCAAGATTCTAAACCTGCATTCAACCAAAGGCAGGTAGACTGTGTAATACTGTAGTACTAACTGTTGAAAAAAATCTGAGGATAAATGGACCAATGCAGTTCCAAGCTGTGTCATTCAAGGTCAACTGTATTTGTTCTCAAACCACTTAAGCCAAAGGAGTTCCTGAAAGGTCATTCTCTTAAAGCTCCAGGATTGCCAGGAGTGATTTTTTTGTTGGGTTTGCACACTTCTAGGATTCTGAAACTTGTGTAGGGCAATTTAAACATTTGAAGTTCATTTAATCTAGTAGAGGAATAAAAGCAACTTTCTTAAGCAATTCCTGTTTAAAAATAAACCTTCTGGAGCTTTCAGAGTTCCTAACCTAAGTCCACTTTCTTAGCCTCCTATGATCTTAAGAGGCTCCTCATATCCTTCAAATAAACCCTTTATTGCTTAGGTCAGCTCGAGTCGATTGCCTGCAACAGAACCCTAAGGGGCACTCTTCCTAAGACTGTGACTGTGGCCCAGTGGACAGTGCTCATCTCCCCAGACATGTCTGCAAAGAATTTTGCTTACTGGACGATATACTACCAACCCGTTTGAGTATCTTGGTCATTTTTAGAATTTCTGGAAGCTGCGTATCCTCAGGGCAGTGAGGCATACACCACTATGTTCTATTCTCAGCTCCAAATCTTGCATGTCAGTAATTATTTCAATGTTTGGCTCTAGTTTTACCAACCTATTATGATGCGCAAACCTGTGTCCTGAATGCATTCCATACTAGCCCTAACATTCACTGAAACTATATCCCAAAGCACACAAGCTTTTATCTAAAATTGTTCTCAAGCAGATTTATAACAGTAAATGTTAGACAATCACAAAAATATACTCCCAGTTGAGTATTTTGGTAATGAGACCCTTCTGTTCTGTTAGTATTAATAGTGTGTACACCAGTGTTAAGGAAGGATGTTGTGTTTTTACTCACATGCTAAATGGTTTCTTTTAGGTTTGATCTTGTTTGCATTTGGCATCTGTGCTACGCAGGCATACCTAGGACATTACTGTGCCTTTTGCTGCAGACCATTGCAATAAAGTAAATCTCTCAATAAAGTCACACAAATTTTGTTTTCCTAATGCATAAAAAAAGTTATGTTTACACCATACTGTAGTCTACTGAGTATGTAATAGCATTATATCTAAAAAAGCAACGTACATACCTTTAAAAGTACTTTGTTGCTAAAAAATGCTAACCATCATCGGACAATGCGGGGTTGCCACAAATCTTCAATTTGTAGAACACACACACAAGTAAAAGCACTATCTGTGAAGCACAATGAAACAATGCATGCACTTTTACCTTCTTCTCAATACAAGAGCCTACTGTATACCATAGGGAACTATATTCAATATCTAATAATAACATACAATGGAAAAGAATCTGAAAAAGATTTTATAGACCTATATATACTTATGTATATAAGATATATACGTGTATGTTAAGTATATATAGATCTATAAAATCAAATGTGCATGTGTATATCTGCATCACTTTGCTGCACACCTGAAACTAACAAGAATGCAAATCAACTACACTTCAATTGAGAGAGCGAGCGAGCACTGTAACCTTTGAAATGATTAGTAAACTATCTTTGGTAACTAAGTTGATAATAATTTTGGTAAAATCATTCTGTCAGCTTTAAATGGAATGATTCTGTGGCTTTATCTGAGGCTTCTAATTGGTGTTGGGGTTTTAGTCTTGCAAGTTACATGCTTAGCATATTAGAATTCTAGTCAATATTCTGACATTGACCTTAAGAGAAACTAAAAAAGGAATTACAAAATATATACATAATCCAATTCCTTTCCTTTATCCAGAAGCTGTATTTGTCTACAAATAAAACAATTCCAGCTGAAAAACAAATTCCTACTGACGAATGTGTTTATTCAGGCACGCTCAAGGCTTGAGACATCTGCAACACCAAATCTTCCAGTTACAGCTACTAAGTAATGTTAGGTTACTGTGATCATATAGGCTATTTAAATTACTCCAATACAGCTACTGATCACATGGTAAGTTCTGGATCACCCTATAAGTGGGGGACTGAATGAGAAAGGAGAAACTGGACAAGAAACAATGAATTGATTCAAATATTGAGTTTCTAAACTCTATTTTAAAAAGGCCAAGGAATAGTTTGAGATACACCAGACTTACCAGAAGTCTTCCACCAATGAGGCTTTTAGAGAAACACCACAGCTGATCATTTCATCTCAATCCCTAGAATAAAGATCTAGGGAATGGAAATAGGTTAAGCATGAAGAATGCTCAAAACTGAGCCTGGCCAACAGATGTGTACATCAGTGTGTAAAAGTAGTAAAATGTGACAATGAACATTTGAACATACTATGCCAGGCTCCATGCTGAGTGTCTTACAGGCATCATCTCATCACATCACATCATCACATCACATCATCTCATCACATCATCACATCATCTCATCACACCGCCTGTGAGTGCTGCTGCCATGCCAGTTTACAAACGAGCGTTAGGTGACTAGTCCAAGGTACAGTTAATTAACGGACAGTCTGCATTTAAACTCAGGCAATCTAACTCTAGATCTAGTACTTCTAACTGTTACCCAAAGTGAAAATATACCTTAGAACTTAGAATCCAATGCATGCCAAAAGCTTATTGTCAAATATGTCTATAGCAGAAGGATCTATTACATAACACTAAACATTCTTTAAAAGCACATAATAAGGTTTCCTCAGTTACTTTAAGACACTAAGATACCTAGATGAGTCATGTGGTAACCTAGATGAGGCTTTGTGGTGTTGGTTAGTGTATTTTTCTAACTTCATCCGATGATTAAAACTGTGATAAATTTAACTACTACTATTGGTTATTCTGAATTTAAAAGAAAATAAAAGAACATGAAGAGAGGTATATTACCCCTATTTTTGATCAATATGCCATCAGAATTAAAATTAAATGACTACTAAAATAAAATACTAAAACAAAGTAATAAGTTAGATACTAGAATGTATTCTATAAAAATTACACAGCAAGATGAAAATAGTCTAAGGGCAAGTTTTATAAACCAAAGCAACCCCAGAAAATTTTATGTAACTGAAATAAAGGAGTAAGTAGAGAAAACTCAATTAAGAGGGACCTCTTTATTGCATATTTATAAAATAATAGTATAATAGTTATTAAAAATGGAGATGAAATATTTTATTTTTGGTATCTTGTGTTTTGCATCAATTTTTCAATCATCTTCACAATTTTTCAAAACTTGAACCTCTGCCCCATCCACCATTCAAAGAACAAATGATGAACAAACCATCCAACGGGTTCTTGTGAGAGACTTATTATCGAAGAGATTAATTAATAACTCATAAATAAACATCAGAGTTTTCAAAGAATACAATAAAAACAAAAGGTCAGAAGGCACCTCAAGATCGCATCGTGCCACTTTCCTCGTGCTTGTGTTTAAGTGCCTGTGACAGAATTCTGGTTAGTGACACTTTGGACAAAACGTGTTGTCTTTTGTGCACACAGCATCAGACTACAGATACAACAGGGGGATTCTGATGTGTGTATCCGTACTAAGTAGGGCATAATTGATAATATGCTAAGAAAACAAAAAGTCAGGATTACAAAATGGGTATTTTTAGCACATTTAGTAACAGCTAGTTTTAAACTATCATTTTTGATGACCAAATTATATTTGACATAATTAAGGAACATATATTTTTAAAATATTGAAAACCCACGGTTACAACAGAACTGTTACATTAAACGAAGAAAGGAAAAGTCACATACATGGGGCTGAATGGCACTGAGGTTTTTCAAAGTCATTCTTTTGCGAGGCTTTCAGCCCACCTTTACATACATCAATAAAAAAAAAGTCTCTACTCAGCATGCTTGCAGCAAGAGGTGAAACAGGTGTCGATCACACAACTGCCTGACAACCATTCAGTGCTGATCACCGAACAAGCATGTTTATTTAATTATCCCAACAACCATAATTGAGCCACATCTAAGTTTCTGATGTCACTGACTTCAACTATTCAACTCCAGATAAACACTCAACTTAAAAAAAAAAAATCTGAAATAAGTGACAACTAGAAATGGCTGAATCATTGTACGTTTTAGACACAACCATTAATCTTAGTTTTGCTATATGCTATTTGGTACTTTTTGATTCAGTAGTTGGGATTACAAAAAAAAGTTTCTGTATTCAAACCTATCTACAGAATGTCAATATAAAATGTGTGACTATATACATTTAATACACACATACACACATACACATACTCTCACATATCTAGAAACCAGCACTTAAGCACGTCTCCAATTCTCACTAATGACTCAATAAATCATTTGTTACCTTAAGACCAGCTTAGACACTATAAGGCTGCAACATATGGCTAAAGAGGTCAAACACAAGCACCCACAGTCAGGCTGATTAAATTGTTCCTCCTCATGATTTTTCACAAGTAGTAATACCATTTATATAACAACTATGTCTCAATAACTTAGAATTCAAGAGTATAAAACCAGTGTCATGAACATAAAACTCTCTCGCTGTTGAAAGAACACTCCTCCTTCAGCTATTTCCACTGATGATAAGAGGGCACACCAAACTAGATCGTGTTGAGCTGTACAAATGATCTTTACTCTTAATCTAAACAAACGTGTGTTAGAACATTCTGAAATGCTGCATCCTTTGACTTCTTCATCTTTTCAATTGCCCGATGCAGGTCCTGTTGTTGTACAGGTCGAATTTCATCTTCATCATGGCTAAAATGTAAAAAAAAAAAAAGACAAAAACAGAACAACCCACCGATATTCACACAGCTTTAAAATACATCTCCCTAAAATATTTTACCAAGATTAAAAAATGAAGTCTCTTTCCCATCCAAAACAACCACAATTAACAGCTTAAGGAATTAATCTACACAGATAAGTATCTTAAAAATTTTTAGAAAACACGGACTGCCAAGAGGTAGGAAGCTTAAATGGCTGACTATAAACATTATAGCTTGGTTACAATCAAATACTTTACACTAAGAATATATAAGTGTGAAATTTGATCTAAATAGGATTATAATTCTAATGAATGAATAAAAAATTATTCCCATGAAAACTGGAATTAAAAAGTAGCAGTTGTAGGTATCTATTACTCATGTATGTGTTTGCTTTTGACGAACTGAAAAAAAATTCACTGCTATTAATAAAAACCAACTACTCTAAGTTCTCCCCACTTCAGAAAGAAGGAAACACAATCCAATATACAATGTCTCCTCTGTCATTTACAAACACTTAGGAAAAAAAATTCAGGGAAAAAGTTATGATAACCTAAGTACATTACCCACATTTTTCATACTGAAATGTAACATTTTCAGGGCTTTAAGGACAGCAGAGAAATAATTTTCACTAATGTAATTTAGGCAATAAACAGATGGAGTGACCCTCTCCACGAAGGGGCCCACGGAAACACTGAAGATAGGTCCAGAACTAGCGCAAGGAAAAACCACAGGTTAAAAGGGCGGCTTTCATATGCACCTCTCCATACCAAGAAACCTTTTTTGGCAAAGGTTGCTATGGCGATACAGTGTAATTAAGTGCATGAATAGGACAGGCAAATCCAGGTCACTTGGAGTGACAGCCTCAGGGGATGAATAAGGGAGACCGGGAAACAGCAGGGCAAGAGCTAGAGAATTCATTCCACACAAGCCCCCAGGGGACACTGGTTTGCTAAGAGTCACAGAAATTCTTCATTAGAAGGTTGATATTTTGAACAGGGGTTTAGAAATGGTCAGTGTTATACCAGTCTAGGGTGAATGACCTTATGGGAAACACAGGACACTGGTTTATCAGGGTGAGCTATTCCAGTTCACTAATACAGCTGGTACAAAATTGGTTTCTTAAGCTCCAAATACTTTGAAACTGGATTCAAGTAAAGTTTGCTGCTGTCACAAATGACTTCTTTTTTTAGTAAATACATTATTAACAAGTTGAAGTCTAGTCAGCAGCAATGTCCCCATAAATGTGAAATTTCTGGAAGACAAGGTACTCATTTCTATATGAAATGAAATTTTAAAATTAAAAAAAAAAAAAAAAGCAATCTAGGGATATCAGAGCAACAGTTTTCATGGTAGAAATGGGCAAGCCTCCATTTCTGTGAGCTTGATATAACCCAGTTCATGTATGTTCAGAGAAATTCACTTTTTACTTCTTTCTCTTCATTCCAGGTGCTCCCCATAACCACCCTCCCTTGCAAATTCATTTCCAGAAACCCCTTCAGAAAAAAGGCAATAAAGTTGGTGAATTTTTTATTTCAATTTATCTTTTTATTTCGTAAATAGAGCTGGTATTATAAAGCAAAACAGAAGACCTAGCCTAACCTGTTAATAACCTAAAAGCTCTAAAAGGGTCTGACAAATATTAAGAGATGAACTCTAAATATACATACCTTTCTTCCGATGTAGAATTAACATATTCTCTGACACAGAGGAGGGCAGCATCTCGACACATTTCTTTTAGGTCACTGCCTGAAAACCCATCAGTTTCCTGGGCAACTTCTAGCAGGTCCACATGCCTATCCACCTTAAACAAACATAAAACATACTTTAAAAAAAATATATAAAATACATGGCAAGAGATATATCCAAACACTTCTTAGAATTAAAGAAGGTTAAAGCATACTGGAACAGCAGGGGAGGAGAATCATTAGAAATTTTCAGTTCTAGAAGTTTTCTTTTTTTAACCATAAAAGTTTAAGATTTGAAATCTACTTTTCAGTAATTGTCACTATGACCAAAACTGAAATAAGTCTCACGAGACACTTCACAGAGTGATGGGGAAGAACAGGCATTCAAATATTGTTGGGTTGACTTTGGTACCTCTTAGGAAGGTCCCACGTTCTACAGAAAAGGGGCACTTTTCTATAAAAAGTCAACATACATGGCGAACAGCCCGGATCATTAAGTCCTGAGTCCATGACGAAAATCATATTCCACTGACACACTCTAACCCTCATTTGAACTGTCATGCTGTGGTATTCTATTCTAATTCCTCAACACTCATTAAGCACCTATGGTTTTGCTCCCCAACTAAGCTTATATAGTGAAGCTAAGAAAGTGATCCTCCTGGGCACATAACAGACTTATAATTACGCTTATAAGAAGGTTAAGAAGAGAAAGTCAATAGTTAATTACAGTAACTAACAGTAATAAATGATTCTTATGTGTCATTTGCTGTCCTAAGTACTTTACATGGATTATGCTCATTTAATCCTGTCAGGGAAGCATTCTCATTTTTAATTTCAGATAAACCTGTAGAGGTTAAATAAATTGCCCAACGTCACACCACAGACAGAGCCAGCATTTGAACACTGTGCAGGGAGATCCAGCTGTGTTTCTCCCCCTACCTAGCTAACCATTTGTCTTAACATTTATTTTCCCCAAGTTGATATGAAATGCCATCTTTATCTGTTACTAAATTCCCACTTGTCTTTGTGGAAAACTCAGTGTAAGTTAAGAGTAGCAACTCTGCACAAGGACAAGAAGAGGCTTGGAGGTAAGACGACATGGAGTCTACTGTTAACTCTGCAACTGGGACTTCCCATGCCAGTGTTCTCACTCCTAAATGTGGAGATTAAGTAGAGAGAAATCACATACTCATACACTCTCTGATAGAAAGAAAACTGAACCCAGAAGGGAGGTGTGAAGGAAAATGGTAAACTATATACAGATAAATGTAAATGAGTTCATATATAAACAGTAATAATAATCATTTAATTAAGGGTAGAAAACTAAGTGGGCTTCCCAGGTGGCACTCGTGGTAAAGAACCTGTCTGCCATTGCAGGAGCCATAAGAGACGTGGGTTTGATCCTTGGGTTGGGAGGATTCCCTGGAGGAGGGCAAGGAAACCCACTCCAGTATTCTTGCCTGGAGAGTCCCATGGACAAAGAAGCCTGGCAAGGGTCTTACAGAGTCAGACATGAATGAAGAGACTTAGTATGCAGGCACCTAGAGAACTAAGTAGCACTAAAAAAGAACGTGTAACTTCCAAGTGACTAGAGGAAGAGGGGAAAAGAATGAGGAACACAAGAGCAACACTGAGAATGAAGGCCTGGGGCAGAGGTAAGGGAACTGGAAGGTGGGAGCGGATGGTCTGGGTGGGGTGAGGGTGCGGGGAGTCCAAGGAGAAAAAAGGCTCAATAAATGGAAAGCACTAAAATAAGAAAGAATGAATCCAAATTTATCAACAATCACCACAAACACAAGCAAATCATTACATAATGATAAAAAATAATTCACCATAAAAATATAACAAACGGACAAATCTACAATAACACTGGGAGGTTTGTCACTTAACATCTCACGTACTGATACATCAGAGCGTGAGCTCCTAGGGCTAGTTATAGTAATAGCTAGATCCGTGATGCGCTCTACAAACGCACAAGTTGACAACCTGATTACAAGAGTTCTGTGTACTTAGGACATTAGTCTCCTGTTGGTTACAGGGTTGCAAGTATTTCCCCGGTGGCCTGTCCTTTCACTTTGTTCATTTTATCTTGTCATACTTCTAGAAGTCTTAAGTCTGATTACAGTCAGACTTTTCTAACTTTGCAGTTTAACTTTTTTGTGTGTCTCAGGAATTCTTTTTTACATGTGTACTTAAGAAATCAGACATATCAGGATGTAGTTTCTCTATAGTTTGTAAAAGTGAGGAAGAAAAAAAAAAAACTATACAACTATACCTATACATGAATTATGTATCTATCCACACATATTTATGGAAGTATACACTACCAACTTCAGGATAGTGCTGAGAGCTCTCCACAGCACGCTACCAATGATGGTGTAGGGTGGAGAGAGAGGGGAGGGGGTGTGTGAAGCAAAATATGTCAAGATCAACCTTTTAAGTTCAGGTGCTAGATTTAAAGTTATCTGTGTATGTGTTTACAACAAAGGACCTTCCAAATTATTCTTTGAGATGTTAAATATTAGTTGTCTTCCTCCTTCAAACAATCAGTACCTCCACCCCATCCTTTGCCCACTCCTTTGCTGAGCCACACTATGCTCTCACCACTCACAAATCTTGTTCATGGCAGGGTGAAAATGCCACAAAGATGAGCAGAACAAACATAAGAAAATAAGAAGAAGAAGATTCCATTCACTGAGAGAGTAAGATTACTAACATAGCCTTCCATAAAGGTTAAAAGAAAGGCTCTCTCACTACTCTATGTAAACCTGTGTAACTTATTATGTAACTTCTCAGGATTTTGGCTTCCGCAAGTGTAAAATGGTATTAATATGCACTGCTTAAAATGAGGATTAAATAAAACTATGTATCACCACAATACGTGGCACACAGTAAGCACTGTAGAAGTAGCCCTTTTTAAGATCATGGTTCTAGACAAACCATGTAGTGAGAATTATTTTCATTAGGCAAGTATGAAGGAAATTCCCAAGTTAAAAAAGGTTTTGAATAATAGGAGCAAAACAGGATATATAATAAATTAATGAACTGCCAAAATAGCTTGAACACTGGCTGTCCACTGTATGGTAATCCAAGCATCTTATATATACATATATATTCACACACACATTTAATATAAATTATCAAACCAATTCTATGAGATTGTTGACATCTTCAATTTCTGAGTGAGAAAATGAGGCATAGAGATGCTAGTGGTATTTGCCCAAGGTCACACAGTAGGAAATGGTCAAGCCAGAATGGAGTCCTCAAGTGTCTCTTCTAAACCCAAGATTCTTAAATTTCCACTGTTACAGAAAATATATACATTCAGGTTAGTCTGTATGGGGGAAAAAAACAACAACATTCTTACTGTAGTGTCAGATGTGATACTTTATTAGGTATAATGTTATTAGTTCTAATTCTTTCATACTTAACATTAAGCCAGAACCAGTATATCTTTTTTAAAAGAGTGAGCTGTATTAAGGATCTATCAATAAGGAATGTGAAAGACTGGAAAACAGTATCATTACAAAAGCTTCATTTTTTTCTTCAGAGAAGAAAAAACTCAAAATATAAGTCTATTTGTATGTTTGCATCAAAAACTCTAATTCTACTCAGGGATGAATAAGCATGATAGTGCTCATCTTATTAAATTAATTTGTGTGCTACTGATTTGAAGCATCTTTTAGCACAATTAATTTTTTTTCATATTCTATTAAACAATATGCCTCCAGCACAGTAATAGCAGCTAGTAGGAAATCAGACATTCCTATGTCAGCAATTATCCAGAGAGCATTCATATTCTGCGTCATAAAACTGACTAAAGACTCACCTCCTGTACTTTCATGAGTAAGAAACTGAATGCTAAAAATTCCCTGTACCAATGACAAACCTAATTCTAAAAGAATTTCCAAAGACACTACAGTTTAAAAAGGCAGAATGTCCTATTATGTTGGCACAAAGTTCCATAACATTTGCTGGCAAGGCTACAGGGCATGAGGCACTCTATCTAACACCGCTGGCATAAAAGAGTAAATTGGCATGAAGAAATTTGGCAACCACTACCAAAATTATAAGTGCTTCCCAGGTGGTGCTAGTGGTAAAGAACCCACTTGCCAATGCAGGAGACATAAGAGATGTGGGTTCAATCCCTGGGTCATGAAGATTCCCTGCAGGAGGGCATCCATGCCTGGAGAATCCCATGGACAGAGGAGCCTGGCAGGCTATAGTCCATAGGGTCGCAAAGAGCTGGACATGACTGAATTAACTTAGCACAGCCACACCAAAATTATAAATATCATACTCTTTGATCTGCTGCTGCTGCTGCTGCTAAGTCACTTCAGTCATGTCCGACTCTGTATGACCCGACTCCATAGCCAGCAGCCCACCAGGCTCCACTGTCCCTGGGATTCTCCAGGCGAGAACACTGGAGTGGGTTGCCATTTCCTTCTCCAATGGATCAAAGTGAAAAGTGAAAGTGAAGTTGCTCCGTTGTGTCTGACTCTTAGCGACCCCATGGACTGTAGCCCACCAGGCTTCTCCATCCATGGGATTCTCCAGGCAAGAGTACTGGAGTGGGGTGCCACTGCCTTCTCCGATACGCTTTGATCTAGTAACTTTTTTTCTAGGAAATTCACCCCACTAATGTTTCTGGCACAAGTGCCAAATGACACATGTACAAGGTTATTCGATGCACCATTTTTGTAAGAGTGAAAGACCAGAATCAACCCAAACGTCCTTCAGTGCGGCACTGATTAAAGAAACTATAGTATACCCATGCGATGGACCCTATGCAGTGCAAAGGAAAAAAAGAGAACAGAATGAGGAAACCATAGGCTACTATGGAATCTCAAAGACTAAGTGAAAAAAGGCAACACACAGAACACTGGATAAGCTTTATTAATGTGGCTTATGTAGAAAAGGCGAGAGGAGTAATAGTATATTCTAATTTGCTTGTATAGGCATAATGCCATCTGAAAGGATACATAAGAAACATGAGAGAAATGAGACTTTTCCCTGTATATCATTTAATATATGTATTTTAACTTTTGAAACATGTGACTGCACTATTTTTAAAAACCTTAAATTATTAAAGATTATGATTATCATATATTTTTAATTCTAATTTTCAACTTCAAAAAGTATTCCAATTAAATGAAAAACAAAACCTCCCCATACTTCTCTGCAAAAACAAATGTATAAAACTTGAAACTGGTCTGAAAAATATCAGAGGATTTTAATCTACAGATATGAAAACACAAGGTTATTTAAAAAGCCTTTAATTATCTTTAATTAGTTCAAATATGCCATGGTGATTGAGTTATACAAGCAGCCAAGAGTTCTACAGTAATTTACAAGTTCAAAACTATATTATTCTCAGGTTCCTTTTTCATTTCTAAAATGATTTTATGAACATAATTTTTTCTTTATTTATAGGATGGGGAAAAACTGTAATTTTCTACTTACATTTTCATTTTTCAAGATGAGTTTCAGGATTGCTTCTCTTTGTTTCAGAGCCTAAAAGCAGGATAATTCTCAATTAGCATTAAAAAAATAAGGATCAACTAATTTTCCTACTATTTCTTCCTTTCCTTGTAAACTACCCAATACCTACAGGAAATGACAGAAACTCTGACAGGTCATGGAAACTTTTGACTAAAGCAAGGTCTAATTCTAGACTCTAGACTAATCATTTATGGTTCTTGTACTGAACTGTAACTTCTTATTCTGAATCCCCAGTGCCTAGCACATGCCTTGAAATGAATGACCAATGTCTTTCCTCTATAGCTCTGCAAATCTCCTTTTCTACATTTAAGAAACTTTTGAAAACTCATTACTGCCATAAAATTTTTACCAGTAACTGGATGAGATGGCAAGAACACCTGCTTGGTTCTTCCACTCAACATGTAACTTTCATGTCCACTGATTTGTGTTAGTGAATTTTATTTAGTGTTGATAGTGTATTTCTTTATATGCTTGTATGCTTTTGCCTCCAGTGATGCTGCCTAATACTGTACTAGGAACAGGAGTTTTTCAAAGAATATCTTGCTGCTGCTAAGTCGCTTCAGTCGTGTCTGATTCTGTGCGACCCCATAGACGGCAGCCCACCAGGCTCCCCATCCCTGGGATTCTCCAGGCAAGAACACTGGAGTGGGTTGCCATTTCCTTCTCCAGTGCATGAAAGTGAAAAGTGAAAGTGAAGTCGCTCAGTCGTGTCTGACTCTTAGCGACCCCATGGACTGCAGCCCACCAGGCTCCTCCATCCATGGGATTTTCCAGGCAAGAGTACTGGAGTGGGGTGCCATTGCCTTCTCTGAAAAGAATATCTTACATATATAGTAAATACAAATGCTTTTAAAAATTATTGTGGGTGAACTCTTCCTGCCTATTCCCACAACTGCTAAAAAAAAAAAAAAAAAAAAAAGGAGAGCCAGTTACCAGGAGTATCAAATTAAATGATGTGAAAATCAAAACCAAACCAAACTGCTATTTCTGTAACTCAACTGTGTTAAGTATAAAGGTTAATTTGGTATGTTATGTGACCACCAATAAGTACTTGCTGTTAATCAACATTTAACTTGGAAAGGAATTTTAAGGTAAGGTTTATCATATACTTTGATATCACAGTTATGCATAAGAAAAAAATCACCCTATAAAATGTGTGTGTGTTCACTAAAAACAGAATGCAAGGGAGATTAAAAAATCCTAGTTTCTGCATTAACAGTATACAAATTTATGACAAACTTGATAAAATGTGTTACACAACCCATTCTGAACTCACACAATAAATATATTAAACTTACAACTTTAGCAAGGGCTACTTTACAGGCTGTTGTACCCTATGTTCTATTCTACTACCGTACATCAAAACCCTTTGTTTGCTATTAGACTACAAGCAGAGATTCTATCAATGTAATCTTTATTTTCAGAACCACTGAAGTGAACTAATTATTTCTAAAAATATTCTGATGTTCTGGTAATAAAATCACATATCTTGTATGAAGCATATAAAGGTCATCTAAACCTTCAGCAGTCAACCCTTTCCGCTCATAACCACTGATTTTCCTTGGCGCCTTGTAACTGAATATCCGCAAAAGTCTCCATTAAATATGGGCTTCCACACCTCCTTGCCTTTGTTCACTGTGGCAAAACAGCATTTCCTTGCTTCAATTCAGTTCAGTTCAGTCGCTCAGTCGTGTTCGACTCTTTGCAACCCATGAACCTCAGCACACCAGGCCTCCCTGTCCATCACCAACTCCTGGAGTTCACCCAAACTCATGTCCATCGAGTCGGTGATGCCATCCAGCCATGTCATCCTCTGTCGTCCCCTTCTCCTCCCGCCTTCAATCTTTCCTAGCATCAGGATCTTTTCAAATGAGTCAGTTCCTACCATCCTTCATCCTTCAAGCCCAGCTGGATTCTGTAAGTTGCACTAACTCCTCGGATAGAATTATTAGTTTTCATCATCACCTCAGGTCCTTGCAGTTGGTTACACATATCTTTGTAAAGTACATATTGCATTATTTATTTTTGTGTCTGGCTCCCCCTGCAATACAGAGTTCTTTTAGGGCAGGGGCCATGTTCTATTCATCAGAACCTAGTGGGTATCTGACATACAAGCTCAATAAATATTAATCAAATTTTCCAGTCTCCCGTATCACATTAAAAAATCTCTCCACTGAATTATCAGGTAAATTCTCTAATAGACTGCCTAAGTAAATGTATACCCTCCAGAGGAATCAGAGGCTGTAGCTGTAGCAAACAGTCGACCAGAGTAATTTTACAGAGATCACAACTACCAATTTTAGATAACCATGTTTACAGAGACAAACTGTTAGGTTAAAGAATATAAAATCGGGTAAAAGTTTCCGGCCAGAGATTTTAAATTTGAAAGGAGTGACAGTGGAAGTTCTAAACAGCGATCCGTGTAACATGATGTTTGCATGCTGCACAGTCTAGTACTAACCCTGTTTGTTTTTTCTTTTTTAATCTAAAAGCAGACAAAACTCAAGATTTGGGGATTCTGTGTAACAGAGTATCAGCAAGTTATCATCCTCTACTTGAGGGTACTTTTAACCAGCAAAAAAGAGTGCTGTAAGTTACAACTGGATCAACACCAATCTCAGATTTTCATTCTTATATTAAAGTGCAATATCGTACTTACTGGTTACTCATTAATCCTGTCAGAGGAAAGCACCAATTGCAACTACTAATAATTAATCAAATAAATAGCAGATGTTCTCCCTGTCCAGCCTTCTGAACAGAACAGTTCTTTAACCCTAAAACCCCTAATTTCATCCTATCCTAAAACAAATCGATAATTTACATTTTCTTGCTACATTCTAAAGAAAATCACTAACATGTCTAGGGAAACTTGAGGTAATTCTATACACTGAAGAGACGCAAATGTATACAGACGTAAACAACACTGATCTCAGACACAGTACAAAGGCAAGAAAAGGAGTAGAAAGGACACCAGTAATTATGGGGTTCTTGCTCTATTCCTTCCCTGCCTGTGATAAATAATAAGTCTTATTTTTTAATCATTCCCTTCCTGAAATCGCAGATAAAGATCTGCAAAAAATGAATATATAACTGTTCATAATATCAATCAAACCCACTTACAGGCTGGTTGATATGGAATCTCGTGGGCATTCTCCTCATTATAGCTGAATCCAGATCCTGAGGACGATTAGTAGCTCCCATCACGATGACCTAAATATATAAAGAAAACAAAGCTATTAAATATACCAGTAATACTCCTTTTAAGTTGTTACTACTAGGGCTTAGAAGATATAGAAAATTAAGTGGGGCTTATACTAAATCTTCTATAAGAAATCTGTTTTAATCCAGTATTACTCAAATATTTATAGACACAAATCAAAGTTAATCCTAAATAGATCAAATGATAGCAGAGCTGGTAAGACTGTTGCATTTCACCAGACTTCTAGTAACTAAAAAAATATACTATTCAGTTATGAAGGAATTATAAAAATTTAAAAAAACCTCCTGTATTTTGCAAAATATGGTCACTTGATCGCTACATGTTGAATAACTGAAAGCTATTTATGTTATAACAGCTTGGCAGTATATGTGACAGAATAATTCAAGTCCTTTAATAATATTAAGGAGAGAATCGTTTCCCTACCAGAGTCTGAGGATTCTGGTAATAGTAATATACATACTGTGTATTTTTTCCTCTAGAGTTCACACCATCATTTCATGGTACTATCAGCACTGCAGGTAGAATCTTCTTAATAATAATAGAACCTCAAGCAATCCAACTTTACACAAGGGCAACAAAATAAAAGCAGACATCAAAATGCTGGGTAGAATATTAAAAAAATAGAAAAGAAAAAAAAATTGCTGGCGGCCCTACCAGCCTCTGAGTCTATGCCACTTATGTATAAAGGATATAGAGATGAAAAATCAACAAGAATAAAGACAAAGATACACAAAACAATGTAATTTCTGAAGGGCTTCAATATTACTATTATTGATATTTCTGTATAATACAATAAACATATACCTCTGCTCTCTAAAATGAAATTCATTGGTATTCTAATGAAAACTTTTATTTCAGCCTGAGATGTCTTAGGTTTTTGAAATAGTCTGAAATCTAACTCCAGAACACGTTGAAAAATCCACTAAGTTTTATATTCTACTTCTACTCTTTACATTAAATGTCACTCAACAGCCAAATTACTTTCAATTAACCAGGAGAGACTGCCATCTACAGGGAAAAAATATAAATACAAATTTGAGAAAAAGTTCCAAAACATAATACAATTTTATAGTTGGTTTAACTGGTCCTCAAGTCAAAATATTAATGCTCTTACCTGTTTCTCTTTATTGACTTTCTACAACTCTATAAAACTAATAAGGAAAATTTCTACCCAATGTAAAACAAAATTTATCTTTAGAAGTGATCAAATGAGTTCGTTTTTTATACGAGCAAATATCAACATTAAGTACGTTCTGAGATAGAGTATTCATAAGATATTGAAAGAGAGACTCTAAGTGACATGGAAGCTTGTTGAAGATGGACTCTATTAGGTTGAGAATCACAAAAACCATTGTGGTTGAGGAAGTACCGAGAAAAAACTCAAAAGGGGGCTGAAATTTGAGAAATATTCTAGGTAAACAAACAGCCTAACACAAAAGCCCACTATGAAAGAGTAAACCCTAAAAATTAGGATCAAGGAATACAGACAGTTTAGCACAACATGGTCTAATGAATACATGTAAGGTAACAACAGATATCCATGATGAATAAGCAAAGCAAGAGTGACCGACATTACTTAAAGAAGCAAATTTTAAGTGGCAAAACTGATAACATTTACATATATATTAACTCTAGTGCAGATAAGCTAAAATTAAAAATGGGAAGCAACAGTAATTTTTTTGTATTTATGTAGCAAAATTAACGCACATTTTAGGTATTAGTTAAGACTGAACTGACGATTTTAAAAAAATCTTTAAAACAAAATATTAAAAAATTTTTAAAAATTATTTTACATTTAAAACAATCAGATCTAAATATACATCTCAAAAGTTGAACTATGTCAATTAATCCCCTAAAAACAATGTTAGCTTTTGTGTCTCATGTATTTCAAGAGGAATATGTCATCAGCCAACTTGGATTTCCAGTAGCAGTGACAGGCTTAATGGGGTCATGCAACTATTTCAGTTTCCTCTGTGGCAAGAACCCCACCATGGGGCTTTGGATGAAGCAGCTCTGAAGTATACTTCATTCAGATATTATTATTTCCTTGGTTTTAAAACTATACTCTGATAAGATATAATATTAAATTATTTTCTCTTACAGGCACTAACTAGTCAATTCTCTGCATATTATAAATACTATTGCTTAGGAGATAATTAGTTTTTGGAAACCTGCACACCAATCTCATTGAATAGATTTACCAGAACCAATTATTAATAAAAATCATTTCTATTAATTCACCTACATTTATCTCTGTTGTGCTTTCTTCTCTAATCATCCAACACTAAAGGCAATTTCTTCAAAATGAAATTATATTTTCATAAAAGGGACTTTCCTGGTGGCTCAGATGGTAAAGAATCTGCCTACAATGCAGGAGACCCAGGTTCAAACCCTGGGTTGGGCAGATCTCCTGGAGAAGAAACTAGCAACCCACTCCAGTATTCTTGCCTGTAGAATTTCATGGAAAGAGGAGCCTGGGGGACTATAGGAGTAGCCTATAGCTACTCCCTATAGGAGTTGATAGGGTCACAAAGAGTTGGACATGACCGAGCGATTAACAAAAGTGACGTAGAAGGAGGATATGAGGCTTAATTTTCTTCCTGAGAATTATGTCTCAGGACTTTTGATCTGTGGTAATGTGACAAAGGATATCCTTAAACTCTGGCTACAAAAGATGTAAAAATTAATAATAAGGTATTAAAAAGAAAACCTCAAATTAAACAATAAGTCTGCAAAAAAGTAAAGGAATTAAACTGACAGGTTTATTTATCAGTAAAGCTTATCCATATAATGGAGGTAAGCAGGGGCAGAAGTTGACTGCATAACATGGATGTGAACAGATCTTAGACAGTGGGGTGTGCTGGACATCTGACAGGCTAGAGGGCCTCATGAGAGCATTCTACATAAAGCTGGACTCATCAAGTACTATCACCTGAGAAACATGGTGAAAAATAAGGAAACCTACTCAGCAGAGTCAAGCCTTGGTTCTTGGTAAGACACAGAAACTTACACATATAAACATATGAACATAAACAGCTACAGTGATCAAAACAGTATGTTACTGGCACAAAGACAGATTTATAGATCAATGGAACAGGACAGAAAGCTCAGAAATAAATCCACACACCTATGATCAATTAATCTACAACAAAGGAAGCAAGAATACACAATGGAGAAAAGACAGTCTCTTCAATAAGTGGTGCTGGGAAAACTGGACAGCTTCATGTAGAAGAATGGAATGAGAACATTCTCTAACACTATACACAAAAATAAACTCAAAATGGATTAAAGAACCAGATGCATAAAACTCTTAGAGAAAAACATAGGCAGAACACTGACATAAACTACAGCAGTTTTGGATCCACCTCCAAGACTAATGAAAATAAAAACAAAAATAAACACATGGGACCCAATTATTAATTTCCAAAATAAACAAACAGCTTATGTAGTTTAATATCAAAATAATAAACAACCTGATAAAAAAAATGGGCAGAAGACCTAAGTAGACATTTCTCTAAAGAAGACATACCGATGGCCAATAAGCACACAAAAAGATGCTCAAGATCGCTAATTATTTAAGAAATGGCAATCAAAACTACAATGAGGTATCTATCACTTACATGGGTCAGAATGGCCATCATCAAAAAATCTATAATCAATCAATGCTGGAGAGGGTGTACAGAAAAGGGAATGCTCCTACACTGTTGGTGGGAATATAATTCGGTGCAGCCACTAAGGAGAGCAGTACAGAGGTTCCTTAAAAACTAAAAATAGAGCTAACATATGATCCAGCATTCCCACTAGTGGGCATATATCTGGAGAAAACCATAATTTCACAAGATACATTAACCCCAATGATCACAGAAGGACTATTTACAATAGCCAAGACATGGAAGCAACCTAAACGCCCAATGAGAGAACAACAGACTGATTCAAACTTGGAAAGGGAGTATGTCAAGGCTGTACATTGTCACCATGGATATTTAAGTTATATGCAGAGTACATAATGTGAAATGTCGGGCTGCATGAATCACAAGCTGGAATCAAGACTGCCAGGAGAAATATCAACAACCTCAGATATGCAGATAATATCACTCTAATGGCAGAAAGCAAAGAGGAACTAGAGTCTCTTCATGAGGGTGAAAGAGGAGCTGGCTTAACCTCATCATTCAAAAAACTATGATCATGGCACCTGGTTGCATGACTTCATTTCAAATAGAAGGGGAAAAAGTGGAACCAGTGACAAGTTTTCTTTTCTTGGGCTCCAAAATCACTATGGACAGTGATAGCAGCCATGAAATTAAGACACTTGCTCCTTGGAAGAAAAGCCATAACAAACCTAGACAACATATTAAAAAGCAGAGACATCACTTTGCCGACAAAAGTCCAGACAGTCAAAGATATGGTTTTTCCAGTAGTTACGTGTGGATGTGAGAGTTGGACTACAAAGAAGGCTGGGCACCAAAGAACTGATGCTTTTGAATTACGGTACTGGAGAAGACTCCTGAGAGTCCCTTGGACTGCAAGCAGATCAAACCAGTCATTCCTAGAGATCAACCCTGAATATTCATTGGGCGGACTGATGCTGAAGTTGAAGCTTCAACACTTTGGCCACTTGATGCAAAGAGCTGATTCGTTGGAAAGCACTGGAGAAGGGGGCAGCAGAGGAAGAGATGGCTAGATAATATCACTGACTCAAGATACATTAACAAGATACATTAGTGGACATGAGTTTGAGCAAACTCCGGGAGATAGTGATAGACAGGGAAGCCTGGCGTGCTACAATCCAAGGGGTCACAAAGAGTTGGACATGGCTGAGCGACTTAACAACAGCAGAGGAATGGATAAAGAAGATGTGGTACATACATACAATGGACTATTACTCAGCCATAAAAAGGAATAAAATAATGACAACTGCAGCAATACAGATCTAGAGATTATCATACTAAATGAAGTATTTCAGACAGAACGACAAATATCACATGATGTCACTTCTATGTGGAATCTGCAACAGAAGCCGATTGACAGAACATAGAAAACAAACTTAAGGATACCAAAAGGGAGAAGTGTGGGAGAGGGATAACAGAGTTTGGGGTTACTACACTATTATACAAAAAAATTAAGTGACAGAAGAACTGAGAGTAAAGACTAGAAGGACTTAGGGTAAGAGTCAAAAGAAATGTACAGAATACTCAGAGCTAGTCACTTCCTTTTCTGTGACATAATACCTGGTTTTTCTCTCTTCTGTTGTATTTGTTTTGGGCATTTGGGAAATCTTTTTTAACATTTTATTAATTATGAAGCCCTCAATGGATGAGGGAAAAGGCAACAGCACCCCACTCCAGTACTCTTGCCTGGAAAATCACATGAACGGAGGAGCCTGGTAGGCTGCAGTCCATGGGGTTGCTAAGAGTTGGGCACGACTGAGCGACTTCACTTTCATTTTTCACTTTCATGCATTGGAGAAGGAAATGGCAACCCACTCCAGTGTTCTTGCCTGGAGAATCCCAGGGACAGGGGAGCCTGGTGGGCTGTGGCCTATGGGGTCGCACAGAGTCGGACACGACTGAAGCGACTTAGCAGCAGCAAAATGGATGAAGACATAAACAAATCATACTCTTTCAGATTCTCACCATTTATGGATAAGTATAATTTATGAAAAAAAATTGTAAAAAAGCTTAACAAACAACTGGACACATTTTCTACCACCATCAACAATAACACAAAATACGGCAGATTTCTAATACCTGGCAGCTATGATCAGTATCCAATCCATCCCAGAGACTCATAAACTGAGCTTTCATCATGGCTGTAGCTTCATGGTCAGAACTGGAACGGTTTCGTAGAAAGGAGTCTAGAAGAAAAAAAACGTTAACCTTAGAAATTAACAATAAATTATTTATTCTTTCAGTTCAGTTCAGTTCAGTCGCTCAGTCGTGTCCGACTCTTTGCAACCCCATGAATCACAGCACGTCAGGCCTCCCTGTCCATCATCAACTTCCGGAGTTTACCCAAACTCATGTCTGAGTCCATGATGTCATCTAGCCATCTCATCCTCTGTCGTCCCCTTCTCCTTCTGCTCCCATCCCTCCCAGCATCAGGGTCTTTTCAAATGAGTCAACTCTTCACATGAGGTGGCCAAAGTACTGGAGTTTCAGCCTCAGCATCGGTCCTTCCAATGAACACCCAGGACTGATCTCCTTTAGGATGGACTGGTTGGATCTCCTTGCAGTCCAAGGGACTCTCAAGAGTCTTCTCCAACACCACAGTTCAAAAGCATCAATTCTTTGGTGCTCAGCTTTCTTCACAGTCCAACTCTCACATCCATACATGACCACTGGAAAAACCATAGCCTTGACTAGATGGACCTTTGTTGGCAAAGTAATGTCTCTGCTTTTCAATATACTATCTAGGTTGGTCGTAACTTTCCTTCCAAGGAGTAAGCGTCTTTTAATTTCATGGCTACAATCATCATCTGCAGTCATTTTGGAGGCCCCCAAAATAAAGTCTGACACTGTTTCCCCATCTATTTCTATTATATAATCTCAAATCATTAATCAAACCCTGGGCTTGGTAACGAGTTTTTACATATAACACCATAAGCACAGTCCATCCAAGAAAAAAGTGTAAGTTGGATTTTATTCAAAATGAACTTCCTGTTTTGGGGAGGCCATGGTTTAAGAGGAGACAAGCCTGAGAACACGAAAAAAATATTTATAAAACAGATTTGACAAAAGACTTGTATACAAAATATACGAAGGACTCTTTTAAAATTCAACAAGAAAATAACCCAGTTAAAAAATGAGCAAAAGATACGGATAAAGATCCTACCAAAGAAGACACACAGATGGCAAATAAGCATATGAAAAGATGTAGCCAGGAGTTTCGGACAGAGGAGTTTGAGAGGGATAAACATGTAGAGCACTGGGGATTTTTAGGGTGAGTGAAAGTATTCTGTCCGATATTGGGAAGATACATGATATTATATTTTTGTTGGACCATGGAACTGTACAACACAGAATAATGAACCTGGACTTCAGTTATTAATAATAATGGTTCATTAATTATAACAAATACATCACACTAACACAAAATATTGATAATAGGGAAACTGTCTGCTCAATTTTAAATTTGCTGCTGCTAAGTCGTTTCAGTCGTGTCTGAGTCTGTGCAACCCCATAGATGGCAGCGCCCCAAGCTCCCCCATCCCTGGGACTCTCCAGGCAAGAACACTGGAGTGGGTTGCCATTTCCTTCTCCAATGTGTGAAAGTGAAAAGTGAAAATGAAGTCACTCAGTCGTGTCCGACTCTTAGCGACCCCATGGACTGTAGCCCACCAGGCTCCTCCATCCATGGGATTTTTCCAGGCAAGAGTACTGGAGTGGGTTGCCATTGCCTTCTCCACTTTAAACTTGAAACTGTTCTAAAAAAATAATCTTTTAATTAAATAAAAAAAGAAGTGTTAATATCTGAGATTTTAAGAAGTAGAAAAAAAGGTGCCCAAAAGGATGTACACTCACAGAAAGTATAGACATGAAAAAAATTCTGCTCATCACTACAGGGAGTTAAGGAAGCTTGTTCTTCTATGCCTGGGCTCTGGAGGGAAATATGTAGCCCCTGAAAAATTAAAAAACCAAGATCACAGGGGCTCTCTCTCAGGTTTGAAGTCTAAATTCGAACCATCTTTCAGTCTAAGAACATCCATGTTAAGAAATTAGATCTTAAAAGCTCTAAGTGGAAGACACAGAACAACTCTGGATCATTTTAGGCAACACAGAATTCTCATACAAAACCAAGTCAAAAGCAACGTAAAGTGAGAAATGACACATGGAAACAAACTACTGTGAAAGAGTTAACAATATAAAGGATAAGTAGAATTTCAAACAGAACAATCCAAAAAACTGTATTATAATAGTATGCGTTAAATTCTGAAGACATAAAAAGGACTGAAATTCTAACAGCAAGCTATAGTGAAAACAGCTAAATCTGAAAAATAGAACTTCTACAGTTCACTTTTAATAGAATACAAACCCAATGGTTATGAGACTAAATATAGCCAAGCAAAGAAATGCTTTTTATAACTTACTCAATGACTGATATCATTTTATGCATCAAAAAATTTTTTAAATGTTGCCAAGTAAATTATAATACTAAAAGAAGAAAAAACTCAGGGCTTCCCTGGTGGCTCAGTAAGAAAGAATTCACCTGTCAATACAGGAGACATGGGTTCGATCCACATGCCGTGCAGTAGCCAAGCCCACGTGCCCCAACTGTTGAGCCTGCGCTCTAGAGCCTGGGAGCTGTGACTACTGAGGACAGGCGTCACACCTACTGAAGCCCTGAGCCCTGGAGCCCCTGTTCCACAGCAACTGAAGCCACCACAATGAGAAGCCTGCACTCACAATTAGAGAATAGCCTCTGCCTTGCTGCAATTAAAGAAAAGCCCATGCAGCCATGAAGACCCAGCACAGCCAAAAATAAATAAAATTATTTTTTGAAAAAGAGGAAACAATTCTGCCAATTAAATTATAACATGCTATCCCAATTTCAGATATTAAAATATAAAAAACTAAAATAGTGTGTTTTAGAACTGATGAGATATGGTAGAGACCTAGATGCTAAAACTATGGAAATGACTCAAAGTTAAGAAAAGAGTTGAACAAGTGTGTGTGTACATACATATATATATATATATATATATATATATACAATAAAATAGAAATCTTGTAATTTGAATAGCAAGTAACAGAAAATATATATTATTACAAAGAAATATTGGGTCATAAGCAGATTTCTCAAAAGCAACAAAAAGAATGATAGACAGTGGACTTCTAACTTTAAAATATTGAAAGGAAATATAATTCTGTTATCATTTAAAAATAAAAACACAGAATGAACACATTTCACACAAAGACAGAAGCTGCTGTACTCACAATCTCTACTGAAAGAATTTTGACTTCAGAAACAAGGAAATTAAATCCAGAAAAGGCAGGTTCAAGAGGTAATAGTGAACAAAAAAAGTGGCAAAGTAGATCTCTAAACAAGCAATGCCAATATAAAAATAACAACTCACATGGAAAGTAAAAAATAAGAGAAACTCTTATCAGAAACACGTAAGAGATGAGAGGAGTGATTGGTATTCAAGAGCTCTGAGATCCCTGTCTTATTTGGTAAGAGGGGAGAAATAATTAGCTTAGACTTTTAAGATGAGTAGCTATGCTAAGGGTCTTCCCTGGTGGCTCAGATAGTAAAGAATCTGCCGTGATGCAGGAGACCTGGGTTTGATCCCTGGGATAGGACAATCCCTTGGAGAAGGGGAAGGCTACTACAACAGGGGGAAGGGAATAAAAAGAAAAAGCACAAAAGTCCACTAGATTGGCAAATAAAAGGCACACAGTTAAGTGGTAAAAATAAATCTGTCAGCTATCAAAATAAAAGCAAACTGACCTCACTCCTTTATAAAAGAGTCTCATATTAAATATTTTAAAAATTTAGCAATATGTTCTCTTATGCAAAATTTAAAGCAAAAATCCAAAAAAAAAAGGAATAAATTGGTAAGATATACAAGGCAAACATGTAACCAAAATACTTCTATCTATACCTATCTTTCTCTATGTATAATTCTATACAGCTTATTATATTACATATAATAGTAAAATTAATTCCAAGCCAGTTTTAACTAATGTAGCTTTATTTAACTTACTGTAACGAAAATGTAGATGATCCATAAAATGTTAAATAGAGAAAAGTTCACTAATATAAAAGTCACGACAGAGAAAGATGATCTATTTATGTTGACAGTCCATATGGCAAGGAATTAAACTAGATTCTTACTTCACATTATATATTTTAAAAACAAGAGCATTTAAGGAGGTAGTGAGGGATTTGTAAACCAGACACACAAAATATAAATCATAAAAGAAAAAGACTCACAAACGAAACTACATTTAATTTAAATATTCATAAAAGAAACTATCATAAAGTGAAAAGACAAGCCAGTCTAGAAAATATTTGTAATCATATTAAAACATTATCAAAGAATTACTAAGAAAAACGCAAATAATCCCAAAGAAAAACTGGCAATTTACACGCAAGGAAACCTAAATCGCTAATCAACTTGCTAAAAGATGCACAAACGTACCAGTAAGCAGCAAACACAAAACAATGAGATGATTCTTGCTCTTTAAATTGACATAAATTAACGTTACTGCCTGAAAAGAGAAGTTTTGGGGAGGAGTATGTAAGGAAACAAACTATTTACTGATGAGAGTGAAAATGGGTCTAACCACTTTGAAGAACTGGTGTAACACAGTAATTAACACTAGTGATCTTAATGAAGTTGAAGATGGACATATCACACAATCTGCTGGTTCCACTTCTAGGTGCCTACCCTGGACAAACATATAAGCAGAAGGAAACATGTACATGCAAGTCCACTGCACACTGTTTAGAAAACAGCATACCTATTTCATCTATAAAGATGATGGAAGGCTGTAGCTTTATGGCAAGGGAGAACACAGCAGCAGCCAGTTTCTGAGATTCCCCATACCACTTATCCGTCAGTGTTGAAGGCTGAAGGTTAATAAATCGACAGCCTGCTTCTTTGGCTGTGGCCTTGGCAATCAACGTTTTACCACAGCCTGGAGGCCCATAGAGAAGCACACCTGGAAATTAACATGTTATTTTATTATTATCTCTTTAAGATAATGAGATTTGCTAGTTTATGGGATAATCAACATAATATTAATTCTGTTCATATTAAAATGCTCCATAATATTCATTTCTATTTTTATTAATCTTTTCTCATAGTAGAAAGGAAGGTGCCACATCCTAAGTTTGTGTCAGTGCTGACATCTACTTGGGGTTACAGCACCCTCCTGCTTCCTCCCTTCATCAAACAGTCCAGTTCAGGAGTACGATCTTCCACTAAACTGGTCCCTGGTGCCAAAAAGGTTGGGGACTGCTGCTTTAGATCACATAATAAGGAAATACTTATGTAACTTAGAAAAATTTGGAACCACCCTTAGTTTCAGATGATGCATTTAAATAAAAACCAGATTTACAAAAGGCTGTTAAAATACCCCTCATAATTTGGCATCTGCTATGCTAACTGGGATTTTAAACCAAGTCCAATTGGTTAAGTCACCCAATTACCTAGCCTAAAATAAAAATCACTGATGCGAAAATTTCCTACATTCATTAGCATTGTGAAACTGAGACATAAAAATTCACAAAAGTTCATTCTTCATACTATAAACAATCTGCAAGAAGGTAGGGAAGAACTTAATAATCCAATTTCTACCTTACTCTTTTGATCTGGGCACAGATAAATCATTTGAAATTTTCTTTGGGGAAAACATTCTCTTAATCACAATAAACTAAATGCATTTTGTTAGGGGAAAAAAAAGCAGTTTTGCTGTTTCAGAAAATAAAAGAAATACATAAAAAACAGATTTGTTGTTTTAGTTAATGAAAAAGTATGCGATTTTTTTATAACTGTCATCCTCTATTTACCAGAAACAAAACTTTTCTACTTCATAAAAATGTACAGCTATTTGTTTCAATTTAATGCACTTTTTGATACAGCTGTAAAATTAGTTAAGATTATAAACAACTACAATTTATACATGTTATTTTGATATTTTTAAAGATCCTACATTTTTGAGAAATGTTATTTATCTAATAATTTGATTTCAGTCTTGACTAACAACCTCGCTAGCTTTGATAACATAATAAAGAGAAGCTTCTACTAGATGGCAATAAATAAGCTACACTACAGAATTTGTATCTGAAAGCCACGGCAACACACCTCTATAGATCTCACTGTCAATTATCAAGAAAGCTACATTTGAATTGCCTTCAATAAACCTTAAACATGATCAATATGTGAATGATTAATAATAGAAGTACTGCATTTAAGGATGCATTTATAAATACTGTCGATTCTTGAGTTACAAGGCTTCTTCAGTTATTACTAACTAGGAATATTAAAATATTCCCCTTAAAAATAAGTAACATTTAATTCCTTAATTTCTAGTTCATCCATTCACTATTCCTTCTAAAAAAACAAAAACAAAAACAAACAAAAAACACTATTGTAATCTAAAAGTAAACAGAAATACCAAAAGGGAAAAAAAAATCACTAGTATAGTGAAAAAACAAAAAAGAAGTCTTATCTTCTTTTTGACAAAGACCCATGTTTTTACTTTGAATCTTTTTTATCACTGATTTCCCTAATTTCATTTTCTTGTAATAAATATGAATTTGAAATAAAGGGATTATTATAACATGTAATATCTATACAGGGGGAAAATTATCCAAATTTGGTAAGCTGAAGAATGAGCAATTATCTTAAAATTATTATTTATAAAATCATTCACTGGATCTCAGCAATCTCTTAAAAATCCAACTTCAAAAACATCAGTTCTATAAAGGCAGAAAGTTTCTGTGTTCTCCAGATTTTTAATGTTTTCACAAATATAAACTTTCAACATACCTTTTGGAGGCTGTAGAAGCCTGGAATTTTCAAACAAATGCTTCTTTTTGATAGGTAAGATGACTGTGTCTTTCAGATCTGTAATGACATCATCCAAACCTGCTATATCACTCCAAGTAACCTGGTAAAAGGTAAAGTCAGCATGAAATTTTACCACTAATGTATATTCACTGAAGTAAAAAAACAAACAAAAAAATCCCAAATGATAAGACTTGATTATACCTAAATAATAAGTTTAAAATGATATATTAATGTAAGTATTCTTAAGCAACACTGAAATTATTAAACTACCGTGAGCTGCAAAAAAGCAATTTAATAGTCAACTACCTATTATTTAAACAAAAAAAGCACTAGGTCTGGCAGGGATCTAATAAGCTGAAGTCATTCTATTAAGAGGAGGAAATACTCCATGCCAAGACGATTGAGAGCTAGCTGAGACAGATAATTTAGCACTAGCTAATAGGAAGAGCTCACCAGGAGTGTGCCTAATTCATACATGATGCCGTCAAACATAACAGGAAGGAGTTTAGAAACAAGGCCTAAACCCACCAAACTGGGCTTTCGAACTTTACTGATCAAAAGGAAACTGTGTCAAAATTTCTATATTTATAAAGAGTAACAGGGGATATATGTGTTCAAAATAGATACACCTTGTGTATTTTAAAGCCTTCTGACTCAGCTTTAAAAAAAAAAAAAAATTGGAGGGAGTTGGGGGTGGGCAGTCAACAAACTAACTGAAAAATATCTGAAAAACAAACAAAAACAACCTAGATTTGATTTAGAAGAGTAAAGGGGCTGGAAGTGGGGCTGGTCAAAAGCAATGTTTACAACAGATTTATTTATTCTCCACCAATCATAGCCAGAACTGAAAAAAATCATCGCTTATTTTCATTGTAACTATAACAAAGGATCCTCATTTCAAATGGAGGATTAATTCTGGAAGGGCATGTATGTCTCTGTGCACAAAGATATTAATAGACCCTGTACATTTGTATTTCCTAAATTTGGAGATAAGCGTATCATATTTCATTCTATTTACTTATTTATACCTATGTTACAAAATATTCACCTAGGATTTCAGAATTTATAAATTACATTAATCTGATGCTCAAAATAATCCTTTAGAAGTAAAAAGAGCAGATATTACATTGTCCCTGGATTACTTATGAGGAAATTGAAACTCGAAAGAGGAAATAATTTGCCAAGGCCATAAATGGAAAAACTGGGATTCAGAATCTTGTGCTTTAGATCATAAAAATTTAGATTTCAACTCCAAGTCAAACATCAACTTACAGCAGTAATTTTACATGCCACAAAGATGAATATATGAAAGTACAAGTTTAACTAAACAAATGTGTGCTAAAAAGGTTACTACAAGTGGGCCTGAGACTAGTATCCTTAGAGAGGCCTGCATGCACAGCTAGCCCTTGGCTGAGGTATGGGAGATTAAAGACTTCAGGAGCTTCCTCCATTCTCCAGATAAGAACAGCTTGCTGTGTCTAAACTGTGTAAACAATATGTTTATGGTGGACATCTATTTTCCTTATGAGAGTCTAGAATTTTGATACATGTTAGGGAAATGGGACCAATTCCAATTAAACTCTGGGCCCTAAGTCTCTAATGAGCTTCTTTCACGGAAAGCATTTGATATGCGTTCTCACAACCTTCTGATGAAAGAATTAAGTGCATTCTGTGTGACTTCATTGGGAGAACTCCTGGGAGCTTGTCTGATTTCTTACAGACTTCTCTACATGTCCCCTCTTTCTTTGCTGATTTTGTCTTATATCCTTTTGCTGTAGTATTTTATATTCATAAATATGACTGCACTGAATTCTGTGATTCCTCCTAGAGAATCATTAAACCTAGTCACGGTCTTTGGGACTCTTGATAGAAAACGTTAAGACAAAAAAAAAATAAGATTAAGGATACATACATGCATGTTAAGAGGGTCTACTAGATGAGCAGCAATACTCATTTCATATTCTGAAAGCTTCACATTTTTCACACCAATTTGTTTCATTAATTTTTCTGCCTAGAAAGAAAAAACAAGCAACCTCCTTTAGTTTGATATTTAGACACTAGCACTTCATAACATGTATCTGTGAAGTCTACAGAGCAATGAATAGACATGCAAGATTTTCCAGATATTCTACACCAAAGGATTTCATCCTTCCCCATTGTTAAGTCCTTAGGTTTAAAAAAAAAAAGAAAAAGACTTGAAAGGCGACTCTACAGAAACCAGGGCAATTTAACTCAGATCTTGGGAAATGAGAAAATAGAGCACATGACTGAAGAAATATAATACACAGCCTCTCAGTGCTACAATGAGACTCTAAGGTCCAATCAGATTTCTCTTTCCTAGGAGGATTATTATGACAGATGCAGATGAAGCCTTAAGACGAAAGATCAAGGAGTTCAGGATATTAAGAAATGGACAACTGAAGTTTCTTTCCTTAAATTTGTAGAGTATCTGAAAACAGGTGTCTAACTTTCCTGAAATTACCTATATATCTACAACAGGTGTTCTGACCTACCTAATTTCAGATTGTTCTCTGATGCTACCCTTTTTAGTTAAAGTCAATTCTTGAGGCTAGGCAACCAGAGACAATAAAAGTAATTTTGAATTAGGAGTATGCTTGCACGTATTTTTTGGAGAAGGGAATGGCAACCCACTCTAGTATTCTTGTCTGGAAAATTTCAGGGACAGAGCCACCTGGCAGGCTACAGTTCATGGAGCCGTGAAGAGTCCCACAAGACTGAGCAACTAACACTTTCACTTTCACATATTTTTAGAGCTGGGCAAAACCAGCCTTAAATTGTAAGCTCTAGTAAAGCAACAAAGCTTTCAATTAAAATAAGGATAAGGATAAACATTTACTGAATGTGCCATACATCATGCCAAAACACTCTAGATGGATTAACTCACTGAATTCTCAGAGAGATCCTATGAGGTAGGTACAATTTTTCCCCAAAACAGAAAAAGCAACTGAAGCTTAGGTCAGACTAAGTTATCTGTCTTAGTTTAAGTTAGCAAATGGAATAGACAACATGTGAATCCAGGCAGTCCCAACTTGAGCCTATATTCTAACCATCACATATATTATTTTGGTTTCCTCAATTATAAGATTAGAGTTTGTGGCCACTAGAGACAACATATTCACATTTCAATTAAGTGAATCTTTTTAGAAGTGAAGGTGCCCTGATAAATCACATTTACTTAGACTTTTGCTGTTACATTTTCCTAGAACACTTCTGATTACATATAATCTTGCTATTTATCAGCAATATTGCTACTCTTAAAAATATTCATATCACACAGCATGGTTATAGATTAGCCACAGGATTAGGATGTGTGTTGATCATGTCATAGTATTATGGCATTTTTTAAAAAGTGCTATGAACCACATCATTTTTCCTCATTAGCCACCCTCTATAAATTTACTGTATTAATGGATAAAGCAGCCTTTTCCAGATTCTTCTCTTTCTTACAAATAACTTCTCTTTCACTGACTTCAAATGTGTCAGCTGTAAAAGGCATCCTATTTTCTGCACCTATAACAGCATTTAACTCTTCTTTTTCACTGTACTTCTATAAATGTGAAGCCATTCCATATGTGTTCTTTTTAGGCCATGCTCTGAAACAGTGGTTCTCAATCAGGGGTGACTTTGTATCCCCTGGGGACATTTAGCAATGTCTGAAAATACCTTTGGCAATCACAACTTAGGTGCTAATATTTCATTTAAAATTTTTACATTCATTTTAAAGTTTTGGAATTGTTGTTACGCTACCCTCATAGAAAGGTTTGGTGTTTCCTTTTTTCCTACTCTCTAGAAAAGTTCATATAAAATTGTTATTATTGTTTCTTAAATCTTGCTAGAATTTGCCAGTAGAATTCTACGAGCTTGTAGTTTTCTTAATGGAAATATTTTTCCAATATCGATTTATTTCATAGTTATGGAACTATTCTAATTCTAATATGTATTCTAATTCCTAAGTCAGCTATGGTAATTCACAATTTTCTAAGTTTGTCTATGTCATTTAGGTTTTCAAATTTACTGATATAATTATTAACTGTCTTAGTTTTTAGTGCCTACAGCATCTGCCACTGCATTGTCTTTTATCATTCTTAGTTATTGGTAGCTTCATTTTTTTCTTGATTGGTCTTACAAAAGTGTCAATTTTATCAGTCTTTTCAAATAACCAACTTTCTGTAGTACTGAGTTTTTCTATTATATATTCATTTTCTATATTTCTATTCATTGTCTCATTATTCTACTTTTTACTCATTCATCCTATCTTTATTATCTCCATTTGTTCACTATCCATGGGTTTACTTTGTTAAAAACATTTTCCTCAGCCCAAGTTGGATACTTAATCCATTTTCTACCTTCTTTTCTAATAAAAATACTTAAGAGCATAAATTCTCCCTGTGCTGTGCTTAGTTGCTCAGTTGTGCCCAACACTTTGACTAGCCCGCCAGACTCCTGTCCATGGCATTCTCCAGGCCTAATACTGGAGTGGGTTGCCATGCCCTTTCCCAGGATATCTTTCCATCCCAGGGATCAAACACAGGTCTCTCACATTGCAGGCAAATTCTTTACCGACTGAGCCACCAGGGAAGCCCAAGAATATTGGAGTGGGTAGCCTATCCCTTCTCCAGAGGATATTCCTGACCTAGGAATGGAACCGGGTCTCCTTCATTACAGCCGGATTCTTTACCAGCTGAGTTACCAGGGAAGCCCCATATTCTCCCTAAATACTACCTAATACTTTAAGTTTAACTAAATTACAATATCATTTCTATGTGTTCTTTTATCTAAGAGTTATTTAGAAACGTCCCCTACTCCCCAAACTTATTGGATAGATCTAATGATCTTAGTGTACTGCAGTACAGCCAGTGTGTGTGTGTGTGCTTTGTCGCTCAGTCGTGTCTGACTCTTTGCAACCTCATGGACTGTAACCCGCCGGGCTCCGCTGTCCATGGAATTTTCCAGGCAAGAATACTTAAGTGGCTTGCCATTTCCTACTCCAGGGGATCTTCCTGACCCAAGGATTGAACCCGTGTCTCCTGTGTCTCTTGCATTGCAGGCAGACTCTTTACCCACTGAGCCATCAGGGGAAGCCCTGTAATAAATATGCTACCAGTAAAATCAAACTTCGGATTTTGCTTTATAAACCAGCATTTGGTTTAATGTCACAAATCTTATAAGCATGCTTGGGAGATGCACTTAACATTTGTTTTGGGTACAATGTACAACATACAGGCACAGATAAAGCTTATTATTTGTTTAAATCTACATTCTCTAAAAATGTTTCATCTACCAATTATTGAAAGAAATGTTTAAAACCTTCCACCACGATGATGAATATGTTATTTCTCTCTGTAATTCCATATATTTTTGCTTTATGTATTTTAATGCTATATTAATAGATGCACATAATATAGAAATGTTATATTTCTTGGTGAATTGAATTTTTAATCATCCTGTAGGGAACCTCATTTTTTCAATTAATATTTTTACCTTAAAGTTAATTTTTGTTCAATCAGCTTTCTTGATGCTTTATGTGCATTTTTCAACTTATGTTAAATACAACTTAAATTTCTTTTTCTAAACCATAACTACAGCTTTGTCTTTAGTTAAATACATACAGTCTTTGGGGGTCAAAGAATATCATGTTTGAGGCCTTGATGGGAATATCATCTCTGGGACTCTACATCTTAGATTGGTACTATGCTTTGTACTCTGACCTCCTCTGGATCATAAAAGCAGAAGCTCAAATTATGTAGGTTTAGCAAATTCCACCAATTGTAAAAGTTAGCCATCAAACTCAATTTACCTTTCTGAATTTTTGCTTTACGTTTTTTATCAGCATATTTTACCTTCTTGCAAGCTCATGAATGCCTTTATATCATTTAAAATATGTAGATTGTTTAGTTATTTTCAGCAGGAAGGTCAGTCCAGGTACTTACGATACTGACCTATTGCACACTTGGTGTGCACCATCTTCCTATCCCCTAAATGAAGGTTTACTCTTCAGCCTGTTATTTATATTATATAACATCTCCTCTAGAGACCTCCCAGTCACTAGTATCTACTGTAGTGACATATTACATATGCTCAACAGATATTTCAATGTATAAATCCTAATGGTTGAAGAAGCAAAGTGTAAGAGTAATTTGGTTTAAAAAACCCTCAAATTTTACTGTGGAAAATTCTTAAAGAGACGGGAATAACATATCACCTTCCCTGCCTCCTGAGAAACCTGTACACAGATCAAGAAGCAACAGGTATAACCAGAAATGGAAAAATGGACTGGTTCAGAATTGGGAAACCAATAAGACAAGGCTGTATTGGCACCCTGCTTATTTAACTTATATGCAGAGTATATCATGTGAAATGTTGGGCTGGATGAATCACAAGCTGAAATCAAGACTGCCAGAAGAAATAACATCATCATATATGCAGATGATATTACTCTAATGGCAGAAAGCCAAGAGGAACTAAAGAGCTTCTTGATGAGGGTGAAAAAGGAAAGTGAAAAAGATGGCTTTAAACTCAACATTAAAAAAACTAAGATCATGGCATCCAGTCCCATCACTTGGTGGCAAATAGAAGGGCAAAAAGTGGAACCAGTGACAGATTTTCTTTTCTTGGGCTCCAAAATCACTAATGGTGACCACAGTGATGAAATTAAGACACCTGCTCCTCGGAAGGAAAGCTATGACAAACCTAGACAGTGTATTAAGAAGCAGAGACATCACTTTGCTGACAAAGATCCGTATGTATTGTCAAAGGTATGGTTTTTCCAGTAGTCATGTACAGATGTAAGAATTGGACTCTAAAGAAGGCTGAGAGCTAAAGAATTGATGCTTTCAAACTGTGGTGCTTGAGAAAACTGTTGAGAATCCCTCAGACAGCAAGGATATCAAACCAGTCAATCCTAAAGGAAATCAACCCTGAATATTCATTGGAAGGACTATACTGAAGCTGAAGCTCCAATACTACAGTCACCTGATGCAAAGAGCCGACTCACTGAAAAAGATCCTGACGCTGGGAAAGATCAAAGGTAAAAGAAGCGGGCGGCAAAGGATGAGACAGTTAGATAGCATCACTAACTCAATGGACATGAATCTGAATAAACTTTAGAAATGACAGTGAAGCCATGTGTGCTACAGTCCATGGGGTCACAAAGAGTAGGACACAACTTAGGGACTCAACAACAACACCACACCAACAGCTCAGGGGCCTACCTTATCTTACCAAGACTCACTGCTCTGAGTCCAATTACTTAAGGGCATCTGATAAGCAATCTCCAAAGACTGTTGGGATTCTCTGGTGGCTCAGACAATAAAGAATCTGCTGCAATGTGGGAGACCTGGGTTTGATCCCTGGGTTGGGAAGTTCCCCTGGAGAAAGGAATAACTACCCATTCCAGTATTCTTGCTGGAGAATTCCATGGACAGAGGAGCCTGGCAGGCTACAGTCCATGGGGCGGCAAAGAGTCAGACACAACTGAGCAACTTTCATTTTCTTTTTGGCTTCCCTGGTGGTTCAGGTGGCAAAGAGTCTGCCTGCAAGGTGGGAGACCCGGATTCGGTCCCTGGTTCAGGAAGATTCTCTGGAGCAGGAAGGAAATGGCAACTACTCCAGTATTCTTGCCTGGAGAATCCCATGGACAGAGGATCCTTGTGTACTATAGTCCAAGGGATCACAAAGAGTTGGACACAACTGAGTGACTAACACAAAGACTGATCCTGCCCCTGCCATTTAGACCTACAATTCAACAACTCCATGAATGTTTTCCCTTGGATTCCTACCACCAACACAATCTCAGTATGCCCAAATCAAACGTCATCTTCTCAAGTACTTGCCCCATCTACAGATTCTAAAACTCTATAAAAGACACTATGAGTCTGAGGATTCCAGACAAACCTCATTTCACCTGTCCCTTTTCTCGTCATCACGAACTCCTCTGAACGTTTACCTACTTTACCCACTCCACTCCTTCTGTCACTCCTTTATTCTAGGTCTCTGCCAGCATTACTTGTCTGTAACCAACATATCTTGGTTCTAGTTTCCTTTGTCAGTGACATATTGGCACTTGCCAAGGGCATTTGCCTTCTGTCCTTGAGAGGACTGAATCCTGTGCTGCCATAGCTGTTGACCTTCGACATGCCCTGAAGGGAATCTAGGGTTGAGAATGAAGCATTTTGTGCTCCAGAGAAACTGCTGGAACAGGTCTTCAGACAGTTACTTTCAGGAACTGATATCTTCTTGGGCTCCAAAATCACTGCAGATGCTGACTGCAGCCATGAAATTAAGACACTTGCTCCTTGGAAGAAAAGTTATGACCAACCTAGACAGCATATTAAAAAGCAGAGACATTACTTTGCCAACAAAGGTCCATCTAGTCAAAGCTTTGGTTTTTCCAGTTGTCATGTATGGATGAGAACTGGACCATAAAGAAAGCTGAGGTGCCAAAGAATTGATACTTTTGACCTGTGGTGTTGGAGAGGACTCTTGAGAGTCCCTTGGACTGCAAGGAGATCCAACCAGTCCATTCTGAAGGAGATCAGTCCTGGGATTTCTTTGGAAGGAATGATGCTGAAGCTGAAACTCCAGTACTTTGGCCATCTGATGCGAAGAACTGACTCCTTGGAAAAGACCCTGATGCTGGGAAAGATTCAAGGCAGGAGAAGGGGATGAAAGAGGATGATATGGTTGGATGGTATCACCAACTCGATGGACATGAGTTTGAGCAAGCTCCAGGAGTTGGTGATGGACAGGGAAGCCTGGCGTGCTGCAGTCCATGGGGTCACAAAGAGTCCAACACAATTGAGCAACTGAACTGACCTGAACTGATCCTTGGATCTCCTCATATTTAGAGAAGCACTAAGTAAGTCCCCTCACGGTGACATCACCTCCTTGGAACCAGTAGGAAAACCTTTTTGTACAAAAAGTGCTTGACTGCATGAACACTCCTTCACCAAAATCATGTATATTGACCACCCTCAACCTTTATAAACAGCAGTTTCTCAGAGGTATCTGAGGTGCTGTCTCCCAGGCTGCAGTCCTCATTTTGTCCCAGATAAAACTTAACTGGCAACTCTCACGTTGTGCACCTTTTAAGTTGACAGTTATGGTGACTGATGAAAAGACCCAGGGTGGACTTCCTTCCTTTGCCTGAACTCTCTGAGAAACGGAGCCTTGGTACCAGCAGTGGCCCCTTCTACCCATCCACCTCCCCAGGTAAATAAGACATATTTCCTGTCCCCTTAACAAAATCAATTCCATTCCTCGTACCTTCTTTAATAGAAAATCACATCACACTTTCCTAAACAATCATGAACTAACTGTCCTTTATATTAGTATTCTGTAGATTGGCAAACATAAATACCAGTGATCATTTCTAAAAACAATTGCTTTCTTATAGAGGACATCTCAGGATGGCACTGAACATTATTTATCTGTAGTCCAAAATCTCTAGTTTCTTTGTAAGAGAAAGTGTTCAGTAATTCATATTTCTGAATCTTATTTTTTTCATAAAACAAAATTTTATATAACTGAAGGATCCTTCCTGGGACTAGTTAACTGCCTTTACAAAAAAAGAGAAAAGAATGAAATTCCAGTGTTCCAAATCAACTTGTTACACATTTATATAAACCTACAGTGTCCTGGCAAACAACATGCTTTCATTTTCTGTCTCAGAGCTAGAATCCTGATTCATTTCAGCAGAGACTCCACAGGCAACAGGAAAGATTGTGGCATTAAAATATTCATTTACACTTTTGTGATAGTTCAACAATAGTTCTGGGAAAGCTTGCAAACCATACAAGGTTGAAAGCATCATAAGTGGGTGCTAAGACTCAAATGAGAAAAAGGAAAAAAAGAAAAAGTGGAAAGAAAAACCTCTGGGGATAGCCAGGGGTATTTAAATGAACCATAAGAATGGCAACAATATTTAAACCCCCTTTTTTAAAAAGGGGATTTTTCTTTTTTGACTTAAAATATTTCACTCTAAACAAACTTATGTCCACTGTCAATGAAAGCATCTCACTAATATACTGTGGACGTCTTTTGCCATGTATACCCATGTATATCCATGCCCTTTTCTTTTTCACGTGGGGAACTTCAACCTAGCAATTATTACAACATATGTTATAGTCTAAAGCTCAAAAAATTTTTAGCAATTTTGAAACTGAATTGCATACAAACCAAATAAAATTTACATTATAACAAGCATTTCCACCTAAGACTGTGGGGACACTGGAGCCTTCCGCATTGATCGCAGGGCCTTTTCACCAGGTGCTTTTCTAAGTCATCAAGGTTATCTTTAGCCTCACTTTCAGGCTCCTTTTTAGGCTCTGGCTCTGCCTCTGGGATTTCCTGTGCTGATGTGGTTGTGGGAGCAGCTACGAATGCAGGGGTTATAACACATGCAGTAGCGGCAGCTACAGCCTTCTCCTTTCTGAATCTTTATTTTATTTGGAAATGACCTAGCTATTCAATAACTTCCATCGCAATCGTTTAGCACAACCCTAGTAATTTAGACATCAGCTCCTTGTGACCAGCAGAAAATCTTTTTGTCAGATAAGTGCTTGATTGCATGAACTCTCCCTTCACCAAAATCACGAACACTGACCTTGTCCCCACCTCTTTGGAGCACTTTCTCAGAGCTATCTGAGGTGCTGTCTGCTGGCCTGTAGTCCTCATTCTGCCCCCAATAAAACTTAACTCACAACTCTTATAGTACATCTTTTTTAAGTTGACACTGATTCTAATTCCTGTTATATGCTACAGTAAGGTGAATTATTCATAAAACATTGCTATGAACATCACCTAAAATCTTTAATATATGATGGAGAAAAAAATAGTCTCTTTGGCAAGTGGTGTTAAGAAAGCTAGACAGCTGCATGTAGATCAATCAAGTTAGAAAAGATGTTCACACCATACAAAAAATAAACTTAAAATGGCTTGAAGACCTAAATACGAGACATGATACCATAAAACGCCTAGAAGAAAGCATAGGCAAAACATTCTCTGACATAAATAATAGCAATGTTTTCTAAGGAAATAAATGGGACCTAGTCAAACTTATCAGGGTTTCCTTGATAGCTCAGTTGGTAAAGAATCTCCCTGCAATGTAGGAGACTCCAGTTTGATTTCTGGGTCGGGAAGGTCTGCTGGAGAAGAGATAGGCTACCCAGTCCAGTATTCTTGGGCTTCCCTTGTGGTTCAGCTGGTAAAGAATCCGCCTGCTATACGGGAAACCTGGGTTTGATCCCTGGGTTGGGAAGATACCCTGGAGAAGGGAACGGCTACCCACTCCAGTATTCTGGCCTGGAGAATTCTATGGACTATACAGTCTGTGGGGTTGCAGAGAGTCAGACACGACTTCTACAGTCAAACTTACAAGCGTCTGCATACCAAAGGAAACCATAAACAAAATGAAAAGACAACTTATGGACTGGGAGAAAATATTTGCCAACAATGCTACTGACAAGGGCCTAATTTCTAAAATATACAAACAGCTTATGTGATTCAGTAACAACAACAAAAACCAAACAATCCAATCCAAAAATACACAGAAGTCCTAAATAGACATTCCTTCAAAGACACACAGATGGCCAATAAGCAGATGAAAGGACATTCAACACTGCTAATTATTAAAGAAATGCAAATCAAAACTACAATGAGGTATCACTTCACACCAGTCAGAATGGTCATCATCTAAAAAGTCTACAAATAGTAAATGTTGGAGAGGGTGTGGAGAAAAGGGAACCTTCCAACACCGTTGGTGGAACTGTGCAACCACTATGGAGGACAGTATGGAGGTTCCTTAAAAAACTGAGAACAGAATTATCATAGGATCCAGCAAGCCCAGTTCTGGGGATGTATCAGGAGAAAACTATGATTCAAAAGATACATGCACCCCAATGTTCACAGCAGCACTATTTACAACAGCCAAGACCTGGAAGCAACCTAAAAGTCCTTGGACAGATGAATGCATAAAGAAGATGGGTGGAGTACATTCTTAACAATGGACTACTCCTCAGCCATAAAAAAAGAATGAAATAATGCCATTTGTAGCAACATGGATGAACCCACAGATTACGGTACTAAGTGAAATAAATCAGAGAAAGACAAATATCATATGATATCACTTATATGTGGAGTCTAAAATATGATATTTATTTATAAAACAGGAACATTTCACATGTTACACAAAGTAAAATGTATACCATTACTGAAGATAAATTTTTTTGTTTAGTGTGTTGAAAATGTTACCTAGATTCCTTCATTTATAAGCTGAAAAATTATTCTAACTAGATATTCATTAAAAATACTGTAATATTTTTATTCTTCACTTTTTCTCCTAAGTTGCCTACACAGCTGAAAAGGATTTAACAAAAAAAATACCTTTTAGGAATAATGAAATTAAATATTATATAAAAACATTTCCACATGGGTCTTATAGAATTTTTCATTAATTTATAATTCTACTATATCCTCAGTTTTATGAAAAAGTATTTGTTAGCTACAAGAAAAATGATCCTCAAACATTTTAATCATACCTGTTTCTGGGCTTCTACTTTTTGCTTTCTGGTTGGATCAATTGCATCTACCATCCATTTAATTGTAAAGTATGTTACTGCACCAAATATTGTCAAACGGAAAATTAAACCAACAACTTCATTCCGACTCAAGGGACGAGAAAAGGTTTCAGCATGTACCATCTTGATTGTTAACCTTAAAAAACAAATAGAAATGTCAGTAGATAATAACTAGACTCATTAAAATTGGGAGACTGATAGGTAGCATAAACTAAACAAGAAAAACTGACTTTTAGTCAAAGTCAACATTACCTACCTTGTAAATGTTTTAGTTAAGGAGAAATGGATTTTTAAATGTTAAGTAAACAAACACATTTTAAGCTCCTCTTGGAAACAGGCTTATTTATTAAATTTTTTAATAAACTTTCCTAAAAGTTCATATAATTTTAAGTACAGAATAATTCTATTGAAAAATGCAGTACATGTTTTAAAGTATTTATTCTTTTAAAGAACTTTTAAATAACTATTTCAGGGAATCTAGATAAATGATGACTATAACACTTATACAACTGAAAAAAGGCAGCCAAACAATGAAATACTTTACTAATGTAATGGTATACGAGGTAATTTCTGAGTAAAATTCAAGCTGTGAACTGACTCACGGTTCTCTCATACTTACTTTTAAAGGTTTCCAAAGCCTGCTAAAATTTATACATGCCATTTTCTCAATTCACAAGTGACATGAAATTGTTGGAGCCATTTTACTATTTCCAACAACCTACCTATGTATGAAACAAGCAGAATCTTCAAAATGTTTGAGCCACGAAAATACAGCTCTCACCCAAGATAAAGAGGAAAAAAGGAAGCAACGTGCCTATTTTTACACATATACCTAAGCAGTTACATCAACACAGCTTGGCCTACAGGAGGGATGCACACCTATGTCAAAGGCAATGACCACCTAATAAAACAAGCTTTAGGGGTGATGTGACCATCACTTTTTGAGAGAGACTCTTGGCCTCAAATAACGGCATTATACTCTCTCCACAAGGTGTGCTGAGTGCTATGTGATTTGGGGGGGTGGGGAATGTGTATTTTGCATTCGTGTGAAAAGGAATAATCCAAAATCTGTACTCAGAACAACAGGTGAAAATAGGTTCTTCATAGGCTAATTTATGGTCATTCCAGCTCTAAAATTATTGTTCCTATTCTCACTAGTACTATCTAGTTAAAGATTTTCTTCAGTCATTCCAACAGAATTGGTGTCAGACTACTGAACGATTTCCAAAAGAAAAGTCAAGGATTCCAACCTTCTGCATCACTCGGAGACATTCACTTCACAACAATACATTATTTAATTTAAACTTAACAATTGGGTTTAAATTAAGTAACTGAAAAACCTTTATTTTGGATAAAGACATTTTGGCCTAGGGATATTAAATGACTCAATTCATACAATAAAGCACTTATCAAGCATGTGTATATATTACCTACAGTATCTTGAGTATACAATAATGGCTAAGACACAATTACTTTACTCCAGGAATGCACAGTCCATTATTATCTTATTAAAAATTAAGCTAGAATAACCAACCCCCTCTGCAACAACAACAAAAAAAAGGAAGCTAGAGAGAAGCCATATAGTTAAAATCTCTTATGTAACAAATCAAAGGGTGCTTTCTATCATCAGCATGGATTTCTAAAATGGGTTAACAATACTCTTCTTATAGTAAGTGGAAAAACTGACTTCTCTAGTCTTTATTCCAACACAGTAAATTTGAAAATTCAGTTGGAACATGTGGGAGCATTATTCACAAATGAAAATAAAAGAACAGGCAAAATTAAGATTTATTAGCTTAAACTGCTGCTGCTAATGCTAAGTCGCTTCAGTGTGTCCAACTCTGTACGACCCCATAGACGGCAGCCCACCAGGCTCCCCCATCCCTGGGTTCTCCACGCAAGAACACTGGAGTGGGTTGCCATTTCCTTCTCCAATGCATGAAAGTGAAAAGTGAAAGTGAAGTCACTCAGTCGTGTCCGACTCCTAGCGACCCCATGGAATGCAGCCTACCATGCTCCTCCGTCCATGGGATTTCCCAGGCAAGAGTACTGGAGGGGGCTGCCATTGCCTTCTCCATTAGCTTAAACTAGTGATATTCAAATAAAATGTTTTCAAAAGTTTGAGTTAGTAGTGATAAAACTGCCATCTACTGGATGGTCACTGAAATACATGAGCTAAGACTACTACCAGTATACCCCAGTCAACGAGGTAACAATTTTTAAACCTATCAGAAAAACCAAGACAAAGCCTTTGCTAACCATATATTTTCCTATAATTAAACTATTAACTGCAACAGAGTACTCTGGACCTAGTCACTTCTAAAAG
Organism: Bos mutus; assembly: GCF_027580195.1. Classification (NCBI taxonomy): domain Eukaryota; kingdom Metazoa; phylum Chordata; class Mammalia; order Artiodactyla; family Bovidae; genus Bos; species Bos mutus. The sequence goes on along the minus strand of NC_091642.1, from coordinate 41,902,595 downwards.
GGATCCTTCTTCTAAAGTGACTTCAAAATCCTGAAATGAAAGTGAAACTTATACTTGTAGGTTTTAACTGTGTACTTGATCATACACTCATCTACTATTCATATGACATTGATACGCCTGCAGTGTAAGGCTGTTATGGTAACAATACCATCACAGCAGAATATATAATAAAAGTTTCACATGCATACAACACTATGGGCTGTATTTCAATTTTGTATGAACATTAGGATCAATACACAAATATACTCATAAACATGGATGATGCCATGGACAACTAAGAAATATGGCAAAACACCGTAATTCAGAGTTATTTGTTAGGCAAATGTAACAACATATAGCTTCATTATAGAGTTCTCCATTTCAGGGTAGTAAACTTTAAAATCGTACCACCTCCTCAATAAGCAGGTTACTGGCAGGTTAAGGTACAAGAGTATGGTATTCATGCTACAGCATTTCTCTAATTCACTGCAGTGTTTTACAAAGTTTTTCTCAACCCCAGAGTCCCAGTTTCGCAGACATCAAGGCCCTATGAACACTGCCTGTGACAAAGAAAGCCTGCCAACATTCACATACAGGACGGATTATTAACAGCACCATCCTCTGCGAAAGCGCGCCCAGGCCTGAAGAACCACCTCCACTTTTGCAGTAGGTGGTAGCAGTGCCTGTGCGACAATCAGACCCGGTTCGTTCTGGCCGCCTTTCCCTAGGACTCCAGTTCTGAGGTCGCCCGGAACGATCTTCAAGGCACCGCAGCGACTAGGCTGCCTAGAGACTCCCTGGAAAGGGCCTACGTCTTGGGGGGCAGCGCTAACGGGGACTTACGGGCCTAGGCCGGGCCGGGAGCCAATGCGAAGCCCGGGATGCCCTTGGAGGTTAATCCGGTGGATACGAAGGGCTGCGGGAAGCTGAGGGGCGACAATGAGGTGGGGCGTGGAAGGACGGCGAGGTGACCCGAGATTGGCTTCCCAGCCCCGCGCGGGTCCCTGAAGGAGCTCAGCGTGACCCATCGCCCGCCCTACGAAGCCCCGCGGAAACCCGCTACTCACCGCCTGGGTTGAAACAGCGGCCGCAGGAGCCCTTACCAGCCTTACACAGGAAGGAAACGCCGCCTGGGAAAGAACGCTTCCGGCCGGAGTAGCGCCCCGCCCCCTCGGGCGGAGCATGCGCCGCCGTGGCCGAGTGCTTGAGGGGGTGTGTTTCCGGCTTTTAGAAGAGGTGGGCGGATTTGGCGGGTGCGAGGTCACCCACCAGATGTGTAACCTGCTGTCTGCTGAAGCGAACCTCTGAGTTGAGTTGAGTATCAGAGATAGAACTGGGGCAGGCGCTTGTCACGTAAAGTCCCTGCCCTGCTCGCAGCTCCGGTCGCAACACTGACAGATGCGGGAGCCTTCTTGAGAGTGCAAAGAAATGCTCAGTATTCTGAGTATTCAAAGAAGTTCTTTCTCGACTTCTACTTGGCCCTTACCTTGGCCCTTCACCGTCCCCCTGGCCTCCAAGCCCCGGTGCAAACCCACACGCTGCTGTTCTGTCCTTTAGCCAAAGCTCTAACGCGCATGGCCAACCCCCACCCCTCACCATCTGTCTTTCAGTTTTAGGGTGAGCTCACCCGCCTCCCCCTCGTCTGCGCAGACAAACACCTGGGGGTGGCGCCTTAAAATCTCGCTGCGAGAGGATTCTGTAGCCTATCCGGGCAGGCCTGATAGCAGGGACAAAATAGGGCATCTGTAACAGGTTTTGCATTTCGGTGACTTCCCTTTTTCTTTTCCCCTTCCCCTTTCCAGAATGAGACATGGTGAAAAAAGGTCCCCAGGGAGCAAATCTGAAAGCCGGCTTCTCCAGAACATAGACTGCCAGGGGGCGAGACGACTTTAGACACCGTCCCCAGGTATACCAGCATCACTTCCTTCAGACTGAGGCGGTGAGACTAAGAAGTAATAGAACAGTTCCTCTTACTACCCTCCTCGGAAGGCAGTTTGTGCCTCTCTACTTTAGACAGCATCCTTGATGGCTAAAATTCTACAGCCTGATTGTTGAATCTAGTGAATGCAAGCTTGTGATATTGTGAGGATAATAGGTACAGTTTACCGAATGTCTACTTATTGGTAGGCATATTGTCAGGCAGTTTGTTTCTATGGGAGCCTCTGGAGGGCTACAGTCCATGGGGTCTCAAAGAATCCGAAAGGACTGAACTCAGAGAGAGAGAGAGAGAGATTTCTATGCTTCACACCCATAACCTAAATTTCTCAAAATCCCCAATCCTCTAAAATAGCCATTATTTTATTTATTGTTTATAGATGAGCATATTTTAAAGCTTAGATATATTTTCCTAAGTTCATGCACCTAATAACTGACACAATTTCATTGGGACCTAGATCTGATTCAAATCCTACACTTTACATCCTCTCTTTGAAATAGTAATTTAATATCAGTTAAATTTTAAAATCAAGGTGAACGAGATAAAACCATGACATGATGAAATCTTAATTAAGACTTTAAAGAATAACGAAGGGATGACAGGAATATAATGAATATTTTGAAACTATGATTGAATTTATTGATGAATCAGTGGGGGCCTTAGAATCTAATACTGTAGGTGGTTCATGCTTTACATCGAAGCCTTTTTGTCTGTATTTTTGTTTAAAACCATAAATAAATTCTTAAAATGATATGAAGCTGGGTTTGGCAGTTCTCGACTGATTATTTAGAGAGGGTAATAAGACTCGGAGAACTACAGAATGGTTATGAGACCAAGATAATATTTACCAAAAAACACAAGCCATGTGTTCAGCAGTCTTGGAAGAGATTCTGCACTGGGTCCCTGGGATTATCCTCAATGTGAGTCATTGCTTGGGATGCTCATAGGAGAGTGCCTTGACAGAGCTTAAAGGTAGAAGTTATCAAAGGAAAGAACTTTAGATTTTGTGGCCCGTAAGGATAATCATACCCCCTGGTAAGGAAAATGAGCTGAGACATTCAAGGTGGTGATAGATTTCCATCGTCCACTGAATGAAACTGGGTTAACTAAGGCCCCCACTTGCCTTACTTTAAGAACCAGGATAACCAGCCTACCCAGTTGGTCTGACATTAAGGGGCTTTCTAGGACATAGAACTTTAAATGCTAGTACAGGGAAAGTCTCAGGCAAGCCATGAGGAGTTGGTCACCCTACTAGGGACATCTAAATGAAATCTAGAACCAGGTGGAGCTATCAGTATGGTTGCATCTAGACTCAAATCATCTGCTTGTATTTGGGGTACGGTTATTACCGTACACAGGTATTCCTATTGCACAGGAAAGGTAATTGTTGGATAAATTAATTAAGGCTGACTATAAAGAGTCTAGTCACTTCAGCTGAGTCCAACTCTTTGTGAACCCCTGGACTGTAGCCTCCCAGGCTTCTCTGTCCATGGGTTTCTCCAGGCAAGAATACTGGAGTGGGTTGCCGTTCCCTTCTCCAAGGGATCTTCCCAACCCAGGGATGGAACCCAGGTCTCCTGCATCACAGGCAGATTTTTTACCGCTGAGCCACCTGGGAAGCATCAAGAATCTACATGCCCCCAAATAAATATTGCTGCTCATGCCTTTTTCCCGTGGTTTAACTATAAATTAAGTACCTACATCTCTCCTTTTTTGGATCTAATTTTCATTTAGCAAATCCTTAGGAAGCCTTCTATGTCTGGGACGTAAGACATCAAATTACTGCCTTCCCTTATAATGCACATTCATTTCCAGCAATCATTAAATCAGCTATGTTCTTCCAGAATAGAACTGAGTGAACATATGCTTTTCATCCCGGGATAGCTTTATATAATCCCTGGCAGCACAAAGCACCATATTTGGCCCTCAGTAGGGGCTCAATAAATAATTCACTATGTGTAATATTAATCAGGAAATTATAACAACAGATTTCTGGTAGACCTTCTGAGCCTTCCCTCCGTGATTGTCAGAATCAAGATATTAAAAATAGTTATTATATTTACTGTAAAAAGTTTTTGTTTCTTTTTATCTTTTGTGGTTGGTCATTAATATTTTCTATTTCTTTCTGTTTTAGTTTTGTAAAGTTATGCTTTTCTAAGAATTTCTCCATTTCTTCCAGGTTGTCCACTTTATGGGCATATAGTTGCCATAGTAGTAGTCTCATGATCCTTTGTATTTCTGCATCGTCTAGTGTAACTTTTCCTTTTTAATTTTATTGATTTGAGTCTTCTCCATTTGTTCTTGATAAGTCTGGCTGATGTTTGGTCAATTTTGTGTATCTTCTCAAAGAAACAGCCTTAAGTTTTATTTATCTTTGCTATTATCTCCTTCATTTCTTTTTCATTTATTTCTTCTATGATCTCCATGATTTCTTTGCATCTACTAACTTTGGGGGAATTTTTGTTCTTTTTCTAGTTGCTTTACATGTAAGGTTAGGTTGTATATGTGATGTTTCTCTTGTTTGTTGAGGTAGGCTTGTGTTGCTATAAACTTCCCTCTTAGCTCTCATCCCATAGGTTTTGAGCTGTCATGTTTTCATTGTCATTTATTTCTAGGTATATTTTGATTTCTTCTTTGATTTCTTCAGTGTTCTCTTGGTTATTCAGAGACATATTGTTTTGCCTTCATGTGTTTGTGGTTTTTTTTTTTTTATATAGTTTTTTCCCCTGTAGTGATATCTAATCTTACATTGTTGTGGTCAGAAGATATATGAAATGACTTCAATTTTTTAAAATTTATCAAGGCTTGATCTGTGACCCCAGATGTGATCTGTGCTGGAGAATGGTAAAATCTACTGTTTTTGTATGAAATGCCCTGTAGATATCAATTAGGTCCAACTTGTCCATTGTATGATTTAATGCTTGTGTTTCCTTATTAATTTTCTATCTGGATGATCTGTCTGTTGGTGTGAGTAGGGTGTTAAAGTCCCCCACTATTATTGTGTTACTGTTGACTTCCCCTTTAGCATTTGCCTTCTGTATTGAGATGCTCGTATGTTGGGTGTATATATATATATATATATATATATTTATTTATATATAAATATATATATTTATTTATATTTATATTTATATAAATATATATTTATATTTATATATATATATATATATAAAATTGTTATATCTTCTTCTTGGATTGATCCTTTGATCATTGTGTAGTGTCCTTGTCTCTTGTAATGGTCTTTATTTTAAAGTCTATTTTATGTGACATGATATTGCTACTCTTGCTTTCTTTTGACTTCCATTTGCATGGAATATCTTTTTCCAGCCCCTTACTTTCAATCTGTATATGTCCCTAGGTCTGAAAAGTGTCTTTTGTAGACAGCATATATTAAAGGTCTTATTTTTGTATCCATTCAGCAGATCTGTATCTTTTGGTTGGAGCATTTAACCCATTTACATTTAAGGTAATTATTGATATGTATGATCCTATTGCTTTGGATTTTTTTTTATAGGCTTTTCCTTCTCTTGTGTTTCCTGTCTAGAGCAGTTCCTTGATATTTGTTATATAGCTGATTTGGTGGTGCTGAATTCTCTTAACTGTTGCTTTTCTGAAAAGCTTTTGATTTCTCCTTCAAATCTGAATGAGTTCCTTGCTGGATAGAGTAGTTTTGGTTGTAGCTTTTTCCCTTTCATTGCTTTAAGTAAATCTGCCACTCCCTTCTGGCCTGCAGAGCTGATGTTGTTTGTTTATTTTTAAACTGTTTCCTCTTAAGACAGTTAATGGCAGTTCTCTCCTCAGGAAACTGAATTTTCCTTTGTTTTTGTTGGTTGGATGGAGGTGTGGTTAGTTTTCTCTGCAGCCAAGGTAAATCAATGCACTAGACCCTTGAAGTGGAGAAGGCAATGCAACCCACTCCAGTACTCTTGCTTGGAAAATCCCATGGACGGAGGAGCCTGGTAGGCTACAGTCCATGGGGTCGCTAAGGGTCGAACACGACTGAGCGACTTCACTTTCACTTTTCACTTTCATGCACTGGAAAAGAAAATGGCAACCCACTCCAGTGTTCTTGCCTGGAGAATCCCAGGGACAGAGGAGCCTGGTGGGCTGCCGTCTATGGGGTCACACAGAGTCGGACACGACTGACGCAGCTTAGCAGCAGCAGCAGCAGCAGCAGACCCTTGAAGAGGGAAGGGATTCCTTAGATTGGGAGCTGTAGAATTTCACTGTGAGTCTATTCACTTGAAAAACTTGGCAAAGTGCAGATTCCCAGGTCCCAGTCTTAAAAGGCTCCTATTTAACTGCTCTAGGTTTTGGTCCAAGTCTTTCTATTCTGAATAAGCATTTGAGATGATTTGGATATAGGTAGTTTGGGACCACACTTTGACAAACTTAGTATATAAAAGCGGAGAAGGCAATGGCAACCCACTCCAGGACTCTTGCCTGGAAAATCCCATGGACGGAGGAGCTTGGTAGGCTGCAGTCCATGGGGTCGCTAAGAGTCGGACACGACTGAGGGACTTCACTTTCACTTTTCACTTTCATGCATTGAAGAAGGAAATGGCAACCCACTCCAGTGTTCTTGCCTGGAGAATCCCAGGGACGGGGGAGCCTGGTGGGCTGCCGTCTATGGGGTTGCACAGAGTCGGACACGACTGAAGTGACTTAGCACTTAGCAGTATATAAAAGTCTTATATATAGTATATAAAGTATAAAAAAACTCAGTATATAAAACTCTTAGTATATAGAACTCTTAGTATATAAAACTCATATATAAAATTATTAGTGATAATTTTGTATATATTTTTGTACAAATCTCTTTTGTCTCAGACCCAAAAGCTTATTTGATTCACTGAACCATTAAGCTAGCTGGGATACATTAAGAAATCAAGGCCAGGAAGCCTCATGACGAGATTCAGAATAAAACAGTCTTTGGAAAGAAAAATCTGAAATATTGGATAAATAAACATGGTAAACATGACTGTATTCATTGCTCATTAGAAATGATTCACTTGACAGTGATTTAGAAAGAGCAGAACTTCAAGAAATAGATAAAATTATATAGCAGTAGTTCTGTCAGTGTAAGAATCACTTGGTAACCTTGGTTCTTTTAAAAATATTTCATTGGAAAATAATGATCTTGATTATTACTTTGACAAGTTAAATAATAGAATGGGTGGAGGAAGAAAAGTAAAGCAAAGATATGAAGCTGTCTCTGAAGCCATGAAAGCACTGAGAAAGACTAATTTTGGGTGCTTGAAACTCTAGGAGAAAGAATAAGAGGGCATATCAAGGCAAAAATAATGGAAAATTAAAATTTCAACAGATTGTATCAAGTGGAAAGATGAATTGATAGCTTCATTCTATGAAAAGCACAGAGAGCCAAAAGACTCAATAGTAAGCTTCAAAGGATATTATAAATCTACCTTTCATGCCTTAATGTTTTTAAACTTTGTATATAATTTAAAATGAGTGTATACAGAAATTAGTGTATATGTAATTTTCTCATATCATACGGGTAGCAGTAATCCACATTCTTACATTGCTTCATAATCCTTTTTTGTCAAGGACTACTTCCAATTATGCATTTTTTTTTTTTACAGTTTATGCTACCAGAAAATATTTTCTAGAACTTACTTTTTAAAAATGTGCAGTATTTTGTTGTTTATCTTTAATACAGTACTAAAAATAGACTATTTAAGTGATTGTTGTTCTGTCACCAAGTTGTGTTCAAGTGATACTCTGTGAAAGGTCAGAATTGATCAACCCAGGGAACTGGTTGGGAAGGTGTCTAACCTTACTGTAGCCTTATTAGCAAGAGTTTTAAGGCATAAATGAAAGGGTAAACTCCCTAGAATTTATTTGGGCCCTTCCTAAATGCCCTTCCGTATAATTTTTTTTTTTTTAATGGGAGAGGAGAAGGGAGGGCTTGGGTAAGAATAACAAAGATATGAATTCATTAGCCAAAACAGAAGAAACTGTAGTTGAAACATTAATTCTCAATTCCTGTAACAGCAGATTGATAGATGAAGCATAAAACAAGACCAGATGCTGTGGTTTCCAGGATGCACTTGGCTTCCCATCCCTTATAACCTGGAGCATTTTTTGCTGTAAGTAGGTCATTTGCTTGCTCTCATTTACCTGATTCTAGGAAAATGCCCTTGAAAGTATTTGGAAAATAAGACTTTCATTAAGCTTTTGCTTTTGCTTAGCATTTTAAAAGTTAAGATTGCATGAAACCTCTCCCAACCCCATTTCTCTATTAGCCAGAATAACCTGTAACCTTGAAGCATAAGTAAAACTGAAATAGACAAGAAAAATTCAAGATCTTTTATTTTTTAAGGACTTAAATTTATGTCCATAGCACTGGCATAGTACTCATCTCACAGAATTATAATTGAGGTTTGAGTTTCTCTGTTCTCCTATCAGTTGTGAACTTCTTGAGAAAAGAGGATGCCTAGGACATAGGAAGAAGTTAACGAATGTTTTAATTAGCTAATTCACCACCACCACCCCCCAGTCTGACATTTTGAATGGGGCAGACACCATTCTAATAGATTTACGGTGACTGGGAAGGGAAAAAGAGGAAAGAAAGACAAATGGTCCAAAGAAAAGGACATGTGCAGGACTTCCCTAGTGGTCCAGTGGTTCAGAATCTGCCTGACAGTGTAGGAGACATGAGTTCGATCCCTGGTCTGGGAAGATTCGACATGCCATGGGTTTACAGCCCGTGAGCCGCAACTACTGAGCCCCACTCTGGAGCCTGTTCTCAGCAGCAAGAGAAGACACTGCAATGATAAACACATGCACTGCAGTTAAGAGAATAGCCCCCTGCTCCCTGCCACCAGAGAAAGTTCATATGCAGCAACGAAAACCCAGCACAACCAAAAATAAATAAATAAATGAATAAAATCGTGACAAAGTTCAAATTTATAAAACAACAATAGCAGCAACAAAGAAAAGGACATGTGCAATCAAACCATTTTACTGATCATGATTATATTATCATCCTGTTGTGACAAATCTGTTCCTGATATGTCCACCAGAGACCAGTTTCATCAGGTATAGAGAGGTTTAAGAACATGGACCCTGCAGCCCAACAGAGTTGGCTTTGGATGTAAGGTCTGTTCTTTACTAGTTCTGTGACTCAGGGCAAATTATTAAGCTCTCTAAACCTCAAGTTCCTCATCTCTCGTACACGGACAAAAGCAGTATGCACGCCATGGAGTTACACTGAGAATTAAAGGAGACAGTGCCCGAAAGCACTGCATACTATTCTTGATATTTAGCAAGTGCTCAATAAACATGCCACTGAACTAGCTCAGATGTTATTTTGATTATACCGTGAAGTGATATTCTCTCATTTCCAGAAGTTTATATGAACAAAGATTCTTTCATATCTCTTTAGAATTTGTGTGAGCGCTTGTCAACCATGGCGTATTGTCTAGGAATGTTTATCTTCTCTGGCTTGTGAAGAGGTCTTGCCTCTGTCCCTTTGCCCTCTTAGTTCTTAGTTTTAATACACCCCTCTGGGTGAGTCTCACAGATTAGTATTCTATAAAGTATTAGTGATAGTTATGGAAAACCTGTAAGATTTCATCCTTGTGACTGCCCCATACAACTAAGTTATATTGATCAATCCATGAAAATGACTATCTGGATATTTCTCAGTTCACTGAAGACCATCATTAATATTGACTGTCATTCCCATCTGTCTAATAACAGCTGTTTATTGAGCTTACAGTTCTTACTCTCATAGAATTCTGAAGACTCATATATCTTGTGAAAATGCAAATCTTCATAGAACTGTTGATTTTTTTAAGTTAGAGATTTAACCTGTCTTTTATTCCCATTCATTATTTGTTTTGGGAAGACATCCTTACGTGGATTGCCTAGTGAGTTTTGTCCTGAAGAAAGAAATTAGTTCAATGGATGAAAGGGAGAAGCTGAACCAGATTTGAGATTTGAGGTCGATACTTTTCCATCTCTTATCATTTTGCAAATGGCAGCATTTTCATTACCCTTGAGGACTGTCATAACATGAGAGCTGCTATTTTTCAATGTAAAATTGAATTAATTTGAGCATAACATGTTTTTAAAAAATATTTACTATGTGCAACTCTTGGAAATGCTCCTAAAGTTGAGGGAGTTTTACTGAGCAAATACAATGCTATATCTGATTAGACACTGAGTACATGGCTTTCAAAGGCAAAAGCAACAGCAAAACTTGCTAATTTTAGATGTTTAGGGGTGAAATATCTACTAGGCCTTCTTTCATCTTAGGTCAAACAGTAGTGCACTAGCAAGCTAATGTTAGATTTGCCCTCCCCTCTAGTTTATGGCTAGTGTTTTTGGAACCAGAAAAACAAAACAAAGGGGTAAAAAAAGAAAGAAAGCAAAGTCTGTATGTAACTCGAGTTAGAGAAGTACAGGAACAAATATACCAAGTTGGCAGTGCTCAAAGTCCCATTCAACTTCAAAATAGTATACCTGATAGAGTTTCACAAACCTTTCTCCTTTCTAGCCTGCTCTTTATTAAGTTGAAATACCAAAACCATTCTGAGAGCTTTGAATACCCCTATAAAGTCTAGAGCCAGAGGCATGCCCCACTCCCATTTCTTTATATTTTCTGAGTTCCCAACGTCAGAAGAAGGGTCAGTAAAGGAAAGGAGACAAGGAAGTCAACTCCCCAGCAGTGTTTTCTTCCCCTTTGGTGTTTTGCAGAAAAGTTGAAGAGATGCCAGTGATTCTTAACCAACCAAAAGCAGCGTTAGAATTCTGTCTAGGTATTCTTAAACTCCTGACTGGGCAGTGTTCCACCTTCCACACTGCAGTCCATCTTTCATTCAATACTGTGTGCGTGCTAAGTTCCTCAGTTGTGTCCGACTCTTTGCAACCATAAAGACTGTAGCCTGCCAGGCTCTTCTGTCCATGAGATTGTTCAGGCAAGAATACTGGAGTGGATTGCCATGTGATCCTCCAGATGATCTTCCTGACCCAGGGATCGAACCCATTTCCTGTTTTGGCAGGTGGGTTCTTTACCACTAGCACCACCTGGAAATCCTACTTACGCTAGATAAATAGGCTCGCCATAGTTTATTATTGTGTTGTCCTCACAAGCTAGTATTCAAGGAGCCTTCCCTGACCACTTCCTTGGGACTCTTGGAAATAAACATAAAAACAGTTTAAATGACTGGTTAAAAACCTATGAAATACAGTTATTATTCTGGATGGGAGGGATTGGGGGCAGGGGAGGGGAGAGTAAATAATCATATGTCTTCAGTTGAGAACATCACAAGAATTTCCAGGACATGAACTCACATTCATAGGCCAAGAACAGAAGACAACTAAAAAAACCTCTGCAGAGGCACAACATTTCCTCTTCATTCCCTTGGAAGGTAGAGATCTATGATACTCCTTTTTAATAATCATCCCCAAATTCTGTTTCTGTGCCCAACACAATAAAGTGTTTCCAAGTACAGAGTGTCAGATAGGTGAAGAACAAACAGCCTCTGCAAAATAGTTTGAAGCATGTAAAAGGTAGATTATTGAGGGCAGTACTTAGGAAATGCTAAGTTATTTGAAATTATTGTGTCCTACATGATAGCTCTGTGACCTGTCTCATGTTAGGGAGCCTTTCGGGGTTTCCTCCTCTGAAACTGAAGTAGTTCTACAAGCTTCATAATTTCATGACTTGTTCCTTCTGTCCTGTATGAGAGAACTGTCTCAGAAGACCTTGTGTAGTAAGTAATCCTTTGTCAGTTACGATTTTGCCAGTCATAGTTTTGTCACAATGTGGTTTTCTCTTTGTATGCCTAAATTTTACAGTCTGTGATCTCTGTGTATGTATGTATGGTTGAGTTTAGTTCCTTGAAACCAAAGAACTTCATCACAGTTATCCCTACCCTCATCTCCATTCCTACCGCAATCTTAAAGTCAGATGGCAAGGGACAGGAAGTCGGCCGTTCTCATCCCCTCTGTATGTGATGAGGGGAGAATAACAGTTGGAGGCCAGGCCTAGAAAAACCATGCCCTTGTTTTCTGGAAAGACCAGATGGTTACTAAGAATGTTGCCAAGCTTGCAAAAATGATACCAGTGGGAAAAGCAAATACAGGAAAGTGTTGAATCTCAATAAAGGCTATATCAAGAACTTTAAAAAAAGAAGTGTGGTTAACATAAACTCCATCTTCCACAGAAGATCATGGCTTTCAGAATATTAGCTCATGAACAACTAAGGAAAAAGATTCTTTTCTGCTTTTATAACTAATTTTGTTGTTTTATTCTCTTGAAAATTCCCTACCCTTGGACTCCCAATCAAGGTTTTATCTACATAGCACTTCTCTGGAATGTAATCATCTCCGTCACCAGTCGGTGAGAGATTACCGTAACAAATACTGAAAACACGCACATAGATCCTCATGAATAATGTTTTTGAGAGCTAGCCAAAAAGGAAGACATAGGTTTACCTTTATTTGTGTGTTTATTTGTAGTTTTATTAAGAGAAAAAACATTTTCAGTCAGTTCAGTCGTTCAGTTGTGTCCAGCTCTTTGCGACCCCATGAACCGCAGCACGCCAGGCCTCCCTGTCCATCACAAACTCCCAGAGTTCACCCAAACCCATGTCTCTTGAGTCCGTGATGCCATCCAACCATCTCATCCTCTGTCATCCACTTCTCCTCCTGCCCTCAATCTTTCCCAGCATCAGGGTCTTTTCAAATGAGTCAGCTCTTTGCATCAGGTGCCCAAAGTATTGGAGTTTCAACTTCAACATCAGTCCCACCAATGAACACCCAGGACTGATCTACTTTAGGATGGACTGGTTGGATCTCCTTGCAGTCCAAGGAACTCTCAAGAGTCTTCACCAACACCACAGTTCAAAAATATCAATTCTTCGGTGCTCAGTTTTCTTTATAGTCCAACTCTCACATCTATACATGACCACTGGAAAAACCATAGCCTTGACTAGACAGACCTTTGTTGACAAAGTAATGTCTCTGCTTTTCAATATGCTGTCTAGGTTGGTCATAACTTTCCTTCCAAGGAGTAAGCGTCTTTTAATTTCACGGCTGCAGTCACCATCTGTAGTGATTTTGGAGCCCCACAAAATAAAGTTAGCCACTGTTTCCACTGTTTCCCCAGCTATTTGCCATGAAATGATGGGACTGGATGCCATGATCTTCGTTTTCTGAATGTTGAGCTTTAAGCCAACTTTTCACTCTCCTCTTTCACTTTCATCAAGAGGCTCTTTAGTTCTTCACTTTCTGCCATAAGGGTGGTGTCATCTGGATATCTGAGGTTATTGATATTTCTCCTGGCAATCTTGATTCCAGCTTATGCTTCCTCCAGCCCAGCGTTTCTCATGATGTACTCTGCATATAAGTTAAATAAGCAGGGTGACAATATACAGCCTTGACGAACTCCTTTTCCTGTTTGTTCCATGTCCAGTTCTAACTGTTGCTTCCTGACCTGCATACAGGTTTCTCAAGAGGCAGGTCAGATGGTCTGTTATTCCCATCTCTTTCAGAATTTTCCACAGTTTATTGTGATCCACACAGTCAAAGGCTTTAACATAGTCAATAAAGCAGAAATAGATGTTTTTCTGGAACTCTCTTGCTTTTTCCATGATCCAGTGGATGTTGGCAATTTGATCTCTGGTTACTCTGCCTTTTCTAAAACCAGCTTGAACATCTGGAAGTTCATGGTTCATGTATTGCTGAAGCCTGGCTTGAATAATTTTAAGCATTACTTTACTAGCGTGTGAGATGAGTGCAATTGTGCGGTAGTTTGAGCATTCTTTGGCATTGCCTTTCCTTGGGACTGGAATGAAAACTGACCTTTTCTAGTCCTGTGGCCACTGCTGAGTTTTCCAAATTTGCTGGAATATTGAGTGCAGCACTTTAACAGCATCATCTTTCAGGATTTGAAATAGCTCAACTGGAATTTCATCACCTCCACTAGCTTTGTTCATAGTGATGATTCCTAAAGCCCACTTGACTTCACATTCCAGGATGTCTGGCTCTAGGTGAGTGATCACACCATGGTGATTATCTGGGTCATGAAGATCTTTTTTGTATAGTTCTTCTGTGTATTCTTGCTACCTCTTCTTAATATCTTCTGCTTCTGTTAGGTCCATGCCATTTCTGTCCTTTATTGAGCCCATCTTTGCATGAAATGTTCCCTCGGTATCTTTAATTTTCTTGAAGAGATCTCTAGTCTTTCCCATTCTATTGTTTTCCTCTTATTTCTTTGCACTGGTTACTGAGGAAGGCTTTCTTATCTCTCCTTGCTATTCTTTGGAACTCTGCATTCAAATGGATATATCTTTCCTATTCTCCTTTGCTTTTTGCTTCCCTTCTTTTCACAGCTATTTGTAAGGCCTCCTCAGATAGCCATTTTGCTTTTTTGCATTTCTTTTTCTTGGGGATGGTCTTGATTCCTGTTTCCTGTACAATGTCACGAACCTCTGTCCATAGTTCATCAGGCACTCTGTCTTTCAGATCTAGTCCCTTAAATCTATTTCTCACTTCCACTATATAGTCATAAGGGACTTGATTTAGGTCATACCTGAATGGTCTAGTGGTTTTCTCCACTTTCTTCAATTTAAGTCTGAATTTGGCAATAGGGAGTTCAAAATCTCATTCTCTAGGTAGTGCATTCAGGAGTAAATAACTCCACACTTGTTCTGCGTAGTCCAATTTATTGTTAATTTTGTTGTCTGTTAACATACTGGGAGTTATGTTAATCTAGAACACATCTCTGTCACAGATAACAAACCAGCATTCATACAGGTAGGACACATCATTTACCTTGATGAAGACAGTGTTATAGAAATAATTAGGAAGATCTAGTTATATTATCTAGAAAGATAGAATTTCAAGGAATCACACTCTTTCAGGATCAAAAGGAATATTAAAGTCATTGCATCTTCAACCAAAGACAGTATGGAACTGTAGAAAGACTGTATGCTCTGGAATCAGAGGACCTGGATCAAATCACAGCTTTGCAACTTAGCTGTGTGTTTGGGGTAATTTACTTAACATCCTTGAGCCTAGTTTCCTTACCTATAAAATGGGAATAGTGACTACATTATAGGGTTGTTGAAAGGATTGAAGATAATGTATGTAAAAGACAGACATAATAAACATTAGTAAATGACTGTGGTTGTTGTGAACATAAATGTCATTAAGCTTATTTGAATGTTCCCAGTGACAAGGAATTCACTAATTGTTCAGGTAGCCCATCTCTTAGTTACTCTTCAGAGTTAGTCCTTCCTTTTGCTGAGCCTAAATCTTTTCCCCTAGAATTTTTATCTATGGTTCTCAATCTTGCCTGTAAGGCTGAACAGAATAACCCTGTAAATCAATTAAGCATGTGATCTAGAAAGTAATATATACTTTAAGAAAGGTGTGACCAGTATGGACACTAGAGGTTTGTCAACACAATTTAGGATCAAACTAGCTTCTTTTTTTCCTGAAACCCACTCTTTTAATATCTGTTAGTTAAAGTATGTCTGTCTTTTGCACTGAGTCCTGCGTGCTGTACCTGTCAAGAGTTTTGAGAGAGACTCAAGTCCAGAAACTTACAATTAAATCTTTATTGTATTAATTAACAAATTGACAAAATTCCACTTGAGACATACAAATAGAATTTGAGTATTTAATCATATGTAATGTGGCATACCTGTAAGGTCACGTAGCCAAAAGTGGAAAAGAACATAGTGCTCTTTATTGAACAAACACCAAAATGGTATTTAATATATGTCAAGCACTGCTATAAGTGCTTTTCACATATTAAAGTATTTAATTCTCAACTAATAATAACCCTATGAATTAAATATTATTATCTTCAGAAAAGGAAAATGCGGCACAGAAAGATTAAGCAACTTATCCAGGTTGAATAGCTAGTAAGTAGCAGAATTTGAATCTGAATTCTAGCTAGTAAGAGCTAGAATTCGAACCAGGTTGTCTAGTTCCAGAGTCTGTGTTCATACAAATGCCCTGTTCCCAAATTTGTCAAAATTTAGAAAAATTCTATTACATGGATTATTCAGACTCCTTAAAAGCAAGAAAAACGCTGCTGGATTTACAACCTACTGTATAAAAGCACTATTAGAGTATACTTTTTGAGTGATATGGATTTGATTTATGAGAATACAAAACATTGACTGGAAACAATATCTAGCCTCATTCATTCTGATTCAGACTATGCTTCTAATGATTGATTTTATATTTTAGCTATATAATAAAGAGGGAATTGATGAATGCCTCTGAGTTTTGGTCTTCTGTTATATACTTATTCTGCTGAATATTGTTTTCAAATATTAAGACAGCAATACATCATGTAGAGTTTTATTTTTAAATTAACATGAAGTTGATGATGTGTACATACTTGCATGAGTGTACAGTTCTTTAATTTAATACAATAGATTCATATAACCACTGCCAAAATCAAGATATCTGACAGTTTCATTATCCTAAGAAGCTCCATTGTATTACCCCTTTGTAGTTCCCTCCTCAACCCTTGGCAGCCGTGGATCTAATCTCCATCACTATTAGTTTTTTCTTTTTGAGAATGTTATATGTAAATTCAGTCATACAGTATGTAACTTTTTGAGACTGACTTCTTTACGTAGCATGCCTTTGAGATTCATCTGAGATGTTGCATATGTCGATGCGTTATTCATTTTCATTGCTGAGTAGTATTCCATTGTAGAAATGTACTGCAGCTTGTCTACTCATTTGTTGAAGGATATTTAAGTTGTTTCCAGTTTTTGGTAATTGTGAATAGACCTGCTATAAACATTTGTGTGTAGATTCTTGTGTGAACAGAAGTTTTTATTTCCTTAAAGTGAATACCCAGTAGTGGGTTCTCTTGGAGAAGGCGATGGCTCCTCACTCCAGTACTTCTGCCTGGAAAATCCCGTGGACGGAGGGGCCTGGTGGGCTGCAGTCCATGGGGTCGCTAAGAGTCAGGCACGACTGAGAGACTTCACTTTCACTTCTTACTTTAATGCATTGGAGAAGGCAATGGCACCCCACTCCAGTTCTCCCGCCTGGAAAATCCCGTGGACGGAGGAGCCTGGTGGGCTGCAGTCCATGGGGTCGCTAAGAGTCAGGCACGACTGAGAGACTTCACTTTCACTTCTCACTTTCATGCATTGGAGAAGGAGGCGGCAGCCCACTCCAGTGTTCTTGCCTGGAGAATCCCAGGGACCGAAGCCTGGTGGGCTGCCGTCTATGGGGCCGCACGGAGTCGGACACGACTGAAGCGACTTAGCAGCAGCAGCAGCAGCAGCAGCAGTAGGTTTGCTAGGTCATTGTTTTTATGAGAGACTCATGTGTTCAAGAGTATTTTTAACTTTATAAGAGAATGCCAAACTGTTTTCCCCAATCACTATTCCGTTCTGCATTTCCATGAGAATGTATGAGCATTCTATTTGTTTTGCATCCTCACCAGAACTTGTTATTATCAATATTTAAAATTTGAGGTGTTCTAAAAGGTACCTCATTATGATAATGTACTGTATAGTACATGGTCTGCACATACTATAGTAGTATTTACTACTGTAAAAAATAAACAAACCTGTGAGTTAGTGGACCTGTGCAGTTCAAACTCGAATTGTTTAAGGGTCAACTGTGTTCAGTTTTATCTGTTGTGGTTTTCTATGCATGCATGCATGCGTGCTAAGTTGCTTCAGTTGTATCTGACTCTGTGACCCCATGGACTGCAGCCCACCAGGCTCCTCTGTCTATGGAATTTTTCAGGCAAGAATACTGGAGTGGGTTGCCATGCCCTCCTCCAAGGGATCTTCCCAACCCAGGGATCCGAGACTCTATGTTTACCTGCATTGGCAGGCAGGTTCTTTACCATAGTGCTATGTGGGAAGCCTGATTTGACAATATGTCTTTATTAAAATATAAGTGTTTATTATTCACAATTTCCTTAGAATAAATATATTTTAGCACTTTAAGTACATGTAGAAGTGTTTGCATCATTTAGATACCTTTACACTCCCTTCTTTATGTTATAGTTGTGTTGTAGATTTCATTTGCATACATTGAAAACATACATTGGAACTCGAAAATAGTCTATTTTATTTACCTATTTACTATTTCTCTTCTTCATGTTCCAAGTTTCCTTCTGGTATACTTTGCCTTCTATCTAAAGATACTCCTTTACTAATTCTTTAGAGCAGGTCTTCTGAAATGAATTATCTTTGTTTTCCTTCTCTGAGAATGTATTTATTTGAACTTCATGAAGGAATCTTTGCTGGATTTAGAAACTCCAGGTTGACAGGGTTGTTTTTATTTCCCTAGCACCTCAAGTTGTCCCACTTAATCCTACCCTTCATGAATCCTGATAAGAATTTTCCAGTCATTTGAAATTGTTGTTCCCCCTGTAAGTAACGTGTCATTTTCTTTCTAGCTGCTTTAAAGATTTTTTTTTCAATTTTCATCAGTTTGATTATGATATATTTGGGCATGAGCTTTTTGGGATTTATCCTGTCTTCTTGAATCTGTAAGTTTATGTTTTTCGCCAAACTTGAGAACTTTTCGGTCCTTTTTATCAAATGTATTTTACTGCATTGTATTTTTTTTCTCCTCTTCTTCTGACCTCCAGTGGCAAATACTAGATCTTTCGGTTTTGTCCCACTCATCTTTGAGGTGCTGTTCATTCTTTTTCCCACCCTGTGTTTTTTACTTTGTTCAAATTGAGTGATTTTTGTTGTTATCTTCAAATTCACTGACTCTTTCCTGTGTCATCTCCATTCTGTGATTGAAGCCATTCAGTGGCTTCTCTTTTATTTTACTTACTGTAGTTTAAAATTTTTATTTGTTTATTTATATGGCTGTGTTGGGTCTTAGTTGTGACACAGGAGATCTTTGCTGTGTCATGTGGGATCTTTCATTGTGGCACATGGACTGTACCATGCAGTTCTGCTCATTTTGCTTGCTGGTAGGTTATGCTCAAAATCCTTCAAGCTAGCCTTCAGCGATACATGAACTGAGAACTTCCAGATGTACAAGCTAGGTTTAGAAAAGACAAGAGGAACCAGAGATCCAATTGCCAGCTGGTACACAGGCTTCATTGCTCTGCAGCATGTGAGATCCTAATATCCCAACCTGGTATCAAACCCATGTCCACCACATTGAAAGGCAAATTCCCAACCACTGGACAATCAAGGAAATTCTTATTTATTAAATTAAAATTATTCCATTTTGTTTTCCAAAGGGAACATTACATTTTCCTAAAAATTTTTCAGTTCTGAAATGTTAGTTTAGTTCTTCATATCTTCTACTTCTTTGCGTTCCTTTCAGGAGTGTTTTCTCTTACTTCCTGCTGCTGCTGCTAAGTCACTTCAGTTGTGTCCAACTCTGTGCGACCCCATAGACGGCAGCCCACCAGGCTGCCCCATTCCTGGGATTCTCCAGGCAAGAACACTGGAGTGGGTTGCCATTTCCTTCTCCAACGCATGAAAGTGAAAAGTGAAAGTGAAGTCGCTCAGTCGTGTCCGACTCTTCGAGACCCCATGGACTGCAGCCCACCAGGCTCCTCCGCTCATGGGATTTTCCAGGCAAGAGTACTGGAGTGGGGTGCCATTGCCTTCTCTGCTTACTTCCTAGTATGCTTTAATAATAACTGCATTAAAGCCTTCATTAGCTGATTTCAGCATCTGTGTTATCTAAGTGTTGGCCCCTGAATTGTCTTTCCCCAAAGAAAGGCAATGCCAAAGAACGCTCAAACTACTGCACAATTGCACTCATCTCACACGCTAGTAAAGTAATGCTCAAAATCCTCCAAGCCAGGCTTCAGCAATATGTGAACCGTGAACTTCCTGATGTTCAAGCTGGTTTTAGAAAAGGCAGAGGAACCAGAGATCAAATTGCCAACATCCACTGGATCATGGAAAAAGCAAGAGAGTTCCAGAAAAACATCTATTTCTGCTTTATTGACTATGTTAAAGCCTTTGACTGTGTGGATCACAATAAACTGTGGAAAATTCTGAAAGACATGGGAATACCAGACCACCTGATCTGCCTCTTGAGAAATTTGTATGCAGGTCAGGAAGCAACAGTTAGAACTGGACATGGAACAACAGACTGGTTCCAAATAGGAAAAGGAGTTCGTCAAGGCTGTATATTGTCACCCTGTTTATT
Organism: Bos mutus; assembly: GCF_027580195.1. Classification (NCBI taxonomy): domain Eukaryota; kingdom Metazoa; phylum Chordata; class Mammalia; order Artiodactyla; family Bovidae; genus Bos; species Bos mutus. The sequence goes on along the minus strand of NC_091642.1, from coordinate 41,882,521 downwards.
TAACTTATATGCAGAGTACATCAGGAGAAACGCTGGACTGGGAGAAACACAAGTTGGAATCAAGATTGCCGGGAGAAATATCAATAACCTCAGATATGCAGATGACATCACCCTTATGGCAGAAAGTGAAGAGGAACTCAAAAGCCTCTTGATGAAAGTGAAAGTGGAGAGTGAAAAGTTGGCTTCAAGCTCAACATTCAGAAAACGAAGATCATGGCATCTGGTCCCACCACTTCATGGGAAATAGATGGGGAAACAGTGGAAACAGTGTCAGACTTTATTTTTCTGGGCTCCAAAATCACTACAGATGGTGACTGCAGCCATGAAATTAAAAGACGCTTACTCCTTGGAAGGAAAGTTATGACCAACCTAGATAGCATATTAAAAAGCAGAGACATTACTTTGCCAACAAAGGTTCATCTAGTCAAGGCTATGGTTTTTCCTGTGGTCATGTATGGATGTGAGAGTTGGACTGTGAAGAAGGCTGAGCGCCGAAGAATTGATGCTTTTGAACTGTGGTGTTGGAGAAGACTCTTGAGAGTCCCTTGGACTGCAAGGAGATCCAACCAGTCCATTCTGAAGGAGATCAGCCCTGAGATTTCTTTGGAAGGAATGATGCTAAAGCTGAAACTCGAGTACTTTGGCCACCTCATGCGAAGAGTTGACTCATTGGAAAAGACTCTGATGCTGGGAGGGATTGGAGGCGGGAGGAGAAGGGGACGACAGAGGATGAGGTGGTTGGATGGCATCACTGACTGGATGGACGTGAGTCTGAGTGAACTCTGGGAGTTGGTGATGGACAGGGAGGCCTGGCGTGCTGCGATTCATGGGGTCGAAAAGAGTCGGACATGACTGAGCAACTGATCTGATCTGATCTGATCTGATGTGAGTTTAGATTTTCCTGGTTGTTTTTATGCTGAATGATCTTTTTAATTAATCTGTTAATTAAGTTATTTTTGGCTGCGCTGGGTCACTGCTGTGCTGGGCTTTCTCTAGTTGTGGTGAGCAGAGGCTGCTCTAGTTGTGGTGCGCAGGTGTCTCACTGCAGTGACATCTCTTGTTGTGGCCTGCAGGCTCTAGATCATGGGCTTCAGTAGCTGTGGGTACATGGGCTTAGTTGCCCTGTGGCATGGGGAATCCTCCTGGAGCAGTGATCGAACCTGTGTGCCTGCATTGGCAGGTGGATTCTGCTGTATCTCCAGGGCAGTCCCATGAATAATTTTTAATTGTATCCTAGACATTTAAAATATTATAAGACTCTCAGTTTTGCTGAAATCCTGTGGAGAATATTGATTTTTTGTTTGTTTGTTTTAGCAGGCAATAGAGCTGGTTGTGTTCAGGCCACAAATTTCAACCAAACTTTTATAGTTTGCAGTTTCAAAGTCAATTTTGTTTTCAAAATATTTGCAGTGCTATTAGGATCTATCTCCTATGTGTGCCACACCCATTTTGGGCCATGTGCAGTGGTAGATCCTTTAGTTTAATCGCAAAGTCTTTGTTATGCTGTTTAAGATCAGATCCACCTCTGTAGCTTGAAGGTGAGCCTAGGTGTTTACACTCACCTTCATTTACTTTCCTGAGCTCTCCCTGTCCATGATGTCTGGTGCTTTCTGGTTTCCTATGCTTCCTCACTTAGCCTTGCAGCCAGAAGGCTAGTGATTCAGTGATCTTGCTCTGGTGCCTACTCTCTGGAACTGTGCCATGTCCAGGGCCATCAGTAAATGGACAGAGGGGGAAAAAATCAACTGGCATTCTGCCCATTCTCCTGAGACCACAGTTTTTCCACAGAGGAAAGTTCCTCTCTCTAAGATTTTGGTGCCCGTTGTAGTCATTGCCACTGCTGGGCTGGCAGAATTTCCTGAGCTCTAGGGCACTAGAGAAAGTTGTTGTTGTTCAGCTGCTAAGTAGTGTCCAACTCTTTGAGACCCAGTGGACTGCAGCACACCAGTCTTCCCTGTCCTTCACTGTCTTTCCAGAGTTTGCTGAAACTCACGTCCATTGAGTAAGTGATGCCATCCAACCATCTCATCTTCTGTTGTCCCCTTCTTCTCTTGCCCTCAATCTTTCCCAGCATCAGGGTCTTTTCCAATGAGTTGGCTATTCCCATCAGGTAGCCACAGTGTTGGAGCTTCACCTTCAGCATCAATCCTTCCAATGAATATTCAAGGCTGATTTCCTTTAGGATTGACTGGTTTGATTTTCCTTGCTGTCCAAGGGACTCTCAAGAGTCTTGTCCAACACCACAGTTTGAAAGCATCAACAGAGACAAGAACAAAAAATGGCAGATTTCTCATAATCTTTCTGAGCATTAGGAGATGCTAGTCCTGCTCTTTAAGCCAGAACTAGAGGGCTTTTCCCAAAACTAGACTGATACCTTTAAAGAGCAAATTTTTTTTTGTTTAGTTATAACATTCTACAAATATATGTATTTTGATAACTTTAATATGTCTGTATTTTGATTTAATATACTGCTTGATTATTTGGTTCCTAGTCCCCTTAACTAAATTTGCTTAATGTTTCACTGTAAATAACCTCAAGGCTAAGTGACCTAGGTCCTGTTTGGGCCAATTTTAGGTCTTTGGGAAGCTTACTTCAAAGACGTATGAGTAGAAGCCCAAAGTTCATTTCTTTCACTTACAGCATAGGAAAATTTGAGAAATCGGAGTAATGCTGAATAAATATATGTAACTGAATATAAGGAAGATAAAGGAAATTTGCTTATCTTTTACAGATACTAGTTTTAAATAAATTCATGTAAGAAAATAAGATAAATCACTAATAATTCTTAACCCATAAAAAAGAAGAACAAGGCCACCTAATTGGAGAGGAACTAGGCTAGAACTAGGCTATTGTCTCAAATGGGCTGAAGACTCTAGATCGATGAGCTTTGGTACTTGAGGCAATTTAATGTTATGCTCCATTGCTTCTCACCAGATGGACTTCTTTCTTTTCTTTCAGTCCCCTGCTAATCTTTTCCATCTCATCTGTTCCCTTTTCTTTTCCCCTTCTTCATAATTTTGTTCCATCTATGAACTTGGTTAATCAGTAGAACAGGATTTAAAGAAGCAGCTGATCCTTGAAGGGAGGGCCTTTCCTTTATCCACCTTCATCCCCCATTTTTTCCTTGTACTCTATTTCATTCCCATTCCTCACCTACCTTCCCATAGGGTCCTTCCCCCCATGTTTGTGCTTTAGTTCTGCCACTGTTGGCTAGAAGACATGGCTTAACTCTGCTTGGATTACTTGGAATTAAAAAGGTTATTACTTATTCTAGAATAATAATATTGTAGTTTCCCTCTTCTACACTGTAGTTTTATTAAAGCATTACATTGTTCCAGAGTTAATAAAGATAATTTGTGAAATCAAATCTCAGTTGTGATTTGGCCACTTCCATTTTAGAGACAAAAGGCAAATGTTAAGACTTCCCTGGCGGTCCAGTGGTTGGGAACCTGCGTGCCAGTGCAGGGAGCACAGGTTCAGTCTTTGGTCTGGGAAGATTGCCGCACATGCCGTGGGGCAGCGAAGCCGATGCACCGCAACTATTGAATTCCACGCACCTGGAGCTAGTGCTCTACGACAGGAGAAGCCACTACAGTGAGAAGCCTGCACACCGCAAAGAGAGAGGAAGCCCCACTCGCTGCAAGGAAGAGCCAGCGCAGCCAAAAATAAATAAATAATTTTAAAAGAGAAATGTTAGAAAATGATAATTTTGTTAGAACTTGGTGGAAAGAAACGTTAGCCTCTTGAATAAAATTAGGAGTCCACATTCTGGGGAATTTGGTTATTTTTATGGTGTAACTGAGGAAAAGATACATTACTATGTTTGCTTTATGATTAAAAAGGCCTCAGAGACCTTTTTTTCTTCTTTCCTTCAGGGCACAGATTATTAACTAATCTGCTCTGTTAATGTTCCCTTTGGGAAACAAAATGGAAATAGTGATTAAGGTCTTTGCTGATAATGTTCCAACCAAAGTATAGAAAGAAAGGTTTATATAATGTGACATGGTAACAACATATATGGGTGATATTATTATCTGAGGATTGTACTATATCCAGCTGGTAAGTTATATTTGTATGTTTAAGTATATATTTGAGACCATGTGCAGTCTTTTAGTCACTGAATTTATAAATACTTAACTGAGAGTCTATCTGATACATAAAAAAAAACTATGCTAGGCATTGTGAGAAGTACAGAGATTTACACCTTTGTATAAAGAATTGTTTTTTTAACCTCCAAGAAACTCCAGTGGGAAATGGGACATTGAACCAAAGACTGAGGTGCAGTTAGGAGTTGACAGTGCTTCAACTAGAGAGACTAGAGGTATACTGTACCTTCTGACAACTGTCAAATGAGGCTGATTCTTGAGAAGCCCTGTGACTTTGCTCTTCGTAGAGTTCAACTGGGCCTGTCTTCATAGAAGACATTTTTCAGGAAGCTATTCTAGTCCATGGAGGAGGTGACATCTCCTGAACCTGGTCCCCACAGAGAATTTTGAATGGGAGGAAAAGGAGATGGTATGTATTCTTGCTTATGTCATAATGCTGGACACATGACTTAAGAATGTGGCAGGTCAATGTGACTGGATCATTTCATTACCGCACTTTAGAGTGACTCAGAGGCAAATGCAGCTTGTTTAAACTCTTAACTGAAGCATTGGTATGATGTAAGATTATAGCAGTAAAAGATATAAAATGACTACTTATTGGGGACATCCTGAAGGACCGGGGGAATCCTTATTTTCTTACCATCTCTCATCTTGCAGTTGTTGATAGTAATTCATCATATCTCAAATAACAGGGAAGGCATCAGAGGTAGCAATAAGGAGAATACAACCAAATAACATATAGGATCTAAACTCAATAAAAACAGCAATAGTGATCACTTATGTAGTGTTTACTATGTGCCAGACTTGTTCTAGGTAATATATGCACATATCCTCACCTAATTCTCATAACAACCCTGTGAAGTAGGTACTGTGTTTTTGTTTTTTTTTTTAATGATTTATTTTTGGCTGTGCTGGGTCTTCATTGCTGCATGGGCTTTTCTCTAGTTGTGACGACTGAGGACTACTCTTCATTGCGGTGCCAGGGCTTCTCATTGTGGTGGCTGCTCTTATTGTGGAGCACAGGGTTTAGGGCATGTGGGCTTCAGTAGTTGTGGCTGTACTGTGCTTGCCCCGTCGTGTCTGACTCTTTGCAACCCCATACACTGTAGCCCACCAGGCTCCTCTGTCCGTGGGGATTCTCCAGGCAAGAATACTGGAGTGGGTTGCCATGCCCTCCTCCAGGGGATCTTCCTGACCCAGGGATTGAACCCTCATCTCTTATGTCTCCTGCATTAGCAATTGAGTTCTTTACCATTAGCGCCACCTGGGAAGCCCAAGTGTAATTGTGGCACTTGGGCTCAATAGTTGTGGTTCCCAGGCTCTAGAGCACAGTCTCAATAGTTACAGCCCACAGGCTTAGTTGTTCTGCAGCACGTGCGATCTTCCTGGACCAGCGATCAAACCCATGTCTCCTGCATTGGCAGGTGGGTTCTTTACCACTGAGCCACCAGGGAGGCCCTGAGGTAGGTACTATTATTATCCCCATTTTACAGATGAGGACGTGGGGATATGAGAGATTATGTAGCTCCTGAAGATCCCACAACTGTTAAGTGGCAGGGTAATATTTGAGAGCAGACAGTCTGACTCCAGAAACGGTGCTTTTAACCTCCATGCTAACTAACCTTTCAAGGAATTTATAATCTCAGTATACAGAGTTCAGTACCTCCCCTTTCAGGGTAAGGCAGTGAGGAATGGTATATGCTGCTGCTGCTAAGTCACTTCAGTCGTGTCCGACTCTGTGCGACCCCATAGATGGCAGCCCACCAGGCTCCCCCATCCCTGGGATTCTCCAGGCAAGAACACTGGAGTGGGTTGCCATTTCCTTCTCCAATGCATGAAAGTGAAAAGTGAAAGTGAAGTCGCTCAGTCGTGTCTGACTCTTAGCGACCCCATGGACTGCAGCCTTCCAGGCTCCTCTGTCCATGGGATTTTCCAGGCAAGAGTACTGGAGTGGGGTGCCATCGCCTTCTCCAGGGATGGTGTATAGGGAAGCAAAATTGACTCAGATTATGTGTTTCCTATAAACTAACACCAAGGGTGTCTGACTCAAGAAATGTTTTCTAGTTTGTGCTCCAGAGAGAATGGAGTTATTCTCTCCATTTAATACTCTCCAGAGAGTATTAAATGCAGCAGAATGTTGGATATGTTTACCAGTGGATATCCATTTAGTTTCATTTTATGGCCACAGCTACAATCCTGCATCTTCCTTTCATATATGCATTATGAGGATTAATGATTACATCAGCCTGATAACATTTTCTTTTCCCCCTTGCTGTGTCCTTTGGTGGAGGTACTTGTATGAAGGCTGCTTTACTATGGAGGTGTGGTTCTATATGGGCATGCTTGGGGAACTGAGGGGATGGACCTGCTGAGAGAGTACTTACAGAATACCAGAAACCTTAGGGAGAAAATTCCTGGGTGTTGGAAATTGCAGAAATGATAATAAAGCTTCAGTTATTTCAGGAGAGGGATGATTTCAGTACTTGTGATACAGAAACAATATAAGGTCAACTGATAAGAAAACCATGAGATATATTTCTGTAGATCGTACCTGTAGACCATTTAATAGTAATATGTAGTCAATAAATATTTCTAGGAGAAATATCAATAGCCTCAGACATGCAGATGACACCACCCTTATGTCAAAAAGCAAAGAAGAACTAAAGAACCTCTTAATGAAAGTGAAAGAGGAGAGTGAAAAAGTTGGCTTAAAACTCAACATTCAGAAAACTAAGATCATGGCATCTGGTCCCATCACTTCATGGGAAATAGATGGGGAAACAGTGGAAACAGCGACAGACTTTATTTTGGGGGGCTCCAAAATCATTGCAGATGGTGACTGCAGCCATGAAATTAAAAGACGCTTGCTCCTTGGAAGAAAAGTTATGACCAACGTAGACAGCGTATTAAAAAGCAGACATTACTTTGCCAACAAAGGTCCATTTAGTCAAGGCTATGGTTTTCTCAGTCATGTATGGATGTGAGAGTTGGACTATAAAGAAAGCTGAGTGCTGGAGAATTGATGCTTTTGAACTGTGGTGTTGGAGAAGACTCTTGAGAGTCCCTTGGACTTCAAGGAGATCCAACCAGTCCATCCTAAAGGAAATCAGTCCTGAATATTCATTGGAAGGACTGATGTTTAAGCTGAAACTCCAATACTTTGGCTACCTGATATGGAGAACTAACTTATTGGAAAAGACCCTGATGCTGGGAAAGATTGAAGGCGAGAGAAGAAGGGGACAACAGAGGATGAGATGGTTGGATGGCATCACCGACTCAATGGACATGAGTTTGAGTAAACTCCGGGAGTTGGTGATGGACAGGGAGGCCTGGCGTGCTGCGTTCCATGGGGTCTCAAAGAGTCGGACACAACTGAGTGACTGACTGAACTGAATCAATAAATACTAATCTGTATTTATATCACAATGCTCACCCCAGGCTGTCCTTATGGAAACGTATTTGCAGAGACCTAGAGGAGAAAATGTAAAGATGCCAGGGAGCTTCTTAAGACCTTTTGTTGTTGGTCAGTCACTCAGCTGTGTCCGACTCTGTATCTGTGTAGCCCCATGGACCTCTCTGTCCATGGAATTTTCCAGGCAAGAGTTTTGGAGCAGGTTGCCATTTCCCACTCCAGGGAATCTTCCCGACCCAGGGACTGAATCTGCGTCTCCTGCATCTCGTGCTTTGGCCAGCAGATTCCTTACCATTAGTGCCGTCTGGGAAGTCCTTTTAAGAGCTTGTGTGTGCTAAGTTGCTTCAGTTGTGTCTGACTCTTTGCGAACCTATGGACCACCAGGCCCCTTTGTGCATGGGATTCTCCAGTTACATATACCCTTTACTGACCCTATACATTTCTAATTGTTATCAACAAATTGTCAGTAATAATAGAATATTGGTAGTTATTATCATTATTACTCTTATTATGTCCCCATTTTATGTTATCAGTAATTTTACCTTGGGGTAGTGAGAAAATAGGATTTAATTTTCAAAATATTCAAATATTTTAGTAGATTTCTCTAAAAAGGAAGAGAGGGATGGAATACATATATATAGACAAGGAACTTAATTGTCACTCCTGGGTCTTACGGATTTTGCTTTCCTACAGAAATGAACTCTTGAACTATGATTTTCTTGTCATAGAATCAATGTCTAGCTAAGAGGTGCTTTCTACTTATCTCACCTTTGGATTTTTGCTAGACCACTAATATTTCTTCTTTCTGTCCTTCCTAAATAAATACCTTACTTACTCTTTCCAGGCAAGTAGAAATTTCAAAAAGATGATGAAATTCTTTTCTTTCTAATTAGTTCCTTGGCCATTTTAATCTCCCCTCCACTCCCAACAATGGAGAAGGAAATGGCAACCCATTCCAGTATTCTTGCCTGTAAAATCCCATGGACAGAGGAGCCTGGCAGGTACAGTTCATGGGGTCGCAAGAGTCCGGACACGATTTAGTGACTAAACCACCACCACTCCCAGCAAGGACTAGTCATTAAAATGCCTCAGACAACTGTGGAGCCTTCATGATCATAATTGTGATATGATCGTGTTACACACCCGTTCAAAGTTCTCTGCCTCAGGGCCAAGGTTTGGGTGATATCACATAGCCTGTGGATTTCCTTCTTCCTGGAATGGTTTCACTATTGTGAGGATAGGAAATGAGAGAAGGATGCTGCTGCTGCTAAGTCGCTTCGGTCGTGTTTGACTCTGTGCAACCCCATAGACGGCAGCCCACCAGGCTCCCCCGTCCCTGGGATTCTCCAGGCAAGAATACCGGAGTGGGTTGCCATTTCCTTCTCCAATGCATGAAAGTGAAAAGTCAAAGTGAAGTCACTCAGTCGTGTCCGACTCTTAGCGACCCCATGGACTGCAGCCTACCAGGCTCCTCCATCCATGGGATTTTCCAGGCAAGAGTACTGGAGTGGGATGAGCCTACAGTAATTCTGAGGATCAGATTTAACTAGGATCAGGTAAATCTTGAGATATTTCCATATGGATAAATTTATCTAATTTATTCCTTGTAGTGTATAAGATTCTATCATCTGAAAATATCACATTTTATTTATCTATATTGATGGATATTTATTTAGGATCTTCCTAACTTTTTTGTTTCAAATAATATTGAAATGAAAATCTCTGTATGTTTTCTTATGCACATATATGAAAATTATTCTAGAGTAAGGAATCTTTATTTTGTTAGCTTATCCCATAAACGATTTGGACAAACTTTTCTTTCTTAGAACTGGAATGAAACTTTTCATCTTGAGTTTAAGTAGTTACAAAGGAAGTGATTTGTAATGTAAACGTTAACATTTAAAAGTAGAATTCTTATGTGTATCCAATGGAATAGAAATGCCATAGGGATTCGATATATTCATCATTATCCATCAAAACATTAACAACATGAACAAGCTCTCCTCTTGTAGTGGGAAAGGTTGCATCACTTCTTTTTCTCTTTGCACATGAATTTTCTTTCCACTTCTGCCACAGATTTTTATCTGAACATAATATACACTGTGTGTAAATATATTGTCAGTCTATCATACTTCTCTGTAGCAAATTTTATACATAAATTTAAATTAAATTATGTTAAATTCCTTTGACCATAATACTCTTAAGTTAAAAATTATCCTGAATTATTATTAATTCTTTTTAGTTCATAATTCATCAATTACATATTTTTTAATGTTATAATTGTTAAACATTAAAAAAGAAGTCAATGGGGCTTTAAAAATTAGTTTATATATCATAAATGAATTTTACTTTCCAGAAGGATACAGGTTCACACATTGGTTTATTTCTTGTTTTAATACTTTTATTTATTTACTTATTTTTGGCTGTGCTGGGTCTTCTTTGCTGTGAGGGTTACTCTCCGGTTTTGGAGAGTATACTATGTTGCCACATAGTAGCAACTATGTGGATTTACTTGCTCTGAATCATGTGGGATCTTCCTGGATCAGGGCTCGAACCCATGTCTCCTGCATTGGCAGGTAGATTCTTTACCCCGAGCCAAAGATTGAAGGCAGGAGGAGAAGGGGACAACAGAGGATGAGATGGTTGGATAGCATCACCGACTCTATGGATATGAGTTTGAGCAAACTCTGGGAGTTGATGATGGACAGAGAAGCCTGGCATGTTGCAGTCCATGGAGTCACAAAGAGTCAGACTCAACTGAGTGACTGAACCGACTAATCAGGGAAACCCCACATCAGTTTATTTCTAGTGTTTGCCTTTATATAATTAACACTGAGGAATATTGTCCACATAAGTATGTGACTGGAAGGAATTGTTTTAGTGATGTCACATTTATTGGAAAGCTTTCCAAGTTATATGCCACTCATCAGTGATCTTATTTTTAGTGATTTATCAGTGGACAGTATAAATAGGTCTTCCTTCAATTTATTAGAAAACAAGTAATGTTAAATAATCTTAACTTTTAAAAGGGTTTGTTACCCAGTAAAATTGTTCAGCTCTCAATACCAATATCATTATTTTAGAATGTCTTTTTAGCTCCTTGCAGTTTCTTACACTTGGAGCAAAACACCATTTTAGCATTTTGTTAGATATATGCCTTTCTCTTTTCAAGTGGGAGAAAGGGCTAATGTGAAAAGAGAGGTGGGGCTAGGAACCACAAGGCTGCTTGACTACACTGGTTCTCTCAGGTAGATCAGATTTAGGAGGGAGCATATATAAAAGTTAAAGATCTGGAATTGAGCTCCTTAAAACTATCTTGGATTCTCCAGGCCAGAATACTGGAGTGGGTAGCTGTTCCCTTTTCCAGGGGAATCTTCCCAACCAGGTCTCCCACATTGCAGGCAGATTCTTTACCATCTGAGCCACCAGGGAAGCCCAAGAATACTGGAGTGGGTAGACTATCCCTTCTCCAGTGGATCTTCCCAACCCAGGAATTGAATCGGGGTCTCCTGCATTGCAGGTGGATTCTTTACCAGCTGAGCTACAAGGGAAGCCCGTATATAAAAGTTAAAGATCTGAAATTGATCTCCTTAAAACTATCTGAGTGTCTCAGTTCTCCAGTTTCTCTGGATTATACCCAGAAGTGAAATGACTACTGTTGGAATCTTCTACGCTGTATGACTTTCACCAAACCCACACCACTGAGGACATTGCAGTGCCTCTTAAGGACTTAGGAGAAGTCCCTCCAAAGTTCTCTACAGATGAGTCATACTATTCTAATTTGGGGAAAATCCCATGTTCAATTTATTCAAATAACTGGTGACCAAAGTATAGTAACCAGGGTTCTATGAGACACTTTATTTCTATAATTTGCTTTGTAACTACCTCTGGAAGTATTTTTATTCATGATTTTCTTTCTTTTTATTTTATTTTTTAACTTTACAATATTGTATTGGTTTTGCCATACATCAAAATGAATCCGCCACAGGTATACATATGTTCCCCATCCTGAACCCACCTCCCTCCTTCCTCCCCATACCATCCCCCCCAGGTCGTCCCAGTGCACCAGCCCCAAGCATCCAGGATTTTCTTTCTTTAAAGGGGATCCTTAGTCTATGTTAATAAGGATGTGCACAAAGACAGCACTATAGTTAGTATGCATTCTGTGCCCTGAAGCAGAAATGTTTTTAAGGCTCCTCTTACCCTTTGTTTACTGCAAAATAGAGATATCTAGTAGAGAAGGTTATTAGAAATATTTTGTGCAGTTTGGGAGAACAAGAAGTTGGGATTGCTTGATCTAGCTTCCAATAGCAAACCCAGGACAAGTAAACTACCAAGGTAATTATACTACCAAAGTAGCTTACTCTTTGGGCAAAATTTTTCTGGTTTACAAATTCCTGCTGCTGCTGCTGCTAAGTTGCTTCAGTTGTGTCCGACTCTGTGCGACGCCATGGACTGCAGCCTACTAGGCTTCTCCGTCCATGGGATTCTCCAGGCAAGAACACTGGAGTGGGTTGCCATTTCCTTCTCCAATGCATGAAAGTGGAAAGTGAAAGTGAAGTCGCTCAGTCGTGTCTGACTCTTAGCGACCCCATGGATTGCAGCCTACCAGGCTCCTCCATCCATGGGATTTTCCGGGCAATGGTACTGGAGTGGGGTGCCATTGCCTTCTCCCTTACAACTTCCTAGATGTAGGTGAAAAGGACCGTACATTTCAAAAATAGAATAATGGCCATTCTCAGGCAGGAACCAATTTAATTCTACTTTAAAGACTGAGAAGACTTAATGTGCTAAATTCTATTCATAAGAAAAAGTTGACCAGTTAATAGGACAAATGTCTCAACATTATAAAATAAATAGAATATGAAATGCAGTCTTATTTTACAGTTACAAGTTATTGTAAAAATCATTATAAAGACTGTAATATTTTATAGTTAACAAGTCCACAGGAACACATTAATAATAACACATATCTCAGTTAAGGGTTGCTTTGTACTTGCTTCTCAGGTAATACAGGAAAAAGGTGGTCTCTTGAGCTCTAGCAGCCAATGGCCTGGCCGTGCACCTTGGAGACATCCAACACAAAGGTGCTATGTCCAGGAAAATTTCAGATAAGACTTAGGGCTCAGAGCTGGTAAATGGGAGTGTTGGTTTTCTCAGAATGTAGACTGTTTCTACCCGTTAACTTTCTCTGGGTTTCTCAACTTCATGAAATTTATGTTAAGGATTTGAAATATTCCCAAATTAACTTATAAGTACCGTGACCTTTGCTTACAGGCCTCCTTTTCCTGTAGAGTTTCCTGAAATTTAAAACCTGCACATCCTTTAAAAAATGCCACACATGCAAGTACAATTAATTAGCAGAAACTCACAAAAAGAGAATTGATCATCTTTGTATTTAGGAAAGAGAATATTTTCCATCTAAGTTAGGTCTGACAACATTAGACTTTTCTGTGGTATTCTTTCTGAAGTTCTGCAAGATAAAAAAAAAATCTAAATCACAGTGAGTATCTTTAGAACTTATTTTATTAACCCTAAGAAATTGTTAATTAAAAAAAAAAAAAAAAAACTGTAACTGGGTAAGATCCAGAACTGTTTTATCATTAAATGAAACAATGGAATTAAACAGTGGCCTACCATTGAACCACTAAGGTTAGGTCTTAAAAAATTAAATATAAACTAAAGATTCTACATTCATGTGGTTGAAAAATAAAAAAGCATGAAATAACAGCATCACATACAGTGTGGATTGGGGGTCTCGGAGCTGTGTCACTTGGCAGGCCTGTACATGTCACCTTCCCACTTGGTCTCCTAGCTCTATCAGTTCCTTGTACATTAATAAAGAGAATCTTGGAAGGTGGAGGTTGGGATGGGGGGAATGGGCTAGGAAGAAAGAGAATGGCAAGAAAGAGGGCTGGAGGAGAGCAGAGATGGGTGGTGGAAAGAGTCTGTTCAGGCTGCTATAGCAAAATGCCATAGAAACAACAGAAATTCGTTTCTCAGTTTTGGAGGCTGAATGTCCAAGATCAGAGTGCCCATATGATCAGGTCTGTGTCTATCAAGGGCCTGCTTCATAAATGCTGTCTTTAGGATGTGACCTCACCTGGCATGGCAGAGGGGAAGGGAGCTCTGTCAGACCTCTTTTCTAAGGGCACGAATCCCATTCAAGAGGGCTCTGCTTTTGTGATCTCATCACCTCCCAAAGGCCCTGCCTCCTAATACCCTCACCATGGGGTTGGGTTTCAATGTAAAAATTTAGAGAAGACACATTAAGACCATAGCAAAGAGAAAGACTGAGTCTTTGCACAGAAGATATGTAGCTTTCTCCCAGCCTCTCTTGCAGTTGTCCTCTGTGTGTATATCTGTATATGAATAGAAAAGGAAGGAAAAAAAAAAAAGTCTCAGGAAGGGTTGTGTTGAGCCACGGAGGATTTTTAGCTTTGTATATGTATTATATGAATAAACTTCTTTGTATTGTTTTTTTACTCTCAGATCACTTTCATGTCTCAACCAAGTATATTTATTATCTTTTACAAATTATTTATTTATTTTTTGGCTGTGCTGGGTCTTCATTGCTTTGCATTGTTTTCCTCTAGTTTCCATGAACAGAAGCTATTCCCACAGTTGCTGTGTGCGGGCTTCTCATGGAGGTGGCTTCTCTTGTTGAAGAGCACAGGCTCTCAGGTGTGCAGGTTTTAGCAGCTGAAGCACATGGGCTCAGTAGTGGTTCCCGGGCTCCAGAGCGCAGGCTCAGTAGTTGTGGCGCACAGGCTTAGTTGCTCCATGGCATGTGGGATCTTCCCAGACTGGGGATCACACCTGTGTCTCCTGCACTGACAGGCAGATTCTTCATCACTGAGCCAACAAGGAATCCCTGTTTAATTATTTTGAGACTTAGGTTTTTAGGAAAAAATTTAGAGCTAATAGGCATAAATGTTCAATAAAGAAAGGGAAGCAGGAATGCAGTCCTCTTCCCTGGTGGCTCAGACGGTAAAGCGTCTGCCTACAGTGTGGGAGACCCGGGTTCAATCCCTGGGTCGTGAAGATCCCCTGGAGAAGGAAATGGCAACCCACTCCAGTATTCTTGCCTGGAAAATCCCATGGACGGAGGAGATTGGTTGGCTACTGTCCATGGGGTTGCAAAGAGTCGGACACGACTGAGCGACTTCACTTCACTATCACCATCCTCACAGTAGAGACAAACTGACCTTTCTCCATCACAGATTGGCCTGATGAAATCCAAAACTAAACTTTCTCTTGACACTGACCAGCTCAGACTGCAAATAGATTGGTTAATAAACTTTTGAACCCTATAGGAGATGTGGCCTCTAACCATGTCCGGCATCATTTTCATTGACTCCAACTCTTCAGCAGGTGGCAGTGTTTCCCTCTGTTACCGGAAGCTTTTGGTGTTTCCTTCCTTTCAAAAGAGCATGGTCCCTTTTCTTTTTCTCACTCCACTTATAACTCACTCCATTTCCATCCTTGTTTGGAAGATATTTAGCCAATGATCTTAGGAACTGAGGAGGAAAACAAAGCTGTAACGTGCAACAGTTCATGTTTTCACGTCTCATCTTTAAGGTTCTAATTCTCATGGTCAAATTTCAGGACACTTCAGGGCAGAGAGTGAGCATCAGTCACCATCTTTCTTTATTCCAAACTCTGTTTACTGTTTCTGATTAATCTTATTGCTGCCCTCATTCTTCCCTGTCTAAGCTTGAAAATACCATTCAAAGCCTTCTCCAGTGAAATTTCTAGTAACTTGTTTAAGTCTCTAAAAGTGAGGTTTTCTTCCCATCTTTATTATTCATTAATAGGATATCAAGAAATTTCCCAAACTCCAATCCAGGATCCTTCATTGAGTAGCTATGTAATCTGGGCATACAAACTCCCTGGGCTTCAATTTTTTTCATCTGTAAAGTGGGATTGGTGAACTAAGGAATCTTCGAGATTCCTTGGATCATAGTCTGCAACTGCTTTGAATGGTGGTATTGCTGTGGTACCAGATGATTATTTCTAGAGCATACTTTCTTTGGGCAGCAAGTCATTAGATAGTACAAAGAGTGAAGAGTAGATCTTGTAGAGATGGTTGATCTAGGGGGAGAGGGTACGCGGAGTAAGACACACCTGTCTATTATGTAGCATCTCCCACTAGACAGAGTTTATAGCAGGTATTCTCTTGTATTTCTGTTGTGCGACAGCCATCAAACAGACCCATAGGCTTAAATGCCGAAAATTCCTTTGAGAGCTCATTTATTTAAAAATGAAATTAGAGTTGAGCTCTGTACCTTGGTTTATTTGATATTCTTTTGATGATAGGAATTTATTTTTAGTCTTAATTCTATTTGATGAAATGACTTATTTCAGAATGATAAATGATCGCTGTAAAGAACCCTCAAACTACACAAAAAGCAATAAATGAAAAGAGAAACTCCTTTCCCTCTGAAGCCCTCCCTCCCCATCTTAACCTCAGAAATAACTGTTGTCTTCTCTCTGGTTTATTCTTCTGTATATCAATATTTTCGATGTATTTATGTAAACATATATGTATACATGTATTATCACTTTTGTTTTATTTTACCAAATTTTAATGAATGCTTTTGTGAAATATATTGATCCTAGAGTAGATTTATGCATGTGAAATAGATGAGTGAGCAAATGAAAAGATTACATGGTTAAGGAACAAAATAGATAACAAACTGAAAACATTCAGTTACTAATCAAATTGTCAGCTGATGGTGGTGATTCTTAAATCATAAGATTCTAGGCAGAATTGACCATGGAAAAGTATCTGTTTTGAAGACTCATTTATAAGGAAGAGAACAAGGCTCATTGTGGTAGATGACCATCAATAATTCTTCCATCTCTCTATAAGCTTGCTATGAGGAAGTAGAGTTTATTTCCCCTCTCTTGAATGTTGATGGGCCTGTTAGTTGCTTTGGTCAATAGAATGAGGCAAAAATGATGCCACTAAAGTTCTGGGCCTAGACCTGACAACTTTGGTTTTTACTCTCTTGGAAAATAATCACCATGTAAGATGCATTCTCTTAGCAACTTTCAAATCCTGTTTTCCTTTTTAGATTCTACATATAAGTGAATCATACAGTGTTTGTCTTTCTCTATCTGACTTATTTCACTTAACATAATGCCCTCAAGGTCCATTCCTGTTGCTGCCAATGGTAAAATTTCATTCTTTTTATGGCTGAATAGTATTCCACTGTGTGTGTATGTGTATTTAAATACATCTATTACACCTTCTTTATCCATTCATTCACCAAAAAACATTTAGATTGTTTCCATATCTTGACTTTGAAGTAATACCTGCTGCTGCTGCTGCTGCTAAGTCGCTTCAGTTGTATCCGACTCTGTGCGACCCCCATAGACGGCAGCCCACCAGGCTCCCCCGTCCCTGGGATTCTCCAGGCAAGAACACTGGAGTGGGTTGCCATTTCCTTCTCCAACGCATGAAAGTGAAAAGTGAAAGCGAAGTCCTTCAGTCATGTCTGACTCTTCGTGACCCCATGGACTGCAGCCTACCAGGCTCCTCCGTCAATGGGATTTTCCAGGCAACACTACTGGAGTGGGGTGCCATTGCCTTCTCTGGAAGTAATACCTAGGGGTGCATATATCCTTTCAAATTAGTGTTTTAGCTTTCTTTGGCTTTGCTCAGCATGGTTAATATACTGAACATCTTTTCATGTGCCTGTTGCCATCTGTATGTCTTCTTTGGAAAAACGTTCTGACCATTTTTTTAAATTGAATATATTTTTTTGCTATTGAGTTGTATAAATTCTTTATAGATAATATTTTTATATTAACCTTTTATCAGATATATGATTCCCAAATATTTTCTCCCATTCAGTAGGTTGACTCTTTATTCTGTTGATGACTTCCTTTGAGGTTCTTTCCTTTTTAGTTTGATATAGTCCTGCTTGTTCATTTTTGCTTTTGTTGCCTCTGCTTTTGGAGTCAGATGCAAAAAAATTGCCAAGACTAATGACAAGGAGCTTACCATCTACATTTTCTTCTAGGATTTTTATTGTTTTAGGTTTTACAAGTCTTTAATTCATTTCAAGTTAATTTTCGCGTAGGTAAAACTCCAATACTCTGGTCACCTCATGTGAAGAGTTGACTTATTTGAAAAGACTCTGATGCTGGGAGGGATTGGGAGCAGGAGGAGAAGGGGACGACAGAGGATGAGATGGCTGGATGGCATCACCGACTCGATGGACATGGGTTTGGGTGAACTCCGGGAGTTGGTGATGGACAGGGAGGCCTGGCATGCTGCAATTCATGGGGTCACAAAGAGTTGGACACGACTGAGTGACTGAACTGAACTGAACTGAGGATGGTAGTCTAGTTTCAGTTTTTTGCATGTGACTGTCCAGTTTTCCCAACAACATTTGTTGAAGAGTTTGTCCTTCTCTCATTGTAAATTTTTACCTCTT
Organism: Bos mutus; assembly: GCF_027580195.1. NCBI lineage: Eukaryota > Metazoa > Chordata > Mammalia > Artiodactyla > Bovidae > Bos > Bos mutus. The sequence continues at coordinate 41,864,555 of NC_091642.1, read as the reverse complement.
TTGTAGTAAGTTCAGTTCAGTTCAGTCACTTAGTTGTGTCTGACTCCTTGCGACCCCATGAATTGCAGCACGCCAGGCCTCCCTGTCCATCACCAACTCCCAGAGTTCACTCAGACTCACGTCCATCGAATCAGTGATGCCATCCAGCCATCTCATCCTCTGTCGTCCCCTTCTCCTCCTGCCCCCAATCCCTCCCAGTATCAGAGTCTTTTCCAATGAGTCAACTCTTCGCATGAGGTGGCCAAAGAACTGGAGTTTCAGCTTTAGCATCATTCCCTCCAAAGAAATCCCAGGGCTGATCTCCTTCAGAATGGACTGGTTGGATCTCCTTGCAGTCCAAGGGACTCTCAAGAGTCTTCTCCAACACCACAGTTCAAAAGCATCAATTCTTTGGCGCTCAGCCTTCTTCACAGTCCAACTCTCACATCCATACATGACCACTGGAAAAACCTTGACCACATATGCATAGTTGTGTGTGGGCTGTATATTCTGTTCCGTTGGTGTATGTGTATGTTTTTATGCCAATACCATACTGTTTTGATTACTATAACTTTGTAAGATATCTTGAAATGATGACTTCAGCTTTGTTCTTCTTTCTTAGATTGCTTTGCTATTTAGGGTATTTTGTGGTTCCATGCAATTTTTAGGATTATATGTTCTATTTCTATGAAAAATGCCTTTGGAATTTTGATAGAAATTTCATTGAATTTGTAGATTGTTTGGGGTAGTATGGACATTTAAACAATATTAATTCTTCTAAGCTAAGAGCACAGATTATCTTTCCATTTGTTTGTGCCCTCTTTGATTTCTTTCATCAGTGTTTTACAGTTTTCAGTGTAGAGGTCTTTTAAAACCTCTTTATTTATTACATTTTTTCCCCTAATTATTTTATTCTTTTCAATGCAATTGTAAATGGAATTGTTTTCTTAATTTCTTTTTCTGATAGTTCATTGTTAGTGTAAGAAATGCAACCGATTTTCATATGTTGATTTTATATCTTACAGCTTTACTGAATTTATTTTTTGGTTGCCTCTTTAGGTTTTCTATGTATAATCTTATGTCATTTGCAAATAGTGACAGTTTAATTCTTCCTTTTTAATTTGAAAGCCTTTTCATTCTCTTGCTTGCATAAATGCTTTGGCTAGGACTTCCGATACTGTGTTGAATAAAAGTGGTGAAAGTGAGCATCCTTTTCTAGTTCCTTCTCTTAGAAGAAAAGCTTTCAGATTTTTTGCTGTTAAGTATGGTTAGTGTGGGCTTGTCATGCATGGCTTTTATCATGTTGATGTATGTTCCCATTTTACAAACTTTGTGTGTTTTTTTAAAACCGTAAGTGGATATTGAATTTTATCAAATGCATGAATTGAGATGATTATATGATTTTTATCCTTCATTGTGTTAATGTGGTATATCATGTTCAAAGTGCATGAATTGAGATGATTATATGATTTTTATCCTTCATTGTGTTAATGTGGTATATCATGTTCAAAGTGCATGAACTGAGATGATTATATGATTTTTATCCTTCATTGTGTTAATGTGGTATATCATTTATTTGTAGATGTTTACCATCCTTGCGTCCCTGGCATAAATCCTGCTTGATCATGGTGTATGACCCTTTTAATGTATTGTTGAATTTGTTTGCTAATGTTTTGTTGAGAGCTGTCAATGGAGGCTATAAGAGTAGTAAGGAAATTGCTATTAGAGGCTGGCTAAGTGGTGTTATGTAGTGGAAAATGTTTGGCAACATTTGCACTTGTGTGCAGTAAAACACAGAAAATGTACCTAATGAACTTACAGACCTGGCGAAGGAGATTTTGAATATGAATGTTTAAAGTGTCAGTTGGCTTCTTTTACTGATATATGATGTATCACAAGAGAGAAACGCATTTCTTTAAAAAAAAAAACAAGAACTATTCAGTTTTTAAGCAGATTGTAGAAGAAATATACAGGGCCTAGGAGAGTCTTTACAGTCAGCAAAAGGTCTCAATTAAGAAATGGCCTCAGGGACTGCCTATAAAATATGACCTCAAGGAAAATATTTAATCAAAACTCTGTTAAGACCTCTAAAAAATGTAATACCTGCTTGAAAGATCCTCACATCTAGACAAAAAGGGCTTCTAAGAATCTTAAGGGTGGTCCAACCACAGCCACCTAGACAAGGCCCAGTGTAGAGAGAAGTTTGTTTTTGAAAAAATTGTAGATGTTGCTTTGTGGTCAAGGAGTGAACTCCAATTAGAATCATAGAAAACCCACACAGTTTTAAAGAGAATTTTATTGGTAAAAGCACCAGAAGCTTGGACCAAAGAGGCAGGAGACAGTTCAAAATGGACCCCCCCAAAAAAAAAGCCTCTTGGTCTCCAACTTTCTATGGGCAAGAAGCAGGCTGAGGGAACTATTCAACTGTAAAGGCAGACAGTTTCTCATGAAAAAGGAAGATTGACTCAGAGGTCAACTAGAGCCCAGAGCAGGGAGCCAAGAGCAGTGGATTAGGAAACTACTCCAGGGAGAAAAACCAGGTCCTAGTGGAGAACTAGATCCTCAGAGTCAGGATGACAGCACCTGGCTGACTTTCAGAACTGCTACAGGTTGGTGACTGCTGTGTGTCTTCCATTTCCCGCCTTTTGAACACAAGTGTCTGTTGCACTCATCCTGTCCCTGGCTCAGCATTGTATGTCATGTATCATAACTTGTCTTTTTAGTTCATGGGTCTTTTGATGAAGAGGAGCAGCATCTGAAATGCCTCATTTCCATCTGGGTCTGGTGTATTATTACCAGATCCTAGACCGTAGAGCCAGTGCTATACAGAATGATAATCTGGGGGGAGGAAGTAAGTGTCTTTTGCGTGTCTGTGCGTGGGCGTGTATGTGTGAACTGTTGGGGCCAAAGGATGGATTATGGTAGAGTGTTTCCAAATACGACTGCCCATAATTCCAACCATCCCAGACACCCCTTCCATTAAGAAGTGGAGACTCCTCTTCCCTTGGATCTGGGCTGGCCATGTGACTCGCTTTGGCCAAGAGAATACAATGAAAGTGATATTCTGGGTCTTCTGAACCATGACTTTGAGAGGCCTTGAAGCCTCTGCTTTCTTCTGCTTGAGATTCAGTCACTGTGCAGACATGCTTGGGCTGGACCTCAGAATGATGAGCAATCACATGAAGAGAAGAGGTGGGGGGTGGGCAGACATTTTAGGTGCTCCAGCTGTGGTGTCAGACGTGTGGGGAATGTCAGAGACATTCCAGCTCTAGCCAGACTCGTAGCTGGGCGTAACCACGTCTGACCCATCTGATACTAAGGGGGAGCTGAAAAACTGTCTGGCTATGACCTTCCCAAATTGCAAAATTGTGAGAAAACAAATGGTGGCTGTTCTTTTAAGTCACCCAGGTTATGGTGGTTTGTTATGCAGCAATAGATGGTTGAAACAGCTATCAAATGTTAGGGTATTTTCTACAGCTTTAACTTTACTCCTAGACTGTAAAGAGGTTGCAACAATGTCAGACAAAGAAGCCAAGTTTTCAACGAGACTAAATCCCATAAAGGCTGGACCCTATATACCATAGTCATTGTGGTGTCCACAGAACTTAGCATGATTAGTGCTGGCACAGAAAAGACTTCCACATATCTGTTGATTGAATCATCAAACGACTGAATGGAGTTAAGACCCTATACTTAAAATAGAGTTTTAACCATGCATTTTCTCTTCCAAAAAGGTTTTCTGTTACTTTATTATCAGAAAAAGTGATACCTCAGAAGCCAGAAGGATGTTCTGAAGGGAAAGATTTGTAGGAGTGAGGTAATAGTTAACCTTGACTCCTCCTCAGTGTCCCTCCTATGCCTAGACAAATGAGGGCTACTCTGTGAAGCACTTGGTAAATGCCCAAATATCTACTGGTAACATAAAAGTTATTATCTTTTTCTATTACTGGGAGAGCTGAAAGACAAAGACTGTGTCCCATAGGGCTAGTCTTAGTATTAAGGGCACCAAAATGGAATGTCCCATAGCTGGTGTTAGATAAAGAGACTAAAACAATCAAAGCTGTCTTGTGATGTTAGGCCTTTCCTTACCATCGCTCTCTAGTCCAAATCACAATTTCTAAATGTTACTTGGACATAGTGAGTGTCTAGTCTCCCCTATAGTTCTCCCAGAAGCACCCAGCCCAATCCTTATTTCTCCGAGGGTGATAATTTCTTACAGCACATCTCTCTACTGAGATGAGAAAGAAACACAAGTGCCATCTGAAATAGTTCCAGGAAACTGGGGCATGAAGAACTTGTAGAGATAATGGAGAATTTTCTTTTAGGATGTGGTTGGTTGTATGATCCATACTGATACCTTCTGGAGAAATGTGGTAAGCAAAATATCTTTATTTAAAACAATAGGAATATTTGTAATTAGGATAAATGAAATAAAGGAAAAGGCTTCAGACCGTTGGAAGAATGGGATGGTTTAAATGAAAATCTATAATTATTGTATATGTTTTAGTCTTGTATTAGTTAGAAAACAGAGAAGGCAATGGCACCCCACTCCAGTACTCTTGCCTGGAAAATCCAATTGACGGAGGAGCCTGGTAGGCTGCGGTCCATGGGGTCGCTAAGAGTTGGACATGACTGAGTGACTTCACTTTCACTTTTCACTTTCATGCATTGGAGAAGGAAATGGCAACCCACTCCAGAGTTCTTGCCTGGAGAATCCCAGGGATGGGGGAGCCTGGTGGGCTGCCATCTATGGGGTCGCACAGAGTCGGACACGACTGAAGTGACTTAGCAGCAGCAGCAGCAGTTAGAAAACAGTGGTTAAGCAGATAAAAATAGAGAAGATTGCTTAAAAATTAAAGCCATTGATTTAGATCTCTATTTGAAAGGTCAGTGTGTGGGAGATGAGAAAGGCACTATAGCAATCAGTGTTCTACAAAAGACATTTTAGCAGTGGGACCTACAAAGAGCACATCAACTATTTATATCATCCCCATCAAGTTGCTGGTCATTTCACTTATCAAAGAAAATAAGAAAGGAACTTTCTTTAGATATTCTCTGGATGCAGTAACAATAAAGTTTTGGAATCAGCTGTTAGAAACTATAATTAAAGCTAGTTTATCATGTTCACTAATTATTCTATATGGTTACTTTCCTTGAAGCTTTATAGAATTCTCCTTTTGTTACAAGCTTCTGTTTCTCCCAGGGCAATCTGAATCCAATCAGGTAGTGAACTGAAGTGTTTAGAAACCAACGTACTGTAATACCTATACAGCCAAAGGGATACTTGGCAGTTGAACTTGAAAAAAAAAAAAAAAAACTTTCTGTATATTAGATAGGGTCAGCTATTTAGAGGTTTCAGCTCTACCACCTGGGTAAGGAGATCTCTGGGACTAGCAGGACAGAGTGAAGAAAGACAAACAAAAAAAAAAAAAGGATTTCCTCCAGGAACACACTTAATACTGAGAAAGGTAAGAAATTTTTACTCAGCAGCTTCTAATAACCATCCGATATTGCTGTCAGGTTGGTCAAATATCTGCCAACGTTGGTGGTTCTTTAACTCACCATGAAGATGAGTAGAGGGACCTGATGTTTAGAGTACCAGCAAAACTCATTTTCCAGTTTCTTCCTTCAGCAGACAGAAGTACTTGTGGGCCAGTCTCATATTCTAGCACATAAGTGCTGGTGATGTACACCCTCTCTGCTCCAGAATGGCTCTGTGCCACAGCAAGGAAAAGGATTCTCTCCTCATACCTAACACCCAACAGGGCAGGACTGAATCCACTTTCTTCCCAGGGAGTGGATTTCAGGGCTTCTCAGACGCTGTGAGACTGATCTTCACATGGGGAGTGGGTAAGGAAGAGCAGTGCTAATAACCGGAACTCTGGAGACAAGATCAGAAACTGGAAAAACAAACATGGGACACTGTACCCCTCTGTAATCACTTGCCTTCATTTAACTTTATCTTCATTTTCCCTTTCTTCACCAAGCAGTAGTTGATGATCAATTGAATGCCACTCTCAGGATCTTGCCATGCAATCTAGTGGAACATCTAAAAATCAGGGACTTCTTTTTATTTATAAAATAGAGAAATCTCTGGTTTACATTAGGCTGTGTGGACAGGGCTTTTTCATCTTTGGAAACCAAATGGAGGCCTTTGTCTTGTTCTTCCTAGGTTGCTCTCCATTTCTTTTTTCACTTGTGGCGCCTCCTTCCCCCAAGCTGACCAGGACCATGCACAAAACCAGGCTTCAATAAATATCAACACTGAAGATTTAGCAGGTGGCTATCCCAGGGACGGCGGAGCCTGGTGGGCTGCCGTTTATGGGGTCGCACAGACTAGGACACGACTGAAGCGACTTAGCAGCAGTAGCAGCAACTCCTGAAGGGCCATCTTAAAAGGATGTTGCATATAAATTCAAAGTTTCATGAAGCCTCAGAGATCTCTTAAAAGCAGTGTAAATATCCCTGGTTTAATTAGTAGTGCTGGAGTTAGGTAATGGTCTGTGGCGTCTAAGCAAGCTCTCTTGAGGTTTCTAGTCTTCAGGGGCTGCCTGCAACTATGATGTGCTCATGTATCACTTTCTTTCTCAAACACTGAGTAAATTCTCTTTAGACCTTCCCTAGCCACATATTCACAATTACTGCAATACACATGCAAACTGATCCCAGTCTCAAGATCTAAAAAAACAACCAATGTCTCAACCTGGGTATCCGCTTAAATTCTTTTGGACTCAAATTCTTGAGTTTTGCTTCCCAGGGGAAAGAAAGAATTCCTAGGTTGGTATTGATGCCCTCTTTCTCTCCAAGCAGACGGTGGACAACTCACTTTACAGGCCGATCAATGTTGGGGTAAATGCACTCTAGTTCTCAGCATTTCTGAACCAGCTCTTTCGCGGTTTAGGTCAACCAATCCAAATTGTAAGCAGACTTGACAAGTTTGTTCTGGGCTGAAGGCCATGGACTAGGTTCTCCGACCAGATAAGTCACTTGGCTGAGTCTACAGTAGGTGGGGCGCGCTCATCAGCTCGAAAGTATTGACTGAAAGTTTGTCGCAACGTCGTTGAATTCACGCAGCGGGCTGCTGCAGGAGATACCCTTTTGCCCCGTGAGTACAGCACCAGAAAAGTTACGCCCTAAGGGGCAGGGCGCTAGCGAGAAAGATGCGACAGACCCCTGAAATCAGTCCCTTCTCCCACGGTTGGGAAGGCAGAGCTAGTGATTCCAGAGCTTGGAGTCTCAGGTTTCGGTCCTCTAGCTTGCTCTGTGGGTAGCGGGCAAAGGGTGCGACCAGCTTGGGAACCCTCGCTCCGAGATCTGTAAGAATCAGCGGCAGCAACCAAGGTGAGGGAAGGCGGGGGCACGTGCTTGGATGTGGGTGCTTGTGTAACCAGCTCCTCCGGCGCCAGCCCCGACAGCGCTCCAGTAGGAAGCTCGTCTGAGCCTGTTCTTCCACCGAGACCCCGGAGGCTCTGGGGTCCCGCTGCCCGTACAAGGCGGGAGCACTCTGGGAGAAAGAAGCGAAGCATTTGCCTCTACAGCTATCATATGGGAGTGGGAATTTGGAAAGTTCCCCAACTAGAAGTACACGTGACCTCCTCCTGAAAGTAGTTCCGACTGTGGCCCGCGTATCCCTCCACCTCCTTTTGAACCGTCCTCGGCTCCGCCCACTCACAGGGGCTGCAGCTTCCTACAATCACGTACTTCGCCCTCCCGCGCTGCAACAGGGGTCTGCGGCGCGCACTCCCCAGCTAGGGGGAACGCAGAACCTGGCTCCGGGGCGATTCACCCAGCGAGGTTTTCACAGCGGTCCAAAAGGGGCGGGTCGAGGAGCCTCTAAGGATCGAGCTTGAATTGGAAGCGGTGAACCCAGCTGGAAACCCGAGGGGAGAGATTCTCGGCTCTCCAGAGGGAATGCAGGGGCTGCAGGCTGCATTCCATCTTTGGGAATCCGCTTTCAGCCCACCTGGACAGTTGCCTTTGGGGATCTAGAAATTCAGGGGCGATGTGCTCACGCTCTCTGTTAGGAGCTTTCATTTTTAGGGCAAATGAATCGAGTAGCCGGGGGAGCGGGAGGTGGGGCGGTGAAAGGGAGCCGGGTGAGGTGATACACACTGGAGACACAATAGGGGGGTTGTTCTTTGTACTAAGACTGACACCTTGAGGACACGGGCGGGGATGGGTGGAGAGGTGGGATTTCTCGGCGAAGTCTCCTGCAGTCAAATCCCCGCGAACGCTTATGATCCGACATCGGTACAAAAGCAGAGGAAGGCTGCAGGCCGTGCCGGGGAAGTCTGGGGGTGGGGGGAGGGGTGTCCTCGCTGCACGGGCCGTCCCTGCGTTTCCCTGAACACTGACCAGCGCGGTCACCTGGTCTTTTCCACCTGTGCGCAGGTAGTCTCACACTCAAGTCAGTGACATAGATGAACAAACCTGCTTCAATCTTCACCGCGCCCCTTCCCTCCCCCCGCTCCCCGCCCCCGCCTGCCCACCTTCGCAATAGTTTACCCTGCCTCTGGCTGGGCACCGGCCGAGGCTCAGCTCGTTCCCCCCACCCTGCGTTGCTGCAGAAGAAGCCGCGGCAAGTGCAGTTACAGGCGGGCGCCTTGCAACAAGCCCGATCTAGCACTGGGCAGTCATACTGGGCATGCTCAGTGCGCCTGCAGGTTGGGGACTCGGCGCTTGCACCCGGAGCTGCACCTTCTGCCGCCTCCCTATAGTCTCGGCCCTGCCCTGCCCTCCCCTCCCCTGGCGCGGTCGGGTACGCCTCCCTCCTCCCCTCGGGCTCCCGAGGCGCCCGGACTCCCGGCGCGGCGGCGGCGGAGGGGGCGGGCAGGCCGGCGGGCGGTGATGTGGCGGGACTCTTTGTGCACTGCGGCAGGATACGCGCTCGGGCGCCGGGACGCGGCTGCGCTCAGATCTCTCCTCTCGGAAGCTGCAGCCATGATGGAAGTTTGAGAGTTGAGCCGCTGCGAGGCGAGGCCGGGCTCAGGCGAGGGAGATGAGAGACGGCGGCGGCCGCAGCCCAGAGCCCCTCTCAGCGCCTGTGAGCAGCCGCGGGGGCAGCGCCCTCGGGGAGCCGGCCGGCCGGCGGCGGCGGCAGCGGCGGCGTTTCTCGCCCCCTCTTCGTCTTTTCTAACCGTGCAGCCTCTTTCTCGGCTTCTCCTGAAAGGGAAGGTGGAAGCCGTGGGCTCGGGCGGGAGCCGGCTGAGGCGCGGCGGCGGCACCTCCCGCTCCTGGAGCGGGGGGGAGAAGCGGCGGCGGCGGCGGCGGCCGCAGCTCCGGGGAGGGGGCCGGAGTCGCCTGTCACCATTTCCAGGGCTGGGAACGCCGGAGAGTTGGTCTCTCCCCTTCTACTGCCTCCAACACGGCGGCGGCGGCGGCGGCACATCCAGGGACCCGGGCCGGTTTTAAACCTCCCCTCCGCCGCCGCCGCACCCCCCCTGGCCCGGGCTCCGGAGGCCGCCGGAGGAGGCAACCGTTCCGAGGATTATTCTTCTCCCCATTCCGCTGCCGCCGCTGCCAGACCCCTGGCTGCTGAGGAGAAGCAGGCCCAGTCGCTGCAACCATCCAGCAGCCGCCGCAGCAGCCATTACCCGGCTGCGGTCCAGAGCCAAGCGGCAGCAGAGCGAGGGGCATCAGCCACCGCCAAGTCCAGAGCCATTTCCATCCTGCAGAAGAAGCCCCGCCACCAGCAGCTTCTGCCATCTCTCTCCTCCTTTTTCTTCAGCCACAGGCTCCCAGACATGACAGCCATCATCAAAGAGATCGTTAGCAGAAACAAAAGGAGATATCAAGAGGATGGATTCGACTTAGACTTGACCTGTATCCATTTCTGTGGCTGCTGTTCCTCTTTGCCTTTCTGTCACTCTCTCTGATAACGTGGGAATAGACGGATGCGAAAAAATGTCCATAGTGTGGGTGACATTTAACCCCGGTCGGATTTCTAGATGTATATTTTGTGTCTCTTTTGAATGCATTCAGCCTAGGGTGTGTTCGGCTAGACGGAACTCTTGCCTGGTTGCAAGTGTCAAGGCACCGATGGGTCTCTTTCTAAGGGCTATTGTCCGCAGAATCCAGTACACTGTTAGTGGATTAGTGAGCTCGGTAATCCGGTCTACTAAATGAACAGAAAAGTAGATGCTTTGAGCTTGAGCATATTTCGATTAAATCTTGGCTTTAGGCCCTAGATCAAGGGTATAGATCAGATTAAAAGGAAAATTAGTGTTGCACGTACGGTTTATTGCATCAGAATCTTGCAGTGATTGTTTTTAGTTTCCTGGGTTGCATTGATAGATTCTTTTAAAATGTGAGTTGTGAACTGATTTGCATAACTTTAGAGAGAATCATTTTAGCACGTATGGTGCTCATTTGAAGGCAAAAGTAGGTTTATGTGTTAAAACTAAGTTAATTACAACTTTGAATCGTGTTTAGAAGTTTTTGCAGTTTGAAATCAATAGTACCATGACACTTCTCAAAGACGCTCTTACTAGATTTTGTTAAATTTGCTTTTTTTTTTTTTTTTGTCTCTTTGAGATGATGAAGGATAGGACATGAAATTTACAGTTCAGTAGCATTGAGATTCAGTGCTCTTCTGACACGTAATAGAATGGAGATTGAGTGGTTTTTGATCTCAGATGATAATGTTATGTAGGTTCAAGGGTATTGTGTGTAGCAAATGGTGATTGCAGAGATTAAACTTCAGTTTCACTTGAAATTTAAGTATTGATTGCGATACTTGAATTGATACTCAACTTTAGTTAGGTTTCAGGTCCTGTGCCACCTTTGGGTATCCGTTCATTTTACTCTGACTTGTGTAGAACATCAAATATAATTTACCAGCTGAGAACCAGAAATGCTGGCAAGAGTGGGTTACTCCATTTTTGGATTGTAGGTGTGTTCGTTTTTTTCACATGGTGTATTAAATTTACTGAGTCAGCTTGTTGAATAAGACAGAAACCCAAGAATTTCACTGGGGTACAGTTGGCTGTCTGAAAGTTAGGCTTTTGTATTTCAGAAGATAGTGGTTATTGAAAGGCATGAATCTTCACAGTTTCAGGTATAATGAACAAATTTTGATCAAGGATGGGGGATAGAGCCCTCCTTTTTTGCAGAATGGGAAATACGTTAGGAATTGAGAGTCACTGGTAGGCCAGTGTATAATGCATGAAAAATAGGATTAAGTTATTGGTCTGAGGTGACTGAATCATTTTATTAAGGTATCTATTAAGATAAAAAAATTTGGTGATGTGAATTGTAGCAGTGGATAATACTTAGTTAAAACTAAGCAGTTGTGTAGGTGTTAATAGAGTATACAAAAAAAAAAAATGGTTTCTTAACAAGTATCATTAAACATTTTGCCTAATAGTAGAGTGACACTGAAGTGCCTGTATCTCTAGCTAAAAACTGTGAGGAAGATATTTTTGAAGAAAAATGTTACGTACATGAAGAAGGTTTTATTCCTTTGGATTATGTATCTGCACATACATAGTATTTGCAGCTGATGTTGCCCAAGTTTTTGATACGAAGTGAAGGTAAAAGTTACTGAAGAAGTAGCTTTACCACGCACATAACTTTTCTGTTAAGTTTAAAAATAGTATTTTAAAAGAATATTTGGACATTTTGGAGTTGCATTAATTGAAAAAGTACTAAAGCTGAACTTGACCTGTTTGCCCAGAAGATAATCATGAAAAGTACTTAATTGGTTCTTCTCATTTGTAACCTATTTCAGAAGTAGTCTTTTGGTGTGACTTGACAGTCATCTAGATGTATAGGACCAAATTAATTAAATGTTTAACTTTTTAAAGTAAACCCCCATTCAAAAACTTTTCTAGAATGCTGTTTGTTAGGCAGATTGCTTTTAGTATTCAGAGTATGTTTGTGCTATTTTGGCATAAAAATGGTATTTTTGCTATTTTTGATTTAAAATTATCACAGTTATAAGAATATCATTATTCTACCAGATTTTTATATGTGAGCAGTGCGGTGATTAGCCATTTCTCCTTTGATTTCAGGGTGCGTGCCTCTGTGTGAAATTTATGTGACTTACAACTTTCTCTCAAACTGTCCTTTTAGTTATGGTATGCATAGAAAGCATTATCATATATTGCATCAAATGACTAATAACACTTAATTTCTAGAGTTGTGGTTTTATTGAGCCAAATGTTGATATGAAAAAAAATCATGTTAGGAAAGTTAGTAAAGGGTTTGCCTTTTTGATAGTTGCACTTCCAATAATTTTGATACACCAAGGCACTTTGGTTTGCTTGGTTTCACTTCAGTGTTTTGTGTTTATTGTGGTGGGGGAAAAATTAAAATGGCCATTGAAAGCTTTTTCTCTGACAAGTTGTAGTATCTATTTCAGCAGTTAGCCTTCTCAAAGTTAAATTCTTTAATGAAAGTAGTGATTGGAGTATTCTTATAAAAGTCAGTAATGAAGTGACTTCCTTAAAGGAAAATTGAGGACTATGGGTTTTTTTTTTTTTTTTTTGCAAAATTGAATTATTCTAAAAATAATTTGTTGGTGGGGGTTTGTCCTTAATATTAGTCTGGAAAGTAGTACTGAACATGAGACTATAAAAAATTCATTGTTTTTAGATTTCATGGACACTTTAGGCTTCTATTGAATTTTAATTGTTTGATAAGTTTGCATATTTTCAAATAATTAACGTTCATGGGGAAACTTTTTAATTCATAGAGAGTATAGTGACTGTTGAAGTTAGCTGTTATCTTTTAAGATGAGTGATTACTGGAATGACTGCATAGTGAAGATTTTTTTTTAGAAAAGATTCTACTCAAAAGTTTTTATTTTACACTTTTTATATCAGTTAAGTTGTATTTCTTTCCTGTGCAAAATGACTGGGCCACCTAATTGTTACAGGGTAATCTACAAACTTCATTTTCATAAAGCGTATTAAAGAATAAAGCACATCTGAGAAATTTACGGTTTATGCAATTCTTAATATAAGGAAAAAGGAATTTATTGCTGTTCATTGTAAAAGTTTTCACTGTAGTATAGTAGTCATCAGTGCAGATTTAACATTGCTTATTATACACTAAAGAGTAAATATAAAATATGGTGAGACATAACCACGTTAATTTTAAATATAGTTTTAGAGAGATAGAGAAAGATGCATTTGTATGTATTACCTTTTAGAATTTTAACAACATTGAAGGTAACTGGTGATATTTTAATTCTTGTGTGGTACAGTATAATATCTGCTTTATTCCATAAACCACGAAAAAAAACAATACAGACCTCTTAACATCACAAAATACTTTTTGGAAGTCTGATTTTCAGAGGTCCTCATTTTGAGATTTGCCCCATTTGCTATTTGTTCATGTGGTGATAGCTTAATACTTTGTAATAATTTTTAAGCCACTTAAGTAATCACTTCAGTGACTTTTAATGTAAGAGTATTTATTATGGGAAAATCAGTTCACAAAATTTTGACATTAAATCACTCTCAGACATTCTATTTTAAAATTTTTACCTCAACCTTTCTAGTGAGACAGCAGCGTAGGAAATGTTTTTATATTGTATGTGAAATTGGAGTTTGTGAAAAGAAATTTAGAAGTTTGCACGTTTATGACAGTTTTTCACTTAACTTGAAATGTTAGGCCTTGGCTGTACTATAAGAAGTTAGCTTTCAGAAAAATGTTATTAATGAAAGAAATTTATTTGGTATACTTTTTTTTTCTGTAGACACTCTTTGTTCCGAAGTTCTATTTGTATTTCATAGAACTGTCACTCTTTTTTCTCTTTTTCTGTTAGATAAACATGATTTTAAGTAAAGTCAATAGTCTTTTGTGGTTCGATTTCTGTTAGGATTTATTCTAAGGATAGTGACTTAAGATGTATCAGACTGTGAGATTCGGGTCAGAAATTATTTCAGTAAATATTCAGTTTTACTTAAAATACTTTCATTTGTCAGGAAAGGTGAAATTAGTATATTGGATTTGACTATTCACCTACTATTCCCTACTTTTTGGAATTTTTTCATTGGCTACAAAAAAGCGATTTGCAGTTTGGTACTTTTAAAATAATTTGCATTGGAATTAAAAAGACTGTTGGAAAAATACTGATTTAAAAAGAATAAACATAACTTAGGGGTGAATTAATTTCGTATGGAAAGTTTCAATTTAGTTCAGTATAGTTAAGGCAAATTCACTTCATTTGCAACAGTTTGCATTCAGAGATGAGTAGACATCTTCAGGGTATTAGGCGTGTACTTATTGGTCCTTTTGGCAGATTCGGATACTATGGCAATACCTTCCAGCAGAAAATTATTCTTAGCCTGTATGTAGTGTGGGAAGAAACACTATTTATGTATCATATTTTAAGTTGTTACACAGTTATTATAGTAGTCATCACTTCAGCTATGGACAGTGAATCTAACTTACTTTTATGTATGTAAATACAAAGTTAGGCAATCATAGTAATATTTCTAAAAGTTGAATTTCTCATTAAAGGAGAGTTCACCTGGTGGGTATGGTTTTATAGGTTTTAAATAAGGTTAAATCTGTTTTAAATTACATTAAAATATTGAGTATGAGTCTTTTCCACACATTGTACATTGTTTCATTTTAGATTTTAAGGTGGCAGTGTAGCCTCTGGAACCAACACTGCCTGTGTTGGAATCCTGACTCTTGACACTTATTAGCTGGATGACTTTGTGTAGGTTGCTTAACTTTTCTCAATCTGTATTATCTGTGAAATGGGGATAATGGTACCCATCCATATAATGTTTATTTTGAAAAATAAATGAGATAAGTAATGGCATAGCACTTGCCACCTTGTAAATATTTAAATGGGCACTGCTGCTGTTAAAAATTATAATTCCAGGTTACCCATGTATGAGAAATTATTTGTCTTTTCATGTATGGGAGGAGCAGTGATTTTAACTGAATTTCCTCAGTTTGGATATGTTGCCATATTAATTGGTTCATGCTATGAGTGTTTTTTAAAATAGGGATATTCCTTTAGGAGCTCTGAGTATAAAATGTCTGTGATTTTGCTGTTTCATCACAAGTAATTTGACGCTCTGCTCCCTCATACTGTAGAAGCGTTAATCATACTAATCAAAGACTATTTGCTCTAAATACTAAGGTATGATGAAAACTTCCTCAATATGAAGTAGAAAAATAAAATTTTGTTATAACATTAAAAATTTGTTAAAATATTAAATTTTCTTTAGAGTTAAAGACAGGTCAACAAAAATATCATATATTTTATTCACAGAGTAATCTCTGTCCCAAAACATTTATTATGTGATACAGCAGTAACATAAACTATCAGTAAAGGTACTGTAGCATTTCTTTTTAAGTTCAGATTTTTGGAGGAGTCATGCAGCTTTGAATGCCAAGTTACATTTATTACATTATCATTTGCACTTAAAATAATCTGGCAGTGCATTAATATGGGAGTTTTATTTAGGTTAAACCTTTGTAGTATTTCCCATTTTCACTTTTGATCCAGTTTTAGGCCCTAGAAATGGGAAGAAGAACTAAAAGATTTTTTCTTAATTTATTCTTACCAGGTATGGGGAAAGATGGAATAAGCTTGAGACCTGCCTATTAGAGGCCATTTCTTGTGTATGGGGATCAGTCTTTTTTTTTCTTTCCCTGTTCTGGTCTCCTTGCTGTGTCACAGTGCCCTCAGTAGTGAAGCACTTGATTTCCAGGGAGGTTTTTGTTTTTTTCTTATTTGTTTTGTATTACAGAATGAATTGTGCTGTCTAATTATGTATGCAACTATCTGATTACATGATTTCTACATGTTTTGTTATATGTTGGATAAACTAGCTGTATTTTTGGTGCAAGTCTGGGTTGCAGAATTGAACTGTGCATTTTGACAACTTCTAGGAAAACTTCATTGTCTAAAATTCCCTCACTTTCTCTATTTTATATTACATGCACCTAAATTTTGTTTTATATCACTACCCCAAACTTATAGTTGATTTAGTGTTATTAAAGCCCTTCAGAATAGCTTTCAATTTTATTTCTTTTGCTTTTTGTAGGTTTTTAGGCTGAATATAATAAGGTTCTCTCTTCTTTAGTATTAATTACTAATTAATCGACTAGATTATTAAATCATTAATACTTTAATAACAAAATAAACTAAATATTAACTAGTGTTAATTGCATTCTGCTAATTTTATGTATTTAGTATTTTTGATCTTTTAAGGAAGATGTAATTAAGGTGTTATGAAACGGGTTGTGATTTGAAGCAGGTAGTCCTTACAGCAGATATATATAGTTTTTTTCCTAAATTAAAAAAAAAAAAATCTTGGCTGTTCTGGGTGTTTGTTGCAGTGATTGGGCTTTCTCTAGTTGTGGTCCATGGGCTTCCCTTGTTGTGGAGCCAAGGCTCTAAAGCACATGGCTTAGTAATTGTGGTGCGTGGGTTCTCTAGTTGTGGCGCACATGCGCTCTCTCGTTGTGGCACGCAGGCTTAGTTGCCCTGTGGCTCGTATGACCTTAATTTCCTGGCCAGGAATTGAGCCTTTGTCTCCTGCATTCGAAGATGAATTCTTAAGTATTGGATCACCAGGGAAGTCCGGAATCAGATATATTCTTAAAGTGATTTATTAGTACAGCATACATGTTGAATTGCAAACAAGTCCTTTTTTTAAATATATAGGTTTTTTTTTTTTTTTTTTTTCATTTAAAATTCTTTTGCTGTCATGAATTTAGTGAGATACTTCTGTTTGAGTATTCTATTTATTTGGAACTTACTGGAGATTAAATAAATAGAATGGAAATCTGTATTCTACTTTTAAAATGAAGTTTGGGGAATGTTACCAAGCTTGATATTTTTTAGGTGTTATTTTTTAAAATTGTATTTATCAGTGACTTTGAATCTATCAGAGTTAAAGTGAAATGGGTAGACTTTTTTTCTTTTATTATGTGAAAATAGTACTTTGTCAGGCTTAACTTAGCTTTGTTGTAAAATTTACTTAACATTTTCACTTATTCATTTATGAAATATGAAAGATGAAGAAATGAGGATATAAGCCAGAAGGGATTTTTTTTTTGAAAAATGAAATAGAATTAGGTAGCATATACCCTGTGTCTTATATTTGTTTACCATTTTTCATTAACAAAGCCTTTAATAATTGTTAATGCACTTGATTTTGCAAGAAAAAAGGAGCAGCCTGAAAGATGGCACAAGCATTACTTTCCTCATTTTTTTATACAGGAATTGTAGCTCCAAAAAAAAAAAATGAGTAACTTGTAAAGGCTACTAGAAGATTGAGTCCACAGAGGGTGCTGGGTTTTTAGGCACCTGGTGCGGTATTTTTCCCGTTATATACATCAGTGGTTCTCAAACTTTAGATGGGCATGTAAAAACTTGCAAGACTTAAGTCATAGATTACTTGCCCCACCTCCAGAGTTTCAGATTCGTTAACATCTGAGTTGGGGCCTGAGAATTTGTATTTCATTAAGTTCCCAGACGGTACTGATGATGGTAGTCTGGGGATCACACTTTGTGAACCACCATATTACATTATCTCCTGTCAGTTCAGTTCAGTTCAGTTGCTCAGTCGTGTCCCACTCTGCGACCCCATAGACTGCAGCACGCCAGGCCTTCCTGTGCTCCCGGAGTTAACTCAAACTCATGTCCGTTGAGGCGGTGATGCCATCCAATCATCTCATCCTCTGTTCCCTTCTCCTCCCGCCTTCAGTCTCTCCCAGCATCAGGGGAATCTCCTGTCAAGCAAATCCTTAATATGTTATCTCCTTTAGTTTAAACTAGTTATCTCCTCTAGTTTAATAGAATTTACACATACATATCATTTTATTTGTAAATACGAAATAGCTCAGATGGCAATTGTTATCCTAATTTTTGCAGACGAAGACAATGTGTTTTACAAAAGCATAGTGGAATGGAAGGAGTATAGATTTGGGAGTTAGCTAGGTTTAAAGTCTAGCTGAAGTCCTTGCTTGGCTATTTATCGGTTATGTAATAAAAGACAAAATACTTAACCTTGGTGAACCTTTTCACATCTCTAACATGGTGGTAAAAACACTTGTGTGTACTTTTTTAGGTTTGTTGGAAGAATATATTTTCAGAATATTGGTTGCCAACTGGGGGTGATCCCCTCCTGCCTTGTCTGGGTATTTGGCAATGTCAGAGACATTTTTGGTGGTCACAGCTTGGGGAGGAGGGGCAAAGGGCAGAAGCTATTGTCATCTGTCTCGGTGTACAGGCAAGGAATGCTGCTAAACATCCTACAATGCGCAGAGCAGTCTCATCCACAACAAATAATTGTCTAGCTCAAATTGCCAGCACTGCTGAGGTTAAGAAACTCTTGATTTAGAGGTTTAAGTGTTTGGTATATAGTAAGTATGATACTTTATACAAGTCAGTGCCTTTGCCCTTAGGTTGTAGTATTTAAGAAGGTCAAATTGCTAATAAATGATAGAGCTAGGCTTTTAACATCTGTATTTTTTGACTGCTGCTAGGCTAGTATTCTTTATAAGAACTTCTTCCACAAAAGTTCCCTGGTAACAAAAAAAGGTTTATTTGAAGAAGGCTCATGTGTTACTTGGCTGATTGTAAAAGTGTTGCTTTGAACTTCTGTCAGAAAAGGCTGAAGATATTTTCAAGTTAAGTATATTGCACTATATGAGGTATTCAGAAGGATGTTACATAAAACTTCTCTAACAGGATGGATATGCTTTATTAAAGCTTTTTTTTTTTTTTTTCATTTTTATATTGCCAGTAGTTTTAAAAGTAGTCAGTTACGTAATTAGGAGATACTTTACTTACAGGATACTTGTTTTGTGGTGTTTAATGCATTCTTTACTCTTACACTTTTTTAATTCTAAAGCTGCTTTTGTTATAATCAGATGCGATGAAGTTAAATATGCTGATGTAAAAATGGCAAATTTCTGACAAGTTATAAAAATGTCTTGTTTCTTTCCAGATGAAGAAAGTAGGGCCAGCTAAGGTTCTCTGATGCATGTGTTACATTCTTTCCGAGACCCTAAATTTGCTGTCAGCCCATTGAATAAGTGCTTTACTTATCTACATTTAAAAACTTGCATTAATGTGTGAAGTTTTTAGAAAAAATTGGGACAGAGTTTTAGTTTAGTCCGGAGACGAGAAGATGCCAAGGGAGTAGCTTAGTGGATTCTGAGTTTTGTTTTGTTTTTAGGACAAACATAATTACGAAAGTGTTCTAGGAATAGATTGTTTGCTATGATATTTTTCTGTTCGCTTGATAATACAATTTGCTTTGCTTCTCAACTTTGCACAGGCAGATGTCAAGGCCTGTTTTAAAAATCCTTATGAAATTTAAGTTTTGACTATTTTGATTCTTTATGATTATAGGAGCTAGTCAGAGATACTGATAAATATTTTAAAACCAGGGCTGCTAATCATGTGATAACTTCACATTTTAAGAAAAATAAATAGCACTTGTTGCTATAATTTAATTGAATAAGTATGGTGTTTATTTCAGTATATGAATAAAAAACCCCATTTTCTTTACTTAAGAAAATTTTATAAAAACTACTTAAAGAATTTTGAAAAAAGTACTTATTTTTCTACTTCTCTGGAACTTCATGTTTCCATGTTAGCTTTTAGTTTTTGTTGATATCAATCTATTTTAAAATATTATTCATCATAGTGAACTTAAAGGTGTGTGTGTGTTTGAACTGAAAGGTGTGTGTGTGTTTGAACTGAAAGGTGTGTGTGTATGTTTGAACTTAAAGGTGTGTGTGCGTTTTAACAATTTCCAAAGCACCTCATAATTTTGTTAATTATTTTAAATGGCAGAGTCATCAGAAATATTTGTTTCTCTAGTTACACGTTAAACATTTTTCTAATATTTGGCAAATTTTTTTTCCTGTTCTTTTCTGATTTTCCTTACTGTGAATTTAAGATGACCTAAATATTCGAAAAGGCTGTCATTATTTTGATTCACAAGATCATAACCTGTTACACAAAAGTAGCTGAAGTTTGACATTTAGCAGCTTTTTTTCCCCTTACTATATGATAGCTATTGCATATTTAAAATTTAAGAATATTTTAATAATATTGAAGTGAGGCAAAATAGAATTTAGCTACTTTTGATCTGTCAAATATTCTTTTGCTATGGTAGGAGTAGTACTTCTGTTGTGTTGAAAGTGGATACAGAAGTCATTTGATTAAACTATCACATCATTTTGTGTTAAAGTTATTATAACCCTGTTGCTTTCCTCTCTCTAATTAGAAAGGGTTTGACTTGTCGAGATGTTACTGTTCTCTAGAGTGGTGGTCCCCAACCTTTTTGGCACCAGGGACTGATTCCATGGAAGACAACTTTTGTATGGACCAGATAGGGGAGATGGTTTTGGGATGATCGAAGCACATTACATGTATTGTGCAGTTTATTTCTGTTATTTATTACATCAGTTCCACCTCAGATCATCAGCCATTGTATCCCTGAGCTTAGGGACCCCTGCCCTAGAGCATATTTTGAAATAGCAATTTATATTTACTTGGTTGCCTTGGTCACAGTAATTGGTGATAGTAATTGATGCAGGTTTGTTGTGTATTTGCATTAATAATCTATTAATTTTTGTGATAGTCTATATCAAATTTTATTTTTAAGTATCAGTTACAAAAACATGGAAATGAGTTTAACCTTATTATGTAAATGATAATTCTCAGTGAGTTTATTAATTCCTGTAGTTAGAACAAAAATATTGCAAAAGAAACAGACTTTCTCTTTTTTAAACAAAATTACTTGTTAGTGTAACATTTTCCAAATGAGATATAATTGTTTCAATTCCTTTTTGGGGGGTGTGTATAGTTGCTGTACAGTGTTGTGTTTCTGCTCTACAGCAAAGTGAATCAGCTACACATATCCGTATGTCCGTTTCCTTGGATTTCCTTCCTGTGTAGGTCACCATGGTGCACTGAGTAGAGTTCTCTGTGTTATGCTCTACAGTCAGTTCTCATTAGTCATCGATGTTATGCATAGTAGTGTATATATGCCAATCCCAGTGTCCGAATCCACCCCACCTCCACTTCCCCTTTGGTATTCTTACGTTTGTCCTCTTTCTCTACCTCTGTGTCTATTTGTGCTTTGCAAATAAGTTCATCTATACCATTTTTCTAAATCCACATATATGCATTAATGTATAGTATGTGTTTTTCTGACTTCACTCTGTATGACAGTCTCTGGGTCCATTCACTTATCTGCAAATAGCACAATTTCATTCCTTTTTATGACTGAGTAATATTCCCTTTGGAGAAGGCAATGGTACCCCACTCCAGTACTCTTGCCTGGAGAATCCCATGGATGGAGGAGCCTGGTAGGCTACAGTCCATGTGGTCTCGAAGAGTCGGACATGACTGAACGACTTCACTTTCACTTTTCACTTTCATGCATTGGAGAAGGAAATGGCAACCCACTCCAGTGTTCTTGCCTGGAGAATCCCAGGGACAGAGGAGCCTGTTGGGCTGCCATCTGTGGGGTCGCACAGAGTCAGACATGACTGATGCGACTTAGCAGCAGCAGCAGCAATATTCCCTTGTTTATATGTATCATGTCTTCTTTATCCATTCATCTGTTGATGGACATATAGGTTGCTTCCATGTCCTGGTTACTGTGAATAGTGCTGCAGTGAACATTGGGGCATGTGTGTCTTTTTGAATTACTATTTTCTCAGGTTATGTGCCCAGTAGTGGGATTGCTGTGTAATATGGTGGTTTTATTTTAAGTTTTTGGAGGAACTTCCATACTGTTCTCCATAGTGGCTATACCAATTTACACTCCCACCAACAGTGTAGGAGGATTCCCTTTTCTCCACACCCTCTCCAGCATTTATTGTTTGTAGAATTTTTGATCATGGCTGTTCTGACCAGTGTGAGGTGATACCTCACTGTAGTTTTGATTTGCATTAGCAGTGTTGAGCATCTTTTCATGTGTTTATTGGCCGTCTGTATGTCTTTGGAGAAATTCCTGTTTAGGTCTTCTTCCATTTTTTCTATTGGGTTGTTCATCTTTTTGATACTGAGTTGGCATGAGCTGTTTGTATATTTTGGAGACTAATCTGTTGTCAGTTGCTTTGCTGCAAATATTTTCTCCCATTCTGAGGACTGTCCTTTCATCTTATTTATGATTTACTGTGCTCTGCAAAAGCTTTTAAGTTTCATTAGGTCCCATTTGTTTATTTTTGTTTTTATTTTCATTACTCTAGGGGTTGGTCAAAAAAGATCTTGCTGTGATTTATGTTAAAGAGTGTTCTGCCTGTTTTCCTTTAAGAGCTCTGTAGTGTCATGCCTTACATTTTGATCTTTAATCCATTTTGAGTTTACTTTTGTGTATTATGTTTGAGAGTGTTCTAATTTTATTGTTTTGCATGTAGCCATCCAGTTCTCCCAGCATCACCTATTGAGACTGTCTTTTCTTAGTTGTATATTCTTGTCGTTTTTAGTCATAGATTAATTAACTATAGGTGTATGGGTTTATTTCTGGGCTTTCTGTCGTGTTCCATTAATCTATATTTCTGTTTTTGTGCCAGTGCCATACTGTCTTGATTTCTGTAGCTTTGTGGTATAGTCTGAAATTAGGGAGCCTGATTTCTCCAGCTCTGTTTTTCTTTCTCAAGATTGCTTTGTCTGTTTGGAGTCTTTTGTGTTTCCATACAAACTGTAAGATTTTTTGTTCTAGTTCTGTGGAAAATGCCATTGGTAATTTGATAGGGATTGCATTGAATATGTAGATTGCTTTGAGTTGTATAGTCATCTTCACAATATTGATTCTTCCAGTCCAAGAACATGGTATATCTCTTCATGTGTTTGTGTTGTCTTTGATTTCTTCAATCAGTATCTTACAGTTTTCTACATACAGTCTTTTGCCTCCTTAGGATTGGATTTTATTTCTTTTTTTGTTGCAGTGGTAAATGGAATTGTTTCCTTAATTTCTCTTTCTGATCTTTCATTGTTACTGTATAGGAATGCAAGAGATTTCTCTTTGTTTTGTATCCTGCAACTTTACTAAATTTATTGATTAGCTCTAATAGTTTTCTGATAGAATCTTTAGGATTTTGTAAGTATAGTATCATGTCATCTGTAAACAGTGACAGTTTTACTTCTTTTCCAATTTGAATTCCTTTAATTTCTTCTTCTCTGATTGCCGTGGCTTGTACTTCCAAGACTATGTTGAGTAATAGTGATGAGAGTGGGCACCTTTGTCTTGTTCCTGATCTTAAAGGAAACGCTTTCAGTTTTTCACCATTGAAAATGTTTGCTTTGGGTTTGCCATATGTGACCTTTAATATGTTAAGATAGGTTTCATCTATGCCCACTTTCTAGAGAACCTTTTTTTTCTTTTTAAATCATAAATGGGTGTTGAATTTTGTCAAAAGTTTTTCTGCATCACTAGGATGACCATTTTTAAAAATATTTAAAAAAAAATTTTTGCTGTGATGGGTCTTCATTGCTGCACATAAGCTTACTCTAGTTGTAGCAAGTGGGGGCTACTCTTCATTGCTGTGTGTGGGCTTCTCATTGCAGTGCCTTCTCTGGTTGTGGAGCACAGGCTCTAGGTGTGTAGTCTTCAGAATTGCTGTGCATGGGCTTAGTAATTGTAGCTCATGGAGCATGGGCTCAGTAGATGGGTGCACAGGCCTGGATGCTCCATGGCATATGGTATTAAACCAGTGTCCCTTGCATTGCAAGGTGGATTCTTAACCACTGGACTGCCAGCAACTGCCCCGTGTGGTTTTTATTATTTGTTAATGTGGAATGTCACATTGATTGATTTGCATATATTGAAGAATCCTTGCATCCTTGAGATAAATTCCACTTGATCATGGTATATGATCCTTTTAAAGTGGATCTGAATTCAGTTTGCTAGTTTTGGGTTGGCCATAGTGTTCAGATTATTCTGTATCCTTTTATGGAGAAACACAAAGGAACCCTTTGGCCAATCCAATGTTTTGTTGAGGATTTTTGCATCTATGTTCATCAGTGATGTTGGGCTGTAATTTTCTTTTCATTATCTTTGTCTGGTTTTAGTATCAGGGTGATGGTGGTCTCATAGAAAGAGTTCCAACAGTGTTTTTCCTCTTCAGTTTTTTGGAAGAGTTTGAGAAGGATAGGTATTATCTCTTCTCTAAATGTTTGATAGAATTCTTTGTGTAGCCATATGGTCCTGGACTTTGGCAGATTTTTAATCACAGTTTCAATTTCATTACTTCTGATTGGTCTGTTAATATTTTCTGTTTCTTCCTGGTTCTTGGAAAGTTGTGCGTTTCTAAGAATTTGTTCATTTCTTCCAGGTTGTTCATTTTATTGGCATATGGGCTTGAAGTAATCTCTTCACATCCATTGTATTTCTGCAGTGTCAGTTGTTACTTCTCCTTTTTTATTTCTAGCTTTATTGATTTGAGTCCTCGCCCTCTTTTTTTCTTTTAAATTTTTAAAAGTTGTTATTTTATATTGGAATGTAGCTAGTTAACAATATTGTGATAGTTTCAGGTGGCAGCAGAGGGACTCAATACATATATATGTATCCATTTCCCCCCAAACACCCCTCCCCTTCAGGCTCCACATAACACTGAACAGAGTTCCCTGTGCTATAGAATATGTTCATGTTGATTATCCATTTTAAACATAGCGATGTGTACATGGTGATCTGAAACTCCCTAACTACTATCGCTTTTCCTTGCTTTCCCACCCCACCTGAGCCATAAGTTTGTTCTCTTTAGTCTGTGAGGCAGATTCTGGCTTGTAAATAGGTTCATCTGTATCATTTCTTTTTAGACTCTGAATATAAGGGATGGCATATGAGATTTCTCTTTCTCTGGCTTTCCTCAGTGTGACAGTTTCTCAGTACGTTCATGTTGCTGCAGATGGCAGTATTTCATTCTTTTTAATGGCTGAGTAATATTCCATTGTGTATATGTGCCACATCTTCTTTATCCAGTCCTGTGTTGATGGACATTTAGGTTCCTCCCATGTCTCAGCTACTGTAAACAGTGCTGCAGTGAACTTTGAGGTGCATGTATCCTTTTCGATCCTGTTTTTCTCCAGATACGTGACCAGGAATGGGATTGAATGATCATATGCTGCTGCTGCTGCTAAGTGGCTTCAGTCATGCCCGACTCTGTGCGACCCCATAGATGGCAGCCCACCAGGCTCCCCCGTCCCTGGGATTCTCCAGGCAAGAACACTGGAGTGGGTTGCCATTCCCTTCTCCAATGCAGGAAAGTGAGAAGTCAAAGTGAAGTGACTCAGTCGTGTCCGACTCTTAGCGACCCCATGGACTGCAGCCTACCAGGCTCCTCCGTCCATGGGATTTTCCAGGCAAGAGTACTGGAGTGGGGTGCCATTGCCTTATCATATGGTAACTCTATTTTTAGTTTTTAAGGAACCTCCATACTGTTAGTGGTTATTAGGCTATTTGGGTTCCTTTTGGTGCTGAAAAGGTCACGCAGATTGTGATTATTGTATAATGTCCAAGAAGTAAGGCTTGCCATCTGTTACACAAATATAGGAAAAAGTTAAGATAATCTAGTGATGTAAGTGGTTTTGAGACTTCTCCTTTTGGAATCATCTATTAATTATAAATTTTTAAAAGAAATATCAAATTTTAAGCTTTTGCAAAAATAAAACAATGGTTATGCCAGTGTTGATACTTTTCTACTAAAATTTGAAGATAGTGGTTGGGAACTAAATATTATGTAATGAAAGTCTGACTTTTATCATTTATTAAGGTTGTTTGGATATATAAGTGGAAAAATAATGTTTTAACTTGAGATATTATGTTAGACAAGATTTTAGTACTGTAGTTGTATAAGGTTTTTAAGCTTTAGGTTTCCTAAGAGTTGATTTATAGAAATTCATTATTCTAGAACTCAACCAGGAATTGGATAGAATAACTCTTCCTTAAAAATTTGCTTAAATATTTTTTAAGTGCTTTGCTTTCTTCTGTAAGCTCAGTTCTTGTCTGTATGCTAGTAAATGAGTTTCCTCTAAAATCTTGGTGTTACATTTTCAACCACAGCAGTAGTTGTTAATTTCTTATCATCCCTAAGAATTTAGTTGTTGTTTCTTAGACGTCTTTAAAATTGCATATTGGGCTTAATAGGATCTGATTAATTTTAATCTACTTTGTGGACATTGTTTTTTACTGAGAAGTTTGTTACCATGCCAAGTGTGATTAATATGATCAGATGTAATATTTAGATATGATTTTGAATTTATGTTCTCAAATGCAGCTTTGTGTCTGGGGTTTCTAGTTTGTGTAAGAAATGTCTTGCCAATTTAAAATTAATGTCTGATTAAATTGTTTTACTAGTATCAGTTTATAGAGTTTACATTCTTGAATTGTAGGCCGTGAAAAGAATGATGCCCTTTTTGGGGGGGGGGTGGTAGATAGATAGTACATACCTAAATTATAGCTCTTACATGGAGTGTGGTGCATGTGTAGGTGAGAGTTTCTGTCTAAATACTCGAGGTTTACAAGTCTTCACCTGTGCTGTTTATAGTATTTAAAGGGTGTGAGGTATTGATAAGAGCTTGTCTTCCTCTTCATTTCTCTCATTTCCATCTAACTGTTGGTATTTTTGTCTTCCTCTGTGTTAAATGTTGTGTTTTTAAAAGTTTATTTACTGGATGCAAAAGTTACTAAGTTTTTTTAATGTTTCAGCTTAATTTCCAAGGTTTTTTACTGTGTTCTCCTTTGGATATGAAGATTCCATAACTAATCATGGTCAGTAATTGTGTCTCTTCCCCTAGTTGCAATAATTGGGTTCATACTAAAATGGGACACGTCGTCTAGAGTTAAGAGTGACAACAGTTCAAAGCCAGCTATGTAGACTCATTCTTATAGCTGTTGCTGCTGCTGCTAAGTCGCGTCAGTCGTGTCCAACTCTTAGCGAGCCCATGGACTGTAGCCTACCAGGCTCCTCCGTCCATGGGATTCTCCAGGCAAGAGTACTGGAGTGGGGTGCCATTGCACCCGCTTATAGCTGTTAGTATATTCTAAAACTGTATCTTATTAAATCTTAAGATGAATTTTTTTTAGTATTTTAGCAAATATGTAATTTAAGATCTTTTGGATAATACACTTATTCAATCAGTTTTAAATTGGTATGGTTAAAATACCATCAGTGGGAATATGAATCATACAGTATTAGAACAAGGCACTTATCATAAGATCAGTAACATGATTCTTAGCAGTAGAGGAATGAATGCCAATATATTTGCCTTCATATTTTGAAATCTGTCCGAATTTCTAGTTCATATTGTTCTTACCCAGATTAAAATACTGCACTGAGGCAACACTATTTTTGCTGGTTGAGGGAAAAAGTAAGTACTTTCTAAATGATTTTCTGACTCAAGCTATGAAATAAAGAGATTAGATTTTATAATATTAAAGCCAAATATAAAATGAAGCAGTAAGTACATACTTGGAGCTTTTTTTCCTTTAATATGGATCAAATTAATGACTTTCTTTAAAAGGTAGATTTGATTGTTAGAAGTTAGTTTAAAAATTTTGCAGTTTTGGCTGAATTAATAGGAGAAGGAAAATGCACTTGTTGAAGACACATTTGTATTAGAACTTTTTTTTTCTTAGCTTGTGTGTGGTAGTTTTGAATGTTAGAAAATTTGTTCATGATTGTATCTGAAAGGTCAATTCAGTTACAACTGTTGTAATCTTTTTTTCTTCCAGAATGCAGTTTGCTAATATTGAGTGAATTGGCGCTGAATGTTACTAGGCTTTTGTTGTCATACTACTGACAAATCCCTTGCCATCTTCTGTACCTTAACTCTTTGGATGTCTTGTTTTCTGTAAAAGTTAATGACCTTTTATCTTTTTACATAGCTATAAAGTAGCCAAAACTAATGTTTTCGGTAGTTACTTCTATTAAATGATAAAAGAATGACTTTTATCATAGAATGATACTACAGAAGTAATGCATAAATCTTAACATTGAGTGTGAATATTAGAGCATAAAAGACACCCTCTTATGTTCTTTAGTGTAATAATGGATTGAAGTAATTTCAATTTTTACAGTCTTTAATATGTTTTATTAAGATTTTGTGGTAGAAAATTAGTATTTGGATTAGTTCAAGTTTATAATGTTGATAAGTGTCTAATGCACGTTGTTGAACTGATAATCTTTTTGAACATTATTTGTCATTAGTAGTCAATCTTAGATGTTTTTTAGTGGGAGCAACGCTGAAGGGAGGGGTATGTGTGCGTGTGTGTGTGTGTGTGTGTGTGTGTATTTTAACAGCAGCAGAGTTCTGAAACAGGAAATCAGTCTTATCGTATTCATCCAGAGACCTAGGAAGAAGGTAATTGTTCGGTGTACTCGTTAAAACCAGTTAGTTGAGCAACTTAAATTTTTAGAGGTTCACAGATGCAGGCTTGAACAGTTGTTAGATATATTATTTCATAGTTAACAACTACTCTGGAGAAAACCTGATTCAGTTAGTTGAGGGTACTAATACACTAAACACCTCAGCTCAATGCACTAATAAATTATGCTTTGGATTTTAAGAGTATTGCTCATACTATCAGTGACTTGATAAGATATTTTTTTGTGTTATTAGTTCATGGGGTTGCAGAGACTTGGACATGACTGAGCGACTAAGCATACACACATCAGTGACTTGATAACATACTTTTCTGTGGTTCTACTTTGCTTAAATTTAAATAGTTAAAAGTTCACAGTGCCTTGATTATTCCTTTAAAAAGATTTTTTTTTTTAAAGCTCAGTGGAATCTTAATGTATCTGGCTTGAAATATTTTCAGAATTATTCTTAAATATGAATGGTTTAATAGAAAAAAGTTAACTTCTGTTTTATATCAACTGGAATTTATCTTTCCCTGTTAATGTACATATGAACATAATTAGATCTTATGAATCAGTGTTTCCATACTGTTCTGTGATCTCTTTTATAAACATTTTTTATGTCATTGGGTACTTACTTTAAAAGCTATAATATTTCATCAGGCTAAATATTGTGATTTGCTGAACAGCACTACTGTGCGTATCTTTGCATAGTTTACCTTCCCCTTTGGTTTGTGTTTTTAGAGTGTAGTGTTAGAGCAGGATTGCCAGAGTGAAAAGGCACAGCGGCTCCACAGCTCTGTGTTACAGCTTGCGAATTTCTTGCCAAGGAAACCAATTTATAGGGTTGCTTCTAAGTGGAAGAATTACTAGCAGTTCTTAATATTACCTTTGAAGAATGTGGTGTTTTCATTTACAAAGTGAGATATAAATTTATGTAGACTTTTCTGTCAAGAAGAGTTGGTATAGTATAAAAACATCAAAGAAAGTTGAGAGGTTTAAATTGCTTGGAGAAATAGAAAACTTTAGTAGTTCCTCAGTTATTTGGCTTTCTGGTTGGGCAGTACTAGCAGAAAATTTAAAAGTGTTCAATGAAACTTAAAATTTATGCTAAAGTGAATTTAAGTGAATATATTGAACTTCCTTTTATAATTTGTTTTTGAAGACACTATATTGAGTTGCCTTGTAATGAGACATTTAAACTAAAAAAACCAGGATGTTTCTAACTTATGCAACTTCAAATAGTTACAGCCCCTTATTTACAACTGTCGACCCCTTTGCAGTTTTATAATTTAAAGATAATTCCGCATTTCTCATTTGATATTTGAGACAACCAGTGAAGAATTTGCAGCAAGTCTTATTATTTTATAGAAAAACAAAAGTATTTGAGGTTTAGAGATTCAGTAACTTAATTGAAGTCTAGGCTTTTAAGTTGCAAAGCTAAGGATAGAATTCTGGTATTCTATATTAAAAAACAGTATATACATTAAGTGCTTAGAACAGGGCCTTTCACCTAGAAAATATTTCCAGTGTTCCTGTTCATATCTCCTTTATTCTTAAAATTCCCATCTTTTTGAGCAATTCTTTCTCATTATTTCTGTAGTTCATGCTTTTGTACCTTTGTGCCCTTTTCACTTTAGAAAATGAAATTTTAGGCTGCATTAATTTGGTTTGTAGAGGGATGATTATATGACATGTATTAGGGCAGATGTTCTTAAGTAATAAATAATTAACACTTTATCAACTGGGAAATTCAAGCACTTTCTATTTCTGCTTTCCTCCCAATGTGAATCATCAGTTTAGAAACGAGATCCAAACATTTAACACACTTTTTAAGGAAAAAAAAATCTAGTAAGAAATGTAAAATCTTTTATTAAATGAGAAAGTCATAGAAGTCTATGAGCATGGCTGGTATTTAAAGCATAATTGATTATAAAAGTTGATAATGTGGATATAACTGTGACATATTTGGAAAGTATTTGTTAAATTTAAACCTGTTAAAATTTGTTGAAAGGAATGTAAAGCTGATGTAATAACTAATGAATCAGTGGCTGAATTTTTCTTCTCACCTGAGCCTTAAGTGCCTGTGAGTTGAAAGACTCCCAGATAGTCGAGAAAAGCTCCAGATATTCCTAGAAAATGAAATTAAATGGTGAAGTTCTGGTATTTGCTAACTTGTTTTTGATTGTTGTCTTCTCTTGTCAGTCTGACTTGATTCCTTTACTCCTGCTGCCAGTTTAGCTCAGTGTTCCTTTTGTGATCTGGGCAACTTCAGATTTGCTCTGGATACTTTTTGAGACTCGCTGAATCTTTATGTCACTTTTATTTGACCTGTCCATGTCCCATATTCTAGTTTCATATGGCACACCTTTCAGTTAACTAGAATTCTAAAAATAACTCTTATGTGACTTATGGAAATAATTTTCCTAGAAATAATTATAGCAGGAAAAATAAGTAGTTAGTGATTTGTAACTTAAGACTGCATTTCAGTTTGTAAGTTGTAAAGGGATAAGCATATCTGTATATATACTATATGGAGTACTACAGAGAAACTTTTCAGAACTGCTTTACTGTTAGTAATTATGCTTCAAATAAGATTCAGCTTTTGTGTCAGGAACACATTGTTAGAAAATAAGGCTCAGGGGGCCTGTTTTTCCCTCCCTTACCATTTTAATAAAATATGCAATAGAATGGAAAGTAGTAAAACAAAGTATCTTAGGGAGCTATATTTGATTGTTATCCTCTGTTTGAAAATTCAAGGTAAATTTATCATTTGAACCACATTAATTTAGGCTCAAACTTCTGAGGTAAGGTAGACTCATGAGATCTCAACCCACATTTTTTTAAGCCTTTTATAATTTCTCATTTATTTCTTATTTATTTTCGGCAGTGCTGGGTCTCCATTGCCGTGGGAGCCTCTCATGGCGGTGGCTTCCCTTGTTGTGGAGCACGGTCTCCAGGGCGCGCAGGCTCAGTAGTGGTGGCACACGGGCTTAGTTGCTCTACAGCATGTGGGATCTTCCCCGACCCGGGATCGAACCTGTGTCTCCTGCAGTGTCATTGAAAAACGACTGAACAGTTACCGTGGGCTCTTAAGGTCTAGTATTATACCATTTGTTCAGTTGATAGACAAACATTATGTTCTAGGCATTGTTCATATGTTAAATCATTTAATCCTTAAAACAACCCTATATGATGGGTACTTTTATTAGCCCCTTCTACTTATTATTCAAAATAATATCCAGTAAGTGTTATTCAAAGTAATATCCAGTTAAGTTTATTCTAATATTTCCTCCCTTGGTTATTCCTGTTTGGTTGAAATTATCTAAAAAAAGTATGTCATAAAAATTTTAACGAGAAGCAAAAATGTTGTATGTAAGAAACATTTTATTTTATACAGTTCTTGGCTTGAGAAATGTTTGCCTCAAAATTGAGTACTCATTAGTTGCTGACATCAGTTTTGGAAATACCAGTAGATTTTTCTGTTGTCTTTTAGAAGTTTTTTAATGTTTGATTAGTAAATTACTTCCATTTGAAGTTACATACATAGAGTATTTGAATTGTAACTTAACTACTGATGGCTTTGGGGCCATTCTTTTTGATCCACAGTTTCATCATCTTTGGACTTTCCTTGTGGCTCAGCTGGTAAAGAATTCTGCAATGTGGTAGATCGGGGTTCGATTCCTGGGTTGGGAACATCCCCTGGAGAAGGGAAAGTTCTGGCCTGGAGAATTCCATGGACTGTATAGTCCTTGGGCTTGCAAAGAGCAAGACACTTTGATCATCTGTGAAGTGGTAATGTTACTTCAAAGGATTGTTAGGATTAAATGAGAATGTATTTGGCATACTGTCTGAAACATGGTCTCTGTTTTTCTAATTTATGATGGATGCCAGAGTATTGGGTAGAATTTCATACTGTATGAATAAAGAAGGTGTAAGTCTGAGGAAAATGAAACTTTAAGAAGGCTAGATTGCTCAATTCTGTTTAAAGGAAGAATTGGATTGTTGCTCAGTAAGACATTGCAGAACCATGGGTTGTTGCTGTGCTAGAAACTCCCGTGTTGATCGTGGCCTTTGACTCCTTATCTGTCTGATTGACTTGAACTTCCTGTCACAGCATCCTTAAACCTAGACCTAATCTTCATCAGTCCTGCCACCTTCTGCATAAAGCTTTGTGTGTGAGCTGTACTGGACTGCTTGCTTCTTCTGAATATTTTATGTGTTGGGTTGGCCAAAAAGTTCTTTGGAGTTTTTCCATGGATGGTATGGAAAAACCTGAATGAACTTTTTGACCAACTCAGTATTTCCATGTATTTGTTCTACCCTCTGTTTAGAATGTTGTAATTGCTTTTGTTTCTTCTTTTTTCTGATGTATGACTTATTTCTTAAGGATTTCTAACATATTACCTATCTACTTTGTGATTTCTAACATATTACCTACTTTATCTCTACCTCTGCAGAATTAATCCTTCTTTCTCTTGCTCTTAAAACATCTTGATCTTCTGTATATGTAGTGGGGCCTTTGGCATAGTTGTGGGTTTGTGTGTCTGTCTTCCTTGATAGAATAGGAACTCCTAGAGTGTGGTAGTCTTTGCTTACTTAGACTTATGTTCTCAGTGTCCTGTGCACAATGTTCAGTATGCGAATGTTCAGTGTGTTTGGATAATTGAGTAAAGGAGGGAGCCGATGAGTATCCCCATTCATGTGTAGTTACTGACAAGTATTTTTCTTAAGTTAACCAAGCCCTTTGCAACCTTATTTACTTTATTTGTTAATATTCATAGTACAAGGATAAATCTAAATTTAGTCTTTGTTAAAATGACTGCATTTCAAGGGGTTTTATATTTCTGTGCTTTTTAAAAAATTTATTGATGTGCAGTTGGTTTACAGTGTTTCAGGAGTACAGCAGAGTAATTCAATTATGTATGTATGTATGTGTGTGTGTGTGTGTGTGTGTGTATATATATATATATATATATTATTTTTCAGGTTCTTTTCCATTATAGGATATTCAAGATGAATATGATTCCTGTGCTGTACAGTAGGTCCTTGTTGATTTTGTATATAGTAGTGTGTATGTATAAACCCCAAATCCCTAACTTATCCCTTCCCTCACTTATATGCTTTCCTGTAAGGCTGGAAGCTTACTAGCATTCCCACTGAAATTAATGGTTAAGTCAGATAAGTTTGTTAGTAGTAATAAAATTTTTTTACATGAAAAATTTCTGTTGCATTGCTCAGAAAACCTTGGCATAATTTCAGTTTATATTTTTTAGTAAAATGTGTTTATAATTATTTAGTTAGAAATTCCAGATTTGTGTTAGTTGCCACTGCTTGGGGTTCCCTACTGCTGCCTCATTTTTTTTTTTTTTTCTATTAGTTTCCATTTTCTTATGTTTGTATTCTATAAGACAGTTAAAAAGTAAAGATTATTCATATTCAGGAATTGTAGTGCTTCAGGCTTGATTTGAGTCTCTTGTCTCTTCTTTTTTTTTTTTTTTTGGTGAGTGGATACCTAAAGCATTTTGGTAATTAGGAATTACATTTTTAAGTGGGGCTGCTTTCTTATGTGAGAATAATAGATGATGGCTAATATTTGTGATGTTAAAAATGATGATCCTAATGGAACCTTTTGAAGTTGAGGGTGAATTTATGTATTCTTAAAGTGACAAAAATTATTCCTGGCCTATATACTTTTATTATTTTTTTTTTTTTTTAAGAAATTCAGCTTTTTAAAAAATTACATACAAAGCTGATTGTAAGTCATACAGGGCAAGACAATATTTTGTTAAGACAAATATCTTAGGAAATAGATTTGGAGATAATTATAAAACAACATTTTAAACCTGTTACAGAAACAGTATAGGTGATCATATTAAAACAAGCAAAAATGAGAAAAAATATATATTCCTACTACCTAGATATTATTACTTTTAGTACTTTAGTTTGTAATCTTTCTGTCTACATATTTTAATTATACTGGTATGCTGTATATGTTTTCTTTTATTAAAATAGTATCACATTGTACCTTCTCTTTTGAAACCTTTTTTTTTTTTTTTTTCCCAGTCAGTAATATCTACTTTTCCATTTCTGTAAATTTTCATCTAGCCAATACTTAGATCATATTTAAAATTTCTCTAGTTGGTTCAAAAATATCCTTAATGGCTGGTTGGTCTGAAGCAGTAACCAGAACAGGATTGTACCAGTGAATTTGACTTTTAGAACCCTAAGTCTTTCTAAATCAAGGACAGCTACCCATTTCTCCCTTCTTCAGCTTTGAAATGATACTTGATTTTTTTTTAAAAGATAATTTGAAAGATACTGGGTCATGACCTACAGACGTTTTGAATTGTCCAGTTTATACACATAATGTCATTTAGCTTGTTCTATCTCATACCTGTTAAGTTAAAATTTATATGTAAGTGCTTCATGGATTCTCAGATTGAAGATAATTTGGCTCTCATAGATGATGCTGTGTCCTTCATATTGTATCACATCAAAAGTTATGTGATCTCTACTTAACTTGCTTGGTAATGCTGAGATTGGCCACTGAAATTGGGTGATAACAGTCTTTTCTGTGCATTATTCAATTATGTTTGTCTTCTTACATTAGAAGATCTATTATGTGGTGTTTTCTTACATTAGAAGATACATTGTGTGGTATTACTTTGGCTCTGTTAGAAAGTTCAGTTCGTTATTATCCACTCACCTATTGATTTAGTACCATTTGTTGATCCTTGCCTAAGTCAGTAATTTTATTAGGGCTTTCAAAGTTTGATTTTTCTGATTCTGATTGATTTTTCTAAAATTTTTATTTTTATTAACTGGTGTTTTCTGTTGTGTTTGCTTTATGAAATGGAGCTATTGAGTTGCCCTGAAATAGAGTTCCTACAGGAAAAGTAGGATAAATCCTTTATCTTCCCCTTTACCAATTTCAGAGTAAAGAAAATAACTATTCCAGTAGACACTTATCAAAGCTTAAAAGTGAAAATAATTTTTTGTTGTAACTTTTTCTGTATTGAGTATCTTTATAGACTTGGGGATTTATTTCTATTTTATTCAGGATTCTTTGATTTACTACCATTTACATTTTTTCTCTGATGCTCAGTTTGTCACAAATTTAGCCATGCTTCATGCTAGCTCCTGTGTTTGATATAGGCCACTAATATATGTATGCTTTCCTTGCTTTCTGGCACAGAAAGACATTACCTGTATCTTCCCTGCCCCAGATCTGACATCAGCTGTTTTTTCAAGGAGTTGGTACCTTTGGCAACCCACTGCAGTATTCTTGCCTGGCAAATCCCATGGACGGAGGAGCCTGGTAGGCTGCAGTCCATCGGGTCGCTAGGAGTCAGACACGACTTAGCGACTTCGCTTTCACTTTTCACTTTGATGCACTGGAGAAGGAAATGGCAACCCACTCCAGTGTTCTTGCCTGGAGAATCCCAGGGACGGCGGAGCCTGGTGGGCTGCCGTCGATGGGGTCGCACAGAGTCAGACACGACTGAAGCGACTTAGCAGCAGCAGCAGCAGCAGCAATATAGTATGATATTAAGGATGAAATCAGGGTTCTAGAAGTGTTTACTACTGCTCAAGTGACATACTTTTAGGCTGTTTCTTTGGAAAGACCTAAACAATATAAATGTCTGCAAGGATGAGTTCATGTGAATGTTTTCAGTTATTACTTGATTTCTTGATTTTATAATGTTATCTCTTTTCTCTTACAGTAATCACAAACCTTCAAATCATTAACATAACTTCATTGATTTTTCCTATAATGTAAAGAAAAAGTTTGAAGATACTAATACTGATGTCATTAGAAATTACTGGAAAAGTTTAAAATTTCTTTGTAGCTCTTTTTTCTTAGAAAACTTCCTGCCCAGAAGTACAGTAAAATTACAGTGCCTAGATAACCCTTGAAATAAATCCTTTCTCCTGGTTACCAATTTGATATTTAATCAGATTTGTTTCAGTGTGTGCTTGCCTCCTCCCCTCTACTTCTCTATGAAGCAACCATTTTTATTAGTCTCTCAGTTATCTGTATGTGTGTTGGAGCATTCCAATTCAGGCAAATATACATGTAAAAAATTAGTTTATAAAGTATTTCTTTTATACGAAGGTAGCATACTATATACTCTGTTATGCACATTTTTTTCCTTAAAATATTTTGTAGATCTGTCCAAGCAGTACTAATAATTATATAGAACATATAGTCAATAGGTAATCTTTTCTTAAATTACAATGTCAAAATGAAAGGTTTTAGTAATTTAAGTAGTTATTTTGGATTG
The DNA here is from genome assembly GCF_027580195.1 of Bos mutus. Classification (NCBI taxonomy): domain Eukaryota; kingdom Metazoa; phylum Chordata; class Mammalia; order Artiodactyla; family Bovidae; genus Bos; species Bos mutus. The sequence continues at coordinate 41,827,983 of NC_091642.1, read as the reverse complement.
AAAATAATACTGGAATAAGCTCACTAATGTTAATGCAGCAGAAATTAAAAAGATCTCTAAAAAGGCACTAGATTTGATGAATTTTGTATTGTATTTGGAAGATAAATGGGTCCAATAGATGAGCATAGAGCTTTGGAGATAGTCTTGAGTGGTTTAAAGCAGTTAAGATTGGCTGGTTTGAAACATCTGTGTCAGAAAATCATGAGATTAGAGAGAATTGATGGAGCTCAAGAATGAGAGCCAGTCTGATGGACAAAATCCACAGATATGTGGATTATCTGTGCTGCTTTATAGTTTTATATAAATTTTTCTTGAGTATAGAAGTTTGTTTTATGCAGCTGTTGTATATAAGTTAATAGAATGGGCACGCTAAGTTTTGATACCTCAGTTCAGTATTATCATCATAAATACCAAGGGTTAAGATAGATCATTGTGGTTTTCTCAACCTCCTCACCATGTAGAATAGGAAATTGAAGTCTAAAAAGGTTGAGTTGTCCAATTTATGCATCTGATTAGAGCAATAACCTGTTCTTAAATCTAATTTTCTAACTCTTAACTGTTTCTACTTTTCTCTGAAAAAGGAGAAATTATGCAGCTGTTTCTTGTTTCATTTTTATTTTGATTTTTGGATTTTGTCTGAATATTTTAGTATGTAAATATGAAAGTTACCTTTTACCTTAGATGCATTCTAAACATACTGGGTAGGATTTAATAATCACTGTCGTATGATTGTTTGTGTGTTAGTTGTTCAGTCATTTCAGACTCTTTGGGACCCCATAGACCGTAGCCCACCAGCCTCCTCCATCCATGGGATTTTCCAGGCCAGAATACTGGAGTGGGTTGCCATTGATATTTTTTGGAATCAGTGTATTTACCTGTATTTCTTAATTACACATGATGGCTTATAAATAAATACATCTGACAGCCTTATTATTAACATGGTTTGTAGTGGGGAAAGCTTTTTATAATCAGCTAATGTTTTAAAACATTTACATGTAGTTTGCATTGTATATTTCAGTAAGCTAATGTTTTAAAGTGTGTACATGTGGTTTGCATTGTTGCATATTTCCTTAACTTAAGCACTCAGATATTTATCCAAACATTATTGCTATGGGCTTTCCTGCAGAAAGACTTGAAGGTGTATACAGGAACAATATAGATGATGTAGTAAGGTAAGAACTTTTTAATTTTCTGTTTCAAATATTGATGTGTATTCATGTTGTATTTTCATTTAGGAAAATTTCTAAACCACAGAAAAAGATGTACTTTTTGATGTTGTTTATTTTTATTATGTTGATGATCTATAACTGCTTTCTTTATTTTGCTCCATGTACCTACTGAGCATCAGTGGGATAAAACTCATTAGATAAGAACTGACTTTTTACATAATCAGGTATATGTGTTATGATTTCATGGACTCCATAAAATGCCCCTCACCAGTTTAATATCTGGGTTCCATTGCACTATGGTTTTTGTCTTTTATTTCACAATTGGGTATTAGCCTTAAAATCCTTGAGTGGATTTATTCATAAATTTATTTATGCTAAGGTATACATAAATGGTGTAATTTTACATAGAACAGTTTATAATGGGGCATAAATGCACAAAGGACCTGGAGAAGTGTTTAGCACAGGGGATCTGGAAAGGAATTTGTTAGACACCAAAGCCTAGGTGTCTGCTTTTCAATTTTGCATCATTTTTAAGAGGAATTATCATTCATATCTTAATAATAGTTCTGAAGGCTCATTTAAATAACCTTAAATACATTATGACCTAAGCTTACATAGTATATTTTATGAGAGAAGGAATTTGTGTCTGCTTTGTAAATAGTCAACATGTTTTCTAATTTCAGAACACAAAATTTGTGTATAAATAAACTGTAAAATGTCAGTAGGAAGTATAATTGGCTTTAAAAGTTTAAATTTTCTATCATTCCTTGTACTCTCTTTCAGAAGTATCCTTTTTGGAGACTTCCAGTTTAAATATGTGGTGGTTATGAGAACTAAATGTTATAATGGGCAGGAAAGCACTTTGTAAAGCATTATGCAGATATAGGATTCTTTTTAAATAGTTATCTTAGTATTTAAAACTATCTATATACTCTTATACGAGCCAACCATAGTTGTTTTTTTCAGTGGTTAATTTTTAGCAATTTGCTTTGAACCAAAGTCTGTTTACATTTTTGCAGTATAGAGTTGTACCCAGTTGGGTTTTTGTAGTGCTTATATTGTGTTCAGAATTAAACTTCAGTATTGACAGAAAAACTCCCAGACTGCTTTGTGGTTGGTACATGAGCTGTCAGAGGAATGAGTTAAGAGCTTGCGATTCAGAAATGAGTTTGCCTTCTAGTAGCTGGGCAGGACACAGTGGAAGAATGGAAGCAGCAGCTTGATATGGCTTAGTCAGTGTTAATACCAATCTACAGAAATACAGTGAGTGATAGAAAAAAGATTAAGAGAAGTAAATTTTGACTCTAGAGATGGAGAATCTTGGAAACAAGCAGTGCTGTCATGAAACATGTTTGCTGCTACGGTGAAGGAGTGTTTATCAGGCCTCTTTGTGGCCTAGAAGAAACATTTCTAAAGTCGATCTACTTAACATTACTGTAATTCTGCATTCAACCAACTACTAATTCAAACAAGTCAGATTGATACTCATACATAAAAAGAGTATGAATACTCTTTGAGTAGAGGATACATTTTGCAGTCACTGTAAGAATATCCTTTTGGTAAATTAATTTGATGTGCTAATTTCAACATTTTTCTCTTCTGAATGTGAATTTGTTTCTTCTGACTGTGGATTAATACTGAGGCTGTTTGATCATCTTTCCGGTTACTGATAAATCCAGTTTCTGGTTCTGTATATATGATTTACATATGATCATCAGATCTTTGATGGTGGTGTTGTATTGTTTTGTCACTACGACATGTTTGACCCATGGACTGCAGCATACCAGGCTTCCCTGTCCACCATCTCGCAGAGTTTGTTCAAATTCATGCCCAGTGAGTCAGTGATACTACTTAACCATATCTCATCCTCTGCCCACTTCTCCTCCTGGCTTCAGTCTTTTGCAGTAACAGGGTCTTTCCCAGTGAGCCAATTCTTCACGTCAGGTAGCCAAGTACTGGAGCTTCAGCTTCAGCATCAGTACTTCCAGTGAATATTCAGGGTTGATTTCCTTTAGGATTGACTGGTTTGATCTCCTTGAAGTCCAAGGGAGTCTCAAGAGTCTTCTCGGACACCACAGTTCAAAAGCATCAGTTCTTTGGCACTCAACCTTCTTTATGGTCCAACTCTCACATCCATACATGACTACTGGAAAACCACAGCTTTGACTACACAGACCTTTCTCAGCAAAATGGTGTCTTTGCTTTTGAATATACTGTTTAGGTTTCTCATAGCTTTCCTTCCAAAGAGCAAGCATCTTTTAATTTCATGGCTGCAGACACCATCCATAGTGATTTTGGAGCCCAAGACAGTAAAATCTGTCACCGCTTCCACATTTTCCCTTTCTATTTGCCATGAAGTGATGGGACTAGATGCCATGATCTTAGTTGTTTTTTTTTCCCCCTCGTTTCTTTATTATTTCTAAAACAAAAAGTTAATAGAGAAGTTACAAATCTTCAAATAATCTTTTAGTTTTTTGAATGTTGAGTTTTAAGCCAGCTCTTTTACTCTCATCAAGAGTCTCTTTAGTTCCTCTTTGTTTTCAGCCATTAGGGTGGTACCATCTGCATATCTGAGGTTGTTAATATGTCTCCCTGCAAACTTGATTTTAGTTTGTGATTGATCCAGTCCAGCGTTTTGCATGATATATACTCTGCATATAAGTTAAATTAACAATATATAGCCTTGTCATACTCCTTTCCCAATTTTGAACCAGCCTGTTGTTCCATATAAGATTCTAATGGTTGTTTCTTGACAACAGATTTACCTTCTTTACAACAGGTAAACCTGTCAGGAGACAGGTAAGGTGTTTTGGTATTCCCATCTTTTTAAGAACTTTCTGCAGTTTGTTGTGATCCACACAAAGGCTTTAATGTAGTCAATGAATCAGAAGTATATGTTTTTCTGGAATTCTCTTGCTTTTTCTATGATCCAGCGAATGTTGGCAATTTGATCTCTGGTTCCTCTGCCTTTTCTAAACCCAGCTTATACATCTGGAACTTCTTGGCTCACATACTACTGAAGCCTAGCTTGAATGATTTTGAGCATAACCTCACTAGCATGTGAAATGAGCAAAATTGTATGATGGTTTGAACATTCTTTGGCATTGCCTTTGATTGCAGTTGGAATGAAAACTGTTCTTTTCCAGTCCTGTGGCCATGCTGAGTTTTCCAAATTTGCTGTCATATTTAGTGCAGCACTTTAACAGCATCATCTTTTAGGATTTGAAATAGTTCTGCTGGAATTTGTTTGTAGTAATGCTTCTTAGGCCCACTTAACTTCACATTCCAGGATATCTGGCTCTGGGTGAGTGTCCATACCATCATGGGTATCCAGATCAGTAAGACATTTTTGGTATAGTTCTGTGTATTCTTTCCACCTCTTCTTAATCTCTTCTGCTTCTGTTGTCCTTGCCATTTCTGTCCTTTATTGTACTCATCTTTGTTTGAAATGTTCCCTTGATCTCTCCATTTTCTTTAAGAAATCTCTAGTCTTTCCTATTCTATTGTTTTTCTCTACTTCTTTGCAGTGTTCATTTAGGAAACCCTCCTTATCTTTCTTTGCTATTCTGTGAAACTCTGTGTTCAGTTGGATATAACTTTCCCTTTGTACCTTGCTTTACACTTCTCCTCTTTCCTTAGCTATTTGTAAGACCTTCTCAGACAACCTTCTTGCATTTCTTTTCATTTGGGATGGTTTTAGTCACTGCCTCCTATACAATGTTAAGTTATAATAACTCCATCAAGAAAATACTGTGCTGGGAAGTATTTTGATCTGTCATCTTCTGACTTCAGAAACCTCTGCCTTTATGCCTCTGAATTAAGATTCATATACATTTGGCTTGTAATCAGGAACAGCGGTTGAGGTTTATTCTGTCTCCTTTAATGTATCTAGTTTATTTTATCTAGCTTTAAAATTTTTCAGATGTCACTCTTAGAAAAAGGTTAGCCAACTGATAGTTGTTAGTTACTTTAGCCAACTGATCTTGTCACCAACTGGTCTTGTCACCCTAGTGAATAATGGTTATAGCACATGAAAATGAAGAATCATCAACTGAAGATAATAACTATGCTGTACTTTTTTTTTTTTTTTCCTTTTTTTTTGTTTGATGGATAAATGGCCAGTAATGCTTTGCTGTTATCAGTTTACCCCTCCCCCTTAGTTTATGAGAAAGGGTGAACAGTGATCATTAAGGAAGATGTATCTTTTCCTATGAGCTAAAATGAAAATGAATAATTCTTAAGTAGTTTGTGTGTTGTGATTAACCTCTCCATGAAAATGACCTTCTCTAGTACCTAGATAATTGATTTCCTTGAATGGCTTGCACGATATTGGAGTTCAGTTCAGTCGCTCGGTCGTGTCCGACTCTTCGCGACCCCATGAACTGCAGCACGCCAGGCCTCCCTGTCCATCACCAATTCCCGGAGTTTGCTCAAGCACATGTCCATTGAGTTGGTGATACCATCCAACCATCTCGTCCTCTGTCATCCCCTTCTCCTGCCCTCAATCTTTCCCAGCATCAGGGTCTTTTCCAAGGAGTCAGCTCTTCATATCAGGTGGCCAAAGTATTGGAGTTTCAGCTTCAACATCAGTCCTTCCAATGAACACCCAGGACGGATCTCCTTTAGGATGGACTGGTTAGATCTTCTTGCAGTCCAAGGGACTCTCAAGAGTCTTCTCCAACACCACAGTTCAAAAGCATCAATTCTTTGGTGCTCAGCTTTCTTTATAGTCCAACTCTCACATCCATACATGACTACTGGAAAAACCACAGCTTTGACTGGGTGGAACTTTGTTGGCAAAGTAATGTCTCTACTTTTTAATATGCTGTCTAGGTTGGTCATAACTTTTCTTCCAAGAAGCAAGCATCTTTTAATTTCATGGCTGCAGTCACCATCTGCAGTGATTTTGGAGCTCCCCAAAATAGTCTGTCACTGTTTCCATTGTTTTCCCATCTGTTTGCCACGAAGTGATGGGACCAGATGCCATGATCTTAGTTTTCTGAAAGTTGAGTTTTAAGCCAACTTTTTCACTCTCTTCTTTCATTTTCATCAAGAGGCTCTTTAGTTCTTCTTTGCTTTCTGCCATAAGGGTGGTGTCATCTGCATATCTGAGGTTATTGATATTTCTCCCAGCAGTCTTGACTCCAGCTTGTGCTTCATCCAGTCCAGCATTTCTCATGATGTTGGAGACACTAGTACTAATTGGTAGTGATTTTTTTTTTTTTTGGTTCAAAGATGGTAACACCTCAGTGAAAAAATGTCTTTATTTTCTTATATCTTTTCTTTTAACAGTAAACTTTGGGATTTAGAAACTGGGATATCTAAAGAGTATTTAAAATTACCTTTTCCTCTTTAAGCCCATGTGTTTCCTATGATTCCTATGATTTTTCCCCCCTAAACAAGAAATATTGTGCAGAATTCAGACTTTGTTGTTGTACATTACTGCTTTGAGTAAAACTCATATTCCAGATACCTTCATGCTTAAAGTATTAACTGTTTATGGATATAATTCATTACAGCAATGTAAGATTTTTTACTTGAGGTATTCAAATATTTAACTTCTCCTTTTGAGGTTATCTCCTGGGATCAGGAATTAATGTAAAGAATAAGAGCAGAGGAAAAGTGAACTAAGTTGAATTTTTTTTTTTACTATCTTTACTGCAGGTGTTTTCTTTAATAAGCAGTTAGAATTGACAGGGCAAGACAGGGTCATTTCATAGAATGGAAATGGAAAAACTAGCTCTTCGCAGATCGTTTTTTCTTCATCTTAATACTGCCTTCTCTCTCCTTTCTTTCTTGCCTCTAAAATTCTTGCTCTAACCAGCTGATAATATGAAGCAGTGTTTTATTTGGGTGATTTATTGTTCTTTGATATGTATATTAATCTTATTTCTCAGGTTAATATTGAAGTTATCTGTTAATAATTTATATGTTACCTGTATAAATCTAGGCAATCTTTAACAAATTGATGATGCTTCATAGGTTTAGCAGACATAGTTTGAGAATTGTTCTGTATGTAATAAATCATAGAAGTGTAAGTTTAATAGAGGTGAACTGGCTTTCTTACTGAAGAACCTTTAATGTGCTATTATGCATTGTAATTCTCCTAGGAATGAAATTCTAATATGTTCCTTTCCTTATTTTTTTTTCATTTCTTTCCCTTTCTCTTCCCCTCCTTCCTTTCCCCTTTATCTCTTTCTTTTCTTTTGTAGTATAGTAAATAAGATTTCTCTCAACAGTGTTCCATGGAGCACAATTTTGGAAATTTTGAAATGAAAAAGTTGTATATAACAATATTTTCCTCTTGTCTGTCATTAGGAAATACAGTACTTCCTCCTCTTTTATTGGAAAGATCAGCTTTTTCACCCGTGTATAAGCAGCCATATTGCAGATTCAAAAGTCCGTCTTCCCTTTTCGTGTTTTATGCATTTTCTTCCTGAAGAAACTTTTCAAATATTTTTCTCTTAATCATATAATGATCTCTCAATCAACCTTATGTTGATTTTCAATTTAAAAAAAAGGACATGTTTGTTTTCTCAACATTACCATTATTGGTTATTCAGTTTAAAAAGGTTGAAAAGAGATTATTTATAGGAAAGCTTCAAAAATAATTTAGGAGGATATCAATTCCCTTCTCCCTTTCCAACAACTTTTGACTTCTTCCCTCATTGCCTCTGTTTCTTGCTTCCTTTTTTTCTTTATTCAGATGTAAATCATATAACATGAAATTGCCCACTTCAGAGTATACAGTTCAGGGACATTTAGTGTTTTCCAATATTTTATAACCACCACCTCTGTCAAGTTCCAAAACATTTTTTCACCCCAGAAGAAAACCCTGTCCCCAGAGACTCCTCCTACTTCTTTCATTAGTCTTTATTCTTTACAAATTGCAGAGCCATGATGGATTTGACAATGATTAAATTATCTGTACCAATCCAATTTTTGATATTTTAGTATGATGTTTACTTGCATTTATATATATGTGTTACTGTTGTATAAGCAGTTTGCATGTGTTCTCTTACTAAATTGCTACAGTAAACCTATCTCCATTTCATAGATGGTTTCAAAGAAGCTAACTTCCCCAAGTGCCACAGCTGGTAAGAACAGGCTGAGGACTGAGTCCAGGTCTGTCAGATTCCAAAGCTGATTTGCTTAATAACCGTAAAATCTTGTATATCAGAGGACAAAAACTAGAAACTCCTGCTCATTTAGCTGTTGATACACAGTGTTGTTCCCCACTCAGTGTGGGAAATCATCTAGGAAAGTCTTTTCTAGTATCATACTAGAACATTTCTCAAGGATTTGAGTATCTAGATTGAAAAGACCTACATAGTGCCAAGCACAGTAAGTGAAAACAGGTCAATACCAGGCAAATTATTAAGAAGTTAAAAAAAATATATTAAGAAGAATGAGAATTTCTCAAAAGCTTTCAGGGTCATTTAGAAAGGATTAGGAATGTGGCTTTTCCAGTGGTCATGTATGGATGTGAGAGTTGGACTATAAAGAAAGCTGAGCACAGAAGAATTGATGCTTTTGAACTGTGGTGTTGGAGAAGACTCTTGAGAGTCCCTTGGACTGCAAGGAGATCCAACCAGTCCCTCCTAAAGGAGATCAGTCCTGGGTGTTCATTGGAAGGACTGATGTTGAAGCTGAAACTGCAATATTTTGGCCACCTGATATAAAGAGCTGACTCCTTGGAAAAAGACCCTGCTGCTGAGAAAGATAGAGGGCAGGAGGAGAAGGGGATGACAGAGGACAAGATGGTTGGATGGCATCACCAACTCAGTGGACATGGGTTTGGGTGGACTCGGGGAGTTGGTGATGGACAGGGAGGCCTGGCGTGCTACAGTTCGTGGGGTCACAAAGAGTCGGACATGACTGAGCGATTGAACTGAACTGAACTGAGAAATGTCAGTAGCATCTAACTTCTCAGTAGTAGAATTAAAGATGGAAGATTGAGGAACAGCACTTCAGATGTTCTGCAGTCAACCTGGAATTCTATATCCAGCCAAACCATCAATGAGGTGCAAGAGTAGGAAAAAAAGACAGTCAATGGACTGAACAAAAAAAAATTTGTCCTTGTAACATTTCTTAGGCGATTACTAGAAGATGTACCCTAGGAAAACAGGGAGAGAAACTGTGAAAGAAAAGAAAAAGGCTTTGACAAACTGAGAATCCAACTCAGAAACCACAGTCAAGTCCCAGGGTGACAACAATGCCACAAAGCTAAAGAGCAGCCAGTTCTGGTTAGAGCAGTAGGACGGAAGGCTTTCGGGAAGAACGCTATAGGTGGATAATGAAATAAGATTATCTGGGAGAAAATATAAGAAGATTCTTAGGAAATTTGGTGAATTAGAATCAAGAAGCAATTTTAACATCTGTTGATTTAACCCAAAGTTGTGATGTTTAAGGGAAATTAAGAGAAGTGAAGCGTGTGTTGGGGATACTACTGGTTTTGTTAGTCTTCTCTACCAAGGCATAAAATATGTAGGTAATTGATAAATCTACAAGAAGCATTGTTATTTGTCTTATATAGAAATGCTGACTTAAATACCAGGAAAAAGAATTCTAATACTTGAGGGTAGTTACTTTTGGGGAAAAAACATGCGTTTGAAGATGAAGAGTGATGGGAGATGAGTATTTTTTTTTTTAATGGTATATATATAGGGTAATATCATTTAAACTTTTTTTAACTGTCCAGTTTAGTAGCATGAAGTATATTCACATTCTTGTATACTTATCACCACTGTCCATCTCTAAAACTGTTTTATCCATACTGAAACGTTGTACTGTTTAAATAGTAACTTCCCATTCCCCCGGAATTCCAGCCCCTGAACCACTGTGTTTGACCATTCTGGGTACCTTATATAAGTGGAAACATATAATATTTATCTTTTTGTGACTTATTTTACTTCGTTTCACCCATGTTGTGGCATGTGTCCTTCTATTATATGTATATACCACATTCTGTTTATCTATTCCTCTGTCGGTTGACACCTGGGTTACTTCCACATATTGACTATTGTAGATAACGTTAATATGAACATGGGTGTCCCAGTATCTATTTGAGTCTCTACTTCTAACTAACTCAGAAGTGGGATTGCTGGGTCGGATGATCATTCTATGCTTGCTTTTTCTGAGGCGCTATCATAGTGTTTTCTACAGTGTCTGTCTCATTTTACATTCCTACCAGCAATGCACAAGTGTTGCAACTTCTCCAAACCCTCACTGCCAACACTTGATATTTTCCGGGGTTTTTTATTTTGTTTGTTTGGGGTTTTTTGGATAACAGCTGTCCTAATGGTTATAAAGTGATATCCCATTGTGGTTTTGATTTGCATTTCTCTAATGATAAATGATGCTGAGCATCTTTTCATGTGCTTAGTCACCATTTGTTTATCTTCTTTGGCGATATGTCTGTTTGAGCCCTTTGCTAGTTTATGAATTGGATTTTTTGTTTTTGAGTTCTATATATGATGGATGTTAATCATTTACTAGATAATGTGATTTGCAAATATTTTTTTCCATCCTATTGATTGCCTTCTTACTATGTTGATATTGTTCTTTGATACATAAAAGTTTCAAATTTTGATGCAGTTCAGTATTATCTTTTTTTGTTGCCTGTATCTTTGGTGTTGAATCCAAGAAATCATTGCTAAATTCAATGTCATGAATTTTTCCTATCTTTCCCTTTAAGAATTTTATAGTTTTAGGTCTTTGGTGTAGTCTTTGATCCATTTTGAGTTAATTTTTGTATATGATAAAAGATAAAGGTCCAACTTAGTGCTTTGGCAAGTGGATATCCAGCTTTCCTTTCCCATCACCATTTGTTGAAAAGCCTCTCCTTTCCCTATTGAGTGGTTTTAGCACACTAGTCAAAATCATTTGACCATATATGCACAGTTTTATTTTTGTGCTCTCTAGTCTATTCCATTGGTATATGTCTGTCTTTATGCCAGTACCATACATTGTTGCGTGTGTGCTCAGTTGTGTCCGACTCTTTTGCAGCCCCATGGACTGTAGCTCACTAGGCTCCTCTGTCCATGGACTTCTCCAGCCGAGAATACTGGAGTGGATTGCCGATTGTAGCATTGTACAAAGCACATTTTGAAATCGGGAATTGAGTCCTACAACATTGCTCTTCTATTTCAAGGTTAATTTGGCTACTTAGAGTCCTGTGAGAGTCCCTGAGTTTTAGGATGGAAGTTTTTATTCATGCAAAAAGTTGTTGCAATTTTGATAGGAATTGCATAATGTGGTATTGAAACCTTAATAATGTAAAGTCTTCTAATCCAGGAATATGGGATATCTTTCTGTTTATTTAGGTCTTTGATTTTCTTCAGCAGTATTTTTTAGCTTTCTATGTATAAGTATTTCACCTCCTTGGTTAAGATAATTCCTAGGTATTTTATCCTTTTTGGTGCTATCATAAATAGCATTGTTTTCTTAATTTCCCTTTTTGGATTGTTTATTATTATATAAAAATGCATCTGATTTTTGCATGTTAATTTTGTATGCTGCTACTTTGCTGAATTTATTCTAACAGGTTTTTTTTGTATGTGTGTGTGTGGCATCTTAAGAATTTTCTTTGTATAAGATCATGTCATCTGGAAACAGGTAATTGTACTTCTTTCCGATTTGAATGCGTTTTTCCTTCTTGCTTAATTACTCTGGGAACATTCAATACTTTGTTTGAATAGAAGTGGCAAAAGTAGGCCTCCTGCTTTGTCATTTACTTCAGAAGAAAAAACTTTGTCTTTTATCTTAGCATATCATTAGCTGTGGAGTGGATTTTTTTTTTTTAAGAGCCATGTTATGTTCACAGCTGTATTGAGCAGAAAGTACAGAGATTTCTTGTATACCCCCTACTCTATATGCATAGCTTCCTCATTATCAGTGTCCTCAACCAGAGTGGTGCATTTGTTAAGTTGATGAACCAACACTGACTCATCATTATGCAGAGAATATAGTTTATGTTACGGCTCACTCTTGGTATTGTGCAGTCTGTGGATTTGTGCAGATTGTGTAAGTATACATCCACTACTGTAGTAACATACAGAGCAGTTCCCCTGCCCTAAAAGTAGTCTGTGTTTTGCCTGTTCATCCGTCTCTGTCCCCAGCCTCTGGCAACCACTGATGTTTTTATGGTCTCCACAATTTCAGCTTTTCCAGAATGTTACATAGGTAGAATTATCCAGCATGTAGCACACAGAAACTCTGTTCCTATTCAGTATGGCAGTATATGAAAAGGCCACAGCACACGGTATAAGATAGCTACTGTGGGAAGATTGTGGTTTCTTACAAAGCTACACATAATTTCTGTAATCAAGCAGTACACCTCTTTGGCTATTTACCCAAAGGAGTTGAAGACTAATGTTCACATTGAAAGACTTAATTCATCCTATGCATGGATGTCATACTTCTTAAATGCCTGGCTCCTGGACAAAGAAAAGGGAAAAGAAAATAGGCTGTGGATCTTTAAATCCCCTGGAAGCCATTTCTGTTGTTGGGGATTGCAGCAATGGCAGCCTGCTTGTGTGTGCACATCCATAATCATAATCAGAAGCAGCCGTCAAGGATCAAGACACAGATCTCTAATATTTGGAGGATGGAGTCCCACAAGCTGCATCAGACTGCTCTAGGAATACATGTGTGGCTGCCTGCTGGGAGGGGACAATGGGTGGTTAACTACTGCCACACCAGGAGTTGAAATTGAAATTAATTGTGATTTACTGTCTAGGCCGTCTCCTGAAAACTGCAAACTTTTGAATAGACTCCAGAGTTCTAAAATAGTTACACCAGACAGATTATGCCAGTAAAATGAAAAATTTTTGCATGTTAGAAGCTTATTTAGGACTATTCCATGGAATGAGGACTTAATAAGACTGTTTATTCTCACAACTAATTCATATTTATGTATATATATATCTGAAATTATTTGAAATAAGGTAAAAAATTAGAAGATTTGAATTCTAGTATTTTTTTTTCCTTTGGACAAAGCTGCAAGGCTTTATTGAATTTTTTGTTTCAAACTTTTTAAATGTTATACTATTTTTAAGTTTTGAGAGTATTACTCTCTGCTCTCGTTCAAGTTCTCAGTCTCAACTTTCCAAGTATCCACAGTTAAATTTTCCCATTTCCCTTTGGAAAGTGCTGTTTTCTTGCTTTTTTCCGCCGTTCCATTGTATCAAACTTAGAAGGCAGTGAGCCAATTGTGGGCATGAAATCCTTGGGAGGAGAGAGGAGGAAGTGGGAGGGGCAGTCATGCTGAATGTTTCCCTAAGTAATATTCAAGTTCTTTGAGAGAACTTACCTCTGCTCCTTGAAAAAAATGCTGTGATATTTTCTTTTAAATAGATTGTTTATTCTCCTGCCTGTCTCAATGTTGCCCACAGTGCTAGATAAGAAATTACAGTAAAGTTCACATATTAAAGGGAACACACACAAAAAGTATGATTTCACCAACCCTCACTTATAAAAAAAACTATAGGAAAATAAAAGAAGTCAAGGTTCTTGATTGCACATGACAAAAAGTAACTCTTATTAACTTAATTAGAAGAGACTTCTAAAAAAAAAAAAAAAATAGCTCACAGAGAACCAGGCTTTGAAGACTGTCAGAAGCTAAGAGAAGCAGATCATAGTCAAGAGGTTATAAAGAAGAGCACCCCCAGCTGAGGACATTGCTGCTTAGATATTTGCTATCCCAGGTACTACCACCATGACTAAATATTGTTGACTGGATTCATAAACTTTAAGCTCCGCTGGAGATCTCTCTGAATAATTCCTTGACTCATCTGTACCTTGTTCTTACTACCTGGGATTCAGTGTCCAGAACATGAGGACCTAATTGATCTTAGACCTTGCACATGTAATATGAGAAAGATGGGGAAGGGAGTATTTGTTTATTTCTTGAAATTCTCTCCAGATTGGAATAGTTTTGGATGCTAAACAGCCTAGAGATGGCAGATATCCCTTACAAATTTCTCCTGTTTTTCACGTCACACACATCCTCAGACTCTCTTACCTACAATTAAAAATTTCATATATTCTTTAAAAAATGGTTTTCATGTTATACTCACCCTTTAAAAAATACAAATGAGAACATACTTCATATTATTCTTTTTTCATTTAACATACTTTGGAATTTTCCATATTGGTGTGGAGATGAAATTGATTCTCTTATTGGTTGTCTTTCATTTTATGACCATACCATAATAAACAGCTCACTCAGATACATGTTTTAGGGTGCTTCCAGTTATTGCTACTGAAAACAGTGCTCTAAACAAATATCACACATTTGTCTTGGTGTCCTTTTGCAAGTACTTATATCCTTAAGGTAAATTTCTTTGCAGTGAGTCCATGGTTTAAACTCAAAAATGGTATCATTTTATATTCTCACCAACATGTATGCATCTTCCCCCCAAGATGTCTTCACAATCTTGGTGAAATAAATATTACCAAGCTTAAAACTTTTTGCAGTTTGTTGTAATGTGATTTTTGATTGTATTTCTTTGTGAGTTTAAGCAATTTGGTGATCTTTATTGGTTTACATGTTTTTCCTTGGTTTGTTTGTGTGTGCTGACCTTGCTGTGATTATTAATGATTTTTACAAACTCTTTGGAAATTGGTACTATTTTTTCAGACAATTTTTATAATGCTATGCCACTCTTCCCATTTGAATTTTATAAGATTCAGATAAAGCAGTGATAAGAAGCTTGGTGGTTTATCTCTGTTTTGAATCATTGATTGCTCTCTGCTTTACTAATATGTATAGTCATGGAATATGAAAAGATTTTTGTTTGTAGCGTTTGTTAAGAAATGTTCTTTAAGAAATAGCCTTGTTTAAATTGCAAATAAAACTTTTAATCCGGAAAATATCATGCATCTATCACTCTTGAGTTATTCATTCAGAGCAATATTTTCTTGGACAGAGAAAATAGAAGTGAAAAGGAAATTTAGGAGTCCTGCTTTTTTTCTGCCTCTAGCATTATATAGCTAGCTAACTTGTGGGATTCTGTCTTATTTATTGTTCTTTTTGGTTTAAACATTGCTTTGCACTCCAAGCCTTTTCTTTTGTCTTTACCATTTTTATTTTCCTTTATATATGCTACTGTTTTATATTCATCTGTAAATATTTACCCCCTTTTTTTCTGGAGAGGTATATATATATATATTTTTTTTTAAATCTAATCTGAGTAAATTCTCTGTAGCTGTATTTATTGGTCTTAAATAATTTTTGTTTTTCCTCTTTTGTCTTTTTTAAACTACGGTCATTTGTAATTGTTTATACAGAAGTTTAGTTTTTAAAACCTCTCTGTGGTCTTTCCTTTTAGATATTGAGTTATGAATTCATAGCCTGTTATTTAAATGAAGCTTTTGAAATCCGTTTTACTGATCTGTATCATATCTAACTATGCCAGTATTTCCTTCCTTGTCTGACGTGAATTCTAAAATTATATGAATACTTTCTCCCTGTTTCCTGGCATTTCCACTCAAACTTGTTCCTCATTCTTGGTTAGAAATACATCCAAAATTATAGTTCGTTTCTTTATTAGTTTACTGATAAAAGAAAATCAAGCATATCAAAAATTTGTTAGAAAATTGCATGTACTTGAAAATATTTTTCAGTAGGTATTTTAACAGTCCCTAGTTATTAATGTGTCGTTCTTCTGTTTCAATTTTATGCTCTCTCCCAAGAATATACTTTCTAAGAAGCACGTATAGTATGTTCCATTGGATTTTTTTCACCGATACATCTTTTAGACTTGTGCTAACCAACATGGTAGCCACTAGCTACATGTAGCTATTTATTAAGTTTGCAGTAATTAAAAATAAATTTACTTATTCATTTTCATTTGCAACAGTCACATTTCAAGTGTTCGGTAGCCACATGTGGCTAGTGTCTACTGTGTTGGATAGCCCAGATATAGAACATTTCCATCATTGTGGAAAGTTCTGTTGTAGATGGTGCCATTTTGCATTTCATTCTAACAAGTTCTAATTCCTGAATATGATGTGCTCCTTCTGTTGCTGTTTCTGCTGTTAATCAAAGTAAATTTGAGACTTTTTTGAGGTGAGTTGCATTTTACAAGTTGATAATTATAATCATATACTCTTAAAAACCAACTTTTTAAAGGTATAATTTGCATGCAATAACATTTACCTATTTTAAGTATACAGTTGACTGAGTTTTGACGTATATACATCCATGTAAAAACATTACCACAATCAAGATTTAGAACATTTCTATCATAAAAAGTTTCTTAATGCCCCTTTGCAGTCAGTCCCCAGCCCTGCTTCTGGGGCTGCCCTGCAGGCAGTCTGTAAATTTATCACTCTGTAGATAAGTTTTGCTTGTTCTAGAATTTTACATAAATGCAGTCATGTAATATGTACTCTTTTGGGTCTGGCTTCTTTGTTTTAGCATAGTATTTTTGAAATTCATCCCTGTTGCTTTTATTAGTAATTTGGTTCTTTTTATTGCTGAGTGATATTCCATTTTATAGATATGATATAATTTATCCATTTACCTGTGGTGGATATTTGTTTTCAGTTTGGGTCTATTATGAACAAAGCTGCTGTGAGTATTCACGTACAAGATTTTTGTGGATGTATGTTTTCATTTCTCTTGGCTATCTGTGAGTGGAATGGCTGGCTCGTGTATTTATAGATCAGTAGAGCAGACTAGAGATTGCAGAAAAACACACATATCGTTTATTGACAAAGGTACAGAGATAATTCACTGGGGAAAGAATACTCTTGTTAACAGAATGATACAGAAGCAACTGTAAGTCAGTATAAAAGTAAAATGAACCTTTCTTATACCACGACATACCTCATTTTATGGTGCTTCACTTTATTGCACTTCACAGATACTGCTTTTTTTTTTTTTTTTTTTAACAAATTGAAGGTTTATGGAAGCTACTCATTGTCAAGTGATGGTTAGCATTTTTTGGCAATA
Source organism: Bos mutus (assembly GCF_027580195.1). NCBI lineage: Eukaryota > Metazoa > Chordata > Mammalia > Artiodactyla > Bovidae > Bos > Bos mutus. Next base: position 41,810,853 of record NC_091642.1, on the reverse strand, counting down.
AGGTATTTTTAAGTTAAGATGTACATTATTTCTTTAGACATATAATGCCTTTGCACACTTAATAGACTATAGTATAGTGTAAACATAACTTTTATATTCACTGGGAAGCCAGAATGCTATAGCCATTTTATTGCCATATTCTAGTGTGTGTGATAGTTGCTCAGTTGTGTCCAACTCCTTGCGACCCTGTGGACTGTAGCCCACCACCTCCTCTGTACATGGAATTCTCCAGGCAAGAACACTGGAGTGGGTTGCCATTCCCTTCTTCAGGGAATCTTCTTGAGCCAGGGGTCGAACCCAGGTCTCCTGCATTCCAGGCAGATTCTTTACCATCTAAGCCACCAGGGAGCCAAACTCAAAACACCTCTGAGATATGCCTGTGGACAAAAATTAACTTCAAATGGATTATAGATAGAACCCTAAAGTGTTGTCATGCAGTCGTGTACAACTCTTTGTGGTCTGTAGCCTGTCAGGCTTTTCTGTCCATGGAATTCTCTAGACAAGAATACTGGAGTGGGTTGCCATTCCCTTCTCCAGGGGATCTTCCCAACCCAGGGATTGAACCTGGATCTCCTGCATCGCAGGCAGATTCCTTACTGTCTGAACTACCCGGTAAGCCCTAAAAACCTCTTTTCCTTTGAATCTTATACCTCTTTAGATAAAATAGATTTCCTTTAGTTCTGGAGATCACTATTTTTCACCTGAATTTAATATAAAGCTCTTATTTTTGCCTTTCTGTTTAACTTGAGATAATGTACTACTGTTCAGGCAAGAGTTAAAAAGTACATTTTCAACAAGATACTTTTCTTTTATCAGATATATAACTAATTTTGATTGTGACAATCTGAAGATGACTAGGAGAAAATAGTTAAGGACTATTAGATTGGTGTAAAAGCATTTGTGGTTTTACATTGTTGAACTTGGCCATTGATATTAGAAATACATTCTTAAATAAATGTAGTTACATTATACATCATTTTAATGCACATTTCTTGCTTTGTGTTTTTTTGCTAAAGACATATATTGTAGTTTAGTCATTAAGTCTGAAGAAACTGAACAGTTCTATGAAGACCTACAAGATCTTCTAAAACTAACACCCAAAAAAGATGTCCTTTTCATTATAGGGGACTGGAATGCAAAAGTAGGAAGTCAAGAAACACCTGGGGTAATAGGCAAATTTGGCCTTGGAGTACAGAATGAAACAGTACAAAGGCTAATAGAGTTCTGCAAAGAGAACGCACTGGTCATAGCAAACACCCTCTTCCAACAACACAAGAGAAGACTCTACACATGGACATCACTAGGTGGTCAACACCGAAATCAGATTGATTATATTGTTTGCAGCCAAATATGGAGAAGCTCTATACAGTAGCAAAAACAAGACTGGGAGCTGACTGTGGCTCAGATCATAAACTCCTTATTGCCAAATTCAGACTGAAATTGAGGAAAGTGGAGAAAACCACTAAAACATTCAGGTATGACCTTAATCAAATCCCTTATGACTGACTATACAGTGGAAGTGAGAAATAGATTTAAGGGACTAGATCTGATAGATAGAGTGCCTGATGAACTATGGATGGAGGTCTGTGACATTGTACAGGAGATAGGAATCAAGACCATTCCCCAAGAAAAAGAAATGCAAAAAAACAAAATGGCTGGCTGAGGAGGCCTTACACATAGCTGTGAAAAGAAGGGAAGCAAAAGGCAAAGGAGCAAAGGAAAGATATAAACATCTGAATGCAGAGTTCCAAAGAATAGATAAGAAAGCCTTCCTGAGCAGTCAATGCAAAGAAATAGAGGAAAACAATAGAATGGGAAAGACTAGAGATCTCTTCAAGAAAATTAGAGATACCAAGGGAACATTTCATGCAAAGATGGGCTCGATAAAGGACAGAAATGGTAGGAATCTAATAGAGGAGAATATATTAAAAAAAGGTGGCAAAAATACACAGAAGAACTGTACAAAAAAGATCTTCATGACCCAGATAATCACGATGTTCTGATCACTCACCTAGAGGCAGACATCCTGGAATGTGAATTCAAAGGGGCCTTATGAAGCATCACTACAAACAAAGCTAGTGGAGGTGATAGAATTCCAGTGGAGCTATTTCAAATCCTAAAAGACAATGCTGTGAAAGTGCTGCACTCAATGTGCCAGCAAATTTGGAAAACTTAGCAGTTGCCACAGGACTGGAAAAGGTCAGTTTTCATTCCATTCCCAAGGAAAGGCAATGCCAAAGAATGCTCAAACTACTGCACAATTGCACTCATCTCACACGCTAGTAAAGTAATGCTCAAAATTCTCCAAGCCAGGCTTCAGCAATACCTGAACTGTGAACTTCCTGATGTTCAAGCTGGTTTTAGAAAAGGCAGAGGAACCAGAGATCAAATTGCCAACATCCACTGGATCATCGAAAAAGAGTTCCAGAAAAACATCTATTTCTGCTTTATTGACTACGCCAAAGCCTTTGACTGTGTGGATCACAATAAACTGTGGAAAATTCTGAAAGAGATGGGAATACCAGACCACCTGACCTGCCTCTTGAGAAATCTGTATGCAGGTCAGGGAGCAACAGTTAGAACTGGACATGGAACAACAGACTGGTTCCAAATAGGAAAAGGAGTACGTCAAGGCTGTATATTGTCACCCTACTTATTTAACTTATATGCAGAGTACATCATGAGAAATGCTAGGTTGGAGGAAGCAGAAGCTGGAATCAAGATTGCCAGGAGAAATATTAATAACCTCAGATATGCAGATGACACCACCCTTATGGCAGAAAGTGGAGAAGAACTGAAGAGCCTCTTGATGAAAGTGAAAGAGGAGAGTGAAAAAGTTGGCTTGAAGCTTAACATTCAGAAAACGAAGATCATGGCATCCTGTCCCATCATTTCATGGCAAATAGCTGGGGAAACAGTGGAAACGGTTGCTGACTTTATTTTTCTGGGCTCCAAAATCACTGCAGATGGTGACTGCAGCCATGAAATTAAAAGACGCTTACTCCTTGGAAGGAAAGTTATGACCAACCTAGATAGCATATTCAAAAGCAGAGACATTACTTTGCCAACAAAGGTCCGTCTAGTCAAGGCTATGGTTTTTCCAGTGGTCACGTATGGATGTGAGAGTTGGACTATAAAGAAAGCTGAGCTCCGAAGAACTGATGCTTTTGAACTGTGGTTGGAGAAGACTCTTGCAAGTCCCTTGGACTGCAAGGAGATCCAACCAGTCCATCCTAAAGGATATCAGTTCTGGGTGTTCATTGGTGGAACTGATGCTGAAGCTGAAACTCCAGTACTTTGGCCACCTGATATGAAGAGCTGACTCCTTGGAAAAGACCCTGATGCAGGGAAAGATTGAGGGCAGGAGAAAGGGACAACAGAGGACGAGATGGTTGGATGGCGTCACCAACTCAATGGATATGGGTTTGGGTGGACTCCAGGAGTTGGTGATAGACAGGGAGGCCTGGCGTGCTGCAGTTCATGGGGTCGCATGGAGTCGGACATGACTGAGCTATTGAACTGAACTGAGTCATTAAGTCATGTCTGACTCTCTGCAAGCCCATGTACTGCAGCATGCCAGCCTTCCCTATTTTTCACTATCTCCGAGAGTTTGCTCAAACTCATGTCCATTGAATCAGTGATACAATCCAAATAGCTCATCCTCTGTTGCCCGCTTCTCCTCCTGTCTTCCATCTTTCCAAGCAATTGGGTCTTTTCCAGTGAATTGGCTCTTTGCACCGGGTGGCCAAAGTATTGGAGCTTCAGCTTCAGCATCAGGCCTTCCAATGAATATTCAGGGTTTTCCTTTAGATTTGACTGGTTTGGTGTCCTTGCTGTCTGAGGGACTCTCGAGTCTTCTCCAGCACCACAATTCGAAAGCATCAGTTCTTTGCTGCTCAGCCTTTTCCATGATCCAGCTCGCACATCTGTAAGTGACTGCTGGAAAAACCATAGCTTTGACCAGATGGACCTTTGTTAGTAAAGTGATGTCTCTGCTTTTTAATTTGCTGTCTAGGTTTGTTATAGCTTTTCTATAACAAGTGGATTTTATATGACAGGCAACAACAGCTAGCTCAGTGGTTGAACTGAAAAGAAGCTCCAAAGCACTTCCCCAAAGACTGATTTCCACCAAATAAAGGTCATGGTCACTGCTGGTGGTCTGTTGCCAGTCTGATCCACTATCGCTTTCTGAAGCCTGGCAAAACCATTTCATCTAACAAGTATGCTCAGCAAATCAATGAGATGCAGTGAATACTGCATTGCCTGCAGCTGATCTTGGTCAACAGAAAGGGCCCGGTTTTCCTCCACAACAGCACCCAACCACACATCAGACAGCCAGCACTTCAAAAGTTGAATGACCTGTACCACAAAGTTTTGCCTCATCTACCATATTCACCTGCCCTCTCACCAGCCAACTACCGTTTCTTCAAGCATCTGAGCTTTTTGCAGGTAAAACACTTCTACAACCAGCAGGAGGCAGAAAATATTCTCCAGGGGTTCATGGAATCCTGAAGCTCGGATTTTTATGCTACAGGAATAAACAAACTTACTTCTTATTGACACAAATGTATTTATTATAATGGTTCCTATTTTGATTAATAAAGATGTGTTTGAGCCTAGTTCTAATGATTTAAAATTCACAGTCTGAAACAGCAATTACATTTCCACCAACCTAATGACGTATTTGAAGTTTACCTTTGTTTAATGGGATTAAGCATGGTATGATTTATGTGTTAAAAAGAAAAACAGCAATCCAATTTCACGTTTCAGTAAAAGCAGTAGCAGCTGTAGGTATGTTAGGGTTGTAAGGGCAAATATTGATTCAACGTGGATACAGCAGATGACTTAAATATGGTTACCAAATAGCTGTAGAAAAATGTAGCATATAGAGTAATTATTTTTCTTTTTAGCCTACGCTGGATTGGTAAGAATTGTCTAGTGTCTGTTTTCTGAATGGGACACCTTTTTAAAAAACGGGTATGCTGGGTTTCTGTCACGCTGCTGGGAGCAGTTGTTATTAATGATTGTGGTTGTTCATACTTGGAGTTTTGTTACCAGTGTATCTACAGTAGTGTTTGTCACTTTGCAAGTTTTCAAGAAATATTTTTTGGATTATATTTATTTTATCAGTTGTCCAGGCACTTGCAAATGATAGAATACTCTAGTCTATAAATACTGGCACAGAGCAGAAATATACTAGTTCACCTTTAAGAAACAGAAGGACTCTTAGAACTTTAAGACTTCAGATTAATCCAATGGAATATGTTTACTTCATCTACATAAAGCCTTTCAGTGTAAAGAAAGACCAGTTGGCTATTGAAATATAGGAAAAACACTGCCAAGAGAAAGGAAGCCTTAGCCAATGAACTTCAGATATTTTTGGCAAAACTGTTCCTTTTGTGGAGATGGAAACATCAGAATATTTTAGGCTATTAAAAATTGCTTCATTTAACTAACTTCTCGTGTTTGAGTTCACACTTATTCAGCAACATTCTGATTATACTTCTCAGATCTCCTTACGGTGAGATATGATCTTAAATGAATAATTTAGTTCTTATGGCAGTTGGATTTTTCAATAAATTAACATATTGCCGTTATGATCGCTATAATAATTATACATCAGTCATACAATACAGGTTCTAATTTCCTGGGGGGAAAAACACTGCTCAATATGTTGACATGATCAAGTTTAATTCTGAAAGATAGAAGATCAGACTCTGGGCCACCAGTAACTTCACCAAAATAATAACTAACTGAATTTCTGATACCTTCTAAGAGTCAGTAAAAGCTTATCTTGCTACCTAGATTCTTTCTCCTCTCTTGGAATGAATTCAGTAGCAAGGTGTTAATGTATAGAGCCTCTAGAGTTAGTTGCATCTAGATTTAGTTTTGCATTTGATTTATGTAATCTGGCTTCTTTCAGTTTTTAACATTGCATAGTGTATTCATTGCTTGTAGAGTGTGCCAACTTATATAGCAAGTATTTGTAATTTTGAACTTGCCTTATAATCACTGGCTTTCTTAATTGGAGTGTTTAGTCCATTTATATTTAATATGATGATTAATATGTTTTCTTTTAGTCTAACACCTTCCTATTTGTGTTTAATTGTTCATTCATTCCTATTTCAGTCTCATTCTCCCTCATTCCTTTTTTTCTGTCCTCTTTGGGGTTAATAGAATATTTTGAAGTATTCCATTTAAATTCTTCTATTTTTTAGCTGTGTGTGTTTGTGTGTGTGTGTGTATCTGTATATATTTAGAGTTTGTTACAGGAATTATAGAACACAGCTTGTTATAGTTCTCCTAGAGTTGTTATTGTAAGCATGAAAATATAAGAGCCCTACAACAGTAAAATTCTGTTTTCCTCCATTTCTTTTGTATTATTTTGTCGTGTATTTTATGTCTACGTACGTAGTAAACCCCAGAATACAATGTTATTTTATTTGCTTTAAGCAGTTATCTTTCAGTGAAATCAAGAAAAAAGATGTCCTTTTATACTCCTGTATTTACTATTTTTGATGCTTTTTGTTTCTTTCTTTAGAGTCAAAGTTTTCATCTGGAATTAGTTCCTTCAGCCTAGGAACAAGTTTGCTGGTGACAGATCCTCTGTATTTGTTGACTGTTTTTGAAAGGCATTTTGCTGGATATAGACTTCTGTGATGGCTTTGTTTTTGTTTTTGAATGTTACATTAGATCTGATGAGAAGTCTGCCAATATTCATGCTTGTATTCTCCTAGATATATAATGTATCTTTTTCCTGACTCCTTTTGTTTTTTCCCTTTGGTTTTCAGTGGTTTTGATTATGATAGGCATAGTTTGGTTCTTTTTATGTTTGTCTTATTTGAAGTTTATTGAGCTTTTAGAGTCTCTAAGTTGTTTTATATACCGTGGGTGGGAAATTTTTAGCCATGATGTCTTTAAATTTTTGTTTTTCAATTTCTTTCTTCTGTTCTCTAGGTTAAATAAATAACTACTATGTGTTATCAAATTCATATCTTTATTTTCCAGCTGATATCTATGCATAACAAACCTCCCTCCAAACATAAATTGCATAGAACATTTATTTATTTTGTACTCACAGATTAAGTGAGTCAGAAATCTGGACAAGGCATGATGGAAATGACTTGTTTCTGCTCCAGAATATTTGGGGCCTTAGTTGGGAAAACTCAGTGACAGGAGATGAGTTTTGGCAGATTGAGGGCTGAATCATCTATTTGTATTTTCACTCATGTGTCTGGTATAGGCTGTTTGTTATCTGGGTCTTTAGTTGGGCTGTTGGCCAGAGCCCCTACACTTGGCCTTTCTGTGTATGCTGTTTTGAGCTTCCTCATAGCATGGCATCTTCTTGAAAGTGAAGATCCAGAGTCCAGGGTAGAAGTATATGGCATTTTTTATGACCTAGTGTTAGAAATCGGAGAAGGCAATTGGCACCCCACTCCAGTACTCTTGCCTGGAAAATCTCATGGACAGAGGAGCCTGGTGGGCTGCAGTCCATGGGGTCACTGAGGGTCGGACACGACTGAGTGACTTCACTTTCACTTTTCACTTTCATGCATTGGAGAAGGAAATGGCAACCCACTCCAGTGTTCTTGCCTGGAGAATCCCAGGGACTGGGGAGCCTGGTGGGCTTCTGTCTATGGGGTCGCACAGAGTCAGACACGACTGAAGTGACTTAGCAGCAGCAGTGTTAGAAATAGCTTTATCTCACTTCTGCCAGTACTCAGTTGGTGGAGGTAATCATAGAAGTGTGCCCAGATTCAAGGGGGATGGACCATAGACTCCACCACTTAAAAGAGACCATTGTTAAGGTTATGTTTATGAGGAGCATGTGGAATGAGGAATATGTCATTCTTAGAAAACTCAATCTCCCACATCTTCTGAAGTCCTGAGTATTGCAAGTAGATTTGTCTTTTCAGATACTGTACTTTTGAGACCTAGAATTTCTGTCTCTTATAGTCTCTATGCCTTTGCTAAGATTTTTCATCTTGTCACTTAAGCTGTAATCATTTTCTTGTACATTCTTGTATATTTTTATAATAGCTGCTTCAAAGTCCATGTCTGCTAATTCCAACATCTGGTTCATCTTGGAATTGGTTTCTGTTGGCTGCTTTTTTTTCCCTTCTTGGTCATAGATCATATTTCCCTGCTTTGCATGTCTAATAAGTTTTAATTGCATGATGAATGTTTTGGATGATATGTTGTAGGAAGTCTGAATTGTTACTTTAAGTGTGCTGAGTTTCATTTTGGCAGGCATTTAAATTAATGGCTAATGTCCTTATATTATCAGACTTGATTTTCTTTGTTAAGGTAGGCCTGTTTCAGTTTTGTCTTTTGCTTCATGTCATGGTCCTTATTCCTCAGGTGTGGCTTTCTAGGGTCTCAGCTGAATACCTGAGGTCTCTCCATTCTGGCTGGACAGAACTCTTTCTCCCAGTACTGTGCTTTCTCTGATGTTATCTCCATTATGCTTCCAGAACCTGCAGATATGCAGCCTAACCCATGCCAAGGCCCTGAGGTTACTTTCCACACAAACTTAGAAGTCCCTCCATCTCTTCATCCTCCTTTTTCTGCTATTGTGTTCCACAAACTCTAGCTGCTTTACCATCCAGAACTCCAATTTCTGTCTGTTTACCTCAGTGAAACCTTTGTTCCATTTCCTTCTGCTCTGTCAAAAAAGAGTCTTCAAGCTGAAAACAAGGCAGGCTTGGGGTTGTTGTTCAGTCGCTTAGTTGGTCTGACTATTTGCGACCCCATGGACTGCAAGACACCAGGCTTCCCTGTCCTTCACCATCTCCTGGTGCTTGCTCAAACTCATGTCCATTGAGTCGGTGATGCGATCCCGACCATCTCATCCTCTGTCGTCCCCTTTTCCTCCTGCCTTCCATCTTTCCCAGCATCTAGGTCTTTTCCAATGAGTTGGCTCTTTGCATCAGGTAGCCAAAGTATTGGAGCTTCAGTTTCAGCATCAGTCCTTCCAATGAATATTCAGGGTTGATTTCCTTTAGGATTGACTGATATGATCTCCTTGCTCTCCAAGGGACTCTGAAGAGCCTTCTCCAACACTGTAGTTCAAAAGCATCAATTCTTTGGCACTCAACCTTCTTTATCGTCCAACTCTCACATCCATACATGACTGCTGGAAAAACCGTGGCTTTGACTATTCGGACCTTTGTCGGCAAAGTAATGTCTCTGATTTTTAGTATGCTGTCTTGGTTTGTAATAGTTTTTCTTCTAAGGAGCAAGCATCTTTTAATTTCATGGCTGCAGTCACCATCCTCAGTGATTTTGGAGCCCAAGAAAATAGTCTTATCAGTGTTTCCATTTTTTCCCCATCTATTTGCTATGAAGTGATGGGACCAGATGCCATGATCTTAGTTTTTTGAATGTTGAGTTTTAAGCCAGCTTTTTCACTCTTCTCTTTCAACTTCATCAAGAGCTCTTTAGTTCCTCTTCACTTTCTGCCATTGGTGGTGTCATCTGCATATCTGAAGTTATTGGTATCTCTCCCGGCAATCTTGATTCCAGCTTGTGCCTGCATCTACCCTGGCGTTTCGCATGATGTACTCTGCATAGAAGTTAAATAAGCAGTGTGACAAAATACAGCCTTGATGTACTCCTTTCCCAGTTTTGAACCAGTCCATTGTTCCAAGTCTGAGTCTAACTGTTGCTTCTTGACTACTTTGTTTATAATGTGTATTCAAAGATAATTGTTATCCTTTTTTAATGTTCAAGGATTATTTATTATGGGCACAACCTCTACAAATTTCTGCTTCCTGTTCTTCTATTTTTCTACATTCCATTCAGGAATGACAAAAGCTTACTACATAAATAATCTCATTTGATTCCTTATAACACACACTTAAAAATAAAATCACTTCAGTTCTAAAAAAGAAAAGTATCTATAAGGGTAAACTTATAGAAAAACCTGCGTACAGGTTTTGCACGAGGCAGGTAAGGTTTCTTTTTCCTTGAAGATCATAGGCCTCTGCTGCCTTTTGTTTAGTTCCTTATATGTTTTTCCCCAATTTTGCAGTTATTTACAAAGGAAAAATGCCTATACCAGTACTCTATAATGGTCAAAGTATATACATGCTCCTGTAAGAGAAATTTTAAGAGATGGCCCCTTTATATTGAATGCCAGTGTGAAAAAACATTTTTAGAACAAAGCTTTTAAAGGCTTATTCATAATAGACTTTTATCTGGTTACAGTAACTTTGCCTACTCTATAATAATTTATAATGTTCAAATTTTCTTTTTTTAAATTGATAGTGAAAGACAGGGAAGCCTGGCATGCTGCATTCTGTGAGGTTGCAAAGTTGGACACAACTTAGTGACTGAATAACAACAACCCATAAGTTTGTATTGATGTCCTCTAGAGATGGCAGAGTGAACATTTTTATTTTATTCTCTCTCCCTCACTAATGGCAGACATTGGTAATCAATCATCATATTCTTTCTCAGTCTCCAACCTGGGTATTGTTCTAATAGCCTTAACATTGCACCTCATTAAGCCACCACCAGTTTGGCACCTATTTGCCATCTCAAATCTATTTTCATTTTACTAGCTTAATCATTATTTGTGGAATATATAATTTAATGAAAGTTTCAGAGCAGTTCAGTTCAGTGCTCAGTCGTGTCCGACTCTTTGCGACCCCATGAATCGCAGCACGCCAGGCCTTCCTGTCCATCACCAACTCCTGGAGTTCACTCAGACTCATATCCATCGAGTCGGTGATGCCATCCAGCCATCTCATCCTCTGTCGTCCCCTTTTCCTCTTGCCCCCAATCCCTCCCAGCATCAGAGTCTTTTCCAATGAGTCAACTCTTCACGTGAGGTGGCCAGAGTACTGGAGTTTCGGCTTTAGCATCATTTCTTCCAAAGAACACCCAGGGCTGATCTCCTTTAGAATGGACTGGTTGGATCTCTTTGCAGTCCAAGGGACTCTCAAGAGTCTTCTCCAACACCACAGTTCAAAAAGCATCAATTCTTCGGTGCTCAGCTTTCTTCACAGTCCAACTCTCACATCCATAAATGACCGCTGGAAAAACCATAGCCTTGACTAGACGGACCTTTGTTGGCAAAGTAATGTCTCTGCTTTTCAATATGCTACCTAGGTTGGTCATAACTTTTCTTCCAAGGAGTAAGCGTTTTTTAATTTCATGGCTGCAGTCACCATCTACCCTTATAGATACTTTTCTTTTTTAGAACTAAAGTGATTTTATTTTTAAGTATGTGTTATGAGGAATCAAATGAGACTATTTAGTAAGACTTTGTCCTTCCTGAAAGGAATGTAGAAAAAAGAATGGAAAGCAGAAATTCTTAGCAATTGTGCCCATAATAAATAATCCTTGAACATTAAAAAAAGATAACAGTTATCTTTGAATATACACTATAAACAAAGTAGTTACTAGCTAAAGTAACATAAAAAGTATGTTGATGAAATTGAAGAAAAAGCTTTTCATGTCTGGAACGTCTAGGAGGGGTTTAAAGGAATAACACATTACCAGCATTTTAATGAATCGTTCATTCTGTTTTGCTGACATCATTTCTCACTAATGTCAGATTTGTGATTTGGCACCAAGTGTGTGCTAGTAAATTTTTTTTTTAATATCCTCAGGACAGGCTCAGTATGAATGAAAATACAATTAAGAAAAACCTCCCGAGTCTTTATAAATAAGGATTGCATGAATCTTATTAAAACTAATTATTTCTCAAAGAGGACTGTTGTCACATAAAAAACCTTTCTTGTCTTTTGTACTTCAAAACAGTATATAAAAATAATAATTTTATGTAAACTCTAAAAAATACTGTTTAAAAAAAGAACCTAGACTTTCATGAAGCCCACTCTTTGGAGGTTAAAACAGTGTGATATAACTTCATCAGTTCTTACTTATTTGGGGAAATACATTAGAACAGAAAACTTTTTTCTTTTGAAAGTAGTATGTGCTTATATTTTAACAACAAAATTGTAGAAGTGTTGAAAGTAAATCATGAAAGGCCCATCTTTCCCTGTAAACCCAGGATAACCACTGTGACCATTTTGGTATGTGTTCTGGCACTCCTTTGGGCTCCAGTTGAAGTGTACAGGACTATCGCATTTGAATAGTATTCCCTGGAGCTGGGCAATGGGATGTGTACATTCCTATTAATATAGTGTAGGTTTATGTATTTGGATTCAAATCATAAAGTTACCAAACTCAGAATGAACTAAAAATGCAATGTTAATCCTCCATAATACCTACTCTCCCCTCCTCTGCTCACATTTACATTGTAGGCTTTCTGAGAGAATATTGTATTTTGTAGAGTATTTTTTGCTTATTCATTTTCTCTCATAAGCAACCCATGGTGGAAGATACTGCAGGTAGCAATGAGTTGTTGTTTATTAAATTTTATGATCACTGTCCTTGAAATCATTTGTCCGTGTTTTAGATATTCTAATTATCCTTGCTGCTGCTGCTGCTAAGTCGCTTCAGTCGTGTCTGATTCTGTGCGACCCCATAGACGGCAGCCCACCAGGCTCTGCCGTCCCTGGGATTCTCCAGGCAAGAACACTGGAGTGGGTTGCCATTTCCTTCTCCAATGCTAATTATCCTTAGCATTATCTATATTTACAACCAAATTAAAATAGAAACTGAGAAAAGTCTAAAAGTATGTATACAGCTTCTAGAACAAAAGAAAGAGAATATCTTTATGAACTGTTTTTGTGTATGGAAAGATTTCTCAGAGAAACTACAAGGTTCTAAACTAAAGAAAAATATGATATATTGGATTTTATAAAAATTTAAAGTTGTTGATTATCAAAGCACGTTATTAAGGAAATGGAAAGGCAAGTTGTACACAGGGAGCAAATATCAGACAAAGGACTTATACCCAGAATATATAGAAGACTCCTTTAGATCAGTAATAAAAAAGACAATCCAGTTGGGGGATAAAATGAGCCAGTAACTTAGATATTTCACAAAAGGAAGTAGAAAACTGACTAATAAACAAATGAAGGATTAGAATTTTTAAAAAAAACCAACAGTGCCAAATGTTGATAAGACTGTGGAGCAACTGAAACTCTTGAAATGTGGTAGATCTGTGGAAGAGAACAGCCACTCTGGAAGGGTGTTCGGTAGTTTCTCACAGAGATAAGTATGCACCCACCCCTATCTACTCTGTGACCCAGCAGTTCTGCTCCTAGCTATTATTTACTCAAGGGAGTGAAAGCGTATGTCCCCATAAAAGACTTGCTCAAGAATGTTTATGCACTTTGTTCATAATAACCCCAAAACTGTAAAATCCAAGATTTCCATCAAAGAAGAATGGATCAGTGCTGGTATGTTCATACAACAGAATAATAATTGGAATAAAAAGAATGAACTAGTGATACATGTTACACCATGGATAAATTTAAAAAGTAAGTGAAGGAAGTCAGTTAAAAAAGAATGCATACTTCATGAAATAGTAGTAGCTACCTGAGAGCTTGGTGGGGCTTCGCTGCAAATGGGCATGAGGGAATTTTCTGGGATGGAAGAAGTGTCCTATATTTTGATTGGAGTGGTTGTTACAGAATTAATAGAATTGTATACCTGAGATCTATGTATTTCACTATATGTAAATTTTACCTAATTTTAAAGAAAAATCCAAAAGTACAAATTGAGAAATATCCAAGAATATAGAAGATACAGAGGGTACAGGAGATAGGAGTGGAAGAGTCTGTAACATACCACTTTTTCCTGTAATATTATTTATAGTTCAATAGAAGTCTTCGTAGCAAAATCAATGCTTCCTGGGTTGGTTGAAGTAGTGGGTTAAAAAAAAGAAATAGGAAGTTACACATACCTTAAATATTTACATATGAATTACTAGAATCAGATAGATTTATAGGGTTTATTAACAACCACTGCCCCATGGCAAGAGTTCATAATCTTATGCCGTGTATCTTGTAGACAGTCTGTTGAAGCTTATGAACTGTTTCTTAGAATGATTTAAATTGATAAAATTCATAGGATTACAAATATGCCTATTATATTAGTTTTGATTATAGTGGTTATAAAATATTTTAAAATATCTATATAATAATAGTTATAAACACATTTAAATCTATTGGCAGGTCTAATGTTAACTCTGCAGTGTTGATTGTAAATAATATTTTGGTATCTTCAAAAACCGTAATGTGACATCAGTTAGTGATAAAGTTTTAAGTACTGCTTGACTGACTGCGTAACATACTTTTTCACATTCAAGTTTATGGACTTTTTTTTTCCCCCCTTAATCCAGCCACATGTTTTCATTCTCCCATACTTCCAGAAGTTATATTGTAATTTTGATTTTATCAATATTGTTTTTATGTCATAACTAGATAAATGTCGTTTACAGTTAAACCCATTTGCCTGCAGTGTTCCAAAGAATAGGAAGGAGAGATAAGAAAGCCTTCCTCAGTAATCAGTGCAAAGAAATAGAGGAAAACAATAAATTGGAAAGACTAGAGATCTCAAGAAAATTAGAGATACCGAGGGAACATTTCATGCAAAGATGGGCTCAATAAAGGACAGAAATGGTAAGGACCCAACAGAAGCAGAAGATATTAAGAAGAGGTGGCAAGAATACACAGAACAACTGTACAAAAAAGATCCTCACGACCCAGATAATCACAATGGTGTGATCACTCACCTAGAGCCAGACATCCTGAAATGTGAAGTCAAGTGGGCCTTAGAAAGCATCACTACGAACAAAGCTAGTGGAGGTGATCGAATTCCAGTTGAGCTATTTCAAATCCTAAAAGACGACACTTTGAAAGTGCTGCACTCAATATGCCGGCAGATTTGGGAAACAGTGGCCACAGGACTGGAAAAGGTCAGTTTTCATTCCAATCCCAAAGAAAGGCAATTGCAAAGAATGCTCAGACTACCACACAATTGCTCTCATCTCACACAGTAACAAAGTAATGCTCAAAATTCTCCAAGCCAGGCTCCAACAATATGTGAACTGTAAGCTTCAGATGTTCAAACTGGTTTTAGAAAAGGCAGAGGAACCAGAGACCAAATTACCAACATTCGTTGCATCATCAAAAAAGCAAGAGAGTTTCAGAAAGCATCTACTTCTGCTTTACTGACTATGCCAAAGCCTTTGACTATGTGGATCACAATAAACTGTTGAAAATTCTGAAAGAGATGTAAATATCAGACTACCTGACCTGTCTCTTGAGAAACCTATATGCAGGTCAGGAAGCAACAGTTAGAACTGGACATGGAACAACAGACTGGTTCCAAATAGGAAAAGGAGTTACGTCAAGGCTGTATATTGTCACCCTGTTTATTTAACTTATATGCAGAGTACATCATGAGAAACGCTGGGCTGGATGAAGCACAGGCTGGAATCAAGATTGCTGGGAGAAGTATCAGTAACCTCAGATATGCAGATGACACCACCCTAATGGCAGAAAGTGAAGAAGAACTAAAGAGCCTCTTGATGAAAGTCAAAGAGGAGAGTGAAAAATTTGGCTTAAAACTCAACATTCAGAAAACTAAGATCATGGCATCCAGTCCCATCATATCATGGCAAATAGATGGGGAAACAGTGCCTGACTTTATTTTTTGGAGCTCCAAAATCACTGCAGATGGTGATTGCAGCCATGAAATTAAAAGATGCTTAACTCCTTGGAAGAAAAGCTGTGACCAACGTAGATAGCATATTAAAAAGCAGAGACATTACGTTGCCGACAAAGGTCCATCTAGTCAAGCCTATGGTTTTTCCAGTGGTCATGTATGGATGTGAGAGTTGGACTATAAAGAAAGCTGAGCATTGAAGAATTGATGCTTTTGAACTGTGGTGTTGGAGAACACTCTTGAGAGTCCCTTGGACTGCAAGGAGATCCAACCAGTCCATCCTAAAGGAGACCAGTCCTGGGTGTTCATTGGAAGGACTGATGTTGAAGCTGAAACTCCAATACTTTGGCCACCTGATGCAAAGAACTGACTCATTGGAAAAGACCTTGATGCTGGGAAAAGTTGAAGGCAGGAGGAGAAGGGATCGACAGAGGATGAGATGGTCCATTGCAATGGACATGAGTTTGGACATGAGTTTGGAGTTTGTTGCCCATCAGCAACTCTGGGAGTTGTTGATGGACAGGGAAGCCCGCCATGCTGCAGTCCATGGGTTCACAAAGAGTCAGAGATGACTGAGCGACTGAACTCAATATAAACTGAGCAACTGAACTCAATATAAACAATATAGTATATTATAGCTGGTTTTTCCTACACATTTTGTTTTCCCTTCTTTCTCCCTTTCTCCTCCTTTCTCGCTCTCTTATTTAGTCTCTGCCTTCTTAACTTTAATTTGTCTCTAAACTTGCCTCTAAGTTTGAGTCTCTGGAAATGTTTAAGCACATTTGGCATTGTATCAATTTCATCTTCTTCAGGAACCTTTTGTTCGTCCCTAAACTGGCTTAGTTTTTCTCTGAGCTTGCTGTATGACTTTCTTCTTGAGGTGTTCCTTCACTATTCATTCAGGGGTTCTCTGTTTTCTGTTTTCTTCTCATGAGTTGAGTTCTTCAGTTTCTGAAACTTGTCATCTTTTTCCATAGGTTTCCCACGCTTGTCTTGGTGGAACACATTTTCTCATAATTTTCTCATAATTTCCTGAGCGAGAGAATATGTGGAAATCAAAATTATTTGGGACTTTGCTTATTTAAAAATGTCTTTATTATAAATTCGCACTTGTTTTATAGTGTATCTTGCTGTGGAATTCTGGAGAAGGAAATGGCAACCCACTCCAGTGTTCTTGCCTGGAGAATCCCAGGGACTGGGGAGCCTGGTGGGCTGCTGTCTGTGCGGTTACACAGAGTCGGACGCAACTGAAGCGACTTAGCAGCAGCAGCAGCAGCTGTGGAATTCTAGACTAGGAATAATGTAAAGTCAGAAGGTTTTGTCTAATTATTTTCTAGCTGCTGGTGTTGCCATTAAAAAGGATGAAGTTATTCTGATTCCAGATTTCTTTTATGAAACCTGATTCAGGCAGTTTCTAAGATCTTAACGTTTATCTCTTCAATATTCTGAAACTTCGCTAAAATATGTATGCCTTTGTTTGGATCTCTCTCTCTCTTTTTTTTTTTTTAATATTCATTATACCCTTTTAGTTTGGAAATTCATAATCTTCAGTTTGGGGTCTTTTTCTTGAATTATATCATGGATTTCTTCTCCTGTATTTTCCATCCTTTTCTCTGGGATACCTATTCATATGTTGCATCTCCTAGATTTTAGGTCTTTTAAACTCGTCTCTTCTGTTTTCCATTTGTTCTTCTATTTATTCTGTTTCCTCAGCCTTACACATTTCTAATCCCTCTGTTACTTACCTCACAGGATTTGGTAAGTTTACATGCATAAACTTACAGTCGTGCCCGGCATAGCCTGGCATATAAAGTGTTGGCTGTGAGTGTTGTTTAGCTTCTTCACTAGTTGTTGAGAGCGAGGTCTTTGGTGTGGATTTTTGGCATAGCAGCTGTGTGACCTCAGGCAAGCCCTGTAATTTCTTTTACCTACTTCCCTCATCTGTAAAATGCGAATAAGCTCTACCTCTTAGATGTTGGTGAGCATCAAATAAGAATATGTATGTGAAAACATTTTATACACTGTACAAAACTAGTAGTTATTACTTGCAGCTTTCAAATATCAAATGTTTTTAGTTTGAAAGAAATGATGACTGAGTTACTAGGATTATTTTTAAGATTATTTGATTGCATGTGACTCAGAAAAATGTATAAGCTAGGTAACTTGAGCTAAATGCTAATAATGCTTTTTAAAGAAGTTATTTCTTAATGCTCAACTTCATTATGTTAGGCTGAAGAGAGATTATGAAAATATTCATTTTATGAAAAGCTATGGCTTTACTTCAGATTGTATAAATCTGTGTAATATAATAATTATATAAGAAGGAACTGCTTACTAGTTTAAACCAATGGAGGGAATATTTATTGAAGTTTATTTTTCTTAAATTACATTTGAGATTAGGAAAAATAGAATCTGTCTTTTGGTTTTTCTCAATAGTATTAATGTAATTTCAAATGTTAGCTCATTTTTGTTAATGGTGGCTTTTTGTTTGTTTGTTTTGTTTTAAGGTTTTTGGATTCAAAGCATAAAAACCATTACAAGATATACAATCTGTAAGTATGTTTTCTTGTTTGTATGCTTGCAAATATCTTCTAAAACAACTATTGAGTGAAAGTTGTTTCCTTGTTAGAGTGAAGTAGAGTTAAAGTTAAAATTTAACAGAATTGTATTCCTAAAACAATTAGTTCAAGAATTCTGATTGAGAGCATTGTTAGGTCATTTAGAAAGTGTAGTGATGAGGTAAAACAGTGTCAGCACAGATTCATGTTGCTTGATCTGCTTCAAATGACTTGGCATCTAGCCCATCTTTGCGCCCATAACCATGTGGAAACTGGAAGTGTAATTCACACAGAGCTTCTATTAAAGCATCAATGCCATCTTCTATGGAGGGAAGCTTCTAATATAATTTTATTCTGTGTCTCTAGGTCAATTGATTGAAAAAGTTATTAGTATATTCTCTAACTGTATATAAGATAAATAAATTACCTAAATTGTTAAAATGGGTGGTTCTTCTTGTTTGAGGCAGGGGTGTAAGGATTGCCTCTTGATTCAGCTAGCTGACCTTATCTTTAACTTTTCCTTTTTTCTTTTGACTTTGTGAGTAGAGATGTGGAAAAAAAAGAAAGGCAAGAAAAATGTGAGGAAAATATTAATATCTTACCATTTTGCCCTTGACCATTTTTTCTTCCCCCAATATTGACCATTTTCTAATTCTAAAAAATGATACATAAAATGTGTTATGTTTCTACATGGCTTTTATTTTTTCCTGTGTGATATGTATAAATTGTGCGTTGAAAAAATTTTTAATCCCAAGTTATGTTTACTATCTACTATTTAATTTCTGTAGAGTTTATCAGATATAAGAAGAAGATTCTTTTCTAGAGTGGGCTTTCAAATATTCACCAAAAAATTAAAGCGTCTCTGTGCCTTATTGGGAGAAGGCAGTGGCACCCCACTCCAGTACTCTTGTCTGGAAAATCCCATGGATGGAGGAGCCTGGTAGGCTGCAGTTCATGGGGTCACAAAGAGTCGGACACGACTGAGCGACTTCACTTTCACTTTTCACTTTCACGCATTGGAGAAGGAAATGCAACCCACTCCAGTGTTCTTGCCTGGAGAATCCCAGGGACTGGGGAGCCTGGTGGGCTGCCGTCTATGGGGTCGCACAGTCGGACACGACTGAAGCGACTTAGCAGCAGCAGCAGTGCCTTATTGGTTTATGGGATGTTGCTTTTTTATCTTTAATTTAGTGATCTTTGTGCTCTGTTAAGACTTCAGAAGATCTGAGAGTGACATAGGCGCAGGTGTTGTTTCTTAGTTGTAAAATGATTTCCTCAGATCCACAAAGAAGCAGACATTTACTGAGTGCCTGTTACATGTTGAACATTGTAAAATGTTAGCTAGTGCAGAGGTGAGTAAGATGTCATTCCAGCCCTCAAGTAATTAGTCTAATGTAAAAAGTAGACAAAGTATTATGGAAGAGGTAACTCTTGTATAGAAGAGAGCTACATGGACAACAGTCAAAATAATGATTGCCTGTTATAGGGAAGATTTCATAAAGAACAGAATGCTTGAGCTGAGGTGAAAAGAATCATGAAGGTTGACCTACAGGCTTAGGAGGAGGGAAAATGGTGTTGTAGACCTAGAAAATGGCATGTGAGAAGCTTGGTGGCCAGATTTGGTCCATTATGGTCAGATTATGGTGTGTGGAGGGAGCAGTGGTATAATCAAATGAAGGAGAGTAACAAACAGGTGCTGCAGAAACTTAGTTTAGGTGGCACCTGACTCCAGTACTCTTGCCTGGAAAATCCCATGGACAGAGGAGCCTGGTGGGCTGCAGTCCATGGGGTCACCAAGAGTCGGACATGACTGAGCGACTTCACTTTCACTTTTCACTTTCATGCATTGGAGAAGGAAATGGCAACCTACTCCAGTGTTCTTGCCTGGAGAATCCCAGGGATGGGGGAGCCTGGTGGGCTGCCATCTATGGGGTTGCACAGAGTCGGACACGACTGAAGTGTCTTAGCAGCAGCAGCAGCAGCTGTTTACAAATGATCTGTGCATGTATCTTTCTCTTTTCTGGATTAACCTCTTCTGCAACAACTTTTGTTGCAGGTGCCACAGGTTTATGTGGAGGAAAATAAGTCACAGAGTTTTGTAGTTTTTGAACAAATGGATTCAGAATTTCAGTTTAAAAAAAAAAAAGAGGTCATGAACTAACTGCAAAAGCTGGAGTCCACTAAATGAGTCACTTTGGACTTAGACTCTGAGGATTGAGCATGTAGAGCCCCAGAAGGAAGGCTTTAACATTATATCCAAAGAAAAGAAAGGAAATACTTTTCATTCCTGTATGCAGTGGCTTCCTGCTTCCAGAATTTAAAACTTAGGTTTGTACTGTCAGTATTGTGGGTCACTTGTGTTATTTGGTTAAAATCAGCATTGGGATCTAGCCTGGAAACTTGATTGCCTGTTTGTATATCCAAACATTGGACTCTCAAGTTAATGAATTGTCTCATTATTAGTTGAGAGTAGCTTTTGGTGCACATATTTTAACTCGCTTATTCCCCCATCCATTTAATGGAATCATAGAACTGGAAAGTATCTGAAAGAGATCATTTAGTCCAACCTTCTCATTTTACAGATGGGGAATCTGAGGTCTAGAGAAGTTAAGTGAGTTGAACAAGGTCACACAGGTACATATGTTAGCAGACCGTCCACTATTGATACCAGTATTCCCTTTCTGGTTTTTTTGTTTGTTTTAATCTCCCCAAATTTTACTTACTTCAGAAATTCCTAGAACTACCAAGTTGTAGAATGTTTTGATTTCTGACATCATTTTTCAATCTTCTTTACCTATCCCTGTTTATATTTTTGGCTCTGGGTAAGTGAGTCTGATAACTAGCAGATGTTTCTGTTTTGTTTCTTTTATTTTTAGGATATTAATAACATGTGATATATGTCTTTGAAGCCATATGTAAGTGGAAAGACCTTAAAATACTTGCACTTAACATACCTATATTCAATAGTATATTAAAATTTTTATGGCAACTATGACATATGTGGATGAAGAGTTCTTAACATAGACTTTCTAATTGACTATCTGTTTATATCTCTATATTATTGGGCATTCAGTAAGGTTATTTTAAGAAAGGACAGAATTAGCTTCAAATCATTAACCAAATTCAGATATACTTGGTGAATTAGTACATTAATCAATTTGTTTTGTGCAGGTGTGTGTATTTCATCTTTGTATGTTCCTCTATAATCTTATCTTCTGAGGAGGGTAAGGTGAGGAGGGGGAAGATAGGGTATAAAGATATAATATAGTTCTTGCCTTTGAGGAAGCTAAATGTTCCTTAGATACTAATTTTTAAAAGATTGACTATTTCATCATATATTCTCCTTAACATACAACTCTCCATCCTTTTGTGGTAAACCTTTAGCTGTTATTAATTTTTATCTATTAAGTTTTCTTTTGTAAGATAGGGATAGTTCCATTGAAGAAAGTAAAGAAGAGACCTACATGCCTAGCTGAATCTATGGCAAGTCTCACTTCTCTGGAAGCTTTTTCTATTAATCTTATCCCTTTCTTCATTTTCTGCTGCTTCATAAAAACTCTTTCAGTGTATCTTCATTTTTCTTATCTCTTGAAAGCCAAAGGAGACGATGATTTTTAAAAGATGTCTTTTGAGTTCTCTGTATAAGGAAGCAAAAATGGTTAAATCTTCCTAACACTTGTCTTGGTCAAATCCCATTTCCCATTCATGTCAATTTTGGTTTGTTTTTAAAAACTTGTCCTATCATTAATATACCACAAAAAATTTATAAGGAATAGTGTGTGTGTGTGTTTGTGCAGTTATCAGAGAAGGTTTTAATTGAGGATCTTCTTTTTTACCCTAACCTCTCCCCAGATCACTTTTATCCCTACCAGACCCAGTATATGTTTTCACATACTCCCTATCCATACTTGTAGAGATTTTTGCTATTTTTTGGTCATGTTTTCATTATCACTGTTTGTTGGTTCTGTTATGCCAAATAATGCTCTTGTAGGAATGCTGACTTTGACTAAAATGTGTTATTGTTTTCTAAACCGTTTTATATTCTTTCTGTGAAAGTGTGAAACAGTACTGAAAAAAGTTCAGCTTTTGTAATCAGAAGTGCTGGGCTCTTCCACTTATATATTGTGGTTTGGGGCAAGTTTTGTAATGCTCTTGTAAATCTTAGCATTCTCATATATAATATGGAGATAATATTAACTGATTGTGAGGATGAATTTGAAAACAAGGAATCTTGGTTGTAAGGTATGCACATCTAGTAGACATTTAGTAGCTCATTGTTTTCACTTTCCCTCTGTTTTTTTCCTGTTAACAATATTTCTTGAGAGTCAAAGTATGAAGGTAGTCATAGTGTTTGAGCTGCTAAAAAAGTATGGGAATTTTATAGATAACTGAAGCTGTATAAAATTCAAAATGTTTATTTTTGTTTTGCTGTGATGAGACCAGTTTCTTAGAATTGTTTCCTGGCATATAGTGCTCCCCTTGTCTCCTAAGCTCTATCTTTACATGATTCCTTATAAAATATTCCATTATGGACTCTTTGGCTTTGCTGGTAGCTCAGATGGTAAAGGACTGCCTACAATGTAGGAGACCTGGATTTGATCCCTGGGTCAGGAAGATCCCCTGGAAAAGGAAATGGCAACCCACTCTAGTATTCTTGCCTGGAGGAGTCCATGGACAGAGGAGCCTGGCAGGCTGCAGTCCATGGGTTCACAGAGTCAGACAGAACTGAGCGACTAACACTAACTTTCATTTTTCATGGATTCTTCACTATTGACCATACTCCTCTTTAATCTGTACCAAAGACAGTGTAAAATGATAGTATTTTCATGGTTACTTCTCTTCTTTATGTCATTTTTTAAAAATTTAAGTGAATATGAAATTATTTAGCAAAGATGTGTATATATGCATCTCATTATTAAGTAAATTTTCTTTCTAGCAAACTCAATATACTTAATTATAATATCCTAAAAGGGGAAAACTTGGTTTTCAGTGGTAGTATAAAAGCTGATTTGTTTCAGATCTGACCAGTTAAAAATTAGTGGATTGCAGTTTACTTAGAGTTATTTCAACTTTCATGTGGAATTTTTTTTTTTTTTTTTTTTGGCCACAACCACAAGGCTTGTGGGATGTTAGTTCCCCAACGAAGGATTGAACCTGGGCCCTCAGCAGTGAGAGCGCCATCCTAACCATTTGACTGCCAGGGGATTCCCTATCTTCATGTGGATTTCAAAAACTGTTTAAAATAAAAGAACTTTACAGATATTCTCAGGATTTTTAAATGTAAAACACTGGTCCATAATTGCTTATTTGAAACTCTTTGAACTAGTTTTGTTTCAGCATTCAGAATTTTTCAGTTTTTTTAGAACGTTAACATGGAAACATATATTCTGTATTACATAACACCCCAGCAGGATTTGGAACAGTACCTAGAATAGATTGTTTCACTCTTCGTTTTAAATGTATTTCTATTAATTAAAGACTACACATTTTTATAAACTCAGATCTAGTTCTCCTGCAGTTGAGTTTACCATACAGTTAAGAGAAAATTTCAGATGTTTAAAAATTTGGGGATTTTGCAGTGATGGATTAAGAGTCTTTATTTGTTTTAAAGTGCTAAATTTTTGAAAATACCTGGTTTGGCTAGTAGTTGGAGTTACCAGGATGCTGCTGACCACAAACTAATGTATGGAATCCCTTTCTGAGCCTATGTGGCCTGTTAATCATGAGTCAGCCAGTGCATGATAGCAAATGTGTGACTACTGGTAAAAAGACAGATTTTAGCATGCTTTAAATATGCTAAGTCAATGTTTTTCTGTATTGATTTTACTTACTACTCTTTCATTACTCTCAGACTTTAATTAAAACCTACGACCTGAGAGATTATTGAAAAAGATGACCTTTGGCTTATCTATGGAGGGAAAGATCAGGTTTAAAATAACTGAGTTAATGTTGTGTTTGAGTAGATTAGCATCATTCACTTTCATTCTTTGCTTTAAATTTTCCCCTACTTATTTTTTTAACTGTTTTAACATACATCTTTTATAATAATAGTTTGAGAGAACTATGTATGCTCAATTGTAAGGCAAAGATAAAATTGAAACTAGTTAGTTATTTACACATACTTGTGAAATAACAAGTCCTTTCGCGTGTATAATTTTCATAAAGGGAATGGTGATGGTGTGGATGCAGGTGAATTTGTCCTGTTTTATATTAGTGACATTACAAGTTTTGCAACCAAATGTATAAGCTCTGATTGTGTATACTTAGCATTTTAAACCTAGATTTCTGTAATTGTAAAATGTGGATTGAAGAATGGGACCTACTTCATAGGATTCTTAGGATTAAAAGAAGTAGTTAATGTAAGATATTTAACATAATGCCTGGTATATTATAAAGGTTCAGAAATGTTTGTTACTGTTGCACTTTTTTTCCTCAAGTGCACAAGATAATTTTATATCAAATTAAAAATTTTCTTTTAGATGTGCTGAAAGACATTATGATACCGCCAAATTTAATTGCAGAGGTAAGTATAGGTACACATATTATGTTAGATAACTTGAAGCCAACAGTCTAAATTTTACTGTCATACCAATAATGAATAATCTCAAGTATTAAGTGATATATTTATCTTAAAGATGGTCTGAGAAAATTTGAAATTAATTTTGCTGTTGTGTTTTTGGAAATAAGTATCATGTAAATGAGGAAGACTAAATTGAATTAACTGAAAACTAGGAGAAATTTATAGACTAACAGAATAAATAGAGGGTTATATCTGTGATTTGAGGCATTTGGCATGATAGTAAGAGATTACAGGGAGAAAGGAGAATGGCTTAATTCTGTAATGGAACATGACCTGTACAGTGGAAAAGGGTATAATGAAATATGGATAAAAGGAGCCTGATAGATGAGAGCAAAAATTGCTTTAAGTGAGTTATTCTCCAGGTGTAGCATATTTTATCTCAGAGTCCACAAAAAACTTTCATTTGTGTTTGTGGAACTCTTTGAACCATGAGAGACCTAGAACGTTGAGAAGCTTGGCAAGATGCTGCTGTGATAGTCACAAAGAGAAAGTTGATGCCGTGAGCTACAGATTTGCCATTGTTCCTTCCTAAATATTTATAAGGACAGACTTTCAAACTTGGTTTAAGAATTCAGAAGTGCTGAAATAACTGAGAGCTAGGATAGATTTATTACTAAGAATGTTTCATTTTTAGTGGATTTTTGCTGTTTACTGGTCAAAGAGTGTCTTAATTGAGCTTTATCCACCTTCGAATAGACATTTAACAGGTTTTCCTGGGTATTTTTGTATGCCACTGGGGAAATGAAGATGAAATGATGGTTCAGCTAGGCAGATGACTAAATCAAAGCTGTCCTGATGACTGCCTGTAGTAGTAGTCATTGTCTGAAGAGCTGTTCTGTCAGACCAAAGGCTTAATTGAGTGTATCTTGTGTCACATCATGAATGATTTGGTTGAAGATATAAAAGACACACTTTTCACATATTTAAGTGACACAGAGGATAATTATTTGAATGTTAGTCAGGATTTTTATAGAGTGGAACCTAGGCACAGACCAATAAGATAAAATTTAAGTGACATATTTAAAGTGTTATTTCTAGAAAAAAAATTTTTTAAAACCTCAACCCCAACTATGGGGAACAGAGAAGTTTTGAGTTCTTACAACTTATGTGAAAAGTCCTAAAACTTGCTTGATAAACTTTGCTGCAGTTGTATACATTATAAACAAAAAATTTTTAAGTGTCTTTTGTAAATGTGTTTAGAGTTGTGTGTATGCAACAGTTACATTTTTGAGACCATCTTTAAAATAATATGCTTGGCCTTTCTGTTATATATAGCATAAAATGCAGTCTTTTGCATTGTTGATTTATTAGTGATCTTTGCTTTCTTTGGAATACATATTTTGCGATAATGCAATATTATAGATATTACAGTTCCTTTTGCTAGAAAATGTATTGAGAGCCCTGATAAGAGGCTCATGTGATGTATCATTTTGAGTTTACCTCTCCCTCTGTTATGTTGTGACCTCTGATATGTTGCTACTCCATTGCCTCCATCATAAAGTGAGGAAAATAATACTTGACATACCTGTCTAATGGATAAATTTGAGTTAATGAGAGATTATTTTCTGTTCAAAAATTAGAAAATTATCAGACAATAAATTCTTTTTCTCTATAGTTCAGATATTTTTAAACTATTTGTATGCAACATTTCTAAAGTTAACCTACTTGTAATAAGCAATTCAAGTGAGATTATTTTCTTATTCTGAGGTTATTTTTTTATCACAGTTGCACAGTATCCCTTTGAAGACCATAATCCACCACAGTTAGAACTTATCAAACCCTTTTGTGAAGATCT
This sequence comes from Bos mutus, assembly GCF_027580195.1. Classification (NCBI taxonomy): domain Eukaryota; kingdom Metazoa; phylum Chordata; class Mammalia; order Artiodactyla; family Bovidae; genus Bos; species Bos mutus. The sequence continues at coordinate 41,784,329 of NC_091642.1, read as the reverse complement.
TGACCAATGGCTAAGTGAAGATGACAATCATGTTGCAGCAATTCACTGTAAAGCTGGAAAGGGACGAACTGGTGTAATGATTTGTGCATATTTGTTACATCGGGGCAAATTTTTAAAGGCACAAGAGGCCCTAGATTTCTATGGGGAAGTAAGGACCAGAGACAAAAAGGTAAGTTATGTTTGATTTTTTTTTTTCTGTCTACTTAGATCTGAGAATTTATTGGAAAATAAATTTTTACAAAGATAATTGGTAACCCTTATTTTCCTTCCTCTAAACATTTAAGTCAGTATGCTACCTTAACTTTCATATGAGCAAATGGCAGACTCACTGAAGTTTTTCTCTTCATGCCATGCTGGCAGATCTTACCTATTAACAGGATTGCAAAGTTTGGTCTCATGAAATCTTTACAAAGCATTTTAAAAAGTAACACACACTGATCAAAAGTAAGATTTATATTCCTGAAGCTTACTTGAAAATAAAATGTCTGTGGATAATAACTTGGATGCCATTACTTAGTAAAGTGTGATCTTTACTTTTATAATACATAAAGATTGTTTTTTGATTTGAATATTTGTAAGTGAAATTATAATTAAGATTAGTCAAAGGTTCTTCTCTTATTCAGAAAACTAAAGACTGCTAAAAATCATTGACAAATTTGTGTAATACATGTGAAAGCAAAAAGTGAATTCTTGCGAGAATTTTTACAGTGATTTTCAAGGAATTTATTTCTTTGGATAGTAAGTATGACAAAACATGTTTACATTTCTTGCAAAGGGAGTTTGTTCATTTCTGTCTCCAAGAAAGAAAAAAACAAACAAACAACTGGAGTTAGGGGGAAGAGAGCTCTGCTGAGGAAGACATCTGAACTTTATGTGAAAATTTATTATAGTTTTAATAATTTTTGCAATGAAGAGGGCTTTCTTTGAGTTTAATTTCTTTTTAATTTAACTTCAAAACAGAAACATAGGTGATTGTAACTATCGTTTTCAGCTGTATAGTTGCACTGATTTTTGTTCCTTTACTTCCTCCTCACTTGTTTTATTTGTTGTTACTTTTTTGAATTATATCTAAAGATACCAAAGCATGGTTTGTTGATGATAGTTTATAAAATTGAATCTTACTGTTGATGCATGATTTGGTAAATATTGATTATAACAACTTGCTGTACATTTCTGTATGCTATGTGTACCATGGAACTATAGCACTAAAATGAATTCCAGAGCAGAGGACCTGAGATGTTTATTTTGGTTCATTCTTTTCTTCATGTAGAGGGAAACAGCTGCTTTTACTGACTGAAAATATAGAAGGTAAATTTTTCTGTGCTTAAGTGAATAAATGTAGGACAGCACAAGGAAAAGTGACTCAATGAGAAGAAAAACTAGAGAGATGGATCAAATTAAAGTACAGTCACCGAAGCAGTGGTAGAAATTTAAAACAGGGTTGATGAGCACCACACAGTTCGGTCATGGAAAAGAAAGAAGGTAAAAAGAATTTAAAATAAAAATAGGAAACTTGTGTAACGTGAAGCCAGAACTAGCTTTCAGTTCAGTCATTCAGCCGTGTCTGACTCTTTGCGACCCCATGGACCACAGCACACGAGGCTTCCCTGTCCATCACCATCTCCCGGTTTACCCAAACTCATGTCCATTGAGTCGGTGATGCCATCCAACCATCTCATCCTCTGTCATCCCCTTCTATTCCCGCCTTCAGTCTTCCCCAGCATCAGGGTCTTTTCAAATGAGTCAACTCTTCACATCAGGTGGCCAAAATATTGGAGTTTCAGCTTCAACATCAGTCCTTCCAGTGAACACCCAGGACTGATCTCCTTGGAGTCCAAGGGACTCTGAAGAGTCTTCTCCCAACACCACAGTTCAAAAGTGTCCATTCTTCGGTGCTCAGCCTTCTTTATAGTCCAACACTCACATCCATACATGACTATTGGAAAAACCATAGCCTTGACTAGATGGACCTTTGTTGGCAAAGTAATGTCTCTGCTTTTGAATATACTATCTAGGTTGATCATAACTTTGCTTCCAAGGAGTAAGCGTCTTTTAATTTCATGGCTGCAGTCACCATCTGCAGTGATTTTGGAGCCCCAAAAAATAAAGTCTGACACTGTTTCCACTGTTTTCCCATCTATTTGCCATGAAGTGATGGGAGCGGATGCCATGATCTTAGTTTTCTGAATGTTGAGCTTTAAGTCAACTTTTTCACTCTCCTCTTTCACTTTCATCAAGAGGCTGTTTAGTTCTTCTTCACTTTCTGCCATAAGGGTGGTGTCATCTGCATATCTGAGGTTACTGATACTTTTCCAGGCAGTCTTGATTCCAGCTTGTGCTTCATAGAACTAGCTTTAAGTTAGGGACTTTTAAACTATTTATGTTATATACCTTTTAAAAAATATGAAAAAACTATAAATATTCCCCAAATTTTGTTTCACTTTTTTATGCCGGAATCAGTGGCCTCTGCTTGAGAGTAATAAATCCAAGTGGTACAGATTAACCAAAATTAAACTTTGGTGTTCTCCTCAGTAGTAAATTTTGTGAAAGAGTCCTACTATTTAGTCTTTAACACATTGAAACTATGCCATTGTCTTTGACTTGGCAATTTTTATGTCATATTTGATATCCAGTCAGCTTTGACTTTGTTCTTGGTGAAAACAACTGCCCAGAACCCTATCCTGTAAGAATGAAAGAGCAAACTGGAATCTTTTTTTTTGGCCAGATGAAAGTAGGCTTGTGTTAGCAAATAAGAATTCTCTAAGACTCTTCAGATAAATTCATGTTGCGTCATTTTCTTTGCCTTCTAGTTATTGAGATCATTTTTGGCAAGATCCTGCATGTGTTAGGAAGGAAAGGATTATAACTCCACAGTTTTGTTTCAATATTGAAGAGTTAAACTGTGTTAATGAATTTGTATATTATGCTATAGTATTTGTCTTCCTAAAGCCAGTGAACTTAATGTGTAGCAAAGAATTGCATAGATGGTACCACTCCTTGACAAAAACCTGCTGCTGCTGCTGCTGCTAAGTCGCTTCAGTCGTGTCCGACTCTGTGCGACCCCACAGATGGCAGCCCACCAGGCTCCCCCATCTCTGGGATTCTCCAGGCAAGAACACTGGAGTGGGTTGCCATTTCCTTCTCCAATGCATGAAAGTGAAAAGTGAAAGTGAAGTCGCTCAGTCGTGTCCGACTCTTTGCAACCCCATGGACTGTAGCCCACCAGGCTCCTCCGTCCATGGGATTTTCCAGGCAAGGGTACTGGAGTGGGGTGCCATTGCCTTCTCCGCAAAAACCTGCTAAGAATCCTTTATTTAAAGTCCTGGCTTTACTGAATTTGGCACCTCTCTCAACAGTAGATTTTTTTGTGACAGATCCTCTTGCACAGTCTGTGATTCAAAACTTGGCTCTTATGAAGCAGTAGGATACTTTCACAACAATAGATAAGCTTTCTCTTGGAATTAATGATAGAGTCTTATACACTGGTACATTCTGGTGAACACAGGATGGAGTCACAGTGACAGGTAGAACTTCTGATTTTACCAGAGCCATAAAACCAAGTTTTGCTCGTCATTAAGGTGTACTCTCTGTCGACAGAATAATGAGATTGCTTCAGAAGCCTTTTTCTGGGCCAAGAAACGTCACTGTTTTGAAAATGTTAACGTCCTCTGAAGTTTCCAAAAAGGACTCCAAATCAGGAGTTACCGTTTGTGTCACCATGCATGTATTTGATGAAAACTAGTAGCTGGCTAAGCTGAGACGTCATATGCTGAAGAGAAGTGGCACCTCCAGTCCTTTCATGACCTGCTTCATAGTTTTCAGTTTTTTTTGGAATGGAAAAAATTGATTGATAGAGGTACTACAACAGTCTTACTTTTTCTGTTGCAAACTACAAGTATGACTTCATCTAATGGTTAGAAATAATAATATATATAATAATATATTTTTAACTTTTAAAAATAATGTCTTTCTCTTATCATAAGAAAACTTAATGGAAAATAAAAATAAGAAAGCTTAGAAAAATAAACTTTCTCTTATCATAAGAAAACTTAGTGGAGCATATTAAAGCTGATGTTATATAACTGTGGAATTTTTCCAGAGAAATAAGTATCTTATAATAAGTATAATTGATTATCCAAAGTAGTTTTATTTTTGAAACATCTGCTAAGAGATTTATCCTCTTACCAGTATTTTAGGTTGAGTCTATGAATTTGCATTTTTGAAATTGTGAACCACAATTATAGAAGATACATGCATTTTATCAGTTTTGTAGTGTAGGATTAATTTTATTAGAACTGTATTTAATGTTCTTTTGCTTGTATCCTTAACCGTCTGAGCCATCAGGGAAGCCCAACTTTATAGATAAACACTAAGATACTGAAGAAAGTTATGTCCTTGTGACATTTTTATAGGAGCAAAATGTTTCTTCTCCTCCTCTTCCGCCTTCCCCTTCCGCTCCCCTACCCTCTCTACCATCTTGCTCCTCCCCAGTCCTCCCCCTTGATTTGAAGAAAGAGGAGCTAGTTGTCCTGTTTTTGTTTTAAGATTTATAGACTTGGCAGAGACTCTCCTCAGATTAATCTAGTGCAGTCTTGCCATTTTTCTCGGTATACTTAGTACAAATTAGATGGCAGAGTGGTGGGTGCCTCTTCACCATAAAATGTGCAGTTCAGTTCAGTCGCTCAGTCATGTCCGACTCTTTGTGACCCCATGAATTGCAGCATGCCAGGCTTCCCTGTCCATCACCAACTCCTGGAGTTCACTCAAACTCACGTCCATCGAGTCGGTGATGCCATCCAGCCATCTCATTCTCTGTCGTCCCCTTCTCCTCCTGCCCCCAATCCCTCCCAGCATCAGAGTCTCTTCCAGTGAGTCAACTCTTCGCATGAGGTGGCCAAAGTCCTGGAGTTGCAGCTTCAGCATCATTCCTTCCAAAGAACACCCAGGACTGATCTCCTTTAGAATGGACTGGTTGGATCTCCTTGCAGTCCAAGGGACTCTCAAGAGTCTTCTCCAACACCACAGTTCAAAAGCATCATTTCTTTGGCGCTCAGCTTTCTTCACAGTCCAACTGTCACATCCATACATGACCACTTGAAAACAATGTGCAGTTAGTAATACCTAAATAAGACTTCAGGGTTTGATTGTTGCAGAGAAGTCAAAGTACAACTGATAACCTCTTACTCAAAAAAAGTTTTCTGAGAGTAGGATAACTACTTGAGGGAAGACTCTTTTATTCAGTAATTTATAAGAAAGCAATCATGTTATTACTTTTCTAGGAATCATTTCTTTGCATATTTGGTCTTTACCTTATGAGCACATGGCAAAAAGTCTAAAATGAACTGTTGATGGTTCCCACTCAAATAAAGCTTCTAGGGTTGCTTCCCATCTAGTCTATGACTTACCCTATCTGCATTTGTATTTACATTTACATTTCAGAATTAAAATAGATAACCATATTTATTACCAACTATGAATTGAATTAAAATGCCCTACCAATACTGGTATTGGTATATATTGGAAAGATGTATATTGGAATATATTGGAAAGTGTATATTTTGGAAAGATGCCCCACATTTCCGAATTTAGAGAGACAAACTTATATTCCTGACAAACATATGCAAAATCTCTGCTGTTCTCTCTTTTGTCTTCTCCCTTCTAGAATGGTGGCAGATTAAGTATGCATTAATACTTACTTTCTTTAACTTTTAGGAAAAAATTTTGAGATTTTTATTTTCTTTTTGAGAAGGTTTGTTTTCAAAGCAGTTATTAAAGTTCTTGTGTGTTATGATCTCTATACATGAATTCATTAGCTTATCTTTAATGAAGACTTCTGTCTTCTAGAAGTAATAGGCACTTTATTCTGAGTGACCCCAAGAAGAGGAAATTTTCTAGTTTCTTTGAGGAATGAATTTATGTGCTAGTATAATCAGATTATTTTTTTCTGGTCTATTTATTAAGTTTCCCCATATGGTAACCTAATGAAAATTTCTCATCTTTTCATTTCAAGCAAAGTAAGCTATAATTATCCTTTTTTTTGGCTTAATAAAGCTCTGACTATAAGGTTTTTATTTTTTCTAACACAGTAATTCTCCTGGGCTAAACTGTGTTTCGCTAATACATGGTATTTAAACCTGTTATCCAATCTATATATGCATAAAGTTGTTATTATACCTTGAAGAATCTTTTGTTGTTTAGTCACTAAGTCATGTCTGACTCTTTTTGCAACCTCATGGACCAGGGCCCCCTAGGCTCCTCTGTCTATGGGATTTCCCAGGCAAGAATACCGGAGTAGGTTGCCATTTCCTTCTCCAGAGGATCTTACTGACCAGGGATCAAACCCTTGTCTCATGCGTTGGCAGGTGGTTTCTTTACCACTGAGCCGTGAAGAATCTTAGCAGTTATTTAATTCAGAACCCATTTAATATAAATGGTAAAACAGATTTGCAAAGATCATTTTCTCCTGGTCATTTATTCTATGTAATAACTGAAAACCATGTCTCCTAACCTCAAATCCAGTATTTTTTCTACTGTACTATGTTATGTTCTCCTATCCAAATTGGTTTTATTATTTTAATCCCCAAAGCCAAAATAAAAACAGAAAATTTTAAAAAGGAAAAAAGAAGTATATTTTAATGTATTAGAACTCTTTCAGTTTCAAGTCACAGAAGCCCAACTCAAAATAGCTTAAACATAAGGAGACATTTATTGGCTTGTATAAACCTAAAAACTCTGACCTGGATCTAGATGTTTAACATATGTCAGAAATCTGTCTCTCAACTCTGTATTTTCATCTTTCTGTACTTTATTTTAGGCAGACTTTTCACAAGTAATGGCAAGGTAGTAGCTCTGGGTTTATGTGCTACTTTAGCAACTCCAATGGGACAAGAGCTACAATTCAAGCAAAAATTTCTAGATTAGGTTCTAGTTTACCTGAATTAGGATATGTTCTGATCCTTAACCAGACATTCTAGCCAGAGGCTTGGGGCATATATCCGAACCTGAAGACTAGGCCCTGCCTCTTTCTCCCTGCAAGTCACAGGGAGAGAGAGAGCATCCCAAAGAGGAAAGGATGCTACATAGCATTGTTGCTCTCTTCCCATTGCAGTTGCCAAAGTAGACAGCATATAAACCTGTAGCTACACAAAGAGAAAAATAGCAGTTTTCTGTTTCATATTATTCTCAAGGATTCTGTGGTTAATGTACCACTATTCAGCACACTGTTTATAATTAGTTTCATAGAACTGAAGCACAGTAATACTCTAAACTTTGGAGGTCTTTTGTCAGTGGGAAAAACAAGAGTTCTGAGAGGTTGTGAAGTCCTTCATTTTACATAGTTAGTATACATACTGTTAGAAAACCCAGGACATAGGAGTAAAAAAAAATTAGAGTCTTATTTAGGTTCAGATCTTGTTTTTGAACAAAGTGATTATGTACATTAGGACTGTTTTCTTATCCTTAGAAAAGATCTATCTTGTAAAGTGGTTGTAGTTTTAGGGATATATGTAAAATGTCTGGCATGTAGCTTAATATACAATAACTTGTGTCCATGGGGTTGCACAGAGTCAGACACGACTGAGCATCTGAGCATACACTGTTATATGATGTCATTATAATAATCACCATTCTTAAGAACCATATTTCTTCCTTTGTTGAATTACTTTCTTGTAATAATCTTATTGTGATCACTCTGAAACATGGGTTTCCAAATTTTCAAAAAACGGTGTCATGTTAAAACATTTACATTGTTTCTGAGTTTAGATGTGCCAGTGAGTAGTTTACTGAGGAAGAAAATTACTTTTTAAACTGAGGAATCTAGATTATAAGTTCATCTTGAAGAAGATGATATAAGAGGGTTAATGCACAGCAAAATGTGTAAAACTGGACCAAGAATACCATTTTATATTAACACAGGGCACACTCCACAATGCAGACTTAGCAATAATAGAGTGTTAAACATAACATCACAATATATTAAGCAAAAAGTGGAAGAAATTAGAAAAATTGATAGCAGTGCTAGTAGAAATCTTTTTAACGTACTTTAAGGTACGTACTTTAACGTATGTGCATGCTCCTTTGCTCAGTCGTGTCCAAGTCTTTGTAACCCCGTGTACTGCAGCCCACCAGGCTTCTCTATCCGTGGGATACACCAGGTGAGAATACTGGAGTGCATTGCTGTTTCCTCTTCCAGGGGATCCTCTGGACCCAGGGATCAAACCTGTGTCTCCTGCATTGGCAAGCAGATTCTTTACCACTGAGCAAGCTGGGAAGCCCTCACTTGAAGATCAGAAAGATACAAAATAAGAAGATATGTAAATTCCTTGAATAATATAATAAAATCCCATAAAATATATTTGTTTTCTCATTTTAAAAAGTCATAAATATTAATAATTCATTAGGCCAACCATAAAAATCTCACCTCCAAGTAGAAATATCTAAGCCCCATACCTTTGTTATAATTCAGTAGAATGAGAAAATTTGTTAAAATGTTTAATCAAACCAAATCAACTATTTGGAAACTTAAAAACTCTTTAAATTTTGGGTCATTGAAGAAATAGAAATTCATATTAGGTATTATTAAAATAATAGCAAATTGGAGAGAGATGGATTAATAAAGATGAAAGTATAAATTTATGAGTTAGCAAACAGTAAGCCATTTGAACTAATAAATCCAAACACTCATTGTATAAAAATGCCATTAAAATCAATACATCTTTTTGGAAGCCAATCAAAGGAAAGAGAGAAGAAAACAGAAAGATGTTAGGTTTGAGAAAGGAGATAGAACTACATATTCAAATCTATGCTAATGAATTTGAAAATGTCAATGGAAAATGGACAGTGTTTTAAAAATTATTTTAATTGGAGGCTAATTACTTTACAATCTTGTGGTTTTTGCCATACATTGACATGAATGAGCCATGGGTGTACATGTGTCCTCCATCCCGAAGCCCCCTCCCGTCTCCCTCCTCATCCCATCCCTCAGGGTTGTCCCAGTGCACTGGCTTTGAGTGCCCTGTTTCATGCGTTGAACTTGCACTGGTCATCTGTTTCACATATGGTAATATACATGCTTCAGTGCTATTCTCTCCAATCATCCCACCCTCGCCTTCTCCCACAGAGTCCAAAAAAGCCTGTTCTTTACATCTGTGTCTCTTTCACTGTCTCACCTATAGGGTCGTCATTACCATCTTTCTAAACTCCATATATATGCGTTAATATACTGTATTGATGTTTTTCTTTCTGACTTCCTCTGTATAATAGGCTCCGGTTTCATCCACGTCATTAGAACTGATTCAAATGTGTTCTTTTTCATAGCTGAGTAATAGTCCATTGTGTATATGTACCATGACTTTCTTAATAAGTATGTTATCATAAATGTTTCAAGGTGAAATACAAAGTCTGAATAGACCATCTAAGAGTGAAAATGTGTAGGAGCCTTCAAGAAGTAAGTAACAGATTTGTATTTCAGCCTGCTATAATACCTTGAAGCATCAAATGATTATGTTATGTAAATTCGTCCAGGTATTGGAAGGGATGTAACTTCCCAGAGGATTGCTCACATTGCCCTCCTACCTCAGTGTGATAAGGATAACATTTTTAAAACCAGAAAGCATAATACAGGGGAGATTAAATAGTTTGGCCAAAAGTAAGAGTAAGTGGAAGGGAGTTGTGAGAAATAAGAGTAGAAAATGAAGTTGGACTGTATTTTTATGTTTGTTAAAAAATTACGGGCTTCTCTGGTGTTGCTCAGTGGTTAAGAATCTGCCTGCCAAGCAGGAGACGCAGGTTTGATCCCTGGGTTAGGAAGATTCCCTGGACAAGGAAATGGCAACCCACTCCAGTATCCTTGCCCGGGAAATCCCATGGACAGAGGAGCCTGGGGTTGTGAAAGAGTTGGACAAGACTTAGCAACTAAACAACAAACATGAGGAATTATAGTATTTAATAAACTTGTTCTTATTGGGGTAGACACTGGGAAGCCATTTAACATTTTGTTTATGTGATTAATCTTATATTTTTGTCACATTAAAAGTGTGTTTCCTTTGCTCTATGATAGTGATGGTATTAGAAGAGATTTGGCCCTCAGATGCTGGAGAAAATAGTAAGTGAGTAATTAAAAGAGGTTGGTCCATGCAAAAATATGAAAGCTTCAGCTCTGATATATTGTTTTTTACGCACTTGTAAGATTTCCAGCTCAAAATGTCCAGCCATGTAAATTCTGGACTGGGAGTGAGGAGTGAAGTCATATTGAGAGACACAGTTTTGGGAGTTAATGTGTAAGATTTATAATTAAACTACTGAAGTAGATGGGGAAACAGTGGAAACAGTGGCTGACTTTATTTTTCTGGGCTCCAAAATCACTGCAGATGGTGACTGCAGTCATGAAATTAAAAGACCCTTACTCCTTGGAAGGAAAGTTATGACCAACCTAGACAGCATATTAAAAAGCAGAGACATGACTTTGCCAACAAAGGTCCGTCTAGTCAAGGCTATGGTTTTTCCAGTGGTCATGTATGGATGTGAGAGTTGGACTATAAAGAAAGCTGAGCACCGAAGAATTGATGGTTTTGAACTGTGGTGTTGGAGAAGACTCTTCAGAGCCCCTTGGACTGCAAGGAGATCCAACCAGTCTATCCTAAAGGAGATCAGTCCTGAGTGTTCATTGGAAGGACTGATGTTGAAGCTGAAACTCCAGTACTTTGGCCACCTGATTTGGAGAGCTGACTCATTTGAAAAGACCCTGATGCTGGGAAAGATTGAGGGCGGGAGGAGAAGGGGACGACAGAGGATGATATTGTTGGATGGCATCACTGACTCAATGGACGTGGGTTTGGGTGAACTCTGGGAGTTGGTGATGGACAGGGAGGCCTGGTGTGCTGCAGTTCATGGCATCGCAAAGAGTCGGACACGACTGAGTGACTGAACTGAGACTGAAGTAGATTGGATTGATGTAAAGAGGGGATAGCTGAGATCGATTTTGGGGGGAACAAGAAGAGAAGAATGGCCATAAAGATAAGAGAATATCTTTAGAAAGTGTATCCTGTGAAAGAAGCAGGGAGTTTTCAAAATGGCAGCCAAAAATATGAGCCACAATGATAGTAGGAAAACAGTAGAATGACCACTAATGCCCATTAGAACTAAAGACTTTTAAGAAATCAGCCTTATGCTAACAGACTTCCAGGAGTTAAGGAGACTTCTCTTCAAGAGTTTATAGAGAGAGAGAAGATGGAAGTTTGAGAGGGATATAAAATTTTGGGAGAGAATAGGTTTTTGGTCTTAGAGTTGTTTGCTTGTTTTGGATAAAGAATGAGTTACCTGAGCTTTTTATTAGGATGGACAGGTGGAGAGAATAAAGGCCGATGTCAGAGAGGCGATAATTAATAGAACACTTGCAAAAATGGAACCAGTGTGAACATGAAGAGACACTTCTATAAAATTTCAGCACTAAAAAGATTTTAAGGTGAGAGAAAATAATTCTGAGGGTGCTCACATTGGGTTACCTCAGGGTTCCCAGTAAAATGAGAACTTAGTTCTTAGACGGTGATGTTTGCGACTGGACAGAGAGGTGGATAAACAAAATGCTGAAAACATTGTAGTCAGGTGTTAATAAGTGTATACCAGAGGAAAGAGTTATTGAATGATACAGATTTGGAATTGGTGAGGCTAAGTAAAGACAGTAGAAATGTAAGCTAGAAGGAATAGTGGGAGGAACACTAAACATCCTCCTGGCCGGTGAATTAAAAGGGAATTGAAGAAGCAGTGGCTGCCTTTTGAGATGATGGCCAGAAATGTGATGCTAAGTCAACCTGTAGAATGCTAAGTGTAGCTAAAATTAAAGTGGTTTTAATGTTTTACTTGAGGAAAAAAAGTTAAGAATATAAGTAATTTTCTGGGAGAATATTTAATGGTAGAGAGTAGAACTACATTTTGGGGATGTAGTTAGAGACCAGTTTAGCTTAAAAATTATTAATTCAAGAATAGAATTGATTTTTATTAGTCTGAATTTAATGAAAAATGGAAATTTTTGAACATGTAATTTTTAATCTTCAACAGCTTTTAAAGGTCAGCCCTCTTCATATATGTAGAATTTTTGAAGATCAGTAAGTTCATTTCTTAGATTTTTTAAAAAAGATATATATTTAAATTTAATCTTAATATTCAAGATGCTGTAGGTAAAACATGCACATGAATCATTGTTTTCAGTGAATGCATTCAGGATATATGATGTTTAAAGTGTTATAAATCACATTGTCAACTTAGTGTGGAAGTTTTAGTCATTTTACTTCAAATCCTAGATTACATTGTGATTCATTGTACTGTTATTTAAATTTTAGTTAGGTGGATCACGGCTGTGAGAGACAAGAATAGAGTGAGAACAACATTTCAAGGGCTTATAGTACACATTTGGACCTTCCAACTTTCTTTTTTTTTAAACAAAGCTAGAGCTTATTTATTATCAAATATAGAGATCTAACATAAAACTAAAACTGATTTGGTGGTGCTGAACTCTTAGCATTTGCTTGTCTGTATCTCTAAAGCTTCAGATTTCTCCACAAGTTTTAAATTTCTTTTAATTTGGGCACATTGAATTTGAGATGCTGGTTAGCTAACAGATAAGGATTGCAAAGTTAAGATACAGAAGACTAATTTTACATAATTTGATAGTAAAATAATACATTTAAAGTTACATTTTCCAGCATTTTTCTTTGAACTGTGTCAATAATTTTGATTCTTGTAATTACACATTAATTACTCATTGCTAGCAGCTATTAGATTCATATAGTATTTTTTCTCTATGCATTTGCCTTTTTGTTAAGGATTAACTGGGTTTCTAAAACCTGTACTACAGATAAACTACCAATCACTTGCTACTTGAATAAAATTAAAACTTTGAAAATCTTCTAGTTATTTCATGCACACTTATACCAAGAATGAAGATAAGGACAAAAAAGATCATCTTTCATTCCACTAAACCCCAATAAATAACTTGACAACTTGGTCGGTTTCCATTGATTTAATTTTAAAATTTTAATTTGATTTTAATTTTAGACTAGATTATAAATATACATGGTTCAAAAAAGATTCCCCACCCCCCATCCATCTTGTGTGTGCTGTTTCCCCCAACCTGCTTTGCAATTCTGTATTTTATCTTGATAAACATGAAGAGGGTTTTTTTGGGGGGACAGGGTTAAGTGGCAATAAGTAATGTGATTTAGAGAATAATTTTAAGCTTAACAGTTTTTAAAATTTAATGATAATTTTTACATTGGTATTTGTAGCAGCTCTTAAAATAACACAGCTTTAGTTCTGTTTGTTTAAGAAAATATGTAGAACTAAAAATACTGCAGTTCCAAAAATTATACCTTAAATATTTGGTAGAATTTCTAAAATCACTGATTTGGATTTCTGTAACATTTTGTTGTTTTAGCATGGTTTTGTGTTAACTTCATTTAGTGTTCAATCCCCATGAGAATCTTGTGAAGGTAGTAGTATTGTCTTCATTTTCCTGAAGAAACAAAATTTGTGTTTTGACTATCAGCATTCACATCCAAGTCTCCTGATTGAATGATCTTTGTACTATAGCCGTAATCTTAGATTTTGAAGTGACTTTTATCCATTATTTGGCACTTTATATATTTTTTTAATCGTAATAAAATCATACTAACCTTTGTGAAAGTACTGAAATGAATACCTGTATACCTGCCATTCAACATACTTATCTTTAAACTTATATAAATGTACTTTCTACTATTCATTGGGGAAGGAAAGCATAAAAGTCCAGAGATTTTAATACATAGGGCAATTTAGATGCTGCTATAACATCTAAAAGAGAAATACTGCAAATTCTAGGTTGAATGTTTAAATTTTCCTGAAGTAATATTGTGTAACAGGAAAAGAAACCTTCAGTAAGTTCCCTAATACCTCATTTATTCAGCCCATTAGTGAATGCATTGTTACACACATTAGATTTTTTTTTCTTGAGGTAAGTCAGGGTCTCCATTTAAACACTACATGAATTGTATATATTTTTAGCATTTGTATATTTGAGAGTCCCTTGGACAGCAAGGAGATCAAACCAGTCAATCCTAAAGGAAATCAACCCTGAATATTCATTAGAAGGACAGATGCTAAAGCTGCAGCTCCAATACTTTGGCCACTTGATGCGAAGAGCTAACTCATTGGAAAAGACCCTGATGCTGGGAAAGTTTGAGGGCAAGAGAAGAAGGGGACGACAGAGGATGAGATGGTTGGATGGCCTCACCAACTCAGTGGACATGAGTTTGAACAAGCTCCAGGATATAGTGAAAGACAGAGAAGCGTGGCATGCTGCAGTTTCATGGGATTGCAAAGAGTCAGACATGACTTCACAATTGAACAACAGCAAGAACATACATAACTTTTCTAAAACATTATGTATTTCCAAGGTAACACAGTAGCTCAGGGACACCTAAGTACCTTTGTTTTCAGGTTATAGCATACAAGCATATGTGTCAGCCACATACTCTTGTTTTTGTTGGGTTCTAAAGCCAACATCTTTTTTGCTGCTGCTATTTCTGTCTCATAAAGGCAATATGCCTTTATTTAGTTTGCTGATTCTTTGCCTAGAAAATAAGTATCCAGGTTTGTGAGGAATTTTGTTCTATAAATCCTTGTGGGGAACCCTATGTGTGAAGGCTTTTGACAGTTATTTTGGATATGCACTGGCCTTTGCTTATTGGGTGCATGGTTCAAAGATTGTTGTGACCATTGAATAGATGGGAGTGTTATGATAATTGTATTTTAAGGGAGAAGAGTTTATTATGATATTTCCTTCATATTGATGTTGCTTTGATTTACTCTATTACCGAGCTAGATTTAAATGTTAGATCATTTAAGGTCAAATTTTTAATGTATATATATTCTTCAGCAGATACAATGAAACTTTTCTTTTGACTTTGCCTTTTTGTCTTTTTTTGTCTGTTCACCAGGGAGTAACTATTCCCAGTCAGAGGCGCTATGTGTATTATTATAGCTACCTGTTAAAGAATCATCTGGATTATAGACCAGTGGCACTGTTGTTTCACAAGATGATGTTTGAAACTATTCCAATGTTCAGTGGTGGAACTTGCAGTAAGTGCTCTAAATTCCCATCCTTTCATTTACTGTAACCCTTTTCTTAACATATGTAGAAGTTTATAAAAAATCTAGAAAGAAATTTACCACACTTAAACTTTATTCAAGTTTGTGTATTTCTGAGGTGTCCAAACTGATTACTTAAACTCAGCTCTTCAGCACACATTGGCCTAAGGAAGGCAAGACCATTGGGTCTGAAAGTCTTGAAGTCATTACATTTATGAAAGAAGTATTCTGTGCCACAACCACCAAATGCAGCCTATATTCTGACTTGGTGACTTAAAGCCTGTCCTGTCAGTGATTCAGTATGAGTGGTTGAGCATTGAGATTCACCACTTCAGTGGTGTTAGGGTAGGAACCAATTCCTCAGTATCTTAGGAAGACCAGATATTAATAGAAATGGTGATAAGAACGTTAAAAAGAAAACAGTTACAAGACATGGCAACATGCTGAAGTATATTGATTGAGTGTGGAGTATTAGAGAAAACCTAGATTTAGATCTGAGTTCCAGTGCTAAAGAGGCTTCCCAAATGGCTCAGTAGTAAAGAATCACCTACTAGTACAGGAGACATGGATTTGATCCATGGGTGCCCTCTCGGGTGATTCCTTTGGAGGAGGAAATGGCAACCCTTTCCAGTATTCTTGCCCAGCAAATCCCATAGACAGAAGAGCCTGACGGGCTGCAGTCCATGGGGTCAAAAAGAGTTGGACATGACTAAGTGACTGAGACCCCTCTGTCCCCCCGCCCCCACCCCAGTGCTAGAGTCGTCATTAATGTGCTATGTAACCAAGGGCACATCATCTTCCTCACCTCTCTTTGTTTATCAATAATATGAGGATATTTTGAAATCTGAAACTTCCTAGAAAAGTACTAAATGAAGATCATGTCATTGATGTCTGCCTTTAATTTATCTCTCCCATCCTAACCTCTGTAAGCCTACCTCAGTCCTCCTGGTCCTTTTCTGCTTTTCTCCTATTTTTTGCCAGAGTTCTTAAGCTAGACTGATAGGAACCTTAAAACCTTGACCCTAAGCAGGTGGTCACGAGAGAACACGTGGAAGTGTTAATGCGGACCTATAAAAGAACAGACTGTGCTGCTTTTTTCTGTTAGAGTTTCTTGTATTAGTTTCTGTCTTGGAAGTGGTTAGTTTTTTTTTTGTTTTTTTTTTAAATTTTATTTTATTTTTAAACTTTACATAATTGTATTAGTTTTGCCAAATATCAAAATGAATCTATCACAGGTATGGTTAGTTGTATTTTCACGTTTGTGTCTGTGTCTGCTCAGTTGTGTCTGACTCTTTGTGACGCCATGGACTGTAGCCCGCCAGGCTCCTCTGTCTATGGGATTTTCCTGGCAAGAATACTGGAGTGGGTTGCCATTTCCTATTCCATTTCATGTTTAAGAACTGTGTTTTGTTTATTTAGAATACAATTTTGTAGTTTCTAGATAAGATGTAACTGTATTATTTTTCTAATACCTCTAACAGTATTTCAGTGATGCTTTGCAATTTGTTGGTGGCTTTATTTTTTAGCTTAAAGTTTTCTTCTTGACAGTATTTATGTAATTTAAAGGCTTTCTGACCCTGAATTAATTTATACCTAGAGAATTAATTTCTTTATGTTGTTTGTCAGGTGTGATCACCTTCATTAGATCTTTCCCGTATTCTTAGGGCAAGTTAACTTTATTTATCAAAGACCTTAACATAGCATGTGGAAGACTTCAAAGAGACCCCATTGATGTTTTTGTCATCTCAGTACAGTTTTAAAAACTGCTGAGTACAAGATACTATGCTGTCAAGAGGTGATTGACATAGGAATTTAGATTTATAGCAGAGAAGGGAAAGGAAAAAAACACGCAAAAAACTCATGCTCTTCCTATAGTGTTAGAGATCAGTGTAAGAGCCAAATGGCAAGATATAAAATATTACAGAAATAAACATTTAGTTCAGTAATTTTATCTACTCTATTTTTTTTTTTCCGTATTGGTCTCTAGCAAACATCTGTTAATTCTCCCAGTTGTGCTCTACCTTTAAACCTATGTGTTGTATATGTCTGTGTATATTGGACCTCTCAGTATTATGTTTAAACTTAGCAAGTTACTACTGAGATCTGTTTAATCTTTACTAATTTTCTAGTTCTTTGTTTACATACTATGATTCAATACTGTCTAGTGAAGCTGTAATATATAACTAAATGTGTGGTTGTACATGTAAATTACAAATAGTATATTCAGAAAAATCAAGTTGGGGGGAGTTGTCAAATAGTTTCATGAAGGAAGTCCAGATCTTTATTGAACATTGGAGAAAGCATACAATTTAGATTGGCCTTTAAACCAAAGAAAATTACAGGCAGTAGGAAATAGCTTGAATTGAAGCACAGCAGAAGGAAATGAGCTGGACAAGAAATATAGAGATGGAGAATAGAATAGGAATAAAATGTGTGGCTGACTGTTAGAAGACTCCGGATAGGCATATCAGACTTGATTTGATAAATACTAGTTGTCAGTGATCATAGCTTAAGCTGTAGTTGGGTACAGTTTTGTAGAAAGTAGTGATTGCACGAGGGAAGAAAAAACAGTGAAATTTAAACAATTGAATTAACATGACTTTCTTTAAGCCAGGTATGCTTTGCTAGGGCAGTCAAATGATTAGTTTTTCTTTTGCCATTTATATCTAAATATTTTACTCTGGTCAGGTGAATAAGTCACAGAAAAGGGAAGAAAGAAAAGGGAATCTGAGACTTGGAGACATGAATGTTGATATTTTGGTTTTAAACATATGTTTTAAATCAGGTAAAGGTGAGCCGTTTACATGAACATATTCACTTGGTACTTGAAAGTATGGATTTGAACTTATGTGAAAGATATGTCATATTTTGAGAAGCATCAGGAACAAGACATGGTAGTTAAGCGTTTCATATAAATTTGGAATAGGGCTAGAATATGAAATCAGTCCTGGGTGTTCTTTGGAAGGAATGATGCTAAAGCTGAAACTCCAGTACTTTGGCCACCTCATGGAAGAGTTGACTCATTGGAAAAGACTCTGATGCTGGGAGGGTTTGGGGGCAGGAGGAGAAGGGGACGACAGAGGATGAGATGGCTGGATGGCATCACCGACTCGATGGATGTGAGTTTGAGTGAACTCACGGGAGTTGGTGATGAACAGGGAGGCATGGCGTGCTGCGATTCATGGGGTTGCAAAGAGTCGGACACGACTGAGCGACTGAACTGAGAATATGGGAAGGCTCAGACGAAAATAGTGTGAGGACTGAGACAAACAGGATTCATAATGGTTTCGGTTTAGGAGGAGGAAGAGGAATCAGTGAAGAAAACGAAACGTGAAAATAAAGTATCTTCTGCAAAGTTGTCAGGGGTTAACGACCTTTTTCTTATTTGATTTTTGTCTTAATATTTCTAAATAAAAAGTTGCTATCTTCTGTATATCTAAAAGGGTTAAAAAAGTTAATAAAAGATGATCACTGTGATTTTTCTCATAGTATATCAATATATGTCCATCCAAAAAAAAATTCTAAGTTTTATTTCATTTCTGTTCTATTAGAGCACCATTTATCCTATCAAAGACATATATATATATATATATCAGTTGTGTCTTAGTCAAAAGAACCATACTAATGTTGGACTTCTGTTAAGTTTGGTCTTATCTATCTAAAATGTGAAATTCATACTTTAAAGAAAATTGTCTTCTTTAGGGATTTGAGGGAATATTTTTCACTTATTAAAACTTTAGCTTAGTTTTTTGAGGAAATATCTAAGTAACACTAATTTCTAATAAGATTATTTATTTATATAATTCTAAAAGTCTTGAAGGCGCACATTTTAGATGTAGTTTAATTAAAATCTGTTAATTCAGATTTCACAGTTAATTTGCTTTTTAAACTCCTGAGATTAAGATGATCAGATTCTGAATTAGTGGAGTTTGAATTAATATGATTACAAGGCATTTTCATCCTGATTGGTTTTTATCACAGTTTTAAAATCATACTTTGTTCACTTCTTCAAGCTGGACTTCTCAGTGAAATTTTCAGTGTCAAATTAAGTCTTGTAAAATAGCTCATTGTACTTTGAATCTTTAGTCAAGGAAGTGAAGATTATTGATAGGTTGTTAGTGTAACATTTCTCTTTTTAGAGTTCCTTTTTCTCATCAATGTCTCACAAATCCATATTGCAGTAAACACTCATGCTTTTTATCAAGCTTACTGTTTATTTATTATGTGATTGATGATATTGCATTAAGTATTGTATAGATGAGCCAGTAGGTGTTTATTATAGTGGAAAATTTATTTAGCTTGAATAAGCTTTTTGCCTTGTCCAGAGTTGTGGTCACATTGATAAAGAATGTGATACATTTTCCCCCCCATATTTAAGGATGATGTCTTTTGGTGCTGAGAACTTTATGTCTATATATTTATGTATTTCTCATTTACTTTATGCAAGCTTATGTTTTTATTTCTTAATTATCTTGGTATGTTTTGAAACTTTAAAAACCCACTTCTTCCCTCCTCAGTTTAATTACTTTCTTTCTTAACTGCTAGGATCTTAATGTTCGTAACTTGAAGCCAAATTCTGTCATCAGTGTCATTAGTATAAATGTATTTATGAGCAGATTTAAAAAATAAAACACATAAGCCTTTCTTTTCACACTTAGCTGCCTTTTAATTGCATTGCTAATATAAACAATGTATTTTGAGATTATTTTATTTTTATTATTATTATTTTTTACCATTTATTTTAAAACAGACATGGACCAAAGTCAAAATACTTGTTAATGAAACTGGAATGTGCTTTGAAGAGAGGGAGATTGTGCTATAATTTGTACTTGATGTCTGTTGCATTTCTTTGCAGACACTTCAAATCTCTTTCTTCCTGTTTCTTGTGGTGGCTTTATATACCTTTAAAAATAAAATATGAATTATAGGTAAAATGAAATATGGTTAATATTTTTATAATTGTTGAAACTTGTGTTTATGGAATGTATTATAACTTTGTTATAGGTTATATTTTCTTTTTCTTAATGTGTAAGGATTGGTATTTTGTGGTTTTTATTCTGTGTTACAGACTTTAAAATACTGCAGCAAATACCTGTTTTAAAAGTTCCTTTTAATGTTACCTCATATTGACGGTACAAATTAGGGAAAATCTGGTATTGATTATATTTTGCTGTAGTTTATTTCCACTGATTTATTTCTATCTATCTACCTGTTTGTTATTTTCTATCTATTGATTTGTTTTAGTTGGGGCATTAAAGATGCAAAATTACTACTTTGTGTCTGTTGCTAATACTAATCATCAAAATAGCTTTTGACAGTTAAAGACATTTCCTGTGAAGTGATACTAGTATGTATTTGACCATGCAGATCCTCAGTTTGTGGTCTGCCAGCTAAAGGTGAAGATATATTCCTCCAATTCAGGACCCACACGACGGGAAGACAAGTTCATGTACTTTGAGTTCCCTCAGCCATTGCCTGTGTGTGGTGACATCAAAGTAGAGTTCTTCCACAAACAGAACAAGATGCTAAAAAAGGTTTGCTCTTTACTTTTTTTGGGAAAAATATCCAAAATAACCATACCTTGAATAGTAACCTCAGATCTTTTGCTTAAAGCATTTAGTTGGGCAGAAATCATTCTGAAAGGAGAGACTAAAAGATGTGTTTTCTGTCTGACATCTAATAAATCATGAATAGTTTTCTACTAAATCTGCACAGGCTTTGCTTACTATGGCATCAGTGAGCCATTATAGTGGTACATAGTCCTAGGAGAAGGAAAAGGCCATCTGACATTGTAATTTGAGATGAATTTTTCTTAACTTGGGTTATGCAGATAAATTCTGTAAAAATATTAAAGATTGCATATGTACCCCATTCAATCAGTTACAGTCCTTTTAGAAGAGATGATTGATGAAACCAAGAAGTAAGCATGGGGCACAAGTTTGAAAAAAAATTTTGGTCTGTTTGTAAAAATAAAATCTGTTTCCCCCATTTTGGTTAATGTTTGTTGAGACTGGGTCATTTTATATTTAGCTTCTTCAGATTTACTGAGTATTTCAATTTTTAGCTAGGCGAGGAATAAATATGAAGAGGAAGTAATAAAGAATGAAAAAATGTGGTATTTAAATATACACGTTTAGAAAGTCAGTGAGGTTTGCATCTCACTGAGCTATGTTTAGAGAATATAGGAGCTCATTTTAAAACAGTCTTGGTTTAAAATACTAAGTGTGAACATTTAAGGTGAGCCTAAGGTGCAGAATATTTAGATAGTAACGAGCAGAAACAGTGGTTGTGTGTATTGTTCCTGCCTCCTAAACATACCAGCTAGTAGTGTATCACTAATCTTTAGACAGTCTCCATAGTCAGATTGATTTCCTTTTCCTGAATTTTAGCTTTTTATTGTTGTTGTTGAGAGAAAATAAGGAAGCTTCATTTACTACAAAAATTTTGACTTGTATTTTGCTTATCAGAAGAAATATATTTTTCTTTATCCAGAATCCAAGTAGCTAGAAAATCACAAGATGTAAAACTGATTTTTTTCACCAGAAACCCATTTCCTATGTGTACTATATAAATAAAAGTTAAGTATATCTCCATAACTTTGAAAATATATTTTTCAATAATCCAAGAGGTATTAATAAATGTTTTGCAGTTAAGGTAAACTTTTTCTTTTATTCATTGTAAGACTAGCACACATAAAAATTTTATATTTTGCTTTTAAAAGTAAGCACCTGTATCACATTTTCAATACTTTTAGGAGTGCACTAATTCTTATTCTTCCAATTTACATTAACACATGTAAAATTGAAGGTTAAGTTAAATATTTATAATAATTTGTGTATCTTGAATTACCTTACATTTATTTCCATTTTATGTGATATTCCTTGCATGTTGTAAGAGTTTGGTGTGTTTTAAACAAAGCAGTTTTTCTATCATTAGTGCTTTAGCACAATCCACAGTTTTTGAAGTTTTAAATTTTACTAGTTTATTTTCTTCTGACTCTTTAAGTGAAGTATGTGTGTAGTTACTAACTCAGTAACTTTGCTAAAATAATTGAAATTAATAAGACATTTTAAAAAGACTTCTACCACATTATAAAATTGCTGTGCTAGGTGCTGTTAAAAGATACAAAAACATTTAAGACATAAGTTCCTTAAGGTTCTTACCATCTTCCCAGGAAAATAAACTTGAAGATAAATTAGAATAAAAGGTTTAAATGGCAGGTTAAGGTACCAGATAAGATGTCACAGGGCTGTACATCATTAATTGTCAAATGATGCATACAGGCCAGTTCCACTAATCAAGAGAGAACAGTTTCTATGTTGATCAGGAAAGGTTTGAAGTAGTGAATTTCTGATGTGATTTTTGTTTTAATTTACAAGACCTCGTTATTAGTAAGAAGTTTTTTTTTTTTTAAAGTGGGCATTTTGTAACAATGAAAAGTTGAAGTTCGTAACACCTTTCAGTGCTTCATTGGAAAGTTGTACTGACATTTCAGGAGCTTTTGTTAAAGTAAATTTTGTAATAGCTTGTTGAAACACAGAGGAAATTAAATCCATTTCTGAATTTTTTTAGTATATAATATAAACTCAACACTTTAAAAAACTAACATTAGACTAGAAAAGATATTTTACTTAAGGTATTAAAGTAAGTTTATTTTAGCACTTGTGGAACTACATTTTGGTCTAGATTTGAATTAAAGGAAACTTCCTATGGGAGTTAGATGCTATAGACAGATAACCCATAGATTGCCCAGTATTAGTTTTTGTGTTTACCTTTGTTGGGAATATTAAATAGCACATGGCATGATGTGTTCACTTCCTAGGACAAATGTTGAATAAATTAGCATTGTTTTTTAAAAAAAAATTCAAATATGCTTTTTTTTTTTTAAAGGACAAAATGTTTCACTTTTGGGTAAACACATTCTTCATACCAGGACCAGAGGAAACCTCAGAAAAAGTAGAAAATGGAAGTCTATGTGATCAAGAAATTGATAGTATTTGCAGTATAGAGCGTGCAGATAATGACAAGGAATATCTAGTACTCACTTTAACAAAAAATGATCTCGACAAAGCAAATAAAGACAAGGCCAACCGATACTTTTCTCCAAATTTTAAGGTCAGTTAAAAACATATTGACAAGTTGATGAGTGGCTCTGTGTGTTTGTTTTATTCTAGGTATATAGCTGGTGAAAGACTTGGACGGTTAATTTTTAAACTAAGTAAATTCATAAGCATTGTTCACGTAGCAGTAACCTAAAACTTTCTAATGAAATCCAGGATGCACAGAGAGTCAAAAGGCTACCTTTTCCTTACCCTGTTCTTTGCAATTTGGTGAAATACGGGGCATAGGTTGGGGAGGGGATTTAAGTTGAATATGAAGTAAGAATAGGTGAAGAAGGAAGTGGGAAGGAACTCAGCCCTTTAGGAATGATTCATATGGAATGTTTTCACTGCTTCTACCCTTCTCCCTCTCCATTTTGTTCTCAACTCCTTAGAGCGATCTTAAAAATGACTTGATTGTATCAGTCTTGTTTATACTTTTTAAAGATCTGTGGTTTTTTGATGGGACCTGCAGGAAACTGTATAATTTAGCATGGGACTACTTTCTACACCTAGTCTGGCCACATTCTCTTCCTGCAGTTCATTCAGGATGGTCTCTTGTCAGTTCTTCAGTTGCTTCAGGTCTTTCCAGTTCGTTTCCTTCTCCCTTCTCTCCAGCCCTTGGCCTTTCCCTGCCCTTCACTTGGCTGTCCTCCTTACATCCTAACCTTCGCTTCAATCTCATGTGCTCCGAAAGGCCTTCTCTGGTCATCCTCTCCTCTTCTTCCTTTTCTTTAAACTCTGCCTACCTCCTCTTGTTACGGAATTATTTGATTCATTTTACTTTTATCTATGTCACACGTATTTGTGTACTTTTGTTTATATTTATAGATGAGAATTCAAATCAGGTTAAAAATCTGACTTGTGAACATTCCCTAATGGTTGTTTGCCATTTTTTTCTTCTTCTCATTTCTTCTTCTGTATTGTACCTGATTTTTCTCTCTCCCTTTCGCCACACCCTCTTCCTTTCTTTTTTAAAATTCTCTCTTCATTCCATTTTTATAACATGTAGCAAACTTAATCATATCTTATAAGTTTAAGGATATTGCTAGTAGTAATAAAAATAAAGAGGGGCTACCTGTTTCAAGTGAAAATGGAGCTAATAAGTGCCTTCAGATCTTATATTTAAAGTGTTTTGAAGTGTCTTTTAGAATTTGTAAGTTTGTTTACTTTCTTTTCTCTGTCTACATTTTCCTCAGTTCCTAGCTTTTAAAGTGTGACTTACTCTAATTTTATTTTTTTTGTTTTAATGTTACAAGAGGTTTTATATTTGTTATTACAAATAAAGCTGTTGCAGTTATCAGTAAACACATATATCATCATATAATGGTAAGTGCTTTGGAAAAATAAAGCAGAGATAGGAGAGAGAGTGGCCTTGGTGTATTTTTTAGTGGGATGATTAGAGAAGGCCTCTCCAAGAAATTGACTTTAATTAGAGGCCTAAGTGAAATGAGGGAGCTATAAAATATCTGGGAAAAGAGGAAAGAGCAGATGTAGAAACCCTGAGACAAGAGTGAGCTTAGTGTATTTGAAGAGCAATAGATAAGAAATCATTTTGACTCACACACATCAGTCCAAGTGTGAATACATTGAGTGTGTTCTCCACAGGAAAGATGTAACCTGATTTTTGTCTTTAAAAGTTTCCTCTGTCCTCTCCTTTAAAATGAAGGCTAGAGGAGGGCAAGAGTGAAGCTAGGACACTAGTTGAAGGTGGAACTAAAAGGCTTTCCTGATGGAGTGGTTATTGAATGTAAGAAAAAGAAGAGTGCATAATGACTCTTGGATCATGTGGGCAGGGCTGTAGATACAATAGACTGATCAAAGAATTGGATGTCAGATCTAATTTAAATCCCACATCCACTGCCTACTAGATACGTGGCCTTTAGCAAGTGTCCTAGCCTTTCTGAACTATAGCTTTCTCTCTTTTAAAAGAGAAAGACCTATCTTGTAGAGTTGTTTTGACAGTTATTCCAGCTCTGCTTGTAAAGGTCGTTGGTTCACTGTTTAGAGCGCTGTATGATATTAACTTTTTTATTACTCCCTTTCAGTGAAGTTTTTAGGGCGAATGGAATCCTAAACATCATTGTTAATGTTATCTGTATTAGAAAATACGTTGAATTTCAGACAGGCTGTAAGTGAAATATTCTTTTGAAACTCAACTCTTTGTGAGTTGAATTTTGTGATTGAAAAAATATTATGTGGACTGTTGAAATCAGTACATTTCTTTTGTAGAATTATTTCATTAATGCCTGTAGTTTATGCTTATTTAAAAAAACACGTAGTATATTAACATCCCAGTTTCTTTTCAGTGTATACCAAGAAAGAAAATGTAGGAAATCTTGAGAATGTCATTTAAAAGGCTCTTTAAAGATTATATATGTCATAGTACTTGAAAATGAATCTGATGAAGATATGTATCTTTGAGGGTGGTCAGATTTATTGATTTTTCATTTACACTTTCTCTTCTTTCTCTAGGTGAAGCTGTACTTCACAAAAACAGTAGAGGAGTCATCAAATCCAGAGGCTAGCAGTTCAACTTCTGTAACACCAGATGTTAGTGACAATGAACCTGATCATTATAGATATTCTGACACCACTGACTCTGATCCAGAGAATGAACCTTTTGATGAAGATCAGCATACACAAATTACAAAAGTCTGATTTTTTTTTTTTATCAAGAGGGATAAAACACCATGAAAACAAACTTGAATAAACTGAAAATGGACCTTTTTTTTTTTTTTTTAATGGCAATAGGACATTGTGTCAGATTACCAGTTATAGGAACAATTCTCTTTTCCTGACCAATCTTGTTTTACCCTATACATCCACAGGGTTTTGACACTTGTTGTCCAGTTGAAAAAAGATTGTGTAGTGTCATGTATATACCTTTTTGTGTCAAAAGGACATTTAAAATTCAATTAGGATGAATAAAGATGGCACTTTCCCATTTTATTCCAGTTTTATAAAAAGTGGAGACAGACTGATGTGTATACGTAGGAATTTCTCATTTTGTGTTCTGTCACCAACTGAAGTGGCTAAAGAGCTTTGTGATACACAGGTTCACATCCTACCCCTTTGCACTTGTGGCAACAGATAAGTTTGCAGTTGGCTAAGAGGAGTTTCTAAAAGGTTTTGCTACATTCTAATGCATGTATTCGGGTTAGGGGAATGGAGGGAATGCTCAGAAAGGCATTTGTTGTGTGCTGGACTCTGGACCATATACCATCTCCAGCTATTTACACGCACCTTTCTTTAGCATGCTACAGTTATTAATCTGGACGTTTGAGGAATTGGCCGCTGTCACTGCTTGTTATTTGTGCATTTTATTTTTTTTAAGCATATTGGTGCTAGAAAAGGCAGCTAGAGGGAGTGAATCTGTATTGGGGTACAGGAATGAACCTTCCACAACATCTTCAGAATCCACAAATGAAGGGATTTAAAAGTAATGTGGTCATAGATAAGAAACACAGCAACAATGACTTAACCATACAAATGTGGAGGCTATCAACAAAGAATGGGCTTGAAACATTATAAAAATCGACAATGATTTATTAAATATGTTTTCTCAGTTGTAATGACTGCTCCATCTCCTGTGTAATCAAGGCCAGTGCTAAAAGTCAGATGCTATTAGTACCTACATCAGTCAACAACTTACACTTACGTTATTAGTTTTCAATCATGTACCTGCTGTGGATGCTTCATGTGCTGCCTACAAGCTTCTTTTTTCTCATTAAATATACAATATTTTGTAATGCTGCACAGGAAATTTCAATTTGAGATTCTACAGTAAGCGGTTTTTTTTTCTTTAAAAATTTATGATGCACTTATTCAATCCAATAGATGTCAGCCGTTCCACCCTTTTGACCTTACACATTCTATTACAATGAGTTTTGCAGTTTTGCACATTTTTTAAATGTCATTAACTGTTAGGGAATTTTACTTGAATATTGAATACATATAATGTTTATATTTAAAAGGACGTTATTTGTGTTAAAAAGGAAATTAGAGTTGCAGTAAATTTTCAACACTGCACAAATAATAAGTCATTTACTTTTTCAGTAGAAATTGTCCCACATAATGCTTTTATCAATTTGCTATTGAAAGAATAGATTTTTTTAAATGTGCAGTGTTGAATCATTTTTCATAGTGCTAGAGTTAGGATTAGGGCTTCAGTTTCACTTCTTAAATATCATATATTTGATATGCCCAGACTGCATATGATTTTAAGCAGAGTACAACTACTATTGTAAAGTTAATGTGAAGATATGATTAAAAATCATTTTTTTCCCAGAAATTTGATATCTTTCAAATTACACCTTGACCTTGAAACATTTGACTATCCAGCCAATTTATTTCTTATTGGTGTAAAATCTCATTTTCAATAACTTATTGGTGCTGAAATTGTTCACTAGCTGTGGTCTGACCTAGTTAATTTACAAATACAGATTGCATAGGACCTACTAGAGCAGCATTTATAGAGTTTGATGGTAAATAGATTAGGCAGAACTTCATCTAAAATATTCTTTAGTAAATAATCTTGACATGTTTTCCATACCTCGTCAGTTTCATTCAAAAAATAAGGTTTTAAAATTTTTTAACAAAGCGGTTAGTATTTACACATTTATATTTAAACACTGATATGTAGAGAATTGATTGACTGCTCATAAGTTAAATTGGTAAGGTTAGAGACACCTATTCCTCAGCCCTTATCATTGAAATTTATCTCACCTTGTCTTTCATAAAAGCTGAAAACTGTTGACTAAAATGAAAATCAACTATTTGTGTTTTGAAGATAGTTATTAATACTGTTGTTTGTTATAGTTTTGGGCACAGTATATTAAAGCATAACTTGTATTGTTCCAATATGTAACATGGAGGGCCAGGTCATAAATAATGACATTATAATGGGCTTTTGCACTGTTATTATTTTTCCTTTGGAATGTGAAGGTCTGAATGAGGGTTTTGATTTTGAATGTTTCGATGTTTTTGAGAAGCCTTGCTTACATTTTATGGTGTAGTCATTGGAAATGGAAAAATGGCATTATATATATTATATATATATAAATATATATTATACATACTACTCTCCTTTTTTCAGTTACCATGCCCATAGAATTTGACAAGAATTGCTATGACTGAAAGGTTTCCGAGTCCTAATTAAAACTTTATTTATGACAGTATTCATGATTAGCCTGAAATGCATTCTGTAGGTAAATCTCTTTGAGTTTCTGGAATGTTTTCTTAGACTTTTTGGATGTGCAGCCGCTTACTTGTCTGAAGTTACTTGAAGGCATCACTTTTAAGAAAGCTTACAACTGGGGCCCTGTACCATCCCAAGTCCTCTGTAGCTCCTCTTGAACATTTTTCTGCCATTATTATTAAAGGGTAGTTGAGTAAATAGCATCACCATTTTTCACTGTGGCACAGGTTATAAACTTGAGTGGAGTTTACCGGCAGCATCAAATGTTTCAGCTTTAAAAAATAAAAGTAGGGTACAAGTTAATGTTTAGTTCTAGAAAATTTGTGCAATATGTTCATAACGATGGCTGTGGTTGCCACAAAGTGCCTCGTTTACCTTTAAATACTGTTAATGTGTCATGCATGCAGATGGAAGGGGTGGAACTGTGCACTAAAGTGGGGGCTTTAACTGCAGTGTTTGGCAGAGTTGCCTTCTACCCTGCCAGTTCAAAAGTTCAATCTGTTTTCATATAGAATATATATACTAAAAAATTTCAGTCTGTTCAACAGCCTTACTCTGATTCAGCCTCTTCAGATACTCTTGTGCTGTGCAGCAGTGGCTCTGTGTGTAAATGCTATGCACTGAGGATACACAAAAAATACGATGTGTACAGGATAATGCCTCCTACCAATCAGATGTCCATTTGTTATTGTGTTTGTTAACAGCCCTTTATCTCTTAGTGTTATAAACTCCACTTAAAACTGATTAAAGTCTCATTCTTGTCATTGTGTGGGTGTTTTATTAAATGAGAATATTAATAATTTAAATTGCTTAGGTTCATTGACATTTTAATGATGGGCAGCCAAATGTAATTAATAAGTTTTTTGTAAGGTTTTTTTTTAACCCCCTGCTGTCCTTCAACGCCTGCAGTTACATAAAAACATGGGCCCTTATCAGTTTGGGAGTAGAGTACCAATCTACTCATGTTTGAGAGGCATTTAGCTTTTTTAGGATCTTAGTCTAATACTTAGTAAATTGTTTCAAGCACAATTTAAATTGCACATATTAAATAATACGCTAATCCCAAAATGTTCACGATTTTTGAAAAATCATGCATATATCTATATATATATATATTCTACTAAGTGGGGTGTCTGAAGATAATTGCCCAGAATGGATTTGATATCTCAGATTTCAATTTTGTGGCTTTTCCATTCTTTGATTCTGTAATACGCCATCAACATGGGAAGCTTCATCTGTTCATTGTGACTTACGCTCTTTAAAAATTGATATTCCACAATAGTCTAAAGACTTCGTGTTCCTGAACTTAATCTTACTATTTCTCATATTTTTAAGAGCGCAAAAACTAAGTAAGGCATATCCTTTCACAAAGCATAGTAAGGTAATAAGTGAAAGTGTAGCTTATACAAATGTTAAAGCAGATCATTTATGTAACAATTTAATGTTATTTCAAGTTTACATTTTCTCTAACTTTGAAAAAGTGAATAATATATAAAGTATGAAAAGTGTGTGTGTGTGTGAGTACACACATTTTTTTTCTTTTTAGATACCTTAAGTATGGATGAAAACCATCCTGGAGTCTAAGATCATTCTGATTTATAAGATGATCTTGGTGGTGTCTGGAAAATAGGAATTTACTGTTTTTTTTTTCTTAATTGCATGTTCTCACTACCCTTAATTTGAGCTAGCTTGGTTAAGTGAATGCCATCACCATTTCCATTGAGAATTTAAAAATCACCGGTGTTTAATATGCAGGCTTCCAAAGGCTCACAACAAATCAAGACCCTTAAATCTAGTTAATTTGCTGCTAATGTGAAACTTTTCTTATTCTTTTATTCTTGCCAGATAATTAGCCACAGATCTAAAACTTAGTCTTAAATGGCTAGAGTGTAAGTTTTGATAAGCAGGAATGTTTGTGAATGGAAATAGTGTAAATATTCAGTCCAAACTGGTATAAATACGTAAAAAACTAGCAAAAAAGATAATAGAGAAAAACATTTAAAAACTTCTAAAGATGAGATGAAAGAGACTGATTTTCCTATGGAATTATGTATCTGTAGGAAACCTAATGATTATCAATGGCTTTTAATTTTAGAGTAAATATATTCTTTTATGATCTTGCTATTTTTCCATCTTTTAAGAGATCTTCCAAGTGTATCAGAATATATGTAGCCACTCTGACAAATACATATGTTGGTAGCTTTAAAAGTTTGTAATGTGAAGTCAGTAAAGGACAGTAGTTTCATTGGTTGAGAATACCCTTTGGTTTTTAAGTTAGCTATGTTGAGAACAGTTTCCCATAAAAAAATCTTCACTCATAATCCCACCACCTGGAAATAGCCATTAATACTTCAGTGACTATACAATCATGTTTTTTTTCTTGTATATTCATGTATATATTTTCTTTAAATAGTGAAATTTGTACTGTGCATACTCAAAGCCTTTAAGCTTAGTATTTCTCTCATGGATTTGTAGAATGTTAAATTGCATCAGAAAATGGACATTGATTGGATTCTTTCTAGTGCTGCAGATGCAGATTATGAGTGTACTGGAGAGCCCTTTCCAATTCAGTGGGTCAGTCATAGATGTTTAAATATTGTTGGCATCACAATAATACATGTCTAGGTAAATAAGACAGTTACATTTATTTAGAATAGACAGGCTTAAGATTGTAGATATTTCTCTTCAAAAACTATTTCAAACATTTGCATTTTGGGATTATGTGTTAAACAGAATGTATGAAACACTATTAGTTAATTTCATCATCACCTTTCTATTTCCCTTATAAGTTGGAAAAGAAGGATGAGCTTTTCAGTCTTTATAATTCCCAAACAGTTGCTCAATTTAGAGTGAATTAAACACCTGCAAAAAAGAAAGTTACTGCTGGTTTATCACTTAGCTGTCTCTATATCTGTGCTCATGAGACTTCTGTCACATCAAAACCTATTTCTTGAATGGTTCGCATTTAGCTCTGGAACTTAACCATGTTTGATAATGGTGGGCTTAGGACATAAGACTTTTCCTGACAGTTAAGAATTTTGGTGGAAAAAATTTAGCTGGAGGGCAATACATAACTTACAAACCAATGTATTGATATTTTACCAACATTTTTACATATATGAGTGAAGTCAACTGCCATTTTTGAGCATTACCACATTTTAAAATAAAGCTGCATATTTTTAAATGAAATGTTTAACAAGGATTTATATTTTTCATTTTTTCAATTAAAAATAATATTTATATCTCCTTTGTTGCATGTGGATTCTCATCTGTTCTTAAAGTGGTTAGAGATTTTGTTTGTTCTGGAGTGGAGCAAAGCTCATAGTCATGGCTCTAGTGTTTCAGTTTGTCAAATCTGTTCACTGTTGTGAAATTCTTAAAATGGTTAAATGTGGCTTTCTGTAGCTTATCATTTATCAGCTTTCATGTACACTTTTAGGATTTTTCTGCCTAGTCTGTTGTCTAAGTGATATCCCATGTTTACAAATGCTCTTTCAGTTTCTATTTTCTTTTTCCATTATAATGCCCTAATGGGCAGTTTTTAAAAGAGAGTGTGTGGGGGTGTGTGTGTGGGGGGTGTGTGTGTGTGTGTGTGTGTGTGTGTGTGTGTGAGGTCTGGGTGGCTGGGTGAACTTCGTGTTTGAGAGTGCTAGATTCCAGTTTTAGAGATGAAATAGTTTAATTCAGGCAACCAGTTTTCACTGGAATTTTACAGCTCATCATAATGAAAATAATCTTGACCTTGCTTGACTTTGACACTCAGTAATGAGTCTTGGATATTAATGAATTTGTTGGTAGTATCTTGATACGTGCATTATTGAATTGTTTTCTGAGTTGTGCATTTATCCAAAGTTGGTATGTTGGAAATGTTTATATCAAAATTCCATTTGGCTACTGATGGACATGAAAACAGAGATGCTTTCTTATGGACAGTATTTGTTTTCTTTAAAAAATTAAAAAGGTTAATTATTTTTAATACTTGGTTTTAAACTTTTTATTCAACAAGTGTTTGTCAAGTCCGTAGATGTTTGGATTATATTAGAGATCCAACCAACATCCTCTGGCCCTTCAGGAGTTTCCAATCTAATAGAGAAAATAGACTTTATTAAAATAGTTATAATATTGATATGTGACACCATGATGATTACCACACCTTCCATATGCTCCTCTGAATTTCCACCCCCGTTAAGTTAGAAGGGGCTGTTCTGACTATTCCAGTGAGTTAGCAGTGAAAAGTGGTATGACGCTTCCAAGGAAAAGCAATGAAAATAAAATCCCTTGTACAATCCTGAGGCTTCTCTACTACAGTGACCAAGGACATGATGTGTTCCAGATGGTGCAGCTCTGTCTGCCTGTCTCTTGAGTGACTGTATGGAGCAAAACTTCCTCAAATCCTCCCCCTGTATTGAATGTTAGGTATTAGCATGAGCAAGCGGTTAAGATTACCTTACACTGAGATTTGGGGACAATTTGTTACATTGCATCATTAATTGTATTCTAGCTTACGCTTTGGAAGGACAAGACCCTGATGCTGGGAAAGATTGAAGTAAAAAAGAGAAGCGGGCAGCAGAGGATGAGATGGTTAGATAGCATCACCGACTTCATGGACATGAATTTGAGCAAACTGGGAGACAGTGAATGAAGGACGTGAGAGCCTCGCGTGCTGTAGTCCATGGGGTTGCAAAGAGTCGGATAGGACGTAGCGACTGAACAACAACAAAACCGGGAAGGCTTTGTTGAGCAAAGAAGAGGAAGTTAAGAACAAAGCAAACTGGGAAAAAAAAAAAAAAATGGCAACAAAACAACATGATGCAATAAAGAAACTAAATTGTAAGTCACTCAGTTGTTATAGAGCACTTGATATGTATCAGGTACTGATCTAGATACGTGGGATACAAATGAGTGAACAATAGATCCCTGTCCTCATAGATCTTACATTCTAGTAAGGGATAATATCAGTAGATAAGGAATGAGCACCACACCATTTATAAGTTAATAAATGCTGTGTGGGGGAGGGGTGGGGAATGTGAACAGGGTAAGGAAGAACCAGGTACACAGAAACAGAGATTGCACTGAGAAGTCCAAATAGGCCTCCCCTGAAACAGTGGTTAGAATTTTTCATCCTTTTAATTAGCAAGATGCACTCATCCTGTATAAAATTTTGTTCTCGCCTTTTACAACTATATTGATTTCTGAGTTTTCAGGGTTACTGTTGGTATATCTGAGCCTTGCCCAAGCAGTAAAGAATTCACTTGCAATGCGGGAGACATAGGAGACACGGGTTCCATCCCTGGGTTGGGAAGATCCCCTGGAGAAGCAAATGGCGACCCACTCCAGTATTTTTGCCTGGAAAATCCCATGGACAGAGGGGCGTGATGGGCTACAGTCCATGGGGTCATGAAGAGCCGGACATTACTGAGGATGCAGGTGCTCACATTGGTATATCTAGGGAGAATTTTTAAGACTACTACTCAAAATAGTTACAATGTTCTAAGGTATGTTATTTTCTAAATTGGTTTGGCAAAATCTGTATAAATAATCTGTTTCTCTTCTTTGTCAGAGTTGTGTTCATTTTTAAATTTGCAGTCTTACTAAATGTGTGTGTGTGTATTTTGGCAATATTTGATACCACTTTTCAGTAGTCGTTAAAGTTCTGTTATGGCCTTAAACACTTCTGTAAAGCTGAAAGGAAATGTCAGTTACAATTTATTAATAGGAAACAAGTTGTAAATTTTGAGTTACTCAAGAAAAGTGAAATTTATGGCCTAGTGCTTTATATTCTTAACTCATAAGCAAAAGCCTGAGGAACTGTATAATAGTGAAAGAAACGTCTTTTCACAAAGAGGGACCCCCCCCCCCAACACACACGCACTCTTCTCTTACTCCATTCAAGAAACAAGAAGTTTAACTTTGTGATTAAAGGGAAATAGTATATTTAAGTCAATACAATAGAAATTTGCAACTATTTATTAGGACATTGTTTAACTGGTATTTGCTAGTGACCAGTTTCTTTTCCTAGCAAGGCAGTTATGTATAACTGGACATAAAATTTTGAAAGAAAATGTTATCTATTAGCTTTTTTAAAAATAGGATTTTAAGTGGTTTAAAAGATTTCCTTGACAGTCTTGCTTTTTGTTTTTATTCTGAGTCCACGGCTATTTTTTCCTACTGCATTTTACTTTAGAAAGAATTTAAGGTATCTGAATGGGCTTCCCTAACATGCAAACTGCCAAGTCAGTTTAGAAAACCATATTGCATATATCCATTGGTCTTGGCTGAACAGTTAAACTTACTGGGAATATCTCCTGAACCTCTCATTGGAATATTTTTGTGACTTGCTCCTTTAAGCTTTGATAAATAAGTCTCCAACCTAATTTTCAAGGAAATAAGCTACGCTTTTACCATAGTGTTTATTCTTGAAATAATTGAGACTTGGGAAAAATATAGCTAGTCATATTTTTCTATTTAATATTTTCCAGGTAAACATGATCTATCAGTTCAGTCACTCTGTTGTGTCCGACTCTTTGTGACTGTAGCACACCAGGCTTCCCAGTCCATCAACAGCTCCTGGAGCTTACTCTAACTCACGTCCATTGCGTCAGTGATGCCGTCCAACCATCTCATCCTCTGCTGTCCCCTTCTCCTCCTGCCTTCAATCTTTCGCATGAGTTTCGCATGAGTTTCGCAATCTTTTCCAATGAGTCAGTTCTTTGCATCAGATGGCCAAAGGTATTAGAGCTTCAGCTTCAGCATCAGTCCTTCCAATGAATATTCAGGACTGATTTCCTTTAGGATTGACTGGTTTGATTTCCTTGGAGTCCAGTGGACTCTCAAGAGTCTTCTCCAACACCACAATTCAAAAGCATCAATTCCTCGGTGCTCAACTTTATGGTCCAACTCTCACATCCATACAGGACTACGGGAAAAACCATAGTTTTGACTAGGCAAACCTTTGTTGGCATGTCCCTGCTTTTTAATATACTGTCTAGGTTTGTCATGACTTTTCTTCCAAGGAGCAAGTGTCTTTTAATTTCATGGCTGCAGTGATTTTGGAGCCCAAGAAAATAAAGTCTGTCACTGTTTCCCCATCTATTTGCCATGAAGTGATGGGACCGGATGCCATGATCTTAGTTTTTTGAATGTTGAGTTTTAAGCTAAGCCTTTTCACTCTCTTTCACTTTCATCAAGAGGCTCTCTAGTTCCTCTTCGCTTTCTGCCTTAAGGGTGGTGTCATCTATATATCTGAGGTTATTGATATTTCTTCCAGCAATCTTGATCCCAGCTTGTGCTTCATCCAGCCTGGCATTTCACATGATGTGCTCTGCATATAAGTTAGATAACCAAGGTGACAGTATATAGCCTTGATGTATTCCTGTCCCAATTTGGAATCAGTCTGTTGTTCCATGTCCGATTCTAACTGTTGCTCCATGACCTGCATACAGATTTCTCAGAAGGCAGGTAAGGTGATCTGGTATTTTCATCTCTTGAAGAATTTTCCACAGTTTGTTGTGATCCACACAGTCAAAGGTTTTAGCGTAGTCAGTGAACAGTATGCAAAGGCAAAAATATGACCTATAGATACTGTGAAACTCATGCTTTCCTTTTTTATTATCATATTTTTGAAATTAAAGGTTTCCTAGTTTTCTAATTCTTATTATCTGTAAGGAAAATAAATGTATTTAAATTTTATGGATATGAAAATCATCAAACTTTCCAGTTTTATTCAATATTTCCATGAAAGTATATTTGGTGGGAAAACATTTTGCATGGTTATATTCAACAAGGGAACTGCAAGTGTTCTTTAAGTAATTAGTTGGCTAATCGTTTACTGTGTACAGCTATCACAATTCATATGAATAATGCATGGGTTTGTTATGATTATTAGTACTGTATATTAATGAGTATTTGAAGGAGAAAATAAATCTTAGTCTTTTTATAAAATAGTAGGTGCATATAAGGTAAAATTTCCCTTTTGCCAGACCCAGCAGATACTTAATGTGTTTTAGCTGTCCTTGGAGAAGACTGAAGCCATTGTTTCTATAAAAAATCCAATAAGATTAAAACAAAATTATCACTATGAACACGATTTATTGAGGTAAATTCTTGACTAGGAGGTCCTTGAAAACCTCAAGCAACTTGAATCTTTTTCAGGAAAATCAAACACAGTTCTACATCAGAAAACCTGAAGGCACATATTTAAAATTCATGGGAATTCTGTGATGATACGTCTGGTACCTAGAGACCGAAATAAAAGAAACACAGAGAGAGGAAGCTGAAGTAAGAAAAGAAGGGAAAGCAGGAAGCAGCACATGGGAGAGCTCAAACTGACTTTTAGTACTGGGGGCTGGTGGAGGGATGGGAAAATAAAAAATGTTCTTTTGAGTCTGCAGTATGTGCCAGACGCTGTGGTAGATATTTCACGTACTTTACCTACCCTTCAGGGTAGATAGTTGTATATCGTTTTCTGCACAAAAACTGAAGTTCAGAGTCCTTACATTTCCCATCTGACAACTAGTAAGTAGATCTAGATTTTAACAGGGTTGTCTCCTACCTGTTAAACAGAATCGAATTTACAAAGCAAACAAAACAGCCTCAACAACTAGTGGATAATGAAGTCATGCCTATATTGTTTATTACTGACGGGAGAAAAGGAAGCTTAAGCTCAGGGTATGTCATGCAAAATGAATTACAAAGATAAATACTTAATTGTTTGAGCCATAAAAGAGGAAAATATTATCTTGCAAACTTCTTGACAGGTATGATAGTAAGCTGTTGACACACATTTTCATATCAAGACGCAGAATGAGAGCTCTTTCTATTTACTAGTTTATTGTTAAATTGATCAACTACACTCACATTTTATTTTTGCTTGGACCAGAATACCTGGACTGTTCAAAGTAACTGGTTATCAGTTTAGCAGAACAGCTAGCCATCCAACAAGGACATGTTGCATGCTTTCCATGTCCAGTTGGCATTATGGTAGTGTAGAAGTCAGAAAGCTTCCCTGGTGGCTCAGACAGTAAAGAATCCGCCTGCAGACCTGGGTTTGATCCCTGGGTTGGGAAGATCCCCGGGAGGAGGGCATGGCAATCCACTCCAGTATCTTGCCTAGAGAATCCCCATGGACAGAGGAACCTGGCAGGGTACAGTCCATGAGTCGCTAAGAGTTGGGCACAACTTAACAACTAAGCACACACAGAAGTCAGAAAAGGTCACAGAGTGTTTATTTAAGAGCGTGGAAACAGATTTTAGGTAGAGGGAAGAGCAAGCTCCATGGCTTGTAGGTGCAAACTTGGTCATTTAGGAACCTGTTAGAAGAAAAAGGCTGGTGTAGAGTAAATGACAGTGGAGACTGGTGGAAGAGAGCATTTGGAGAAGTAGGCAGGGAACTCACAGATCCAGTCAAGGTTTACCAAAAGCACTCAATTCTTGCTAATGACAACCTCTGAAGCAAATGTGAAAATCAAGTATAGTACCTAAGAACCCTGAAAAGTAAACAAAAGCAAGCAGACTGTGAAGGAGTGTCAAAACTTGGAAAAGCAACTTGTATGAGGATTTCCCATGATTTCTCTTTTCTCTTACAGCTCGGCCTTAAGGGTGGAGCTGTACATGGTTGGAGACATCCAGCTTTCTGGCCAGAGGAACCAGAAAAGAGTTTCATCTGAGTCAGAGAGCATGGGGTTGGGGAGAGTGGGGAAATCTTGAAGATATCCTGAGGAAAATCCAGAGTTGGAAAACCTTCTAATTCTTTGGGTGACATTCCACATGTCCTGGGCTCACTACTGAGCTGGCATGCATAGGACAGACCTGAGGCATCATAGCAGCCTTCACAAATGAAACTGAGGTCGGAGCCCCCCCTCACAAAAAGTGAGACAGAATTTGCAGTCTGAGCCTTATTGGGTTGATTGCTTAACTAAACAATCAAACAAAATGTTTCCCCATCCCCCCGAGTTCCAACAAGATCAGAGGTGGTATAAGCCAATATCCAACTTTACATAACCAGGAAGACCCAAGAATACTTTTTCTAAAGAAAAAAATGTCGAGAAGCCAGCCTCCAGATAACCCAGATGTTAGAATTATCAGATGTAAATGCAACTATTATACTTCAAGAGATAAACACACTTGAACTGAATGGAAAAAGTTCTCAGCAGAGAAATTATGAAGAGAATCACATAGAAATCTTACAACAAAAAGTATACCATCTGATATTAAAAATAAAAACCACTACATGGACAACAGAAAAATGGAAGTGATAGGAGTCAGCAAACTTGAAGGTAAATTAATAAATGTCTGATTTTCATGCTGACTTTAAAGCCTTAAAGGTGGATGAGAGCTTGAAAAACAAAATATATCTGATTGCAATTAGCTACAAGTACCTTAATAAGATATTAAACCAAGAACATTCATGGGACTCCCTCAGCTATATATAAAGTTCCTGCTGTTTGTCAACAACACTGAGTGAAAAATTAGCATTATCATAGGTCCAAACATGATTATGTCAATTGTATATTACAGTGTTTTATGCAGGTTTAATATGTAAATGGTTCCTCTGGTGGCTCAGACTTTAAAGAATTCACACGCAATGCAAGAGACCGGAGTTCGATCCCTGGGTCAGAAAGATCCCCTGGAGAAGAGAATGGCTATCCGTTCCAGTATTCTTGCCAGGAGAACTCCATGGGCAGAGGAGCCTGGTGGGCTAAAGTCCAGGTGGTCTCAAAGAGTCGGATGTGACTGAGTGACTAAGCATGCATGCAATATGTAAAAACCCATTTCAAATGCTCTGTGACTTACAATATCCAAAGTGGCATTGACAAAAAATAGTATTCTGATTAGGTCTATTGTGTTGTATACGCACAATAAAAGCGGTTTTGAAACATGGGAGAGTCGTCACCAGATACATAATGGTTAAGCTCATCCTCAGAGTCAGTACTGGGTAATCACTTTGTCACCTGCTCATGTTAACTCTTTGATTTAACCTTTGTAATTGGGCCTTTTCCTAGATATGGATGTTATTACAGAGACATCCTCAGAAAACTGACCAATCATGTAGGCATGACACATGCTTTTCAGTTTTCCAACAGAAAAGATTTGATGTTTAAAGTTTCTAGCACCCAGAAATCTTGACAAGTTTCTAGGTTGGTTTGGAGAAAAACTGAACTGGTATTGCACTCATTTGGGAAAATGACTTCCTGATGAAGGAAGAGAATTTCAAGGCTTTAGAATACCTCCCATTATTACAGTAGCACCATATTACTTTCAACTGTTAGTATAAAACTCTGTGATGACAATGATTATTCTGGATTAAAAAGTGCAACAAGTTTTGCCATTTAATTCTCATAAGGTAGGAAGTATGATTATATCCATCTGATACATGAGAAATTGAGGTACAGAAAGGTTCAACAACTTGTTGAACATAGCAAAATTAGTAAGTAGTAGAACCAGGACTTAAATCCAGGTCAATTTGATTGCTGACCCGAGGCCATTAATTATCATGTTATACATACTACTTCCTGTAACAACTTGAGGAAACCTTTAATTTCTTTAAGAGAACATGGTCTTCAATCTGGAATGGGTAGAACAGTGGTGTAAGGAGCACATTTCAAGTGTTTGGTTTCAGAATTCCTTTATACTCTTAACATTTATGGAGGATCTCAAAGAGCTTTTGTTTGTGTGCTTTACCTATTGATATTTACCGTATGAGAAACTAAAATTCAGTACTAGTTTTGGCATTACATAATTAAAAGTGGAATCATACAGAGATTAGCATGGCTTCTGCAAATTTGTGAAGCATTCCAGGGTCTGGAATTAACATAGTGCTGTGGGTCAATATTGTTGTTTAGTCACTAAGCATGTCTGACTCTCTTGTGACCCCATGGACTGTGTAGCCTACCAAGCTCTTCTGTCTATGGGATTCTCCAGGCATGAATACTGGAGTGGGTTGCCATTTCTTTCTCCAGGGGATCTTCCCCACCCAGGGATCGAACCCATCTCCTAAACTGTCAGGTAGACTTTACAACTGAGCCACATGCTGCTGCTGCTAAGTCGCTTCAGTCATGTCTGACTCTGTGCGACCCCACAGACGGCAGCCCACCAGGCTCTGCTGTCCCTGGGATTCTCCAGGCAAGAACACTGGAGTGGGTTGCCATTTCCTCCTCCAATGCATGAAAGTGAAAAGTGAAAGTGAAGTCGCTCAGTAAGTGTCCGACTCTTCGGGACCCCATGGACTGCAACCTACCAGGCTCCTCCATCCATGGGATTTTCCAGGCAAGAGTACTGGAGTGAGGTGCCATTGCCTTCTCCGGATGGAGAAAGCTAGTAGACGGTAAAGATAGTAGACGGTAAAGAAGTCACGCCAGTCAGAATGGCTGCGATCTAAAAGTCTACAAGCAATAAATGCTGGAGAAGGGGTGGAGAAAAGGGAACCCTCTTACACTGTTGGTGGGAATGCAAACTAGTACAGCCACTATGGAGAACAGTGTGGAGATTCCTTAAAAAACTGGAAATAGAACTGCCTTATGATCCAGCAATCCCACTGCTGGGCATACACACTGAGGAAACCAGAATTGAAAGAGACACGTGTACCCCAATATTCATCGCAGCACTGTTTATAATAGCCAGGACATGGAAGCAACCTAGATGTCCATCAGCAGATGAATGGATAAGAAAGCTGTGGCACATATACACAATGGAGTATTACTCAGCCATTAAAAAGAATACATTTGAATCAGTTCTAATGAGGTGGATGAAACTGGAGCCTATTATACAGAGTGAAGTAAGCCAGAAAGAAAAACACCAATACAATATACTAACGCATATATATGGAATTTAGAAAGATGGTAACAATAACCCTGTGTATGAGACAGCAAAAGAGACACTGATGGATAGAACAGTCTTTTGGACTCTGTGGGAGAGGGAGAGGGTAGGATGATTTGGGAGAATGGCATTGAAACATGTAGAATATCATGTATGAAACGAGTCGCCAGTCCAGGTTCAATGCACTATACTAGATGCTTGGGGCTGGTGCACTGGGTCGACCCAGAGGGATGGTGCGGGGAGGGAGGAGGGAGGAGGGTTCAGGATGGGGAACACATGTATACCTGTGGCAGATTCATTTTGATATATGGCAAAACCAATACAATATTGTAAAGTTAAATAAAATTAAAAATAAAAAATGATAGTTACAATAAAAAAAAGAGAAAAATATGTGAATAACTTAAAAAGAAAAAAGAAGTAAATGAGGTAATTACAGAACCAAGCCAAATATTCTGATTGAAACAGACAGGAGATAAGACTGAGTAGAACCAGGGAGGCCTCTTTAGACGAGGTATGAGGGTCAGGTCTACACGTGTAGTTCATTGCTGTTTAGTCCCTAAGCGGTGCCTGACACTTCTGTGGTCCCATGGACTGTAGCTCGCCAGGCTCCTTTGTCCATGGAATTTCCCAGCTAAGAATACTCGAGTGGGTTGCCGTTTCCTTCTCCAGGGGATCTTCCTGACCCTAAGATCAAACCTGCATTTCCTACAATGGCAGGCAGTAGGCTCTTTACCACTGACCCATCAGGGAAGCCCAAAAAGAAAGATGCTTTATAGCTAAAAAAAAAAAAAAAGGGAATTAAAACTCAAGCCTTATTACCTAATATATGTTTACTAATTTAAAAAGTAACAATAAATAAACTCATTACATATTAAGATAACATTTTTGATGAAGATGATATGCTTTCCAAAACAGAAATTTAGTGATAAGGGTAGCTTTTATTTTTTTGTTTTGTTTTTGCAGATTTAAAAAAACATTTTTTTTAACTTTACAATATTGTATTGGTTTTGCCATATATCAACATGAATCCACCACAGATATACATGTGTTCCCCATCCTGAACCCTCCTCCCTCCTCCCTCCCCATACCATCCCTCTGGATCGACCAAGTGCACCAGCCCCAAGCATCCAGTATCGTGCATTGAACCTGGACTGGCGACTCGTTTCATATATGATATTATACATGTTTCAATGCCATTCTCCCAAATCATCCCACCCTCTCCCTCTCCCACAGAGTCCAAAAGACTGTTTGTTCTATACATCAGTGTCTCTTTTGCTGTCTCGTACACAGGGTTATTGTTACCATCTTTCTAAATTCCATATATATGCATTAGTATATTGTATTGGTGTTTTTCTTTCTGGCTTACTTTACTCTGTATAATAGGCTGCAGTTTCATCAAAGGAAACTATAAGCAAGGTGAAAAGACAGCCTTCAGAATGGGAGAAAATAATAGCAAATGAAGCAACTGACAAACAACTAATCTTAAAAATATATAAGGATAGCTTAAAAAAACATTTTTTCATATCTTTTTTTACTTGCCTTAATAGAATGAGTTGGACTTTCATACATGCTTTTGCATTTGATCTATTATGGTATGGTTTTTGGTGGTAGTATGTGAGGAAAATATGGCCTCACATAAGTATGTAGTTAGGAAAAGAAGTATGTTAACAGCCTTTTCAGATAATTGTTAAGTGGAGTTAAGTGAAGTGAAAGTTGCTCGGTCATGTCTGACTCCTTGTGACCCCACAGATTGTAGCCTGTCAAGCTCCTCTATCCGTGGAATTCTACAGGCAAGAATACTGGAGTGGGTTGCCATGCTCTTTTCCAGGGGATCTTCCCAACCCAAGGATTGAACCTGGGTCTCCTGCATTGCAGGTAGATTCTTTACTGTCTGGGCTACCAGGGTAGATGTTTTTATTTGGCACTACCAACCCACCAAGTTGTAATTTCCTTAAAGTTAGGCACAATGTGGAATTGGAAACCTTCAGTGAACTTTTTGTATTGTATATTAATGCAAACACATTGATTCATCCTGTTCCTTGAATGGATCTTTTATCCATGCATGATTTTGTAACATCATACATGGATTATTTGGAAAATATTGGTTCATTGAGTTGTGTAGATCTTCCAAATGTTGACACATTTCCTTACACAATGTTAAAAAAAAAAAGTCATGGTTGCTAATATCACTCTGGGCTCATCAGAAAAGTCTTTAAATATTGGAAAGCTGTCAAGTTAATGGTGGCAGATGCAAGTTTTTAAAAATATTAATTGTTATTCAAAAGCTTGAAATTTATTACTGACAGGAAATATATTCATTTGCTTTGCTGAAAGGATCTCAATATTCTGCAAGGGCTGGAGGCCACACTTTGAGGATCACTGACATAAGAGCTTTGATTGGGAATAGGCAAGTAAGAGGACATTCACCTAAAACAAAGCTCCAAACAAATTAATTTTCAGAGTGATGAAGGAACTTGAAAATGAGGTCTCAGAATCATTCGCAGTAATCTGTGCCAAATTAGGGGAAATGGGGGAAAGTTCTGTCACGTAGAAATGAGAAAAGATTGCCTTAACTCTCCAGAG
This sequence comes from Bos mutus, assembly GCF_027580195.1. Classification (NCBI taxonomy): domain Eukaryota; kingdom Metazoa; phylum Chordata; class Mammalia; order Artiodactyla; family Bovidae; genus Bos; species Bos mutus. The sequence goes on along the minus strand of NC_091642.1, from coordinate 41,740,514 downwards.
GGATACATTCTGGGTAATGAAGACCAGTGTGTTTAACACTGATTCCCAGAAAAAGACTATACCATATTCTGTAGCACGGAATTCAAGAACACTAGAAAATAATCCAGTGATTATCAGATGTCATGAGGGCGAATTAGGTCATCTCAAGTTTCATTTTTCCTTTATGATCATCTGACCCAGTGCTTTTACATGCTGTACATGTGACAATGTTTGAGTAACTACATAATGGCAGTTGAATAATAATTTCTATATGTACTGCTTGTACAATGCACAAATGATTAAAACCCATTTTTATAGTGCTTACAATATGCAAAATACCCTATTAGTCAAGGCGCAGGTCTGAGAGGCACATATGGAGGTCAACTACAAGAGTTTTCCTTGAGAACAGAAGTCCAAGGGTATTTCCAAACGTTGTAAAACATTTGAAGTCTGCCATGTGAGAGAAAGTATTAACGGCATGGTGTTTTCCAAAGAGCACAGCCCTGGGAGTTAGAACATCTGAGTGCTCATCCTGGGTTTCCTACCACTCAGTGGATGACCTTGGGCAAGCTGCTTCAATTCTAGATCTATACTCTGTAGCCGTAATACGAAAGAGGCTAAGGCCTCTGAAAGGGGTGAGTTGTACTCTCTCACTCCATGGAGTATAACCAGAATTTATGAATGGAATATTCGAAGGCCAAGTTTGCCTCCCAATAAGTAACTTGCAGCTCTTTACTGTTCAATATCATCGCCACTGGCCACATGTGACTGTCGAGCACTTGAAATTCGTGACTCGTCCAAATTGAGATTTGCTGGAAGTATAAATTACATACCATATTTTGGAGACTTAGTGTGAGAAATGGAATGTAAAATATCTCTTCAGTAATTTTTATATTGATCAAATGTTAAAATGACTTTCAGGTATACTGGGCTAAATTAATGTATTATTATAAATATTTCACCTATTTTAAAAACACATGGCTACTGGAGAACTAAAAATTACTTGTAAGGTTTGCATTTTATTTCTATAGGACAGTGCCGTTCTAGCTAACAGAATTTCCAACAGAAGAACTATAGTTTGAAGAAGAACTTAGTTTTGCTTTTAGCTGTATGTTTTAAGATACATCAGAGAAGACAAGGGCACCCCACTCCAGTACTCTTGCCTGGAAAATCCCATGGACAGAGGAGCCTGGTGGGCTGAAGTCCATGGGGTCACTAACAGTCGGACACGACTGAGCGACTTCAATGTCACTTTTCACTTTCATGCATTGGAGAAGGAAATGGCAACCCACTCCATTGTTCTTGCATGGAGAATCCCAGGGACAGGGGAGCCTGGTGGGCTGCCATCTATGGGGTCACACAGAATCGGACTCGACTAAAGCGACTTAGCAGTAGCAATTTGAGATACATAAGCAGAGGCTGGGTCACAGTTTTTACAAGGGAGCCTCAAAGAAGACTCCATTTGCTGTGCATTTGGTTTATATTGTGTTATCAGCTTGTTCTCAGATGGATGCTAGGGCTCTACCAGCTCTTTGTCTATGGTGGACTTGAGACACTTTCTCTTCTCCCGTCCTCTTTGTCTCCTCCCTTCCTCTCTCCAAGTATACAACTCTTCAATATGTAATAACTGAGTGGATGCTTGAATGTACAAAATATGTGTATATACTTCAGGTGAAACGGTAATAGAGTTCATGATTTGGACCAAGTCACACCACCACATTGATTCTCAATGCCACTGCTTACTAGCTCTTTGACCTTACTCACCCACTCTGTGCCTCAGTTTCTTCATCTGAAAAAAAAATGCACATTTTTGCATTTACAGCTTTGAATACAGTATAGTAGATTTCCCTGGAAACAGGGCATGTTGCTAAACATATTTGGCAGTGCTTTGCATAAATCATATCTTGCGAGAGAAAATGACACGTAACAACAAAAAGCCCTGTAAACAAGTTATTAAACATGTTCTCCCTTCCTTGGCTCTGTCGCCACCTGTGCAGCACGTTTTGGAAGCAATTCCACAGCGCTTGTGATTCAGGCAGCTCGGTACATTGCCTGGACACCCTTAGCAACTTGATCTTAGGGTGGGAGAGTCACTTGTGGGGAAGTGGGAACTTCATATTCAGTAAAGACCTATTAGGCACAAGGAGATCCAACATGTTCTGTCTCTACTTCTGGCTTTCCCATTCAAAGCTGACCCTGATCATCCTGGCAGCATGGAAAGGGAACTCAAAGTGTTTGGCTTGGACACCTCCTCTCTGACTCTTGTTGTTCAGTCACTAAATCATGTCTCTTTTGTGACCTTATGAACTGCAGCACACCAGGCTCCTCTGTCCTCTGTCCTCTCAGAGTTTGCTCAAACTCATGTTCACTGAATTAGTGATGCTATCTAACCATCTCACCTTCCACTGCCCTCTTCTCATTTTGCCTTCAATCTTTCCTAGCATCAGGGTCTTTTCCAATGAGGCTAACTCTTACAATTCTAAAATACAGAGCAAGATGGTGAGTAGCAATTATTTTTGTAACTCAGCTACTTGGCAATCCTTTTATACTTTGCTATCCAGCTTTATTATACTCTGCTATCCTTCTCAGTGCAAAGAAATAGAAGAAAACAATAGAATGGGAAAGAATGCTGCTGCTGCTAAGTCGCTTCAGTCGTGTCTGCCTCTGTGCGACCCCATAGACGGCAGCCCAGGCTCCGCCGTCCCTGGGATTCTCCAGGCAAGAACAGTGGAGTGGACTGCGATTTCCTTCTCCGATGCATGAAAGTGAAAAGTGAAAGTGAAGTCGCTCAGTCGTGTCTGACTCTTAGCGACCCCATGGACTGCAGCCCACCAGGCTCCTCCATCCATGGGATTTTCCAGGCAAGAGTACTGGAGTGGGGTGCCATTGCTTTCTCCATGGGAAAGACTAGAGATCTCTTAAAGAAAATTGGAGATACCAACGGAACATTTCATACAAAGATGGGCACAATAAAGGACAGAAATGGTATGGACCTAACAGAAGCAGAAGATATTAAGAAGAGGTGACAAGAATACTTAGAAGAACTATACAAAAAGATCTTAATGACCCAGATAATCATAATGGTGTGATCACTCACCTAGAGTCAGAGATCCTGGAATGTGAAGTCAAGTATGCCTTAGGAAGCATCACTACAAACAAAGCTAGTGGAGGTGATGGAATTCCAGTTGAGCTATTTCAAATCCTAAAAGATGATGCTGTGAAAGTGCTGCACTCAATATGCCAGCAAATTTGGAAAACTCAGCAATGGCCACAGGACTGGAAAAGGTCAGTTTTCATACCAATCCCAAAGAAAGGTAATGGCAAAGAATGTTCAAACTACCGCACAATTGCACTCATCTCACACACTAACAAAATAATGCTCAAAATTCTCCAAGCCAGGCTTCAACAGTACATGAACCGTGCACTTACTTCCAGACGTTCAAACTGGATTTAGAAAAGGCAGAGGAACCAGAGATCAAATTGCCAACATCTGTTGCATCATCAAAAAAGCAAAAGAGTTCCAGAAAAACATCTACTTCTGCTTAACTGACTATGCCAAAGCCTTTGTGTGGATCACAACAAACTGGAAAATTCTGAAAGAGATGGGACTACCAGACCATCTTACCTGCCTCCTGAGAAATCTGTATGCAGGTCAAGAAACAAGTTAGAACTGGACATGGAACAACAGACTGGTTCCAAATAGGAAAAGGAGTACATCAAGGTTTTCACCCTGCTTATTTAACTTATATGCATAGTACATCATGAGAAATGCTGGACTGGATGAAGCACAAGCTGGAATCAAGATTGCTGGGAGAAATATCAATAACCTCAGATATGCAGATGACACCACCCTTACAGCAGAAAGTGAACAAGAACTAAAGAGCATCTTGATGAAAGTAAAAGAGGAGAGTGAAAAAGTTGGCTTAAAAGTCAACATTCAGAAAACGAAGATCATGGCATCTGGTCCCATCACTTCGTGGCAAATAGATGGGGAAACAATGGAAACAGTGACAGTTTATTTTGGGGGGCTCCCAAATCACTGCATATGGTGACTACTGCTATGAAATTAAAAGACGCTCCTTGGAAGAAAAGCTATGACCAACCTAGATAGCATATTAAAAAGCAAAGACATTACTTTGCCAACAAAGGTCCATCTAGTCAAAGCTATGGTTTTTCCAGTAGTCATGTATGGATGTGAGAGTTGGACTATAAAGAAAGCTGAGTGGCAAAGAATTGATGCTTTTGAACTATGGTGTGGGAGAAGACTCTTGAGAGTCCCTTGGACATCAAGGGGATCCAACCAGTCCATCCTAAAGGAAATCAGTCCTGAATATTCATTGGAAGGACTGAGGCTGAAGCTGAAACTCCAACACTTTGGCCACCTGATGCGAAGAACTGACTCATTGGAAAAGACCCTAATGCTGGGAAAGATTGAAGGCAGGAGGAGAAGGGGACGACAGAGGATGAGATGGTTGGATGGCATCACCGATTCAATGGGCATGAGTTTGAGTAAGCTGCGGGAGTTGTTGATGGACAGGGAAGCCTGGCGTGCTGCAGTCCATGTGGTCGCAAAGAGTTGGACACGACTGAGTGAGTGAATTGAACTCAACTGATCCAGGTTTCTCCCATTCCTAAACTTCTGCTTCCCTACTCAGTCTATTGCTCCCATCTTCTGTATTCTCTCTCTCAGAACCCATGCATGCCTCTACTGAAGAGAGAAAATTAAGGTCATTGTGCTGTGTGGACTGCCTCAACATCCTGACCTTCTTATGGCCGTCATCAATGAACCCTCCACCTCCCTCAATCTGCCTTCCTCTAATTTTAGAGGAAAAAATACTTTTCTTCTTGTTTAAGGCTAGCTTTTCAACCATGCCTTTATTCTTCTCTTTCCTAGGGCAAAGATCATGTTTTATTAGATTCTCTTTCTCTTCTTATTTCGTCTCCTTTGAAATCTATGTTGTTGTTGTTTAGTCACTAAGTCATGCCTGACTCTTCTGAGACCTCTTGGACTATGTAGCCTGCCAGGCTCCTCTGTCCATGGGATTTCCTAGGCAAGAATACAGGAGTGACTTGCCATTTCCTTCTGCAGGAGATATTTCTGATCCAGGAATCGAAACCATATCTCCTGCATTGACAGGTGGATTCTTTACCACTGAGCCACCTGGGGAGCCCTTTTGAAATCCACAAATATTATTAAACTCCTTCATATTTTATATTGTGAAGGAATAAAAAAAACTCTCTCTTGCACCCTATTTAGTTATCTCTGTCCTCTTGCATTTTAAAGTGAAGTCGCTCAGTCGTGTCCGACTCTTTGCGACCCCATGGACTGTAGCCTACCAGGCTCCTCTGTCCATGGGATTTTCCAGTCAATAGTCCTGGAGTGGATTGCCATTTCCTTCTCCAGGGGATCTTCCCAACCCAGGGATCAAACCTGGGTCTCCCGCATTGTAGACAGACGCTTTACTGTCGGAGCCACCAGGGAAGTCCCAAGCTCAAAAAGGACATCTGCCCTTGTCTCTACTTCCTCACATCTCATTTTTCTATTTATAATATCTAATGTATTAATTCTGTTATAAATCCACATTCAAAAATCATGTATGTAAAATAATATATCAAATTCTATACCTCATCAAGTTATCAATCAAGTATATTTGATTGTATACCTTCTACAAAGGTAGAATATACAAATTTTCAGGAGTTTAAGGTTTCAGAAACTATATCTCCCATGCAACTTCTCTTAGGAAGGTATGTGAGAATACGTTCAGCAAAAATGCAGAAGTAAACCAAGAAAGAGGAAGACATGGGATCTGGAAAAGGGGAGGGAAAGCAGCAAAGAGAAGTCCTAAAAATAAGAGCTGTGCAGCACGCCTAGAGAAACACCAGCCAAGAAGCAGAAACATGGAGTCTTCAGGGAGAAAGATCTCCAGGGGAAATAAATGGGACTGATGTGTTTGAGTATATGCAGTGAGTTATTGATGGTAGATGACAGAGATGTTAGAACATTTGGGCAAAAAAATGTTAGAAGTACACTGAAAATCAAACAAATGAAAAGATAGGATATTTATCGATTCTGTGAAAAATGAAGGGTTGAATAATACAGGAAGAACATATGATAGCAAAGGTTCCTCAGAAGCATTAACATGCATTACTAGAATATAAACACTGATCAGTGATTTTATCAAAAATTACTAAGATGTTGGCTGAGGTGTGATGGTGGTGTGTGGAGAAAGAAGATGTTATGGAAGAGTTAAGCCCTCGTCCACCATAATGGAAAGGCAATGGTTAATACCTAAAGTCTAACGTTGATGAATCAAGAGATAGAAGCGTAGTGGTTAGTTAAATGTATGGAGGCAAATACCAAGCAAAACAGGAATAGTTGACAATGGATTTGAGGTATTTCCTCTGGAGAGTAGGGTCAGGGCATGAAGAAAGGTACAGGTAGGAATCTGTCCCTTTTCAGTATAAGCCTTTTAGCTTAAATTATTCAAAGTTTAAGATTATGTACACATGGAACTTCCCTGGAGGTCCAGTGGTTGGGACTCTGCTCTGTATTGCAGTGCAGGGGGCACAGATTCAGTCCTTGGTGGGAGAACTAAGGTCCTGCAAGCTTCACAGCATGGCCAAAAAATTATATATATGTGTATTTTTAATTCAAAATAATTAAAAATTCAGCGTGGGATTTTGATACCCATGTTTCCCAGGGTTCTGACCTTTCCCTCTTCCCCTTCTTCTACACCAACAGCTTGCTTGGGTGGTTCTTTTCTATTTCATGATATTAACCGTCATTAGTCATCTATAACTCATGTCTGATCTCCCTCCAAGGCACTGCTTTCCCTGCGACCTCCTCAAGGGGAAGTGGACTTCACTTTTACATTTCAGATAACTCAAGGTTTGGTAGGGATGGAGTGACAGGATAGGCATGGTCCTTGCTCCTCACTGTTACTTCTCTCGTCCTGAAAAACCAAAACCAAAAAACACATCCCCTCTGAAGTCTATAGCATTAGACTTTACAATTTAGTACATCTTGCAATTTCCTGGTCATCTGTTCTTCTTCACTGATGACTAGTACCTTACTTTCTGATTTCCTGTGTGCTCAGTCACTCAGATGTGTCTAATTCTTTGCAGCCCCATGGACTGTAGCCTGCCAGGTTCATCTGTCCATGGAATTTTTCAGGCCTACCCCTTAATCTTAGGATTCCTGGTAGGTTATCATCTGATAGACCCACAGTTCCTTGACATGATCACTTTCATAGATCTTTTCTTTCCCTCCGCTTCAACTAGGAAGCTATCATTCTCTTAGACTTGATCCTTCCATTTCCAATTTACAAATGTCTCCCAAATCTCTGGTTTTGAGCATCCCACTCTCTGTTGCTTCATTATTTTTACTCATTTAGTCTTATACTTTTCCTCTGTGTGCTTAGTCGCTCAGTCGTGTCCCACTCTTTGCAACCCCATGGACTGTAGCCCTCCAGGGGGATTCTCCAGGCAAGAATACTATAGTGGGTTGCCATGCCATCCCCTTCCTCCAGGGGATCTTCCCAACCCAGGGATGGAACCCAGGTCTCCCACATTGCAGGTGGATTCTTTACCATCTGAGCCACCAGGGAAGCCCTAATACCTTTCCTATTCAACCTCATAAGATTTCTAGGCTTATCTCTACACAAAAACCTGCATGCAGATGTTTACAGCAGCTTTATTCACTATTGCCAAACCTCGGAAGCAACCAAGATGTCCTTCAGTAGGTGAATAGGTAAATAAACTGTGAAATGTTCAGACAACAGAATATTATTCAGCACTAAAGAGAATGAGCTATCAAGTCTTGAAAAAACATGGAAGAAACTTAAATGTGTATTCCTAAGTGAAAGAAGCCAGTCTGAAAAGGTTATATATTGTGATTCCAATTATATGACATTCTGGAAAAGGCAAAATTATGGAGACAGTTAAAAAAAACCAGTGGTTGCCAAAGGTTGAAGGGAGAAAGGGATGAATGGGTGGAACAAAGAATTTTAGGGCAGTGAAACCATTTTGTATGAACTTATAATAGCAATTAAACATTTGTTAAAATCCATAGAATATACAACACAAAAAGTGAACCCTGATTTAAACTATGGACTTTGGGTGATAATGATGTGTCAAGGTTTATTAAATGTAACAGATTTTCCACTCTGGTGTGGAATGTTAATAATGGGAAGACTATGCATTTGTTAGGGCAGGATGTATATGGGAACTTTCCCTTCAATTTTGCTGTGAACCTAAAATTGCTTTTTTAAAAAGTCTATTACCAAAATAATTGACCGATAAAACAGACCTGGAAATAACAATGATGAAATTAGTAGAAAATAATCTTAAAATAGTTATTGAAAATATTATAATCTATTAAAAGATAGAAAAGAAAGCATGATTGTCAAGTTAGATAACTCATTTTTTATATAAAGACAGGTTTAAAGTGAAAGGATAGGGAAAAATATACTATACAAATACTAATAAAAAGAAACCTGGCTATACTGATATCAGACAATATAAACTTATAAACAAGAAATATTACAAAATATAGCAGGATGTTTCTTTTTTTAATTTTTTTTAAATTGAAGGATAATTGCTTTACAGAATTTTGTTTTCTGTCAAACCTCAACATGAATCAGCCATAGATATACATATGTTCTCTCCCTCTTAAACCTCCCTACCACCCCCCTTGCCATCCCACCCCTCTGAGTTGTCACAGAGCACCGGTTTGAGCTCCCACATCATACAGCAACTTCCCACTGGCAATCTGTTTTACAAATGGTAATGTATATGTTTCCATGCTGCTCTCTCCATTTGTCTCACCCTCTCCTGCCCTGGTGGCTCAGACGGTAAAGAATCTGCCTGCAATGCAGGAGACTAAGGTTTGATCCCTGGGTCAGGAAGATCCCCTAGAGAAGGAAATGGCAACCCACTCTAGTATTCTTGCCTGGAGAATTCATGGGCAGAGGAGCCTGATGGGCCACAGTTCATAGGGTTGCAAAAAGTTGAACACCATGGAACAACTAACACTTTCACTTCTGCTCCTTCCCCCACTGTTTGTTCTCTATGTCTGCGAGAGAGGGACATTTCTTAGTATAAAATAGGTCAACTCATTAAGAAGCCGTAATTGCTTTAATTGTGTGTACATCTGATGTCAGAATTTCAACTATATGAAAGCAAAGCTAATACAACTGAAAGGAGAAATAGACAAATCCACAATTCTAGTTGGAGACTGCATTTGTAATATGAAGTATAATTAGGCAAGAATAACTTTGATTTATTTTGAATGATTATTCCATTCACATGGTTTGCCCAGTTGTGACCGATGCTTTGTGACCCCATGGACTGCAGCAGCCTAGGCCTCTCTGTCCCTCAGCGTCTCCTGAAGTTTGAATACTGTAGTATAAAGTATATAGCGAAAAGTCTCACCACCTTGTTATACTCTCCTTAGCCAGTTCTTTTTGGAGGTAACCACTGTAACCAACTTTCATGTTTTGCCTAAAGATATTTTATGTGTCTATAAAATCATCTATATAGCCTCTATTTTCTTTTTCTTATACAAATGATGGCATGCAATATGCATTTCAGAAATTCCATTTTGTTTTAACATTTGATAGTATTTTTGATTCTATTATTGGTACATAAAACTCTACCTTAGGTAATTTAAGGCTTGGGATTTTCTCCATAGTACTGTGGTTTTTTTTTTTTTTTTTTTCAATTGTGTATGCTATCACTTGAAATTTTTCAACAGGTCTCAAGCCCCCAGGGAGATTGCAATAGATATTTTTTATTGAGTTGTAATTCACATACCATAAAATTCACACTTTTAAAGTATATACTTCAGTAGTTTCAGTGTATTCAGAAAGTTGTGCAAACATCACCACTTTTTAATTCCAAAACATTTTCATCACTCGTATCTGTTAGCAGTCACTCCCCATTTTCCTTCCCCACATCTCCTGGGAAACACTAACGTACTTTATGTCTCTACAGATTTGTCTAGTTTGGACATTTCGTGTAAATGAAAGCATACGGCATATGGCCGCTTGTAACTGGCTTCTTTCACACTTTATTCATGATGTGCTTCATTCGTTTTTGTGGTCAAATAATATTCCATTGTGTGGGTATACCACCTCTTGTTTGCATTAGAATTTTAAACATCCTTGCTAACAATGTATAATTGAATCAATACAGGACTAAGTGGTGTGAAGTAATATACGTTGAAGCATACGTCCTTTTTAGGTTATGCATTTGAAAAGGTCTATTTTTAATACATTTTGTAAAAATATTTAGATATGTGTTAAACACATTTAGGAGAATCAGGAAACCTTGCCAGTTGCCACAGATTTCTGGGAAAGATGGTAGCTTAAGTACAAAATTCTGAAGCTTTCTCAGAATTAGAAATGGATAAGACATTGAAGAAACAAAACCAAAATATCCCCAACTAATTTGTTTTGAAACCAGGGAATGGTGCCAACTACATTCCACAAAATTCAAAGACTTTATATTAGCTATAGTGCAATGGAACCAGACTGAAGTGACAGAGAAGAAGGTAAATCCTGGAAACTATTGACACACCTTAATTTAAAATGATTAAGGTTATGAGCGAGGATGGGAGGTGTGGCTATAATAATAATATGAAGTGAAAGTGTTAGTCGTTCAGTCGTGTCTGACTCTTTGCTACACCATGGACTATAGCCCATCAGTCCTCTGTCCACAGAATTCTCCAGGCAATAATACTGGCTGCTGCTGCTGCTGCTAAGTCGCTTCAGTCGTGTCCGACTCTGTGCGACCCCATAGACGGCAGCCCGTCAGGCTCCACCGTCCCTGGGATTCTCCAGGCAAGAACACTGGAGCGGGTTGCTATTTCCTTCTCCAATGCATGAAAGTGAAAAGTCAAAGTGAAGTCGCTCAGTCGTGTCTGACTCTTAGCAACCCCATGGACTGCAGCCTACCAGGCTCCTCCGTCCATGGGATTTTCCAGGCAAGAGTACTGGAGTGGGGTGCCATTGGAGCAGGTAGCTATTCCCTTCTCGAGGGGATCTCTCAAGGGCAAATTGGGAATTTTCTTTGATCATTCTTCTCAGTAGTCTTCCCTGGTGGCTCAGGTGGTAAAGAATCTGCCTGCAATGGAGGAGACCTGGATTCGATTCCTGGATTGGGAAGATCTTTCTGGAGGAGGGCATGGCAATCCACTCCAGTATTCTTGCCTGGAGAAACCCCCATGGACAGAGGAGTCTGGTAAGCTACAGTCCATGGGGTCGCAAGGAGTAGGACATGACTGAGTGACTAAGCACGTGGAAAATTGCTTTCCTGTGACAAGAGAATGAAATATGGAAGTCCAACAACAGAGAAAAATTCCCCCATCCCAATCTGACCTGGGGCGGGCTCTGGTCTCTGCTCTCTCCAGCCTTCTGTAAACTTCTTTTGGAGTGGTTATGAGAACACCCATTGTCAGCCTTCCAGTTGGATCTAAAAGGTGGTGTTGGGGGTGCTCAAGGTTAGCAAGAAGAATCTATACACACTATTTGGAGGAGAATACCCAATCTGATAATTACTTCCATGTGTCTAAATGATGTGTCAATATGCACTCTCTTTATTTTTTAATTTTGAAGTTTATATTGATTTACTATTTGGAAGATGCCATTTAGCACACATATTCCCATATTTTTACCCCTTGTCAATCCTCTTGGTGTTGATATATCACATTTTTCCGTTAAATCACTATTAAATATTTGTATCACTGGACTAAATAAAGATTGCTCTCTTTGCCAAGCACTGTCCTGATTGTTTCTTAAATAACTTTTGGTTTTTCTGTAGTTAGTAATTGCCTGATCTGCTTCCATTTGCCCATTTCCTTGTGCCTTTTACCCTTTGCTATTTTTCCTCCTTTCTTCCACATGGGCAAATCCAACTGTAACATATTCATTCCATTTATTTTCCTGGAGCCATCTCTTGGATTGTCAGTGGTTGCCCTCGTGGCCTGATATGATCCTGGGACTTCCCTTTTCTCTTGTGTTACATTCCTCCCCCACCCCAACCTTTATCTTCCAATCCTTTCCTGACTGCTGTATCTTTCTCTTTCTTGGTTTAATTCTTGTTTAGTGATGCTTATAATTCTGGAACATCCTAAGGAAAGGTACAGAGGAAGTAAATCCTTTTCTTTGCTATCTTGCACATCTGTAAAGACTTTTTTCTATTATCATATTTGTTTAAGAGTTTTAGTTATGACTTTTTGGTAGCAACTCATCCTTAGAATTTAAATAAAAAATTTATTTATTTATTTGACTGTGTGTGGTCTTGGTTGTGGCACACTGGCTTAGCTCCCCATGGCATGTAAGATCTTAGTTCCCTGACCAGGCATTGAACCCTTGTCCCATGCATTATAAGGTGAAATCTTAACCACTGGACCACCAAAGAAGTCCCTAGCCATAGAATTTTGAAGTCCTGTTCAATTTGTCTTCTTTAAATTTATGTAGGAGATACTTAAATTGGGAATATTGGGTTCCAGACAATATTCTGAGCACTTTACAAATATTAACTCATCTAGTCCTCATAATGGGCTTCCCCAGTGGCTCAGAACCCACCTGCCAATGCAGGAGATGCAGGAGATGCCGGTATGATCTCTGGGTCAGGAAAATCCCGTGGAGAAGGAAATGGCAAACCCCTTCAGTATTTTTGCCTGGGAAATCCCATGGACAGAGGAGCCTGGCGGGCTGTAGACCACCAGGTTGCGGAAGAGTCAGACACGACTTATCAACTAAAAAACAACAAAGTCCTTATAACAACCCTATGCTGCTGCTGCTAAGTTGCTTCAGTCGTGTCAGACTCCACGCAACCCCAGAGACGGCAGCCCACCAGGCTCCCCGTCCCTGGGATTCTCCAGGCAAGAACACTGGAGTGGCTTGCCATTTCCTTCTCCAATGTGTGAAAGTGAAAGTGAAGTCTCCCAGTTGTGTCCGACTCTGTGAGGTAATGCTATCATTAGTGCCATTTTTCAGATGCGGAAACTGAGGCATAAATAGTAATTAACTGTGCAATATTACATCATTAATTAGTAGGATGTACATCAAAGTCAGGATTCTAACCCAGGCAGCCAGGTTCCCAACTTTTACATGATGGTGCCACCTCTGATGTAAAGTTCAATAGCATTTGGATTTCTGTTTCTTTTATGAAACCCACCCCCCCCCCTTTTTTTTTTCTATCTCTCTTTGGAAGCTTTCAGAATCTTTTTATTTTTGGTGCTCTAAAATTTTATAATCATGTGCCCTAGGGATTTTTTTAAAAATTCATTTTCTGTGATAGTAGATCTTTTAAATTTATAGTTTCATGTCCTTTAACTTCTGGAAATTGCTGTGTGTGTGTCTTTGATAATTTTCCTCCCACCGCTTTCTCTGTTCTCTCTTTCTGGAACTCCTCTTAGTCATATGTGAATTTTGGGATTTTTAAACATCTTTTCTCTCCTTGTTCTACTTTCTGATGAATTTTCTTGACTTTATCTTCCAGTCCTATTGATTTTTAAAAAAGAATTTAAGTCACATTTTCATTTCCAGTATCTCTTTCTTGTTCTCTGAATTTCTCTTCTGCGTGGCTTCCTGTTGCTGATTTATAGACACACATATTCTCATTATTCTGAGGGAAGTACTTACAGTTTTTAAAATTTCAAGTTTTCACCTGCTCTTTACATTGTCTTTTTCTTCTTCAACTTTTTAAAATTTGTTTGGTTATTTTTGTTCACATTAATGGAAATGTCTTTCCAGATATTGCTTGGAAATATTTCTTGGCTCTCCATTCATAATGAGAAGCAAGAGATCCAAATCTCAAAGCTCTGTTTTCAGTTTTAGCCCTCTGTCTATAACGCTCTGCTTTCTGCACCCCTTTTTTGGGGTTTGGCAGAATAAATTGACTTTCTTCTCATCAGTATCTTTCATGACAGGCATTTAAGTTTTACTTTCTACTGTTTTCTGATAGGTTGTTACTATTCATCCGTATCTTTTCCATTCTTCATATTTTTATGATTTGCAGATGTCTCCAGGATTCATTAAAGTTGAATTTGTGTTTCTGTTCCCATTGTTCTTGTGGTTTGGAGGAAAGTCCTGAGAGAAAAAGTGTGAAGAATTATCTTTACTTTGCAATTTTAAATGAAAGTCAACCACTTTTTCTTCTTAAAATATTTTCCTTTCCTTGCTTCTGTGGCTCCGCAGTCCTTGGATTCTGTTCTTAATTTTTTCTTCTTTACCAGGTGTTGGAGAAGACTCTTAAGAATCCCTTAGACTGCAAGGAGGTCCAACCAGTCCATTCTAAAGGAGATCAGTCCTGGTGTTCATTGGAAGGACTGATGTTGAAGCTGAAACTCCAATACTTTGGCCACCTGATGCAAGTAGAGCTGACTCATTGGAAAAGACCCTGATGCTGGGAAAGATTGACGGCAGGAGGAGAAGGGGATGACAGAGGATGAGATGATTGGATGGCATCACCGACTCAATAGACATGGGTTTGGGTGGACTCCGGGAGTTGGTGATGGACAGGGAGGCCTGGCGTGCTGTGGTTCATGGGGTCGCAAAGAGTCAGACACGACTGAGCAACTGAACTGAACTGAACTGAACTGATACATCTAGACTGTGGAGGCCCCACACTATGGTACATGACCATCTCTCTCTGTACTTTACCTGAGATGCTCTAATGCATTTATGAGATATTAAATCCCGCTGGATCCCAACTCCCAAATTTATATTTCTCTCCCAGATCTCTCCTTAGAATCTCAATTTTATCTATTTTTCAAGTGAATCACAAATGTAACATGTCCCAAACTCTTGCCTTTCAGCCTTAAACCTGTTCCTCCACTAGCCTCTCACATCTCAGTAAACAGCAGCACTGTCAAGCCAGTTGCTCAAGCCTCAAGCCGTGTTATTTCTCTCTCTCGTTGAATAAGCCCTTCCTTGCCACATTTAACCCAGTCCATTTACTCCAAAGTTCTAATTCCAAAATATAGTTGTAATTCCAAAATGAATCCCTCTGCCATGATCCAAACGACTATAATTTCTCATCCGGATTCCCAACCCAGCCTCCTAACTGGTCCCCAGCTTCTACTTTGGTCTTTCTACTCCATGCTTCAGACAGCAGCCTTAGTGCATTCACAATGTCAATCGGATCATACACTCCTTTTCCTTACAGATCCTAGTAATTCATTTTAACATTTCCAAGAAAAGCCAAGCTTGTATAAGGCTGGGCATGACCTGGTTTTTACCGACCTCTTGAACTTTGTCTCCTACAGAGTGCTGAGGGTAGAGGAGTGGCAATGACTCTGGCCTCAGGGCTTTCACATGTGCTGGGTTTTTTAAACTTTGTTCACTCTTACACTCTTTCTTCATATAGATTGCTCATTTCCATTCTCCAAATCTCATCTTAAATGTCACTTCTCAGAGTGTGTATCAGCAAAACTGTATATTATGCAGTGTTTCACATAGGAACATTTTAGTAAAATCTGTATTGTTTACAAAAAAAGAGGTCTCTTGGATCACCCAATCTAAGGTAGGTTCTCCCAGGTTTTCTCTCATAAGACTCCTTTCTTTTTCTTTGATAATTTGTCCCAATTCGTTTTGAATATTTCTTTTCTTTTTTCAAAAACAACAACTTTATTTACAGTTGAAAGCTTAAATGTGAAATCTTGGGTTCTGAATCTGTGAGGCTTCCAAGGTCTCTTGACCAAATGGGGCGGCAGTCAGCAGTGTAGCCAACAAGGGGCCAGTCCAGCTTATCCTACTGAAGAGCATCACCCCGAGCAAGGGAAGGCCTATAGTGGCGGAGGTGGAGGGTCTGATGCAGTCTCCCTCTGGTCTACATCTCCCTTCATTGTGAGATCATCACAGGCAGCTTGGGTTTACTCTTGGGGCCTTGGAGAACATTCTCAATCTTTCTCATCGCCAGAAGTCTCTCAGTGATTTTTCCAAATACCACGTGCTTCCCATCTAGCTAATCATACTTATAGCTGGTGATGAAAAACTGGCAGCCAATTGTACTGGGACCACTGTTTACCATGGAAAGCAGGCCTGGAGCTATGTCTAAACTGAAAATTTTCATCTGCAAATTGCCCTTGGAAAATACAGGCAACTCTAGTACCATCTCCATTAACAAAATCTCCATCCTGAAATCTTTTATGACTTTGTGGAAGATGCTCCCTTTGTATCTTATTGGAACCCCTTCTTTTCTGAATTCTCCATTTCAGAACTGCCTAAAATTCTCAGTTATCTTAGGTACAACATCTGCAAAGAGGTCCATCTTCATGTGGCCAACTTCCTATAACCAGTTAGAAGGCCCAGTCCAAGCCCATGAAGGCTTCCGCTGTGGCTCAGATGATAAAGAATCTGCCTGCAGTGCAGGAGACCTGGGTTTGATCCCTGGGTTGGGAAGATCCCCTGGAGAAGGGAATGGCAACCCACTCCAGTATTCTTACCTGGGAAATCCCATGGACAGAGGAGCCTGGAGGGCTACAGTCAGTAGGGTTGCAAAGAGCCAGACAGGACTGAGCCAGATAGGCTTTTCATTGCAAGCCAATGAAAGCCTCACCCCAGACAGGGAACCCTCCCTCCCCCATGTTGCTTGGTCCCTCCCACCTCCACCTCTCATTTTAGATATTTACTTTCTCACCTACTTAAAGTCTGTCTTTCACACTAGAGGATGAAACTGTAAGCTAGTGCTAGTAAGTTAGGATTTTTTTTTTCTTTTCACCATTTTTCTTCCAGGGCCAAGCCTGTGGAGATCTGCCACTAATGTATATATAATACATTATATATATTCCACTAACATATATATTTTCAGTTAAATGAATAGTTTCAAAAATGACTAAAGAGCAATGAAACAAAATTGAGATATGTGAAAAAATTCTGCCACATAAATTAGAGGATTACCATAGTATTTCCAAACATAGAATGAGCATACTTTAAGAAAGGCAATTAAATTTTAGGGAATATTTGCTCAGCGTTTTCAGGGTACTTAAGGAAATTGTGAATTCTTTGAATAAGCTATAAAAGATGTTATGGTGAGACAACAAGATGAAAAGAAGATGGAAATGTGAGACTGATATGTGAGGAAACAAGGAAGAGTATAAGAGAAATTATGGTGGCATTAGACACAATAAAGAGCAGAATCAATACTGCAGAGAATTGATTCAATGAAAGACAAGTAAGAAGCTCTTTAAGAACACAGGAAAAGGGCAAAGTGATTAGAGAACTAGAAAGAATATAATAGATTAAGGAGATAAATAACAATAACGTATCTCGCTACCCCAAAAGGGGTTAAATGGCAGCTGGAAGGGAGGAGGGTAAATATATATATTTTGTTGTTTTACTTGCTAAGTTGTGTCTGACTCTTTGCAACCCCCTGGACTGTAGCCTGCCAGGCTCCTCTATCCATGGAATTTCCCAGGCAAAAACACTAGAGTAGATTGCCATTTCCTTC
Organism: Bos mutus; assembly: GCF_027580195.1. NCBI lineage: Eukaryota > Metazoa > Chordata > Mammalia > Artiodactyla > Bovidae > Bos > Bos mutus. Next base: position 41,723,078 of record NC_091642.1, on the reverse strand, counting down.
TCCAGGGGATCTTCCCCACCCAGATATTGAACCCACATCTCCTTCATGAAGGCGGATTCTTTACCGCTGAGCCACCAATATATATACACATGCTGATTTCCATAACTTTTATAGGAGACACCAATGGATACCGTTCATTTGTGACCAGAGACATTTGAGAATATAGAAGAGAAGCATGGATTTAAGTAGTTTTTTAAAAAAGATAACCACTGGCAGAACTAAAATACTTCAAATTCCTAACTGGAGGAAAAATTATTAGAGCATCAGCTGAAAGTTAGAAAATGGTAATGAAATATTTAAAAATATACAAGATAACAGAAGTAGATCCAAATGTATATAACCTAAAAATAAATACGAGTGGGATAAAATCACCAATAAAGGTAAAAATTATTCAGTTCAGTTCAGTCTCTCAGTCATGTCTGACTCTTTGCGACCCCATGGACTGCAGCACCCAAGGCCTCCCTGTCCATCACCAACTCCGGGAGTTCACTCAAACTCATGTGCATTGAGTCGGTGTTGCCATCCAATCATCTCATCCTCTGTTGTCCCCTTCTCCTTCTGCCTTCAATCTTTCCCAGCATCAGGTTTTTTTCCAATGAGTCAGTTCTTTCCATCAGGTGGCCAAAGTACTGGAGTTTCAGCTTCAACATCAGTCCTTCCAGTGAACATTCAGGACTGATTTCCTTTAAGATGGACTGGTTGGACCTCCTTGCAGTCCAAGGGACTCAAGAGTCTTCTCCAACAGCACAGTTCAAAAGCATCAGTTCTTTGGCACTCAGCTTCCTTTATAGTCCAACTCTCACGTCCATACATGACCACTGGAAAAACCATAGCCTCAACTAGACGGACCTTTGTTGGCAAAATGATGTCTCTGCTTTTGAATACGCTGTCTAGGTGGGTCATAACTTTCCTTCCAAGGGGTAAGCGTCTTTTAATTTAATGGCTGCAGTCAGTCAAAAAACAAAATCAAATAAGATTCTGTTTACAACAGACATCTAAGATGAGGTAACAAAGGTTATTTAGCATTTATTGATTCAGTCAATCCTTGGATCAAATTACTGAATTCCTACCACATGCCAGGAGCTGTTATAAATGTTGGATTAAAAATGCAAAAACTGGCAAAAATATGCCATTTAAGAGCTTCCCAGGTGATACTAGTGTTAAAGAACCTGCCTGCCACTTCAGAAGGTTCAGGTTTGATCTGTGGCTGGGGAAGATCCCACTCCAATATTCTTGCCTGGAGAATCCCATGGACAAGGGAGTCTGGCCGGCTACAGTCCATAGAGTCTCAAAGAGTTGGACACGACTGAAGCAACTTTTCATGCATACCATACAAATACAAGCAAAACTAAACCAGGACTCCCAATTTACATAGAAAGTTTTTGTATTCCTATAAAAATCAACAGATAGGACAAAGAGATTGTTTTATTGTTGACGGTTTCAAACCTCAGTAAATACTTAAGTGCAATCAAATGATATGCGTTGAAGAACACAATGACAAAATACATATTACTAAATCTATTTGTTATGTGTGAAAAAAAAGTTCAAAGCAATAGTGCAGGGAAACATTAGCATATTCCTCTGAGTCTTTACCTAACCAAATAAACAGAAATATATATGATTATTAAAAAACTGATAATGTAAATTGATAATATATATTTAAATATGTAACAAATCTTATTTCTTAGAAAACAAAACTCTTATATTTTTAATGTCCATAGAACACTAAAAGAAACTTTTTAAATTAAAACTGACTCAGGTGTATAATACAATTTTATTTTTAAAAATCTGTATATGAATATGTATATAAATATATTTAAATAGATAAAACTAAAGCAAGATGAAGACTGCTGCAGTAATAAGGTTTTTCCTAGGTAGTGGAATTTCTACTTATTAATATTTTCCTTTTATTTATATGTATTTTGTAGCATTTCTACAATGAGGATGTATTGCTTATTAAATGAAGTGGAGAGTGAGCTAATTAATGATAAAATGAAATACATATTATTCGAAAAGAGTTGGACCATAATAAGAAAGAGGTCATCAATGGGAAGGAGGAAGTGTGACCAGAGGGGGAAAACTTTAGTGTGTTTTGGGAAGCTTTATTAAACTACAAGAATTGAGAGAAGTCCAAGAAAAAGACATTATTATTTCACTTCATATACAGAAAAGGGAGCCAAGACAGCAGAGCACTAGAATGAAAGCTCTTATCATTGGAGAACACTTTCCCAAGCAGAGTGTACCACAAAGTAAAGAACAGAGAGAGAAATAGATCCCAAAGGAGTGTAGATATTAAAATTAATGCTAATCCTGGAAGGATTGTATTATTATGCTGTTGATTTTGGAAAGTGAAGAAAATTGTAAGTCTCATGAAATGATAAGAGACACTGTGGTGCAGCATAAAGAACCGTACGGAATTAGACCTATTCAAATTGGAATTAAAGGTCTGCCACTCAGTTTGTTGCCTGATTATTTAAAGATCTCTAACTCTGAGTTTTCTCATTAATAAAAAGGGAATAATAATGTTTTCTTTGGATGATTGTTATATTGGATTGCTTAAAGAAAGGATATATACATGCATACATGTATGTATGTATGTATACAAATATACATGTGTCTGTATATATGAATGTATCTACGTATGCATGATACCACTCTAATGGCAGAAAGTGAAGAGGAATCAAATAGCCTCTTGATGAAGATGAAAGAAGGGAGTGAAAAAAAACTAAGATCATGGTTTCTAGTCCCATCACTTCATGGCAAATAGAAGGGGAAAAAGTGGAAGCAATGACAGATTTTATTTTCTTGGGCTCCAAAATCATTGCAGATGGTGACTGCAGCCATCAAATTAAAAGAGATTTGCTCCTGAGGGAAAATTATGACAAACATAGATAGCGTATTAAAAAGCAGAGGCATCACTTGGCCAACAAAGTTCTGTATAGTCAAAGCTATGGTTTTTCCAGTAGTCATGTACGGATGTAAGAGCTGTACCATAAAGGACACAGGAAGAGGGGAGGAGAGGGTGAGATGTACGGAGAGAGTAACATGGAAACTTACATTCCTATATGTAAAATAGATAGCCAATGGGAATTTTCTGTATGTCTCAGGGAATGCAAACATGGGCTCTGTATCAACCTAGATGGGTGGGATGGGGAAAGAGATGGGAGGGAGATTCAAAAGGGAGGGGATAAATGTACCCCTATGGCTGATTCATGTTGATGTTTGACAACAAACAACAAAATTCTGTAAAGCAATTATCCTTCAATTTAAAAATAAATAAATAAAAAGGCTGAGCACCGAAGAACTGATGCTTTCAAACTCTGGTGTTGGAGAAGATTCTTGAGAGTCCCTCAGACAGCAAGGAGATCAAGCCAGTCAATCCTAAAGGAAATCAACCCTGAATATTCATTGGAAGGACTGGTGCTGAAGCTGAAGCTCCAATACTTTGGCCACCTGATGCGAAGAGTTGACTCATTGGAAAAGACCCTGATGCTGGGAAAGATTGAGGGCAGGAGGAGAAGGGGACAACAGAGGATGAGATGATTAGATAGCATCACCGGCTCCGTGGACATGAATTTGTGCAAACTCCAGGAGATAATGAAGGACAGAGAAGCCTGGTGTGCTCATGTCTATGGGATTGTGAAGAGTCGGACATGATTTAGTGACTGAAGAACAACAACATATACACACATACATGTAGAAACCGGAGTTGGCTAGAAAAGCTTTTGAAAGAAATCGAGCTGAATCTAGAAGGATAAATTTGGTGTTTTTGTGTTGAGTACTGACTACATACCAGGCACACAGAGGGAAACAATAGCAACATCCTTTCTCTCCTCAAGAAGCTTATATACCAGCCACGACTAAGAGTCTTCTAAGCAAAGACGGTGAATCTTTAGAATAGTGGAACTTGGGTCACAAGTATGTATCAAATACTGTACAAACAATTATAAAACCTTCTTCCAAATCTGTCTGAATTACTCACTAAAACTTTTTACAGTGACAATTTTAACTAGGACAACCATTTATATCCAGGGAAAATGTATTCCTTCAACAAATGCTTAATGAAAATCTATAAACCCAATACTCTTGATAGACCCTGTAAAGATAACATAGTAAGAGCATGTGTATTCTTTTCTTAAGGATCTTGCAGTGAAGTAGGGGAGTTAAGACTATAAATAATGTCTATAAATGCAGTACTAGATGTTAGAACAGGGACTGCATTGGGGACAGAAAGATTATGCTGGGCAGGATAGCATCATGGAAATTTCATAGAGGAGATGTTGGCATTTGGGAATGTTACATCAAAGCTAAAATCTGGATATACTAACCTATGGGTAGGAGGAAGTATAATAAAACATACTCCTGGGGTACAAAAAAAAGGATGAAAAAAGGCCAGAGAGAAAAGATAACAACAGTGAGTATTTTGATGTGATTAGATCAACAATGATTGCAGCATGATATTTTTTTTTTAATCTGGACAGTTTCAAAGATTATTGTTTGGGACAACAATGCAGGCATATAGAACCGAATAGGTGATGATGGGAAGAATTCTCAAGTATTTACTTCTACCTGCTTGCCTCTGATGAGTATTTCTCAAAATGAGTGAAGCATTAGTACCCACATGCTGAGTAAGATGTTCAAGAGAATGTCAGAGAGCTTGTTTGTCGACCTTAATTGGCAACTGATGTTCAGAAGACAATAACGTAATTTTCATGATTTACTGGGAATATGTTGCTATTTAATGCCAGAGGAGGAGGAATTAATACATGCAAAAGCCCATAGAAATGAGAAATGTGGACAAAATAATCCCCTTTTTGTTTCAGGAAAATGTAAAGCAGTGTGCCCCAGGGACTGTTGGCAAATATTATCATCTCTGACAGCCACTACTTAACATAAATTCTGGGAAACCAGAGGCTTCTGGGTAGTACGAGTCAGAAGGAAAGAATGCCCCATGATGTGGTTGAAACTTTTTAATGGAATACTGGTTGACCTTAGTGAAAAAGGCCAGGGGTCAGTGTCAGTTTGGAAGAATTTTTGTCCGTTCCTGTGTAGTGTGTGGTTGTGTGGTTTAGTTGCTAAGTCGTTTCCGACTCTTTGTGACTCCATGGGCTGCAGCCCACCAGGCTCCTCTGTCCATGGGATTTCCCAGGCAAGAATACTGGAGTGGGATGCCACTTCCTCCTCCAGGGGTTCTTCCCGACCCAGGCATTGAACCCGAATCTCCTGTATCACCTTCACTGGCTGGTGGATTCTTTAAAGCCGAGCTGGGAAGTCCAGGGACTGGTGAGAGTGTCATGGAAAGTTCCAGACCTGCACTAGCATGAAAACTTGGTGTAGAATGAAGGGGAGTTCCTTTAGGAGAAGGGAAGAGTAGGGAGAAGGGCTGAACTTGCCAAGGTGGAACTCACAGAGAGGAAGGGAACTCGGTGATATTAAGAATGTAGAATGTATAATATTTGAGGATTTAAATGTAAATGATGAGGGAAGATAAGGCAATCCCCATCAGATTGTATATACAGACATACGTACATGGACTGGGTAATTGTGGGTGATGGTGATGGTGCCATTTACCCAACAGGAGAAGGAAAATTTGTATTTACGTATCTAATGTATTTGTCTATTTAATGTGTGTGTGTGTGTGTGTGTGTGTGTGTGTGTGTGTGTTTGGCTGTACTTCTACAAGCTGGTGGAATTTGAAAAGGAGAAAGGTAAAACTGCCTCAGTGGTTGCCACCCTATCACTGATAGGAAGAGAACAGGTAGCACACCCACGGCTTCCCATTGGCTAGCTCACTAACCTAGAGGAGAGACAGGTCCAATAAGCACAGAATAGGGGTCACTACAAGGTGCTGAAGTGCTGAAGGCGAAGCCAGCCTCTTATTTTGCCTGGCGTGGAAGTGGAGGTGGGGTGCTGTTGAAGGCTTCTAAGAGGAAATGGCTCTTGAATTGAGGGTTGAGGGATGAGAGGGAGTTTCGTGGATGGAAAAGGGAGAAGAAACGTGTACGTAACATATGTGAGAACGTGGCTAATTTGGGCAATGGCAAATGGTCTAATCTGGCTGAATACAAGCATGAGAAGGGGTGAATGATGTGAAATGAGGCTGGAAGGATATCAGAAGCAGAGAAGTATGGGCCTTGATGCAGTGGTAAGTGACAGTTTTTACCCTGCGATGGATGGAGAGCTGTTGGAGAATTTTGAGGAGAATCTTTATAGCTTCTTAATAGTTTCTTGCTTACTCACAGCCTCACTCACCCACTCAACAAATATTACCTAGCTTTCATGGTGGAACACTCTGGTGGCAATGTGAAGGATGAATAAGTAAAAGGTATTCTGCAAAGAAGATCAGCTGTTTTCCCAAATGGGCTTCTTTGGCCTAGATACACAGCTGGACCACATTTCTCAGTCTCTGTGTGGCTGTGTGTCCTTATTCTGTGAAATGTGTGTGGAAGTGAATTGTGCGTGGAAGTGAATTGTGTGACGTTTTGGTCAGGTCCACTAAAGGCTGACTTATCTTGGATTTTATGGTTTTCTTCTTCCTGACTGACTGGGTTGAGACTTTGGAAACCAAGTCATGAAGATTTTGGTGCTGCCATCGTTACAGGCCTCCCTATGATCTTAAAATACACTCTTGGGCTGTCCTGTGAGCCAGAAATAAGCTTTTATGATGCTGAGTCATTGTGTCTTTGGCTCTATTACCATAACTTGGTCTATGCTAATAATACAGAGTGAGATAAAAAAAAACTTGGCGTGAGAAGATGAAATTCTCAACTAAGAACACGGCATAGAAGAGGGCAAGGGGAGATATCATATAGAGATTTAGGACATGGAGCAACCTGGACTTGCCAAGTGATGGACTCAGTGGACGAGAGTAGAGACAAGGTCCAGCGCAAGTCCTGGGTTTGTGACGATGGTGACATTCGTGAAGATAAAACATGCTATAAGAGGAGCAAAGTTTGGTAGAAGATATATTTGGCTTTCAAAAAAGAGATGTTTGAATTTAATCTAAAAAAAAATGGTACCGATGAACCTATTTACAGGGAAAGAATAGAGGTGCAGACGCAGAAAACAGACTTGTGAACACGGAGGGGCGAGGAGAGGAAGGGACAGATCGAGAGAGTGCCACTGACGTATACACTACCACGTATAAAATAGACAGCTAGCGGGAAGCTGCTACACAGCACAGTGAGCTCAGCTGGGTGCTCTGTGATGCCCTAGAGGGATGGAATAGGGCTGGTCACGCTATCGTACAGCAGAAACTAACACAACACTGTAAAGCAATTATATTTCAATAAAAAAAGATATTTGACTTGTCATGAGCATTAGGAATATGAAACTGGCTTATTGTAGCAGTATGAGATTTAGATAAATATTTGGGAGACTAAGGTTATAAAGCTATGAAATGATTCATTTACATGTAAAAATACAGTGTAGAGAAGAGGGTAGATAATTGATTTCTATGAAACACTTGCAAGTCCTGTTTGCTCCACTTCCTAAATCTCTATTATCACCCTTTTCTCCCTCTCACTAGGTCACTCAGCAAACTTGTCGGTTCATAAATCCTCTTTCTCTTATGAATCCTAAATGTTGATGTCTCTATGAGAAATACAGAGAGGAAAAAGACATGTAAATAACACTGCAGTGATCAAAAAGCAGCCCATGAAACAAAACAATAACCTATTTTCCTCAACAATTAAATACAATCCTTAATTTAAAAAAATTGAAACAGAAGAGTGAACCCACACATTGAGACTTAATTGTTATATCAACTAATTGTAAAATATATATCTTAGTAGGATCATGACTCAAATAAACAAATTATAAAATAAATAAACATATATGTATATGAACATTTGAGTATACAAAACAGGCAAGAGAATCTGTATGCTGATTAGATCCTGAACTCTATTAAGAAGATATTGTTAACGTTTTAGATGTGAAAATATTGAGTCCTTATTATTATTATTTTTAGAGAGCTTATTTAACTTAATGCAGAGAACATCATGAGAAACGCTGGGCTGGAGGAAGCACAAACTGGAATCAAGACTGTTGGGAGAAATATCAATAACCTCAGATATGCAGATGACACCACCCTTATGGCAGAAAGTGAAGAACTAAAAAGCCTCTTGATGAAAGTGAAAGAGGAGAGTGAAAAAGTTGCCTTAAAGCTCAACATTCAGAAAACGAAGATCATGGCATTTGGTCCCATCACTTCATGGCAAATAGATGGGGAAACAGTGGAAACAATGGCTGACTTTGTTTTTCTGGGCTCCAAAATCACTGCAGATGGTGACTGCAGCCATGAAATTAAAAGATGCTTACTCCTTGGAAGAAAAGTTATGACCAGTCTAGACAGCATATTAAAAAACAGAGACATTACTTTGCCAACAAAGGCCCATCTAGTCAAGGCTATGGTTTTTCCAGTGGTCATGTATGGATGTGAGAGTTGGACTATAAAGAAAGCTGAGCACCAGTGAATTGATGGTTTTGAACTGTGGTGTTGGATAAGACTCATCAGAGTCCCTTGGACTGCAAGGAGATCCAACCAGTCCATCTTAAAGGAGATCAGTCCTGGGTGTTCATCGAAAGGGCTGATGTTGAAGCTGAAACTCCAATACTTTAGCCACCTAATGGCGAAGAGCTGACTCATTTGAAAAGACCCTGATGCCGGGAAAGATTGAGGGCAGGAGAAGGGGATGACAGAGGATGAGATGGTTGGATGGCATCACCGACTCAATGGACATGGGTTTGGGTGAACTCCAGAAGTTGGTGATGGACAGGGAGGCCTGGCATGCTGCAGTTCATAGGGTCGCAAAGATTTGGGCACGACTGAGTGACTGAACTGAACTGAACTGATTGATATATTTCTTAATAAAATGATAAAATGTTGAAGATTTGTTTCAAAACACTCCAGGCAGAGGGTAATGGGATTAGGGTATCAGAGAAAGAGGGTTTATAAATAGACAATTTTCCTGAGTCATCTAGTGTTAAGATCAGTATTTGACCAAAGCTAACATGCTATCACCGGAGAAGGCAATGGCACCCTACTCCAGTACTCTTGCCTGGAAAATCCCATGGACAGAGGAGCCTGATGGGCTGCAGTACATGAGGTCGCTAAGAGTCGGACACGACTGAACGACTTCACTTTCACTTTTCACTTTCATGCATTGGAGAAGGAAATGGCAACCCACTCCAGTGTTCTTGCCTGGAGAATCCCAGGGACTGGTGAGCCTGGTGGGCTGCCGTCTATGGGGTCGCACAGAGTCAGACACGACTGAAGCAAGTTAGCAGCAGCAGCAGCAGCAGCAACGCACTATCACAGAATAGAATTCTGGCATATAAGAATAAATTTGGATTCTTATTTTTAAGGGTAACTGTTATTACTATTTTTTTATTTAAAAATTGAGTAGTCAAATTTGAAAACTTTGACATCCTGGGATAGAAACCATCATTCCTTAGTGCTGTCTCTACGTGGACTTCTTTGGTCAAACATCTGTACATTCCCAATAGTGAATCATTGTTTTCTTTCAGTTGAGGTCAGTGGAGGAGCAAGATATTTGGGGTACCCCATTGTTCTGTAACATGTTTTTCTTTTAATTATATCCTTTATATCCTTTCTTATGTTTGCTCCAAATGTAGTTACTGTTGTGTCCAGATTTTGGAGACCATCCTACTCATGAAACTTGTAGATGACAAAGGTGATATTTTTCTTTTTATTTAGCGTCTCAAGGTATGAAAGGTTTTCCAAATAGGACTTTTCCTTGAAAGACTCATGGCCTAATTCGATTAAATATTTGAATGTTAAATAAAGTTCTTGAAAGTGATTTTATTTTATTAATTTTCATGAATGTTACAAACCAAGAAATTCAACAAAGACTAAAAATTATGATATCTTATCTTTATTAATTTACTTGTATTATTATCAGATCAGATCAGATCAGTCACTCAGTCGTGTCCGACTCTTTGCGACCCCATGAATCACAGCATGCCAGGCCTCCCTGTCCAACACCAACTCCCGGAGTTCACTCAGACTCATGTCCATCGAGTCAGTGATGCCATCCAGCCATCTCATCCTCTGTCATCCCCTTCTCCTCCTGCCCCTAATCCCTCCCAGCATCAGAGTCTTTTCCAATGAGTCAACTCTTCCCATGAGGTGGCCAAAGTACTGGAGTTTCAGCTTTAGCATCATTCCTTCCAAAGAAATCCCAGGGCTGATCTCCTTTAGAATGGACTGGTTGGATCTCCTTGCAGTCCAAGGGACTCTCAAGAGTCTTCTCCAACACCACAGTTCAAAAGCATCAATTCTTCAGTGCTCAGCCTTCTTCACAGTCCAACTCTCACATCCATACATGACCACAGGAAAACCCATAGCCTTGACTAGATGGACCTTTGTTGGCAAAGTAATGTCTCTGCTTTTGAATATGCTATCTAGGTTGGTCATAACTTTCCTTTCAAGGAGTAAGCGTCTTTTAATTTCATGGCTGCAGTCACCATCTGCAGTGATTTTGGAGCCTCCAAAAATAAAGTCTGACACTGTTTCCCCTGTTTCCCCATCTATTTCCCATGAAGTGGTGGGGCCGGATGCCATGATCTTCATTTTCTGAATGTTGAGCTTGAAGCCAACTTTTTCACTCTCCACTTTCACTTTCATCAAGAGGCTTTTGAGTTCCTCTTCACTTTCTGCCATAAGGGTGGTGTCATCTGCATATCTGAGGTTATTGATATTTCTCCCGGCAATCTTGATTCCAGCTTGTGTTTCTTCCAGTCCAGTGTTTCTCATGATGTACTCTGCATATAAGTTAAATAAACAGGGTGACAATATACAGCCTTGACGAACTCCTTTTCCTATTTGGAACCAGTCTGTTGTTTCATGTCCAGTTCTAACTGTTGCTTCCTGACCTGTACACAGATTTCTCAAGAGGCAGATCCAGTGGTCTGGTATTCCCATCTCTTTCAGAATTTTCCACAGTTTATTGTGATCCACACGGTCAAAGGCTTTGGCATAGTCAATAAAGCAGAAATAGATGCTTTTCTGGAACTCTCTTGCTTTTTCCATGATCCAGGGGATGTTGGCAATTTGATCTCTGGTTCCTCTGCCTTTTCTAAAACCAGCTTGAACATCAGGACGTTCACGGTTCACATATCGCTGAAGCCTGGCTTGGAGAATTTTGAGCATTACTTTACTAGTGTGTGAGATGAGTGCAATTGTGCGGTAGTTTGAGCATTCTTTGGCATTGCCTTTCTTTGGGATTGGAATGAAAACTGACTTTTTCCAGTCCTGTGGCCACTGCTGAGTTTTCCAAATTTGCTGGCATATTGAGTGCAGCACTTTCACAGCATCATCTTTCAGGATTTGGAATAGCTCAACTGGAATTCCTTGTGTTGTATTATTACATGTTTACTTGTACTTAGAATTTTGTAAACATTTTTGATTCAAAGTATGTCATATTCTTGTTTAAAGTTACTTAGGTAGCATTCTGTCTACAAATGTTTATATTAACTGATGTATTTCCTTATTGAACTATTTGAAAGGTTTTAATAATTGTTTTTGTACATGAAATAGTTTTCACAGTTTTCACAAATTATTCTAGCACTTTACTCTTAGTGATATTTATTTTTCAAGGTACTGATACTGTTTCTAGATACACAACACTTAAGGTTTTCACTGCAAGTAACATCTAGAATATTTACTCATATTTTTTAAATTTATTTTTTGTTGAAGGATAATTGCTTTACAGAATTTTGTTGTTTTCTGTCATACTTCAACATGAATCAACCATAGGTCTACATATGTCCCCTCCCTTTTGAACCTACCTCCCATCTCCCGCCCCATCCCACCCTTCTAGATTGATACAGAGCCCTTGTTTGAGTTTCCTGAGCCATATAGCAAATTCCTATTGGCTAGCTATTTTACATATGGTAATGTAAGTTTCCATGTTACTCTTTTCGTACATCTCAACTTCTCCCCTCTCCCCATGTCCATAAGCCTGTTCTCTATTTTTGTTTCTCCACTGATGCCCTGTAAATAAATTCTTCAGTACCATTTTTCTAGATTCTGTATATATATATGTGTTAGAATATGATATTTATTTTTCTGTTTCTGACTCACTTCACTCTGTATAATAGGTTCTAGGTTCATCCACATCATAGAACTGATTCAAATGCATTCCTTTTTATGGCTGAGTAATATTCTTGGACTGTGAAGAAGGCTGAGCACCGAAGAATTGATGCTTTTGAACTGTGGTGTTGGAGAAGACTCTTGAGAGTCCCTTGGACTGCAAGGAGATCCAACCAGTCCATTCTAAAGGAGATCAGCCCTGGGATTTCTTTGGAAGGAATGATGCTAAAGCTGAAACTCCAGTACTTTGGCCACCTCATGGGAAGAGTTGACTCATTGGAAAAGACTCTGATGCTGGGAGGGATTGAGGGCAGGAGGAGAAGGGGATGACAGAGGATGAGATGGCTGGATGGCATCACTGACTCGATGGACATGAGTCTGAGTGAACTCCGGGAGTTGGTGTTGGACAGGGAGGCCTGGCGTGCTGCGATTCATGGGGTCGCAAAGAGTCAGACACGACTGAGCACCTGATCTGATCTGAATATTCCATTGTGTATATGTACCACAAAGTTATCCATTTATCTGTTGATGGACATCTAGGTTGCTTCCATGTTCTAGCTATTGTAAATAGCGCTGCCATGAACAATGGGATACATGTGTCCTTTTCAATTTTGGTTTCCTCAGGGTATGTGCCTAGGAGTGGGATTGCTGGGTCTTATGGTAGTTTTATTCCTAGCTTTCTAAGGCATCTCCATACTGTCTTCCATAGTGACTGTATCAGTTTACATTCCCACCAACAGTGCAAGAGTGTTCCCTTTGCTCCACACCCTCTCCAGCATTTATTGTTTGTAGACTTTTTGATGATGGCCATTCTGACTGGTGTGAGGTGATATCTCATTATAGTTTTGATTTGCATTTCTCTAATAATGAGTGATGTTGGGCATCTTTTCATGTGTTCATTAGCCATTTGTATGTCTTCTTTGGAGAAATGCCTGTTTAAGTCTTTTTCCCATCTTTTGACTGGGCTGTTTGTTTTTCTGGCATTGACTTGTATGAGCTCCTTGTATGTTTTGGAAACTAATCCTTCATCAGTTGTTTCATTTGCTATTATTTTCTCCCATCCTGAGGGTTGTCTTTTCATCTTGCTTATAGTTTCCTTTGCTGTGCAAAAGCTTTTAAGTTTAATCAGGTCCCACTTGTTTACTTTTGTTTTTATTTCCATTACTCTAGGAGGTGGGTCATAGAGGATCTTGCTTTAATTTATGTTGTTGTGTGTTCTGCCTATGTTTTCCTCTAAGAGTTTTATAGTTTCTGGTCTTATATTCAGGTCTTTAATCCATTTTGAGTTTGTCTTTGTGTCTGGTGTTAGAAAGTGTTCTAATTTCACTCTTTTACATGTAGCTGTCCAGCTTTCACAGCACCGTTTATTGAAGAGGTTGTCTTTGCCCCATTGTATATTCTTGCCTCCTTTGTCAAAAATAAGGTACCCATAGGTGGATGGGTTTATTTCTGGGCTTTCTATGTTGTTCCATTGGTCTATAGTTCTGTTTTTGTGCCAGTACCATACTGTCTTGATGACTGTAGCTTTGTAGTATAATCTGAAGTCAGGAAGGTTGATTCCTCCAGCTCTACTTTTCTTTCTGAAGACTGCTTTGGCTATTCAGGGTCTTTTGTGTTTCCATTTGAATTGTGAAATTTTTTGTTCTAGTTCTGTGAAAAATGCCATTGGTAATTTGATATGGATCACATTAAATCTGTAGATTGGTTTTGCTAGTATAGTCATTTTCACAATATTGATTCTTCCTACCCAGGAACATGGAATATCTCTTCATCTGTTTAGGTTGTCTTTGATTTCTTTCATTAGTGTCTCATAATTTTCTGTGTAGAGTTCTTTTGTCTCCTTAGGTAAGTTTATTCCTAGATATTTAATTCTCTTTGTTGCAATAGTGAATGGGATTGATTCCTTAATTTCTCTTTCTGATTTTTCATTGTTAGTATATAGAAATGCAAGTGATTTCTGTGTATTAATTTTGTATCCTAAAAGTTTGCTAAATTCACTAATTAGCTCTAGAAATTTTCTGATATTATCTTTAGGGTTTTCTATGTGCAGTATCATGTCATCTGCAAACAGTGAGAGCTTTACTTCTTCTTTCCCAATATGGATTCCTATTTCTTTTTCTTCTCTGATTGCTGTAGCTAGGACTTTCAAAACTATGTTGAATAATAGTGGTGAAAGTGGACACCCTTATATTGTTCCTGATCTTAGGGGAATGCTTTCAGTTTTTCACCATTAAGAATGTTTGCTGTAGGCTTATCATAGGTAGCCTTTACTATGTTGAGGTAGGTTCCTTCTATGCCCATTTTTTGAAGAGTTTTAATCATAAATGGGTGCTGAGTTTTCTCAAAGGCTTTCTCCACGTCTATTGAGATGATCATATGGTTTTTATCTTTCAGTTTGTTAATACGGTGTATCACACTGATTGATTTGCATATATTGAAGTATCCTTGCATTCCTGGAATAAACCCAACTTGATCATGGTGTATGAGCTTTTTGATGTGTTGCTGAACTCTGTTTGCTAAAATTTTGTTGAGAATTTTTGCCTCTATGTTCATCAGTGATATTGGCCTTTAGTTTTCTTTTTCTGTATGTTGTCTTTGTCTGGTTTTGGTGTCAGGATGATGGTGGCTTCATAGAATGAGTTTGGAAGTGTTCCTTCCTCTGCAATTTTTTGAAAGAGTTTCAGAAGGATAGGCATTATCTCTTCTCTAAATGTTTGATAGAATTCTCCTGTGAAGGCATCTGGTCCTGAGCTTTTGTTTTTTGGGAGATTTTTGATCACAGCTTCAATTTCAGTGCTTGTAATTGGGTTGTTCATAATTTCTATTTCTTCCTGGTTCAGTCTTGGAAGATTGAACTTTTCTAAGAATCTGTCCATTTGTTCCAGGTTATCCATTTTTTGCCATATAGTTATTCATAATAGTCTCTTATAATCCTTTGTATTTCTGCATTGTCTGTTGTAACCTCTCCTTTTTCATTTCTAATTTTGTTGATTTGATTCTTCTTTTTTTCTGGATGAGTCTAGCTAAAGGCTTGCCAGTTTTGTTTATCTTCCCAAAGAACCAGCTTTTAGTTTTATTAATCTTTACTGTTGTTTCTTTCATTTCTTTTTCATTTATTTCTGCTCAGATCTTTATGATTTCTTCTATTAATTTTTTTTTGGGTTGTTGTTCTGTTTCCAGTTGTTTTATGTGTAAAGTTAGGTTCTCTATTCGATGTTTTTCTTGTATCTTGAGGTAGGATTGTATTGCTATAAACTTCCTTCTTAGAACTGCTTTTGTTGTATCCCAAAGGTTTTGAGTTGTCGTGTTTTCATTGTCATTTGTTTCTAGAAATTTTTTGTTTTCCCTTTTGATTTCTTCAGTAACCTGTTGGTTATTTGGAAATGTATTGTTTAATCTCCATATGTTTGTGTTTCTTACAGTTTATTTTCTTGTAATTGATATATAATCTCATAGGTTTGTGGTCAGAGAAGATACTTGATATGATTTCAATTTTCTTACATTTACTGAGATTTGATCTCTGACCCAAGATGTGGTCTATCCTGGAGAATGTTCCATGTGCACTTGAGAAGAAGGTGTATTCTTCTGCATTTGGATGGAATGTCCTGAGGACATCAATGAGATCCATCTCATCTAATGTATCATTTAAGACTTGTGTTTCCTTATTAATTTTCTGTTTTGATAATCTGTCCTTTGGTGTGAGTGGGGTGTTAAAGTCTCCTACTATTATTGTGTTCCTGTCAATTTCTCCTTTTATGTCTGTTAGTGTTTGTCTTATGTATCGAGATGCTCCTATGTTGGGTGCATAGATATTTATGATTGTTATGTCTTCCTCTTGGATTGATCCCTTGATCATTATGTAGTGTCCTTCCTTATCTCTTGTAATCTTCTTTATTTTAAGGTCTATTTCGTCTGATATGAGGATTGCTACTCCAACATTCTTTTGCTTCCCATTTGCATGGAATATATTTTTCCATCCTCTCACTTTCAGTCTATATGTGTCTTTAGGTCTGAAGTGGGTTTCTTGTAGATAGCGTATATATGGGTCTTGCTTTTGTATCCATTCAGGCAGTCTCTGTCTTTTGGTTGGAGCATTTAATCCATTTATATTTAAAGTAATTATTGATATACGTGTTCCTATTGCCATTTTCTTAATTGTTTGGGGCTGCTTTTGTAGATCTGTCTTCTTTTCTTGTATTTCTTGACTGTATCAGTTCAGTTCAGTCACTCAGTTGTGTCCAACTCTTTGCGACCCCATGAACCGCAGCACACCAGGCCTCCCTGTCCATCACCAACTCCCAGAGTCCACCCAAACCCATGTCCATTGAGTCAGTGATGCCATCCAACCATCTCATCGTCCCTTTAAAGTTTGTTGTAAAGCTGGTTTGGTGGCACTGAATTCTCTTAACTTTTGCTTGTCTGAAAAGCTTTTTTTTCAATTTTGAATGAGATCCTTGTCAGGGACAGTAATCTTGGTTGTAGATTTTTCCCTTTCAATACTTTAAATATATCCTGCCATTCCCTTCTGGCCTGCAGAGTTTCTGCTGAAAGATCAGTTGTTAAGCATATGGGGTTTCCCGTGTATGTTACTTGTTGCTTCTGTCTTGCTGACTTTAATATCCTTTCTTTGTGTTTAGTCTTTGTTAGTTTGATTAGTATGTTTCTCTTTGGGTTTATTCTGTATGGGACTCTTTGTGCTTCTTGGACTTGATTGACTATTTCCTTTTCCATGTTGGGGAAATTTTAAACTATAATCTCTTCAAAATTTTTCTCATACCCTTTCTTTTTCTCTTCTTCTTCTGGGACCCCTATAATTTGAATGTTGGTACATTTGATATTGTCCCAGAGGTCTCTGAGACTATCCTCAGTTCTTTTCATATTTTTACTTTATTCTGCTCTTCAGAAGTTATTTCCACCATTTTATCTTCCAGCTTACTGTTTTGTTCTTCTGTTTCAGATATTCTGCTATTGATTTCTTCTGGAGTATTTTTAATTTCAGTAATTTGTGTTGTTTGTCTCTGTATGTTTATTCTTTAATTCTTCTAGGTCTTTGTTAATTGATTCTTGCATTTTCTCCATTTTGTTTTCAAGGTTTTTGATCATCTTTACTATCACTAATCTGAATTATTTTTCAGGTACTTTGCCTATTCCCTCTTCATTTATTTCACTTCTGTTTCTAGTTTGTTCCTTCATTTGTGTAGTATTTCTCTGCCTTTTCATGATTTTTTTTTTAAGTTATGATGTTTGAGATCTCCTTTTCCCAGGCTTCAAGGTTGAATTCTTTCTTCCTTTTGGTTTCTGCCCTCCTAAGGTTGGCCCAGTGGTTTCTGTAAGCTTCGTATAGGGTGAGATTTGTACAGAGTTTTTGTTTGTTTGATTTTCCTCTGATGGGCAAAGATGAGTGGGATGGTTATGCTGTCTGCTGATGATTGGGTGTATATTTGTTTTGGTTTGTTGTTTAGATGAGGCATCGTGCACAGGGTGCTCCTGGTGGTTGGGTGATGCCCGGTCTTATATTCAAGTGTTTCCTTTGTGTGAGTTCTCACTATTTGATACTCCCTAGAGTTAGTTCTCTGGTAGTCTAGGGTCTTGAAGTCAGTGCTCCCACTCCAAAGGCTCAGGGCTTGATCTCTGACAGGATTGCTGATTACAGAAACCCTCAGATTCTAGGCAGTTAAGAAGTTTCTTATCAGGAATACCAGATTGTAATTCATGAACATATCCTTGTGAAGACAGGGTTCATTCATGTTTGCTGTTTTTCAGGTCTCCTTCATTGAGTGATGGTGATAAAACTGAGAAGGACCCTATGAGGGCCCACCTGGGCACAAATCCTTTCCAGGTCTCCAGTTTCTTACTTTGTCACATCTAGAATATTTATTCATATTTGAGATGAATATTTTGATACTAACTATAAATCTGGGTAATGAGACTCATCATGGTGAACATTTCATAGTGTATAAAAATATCAAATCATTTTTGTTGCACACCATTATTTAGTTGTACACTTTAAAGTAATGTTATAAGCCAATTATACCTTAATAAAACACAGCAAAAGCAAAAGAAAGCCCCATAATTCTTTTTCTGTATTGGTATACAGTCCGATGTAATGGAACCTGGGCAGTCATATGATTATTGGTATACACAAGTTCAAGGATTCCAGAAATAACAATGAAGTTGCATTCAGTTATTTGGTCTTTCAGAGCTGAAGCTGAATATCAGCTGAATACTGAGGTGGAAGGACATTGAAAGACAATATTCAGATAAGCAGGAGAGACCAGGCAAGAATAACTAATTCAAAAAATATTTATTTAGAGTCTATTATAGGCCAAGCAGTATTATACACTCTTGGGATACATTAGTGAAAACACTGTTTGTATGGAGCATATACATACTCATATTATGGAATCAAGGAAACTGAGGGAAGAATTTCAAAGATCAACAATTTGTCTAGGTCAGTTAAAAAAGAAACGGAGAAATGTCCATAGGGTTCAGCAGTTCAAGAGTTAAGCTGGTAGCCTTGGTAAGAAGTGTTCTAGAGGAATTGTTGGCTTAGAGGCTAATAGTGAATGAGAGGTAGAGACTATTGCTTAGGATTTCTTTAGAAGTTCAGCTGTCAAAGAAAGAGAAAGAATAGTAGCTGGAGGATGGGCTAAGTGGAGGAAAGGATTTTTCTTTCTTTTTTGTCATTATTATTATTTTTTACAAAAGTTTATTCTTAAATGTACAATAGGTTCCAGAACAACACTTCATTCTAGCTGTAGGTGACAACAGATACTATGGCAGGGAATCCTGTTAAACAGGGATGAAATTAAGGGGCAAGGAACCGCTTACTTTTTGCCAGATTTCTTTCTTCCTTTTTTTTAAATTTTGGCTTCCCTGGTGGCTCAGTGGTAAAGAACCTGCCTGCAATGCAGGAGCTGCAGGAGACATCAGTTTGATCCCTGGCTCGGGAAGATACCTGGAGGAGGGCATGGCAACCCACCCCAGTATTCTTGCCTGGAGAATCCTGTGGATAGAGCCTGACAGGCTACAGTTCATGGGATCACAAAGAGTTGGACATGACTGAAGTGACTTAACACGCACATACATAGCCACTTATGGAATAGGAAATGGCAACCCGTTCTTGTAATCTTGCCTGGAAAATTCTACGGACAGAGGAGCCTAGCAGGCTAGAGTCCATGAGGTCACAAAGAGTTGGACATGACTGAGTTACTGAGGACACAGCACGTAGCCAAGTAACAATTTTGTGAGTTTCATTTAAGCTAGGGGAGGCTTGTGCACATTAGGCTGATGGTAAACAGGAGTGTCAACATCTGGAAGAATAAGAACAGTTAGTAAGATGTCAGTGGTCAGGGGTGAAGCAAGATAGAGATGGAGAGTTTTTTGAACACACTAGAGCTGACGGGAAGGAGAACTCCTTAGACTCTAGAGAAATGGCCTTTGCAATATGCTGTCCCTTCCCACTGATGGAAACAGTGACACACAGCACTTCCTTTCAAGGGCCATGGCAGGAGGCGTCCTGCAGCTCCTGGGTCCTCATTAGTGTGCCCAACCTGCTTAAACACAGGGCTTCCTCCCAAACCACAGAAAAGACAACTAGAAGTGGTGGGGCCACTTCTCAAACCTGAAGCCACCAAGAAGAAGCTGAGGCCATAGGAATGAGGAAATGGCAGGATCCCTCCTGCCTCGTTCTGGTTTTAAGAAAATCAGGAGTTTCACATAGGAACTCGAAGTGACATGCTCAGGGTGGTAGGATAAATAGATTGTTCTCTGTTCCAGTGTACCTGAGCTAGGGAGATAATGGAAACGAAACCCTCTGTTTGTCAAGGCTCATTCCCAGGGCCAGGGAATGGACAGCAACCCCAAGAGGGACATTTTTTTTCCCGCTAATTTACACAGACTCCGTATGAGTAACAGCAGCCCTGGAAAAATTCAAAAAGATACTTCTAATCAAAGCTCTACCAATGGCTCAGATGAGGGGTTCCTTATCTTTAAGATGTGTAATTCCACACTCTCATATATTTGGAATATACCTAGAAACATGATTCTGTTTCCTGAGTCCAGTAAGAACTTCTTTAGTGAGTATTTTTTAAAGCAATGTCTCTGATAACCAAGAAAGAATCCACATTTGAGTGACACAAGAGTCAATGGGAATATGAAAGAAACAGATGGGAAAAACCTCCCATCTCATTAGAAAACAAAGAAAGTAGAATAGAGAAGCCTTGAGGCAACATTTTAAACCCATAAAAAAGGAATGACTGTGTCTGTGTGGGGAAGTTGGTGACGAAACTTGCATTCACAGGACAGCTGACATCATTTGAGGACAGACCATTTGGAAAACAACATGGCAACATGTATTGAGAGCTTTAAAGTTGTTTCTATTCTTTTCTTTCCCACATGGTTATCCCATACCTGAAAATTTATCCCATGGAATTAATCAGGAAAAAAATGCTGCCTGAAGTTGTTCATTGCAATATTATTTGTAGTGTCAAATAAACAATAGGAGATCAAGAAATAATCATGTATTGATCTAGCAGTAAATGAATATATATGTTTCTGCTACAGGAACATTCTATATATGGATAACTCTATGATAAAGGGATATTTTCAGAAATCATATGTGCAAAATATGTACCATCATTTTATACCAGAAAGCTTATACAAATGATACAGGGGTTTCTTTTGTATTCACTAGTTATCTTATGCAAATTTTTATTTATTTAATTTATTTTTTGGCTGTGCTAGGTCTTCATTGGTGCATGGGCTTTTCTCTAGTCATGGAAAAGGGGGGCTACTCTCTAACTGTGATGCGAGGGTTTCTCATTGCTGTGACTTCCTTTGTTGCAGAGCGCAGGCTGAGGGTGTGTGGGCTTCAGTAGTCGCTGCACATGGGTTCAGTGTTTGTGGCTCCCAAGGTCTAGAGCAGAGGCTCAGTAGTTGTGGCACACGGGGCTTAGTTGCTCATTGGCATGTGGGGTCTTCCCGGATCAGGGATAGAACCCCTGTCTCCTGATTTGACAGGCAGATTCTTTACCACTGAGCCACCAGGGAAGCCCTTGCAAAATTTTTACAAGGAAAATAATCTGGACATTGTTCAGTACTTAATGTAGAGGAATAGTTTGGTAACTTAGGTGTACATCTGAATCACTGGAAGGACCCCACACTCAGGGATTTTGATTATGGTCTGGAGGAGGGCCCAAGAAAATCTGCATTTCAAGTACGTTTCTAGGAGAGGTTGCTGCTGCTGGTCCCAGGGCCTCACTTGGGAAAACCTCTGGTTTTTGAGTCACTAGCTTTTGCCCAGGGAATCATAATGATAACTAGGAATCTGGAGTAGGAAACAAAAAACAGATATAAATTCCTAGAAGTTATGCATTGTGTGTTACTCGTCTATATGTCCCCCACCCCTAGCCTCATGTGACATCTAGGTAAATGCTTGTTAAACTGAGTTGACTCACAGCCAGGGATTTCACCAGGCAGTGCAGATCTTCACTTGCCAATTTCTCACCCTCCACAGCAAATAGGACTGACAGAACCACCCACCCGGTCATCGTAGCCTTTATGTTGAAGCCAGCAGGTTGGCACAGGTTTTCTGATATGACCCCTGTAATATTCAACCTGCTACCGAATCTGGACGATGGGGCAGGTGGTGAGGTCAGCTCTTGCTGTTTCCTATGCCTCTTAGATCCTAGACCCTTAGCAATGGAAACTGAAAAATTGACCCCCTGGCCTGGGATGAACTCCATCCATTTTTAGCCACAAGGAACAGTAAAAAAAAAGTCCTGATAAAGTCAGCTGTCTTGAGTCTATTGAATTGATGCACTATAATTTAAAAAACCCTCCAATTAATATCTCTAGTCCAGCTTCTTTGTGTTTTCACCAACTGTGGAAATACTAGTCACAAGTTTCCAAATTGCTCTGCAAAAGGATTTTGTCGTGATTTTTAAATTTTACTTCCAATAATAAGGTTTCTTCACAGTTTGGCTGATATTGGATGTTGTTAATCTTTTAAATTCTTTCTATCTGAGGGAAATAATTCTATTTTTATTGTTTTATGTTTCATTGTGTGACACCTGGTGCGGTTGAGTAAATTTATACGTTTGTTCTTTGTTTTACTTCTCATGTGACTGCTTATTCTAATCTTTTTCTTGTGTTCAAACGATTTGTCTGTCTTTTCCTTACTTATTTGTGATTGCTTTTTCTGAATTGTGAGGAGTAGTTCATTGTTGGTCATGTGATCTCCAGTCTTTTGAATGTCTTTTAACATTTTTATGCTATTGGTATTATACATGTTTAAATTTTTTATACCATTATTTTTGGCCTCTGGGGTTTTCTCTTATAATATTATAAAAAAGATCCTTTCTTGTTTTTAAACTTAAATTTTATTTTTCATAAAATCTACCTGAAATTTGTTTTTAGCATGGCAAGAGGTAGGAATCTAATGAATATCCATTTTTTTTCACAATATCATGACTATATTTACCCTATTGATCTCAAATGCTGCCTTTATAATATTTTAAATTCCCACATACACAACATTTTTAAACATTTTAGTTCAGTGAGGCATCTCTCTATTAATTAGCTAATACTAACTTATCTTAGCTTTTTAGTTTATCCCTCATTGTTATTTTAAAAATGTCTTGGCTTCTCTCATTCATTTTCCTTTACATAAAATTTGGAACCAGTTTGTCAAGTTCCAGAAAAGTTTTTGTTGGAATTTTAATTAACTTTAAAAACTATGTATTTGCATTTAAATCAATGGTGTATTTCCATTTATTTATACTTTTTTTCATCTTATTCATACAATTCTTAAATGTTTCTTGTTAGGCTTTTTGTGTGCTTCTGTTATGAATAGTGCCCTTTTTCTTTTAACTTTCTAAACTGATTATTACAGATGATTAGAGATTCTGATGAATTTTGTGTGTTGATCTTGTGCTAGCCATATCTATTTTCATATGAGTTCTGGCCATTTAGTTTATCCCCTTGGGTTTTATGTAGACAATCATATTATCTGCAAATAATGATTATATGTTTTGTCCTTTCCCATATATATGTCTCTTTAAAATTTTCTCCTATCTTGTTTAACTCGTTAATAGTGCTAATGAAATATTTAATAATTACAGTGATTAATATTCTGCTGTATTCAATTTTCAGATACTTTCTTTGTAACAGTTCATAAGTGAAATTTGCCTATAAATTATTAACCACATATTGGTTGATCCAAGACCCCCTTTGCAATTGTGTTTATTTGATCTGAGTTGAGGTTTATGTGATCTGTTCTACTCTTTATAGTGTTTTATCCTGTGTTCTATTTTCAAAGAATTACAATTTCTCTATTCACTGATGAGTTATCCCAGTGCTCATCAGGTTTATCCTTGTTATATTAAAAAAGAATTGGTGGAAGGATCAATAGTCATCAAGATGGGACAAGAGAGGTCTTAAGCCAAGTACCAGTTAAAAATGAGACAGGAAATAGAGGACAATGGATGGCAAAAAGAGAGACAAAGAACAGATGTGCTGAGAAAAGCAGGGAAGTCCAAAGAAATAAACCTTGGTTTATTAGACCTTGGTTCCTAACGGTTTTCAGTTCTGCTTCTTATGAGGCACCAGGTTGTGCTGTGGAGTTTCCTGTTCTTGGGTTTCTATGAGATCCCCATGTATTCTCATGATACCCACCATTTACAGGCATTAGGTATACGATTCTTGCAATCAAAAGACCTGGCCCAGACCACTGACCATATGGGAAGTCTACCTGTAGGTAGGCAGTAGAACCTTTAAAACTCTTTCACCCTGAAGAGTTGCTCCTAATTTGCCCACCTTGTAGGAAATATGTAGGGTTGGAGAATAAATTTCTTGGTGCAGGCTGAGACTGTCTAGACCTTGAGGATTATGGTTTACTGCCTGGGCTGAGATCTGTCCACAGTCCTACCCACAAGGCCTATTGTTGTTCAGTCGCCCAGTCGTGTCCAACTCTTTGTGACCCCGCAGAGTGCAGCACGCCCACAAGGCCTAGTGGTCTTTTATTCTCTTAAGGAGGTAGCATCTAATGCTTTCATGTCATAAATGTACTTACAAATGGAACTGGGCAGACTGGGCACCCACCTTCAGCCCAGAACTGTTCATTGTGACAGTGCCACTCAGTTCTTTGGTAGGCACAGAACAAAAAGAACAAAAGGTGATAATTTTATGGAGTGGGCATATGTGCTGTGCTTAGTTGCTCAGTTGTGTTCAACTCTTTGTGAACCTATGGACTGACGGTAGCCTGCCTGGCCCCTCTGTCCATGGGAATTCTCCAGGCAAGAATACTGGAGTGAGTTGCCATGCCCTCCTCCAGGGGATCTTCCCAACCCAGGGATCGAACCCAGGTCTCCCGCATTGCAGTCAGATTCTTTACCATCTGAACCACCAGGGAAGCACATGAATACTGGAGTGGGTTGCCTATCCCTTCTTCAGGGGATCTTCCTAATCCAGGAATTGAACCAGGGTCTCCTGCATTGCAGGTGGATTCTTTTTCAGCAAAATTAGCGGGGAATCCCATGGGCATATTCATTCAGTTCAGTTCAGACACTCAGTCGTGTCTGACTCTTTGCAACCCCATGAACCACAGCACGCCAGGCTTTCCTGTCCATCACCAACTCCCAGAGCTTGCTCAAACTCATGTCCATTGAGCTGCTGATGCCATCCAACCATCTCATCCTCTGTCGTCCCCTTCTGCCCTCAATCTTTCCCAGCATCAGGGTCTTTTCCATTGAGTTGGCTTTTCACATCAGGTGGCCAAAGTATTGGAGCTTCAGCTTCAGCATCAGTCCTTCCAATGAATATTCAGGACTGATTTCCTTTAGGATGGACTGATTGGATCTCCTTGCAGTCCAAGGGACTCTCAAGAGTCTTCTCCAACACCACAGTTCAAAAGCATCAATTCTTCGGTGCTCAGCTTTCTTTATGGTCCAACTTTCACATCCATACATGACCACTGAAAAACCATAGCTTTGACTAGACAGACCTTTGTTGTTAAAGTAATGTCTCTACTTTTGAATATGCTGTCTAGGTTTGTTGTAGCTTTTCTTCCAAGGAGCAAGCATCTTTTAATTTCATGGCAGCAGTCACAATTTTCAGTGATTTTGGAGCCCAAGAAAATAAAGTCTGTTACTGTTTCTGTCATTTCCCCATCTATTTCCCATGAAGTGATGGGACTGGATGCCATGATCTTAATTTTTTTGAATGTGAGTTTTAAGCCAGCTTTTTCACTCTCCTCTTTCACTTTCATCAAGAGACTCTTTAGCTCCTCCTCGCTTTCTGCCATAAGGGTGGTGTCATTTGCATATCTGAGGTTATTGATATTTCTCCCTGTGATCTTGATTCCAGCTTGTGCTTCACCCAGCCTGGCATTTCACAAGATATACTCTGTGTATAAGCTAAATAAGTAAGGTGACAATATGCCTCCTTGACATACTCCGTTCCCAATTTTGAACCAGTCTCTTGTTCCATGTCTGATTCTAACTGTTGCTTCTTGACCTGCATACATATTTCTCAGGAGGCAGGTAAGGTGGTCTGGTATTCCCATCTCTTTAAGAATTTTCACCAGTTTGTTGTGATCCACATAGTCAAAGGCTTTAATAAGAAGCTAAAAACTCTAATTTTAACTTAGCAGAGAGAAAGAAGGGTTGAACATGATAGCAGTCAGCACCAGGAATTTTCTGAACACTCTAGGATTCCTACGGGGCCTGCAGTTAACCTTTGAGGCCCAATTCATGGTGTAGCTTTTCTTGAACTGGAATTCGAAGGGTGGATAGGATTTGGACATGCAGGTGAATGCCATTTTGTGGAGAAAATAGTGTGATTGAAGATGTGGAGAGGGTCCAGTATGCTCTGTATATTTGAAACTAAGGACAACTTTGTTCACCTGGGTGCTAAGGGTACATGAAAGGGGAAGATGCATTTGCACCAGGAGTGTAAGTTGACACTAAATCCTGCAATATGCCCTAAGCAGGCACAGCTAGCATTAGTTTTCATTCACAGGAGAGCCATTCATCAGCTGCTCTTAGGGATATTAACTTGGAAGCACTGTGCGACTGGCATGAAGAGAAAGTGGACATCAGGAGATCCGGTAAAAGACAGTAAGAAAATGATGTAGTTTTAATAACATGAGAATAAGAAGTGAGTGGATGAGAAAAAAAATTAGAGACCAGTGGCTCAAATGCGGCTTGAAAAGAAGCAGTCTTGCTCTTGGAAGTTGCCTCTGTTTGTGGTTGGAAGGACGATGGTGCCTTTTAGGAAAGTGGGAGATGCTAGAGCAGGGGGGATTGGGGAAAAGGAGGAAATAATGGGGAGGGAGGGACATTTGTAAATCTCTTTAAGAAGCTTCAGACTCAAGAGAAAAGTTAACATCAAATTTGAACACACCCTGTCTCAGGGAAAAACTCAGAATGATACACTTATGTCATGGCTAAATTAGACTGCTTCGTGTCTGCATGGGGAAAGCCCATGTTTGTAATGTACATTTCACTAAATTCTTCAGTTTGTAATATGTATAAAAATGCCAAAAGAAAATTTTTTTAAGAGAGTTAAGCTATCTTATGATCTATAGCCTTAGATTTTTATTTTACTGTGATGATTTTCAAATTACTTAAAAGGTTCTTGTGTATTTATGACTTGAAACATGAAAAATCTAAGGCTTTCTGTCTCAGCACATGATTGTATTTCATTTTTTTAAAAATCTGTTTTTGATGTGGACCATTTTAAAAATCTTTATTGAATATATTCCAATATTGATTATGTTTTATGTTTTGGTTTGGGGGCTTTGAAGCATGTGGGATTGTAGCTCCCCAACCAGGGATCAAACCCACACCCCCTGCATTGGAGGGCAAAGTCTTAACCACTGGATTGCCGGGAAAGTCCCTGATTGCATTTCTGATAAGACATTCTTTCCACAATGACATTTGAAGGATCTCTGAAGGTGACCAATGGGACAGTAATTTTAAGTGAATTTAGAGTTTTAATTGCAAGTGGGGACTGTGGGGGGGAAAAGAAGCATCAACAAAGGCAATAATTGTTCCCAAGAATTACATCTGCACTGCATTCTCTGTCAAAAACTTCTCGTTAAAAATGTGTTTCTTTAAAAGTAACTCAAAGCAGCTGATGAAACACAAGAGCATGGAAAGTTTCAAATCCCAGTGCAAATTTGGATTCATCAAGGATCATTTGCCAGAGACCTGACTCAATGGCAAAAGGGCTTCTTACCATTTCTCACATCCTTTAACGGGGTTTCATACTTAAGTTCAGATGCCTCCAGTTTTATTTCCAAAGCTTAGTATTTTCCATTTAAACACTTCCTTTTCATAATACTTTTGGTGTCTCTCGAGCATCATTACTGTTTGATTTTCCCCTTTAATCATGACTCTGATGGTTGTGTTTCTATATTTTAAAAGAGTGAATAAAAGAGAGACTAAGCCATAGGCAGCACTCCTAAACAAGAGACGGTCCTGAAAACCATCCTGGGTGCCTGAGCCATAGTCAAAGACCAGGGTCCAAGCATCGGCAGTTACCAAGACTATTCCCAACATCCTGTAGCTTTTTAAAAAGTATTTTAATCTGTTACTTATTCATGTCTATCCCTAATACTTTTCTGAAGAATATATATTTTTTCAATGTGGTATTTTTCTAAAAATTGGAATATAATTGCTTTAAAATCTTGTGTTAGTTTCTGCTGTATAACAAGATGAGTCAGCTATATGTTACACATACATCCCCTCCTTCTTGGGGCAGGTGGGCGGGAGGGTCTTGTAACTTTATGGATATCTCAGAGATCAGTCTTGTCTGAGAGGCCATAGGGGCAAATCTTACAAAAGAATAGGAACTTAGAAAAATATGAGCATCTCCTTGAAGCTTGCTCTGTTGATGAACAGAAGGCAGTAGATGGGCAGAGGGAGAGAAGTAAAGAGGTCAAAACTCAGATTTGGGCTCATTATCTCTAAAAAAGGAAAAGGCTCATTTTTAAATTCAATGAACACCTGTTGTGCACAGGGACATTGCCAAGGGCTGTGGGAATCCCTGTCTCAAGGGGATTGACAGGCTATTGAGGAGGCAGGGCACAGAAACCACAGTGATTTAATTATCATCTTCTCAGGCAGGGTGATCTCTCTAAATGGAGTCCCTTTTGTTCTTCCCCATCAGAACATCATGATTTCCTTGTTCATGTTTAGAGCACTTTTCTGTGTAATTAGACATTTGTTTGTTTTGCCATTGCTGTATATCTGGTAGCTGACACTGTGCCTGCCGCATGGTAGGTGCTCAATCAGTGTTTCTTGAATGAATGAGTGAATGAACAAATGACAAGACTAACTGCAGAAAGCCTCAAATGCTGGTAGAGTGCACTGAACACAGACAGCTAGAGATAAAGCATGTTGAATAGGGAGGAGTCACGTTACTTACCAGAATTGACTCCAAACTGCAGGTGGGAGTGGGTCCCTGTGGACATCATGGAAACAATAAGGGAATCAGATGAGGATGATGTAGTCATGCTATTTAGACATATATTTTATTAAAATATATACATTTATATGTGTAAAAATATGGAAATTTTAAATATATTAGCAGTTATTATATATCTGAGTTAGAATTTTGATGATGATGGCCACTTCCTCCTCCCTGAAGACCTGCTGAGAACCACTGCTCAGTGGGGCTCAGGGGAGCACTTTCTGTTCTGGCTTGATCCCGATTCCTCTTCTCCCAGCTCCTGCTGACCTCCTTCTGAGTCTGACATTGGTCCTTGACCTATGACTCCTGCTCAGAATCTGTCACTTCCTAGTTTCAGGATCTTTATTACTATTTGCAGATTATTCTCAGTCCCTGAAAATGTGATTGCTCGAATTTCACTTTAAATACAGTCTGTATCAGTTGATATTTATAGAAGTTTTACTTCCTTCTACTATAAGCTGCAAAATCCTCCTGCCAGTTAGAATTCTGTATCTGCATTCTTAGCCTCAGCTCCGACAGTGACAGTATCAACAATAATAATAGCATAGTCTCTATTTACTTAGTTCTTACTGTGTGGTATGAATTGTATTAAGTTCTTTAAGTAACAAATTTAATCTCTGCTATGCAGGAGGGTCCTGAGGAATACATCATATGTTAAACAGAGTGGGATAGCTACTGAAACACACAAAGCCTGATGTTCTGTTCATGTCATTTCCATGCAATTTGACAATCAAGGGTGTCTACTCCACAGTTATTCAGGGATTCAGCCTCCTTCCATATGGAGGTGCCATCTTCCTCTAGGGTGTCAGAATCCTCTCTTAGGTCCCCTGAATCTGGTGGCAATTTATACGAGAAAGGAGAGGATGTGAAGGATTGAATAGAAAAAATTTGATGCCAGGCCTAGAAGTCATATATCACTTTTGCTCAAATTCCATTTGGTGTATCAATTACATGCCCTCATCTAAATGCAAAGGACCTGGGTTATATGCCCAGGAAGAAGAGGAAATGATTTTAGTGATTATCTAGCAATCTCTTCCACACAGAGGTTAAGTGACTTATACAATAAATAAGAGCAGATCAGGGATTCAAATCCATGTCAGTTGAATTCCAAGGCTGAAGAAGTCTATGCTTCCTTTTACTCCCTTTACCCATCACTTTACTTGTTTGTTTGTTTTTGTATACTCTGCTCAGCCATACCATAAAGGGAAGGTTATAATCTACTCTTTAAAAAAAAAATTTGAACTTTTTATTTTGTTTTGGGGTACAGCCAATTAACAATGTAGTTGTAGTTTGAGGTGAACAGCAAAGGGACTCCGTCATACATATACATGTATTCATTCTCCCCCAAACTCCCCTCCCATCTAGGCTGCCACATAACATTGAGCAGAGTTGCATGTGCTGTACAGTAGGTCCTTGTTGGTTATTCATTTTAAATATAGTAGTGTGTACAGGTAACAGTAAATTTGTTCTCTAAGTCTGTGAGTCTCTCTGTTTTATAATAAGTTCATTTGTATCATTTCTTCTTAGATTCCAAGTATAAGGGATGTCACACAATGTTCTCCTTCTCTGTCTGACTCACTTCACTCAGTGTGACAATCTCTAGGTGCATGCATGTTGCTTCAAATGGCATTATCTATTCTTTTTAACGGCCGAGTAATATTCCATTGCATATATATATACTTTATCCATTCCTCTGTCAATGGACTGTTAGATTGCTTCCATGTCTTGGCTTATAATCTGCTCTTTTTCAGGAAGACTCATGGCCTAATTAAAGGCGTGGCTGCAAATGTATTATCTGAAGGTACAACGAAATGGATGCTGTGACAAAGTGTGAAACCATAAAAACTCTCTCTCCCTGCCAGTAGTTCAGAGGCACAGTTCCTGCTAAACCAATTCTTGCCAGTTATCATAAGGCCACATTGTATTAAGGACTTTGGACCTTGCCCTGCAGCATACTTGTGAATTCTTAGCTGGATGCCTTGAAACTGCAAGTATAATACCCATTGCTGTGTGGGAGGGCCTTGCATCCATGTAATGGGCAAACCTTGATTTACAAGCGTACTTCATTAACTCTCATATACGCTTTTCATATGTTCACAACTCTGAAATCAAAATCTTACAATCGATAATATCTTTGAATCACTATTGGCTGGGTGACAGTGCTGACCTAATTACTGTGGCCTGTGCATGTTCGAGCTTGCTCATAGGTATTTATATTATTATCCGTTCAGTTGAATTATATACATTATTGGTATTACTCAAGTTGAGTTTAGCTGCTCTTTGAAATGTTTCAGAAAGATCATCCAAAGCTTCGATATTGAAATGAAAAGTTACAGTTAACATAAAGGTTTGGAAATAGAGCAGTGGGGTAAAAATACAGTATTAGTAAATTGAATAGATATTTTCAAGGAGTCACTGTGAAGCAACAACCTCATACAGGGTAACAGAGGGAGATTACTGTGAGTTTATGAAACTCTTGATATATTTTGTTCCTTAGTTGTGTAAAAAGGTGCTGCCTGTTAGTACATGCTAAGCAAGAAGGTACCCACATTAGGAACAATGGATAAATGTATATGTATGACTGAGTCCCTTTGCTGTTCGCCTGAAACTGTCACAACATTGTTAACTGGCTATACACCAATATAAAGTAAAAAGTTAAAAAAAAAAAAAAAAAGAGAAAGAATGCACCCACATTAAACATTTTAGAATGGCTGGCAACATCTTGGAAGAAACCTCGAGCCAGTAGTGGGGGCATTTGTAAGAAATGTTTCGTCATCAACACCAGGAAAAATATGCACATTGACTCGGGAGAGTTAGACTCTGAATGTGAAGATCATTTCATGAATTTCTTAACCAATTTATTTTCTTTTTTTATATATACACTAGCATGATGCATAGTAAAAGTATATGTCCCAACAACTCTAGAGGAGCTTTTTCAGCAAGTATAAAATAAAAATTCTAAGTGATGAGAAAGCACTCTTTCATAGATTAATTGGCATCTTTCTTTCTTTGTGATACAGAAATTAATGGTACCTTTTACAATTGATGGCTTCTTGGTGTCAGTGAAATAACGACTTTCTCATTCCTTTGGGTATTGGAAATTAAATTTCATTCATTTTAGCCGTCCCCTCCCCAAGACTACGTTGCATTTCCTGGGGGCTTTCATGTGGTCACCATCTAGATGGGGGCAGTGTATTTACTGAGCATGATTTTCTATCTGTGCTCACAGCCACCAAGCTGTCCACTCTGTCTAGTCATAGTCATCAGGCTGCACAGGTCATTGCTGGGTCCTTTTCATTCTCATCTCAGGGTCCTTTAAGAGCCAGGTGGCTCTTCCTGCTGGTTCGGGAGGGCTTGGGCCACACCTCCTCTTGGCACACAGAAACTCTCTGAGGCTGGAGGGGCCCTGGCTCTGCAGTGGGCTCTCTGAAGCAAGAAGGCTATGCTGCCCTTCATGTCCTGCTGAGTGGTGAGGTTCTGGGGAGACTTTGCTCCTCCTCAGCTTCTCTTAGACATGCAGGAATCCGCCTTCTCTTCAGTATCACTTCACAGTGAGGAAAGTCAGCAGGTGCTTTGCTTACCTGCCCCGTCACGTTATGCATCCCAGCATTTTGCAGCTTCCCAAGCTCTACCTGGGAAAAGCACACAAACACCCTCAAGCCTGTGTAGTCTTCGTGGCCTTTCCTTACCCACTCCTGCACAACTCTGGAAGATGCCGGGGCTGCGGGACCCACTGCTGGGGAACTGCCAGTGTCTCAGCTTCCTAGCTTCCGCTCCAACTGCTCCTTCGTTCTGGTCTGGGCAATGCTTTCCAGTCTTGAGGGCCAACAAGCTTCTCTCACTTCATGTCCTAGACTCTTCCTGCTCCTCAGAGGCTTTGGGCTCTAGTAAACCAAGCCTAGAACAGATGTGTGGTTTTCCCTACTTTCTGAACAAGTATCTCAGAACACACAGCTGACCGAATGGAAGACAGGTCTAGCATGGAAACATAAGAAAATAACATCAGTTAACATTTCCAAATATCATCCTAATACTGTGTCCTTTTAGGTTCATTTCTTTTCTTTTTAAAAAATTACTTATTTATTTGGCTGTGCCAGGTCTTAGTGGTGGCACATGGGAGCTTTGATCTTCGTGTTGGCAAGTGGGATATTTCATTTGCCATATGAGGGATCTGATTTCCCCGACCGGGGATCAAACCTGGGCTGTCTGCATTGAGAACGCAGAGTCTTAGCTGCTGGGCCACCAGGGAAGTCCCTTTAGGTTCATTTCTGACCTTGCTGATTTTCTACCCTCCATCTCATTAACTTAGTGCCTGATTTTAATGATGCCTCAGAGATGTTTTCCCTAATCACTTCAGAAACCAAAATGCAGGGATAACTAACTACTCTCCCCTACCTGGTGATCCAATGGTTAAGACTCTGTGCTTCCAATGCAGGGGGCAATGGTTCAATCCCTGGTTGGGGAATGAAGATTCCACATGCTGTGCAGCAGGGTCAAAAATTAAATAAAATAAAATTTGGGCTTCTCTGGTGGCTCAGACAGTAAAGAATCTGCCTGGGTTCAGTCCTTGGGTTGGCAAGATCCCCTGGAGGAAGGCATGGCAACCCACAACAGTGTTTTCGCCTGGAGAATCCCCATGGACAGAATGGCCTGGTGGGACAGAGGAACCCATTGAGGTCACAAAGAGTCGGACATGACTGAACAACCAAGCAAACTCCCACTCCCCCTTTCTTTCCATCATTATAAAGTTGATAATTTTTGTCCCATTATAGTCAGTAACATGCAGATACGTTAGAGAAAAGAAAAAACATCAAGTATAACCTCACTATCCTAAGACTCCACTCACAAAATGATGCCATTTTGTTGTTTCTCCTTTAAGTCAGCTTTTACTGCTTATTTTGCTTGTGTAGATTTTTCACGTAGTTTACACCACATCTGACATAAAACTATATACTTGGTTTGTTCCATACTATGGCTATTTTTCCTGATTGTTATAACGTCTTCAGAAACATTGTTAAATACAGCAGTATTTCCCTGGTATTAAGGATTTAGCTTATTCCCACAGCTCAGAGGTAAAACGTCTGCCTGCAATGTGGGAGACCCTGGGTTGATCCCTGGGTCGGGAAGATCCCCTGGAGAAGGAAATGGCAACCCACTCCAGTATTCCTGCCTGGAGAATCCCATGGATGGAGGAGCCTGGTAGGCTATAGTCCACGGGGTTGCAAAGAGTCGGACACGACTGGGCGACTTTACTTTCACTTTCATTGTTATTATAAATAAATAATAGTACTGTGATAACATCTCTGTGCGTGAAGATTTTCCTATATTTCTGATTATTTTCTTGAGCTAGACTCCCAGAATTGGGATCACTAGAAAGACTACCACTTAAAAAACAAGCTATATTCCTAGACTTCAAGTAAGGTCTCCTCTCTAAATATAGAAAGTCTTTTGCCTGGATAGACTGTGTTACATTGGTCTGTACCTGATGTTTCTGGCGGGAAAAAAATGATCTGATTCCTACTGATGCAAGAACATTGTACATGTTCCTGAAAGTAAAACTGATGGCACAAAAAACGTAAAGCCCAAAGCTTTGCCTGTTCTTTCCCTGCTTATCAGTCATAGTAACGCTTATCTGAGAGTTGCATCTTGTTATTGGGCTGGAAGTTTTCCACAAGCTGCTGTCTTTCTTTCTCTCCAGTTTCTATGGATCTTGATGGTTTTTCTGGGCCTCATTACAAGAGTTTGGCATTTATCCATAGGAGGACATATATTGTATCAACAAGTACAAAGTCTGACTCAAACGCCTACCTCTAAAGTTTTATTATTATTTTTTAAACCAAGCTGTTGATAGGCACCCTGCACTATCAGAACTACAGGATTACACTGAATCTAAAAGTGACTCTACAAGTTCTGTGGAGGATTATTACCTGAAGTTGATACATTCAAAGCATTGTGCCCTCCTAGGAGCTGCTCTCGATGGCTGAGCACTTCTTCCAAGGATGTATTATCAAGATATTTTAAGACCTCTTCTTTTGACTGCTATAAGAGTCTCTGGGACCTTCATTTGAATATCCTCAATGAAGGGAAAAAAATCCTTTGAAGAAGAATTGCATCTTTCAAGCTTTTCAGTGGTATTCAGAACTGTCACGTGAGTGTATGTTCCTCGGTTCTTTGTTTCGTCACAACAAAGATTTGGAGTGACGGACATTAAAGCCCCCTCAGCATGTCACAGCTCTCAGGTCTTGGATAGACTGTGTTATAGTTCTCAGGTCTCAGGACCATGTTATAGCTCTTAGACAAATCAGTGCTACAGCTCAGTGTTACAGCTCTATTTAATTTAGAAGATAGCAGGAAAATCCATCTTCAAGGCGTGTTGGCATGTCGATCCAAAGACACGAGTAAAAGAGCGCCCCAGCGCGTGGGGGAGAGAGAGAGAGAGCGAGCTTTGCCTCCTCTTTTTATGTTTGCCTCTCCCTGGGCCTGTCCTATGTAAATTGGGCCAGCCAGGAGTGTTGTTTGTCTTACCTGAGGTCCTCACTCCGGTCCTCGGTCCTCCGACCTTCTTTTGTTCTATTTTTGCGGGCTTTTCTCTTCTTTGTCTTTTAGCCACTGCCATTTTGGACTCTTTTTCCCTATTCTACCTACCTAACAGAATCAAATCTGAGTTGATAGTGGGGGTGAGTGAGTGGGCAGATGGACAAGATTAATAAAAGTAAAACACCAGTGTATAAAGCAGGCAGGCTGATTCTTCTCCGTGACCAGTAAATAGCACAATATATGAAAGCAGTTCTTTAAGTAAAAGGAGCTACATCTGAAGCCATAGCCCACATGGCTCAGTGGTAAAGAATCTGCCTGCCAATGCTGGAGACTCGGGTTTGATCCCTGGGTTGGGAAGATTCCCAGGAGTAGGAAATAGCAACCCACTCCAGTATTCTTGCCTGGGAAATCCCATGGACAGAGGATCCTGGTGGGCTACAGTCCATGGGGTTGCAAAAAAGTTAGGCATGACAGTGACTAAAGAACAACAGCAAGCGTCCCAGGACATATGGGCCAACCACCTTGTTGGCCAGGCTGAGGCACTATATACTCCAAAGTATGTGCCTATGTATTTAACCTAAACTCATTACTTACAAATGATATCTTTTAAATGAAAATACCTACATATTTTTAAAAGACAAGCCAAGTCTTGAGATAGAGAGAAAAAAAATAAAATCTCTGCATTGAAATTCATGGGTTTAATTAATTAACACTCCAGGGAGGAACTTGCCTCTTTTAAAAGTGTTATTCATTTAAAAGGAGTAACATGGATTTATCATAGAGAATTTGGAAAATCCAGTAATTTCATCACTCTGAGATATTGCTTCATAATATTTTGATGTGAAAATATCTTACACAGGGTTCTCCGGAAACAGATTCTGAAAAAAAGCTACATAAATGTTCATTGGGCAGATGTCCTCAAGAGACACCCGTGTAAGAAAGTGCGGGCCTAGCCCAGGGAATTCTGCTTAATGCACTGTGGTGACCTGAAGGGGAAGGAAATCCGAAAGGGAAGGGATATCTGTATGTGTGTGGCTGATTCATTTTGCTGTACAGTAGAAACTAACACAACATTGTAAAGCAACTAGAGTCCAATAGAATTAATTAAAGAAATAAAAAATAGGCACAGTACAAAAGAAAAAAAAAAAAAAAAAAGAATTAAAAAAAAATCAGTGAATCACCATATACATGAATCAGTCTTGCAGTAAATCACTGCAAGAAGTATAATCTAGAGTAACGATTCCTGGTCAGTTTTAGCACCATTAAACACACTGAAAATTTTTAGGAAAAAGAAAAAAGAGAGGGCGAACCCTGCAGAGGCAAAATCTGAGGCCAAATGCAGGTGCCACTGAGACTCAGCTGACTATGCAGGGGAGCTGGAAGGCCCTTTCAGGGCAGTTTCGAGTGTAGGTAAGTGGGTGGGCTTTGTAGCCTGGTATCAGCAAGTCATTGGCCCCCCGGAGGGGGCTAATTTTGTATGAGTCGATTTCCCAGGGCCAAGAACAATTACCAGCGAGGGCTGCAGCTGTGAGCTATCAGCGGGGATATTTGCTGCAGCTGGTGAGGGCTACGTGCTCCAAAGAAAGGATTTGGGTGAAGGCTGCCTTATCCACGACCACATCCCGTCAAAACTGGGATCAGACCGTATGTACAACTTCACAGCCCCCTTTTCCACTCAACGTTATTGGCTGAATTTTTCCCATTTCCTTACTCTTTAGGGAGAAAGCATTTTGAATAGCTGTCGATTTTATTATACGGAGATATTTATTTAAACATTCTCTTAATATATATCTGTATTATTTTGGCAATAAATGGCAAAAAGATTCACATTTCCATAGCCCTACTAGGTTTTTTTTTTTTTTATTTTTATTTTTTTTAAATTTTACAATATTGTATTAGTTTTGCAAATATCGAAATGAATCCGCCACAGGTATACCCGTGGTGGGTATTTTGTTTTTGTTGTAATAAAGCAACATGAACAGACAAAAAAAATAAATAAAAAAAAAAATAAACATTCTCTTAATGCTGAACGTTTAATTTTTGATAAATTTTCACTCTAGTAAATAATATTGTGATGAACATCTTTGTGTCTTTATAATGTACAAGGTAATAAAAAGAAGAATTTATATTTAAGTTGCATGCTTTTTACTGACCAGGAGAGGCCGACTTTTTTTTTGTTTTTTTTTTTCACCTTCCTTGTGGTGCTTTTATGAGGAATAAATGAGAATATATGTGTAAAGGAGGCTATAATTTATACCTCATTTAATTCTTGTAAAGACTCCATAATGCAGAGCCCATCATTATCTTCATTTTGCAGATGAGGAACCCAAGGCATAGAGAAGTTCTGAAGTTCCATAAGCTCATCTAAAATTCCATAACTGGTGAGCATTCCAACACAGGCACTGTATATCCAGAGATTAAGCAATACATTATACTATTCACTCAGCCTGCTTTTCTGGTGATTTTCCTAAATTTATTCCCTTGGAAGGAGAATCCTGCAATTAAAAGGTCCTGGTGGCTCAGATGGTAAAGAATCTGCCTGCAATGCAAGAGACTGGGATTCAATCCCTGGGTCAGGAAGATCCCCTGGAGAACGGAATGGCAACTCACTCCTGTATTCTTGCCTGCATAATGCCATGGACAGAGGAGCCTGGTGGGCTACAGTCCACTGGGTTGCAAAGAGTTGGACACAATTGAGCAACTAAAACTTTCACTTTCACAGCTCATGATAAGAATTGCCAGGTTACTTTCCAGAAGCAGTGAGTTACTTTCCAACAGAGCAGAGGGTTTTATTTCACCATAGTCAAAAATGCAGAACCTAAATCCTTAATCAGAACCATGGTAAATAAACAAGTAACCTATTTCCTTGTCTTCCATAAGGCACTATGAACATTGATTGTTCTTAAGCAGCAGGTTTTCCTTTTGTTTTTAAGCAGACTCAATTATTTCAAGATCATCTATGTGTTGACTAAAATGTACCACCTACGTTTCAGAGAAGGATTATTTTGTTTGTGGAATGAATGGTTGAATGAGGGCAGAGATAAGGCAATAGACCAGCAATTTTGTGCTGCATTGAGAGCTGAATACAGCAGTGAGTGAAAACCTTGTAGAATAAAATCCTTCAAAAACAGGGAAGGAACTTTTGATAATTGAAAGGGTTTCCAGAAATAGTTTCCTAGGGTCTTCCTTAGACTCAGTTGAATTGCCTGTTTAATAAACATTGACTAATTGTTTAGTCAGATGCTATCATGTGCTCGGAAACACTGACTTTTAATGTTGGAAGGAACTTTAGGGTCATGAGACTCCACCTCTTATTTCAAGAAGGAGGAGCAGCCACTACAGCCTTTTTGGGTCATTTCCCTCTTCTGGGTGTGGGGCTGCAGGAGCTGGGGTTCTGCTACCCTTCATTATTAGAGAAGCCCTTCAGAAATGTACTAGCAGTCACTTGTAGGTATCTTATTTTCACATTGACTTAGACCGTTCTTACCTTCAAAATAGCTCAATAAATAATTTATTTCTGAATTCTGAAGGATTCCTTTGTAAAATCAAGATTTTCACTCAGTTTTGTCCTGTGGCACTGTATTGAACCTCTCCGAGTTCAGTACCTTGCCATCTCCTCTTCCACATAGGTCATTGTAAAGCTTAAAGGAGCCAAAGTATGCAAAATTCTTAATAAAATAGTTCCATGGACTAAGCACTCTTAGTCCGTGCTTATCCTCAACTACAAGACTCTACTGTATATTCACCGCATAGGGTTTTGGTGGAGATCAAATGAGGTAGCCCTTGTAGAGTAACTGGCACAGCACCCAGCACAGAGCAGGTGAGTCATTTGTAGCCGTGATTACTTTAATACCTGTTGCCACGTTTAAGTCATTGTCACATTGACTGGGCTGACTAAAGGCATGGATACTAGGCACCTCATCAGCTTTCAGTCCTGTTGAATTTAAATAAAGGGTAAAATCTATATAGAGAGATAGCAACATTTAGATTTTATGGAATAATTTCAGCCTATTTATCTTCAATGTCTAATTTTCTCAACTCTTTTACTTTCCTTTTCTCAACATTTTTTTTTCTTTTTTTGATGTGGACCAGTTTTTACAGTCGTTATTGAATTTCTTACAATATTGCTGCGGTTTTATGTTTTAGTGTTTTTTTTGGCCCCAAGGCATATGAGATCTTAGCTCCCCAACCAGGGATCAAACTTGAACCCCCTTGCGTTGGAAGGTGAAGTCTTATCCACTGGATCACCAGAGAAGTCCCTTTTCTCTCTTGACAATAACTGAAGTGTGCTCATCTTTGTGATTCAGTCTGAAGATAACTGGGCCAGTGATGAGCGATTTAAGTGACTGCCACGGTCCATGTGTCCTGTTAGTTGCTAAGTTGGATGGATTGGTCCTTCTGGCCTTGGGCAGCATTTAACACTGCTGACTCCTCCCTTCCCTGGACCTTAAGGACACAGCTTCCCTTGTGCTTCCTGTTTTCCTTCTCAAATCCTTTAGGATCTCTTTCTTCTTTTGCTGGCACTTATGTTCCGAAGTTCCCCTGAATTTCATGTGCAATCACTTTTCCCCGTCACGTCCCATTCTTTTTCTGAGTGATTGTTTTTCTGCCAATGATGACTTCATCTTTATCATATTGAGTTGGACTGAAATCTGTGTCTCTGACCTAAACTGTTTAGAAGTGTCCAGTGGTTGGTTTCATACCTGTGTTTGTTTTTTTTTTAATGTTACTAATTCAAAGAGGCATTTATTTCTTTGAAAAATAAATTTAAATGGATGAACGGTAAACCTCCTCTTGGCAAGTCAAGCTCAATGTGTAGAGAATAGAGTCCATCACAATTTCCCCCAGACTAGCTCCAAATCCAACCCTAACCCTTAACCACAATGCAGTTACCAGTGCAAAAATGATCATCCAGGCAGCCCAGTAGAGCGAATAAATTAAGTTTTTTGCCTTTTCTGAGTAAAATCTCTCTCACATTTTAAATGTCACCTTGTTTATGAAGACTTTGAGTCCATCCATCATGTTCTTTTCTGTACGATCTGCCTTATTCTAGCAGTTACTTTATCCCCTTACTATTTTCATTTATGTTTCCTTTCTTCTAGACTAGGGGTCAAGAAACTTTTTGGGTAAAAAGCCAGAAAGTAAATATTTTAGGCTCTGTGGACCATATGGTCTCTGTTATAACGACTCAACTCTGTGGTTATAGTGTGAAATCGGCTTTAGACAAAACATCAGCGAACGAGCGTGGCTGTGTTCCAATAAAACTTTATTTACCAAGATAGGCAGCAGGCTGGATTTGACCCATGAGCTGTGGTTTGCTGCCCACCGTTCTAGACTGCAGATTCTTTTTTTTCTCTTAGCAATGTTGATTTTTAAGAAACATTTATTTATTTTTGGCTGCTGCAGGTCTTAGTCGTGGCGTGTGGGATCTTACTTTCCAGACCAGGGTTTGAACCTGCGTCCTTTCATTGGAAGGCAGATTCTTAACCACTGGACCACCAAGGAACCCCTTGTAGATTTCTGAAGTGTTACTTCTACCTGCCAGATACTATAAGAGGCCTGAGGATCCAAAGTCAAATAGGGTACAGTCCCTGACCTCAAAGAGACCAACTGAAAACCAAGTCTACCTGCTTTGGTGGAGGTGGGGATTAGTCTCCTCGGGCTGCCATAACAAAGTACCAGAAATTGGGCAACTTATTGTCTCACAGTCTTGGAGGCTGGTAGTCCAAAATCAAGGCATTGGCAGGGTTGGCTCCTTTAGGAGCTGCAAGGAAGAATCTGTTCCATGCCTCTCTCCCTGCTTCTGGTGGTGTGCTGGCAATCTTCGGCAGTCCTTGGCTTCTCGATGCATCACTTTAGCCCTTTGCCTTCACATGACATCCTCCTCCCACCTCTTTCTTCACATAATCTTCCTTCTTTGCAAGTCTGTCTCTCTGTTTAAATTTCCCTTTTTTATAAGGAAACCAGTCATATTGGATTAGAGCCCACCCTAAGGATCTCCCTTCAGCTTGATTACCTCTATAAAGACCCCTATTTCAAGCAAGGTCATACCTCCCAAGGCACTGAAAGTTAGGACTTTGGGGGAACACAGTTCAACCCACAACATGGTAAAT
Organism: Bos mutus; assembly: GCF_027580195.1. NCBI lineage: Eukaryota > Metazoa > Chordata > Mammalia > Artiodactyla > Bovidae > Bos > Bos mutus. The sequence goes on along the minus strand of NC_091642.1, from coordinate 41,681,837 downwards.
GTATTTGTGGTGTGCCTGAGGTGAGAGAGAGTTAACCTGCTGAACAGTGGGAGAGAAGGAAAAGGAAGACACACAAACCCCCCCACAACATTTGACCTGGAAGGATAACTAGTATCTTGCTAGACTGAACGAAAAGGGAAGAGAAATCCAGGTTGAGCAAATGCACAGGGGGAGGATTGTAAAGCATGTAGATTGAATAATTATCTTGGTACAGCTACAAAATGGTGAGCTTGGGGGAAGGAGCTCACAACTGGTGCTAGAAAGATAAGCTGGGGCAAGGCCAACTGTACGCAGCCTTCAAAAGATGTTTGCGTAGTGTTTGTTGAGCGAATGAATCAAGGAAGTTGACAGGAATGGCAGTGACTCATTGGCAGCCATGAATTCCTTGGTGGTCAATGTCAAAGGTCCCCTCACTCTTCCAAGCACTCATTCGCATCTGAGTTGTTATCCTGAAGCTTTTCCTTTCACCAACACTTGCTTGGGTTCACAGTTCCCTCATAATTTTTGTGCCTCTGTGTCCACTAGAAGAGTTCAAGGACAATATAACTGGAGGTCTAACACATAAGCAAATGTTCTCGGATGTAAATATGTCACACGTTTTCCTTTCACTAATAAAAGTGCCAACCGTTGTTGAACGTCTACTCAGCATCAAGCACTTTTCCAAGTTATCTTAGAAAGAATACACAGAAGGACTGTACAAAAAAGATCTTCACGACCCAGATAATCACGATGGTGTGATCACTGACCTAGAGCCAGACATCCTGGAATGTGAAGTCAAGTGGGCCTTAGGAAGCATCACTACGAACAAAGCTAGTGGAGGTGATGGAATACCAGTTGAGCTATTTCAAATCCTGAAAGATGACACTGTCAAAGTGCTGCATTCAATATGCCAGCAAATTTGGAAAACTCAGCAGTGGCCACAGGACTGGAAAAGGTCAGTTTTCATTCCAATCCCAAAGAAAGGCAATGCCAAAGAATGCTCAAACTACTGCACAATTGCATTCATCTCACATGCTAGTAAAGTAATGCTTAAAATTCTCCAAGCCAGGCTTCAGCAATACGTGAACCACGAACTTCCAGATGTTCAAGCTGGTTTTAGAAAAGGCAGAGGAACCAGAGATCAAATTGCCAACATCCGCTGGATCATCAAAAAAGCAAGAGAGTTCCAGAAAAACATCTATTTCTGCTTTATTGACTATGCCAAAGCCTTTGACTGTGTGGATCACAATAAACTGTGGAAAATTCTGAAAGATATGGGAATCCAGACCACCCGACCTGCCTCTTGAGAAACCTGTATGCAGGTCAGGAAGCAACAGTTAGAACTGGACATGGAACAACAGACTGGTTCCAAATAGGAAAAGGAGTACATCAAGGCTGTATATTGTCACCCTGCTTATTTAACTTATATGCAGAGTACATCATGAGAAACACTGGACTGGAAGAAGCACAAGCTGGAATCAAGATTGCCAGGAGAAATATCAGTAACCTCAGATATGCAGATGGCACCACCCTTATGCCAGAAAGCAAAGAAGAACTAAAGAGCCTCTTGATGAAAGTGAAAGAGGAGAGTGAAAAAGTTGGCTTAAAGCTCAACATTCAGAAAACGAAGATCATGGCATCCGGTCCCACCACTTCATGGCAAATAGATGGGGAAACAGTGTCAGACTTTATTTTTGAGGCTCCAAAATCACTGCAGATGGTGATTGCAGCCATGAAATTAAAAGATGCTTACTCCTTGGAAGGAAAGTTATGAGCAACCCAGACAGCATATTAAAAAGTAGAGACATTACTTTGCCAACAAACGTCCATCTAGTCAAGGCTATGGTTTTTCCAGTGGTCATGTATGGATGCGAGAGTTAGACTGTAAAGAAAGCTGAGCACAGAAGAATTGATGCTTTTGAACTATGGTGTTGGAGAAGACTCTTGAGAGTCCCTTGGACTTCAAGGAGTCCATCCTAAAGGAGATCAGTCCTGGGTGTTCATTGGAAGGGCTGATGTTGAAGCTGAAACTAATATTTTGGCCAACTGATGCGAAGAGCTGACTCATTGGAAAAGACCCTGATGCTGGGAAAGACTGAGGGTAGGAGGATAAGGGGACGATGGAGGATGAGATGGTTGGATGGCATCACTGACTCGATGGACGTGGGTTTGGGTGAACTCTGGGGGTTGGTGATGGACAGGGAGGCCTGGCATGCTGCAGTTAATGGGGTCACAAAGAGTTGGACACAACCGAGTGACTGAACTGAAGTTATCTTAATCTGCATTTTATCTCCATGAGATGCTATCATTTAAGATATGAAGTAATTGAGGCTCAGAGGGATGAACTGGCATAATGTGGTCCAGCTGGTAAATCACTGACCTTTAACCATGAGGCAACACTACCTCCCTTTCCTGCTCATTTTCCCATGCTCTCTCTTGCTGTGCTTGTCTCTCCATGGTCCATCTTGGATACATTACTGTTACTGTTTGTCCCCACCCACTAACAGTTAATATTTGACATTCTGATTCTTCTTTGATTCCCCATTCCTCTTCTCCCATTGGTTGTGGTTGTGTTGTGTTAGTCGCTCAGTCACGTCTGACTCTTTGCAACCCCATGGGCTGTAGCCCACCAGGCTTCTCTGTCCATGGGATTTCCTAGCCAAGAATACTGGAGCGGGTTGCCATTCCCTTCTCCACGGGGTCTTACTGACCCAGGAATCGAACCCAGGTTTCTTGTATTGTAGACTGATTCTCTACCATCTGTCAGGGAAGCCCCTTCTCCTCTCGTATTTCATGCTTTTCCCCTCGCCTTGGTCTCTCTTTCACTCTTGCTACATTGATTTACTGGCTTTCCTACTTTGGGTATCAGCCATAGATTATTATTTTAAAGGACTCTTTTTTTTTTCCCCTCAATGGTAACCAAATGCTTACCAGCTGTATATAAAAATGTAGCCCCTGCAGATCTGATAGCTAACCTACTCCCTGTTTAGGAGGGGCTGTAGGAGTGGCTGGAGGGATACAGCAGGTTTACATGTTCAAGTATAAAAATACGAAATGTTGTTGGAGCCATGTAAATTCCATTAAAGAGGATTATAGTGATGCTGAGGATAACAAACTTTGAGAACAGCACCGTATTTTGTGCTGGTAGCATAATTTTCTGGATTACTGTTATTCTGACATTATCCACATCTGACTCTACCAGCACATATTGTTCAGTAGTGAAGCTTGAGCATATTTTCCTAAATTTACCCTTTCTGATTCTATCCCAGGAATAACTTTAGAGCGAGCTTGCAGCTGATCCTCCAACAGTGGCTGGCTAGAATAAAGGCCGTGAACTTTGTTCTGAGGCAAGCTTTGGAATTTTAGGCAAGTCAGTCTTGAGAGGAGTTCTGGGATGATGGTGGGCGGGAGGAGGAGTGGACAATGGGGCCATTTTCAACATCATTACACTGGATGAAGTAAGACTTTTCCTATAAAGCGTCCTTGAGGTGCCCTCGCACTCTTTTCTGGTAACTTTCTTGGATAGAAAATAAACAGAGGACTTCTGGCTCCTGACCGCCACAGCACCTACAGAAAGCAGCTTTTTAGAACTTGCGAGCTGGCAGCTTATGTGTGTCTGAGTGTGCGTGTTTGGCAGGAACTTTCTGGAGAGGCATGAAGCCCTACTTTAATTCCCATGGATGCTGCTTGTTCCTCAGAATGGAAAATGTTCTATTTTTGGCCACAAGAATATTTCTGAGGGAAAAAAAATTAAACAAAGCATGGTAACAAGTTCATTTGTGTAGTCTTTCGAGTTTGAAGACGTTTAATGCATTTTGACGGGGGTGGGGGGTGGGGGAAGAGCAGCTTCTTGGAGGTGCTGGTCTCTGAGTGATATGAGGAACTATTCAATTTGGATTCCTGGGTCCGGGCGGGAGGGTTCTGGGTAGCAGACTGGCTGCACAAGTGGGTCCTGGTTGAAGCTGTGAAGGCTACGGCTTGGCCTTTGCTCGTAGGCAGGCTGGCTGGTGTGGAGAAAAATGCCTTTTGTACCTGAAAAAGGAAAATACTGAAGAAAAAAAAAAAAGGCGTTCTCCTCCCATCATAAATCTATCTTGGATCATAAGGTAACACTCCCCCCAAAATGAGGCAGTCCTGTTGGCATGCCTGCCTTAGTGATACAGTTGGCCCTGAGCCTTTTGGCTAAAGGACATCCAGGGGCAGGTTTCCAGCAGAGTCTGATCTCAAGGCAAATCTGAGGGGGCAAGCTCCATGGCAAACCAAATCTTTTTTGGCCCTTCCACCAGCAGATACCTGGTGGAAAAGGAAATAGCTTTTTGCTGCCATGACCTCTTTGGCTGCAGTTTAATATCCTTGATACGAAAAGTGAGACAGCGAACCAGCACGTCATCCATTAGCACATTGTAAGGAGGCTTGAAGGCTGTGTCTTCCCAGTAGCCCAGCCAGCACAGCCTAGGGGCCAATAGAGGATCTTGAAAGAGAAGGTGCCATTTTGCAGAAGTGGTTGGAGTGCCTGGCAAGAGTGATCACGGAATTTGTAAAATCCTGGTTTACCCTGGGAATGGATCTGTGCCTTTTGGCTCCCATTAAGAAAGACAGGCTTGTTTAGAGGGAGCTGTGTAATCTGATACCCTGAAGCAAACATGGGATGGGGGAGTTTTGGGAGGCAGGCTGGGATTTTCTCTCCCCATCCTGCTGTTGAAATATTCTTGAATTCCAGTTGGTTCTTTCATCTGCTTTAAGCCTAGCCTTTACAGATGCAGCCATGTTTCTGGGTAACATTTAATTCTTGGTAGGAAGTGCTGTTCCCTTCCCAAGAAGAGATTTGAAACCTACTGGAGCTAAGAAATGAAGTGCTGGTGAGAAGACATATTATTACAAGTTCCCGAAGCAAAGCATTTCTGGGGAGTGCCGTTCTTGAAAGCAGCTCTGAGTCGATGTGACGATGCGACCCATTGTGAGCTTGGGAGTTTTTCTTTGTGGATACAGTCTTGAAATACGTGCTCAATATTGAGGAACTTGCATTGCGCTGGTTCAGAAATGTATACAGGCGGTGCGGGGCAGGCACTCTTTCTTGGAGCCAGCTGGATTTCTCATGCCTTTAGGCTCGTTTATTCTATATATAAGTACTGAGCACCTAGTACCTGCCAGGCACGAGGGCAAACACAAAAGACTCAGTCTCTCTGATTAGTATGTATGCTCTGGTGGGGAAGACAGAGAGTATACATAGGCATAGTCATATCCCGGGATGTGCTGTGGAAAGAAAGAACAGGACATTGGGAAAGAACGATGGGAGATATACTTTAGAAAGGGTGGGCAGCGTGACGTTTCAGATGACGTTTCTGGAAGGGTGACATAAAGTTAACATCAAAAGAAGAAGCCAGTAATGGGGAGAAAGGAAGATGGGGATGAGATTTTCCAGCGGGAGAAATGGCAAGTGTGAAGGTCCTGGGGTGAGAAAGCTAAGTATGTCTGAAGAGGCAAATAACATCTGAGATGAGTGAGCACAAAGCGAGTGAGGATGAGAAAGGCCTAAGATGAATCTGCAGGGTTAGCCATTGGGCTGGATCACGTAATACCTTTAGGTCAAGAAAAGGAGTGTAAAATTTATTCTGAGTGTTGGAAAGCCACTGGGAAGCATGAAGCAGGGGTATGACTGGATCTTTCTCAGTTTTTTTTTTTTTAATATATTTATTTATTTATTTGGATACACCTGATCTTAGTTGCAGCATGTGTGATCTAGTTTCATGACCAGGGATTGAACCTGGGCCCCCTGATCTGGAAGCGTGGAGTCTTAGCCACTGGACTGCCAGGAAGGTCACCTCTCTTATAGTTTCGAAAGAGCACCAGCTGCTGTGTGGAGACTGGATGAGGATCCAGGCAAGAGTCAAAAATGGGAGTTCCCAGGAGCTTCAGGGCGTTCCCAGCAGAGCCAGTTCTCGCACTCCCAGCTCCACTTGCCCGGGCACCCTTGCAGCTTATCCTGTTGACCTTTTTGTTTTACACTGTCAGTCTGCTTTACACCCTGGGTTCAAAAATCATTTTCAAAAAGGTAAAATTTTGACTCTTGGGAAACATAAAAGGAACATAAGTCAGAGATTTTATTTAACTCATTGATTAATGAGGGGACCAGTAAGATACTATGGCCTGCTCAAAAACTGTCCAAGAAGCAAGGATACTTACAGGTGATTTGATAAAGAAATGTTAGGAGTAGTTTATTAAGGTAGATATAAACGGGTTGATGCTCCACAAGTCATTAATCTCCTGGGATTATCCACTGGACAGAAATTATTTGCATCTCCACCAGACAAAAATCTGTAAGATAACAAGTAACTTCACAAAGTCAGGGACCTTTAGTCAACAGCAAATCTTGAGATGAACTGAGCTCATTCTCCTAGAAAAGGGGCTTGGAAAAGATGTGCCACCCTCCTTTTTGGGGATCTTATTTCTATTTTTATGACACTATTTCTTGGAGCAGTGATCACTAGGCCTTTATTAAGATGTTTACAGAAAACCTGGGGAGAGAGAGCAAAATGAGTAAGGTATGAGTCAATTAAATGCGACCTACCTCTCCCAGAATGAGCTGGAATTTAGCCATTTATCAAATGTATATGGAGCTCTGACCATGGGTACGTAGAACCCTGTGTGGAGCTGTGGGAACACAGAGCTTCACACAAAACAGTTCCTGCCCTGTGGACCTCACAGTCTAGACAGGGCGACAGACACATAAATGGATACATTCCAATCCATTGCAATTAGGGCCAAGTAGGGACCTGGGGATTGTGTGGGCGCCAGGGAAGGGAGCAGCACCCTCACCCTGGGAGAGTCACGGGGACTTCCCAGAGAAGGTGCATTTGAGCTGTGTCTCACTGGATGGGAAATAGTTGCCAGGTTGAGAAGTGGTGGGAACAGAGAAAGCCATTCAGGCAGGATGTCAACTATCCACTTGAGAAATGCACATAAAGAGATGCGCCACTTGGCAGACTTAAACATTTCTCCTCCATTCTCACTGCTTGTGGCAGAATTTTAAGATTCTGTGGGGTGGGGTAGAAAAGGGAAGAAGAAGTGGAGTCTCTTGGGCAAGCTTGCAAAATTTTCTTTAAATATTAGGTCAATTTCTCTATAAAAACCCTATTTAAAACTTTTGGAAAGACTTTGAAGTCCCAGAGAAGCAGGAAGTTAATTAGAGTGGCTTTGATATCTTAGGGTATGTTTTAACAGCTGCTTAAGACAGTTTAAACAATAAGAACTTATGTGGTTTGGGATGCATCTCTGATAGTCAGCTCTGGCCAGAGTGAAATATCAGAGCATCTGAGAGCAAGAGCAGTTGGCTTTAATTTTAGAAAGAGTTCAAGCCAAAAAGTTCTCTAAAACCCAAGAGAGGAACTTCTAAAGAGGAAGACTGCTCTTAGAGAACGGGTTGGGGGTAAAGGATGAATTGACTAGGGGACAAATGATCTTAACTTGGTTCTTGGAGAAGCACAGGGGTTGTCCATTCCTGAATACTTCTCTTAAGGTGGATTTAACCAAGGCTATTTGTTGGCACCTGCCATTTGTAAAGGGGTCTCAATGGGGTGGATTAGCATCTCTAAGGAACACTTGAAAAACACAAAGGGAGTCCAAGTCATTTAAATTTTCTGGGGATTGTCACTGTGCTTCAATTAACACTTCATTTGTTCCCCTGTGGACACCTTCAGACTTCTTAATTATTTCCTTTCACCCTGACCCAGATTGGATCTTCTCCATGTTGAGGAGTCCTAGGACAGGCAATTGAGGAGCTGCCTGTGGATCAGATTTCCAGAGATTCTGGGAAGGCCTGCTCAGGAGGCCCTATGGGGGCAGCATGCCAACTTGCTGCTGTAGCTGCTGGTGATGATGGGGCTGGTGGTGGTGCTGCTGCTGCTGGTGGTAATGTGATATTAGCTAACATTTGGAGAATAGCACTTATATGATAGGCACCCCACTGAGCATTTTACACCCATCCTCAGGTGGTAGGCATTTCACTCCCATTTTACAGATGAAGAAACTGGGGCTCAGAGGCTTCAGTAATTTGCCCATTCATCCGTCCACTCATGCTCGAAGTCTTTGGCTTTCATCAAGGTCCCCACCTCTTAGCAATTTGTACAACAGTGTATTGCATCTCTTTCCCCAAATGCAAAAATTGACCAAAAGACATAGAAGTGGTTATAGAGAGCTACTTTTGGTAATGGGCCAACAGCCGCCTGGCCGATGACTGTATCATCCCAGTCAAAAGACAAATTTATCTTCCAAAAATATTGCCTTGGACATGCTATCCCAATCTTCCAAGGGCTTCCCACTCTCCACAGAATAAATACCAAATTTTTCTGCCTGGGTGATACATGCCAGGCCACTCTGCATCTCACTCTTGGGCAGGAGGGTTTGAGTCCTTGCTTGCTACTGCAGTTGGGGATTGTCTGTGAAGAATGTTGTTTCTTTAAAAAAGTGCCACCGCTACATCTTTTCTAAAGGAATGCTTGGATTCATTAATAAAATGAAATGAAAAGAAGATTGCAGGAGACGGCATGTTGACAGCACATACACGCAGACTGAAGGGTGTGAGAAAATATTGGCATGGATCCTCACATAGAGATAACCTGATGGGTTTTATATGTTCATTTTTGGTGTAGCATCCACGTGAAGTACTTCGAAACAGTTAGCTCTGTGAGTGAGGTGCGTTTGTAAAGGAGGAAATTTGACAAAATGTCTGTGCACAGACAATAGCTTTCTGCAATAGTGAACTTTTCTTGATAAACTGTTTTCCTCAAACTGCTTAAATTTTTTTGCAATATGTACATATTTTCACGTCTATATGTATATATGTATACATATATATACATGCATTTTTTTTACCTCTATATACAAATACACAAGTGAGTGGGTGGGCTGCCCAAATCCCCTTGAGGAAAAGGTACAAATGGTGCCTAAAGAAAGTTCAGATAGCAAACATGAAGGGAGTAGTCTCTTTTTTAAATGACAGGTATTCTCCATGCTCAGGAGAGGGCACAAGGGGTTGTCGTGAACACATATGCCACCAATAAGAGGGAGGTACAAAAACAAGGAAGAAGAGAATATCAGCTTCTCTTTTGTCCTGTACTCATTTGATTGTTCTCCAGGAGCCTTTTGTGCTCACTATCTGTGGGATGGCCTTTGGGGTCTCCACCTTGGAATTTACAGCTCCTTCTTTCCTTCTTTGTGCCATCTATTGGGATAGATTTTTCTCCAGATCGGCTGCTCAAATTTGGGTGGAAATTTTTGTCTGAGTTTCACATGTTGTCTTGGGAAAATAAAGCTTGTTCATTGCTTTGGATTTAGGTTTCTTTATCTTTTTTTTTTTTTAAATCAGTTGTTGAAGTGCCACCAATAATCTGGATGAATGTTAAAGACAGTATGACCTCACTCCATCAAAAGCAGACTGAACTCTGTGCAGAGCAGTGAGCACTATGGAGTTCACAGCTGATCCCAAGTCTCTTGCTTGAGAGCTCAAGCCAACCTGACTTGTTAGCTATCAGCTAGTGGGATGATGGGAGGAGGCAATGGCACCCCACTCCAGTACTCTTGCTGAAAAAACCCCTAGATGGAGGAGCCTGGTAGTCTGCAGTCCATGGGGTCGCTAAGAGTCGGACACGACTGAGCGACTTCACTTTGACTTTTCACTTTCATGCATTGGAGAAGGAAATGGCAACCCACTCCAGTATTCTTGCCTAGAGAATCCCAGGGATGGGGGAGCCTGGTGGGCTGCTGTCTATGGGTTGCACAGCGTCAGACACGACTGAAGCGACTTAGCACAGCAGCAGCAGCAGTGGGATGATGTGGGTAGGGGGCTGCCTCTGCTGCTTCCAGGAGCTGAAAAGAATAGACTCCTGAGCACATTAAAGGTTATTCCATCTTTCCCACTTCAACCATCTTGTTTAAGAATTCTAATGTTTCCAAATTTTCAATAGATATTAATCTTCAAGATTCAGGGATGAGAAACTAGAGCTCCCAGGAATTCTTAGGAATTCCCCAAATCCTAAGTTAGTTTTAAAATACTTGAACATTTTTCATATTCTTTGTTGTTTTTGTTTAGTCACTAAGTTATGTCTGACTCTTTTGCGACCCATGGACTGCAGCATGCCAGGATCCTCTGTCCATGGAATTTCCCAGGCAAGAATACTGGAGTGGGTCGCCATTCCCTTCTGCAGAGGATATTCCTGACCCAGGGGCTGAACCCACATCTCCTGCATAGCACACACATTCTTTACCTCTGAGCCACCTGGAAGCCCTTCATATTCTTTACTTCCTATCATAGATATCTAGGAAAATGTATTTAATAAATAAGAAGCATAATGTTTAGCCATATTTTCAAGGAACTATAGCCTATAGCAAATATTCAAATGCTTGAAAGTGCTGGCAGATATTATTGGGCTCAGTTCAGTTCAATTGCTCCGTCATGTCCAACTCTTTGTGACCCCATGAATTAAAGCACACCAGGCTTCCCTGTCCAGCATTAACTCCCAGAGTTTGCTCAAACTCATGTCCATCGAGTCAGTGATACCATCCAACCATCTCATCCTGTGTCATCCCCTTCTCCATCTGCCTTTACTCTTTCTCAGCATTAGGGTCTTTTCCAATGAGTTGGTTCTTCGCATCAGGTGGCCAAAGTATTGGAATTTCAGCTTCAGCATCAGTCCTTCCAATGAATATTCAGAATTGATTTCCTTTAGGATGGACTGGTTTGATCTCTGTGCTGTCCAAAGGACTCTCAAGGATCTTCTCCAACACCATGGTTCAAAAGCATCAATTCTTTGGCACTCAGGTCCCTTTATTGTCCAGCTCTCACATCCATACATGACTACTGGAAAAACCATAGCTTTGACTAGATGGACCTTTGTTAGCAAAGTGATGTTTCTGCTTTTTAATACTCTGTCTAGGTTGGTCACAGCTTTTCTTCCAAGGAGCAAGCATCTTTTAATTTCATGGCTGCAGTCAGAATCTGCAGTGGTTTGGAGACCAAGAAAATAAAGCAAGATGACAGAGAAGCAGGACATTCATTCACCTTCTCCTGCGAGAACTCCAGAATTGCAACTCGTTGCTGAACACCCATCAACAGAAGAATGTTGGATTCCACCAAAAAAAGATATACAGAGTCCAAAAGCAAAGGAGAAGCCCCAACAAGATGGTAGGAGGGGCAAAATCATGTTTAGAATCAAACCCCATACCCACCAGAGATGCTTGGAGGGCTCAAACAAAACCTTGTGTGCACCAGGACCCAGAAGCCCCACAGAGGCTGAGCCAGACCTGCCTTTGAGTGTCTGAGTGTCTCCTGTGGAGGCACGCATCAGCAGTGGCCTGCCATGGGGACAGGGGCTCTGGCTGAAGCAGACCTGAGACACATAGTGTGTGGCAAAAGCCCTCTTGGAGGAGGTCATCATTAGCCCCAGCATAAAGCTGCCGAGCACATGACCCACACACTGCAGAACAATTACTGGATAGTATTTGAATAATGTATGGGCTTCCCAGGTGGCCCAGTGGTAAAGAATCTGCCTGTGATGCAGGAGACACAAGAGAGTTTGATCCCTGGGTCAGGAAGATTCCCATGGAGGAGGGCATGGCAACCCACTCCAGTGTTCTTGCCTAGAGAATCCCCTGGACAGAGGAGCCTGGCAGGCTACAGTCCATGGGGTCACCAAGAATTGGACATGACTGAAGCGACTAAGCATGCACACACGTTTGAATAATGTCACTGGGATCTCCCAGCAAGTTTAATAATACAACAGAATTTCATGTTGAAACTGCCTATTTAAGGACTTATTTTACTTGAGAAACTTTTTATTCTTTGGCATACTAATAGAATTTTAATACCATATATATGCATATAAGTTTATTAATATTATTGCCCCCTCCCCGCCCCCCCACCAAAGTAACTCACCATTGACAGCTAACAGGACCTTGAACACACACTTATAACAGGGCAATAGCTACAAAGAAAGACCAACTGCTGGATTGGGACAGTCTCCCTCCAATATGAAACTGCTCCCTCCAGTTTCCTGAAATGTTAGCCCCTAACCTTTGGCTGCTCATGTCAGCTGTTCTGCTCAGGCTTTCCATTTGATGTCAGTGGATTCCCTCAAACCATTAATGTCTCTTAGAAAATGAACTTATGATTACCAGGGGCGAGGGTAGAGGGAAAGATATTGAGTTTGAGATGGACATGTACACACTTGTCTGTCTATCATGTACATGTTATCAATCATTGTTAGATAACTAACAATGACCTACTGATATACCTACCTATATATTACAGAGAACTCTGCTCAATATTATGAGATGGGACGGGAGTTTGGTGGAGAACAGATACATTTGTATGTATGGCTGAGTCCCTTTGTTGTTCTGAAACTATTACAACATTGTTAATCGGTTATACTCCAATAAAAAAAAAAAAAAAAAAAAAGCCAGTAAGGCCTCTTAGTTCATTGCGAGGTTTTAGTTTTCTCAATCTAATTATAACATTTTCCCCATTTTCTCAATTTCTTGATCAACTTTTTTTGGGGTTTGGAATTCAGAAAAAACAGCAATTTCTAAATATATGCTGGGAAGGAATTCCTTCATGGAAACACTGAAGATTTCCAATGTTAGTTTCTCTCTTCTGTCTGCTTCCGTTTTATATGTCCAGTCTTGGAAAGGATCACTGTTTCTGGAAGTAATCTAGGACATCACCATCCTTCAAAATGGGGACCAAAGAACTGTCAGTTCTAAAAATCTCCAGGAGTTGATCTTGGATACCCACCACTGCCATTACTCAGTGGTGTTCATGGGGTCTTCCTGCAGCAAAAATGTAAAAGCTGAACCACAACAGGCAGGGGAAATTCATAACTGGAATAGGTTGGTGTATAACATCCATGTGGGTCTTTGATGCAAATGGCTGTATTCAGGCCATGTTGAAAACCTTGATGTTGGTTAACTCATTTTCTCATGGGGTATGGAATAAAGATATGGTGAACAGTAAGAGCGTCAGATCACCTGAGATGAAATCCTGGCGCCAACTCGTTGTGAGAGACTGAGCAAGTTGCCTAACTTCTCTAGACTTTAGTTTCCTGTCTGTATCAATCTCACAGATCTTTGGGTGTATAAAGATTTAATGAGATAATCCTTACAGTGGATGTAAGGATGAAATGAGACAATGCATGTTACAATGCCCTGGCACATGCTAACTATGAACTCAGAAGAACCTGTTGTTACACTTTTTTTTTTTTTTCCAGAAAAGAGTACATGGGGTTACTGAGAGTGCATCTTACCAGCACTTTCATTTATTATTCAGAGGTCTAGGTGCCTGCAGCAAGGTAACAGGCAGGGCTGGTTATAGTTCAGAGCCCCACGATCTGTCTTGGCTCTGTACATTTCTCCAATGGTGTTGCTATGCTCAGGTTGAAGTCCTCAAACCAAGTCCAAAAAAGGGTGTCAGGAAAGGATCTTATGTTTGATAACTTTTCATCTTTACACATTAGCAGGTGTCCCCAACTTCTGGGCCATGGACTGGTGCCTCCTGTCAGATCAGAGGAGGTATTAGATTAGAAATAAAGTACACAATAAGTGTAATGTGCTTGAATTATCCTGAAACCATCCCCTTCTACCCCAGCCCATGGAAAAATTGTCTTTCACAAAACCGGTCCCTGGTGCTAAAATGGTTTGGGACTGCTGCAGTACAGGGCTTCAAGGTGCACGGTTGGACTCAAGCATCGTCATGAAGACAACAGCAGGGGATGGGCTGATGAAGTAAAATCCTGGGCAACCTTGAAGCCAACTACAGAGCAGTGCAGACCCGCACACTCAGGGCACATCACTGGGGTCTTCTGCTTATGCTGTTCCTGTACATTTTAGGCTGTTGGTATGGGTTTTATAAGAGAAAGGGCCACTTGGAAAGAGTTTGTCTTCCTGAATTTATCTTAAAAGATACAGGCCTCTCAGATATGGTCACATAATCTGACATCAGAGCCCCGCGAGTAGCTTTGTTACAGGGCAGTCAGTAAACAGTTTGCACGGGAGTATAGTAGAAGGTTCTAAGTTAACAGTGTTAATATAGAGACTTTAGCATTTTTCAGTTTAAAAAGCACTTCATTTATTGCCTGAGTTACTTATTATCTCTCAGGTTCTGTTTCCTTCGTAATAAAACGGGGATAATAATTGTACCCACCTCATGAGGTTATTTTGAGGATTATATAAAATACCTTAAAAGCTCTCAACACAGATCCTGGAACACAGTAAACACTCAAGGAATATTAGCTCTTTAAAATTATTACAGTTGAGTGAAGGAGGTATATGAATGCTCCTTGATGTACTCAAATGTTGCATTCTTGAATGGAATTTTATTAAAAAAATATGGTAAAGCAGGAAGTGAGATATCCCTTGGGGACAAAGTTTTCTATTGTCCTGGCCTATGTTCATTCATACATCGTGGTGTCCTGGATGTGGGCAGCAGGAGGGGAGACTGAACGAGAAGTTGGGAGGATCAGAAGGACCCTCTGTGCAGGATGTAGGTGAGTGGGCCCTAGGTGGTGGGACTCCCTGCCAGCAGCCCCAGAAGCTGCCATTTGGGTGATCTTCCTTTCCCAACAGTTCTTTAACTTATTCCAACCTGTTTAACTTATTCCAGTCCTGGTTTAGTTAAGGTTTTCAGAAAAGACACTTGAGTAGTTGTTTACAAGTAAGGTTTTTAAGCAGACCCCAATTCATCACCTGCAGTGCCTTGTTAGCAGTTTTGCAAAGACACAGTTTATCAGCAGTTGATCAAATAAATCCCAGTGAGGAGGTTTCAGGGGATGCAAACATTGACTTTCTCAAGGGCAAGATGGAGCATTCTTCTTCAAGGATGTTCTGACCAGATTCTGGAAGAGATGGAGAGTCCCTAAAGACCTCATTTTCTGATCCATTAGCTTTTAAAATGAAATCAAAAAGGATGTGACACTGGACGCTTCCAGAGCCTTTTTCTCAGATTACATCATGGATACTGCTGAGCTGTTTCCACCACTCTTGAAGAACATGCAATCAACACTCTGGCTGTAAACAACTCTGAGGATGTCTTCACAGATCACACTGGACCCACACCCCCAGAGAAAGGGATGGATTCCCAGCATCCATGTATATGGATAGGGCTTTCTTGGTGGCTCAGACAGTAAAGAATCTGCCTGCAATCCAGGAGACCTGGATTTATCCCTCAGTCAGGAAGATCCCCTGGAGAAGGGAATGGCAATCCACTCCAGTATTCTTGCCTGGAGAATCCAGTGGACAGAAGAGTCTGGTGGGCTATAGTCCGTGGAATTGCAAAGAGTTGGACACGACAAGCAACAAACACACACACACAAACCCACACATACACACATGTATATTGTGTGACCTCCCCCTTCCTGGAATGATTTCCTTTCTTTCTTTTTGGCTGTGCAGGATGTGAAATCTTAGTTCCCCCACAAGGGATTGAACCGATGTTCCTGCAGTGGCAGTGGGAAGTCTTAACCACTGGACCGCCAGGAAAGTCCCTCTGGAATGATTTCTGATTTGGCGCTTGCATAATAATAGTAAAGATCACAATAATAACAGCAGCTATTTTGAGTGCCTTCTCTGTGTCAGGCACATCACTAGATACTTAACATTATTTCCTTTAAACCTCAAAACCAGTTAGGTCTCAATATCTCTAGTTCACAGATGAGGATAGCAGCTTGGAGAAGATTATTCACTTGCTGCTAAAAATTGATGGAACTGAGATTGCAACCTTGGGCTCTTTGACTCCAGGGCCTTTCCTTTTAACTGCTAAACAGCGGCTTAAATGGATGTGGCCACAGCATCAACTTGTTTTTGAGAATGGGAACTACATATAGGTGTGTAGGCCAGGTGACCCTCTTCTTGACACCAGCCATGCCCTGATAGCTTATGCTGATTATAAATCTCTCTTGGTTCTCTTTCTAAGACAGATATTACGCCCTTGTTTTCGCCTCCTGTATGCAGCACTGGCAGCTCTTGCCTTGAGTTTATGATAGATGCTTTTGGTTGGCTTTATAACCTTGTCATTACTGGTTGAGAATTGACCCTAGAATCAGGTTGAAACCACTTGCCTACTACATTCTAGGTCCATGACCCTAGGAAATGGCTTAATTTCTCTCAGCTCTTGCTTCTATAACGTGGGGACAGTAATGACATCTAATTCATAAGACTATCCTGAAAATGAAATGAGACACAGTGCTTTGAAGTCCAAATGGTTCATAGACTTATGGTTGCCAAAGGAAAGACGGGTGGGGGATAGATTGAGAGTTTGGGATTAGCAGATGCAAACTGTTATATATAGAATGCATAAACAACAAGGCCCTATTGCATAGCACAGGAAACTATATTCAATATCCCGTGACAAACAATAATGGAAAAGAATATGAAAAAGAATGTATTTATATGCATAGTTGAATCACTTTGCTATACAGCAGAAATTAATACAACATTGTAAATCAACTAGACTTTAATAAAATAAATTTAAAAACCTTTATCAAGTAAAAAATGAAGAAAGCAAATGGCTCACATTAGCTACTTGGTAGAATTATTCAAACTTAGGAGCATTTACTGAGTATTAATTATAACAAAATGCTAACAAAATGCTACAAGGTTACACATGGCCCATTACAATGTCTCATTCCCTGACTTTGGTTTGATTTTTAAATAAATATTTATGTCATGTTTACCATATGCACAGTCTGTGCTGAGGGTCATGGACACAGAGAGGAATAAAAGATTGCTGTGGCTGCCTTCAGGAAACGGATGGTATGGTGGGGCATGCAGACTGTAAACAGATAACCTGCAACTTCATGTGCTGAGAACACAGGATTCACTAGGAGCCTAGCAGAGAGGAGTGTGTATTAACCTGGCTCTACAGGAAAAGCAAGGATTAGTTACATGCAGAGAGAAGATGTAAAAAGACAGAAAGGTAGGAAATGACAATATGAGTGATTTTTGCTATTAGAATAAATATTTTAGGCTAGGAAATGAGGCTAGAGACCAATGTGAAGGGATGGACTTTATATTCTGTAGGTCTCGGAGAAGCCATTTAATGGGGAAATTGCAGTATGGAGGGTGGGTTTAAGAGGAATAGGAAAGAGGTCAGGGTTGGAGCAAGGGAATTAGGAGGCTATTAAGAGACAAATGGCTCAGATTAAAGCAGTAGGATGGAAGGGAAGGGAGGAATTAAAGACATATTCAGGAGGTAAGATTGCAGGACCCACAATCGGATGGTGATGGAGGTTGGGAGGGAAAAGGGTCTTGGATAATTGCCCTTCGCTGTGGTAAATCCCAACTGAATGCACCCCCTCTGCTGGGAGTTCTCATTTTAAAGGATAATTCTTATCCCATGCTTTCAGAAGGATCAATTAGACAATTGTATATGCTTCTTATGTCTAGAAGAGAAACTACCTGAGGAATTGAAAAGCCGGTTCCAAACAATCAACTTAAAAAAGTCAGTAGAGAGATAGTAGCACTTACGGTCTCTGCCTGTCAGTCCCTCAGTCTGTAAAAGCAGGGTTTGCTTTATTGGATTGATCTGAGGATTAAATGAGTCAAAGTTTTAATATCAGTGGCTACCATTAAGCCAGCACTCAAACTATGAGTTGTGGTTAATATTGTTGCTATGCAGTGATTCATTTAATAACACAGCCTCGTGAATCTCACTACCTATGTTCAAACCCAAGTTCTGTGCAAAATTGATAAAAGAATTACTTAACTTCATTAAGTCTCAGTTTCTATTGTGGGGGCAATAATAGATAATAAAAAAGTGCCTATCTCATAGGCCTGTGTGCAAATTGAACAATGATCTGTGTCCTTGATATATAACATGGGTCCTGGCATATAAAAAGAAGTCAGGAAATATATGTAAGCTATTGTTATATTTCTTGGTATGTGTTAGGCGTTTTTGTGTAAGTGCTATAATTTCATTTTCCATGTATCCAGTACAATCGGTAGGTGACATGATCCCTATCTTATAGATGAGGTGATTGACACATGGGGAGGTTAAGTACTTTGTCCAAATTCATTTACTGCTGTAGCTGAGCTGGTATACGCTATTCCTTGAGGAAGGAAGTTCCTTGAGGCCCATAGCAAAAGGAGTTTTCAGTTGCACCCAGTTCACACCTGTATTGATTGCTACCAGAAGGGAATTAGAATCACCATGAAAAGTTAGAGCTGGAAGTAACTTATCTAGAAAAGTGAACTGCAACCTTGTATTAGTCCCCTGTCTCTCATGTTAAAAGTAAAACAAAATAAACAATGTGTGCTTAGTCACTCAGTCGTGCCTGACTCTTTTCAACCCCACAGACTATAGCCTGCCAGGCTCCTCTGTCCATGGGGATTATCCAGGAACAATACTGGAGTGGGTTGCCATGCTCTCCTCCAGGGGATCTTCCCAACCCAGGGATCAAACCCAGGTCTCCTGCATTGCAAGCAGACTCTTTACCGTCTGAGCTACCAGGAAAGCCTGCTACAACAACAACAAAAATCCAATATATAAAACGTACTCCAAAATCCAATATGAGAACTAGATGATTGTGGATTTCTGCTGCTGGAAGGAGAGGTAGAGGAGCTCAGATCTTTGTCCCCACCTTTTCTAAAGAGCTCCACAAAGCTCCAAGAAACACACTTTGAAAACCACTGAGTAGCTAACGTGAGAGTCAGAAAACTTTGATTGATGAAGAAACCAAAGATATGGGATAAAGTGACTTTTCAATGTCAGGCACCAGGACTCACTGAATCCAAAGTTAGCAGTTCCTTCTGTGATTGCTTCAGCTGCAACACCCCCAGACCCAATCCAAAGTCACAGCAACAAATCTCTCAGAGAAATCAAAGACAAGAAAAGCCCACAATCTTGGTATTACCCCATGGCTGGCATACAAATTGCCTCTTACCCTTTTAATCAACTTAATATTAATATTAACCAACCAAATATTAAACTTAATATTTTAGAATTATTGTTTTCTGATTATGAAAGCAATACATGTTTATTATAGAAAATTTGGAAAGCACAGAAAATTATAAAAGTGAAATGAAGCATTTATATAGGCTTTCACCAACAAAGAAGTTATGGGGAGACTCTATTATGGTTCTGCAGAGTATACTGGGGGAGGGGACAGTGGCTGGGGGTGGGGCATGCAAGTTAAATATTATTTATACATTACTAAATTTTTAATAAATTACTAAACTTCTAACTGATGCAGTTTGGATGTAGGGGAAGCATGAAAGGAGAATAAAGACAATTTTAATTATTTTGTTTTCCTGAACAGCTATTTAAATGGAAAACTAGGTGAAGAATAGAATTTAATTGAGGCTGATATTCATCAGTATGGGTGTGAGAGAGAGAGAGAGTTGGAATTCAAGATTTCAGTTTTGATATGTTAAACTCGAGATATTGGTAAAACATCAATGTGGTTCTATTAAGCAAATAGTTGATTGTACAACCCAGTTGTTCAAAGAAGAGTCTGGGATAGAGATAGAAATCTGGCAGTTGGCAGTATAGAGATAGTACTTAAAGTCATGTAAGCAGCTGAGATTTCCCAGAGCAGGAAAGTATACAGATGGAACAGAAAATGCCCGTAGCTAAACCCAGAGCATTTCAACATTGAGAGGCAAGGAAGGCAAGACTTGCTGTAAAACGACTGAGAAGGCATGGTCAGTGGGAAGAACGAGAAGGGCAAAGCAGTGTCCACAAAGTGGGCTTGCTGGGCCCATCTCCGTTCTGCAAGGCACACTGGTGTCCTGTACCGCCCATCTGGCTCTTTATACATGTTGCATTGGGATGCTGCTTCCCTTTGTGTGTGTAGGCTGCCTTCCTCTGTGATGAGATGAGATCTATGGTCTCCAGGGACTGAAGTCATGTCTGCCTCTGGAATTCCCCATACCAGGCCTGGCTCTTAACCTTGAGGGGATGCTCCAAAATGCTGTGCCCACTGGAGTCAGGAAGAAAAATGAGGGGGTTGAGAGAAAGGAATCTAGTTTGAAAAAATGAAAATTTAGAAAGTTTGCTCAATCTTTCATTGAAAGTCTCCTTGAAGCAGCAGAATGAGATTCATTATCTGACCACAGGGAAGTTTTTTAAAGAGTACCATCAGAGCATAGGTTGGTTGTCAGTCCAGGACCTTGGAAAAGCCAGACAGGTTAAAACAAAGACAGTGCAGAATCCAAGAATTCCACTGAAGCAGGGTTCAGATGGGGAGGGTAGCTTTGACTAGAAACAACAAAGTCTTTTATTGGAAGCTGAGTGAGAAAGGACAGCATGTTCTTAGAGCTGGGATGAGCTCATGGTGGATGCTGGGGTAGAACAAAGAGGAAGGAACCATGAAACCCTGGCTACACGCTGACCCACGGTAGTGGCACTGGTTGATTCTCAAGATTTCCTACAGTGGCGTTTGGCATGAAGTGCTGATGTCCTGCTTTAATAGAAGCCTAGGGTGTGGGAGGGGCTTCCCAGGTGGTACTAGCAGTAAGGAACCTGCCTGCCAATGCAGGAGACATAAGAGACACAAGTTTTATCCCTGGGTCAGGAAGATCCCCTGGAGGAGGGCATGGCAACCTACTCCAGTATTCTTCTTGGAGAATCCCATGGACAGAGGAGTCTGGCGGACTATGGTCCATAGGGTTGCAAAGAGTTGTACATGACTGAAGCAACTTAGCAGCAGCAGCAGCAGCAGGGTGTCGGAGAAGTGTAGCCCTGAGCTAGAAGGCCATACTCCTGGTCATTCATTCATTCATTCATTCATATTTGATATGCTATTACTATATGCCAAGTCCTAGAGATACAGTAGTACAAAGACAAAAACATACCTAATTTCATGAAACTCATATTCCAGTGGGGATGGTTTGTGTGTTTGTGAAAACAATAGAAACAATTAACAAGATAGTTTCATATTGTGATAAGCACTATGAAGGAAGTCAGAAATCATGACATGAAGGAAATCAGACACGTTGATATGCTAGAGCTACCAATATGATCCCTGGATTGCCAGCATGTCACTGGTAACCTCATTAAAATGCAGAAGCCCAGGAAGCACCCCAGACCTACTGTATCTGAATCTGCATTTTAACAAGACCTCTCTCCTCAATCTTTCTAGGATTTCTATACATGTTAATGTTTGAGAAGCACTGTGCTAGTATGTTTGCAAATGATTCTTTAGGTTGAGTGGTTTTGGAAGACTTCTCTGTGGGGGTGACATTGGACCTGAGACCTAGGTAAAGAGAAGCCTAGGTAAAGAGAATGCTCTGTGGACAGAGCATTCCAGGCAGTGGGAAAGGAAAGTTCAAGGACCTCAATGGTAATCAGCTTCTTATGTTCACAAAGCAAAAAATCATGGACTTTGTCCTAGTCCTGGACTCTTCTCTCCTTACCTTACCCAGTCTAAACATGACTTCCTCTTGGAGGATTCCTTAACCTCCAAATACCTTTCCCATAGAATCCTATCCTGCCCTATTCCAATCCTGTGTGAGAGTGGCCTGGTTATTTATCTCCCCAACATACCTGCCATCTTGGTGCTGAACAGGTGCTGTGTAATTTTGTTTACAGATTGTTTGAATGGAAACAAGAAACCCAGAAGATAGAAGAGGCAGGTTGTAAAAACTGTCAGACCACAGTTTTGCTTAGGGGCAAGGTCAGTAACTCTTGAAAGCCTCTGGCCTTTGCTTGGGGAGGTGGACCCCACCTTAGAGTTTGTGCCACCAGTCCTTGTACATTTCCTTCCTCTTGACCCTCACTGCTCTGAGATCTGTGCTCGGACTCTCCCTAAATGTTTCCTTTGAGTCAGGGGTCTAGGGCCCAACAGACGGTATGAGCTATTAGAAAGGACATGCAAATGAATAGACCACAATGCAACGTGCTTGATGGCAATTAGATAGTTGGGAAAAAGTGACAATTAGAGTTCAGAGAGGGACTTGGCCCTAAATTCAGGAGGGATTTAGGAAGTTCCATTTGAGCTGGCTCTTAAGAGAGGAAGAAGACTTTTGTTTCAAGTTTAAAGAGGTAGTGGTCACTGGATGATAGGGGTGGGGGAGGGGCAGTGAGGTGGTGGAGGGAGGTTGGTTTTGAATGGAAATGGTGGTGAGTGATGGTGGTGGTGGTGAAAATGACGATGGTAGTAGTGGTTGAGGTGACTGTGGTAATGGTAGTGGTCATGGTTAGTACAGTATATTCTAGATGGAGACCACAGCATGCCTGGGTCATGAAAGACCTCATTAAGTTTCCAAACCTGGAGATGCTCACTTTGGTAGGGAGGCTGAAGGTAACATGGATCAGCAGATGGGAGCCAGAGATAAGGGAGAGATCAAGACGGGTCCATGATGGATCCTTGTGTTAAAAGTTGAAGTAGATGATGGATTTGGTCTGTGGCAAGAGACCTGGCAGCATTGTAGTGAGGGTGAGATCTCCTGTCATAACTGCCTCTCATTTTTATGATCCTCTAAGCCAAGAGAAAAACTTCAAAGGAGGCAGAGAACATGTACAAATCCATTTCTCCTCAACCCCAGCATCCTAGAGAAGGAAGGAATGTCCCCTTTCAAGAAGAATATTGGAATCTCTTGAGAAAGTTGCTTAGGGATCTCATTCATGTATCAGTCACTAATTCTTTACTTATTCAAAAAGCTTTTATCAAGTGCCGGCAGAGTTCAATGCCTAGGATTTGATGATCCAAAAGAACAGTAAGCTACCTCCCCAGCCCACCAGGACATTACAATCTGGTGGACACACAGGAGGTGGGGTTGTGGGGAACACACAAGTCTGAAAGTCAGAAGTCCTGTGTGCTGTCTCTGACTTTGCAGACCAGCACTTGTTCATTCACCACTTTCTTCCTGTCCAAGGTTCATAGATCGCTGATGGAGAACACACAGGTATGTGGAATAGCTCTTGCTCTAAGGAGCAAGAAGTTTACAACCCAGGGAAGAAGCTTCCCCAGACCGCTACCCTCTTCATCTGTATTATTTATGTGTCTGTGCATGGGTGAATGTGGAAGCGTTGACCCGATGAATTTGAAGGTCTTTACAAATTTAATATTTTATGACACAAGGACCCAAGATTTATAGAGAGCACTTGGATTATAAATAAACCCGAGGTTTATGCTAACTTTGCTAGCTGCTCTAAAAATTAATTTCAGATGCTTCCGCTCACCCCTCACATACAGAGTCAGTAATCTAGGGTCCTTGTAAAAGGCTTATGATGGATTTGTGAGGGGCTGTTGATGGGTGTTCAAACCCAAGTGCAGGTCGTGGGACCATCCAAGGGAATTTCGGGACCCTGGGGACGTAGTCATCTAATGAAAGACCCAGTTGGTCTCTCTTCATGCTGGGGACTGTGGTCAGAGTGACTGTGGGAACTTAAACTTTCTGTCTTTCTGTGTAACCGAAATTTAGCCCCCAAGTGTGTCCAAAGTGACATTCCTGACAGCACATGTAGCCTGGCTCTCTCCTAATGTCTGTTTTTCTTACTCTCAGAAGAAGAAACGGCCTGAACGATCCTCACGGGCCAACAGTCGAAAAAAATATTTGTTTTGGTTTGCTGAGCACTTTCCCTATTAAAACGTGGACATTTTGAGGGGAAGGGAGACCCCATTGTGTGGGTTTGATTCATTTACACCTAACAGATCAATTGTTTCGAGGGGAGACTTTATGTCCCAGAGGCTATAGAAAGCTTTACTGCCCCTTTTCCTTTCAAACAGGAAGTTGCATTTTGCTAAAAGTAAACAAATGTGAACCCGGGAAGGTTTGTTTAGTTTCTGACGCTGACTTCAGAACCTGAGAATGGAGTCTGTGCTTGGCAAAAATGTCTTCTCTGAGATCTCTCTGGGCCAAAATGTTCTCTGCTCGGGACCTGGCCTTTGCGCTCTGATAAACATCCTCCTCTCACCAGCCCCCAGAAATTCACTGCCAAAGTCCCTTGGGAGCTTTGCTAACTTATCAGGGACATGCTAAAGCTGATGGCAACTTGGAAACCAGTTTTCAGCGGGATGTAGCTTTCTGAAGAGGGGCCACTTTCCGGAAATGGCCTCAGGTTTGGAAATCTCAAAGGATGTGAATGCAGTCAATATTCTAGGTATTTATACCACGGGCTAGCCTTTCTGGATGAAGAAGCTTCTGGAAGAGTGACTGTTTCCACTCAGCTAACACGGCAGTGCTAGGCCCTGGATGAAAAAGTCAAAGCGTCAGTTGTTCAGTCCTGTCTGACTCTTTGCGACGCCATAGACTGTAACCTGCCAGGCTCCTCTGTCCATGCAATTCTCCAGGCAAGAATACTGGAATGTGTAGCCATTCCCTTCTCCAGGGGATCTTCTCCACTGAGGGATCAAACCCAGGTCTCCTGTACTGCAAGCAGGCTCTTTACCGTCTGAGCCCCCAGAGAAGCCCTGTACAGGAGTGAGTTAATACACTCTTCACATAAGCCCCAGGAGAAAGGCAGTTCACAGAAGAGAGAAGTAAGGCTTAGAAAAGGTAAGAGGAAACACAGGTAGTCAAATCAGAGAGCCCTTGGGTCTTTCTGCCTTCTGGTTTGGAGATGTTAAATAGTTTATGATCAATATCTGAACTCCAGAAAGTTACAAAAGATTTTGGGGAGATCAATGTGATTCAGGTAAAGAGTCATGTGAGACAGTTTGCTATTGCAGGCCAAAGAGCTGAGTAAGTAGCATTTACAGTTTTTAATGAGTATGTTTGACATTGAACCTATCTTGTTCTGGGAGGGGTTTAAATCAGCTGATAAAAGCAAAGGCAATGTCAAAAATAGGGCAATAGGTTAGATAGTGAGTCTGTGATGATTCTCAGAGGAGGCGTATGGTTCACCCTTGAAGAATGAGTGGGAATTAGATAAGGAAGGAAGCTTTCAAATTTGGGGACTCAGAAGTGACTCTTTTTTAGGGGACTTAGAGTAGAAGCTACTTAATGAAAACATTTTTAGTGTACATGACGGCCTTCCTTGGGTCTTGATATTATACTCTCTGAACGCTTATATGTTTGAGAGATATTTTATCCACCTAAACATACAAAGAAACATTTGGTCTGTGAAGTGATCTATCACTGAGAGGCAGCAGCAAAGCTCGATGACCAGAGATTCCCCCTCTCCCACCTCCCCATTCCATCAGGAACCGCTTCTCTTACATCCTAATGGCATCAGCTTTGTCAGGCTCTGAAAACAGGTTATTGCTTAACTGTGTTTCTTTATGGTACTTTACAGACATCAGCATTAATGCTCACTACTGTTCTCAGATGCTAAGTCAGATTTGGCCCATTTCACAGCTGAGAAAACTGAGACTGAAACAGAAAGAACTTTGCCCAAGGTCATACAAGTTCTTGATGGTGGAATCAGCTAACTGATGGAAAAAACAGGGCTGATGCCAAAAAAGTCCATGTTCTTTGCATTATACCACATAGCCATCTTAGAACAGAACGAAGACTCCCCTGGTGGTTTTTAGCTAGTATTCTGGATTTGCTTAAAATCCTTATGAGATGTTAACAGTGTTAAGTCCTGTGGTGTATGGGACACCTGAGCACTTCTGCATTTTCTTTTATTCAAGCTAATAGGGACACAGACCTCTGGCTTCCCTTGTAGAAACCCCCTTTTGAAGTATCTCTGCTTTCTTCATTCAGAAGAACAGATCAGCATCTCTCATGCAAGGCCTGGCTCCATGCCCATCTCACTTTTGCAATGAGTTTAGCAACATCTGCTTTGCCCATTAAAGTGATTTTTCTCTTCCTGGCCCTGAGCCTGTGTGCTTGCTGCAATTGATTACCAGCAATTTCCTTCCCAAACCAGAGGGTTCAGTGAACTCTAAATTGAATTGTTGCTCATGGGTCTCCTTTGGACCAATGCATACGGCTTACGTGCAAAATGATCAAGCCACTTAGTTCCCGAATCTATAGGCTGACGATTCTGGTTTGACACAGGGGAGGACCTGATAAGTGACATTTCCCATTTTTGCACACAGCGGCCTGAGGCTGTGGTCATCTCTGGGTTTCTCAATTTCAAACCTAAGGTGGTGGAGGGGGGAGGGGGGAGGTCACCTTGCTCACAGCACAGCTATTGCTGTGTTCACACCCTCCTTTCTTCTTGTCTAGTTGTAGCACCAATGGCCCCGGAAGTAGCTGCCTGGGATGCTCACCCAAGAGACATCTGAGAAAAATTCTCTCTAGCTATAGAAGCAAAAATAATGACCTTAGGACAAGATGCATCATTGTATCCTTCTGAAGGCAACTGTGGGTCCTTTATTTGATTCAAGCAGCTTAGAGCCTATGTATCTGCTCCACCGCTCCATTGTGTCTTGAGTCAGTAGATTCCTGATCATCCTTTAAGATGCATTCTGACTCCCCCAACCTCATCACTTTTCATATGCTTTGGTTACCACCCACGATGTTTCATTGCATTTATCTTTGTACCTAGAGGCCTTTTACAGGGCTGGAGCCCCATTCTTCAGTCACCCTGTATTCCCAATAGCTAACACAGGGAGTTGCATATAGTAGGGCCTCAGTCAAAGGCTGAAGGGGGTGATGAATGCTGCTTGCTTTGTGAGAAGTTTTTCAATTGGTACTTTGCTCTTAGGTATTCCTGAAATGTCTCTCCTCCCCCACAGCTGTGGTGGCTTTACAGAAGGATGCTGAGGAATAGGTGGTTATTTAGAGAAGTGGAACTCAGGAGTCTTCTCCACCACATAGTCTTGCAAAAATCAGAAGAACCTATTCAGTTCAGTTCAGTCACTCAATCATGTTGGACTCTTCTCGACCCCATGGACTGCAACACGCCAGGCCTCCCTGTCCATCACCAACTCTCGGAGTCCATCCAAACCCATGTCCATTGAGTCGGTGATGCCATCCAACCATCTCATCCTCTGTCATCCCATTCTCTTCCCACCTTCTATCTTTCCCAGCATCAGGGTCTTTTCCAATAAGTAAGTTCTTTGCATCAGGTGGCCAAAGTATTGGAGTTTCAGCTTCAACATTAGTCCTTCCAGTGAATATTCAGGACTGATTTCCTTTAGGATGGACTGGTTGGATCTCCTTGCAGTCCAAGGGACTCTCAAGAGTCTTCTCCAACACCACAGTTCAAAAGCATCAGTTCTTCAGTGCTCAGCTAGTTAACCCTTGCTAATCAAATTGCTGCTGTTAAAGCTAGATGTCTAAAGTAAGGAAAAGGTAACATAAATGGCTAAAGCCACTAATACTAACTGTTTTTTGAAATCATTGTCATTGCGTTTTCTGTTTCTTTGAGAAGACATTCCCAATTTCTACCACAGGAAACCCACCTGTATCATCAAGTACTTCTGAAATGATTGTTCCCTATCTTACTCCTGTGGATCTCTTTCACAAATATCTTTGGCATCAAGATATTTTTGATGCCAAACTATCTAGAGGCTCTTTGTTTTTATTTCTGGAAGAGATCTCATTTATATTATCACCATAATGAGAAGTATTAGAAAGAGCACAGTTTTTCAGAAAGTAAGGCTCGGCTTGAAGCTCTGAGACCCATTCTTGGTAACCAAGGAGATTCTGAGCTGAACCTCCAAAGCTTTGAAGGAATCCTAGGGTTCTCAGCTTCTAGAAGGACCTTTGGTCTTTATTAAACCCCTGCACATTGGCAGATGGCCCTGTAGACCTACTGAGGAAATGGACTACTGAACTTCAAGGGACACTTAGCTGGGCTGCATGTGAAGACAGGTTGTTAGGGAAAGGACATTTAGCATTTTATTTCCTTTTTGTTTTTTGGCTTTGAGAATCTAACCGAGGAATGGCTGGGAAAATGTTCCAGCTGCCTCCTCTTGCTCTTTGCAATCCACTGATCAGGAGCGGTTCTACCTAGTGCCCCTCCCCGCTCCAGTCCCACAGCGGAGAGGGCGGGGCCTCAGCCCCCGGTGTGGGCTGTGCTGAGTCATGCTCTTTCAGTTCTGCTGCCAGTCGCCCCACCAGCTGGGATTAACACACGTTCTTCCCCTTTCCAGAGTTTCTGGCTCAATTTGAACAAGACTTTTCTAAGAGAAACGGATCACCTTAATCCAGCTAATCAAGCCCTTGCTTAGTCCAGGGTTTGAGACTGAACAAATCCTTAGGGATAGGAATGTGCTACGATTTACCCAGGGCTAACTAAACCTCCTCAACAATCGGATCTCCACCTTTGCCACCCAAATGGCAGTTCATTATATGAATGCTTATCATGGGTCTAGCACTGTGTAAGCCCTTAACATGCTCGATGTGTTATCCTCATGTAGTTCCATGAAGTGGGGTGTATGCTCCCAGTTTACAAATGAGGAAATGAAGGCTCTGAGAGTTCAGTTTTTTAAAGCAGCAAGTATTTGTTAAGCGTTTTGGGCGCTATGCTAAGTGCTGGGGATAGAGTGGTAAATGAAACAAACACAGCCCTTCCTTTAGGAAGTTTACATTTGGCTAGTAAGCGCAACACAGCCAAGGCTGGAGTCTTCATAGGCCTGATTCGAAAGCTTGCCTTAAAACCTATGTACAACTCTTCACAGTCTAAGGCACCCCTTGGGGACACTTCTGAAAACTCAGCGTGGCTACTGGGAAGGTAGATCCTGAACTGAGTTTATCCTCCTAACGTTGCACCACCATGAAGTGTGAGCTCACTTACACAAGGATCATATCTGTCTTCCTGTGGGCACACAGTTGTCCTGGAATAAGTTTGTGTTGGATGAATGAGGACTAGCACTCACACTTGGGATTTTGGTTTTCTGCCTGAGGACGGTCCCTGTAGGCTCAGTGAAAGCACATTAAAGCTCATGTGCTGTAACAGGTGACAGAGGAAGTCTTTGAGTCCTTTACGTGTAGTGGGTTTAATTCTTCTTTTCTGTACATTTTCACACGCCCCCACACTTCCTGCTCTTTCCTAGGCCTGGAAGCGGAAGTATTAAAATACTGAGACCAACTGTTCTTATGGTTTTTAGAGACTGGTTGAAACCAGGAAGGATGGGAAGTCAGAAGGCCGGCTCTCTCTGGGTTTTCTCTGTCCAGGAGACAAGCTGGGTCTTGGGCCCTTGACCACATTTCTATTCCTCCTGTGAGCTAGTTGGACTCAGCAAGATTAGTCAACAACTTGATCTTAGCTGCAGCTTCATTGTTCAATGACAGGTCTATTACCATTCTTTTGATTTCATTTTTTCATCCATAAGTGAAAGGAGAGGTCTTTAGCTGGAGACAATGCTGATGTTGATTTCTTGATTATAGATTTATGAACACAGTGACTTATTTATCCAACAAATGTTTACCATGTACCTCTTATACATCTCCCATGAGGAGCCCTCACAGAGCTTACCTTCCAATGGAGTGTATTTTGTTGTAAACAAAACAAACAAAATATGTGTTATGTGCAAAGACAAAGTGCAGAAACTAAAAGAGAGGAGGGGGTTGAGGAGTGTATGGTTGGGGGTCCTGCAGTGTTAAGTCAGGTTATTAGGGGAAAAAAGTAATATTTGAATGAAGATCTGAAGCAGTTGAGGGAGAAAGTCACATGGCTATGGGAAAAGCGGATTCTAGAAAGAGAAAACAAGTGCAAATGTCCTGAGGCTGGAAGCTGCCTGGTGTGGCCCCCAAACAGCAAGGTGGCCAGTATGACTGGAGCAAAGTTGGCAAGAAGAAGAGTAGAAAGAGAGACAGTCAGAGTGGAAATGGGGTCAGATTGTGATGAAGACTTGAAGAACAGGGAAAGTCTTTAGGATGGCTTATGAGTAGGAAGAAGAGCCTCCAAAAGGTTTTGAACAGAGAAGGAACATGATCTGATAAAATGATGTTGAATTAGCTATTTTTGCAGAAGCCTACTGACTGGCCTGTGCATGAGTAGCAAGGGACAAAAGATTTGAGATTTGACTGAGCCTCCTGACCCTCTGTGACAGGGTATCACCCCGATTTTAGCTGAGGCCAAGGAGACTCAGAGAGTTTGAGTGACTTCCTCACCTGTTAGCCTCCCAGTAGTGGAGGAAGCAGGCCAGGCAGGAGCAGCATTTCTGCCTGCCCTACGGCTGCATCCTTCTGGAGGCTCTAGGGTTGAACTTGTGTCCTTGCCTTTTCCAATATCTATAGGCTGCCCAAGTTCCTCCATCTCCAAAGCCAGCCACATCACATCTCCATGACCCTGTCTCTGTCCTCAGTCTCTCTCTCTCTGACCCCAATTGGGAAAAAGAAGTGGTTTTCCTTCATGGCTCAGAGGATAAAGAATCAACCTGCAGTGCAGGAGATGTGGGTTCTATACCTGGATCAGGAAGATCTCTTGGGGGAGGAAATAGCAACCCACTCCAGTATTCTTGCCTGGGAAATCCCATGGACAGAGGAGCCTGGATGGCTACAGTACATAGATTTGAAGAGTCAGACACAGCTGAGCACTGAGTGGCAGTCCACTTTTTAGGACTCAAGTGTAAGGTTGGGCCCACGTGGCTGATCCAAGATATTCTTCCCTACTCAGGGTCTATAACTTTAATCATATCTGCAAAATTTGTTTCAAATATATATGTGTGTTATAATACATATATAAATATTATATATATTGAAGTTGTAGGCCAAAGCAAACACCTGTAAGTGATGTAATAGACAGATAAATGCCTTTGGGGACCACATTAGCATCGAGAGAAGGGTGTTCAGGAGAAAAGACAAGGGGTGGTGGTGAAAAGAATAGAAGACCAAGAAGATGATCCTTATTTTGGAAAAGAAAAATAGGTGGTTTGCTGTGTGCACATTCACACACGCAAATCCAAACACAGCAAAAAATCAAGACTAAACAGATGAAATGGCAATGGTTCATTATATGTAATATATGTATTATTTGTAGAACATGTTTTATATATTACAGATATATATATTAATATATTTATACATACATAATGTGTAAGATAGTATTATATAATATTAATATATTTATTATAATATAATTAATGAATTATTAGTATATATCAGAAGAATAGGAGGGGTCCAGTTATCTAGTTAGATCTTCCCTATTCAGCTCTCTACCTATAATCAATTTCCAGGCCCTAGACAGTTCTTCTGAAAAGTCATTATTTTGGCCCTCCAAACTTACATTTTATTACATGTCTACTAGTCAATCACAGTAACTAGGGCTGGGGTGACAATAGCCTCTTCTTCCAGTCCCTTTACAGGTCTAGTTTCCTCTAGTGCAGATTTGGTCATGTTTTAAACTCTCCCATTATCCCCGATACTATTTCCACTAAACAAAGTACAGTGTCTGCTCTTCAAGATCTGTTTTACCCTAACCCCATCTCATCCTAAAAATGTCCTTTTCATTATAGGGGACTGGAATGCAAAAGTAGGAAGTCAAGAAATACCTGGAGTAACAGGCATATTTGGTCTTGGAGTATAAAATGAAGCAGGGCAAAGGCTAACAGAGTTTTGCCAAGAGAACACACGGGTCATAGCAAACACCCTCTTCCAATAACAAAAGAGAAGACTCTACACATGGACATTACCAGACGGTCAATATCAAAATCAGACTGATTATATTCTTTGCAGCCAAAGATGGAGAAGCTCTATACTGTCAGCAGGAACAAGACCGGGAGCTGATGGTGGCTCAGGTCATGAACTCCTTATTGCTAAATTCAGACTTAAATTGAAAAAAGTAGGGAAAACTACTAGACCATTCAGATATGACCTAAATCAAATCCCTTACAGTAGAAGTGAGAAGTAGATTCAAGGGATTAGATCTGATAGAGTGCCTGAAGAACTATGGACGGAGGTTCGAGACATTGTACAGGAGGCAGTGATCAAGACCATCCTCAAGAAAAAGAAATGCAAAAAGGTAAAATGGTTGTCTGAGGAGGCCTTACAAATAGCTATGAAAAGAAGAGAAGCAAAAGGCAAAGGAGAAAAGGAAAGATATACCTATTTGAATGCAGAGTTTCAAAGGACAGCAAGGAGAGATAAGAAAGCCTTCCTCAGTGATCAGTGCAAAGAAATAGGGGAAAACAATAGAATGGGAAAGACTAGAGATCTCATCAAGAAAATCAGAGATACCGAGGGAACTTTTCATGCAAAGATGGGCACAATAAAGGACAGAAATAGTATGGACCTAACAGAAGCAGAAGATATTAAGAAGAGGTGTCAAGAATACACAGAAAAACTGTACAAAAAAGATCTTCACGACCCATATAATCAAGATGGTGTGATCACTCACCTAGAGCCAGACATCCTGGAATGTGAAGTCAAATGGGCCTTAGGAAGCATCACTATGAACAAAGCTAGTGGAGGTGATGGAATTCAGTGGAGCTATTTCAAATCCTGGAAGATGATGCTGTGAAAGTGCTGCATTCAATATGCCAGCAAATTTGGAAAACTCAGCAGTGGCCACAGGACTGGAAAAGGTCAGTTTTCATTCCAATCTCAAAGAAAGACAATGCCAAAGAATGTTCAAACTACTGCACAATTGCACTCATCTCACATGCTAGCAAAGTAATGGTCAAAATTCTTCATGCCAGGCTTCAACAGTATGTGAACCATGAACTTCCATATGTTCAAGCTGGATTTGGAAAAGGCAGAGGAAACAGAGATTAAATTGCCAACATCCATTGGATGTTTCAATGATCCATCCATCATTGAAAAGCAAAAGAGTTCCAGAAAAACATCTACTTCTGCTTTATTGACTATGCCAGAGCCTTTGTGTGGATCACAATAAACTGTGGAAAATTCTGAAAGAGACCAGAATGACATGCCTCCTGAGAAATCTGTATGCAGGTCAAGAAGCACAAGTTCAAACTGGACGTGGAACAACAGACTGGTTCCAAATCGGGAAAGAAGTACATCAAGGCCGTATATTGTCACCCTGATTACTTAACTTATATGCATAGTATATCATGAGAAATCCTGGGCTGGATGAAGCACAAGCTGGAATCAAGATTGCTGGGAGGAATATAAATAACCTCAGATATGCAGATGATACCACCCTTATGGCAGAAAGTGAAGAGGAACTCAAAAGCCTCTTGATGAAAGTGAAAGAGGAGAGTGAAGAAGTTGGCTTAAAGCTCAACATTCAGAAAACTAAGATCATGGCATCTGTTCCCATCACTTCATGGGAAATAGATGGGGAAACAGTGGAAACAGTGTCAGACTGTATTTTTGGGGGCTCCCAAATCACTGCAAATGGTGACTGCAGCCATGAAATTAAAAGATGCTTACTACTTGGAAGAAAAGTCATGACCAACCTAGACAGCATAATAAAAAGCAGAGACATAACAAAGGTCCATCTAGTCAAAGCTTTCATTTTTCCAGTAGTCATGTATGGATGTGAGAATTGGACTATAAAGAAAGCTGAGCGCCAAAGACTTGATGCTTTTGAACTATGGTGTTGGAGAAGATTCTTGAGAGTCCCTTGGACTGCAAGGAGATCCAACCAGTCCATTCTAAAGGAAATCAGTCCTGAATATTCATCTGAAGGACTGATGCTGATGCTGAAACTCCAATAGTTATCCCACCTGATGCAAAGAACTTACTCATTGGAAAAGACCCTGAAGATGGGGAAGATTAATGGTGGGAGGAAAAGGGGATGACAGAGGATGAGATGGCTGGATGGCATCACCAACTCAATGGACATGAGTTTGAGTAAACTCTGTGAGTTGGTAATGGACAGGGAAGTCTGGTGTGTTGTAGTCCCTGGGGTCTCAAAGAGTTGGACATGAATGAGCAACTGAACTGAACATCTCATCCTCTGCCTAGTTTGTATTCAACATCTCAGCTAAATAGAAGGGACTTATCATTCTGATACACTTCCCAGTCTTCATACCATTGCTCAAGTGTTTCTCGTTCTCTGGAATGTCTCCCCTACCCACCACCCTCTCTTTTTTGGGTCATTGAAATCCTACCCATCTTTCCAGGCTTATCTCAAATCTCCATGAAGTCTTTCTTGACCTTGTCCAATAGGCGTGACTTATCCATCCTTTGAGTACCTCCTATGGGGACTTTGTACCTCCTCTTTGGAGCTTATCCCATTTTACAGTTATTTGTGTGCCTGTCTTTTCTTTCCTACTAAATTATACTCTTTTTAGGCCAGAGACTAGGTCTAACTCTTTGTCAGCTTCCCATGGCATCAGCACGTATGTAGTGCCTTCTGAATGATGGCTAAGCTGTCTGCATGGGTGTATGCAGCCAGAGCAGTACTCTTTACTAGATCGTTGCTTCCTTCATTGTTGTCTGAGTGCATGAGGGAGCCAGTGCTCACTGAGGGATAATTCTGACCTCTTCTATTTCTATGGGCCCCATGCATTTTAATTTTCACACACATTATCTCAGGGATTTGAAAAACTCAGTTCTTCAAATTGTTTTTTCACAATCTCTGCTTTTTCTTTGTACCACCTCCACTATGATTTGCTTAATTAAAAAAGTGATTCACTATTTTTACTTAGCCTTGCTTAAGCCATAAAATCCATGAAAACACTGTCTCTAGTAGGGTGTGTGTGTGTGTGTGTGTGTACTCAGTTGCTAAGTCGTGTCTGACGCTTTGTGACCCCATGGACTGTAGCCTGACAGGCTCCTCTGCCCATGGAATTTTCCAGGCAAGAATACGGAGCAGGTTGCCATTTCCGACTCCCAGGGATCTTCCCAACCCAGGGTTGAACCAGTGTCTGCTGCATCCTGTGTATTGGCAGGCTGACTTTACCACTGTGCAGCCTGGGAAGCTGGAATACAGTGGGATACTCACACATTAAATAGTTACAAAACAATTAAAGCAAAATATCTTCATTGCATGATATTATAAGGACTGTACTTTGGAAAATCCTACCCGAGATCCTAATAGGTGTGAAAGAGCTTGAACATGCTTGCTAAGCTGTTCTGTCTCTTTCCACTAGGCCACATTGCCTCAAAACCTCGAGTCAAGGAAGTGAGCTTACAGAGTCCCTGATACTTTATGCTTCATCAGGATGGGGACCAAGCCTGTGGTGGTAGGCAAGCTAGAATGATGAGTAGAAACAGTAGAAGAGGAACATGGGAGCACCTGCACACACACGAACTTGCACACTCACAGCTGAACTTCAGCTTCGTGGCTGGCAGTTTATTTTATGGGGTGATGCTAGTTCCCCATCACCCCCAACCTTGGCCTCACCTGTGAACCTCTGCAAGCGGCCACTACAGTCATCCCTGGCTAGTTGCTCCCTTGGCCACCTCCTCTGGGGTTGGTCCCCAGCAGCTCTGCCCACTCATATCTGCCACGCAGCTGTGAAGCACTTCCCAGTCCATGGGGCATGAGAAATGCTTCGTCATTCTCCCCAGACTTTCCGCTACGCACTAGGTCCAGTCACAAGAGCATCTGTCTCCCAGAACCTTTGAAGTGTCTTCACAGAAGAAAACAATTGCTCTGAAGTGATAGCCCAGGCAGGAAATGGGGCCGTAGCAGAGTCACTCTAAGGCGACAGAGCTGCTCCAAGGCCCCTTTCTCCTTCTCTCTCTCTCAGCTTTTGTCTTTCCCTCAAAAGGAAAGAGAACATTGAAATTATTTAATAACTTGATTCGCCGTTCAGTGTCATTTCACGTTAGATCTGGACTGTGTCCAAAGCAAACACTTGTAAACTGGAGGTTGTAATGGAATTTCTTCAGTGGGGTGCTCTGTCTCTACCCTTCTTTGAAGAAGTGTGTGCTTCAGGAATTGACAGATTGTGGGAGAGGTTGCCTGGCATAAGCTTGTCTGGTGAGAGCTATCTTGACAGTGTTTGATTTCCCACCGCAAGTACCAACTAGAGGCAGGAAATGGGGAGTGGGCCAAGTGGGAGGCCACGGACACTCCTAGGAGCGACATGCAGGGCCTTCCTTCGAGGTCAGAACGTGTGCTCTGCTTAGTCGCTCAGGCATGTTGGGCTCTTTGTGACCCCGTGGACTGTAGCCCGCCAGGCTTCTCTGTCCACGGGAATTCTCCAGGCAAGAATAGTGGAGTGGGTTGTCATGCCCTCCTCCACGGGATCTTCCCAACCCAGGGATCAAACACAGGTCTCCTGCACTGCAGGCAGATTCTTCACCATCTGAGGCACAGAGTAGAGTTCAAATCCCAGTCTTGCTGATGGATGTTAGCTTATAGACTCTTAAAAAAATATTTGTATATTTGGTTGTGCTGGGTCTTACTTGTAGCAATGGGATCTTCTTTGCTATATGCAGGATTTTTAGCTGTGGCATATGGGATCTAGTTCCCTGAACAGGGATTGAACCTGGGCACCCTGCATTGGGAGAACAGAGTCATAACCACTGCACCACCAGGAGGTCCCTAGCTTGTGGAATCTTGGCCAATTTACTTATAAGAGGGGAACTAATCCCTGTTTCTCAATCTTGTACTCAACATGAACCTACTGGAGACAAAAATGTCTTACCACAATGTACTGCACACTAACTCTATGAGCTTCTGAGACAAAAAAGACACATATGAAGTGACTTCAAAACCTTTATAAAGCTGTGAGTCCACATGGGCTGCTTAATAGAGCTTAAAGTCTGTTGTGTTTAAAAGGGGATTCCAAGCACTGGAAGGGATGTTGAGCTTAAAGGTCTTTGGCATGCCTTTCTGTTTAGGGATTCTGTAGTTTTGTGGTCTTTGATCTCACATCAAAGATAGTGTATTCATGTAATAACTGCCCAAAGTAGGGAACTTTTGTGAGTGAAAGAGGCTGCTATTAAAAATTACAACAGGACAACAGGTGTAAATTAAAAATGTTTCAGGCAAGTGGGGTTTATTTTTACTTTAATTAGAGTGCACACTTTTAGCCCTAAACTTTTTGTATTATAAGCCTTCATACTGACCTAGCTGCCATGCATTTTGAATCACATCCATTCTTCCCATCTTCAGCCAAGGACTCCTGTTATGTAGGTAAGGACCTCCTGGAAGGCTAAATGTGCATGACACAGTATACATGTAAATAACACATCAGATATACATAAAGGTGTTGCTAGTGGTAAAGAACTCCCTGCTAATGCACGAGACATAAGAGATGCCAGTTCAATCCCTGAGTCAGGAAGGTCTCCTGGAGAAGGAAGTGGCAACCCACTACAGTATTCTTGCCTGGAGAATCCCCAATGATAGAGGAGCCTGGCAGGCTATAATCCTTGGGGTTGCAAAAGAGTTGGACATGACTGAAACAACTTAGCATGCATATACATAAAGAGACAAATGAAAGCCAGAGGGTGAGCCAATCCAGGATCCAGATAATCCTTCAGTTCTCTCACCACCCGCCCCCGCCCAACACCCGCACGGGTGGGTGGTCCTACAGCCCCCATGATGACCAGCTGTGGAGGGAAGGAACAGGCTGGGGTGAGGCCAACCAGATGTGACTTCCAGAAAACCCAGGCCAAAGCTGACATCTGTTCATGGTCTCAGAGGCTGGCTCTGATGGCCCAGACACATGGGGATGAGACTTAAAGGGAGAACTTTTATTACTGCAGACTTTAGGTACCAAGTGAGTTTCTTCCATGTCTCTGGGAGTTAGGTTGCTGCAGCAACTAGCTTCAGCTTACAAAGAGGGCTGCTCTAGTGAAGGCCAGGGGCTTAGGAGGCAGGTACGGAACCACAGACTGTGAACTTGAAAGGACCCTTAGGGATGCTGAAGGGTGAAAAGGAAGGCCCCCTGAGCTTCTAGTCAGTGGATCTGGGTTTTCTTTTCCAGTACAGAGAAACCTCAGTATCCTCATCTGGAAAACTGATGGTAATCTACCTCTTGTGTCTACTGTCTAGGGTCATTAAGGGACAGAATGAGATAATGGATGTGGAAGTAGCTTACAAACTGCAACTCCCTCTACAAGTGCCAGGTGGCATTCTAATTGGAGAGCCTCAGTTCAAACTCCTGAATTTACAGATGAAAATCTGGGGTCTAGGGAGGTCAGCTGTCTGGCTCAGTGTGGGGACTCCCTTTACAGAGCAGGATGTGGCTGGCTTGTGTGTATGTGGGTGGGTGGCAGGGAGGAGTGGGCTGAGAAGGTAACACTAAGAAAGATAGAAAACCAGGGACCAATTGAGGAAGCAAAAATATTTCCAAGGAACTTAAGTTTGTGCTGGATGAGATGAGAAAAATGATTCTGGGGTGATCATTTTTCTCAGGCAGCAGGATCCGTCACATCTTTTATTTCTTACTGTCATAGACATTGATGGGAGTTGATTTCATCTGCAGCTTTTCATCCACGGCTTTGAGGCTAGAGCTGATTACGCTAGTAATCCGGCTAGGCTATTCTCTTATTAAAAATGCTTGTTGGCCTAACTGCCCTGCTCTGACACAGGCGATGGGGGCCTGGCCAGGTTGGAAAAGAATTTGAGCACCAGAGAGGATTGATTTAAGTAGAAGGTTTAGACAGCTTAGCAGAGAAATTAAGAGCATAGACTCTGGAGCCAGACTGCCGGGGGAGAATCCCAGTTTTGCCACTAGTTAGCTGCGCCAGCTTAGGCGAGTTACCTAACTTTTCTGTGCTTCAGCTTTCTCATCTGTGGCATGAGAATATGAACCGCACATATTCTCAGAGAATATGAACCCACATCACAGAGTTGATGTGAGGCTTAAGTAAGTTAATACATTTAAAATGCTTTAAGTATTTGGCACACATTCAACTTGATTTACCTGTTTATTAAATAAAAATAAAATAGATAAGGGTGTAAAAGAAGGATGTAGGGGAGAGGCCGTTAGGAGTGGTGGAGAGTGGGCTTTGACATCATTTGCATTTTAATCCTAATTCCGGAACCTTTTTCTATCAACGTTTATATTTTTCTAATTATAAAAGACATGTGTTTATAGTAGAAAATTTAAAAAATAGAGAAAGCCAGCAGGAACTAAATAAAAACCAACCTTAATTCCACCACATGGAGATGGTCATCACGCAAGCATCGTTGGCAGTGATATTTGCGTTGGTTTGGTTCTGGTACCAGTGGCTTGCTGGTTTTTAATCATTTCTTCTGAGTTTGCGTATTCTTCAGCCAAGCATCCAAGGGAACTGCTTGAGGGCAAGGGACCATATATGCCTAGAAAATAAAATATTTTTTGACAATGACGAGACCCTTGATATGTAACTCAGAGCCTTTAATCTATACACTTTTTACAGTTCTCTGTTCCTGATTTTTAGAAGCTCAGTTTTTCTAGTGATACAGCATGCCAAGCATTTAGATTGAAACTCATAAATTTCTTCTTCCAACTTCCCTGCTATAATTACTTGGCCGCCCACATTATTGTTGCCAATTGCCAAGTGTAGCTGGTGAGTGACAGGTAGATTATTTGTGCCTGGTGTGGGTCACACTTTTGCTTGGTCTGAGCATTTTTGTTTAATGCTCCAAGAGAAGGCCGTCAATGGGGAGCAGAGCAGGAGTAATAGGAGAAGTCTACTGGGCAGTGATTTGGCAGCTCAGAGAAAGTTGTAAATTAGGCTGTCAGAAGGGAACTTTCTGGCAAAGTCAGTGAACAAACACAAGGTGTGAGGTGGCCAGCACTTGTAATAAGCCAGCTTTCTCTCTCACTGGTGGTTTCCGCTTGTTGGTCTTTCGGTGAAGTGGTCAGACGTGTTAACTATCGCCCAAACAGAACCCGAACGACTTCGGGGTTGGGCATACGGTGGTGGCCAGCAGTGGTAATAGAGGAGGGGTACGAACGCACACATCTGTCATCAGAGCAGTGACTGTGGGCTTTGGAGACTGGTTAATGGAGTAACCAGATCTACTCCTGGGAACTGTCCGTGAGCAAAGGCATACCAACTAACTTTTCTTGTCATTTTAGTGACTTCAGTTTGACAGTCCCCCAAAATCTGCTCTGTCTGCTTTCATGGCCAGGGGAGGGGTGGGTCTGTAATATAAAATTATGACATTAATATTAAAGAAACTTTAAGGAGGTTTCCTCTTTCTACTCCAATTTAGTGAAGGGGGAAAAAAAAGCCTTGGTATGCATGCTCAATCCAATTGTATAAATTAATTTCTTTATTGGAACCATCTTCTTTAGTCAATGTGACAGCAATTCACCCTGATGAAAGACTTAGAAATGGGTCTCTCTTTCTCACCAAAACCTGTCAACACGGCCAGTATCTGCTTTAATTAGGGTGACCAAACAGTCGGGTTTCCCTGACTGTCGTGGGGCATAATGCCTCTTGTCTCAACCAGCAAATTTTCATAGACCCCCCCTTCATTCTCAAAAGTGTCCCAGTTAGGACAATACATTATATGGGCTTTCCCAACATGAATGAAATCGAGGAGGAGCCGTCCAACAGACAGGTCTGCTTCCCTTTTCATAGTGTTGCTTTGCTTAGAAAAATTCCCAATGCCTCAGCCTAAAAGCCTCTTGGCCCTGGGGTCACAGTTTGACTTCTTTCATTCTCCAGTAATATTCCTTCCCAAGCTTTTTTTTTTCAGCAGCAGAATCTACTTTTTCAGATGAGAAGTTAGACAGAGGCTCCAGTGTTTAATACAGAAAGTAGGGCCTTTGCTGATTGCAGTGAGGGTAGCAAGCTCAGATACCCCCATATTTGGCCCCTCTCTCTTTCCTTCTGGTGTGGGTCTCTGATGAATCTCAAGGCTTTGTGAAGCACAGATTAAATCTCCTGCCAGAGCAAAATGTTACCATCAATTTAAAGTGCTGTCGCTGCATGGATTGAATACTGTGCTCTGGTTCCCGAGTCAAGTTACATTAGCAATACTGTATGTGTTTAAAGCTTGGCACAAGTTGATGATCATCAGGCTCTTTAAAAATATTATCTTAGGGTTCAGCCTCAATTCTAGGTTAGGCTACTCCTGTGGCCTTAATTCTTCTAACCAATCAAATTTTGACTGTCAACTTTGTTGTTCTGTCATGGATCATGGCTGAGGAACGACCACACCAACCATTGATCCTGGTAATTCTCTGTCTCACCTGTCCCCTTTTGGGGCCCTTTAAGTTAACTCTGGCTTTATGGCTCTTCCCCTGTAACCTCATCCTTTGTTTGTGATTTGAAATGCTATTCTAGTAGACTAATTTTCTCTTCATCCTTGCAAATCTTGAGCAGACCATCCCGGGTCTTTTCTCTGATTGAGTTCCCAGTTTATTATAAAGCTCCTTGTAGCTTGAAAAATACACAAAACCTATCAAACACATCCATGGATTAAAAACCTTCAGTCACTAACCTCATGAGTCTCTCTCAGCTTTACCAGCTTCATTATTTTAGACATCCTAGCCAAATACAGACTTTCATCAGATATATGTACTATTCCACACCTATATTTCAACCACAGTTGACTCACCATCCTGACGACCCCCATCAATTCTCAATGATTCTGAGGAGCGGGTTATTTTTCTTGGCATGGACCCAAACGTTGAGGCTAGAATTCAATATTAAGCTGGTCTCCCTAGGATGTCATTAAGAGGGTTTAGTTACTGAAACACTAAAAGATATTGTCATAATATAGCAATTTCACTCAAAATGGCCTTGCGTCCCAGCCGTTGTGACTGCCACATTTTAATTTCTTTTTTTTTTAATTTTATTTTATTTTTAAACTTTACAAATTGTATTAGTTTTGCCAAATATCAAAATGAATCCGCCACAGGTACTTTTTGTATACAATGTGCACCATATATAAATGCAAACTTTCTTCAAAGTATAAATGACTCTTTTCCATAAATGTCCTGAGCAAATAATAACTGATTGAACAAAACTTTCTTTTGTATATTTCTGATCATCCAGAAATAATTAGTAGTACCTCAATTTAGCAGTCAAGAAAATGCCACTGTATTCCAAATATTTTTGAATAAACAAATAAGCAAAGTATCTATTCCTGATTGGGATAGTATCTATTCCCCATCCTGAACACGTGACTGCCACATTTTAAAACTCTAGTGCCCTTGGAGGGTTGGGGTGAAGGGCCCAATCAGGAATAGATACAGTTCCTCAGTTCCTCAGACTCAAACTTATATACTCTTATAAAGGGAAATATTAAATAATGTTAGCTTAAACCATAAAACGGAGTAGCTCAACCTTGGCACTGTTGACATATTGGTTCAGATGATTCTTTGTTGTGGGGTTGCCCTGTAATGCCTTGGGGCTTAACAGAAGCTCTGCCTTTGACCCACTAGATGCGAGTATCACCATCTCCTGCACCCAACTGGGTGACAAGCCAAAATGTTTTTAGATGTTGTCAAGATGTCCTTTGTGGAGCAAAATCACCCCTTCCTGAAAACCACTGCTGTAGGAAGATATTAAAACCAAGAGGAAGAGTTGGAAATGGAATGAATGGTCCATGGTTCTACAGTGGGCTTCAGATCCTGTCCTCTTCCATGAGCAACAATGAAGATGAAGTGTTGGCTGGCTCGCTGGATAAGGCTACATGGAACTATGAAGGACTTTAGCCAACCTGGGACATCTCCCAAGTTTCTCCTTTTACAAATTGACCCCTTATGGAAAGTAGGCAGCATTAAAGACATTAGGTAACTGGTATTATTTTTCCTTTAATAATTTAGATATGTGCTCATAACAGTTGGCTTTTGTTGTTTGATTGCTCAGTCATGTCCAATTCTTTGTGACCCCATGGACTGCAGCATGCAAGGCTTCCCTGTCCTTCACTGTCTCCTGGAACTTGCTCAAACTCATGTCCATTGAGTGGATGATGCCATCCGATTATCTCATCTTCTGTTGCCCCCTTTTCCTCCTGCCCTCAATCTTTCCCAGCATCAGGGTCTTTTCCAATGAGTTGGCTCTTTGCATCAGGTGGCTAAAGGATTGGAGCTTCAGCTTCAGTCCTTCCAATGAGTATTTAGGGTTGATTTCCTTTAGGAGTGATTGGTTTGATCTTGCAGTCTAAGGGACTCTCAAGAGTCTTCTCCAGCACCACAGTTAAAAAGCATCAATTCTTCAGTGCTCAGCCTTCTTTATGGTCTAACTCTTAGTTCTGTACACTACTACTGGAAAAACCATAGCTTTGACTATATGGACCCTTGTTGACAAAGTGATGTCTCTGCCTTTTAATATGCTGTCTAGGTTTGTCATAGCTTTTCTTCCAAGGAGAAAGCGTCTTTTAATTTCATGGCTGCTGTCAGCATCTGCAGTGATTTTGGAGCCCAAGAAAATAAAGTCTCTCACTGTTTCCATTTTTTCCCATCTATTTGCCGTGAAGTGATGGGACCAGATGCTACTTAATAAACCAGTCTAGAGCTCAGACTGAAAAGACATTTATTATGGCTCACAGATCAGATTGGTGGGTGTTCAGCTTATATAGGCTGGACTTGACAGGACAGTTCTGCTTCTCCATGTAGGTCTGTGGGTCACCCGGGGCTGCAGCAGCTGACCGAGCTCTGCTCCATGCCTCTCTCATTGTCATCCTGGTGCCAGTAGGCTGCTTGGGACATGCTTATCTCGTAGTGATGGCAGAGGTACAAGGAGATGAGCAGAAACACATGAGGCCTCTGAAAGCCTCTTCTCAGCACACCATCACTTCTGATCCATTCTATGAGCCAAAGACCATCACATGGCTGAAGCCAAAGACTGTCACATGACTGAACCCAAGTCCATGGGAGGCAAGCGAGGCTTTGCCCCTTTGTGGGAAGACATGACAAAAGGCATATGGATACAGTGAGGGATGAGGAATTGGGGTTAATGACACAAGCTAGCAAATCCTTATTTTTAGAATAATAGTTTTGCTTTTATATAATTTCTGAACTGAGTTCCTTTATTTTGTTGGACACTTCTGTAATGAGAGAATAGAATCACAGGACCATTTCAAAAATGGAATCATTTGGTAAGGAAGAGTGGGCCAAACAAACTATCTGAAAATTTACTTTCACTCCAGTTAACTCGATCTTGCATGAATTAAGCAACATTATATTTCTGTGGTTTTAAAAAAAATGGAAAAAATTGAATTTGTCTGACATGGAGGCCAAGAGGAAAGGTATTTTCAAAGATATTTGTGAGATTAAGATGCAAAAACACTGATTTTTTTTTTTTTCTCCAGGATTGGCAGATTGCTGATATGTTGGCCAGAGGAATGTGGAGTGAAAATCTCTGGCATGTTCTAGCAACCTTTAAAATTTATTGCCAGGAAATGGGTGCTGCTTGTCTTCTCTGCATCTTTTCAAAAGATCTCTTGTGAATCCAGTCAACTCCTGTCCAGGTAGGGAGGTTTGGAAACTGTGATAAGTGAAAAGTGTTTTCTACAGCTGTGCCTCAGCCCCGCCTGACCAAACACCATTAATATGTAACCTGAATCTGACCACTTCTTTTCTGTTTACATTTGGTTGCAGTATTATTTTTAAGTGGTGAAAGAGCAGTTCAAAGTCGTCTTTTCTTTTTGGCACATCTGCATAATCTCTCGAGGTTCGGTAGCAGAATGACCATAAGTTGTGTCAGTAGGATTTGAGTCTGGAGGAATTAAAAATCCCTTACCTTATTACACATGTGAATGTACTAAAGATGGATGGGTTGGTCTGTGCCAGGATAAGATATGATATCAGAAATAATTTTTAATTGTTTATGCTGAGACCATAGATTTAGAGGACAATCTTCTGCATGCTTGGCACAATCCATGAAAGATGGGTATGTGCTACACATCTATGAGAAGGGCTGAGACAAAGCAAAATAAGACCAAAACAAAACACTGACAGTGACAAGTGCTGGAGAGCATACAGAACCATGAGAACTCTCAAACATTGCTGTTGAGAACATCAAATGGTTCAGCCACTTTGGAAAACAGTTTTTTAATTTCTTATTTAGTTAACCATATCCTTACCACTGGGCTTCCCAGGTGGGGCTAGTGGTAAAGAAGTCACCTGCCAATGCTGGTAGACGTAAGAAAGGCAGATTTGATCCCTGGGTCGGGAAGATCCCCTAGAGGAGGACACAGCAACTCACTTTAGTCTTTTTGCCTGGAGAATCCCATGGACAGAAGAGCC
The DNA here is from genome assembly GCF_027580195.1 of Bos mutus. Classification (NCBI taxonomy): domain Eukaryota; kingdom Metazoa; phylum Chordata; class Mammalia; order Artiodactyla; family Bovidae; genus Bos; species Bos mutus. The sequence goes on along the minus strand of NC_091642.1, from coordinate 41,637,027 downwards.
TGGCAGGCTGCTGTCCATAGGGTCTCACAGAGTTGAACATGACTGAAGCAACTTAGCACGCATGCTTACCATAAGACCTAGAAATCCCACTCCAAGGTAGTTACCCAAAAGAAATTAAAACTGTATTCACACTGACACCTCCATGTGAATGTTTATACTGGTTTTATTTGCAATCACCAAATATATTAATTGGTGAGTGAGTAAACAAATTGTGGGTCATCTGTACAATGGAGAGTTACTCTGCAATAAAGAGAGATGAGCCGCTGATAAATGTAACATCATGGTTAAATCTCTAACACATTACATGAGTGAAAGAAGCCAGACTCAAAAGGCTATAAGCTGTATGATTCTGTTTATACGACATTCTGGAAAAAGGCAGACCTAAAGGGACATAGAACAGATTAGTGGTTGCCAGGGGCTACAGGTAGGGGCTCTCCACAAAGGGGCACATGGGAAATTTAGGGGTGATGGAACATTTCTATATCTTGATTGTGGTCATGATTATAAGGCTGTGTATATATGTCAAAATGCATAGAACCATGCTTAAAAAAGGGTGAATTTATACCCCACTATTCCTGCGCCATGTGTTCAGTTGTGTCCAACTCCCGGCAACCTTATGGACTGTACCCTGCTAGGCTCTTCTGTCCATGGAAATCTCTAGGCAAGAATACTGGAGTGGGCTGCCATTTACTTCTCCAGGGGATCTTGCTGACCCAGGGATCAAACCTCGTTTCCTGCTTGGCAGGCGGATTCTTTACTGCAGAGCCATGAGGCAACCAGCCCTAGTATGCCTGATTTTAATAAAATGTCTGGATGACTGTCACTCTGAATCTCTTATTTATATATTTATCAACCTAACATAGGAGAAGGCAGTGGCACCCCACTCCAGTACTCTTGCCTGGAAAATCCCATGGACGGAGGAGCCTGGTAGGCTGCAGTCCATGGGGTCGCTAAGAGTCGGACATGACTGAACGTCTTCACTTTCACTTTTCACTTTCATGCATTGGAGAAGGAAATGGCAGCCGACTCCAGTGTTCTTGCCTGGAGAATCCCAGGGATGGGGGAGACTGGTGGGCTGCCGTCCATGGGGTCACACAGAGTCGGACACGACTGAAGTGACTTAGCAGCAGCAGCAGCAACCTAACGTATATGTTGGGGTAACCACCCAACTCACATCTGCTTCTTGGGAACTGGTCTCCAGGCCCCAGTCTCTGTTGAAGGGTGGGCTTAGCCTATGCTTCTTCTAGTTGATTCCACACTCTGACGCTGCTGGATAGGACCATGAGTGGACTTCTACCCCCAAATAAAACAGTAACATGCTCTTTTTTGAGACTTTGCTCTAAGAGACATGGAAACCACAGTCCAGGGAGTGTAGATTTTGGCTTGCAGATGTTTTGTTTGGCCTGCATAGTGTTTAAAGAAATTGAATTAATTGCCAACATTAAAAAATGGGAGATTTCACATAAAAATCCAGATTTCCAGCTTCTCTTTCAGAAATTGGAGGATCCGGTAAAATGGCCTCAAATTCCTGCCTGGAGACAATGGCTGGAGCAGTGGTGGCTTCAGCCCACTGTCTGGAAGGGCTTCACCCCTTCCCACCAGCTGCCTCTCCGTCCGCACAGGGCCTTCCACTCCTGGGGAAAGGGGGCAGAAGCAATGAAGCTGTGTTGGTCAGGATAGTTTGCTGGTATAGTGGTGCTCAGGGAAATATGAACTATTTCTTTTACCTTCTCTTTCTATCAAAAATGGAGAGCAAAAGGTAAGACCATGTTTTACAAAAAATGATCATGAACATATTACTTTGTGATGGTAATGATGACCCTAAGTGGTTTATAGTAAAGAAACCAAATATGTCTGAACTAGAAGAATACAAGTTAGGATTCCTTTCTGAAGACAAGCTTATTGTTACTAAAGGGGATAGCGGCAGGGCCAGGAGAAATAAATGAGGAGCTTGGGATTAACAGATACACACTTCTTTGTATAAAATAAACAAAAAGGACCTCCTGTATAGTTCAGGGAACTATATTCAGTATCTTGTAATAACATATAATAGGAAATAATCTGAAAAAGAACATATATACATGTATAACTGAATCCCTTTGCTGTACACCTGAAACTAACATAACAATGTAGATCAACTGTACTTTAAAAAATGGTTAAAAAATTAAAAATTAGATTATTTTACATTGCACATACACACGCATACACACACAGGATTCCTTTCTGAAATGAACATTGCTCTTGACACTCATCCACGTTACTCGGCTGGCCTCTGTAGGCATTCAAGTTTGCACAACCCTCCCAGTCCAGTTGAGGACTGGAGTGCTAAGGTTGCCCCAAGTTGAAGGCACCTTGAGTTGTACATCGATGTGCAAACAGGTGTCACTGGAGAGGAGAAACTGAGAGCCTTACAAAGGGGAAATTCTGCAGAAATGTGCTTGTGGTTGTGTATGAGGGAGAGAGAGAAATAATGAGACTGAGAAAGGGACAGATGTTTAGAGAAGTGTGCAGGTGAAGTGCCTTCAATCTATTGCACCCATGCATCTTGGCAGAGCTTGTGAAAATGCCCATTCTAGTAGTTCTGGAGTGAGGCCTGAGATTCTGCATTTCCAACAAGAGGGCAACTCAACTGATCAGTGGACCACGTTTTGAGCTGAAAGGTCCCAAATCACCCCCTCTACAAAGAAGCAGTAAAAAAATTACCTGCCTAAACTTTGTTTTCTAACATTTCTTCTCCATCGAATAAGGGCGTGATAAAATCAGTTTCTTTGTCACATATTTAAGACTATTCCTCCTTTTTAAATGAGGAAGGGGCTGTTTCAAAGGTAGTGGAGGCTGGCACTCCAGGAAGCAAGAACAATTTTTGTGATTAACTGGCTGGCATCTCCAGAGCAGTGAGCTGGGTGAGCAGCCCAGCTCAGTGACTGTGCGTCTGGCCTCCTTAGTCTTGATGACTTTGTTCTGTGGCTGAAGGCAAATCACCACAGTCTGCTTTCTCACCAGTCAAAAAAAAAAAAAAAAACAAGGTGAGATTTTGACCTTGTAGACTATCGTGAAAGATTTAATTAGCATTTGTGAAAGCCTGTGAGATCTATGGAGGAAATGTTCTTCAGATGAACAAAGTAATTTATAGTCACTATCATCATTTCATTACCAGCTGAGCTGATATGCCAGGCAGCTCAGTCTCAAAGAAGCTGTCTCCACAATCTACAACTCCCTCATGGTCAGAACTATTGCAGTGAGGAACATTACAGCTCTCTGTGGAAGAGGATAAATTCTGCTTCTTTTTCACAGTGTCTGATGTAACACAGGTGTCTACCATTTCACAATTTAATATGATAATTTTTTTCGCTTAAAGAAGGGAGAATCTCCTCTCACTCGTGTCCTCCTTCCAAATATGGGCCATGGTGATTTCTGTTTAGTACTTATGGTCTCTAGTTTGAAAGGAATATGTTTTCTCTAAATCAGCAGTCTAGAGAAACAGTGTCCAAACGAAATAGAATACAGGCTGCATATGTAATTTAAACATTTCTAAACAGCCACGCTGAGAAGAGAAAAAGAATCTGATAAAATTAATTTTGAAGATGCATTCCTTTAATCTTTCTAAAATGTTTTTTTCAGAATACAATTAATATACAACTTATTAATGAGAAATTTCACCTTTTGGGGGTATTGTCTTTGAAATTTGGTATACATTACACTTCACATGGGATGTTAAATTTTCATTAAGACATACGTAATCTGTTTAGACAGCCTAAAATTTACAGTTAAAAGAGTAGTTTTACCTACCCAAGTTGTTCCAAATATACTGAAATTTTTTCTAATAACGGTTTTATATTTAAATGTCAGTTATCATGTCCGACTCTTTGAGATCTCGTGGACTGTAGCCCACCAAGCTCCTCTGTCCATGGGATTCTCCAGGCAAGAATACTGGAGTGGGTTGCCATTTCCTTCTCCAATAGAATAAAATAGCACTTAAAAATCAGTTCCTTGGTCCCCTGGGCCACATTTCAAGGGCCTGCTAGTCACATGTGGCCAGCAGCAGGGCTCCTCTGGTGAGGGAAGCTCTTGCCCTGGGATTTTTTTGTTGTTGTTTAGTTGCTAAGTCATGTCCAACTCTTTTGTGACTCCATGAGCTGTAGCCCGCCAGACTCCTTTGTCCACAGGATTTCCAAGGCAAGAATACTGGAGTGAGTTGCCATTTCCTTCTCCAGAGGATCTTCCCAACCCAGAGATCAAACTCACGTCTCCTGCATTGGCAGGTGGATTCTTTTCTGCTGAGCCACCTAGGAAGTGTAACAGAGGTCCTATTTCCACACTCACCACTGGCAGTGCATGTCTGTCCTCTGTTGATGGAGTTGCTTCATGGCTGACAAGCCCTGTGAATGTAGCGAGAAGGCCTTCCTTCCGTCAGTACACATTATGTGGCTTCCACTTTTCAGAGGATTGCTGTTTACAGCCCATCTGTCTCTCAGAATGACCCACATTCCCCAGAGGGACTTTACAGAGATCCCAACTGGGCGCCACTGGACTAAAACAGCATCTATCCACCCATGCATGACTCCACTCATCCATTCAACAAATATTTATGAAGCATGTTTCTATGACCAGCCCTGATAAGCTCTGGGGACTGCTTCAGCCATGAGAAAGGACGACAGGGTTACTGCCCTCAAGAACCTTAGTGTCTAGGCGTGGTAGACATTCAGTGGAATCCCACAAATAATGAGTTCATAGCAATATGACATCTATGAAGGAAACCAGAGGTCTCCATGAGCCCCTGAGGGAGTCTAATCTAGTCTGGAGGTTCAGGAAATCTTCCTTTTAAAAAATGACATTTCCGTTGGACCCGAAGGGGTCAGGCCATGAAGAGATGGGAGCAAGGCCTGTTCTTGGCAGAGGAGACAAGAGAGAGGCAGAAGGTCAGGGTGGCTGGAGAGAGGTTAGCCAGGAAGGGTGGAGAGATGAAGAAGGGCCAGATCGGAAAGGCCTGGAGGTCCTGGAGAAGGACCCTAGTCTTTGTCCAAAGAGCAACTGGAAGATCGCCTGAGCATTTTAAGAAGAACGACTTGATCAGATTCAGGTCCTGCCCCCTTTTTTTTTCATGAGGCTAAATGAGTTATTTATTTATTCTACTAGAATGACTAACATTTATTACAGGTTACATAATTTTTAAAAATCTGTTTTAACACTTATTCTTATTTAAAATTAAAAAAATTTTTATACAATTTTAAAAGATGACTTTCCATTTACAGTTAATGTAGAATATCAGCTGTATTCCCCATGTTGTAACAATGCCTCCTTGTAACCTGTCTTACACCGGTGGTTTGTGCCTTCCACTCCCCAACCACTACCTTGCTCCTTCCTGTTCCCCCACATAACCACTAGTTTGTTCTCTATATCTGTGAGTCTCTTTGTTTTATATCATATTTACCAGTTTGTTGTATTTTTTAGATTCCATATATAAGCATTAGGATTCCCTGTCTGATAGGCTTAGTAAAGAATTTGCTTGCCATACAGGAGACCTGGGTTCAAACCCTGCTTGGGAAGATCCCCTGGAGAAGGAAATGACAACCCATTCTAGTATTCTTGCTTGGATAATTCTGTGGACAGAGGAGCCTGGTGGGCTACAGTCCATGGAGTCCGAAAGAGTTGAACACGATTGAAGGACTAACACTTTATAAGTGATATCAAACAGTATTTTTATCCATCTCACTTATTTTTCTTCAGGTCCTCCTTTGAGTTTTACAAGGTGGCACATGGCTGCAGATCCTCCCTGGAATTTCACCTTTAATTCAGCCTCAGTCAAAAATGACCATGGAAGCCAAAGAGAAAATGTTCGTTGCTCAGTTGTGTCTGACTCTTTGCCACCCCATGGACTGTAGCCCTCCGGGTTCTTCTGTCCATGGGATTCTCCAGGCAAGAATACTGGAATGGGTTGCCATTTCTTTCTCTGGGGGATCTTCCCAATCCAGGGATTGAACCCGGGTCTCCAGCATTGCAGGCAGATTCTTTACCATCTGAGCCACCAGGGAAGTGACTTCCTAATTTCATTGTCCTGCTCACTGGCCATGGACACTTGGATTCTTTGAGGAAGAACTAGACCTTAAATGTAGTGAGGACAAAGGCAGTCTGCTAGCTCCTGAGGAATAAAATAACAAAACAAAAGGAAGCAAAACATAGCAAACAAAACCCTGGATACTCCAGGTTAAATTTAAATTGTATGTGCAAGGGCTAAGATTTATTATTAACATATCACTAATGGTACTACTAACAATTAGGATAGACAACTGCTACCAGTTACTGAAGGGTCACTGTTTGCCAGGTGTACATAAATAAACAAGTAAATATATACATAAATAATTATGAATATGTAAATGTTATGTGTGTGTATACAGATATGTGCATAAATAAAAATATATATAAGTTCTAATCCACAAAAAATCCTGCCTGCAAGATAGATACATTATTCCCATTTCCTTCTGATATTCAAGGGAAGGGAGTTTCACAAAGTTTAAACAACTTGTCCAAAGTGAAGTCACTAGCAAGTGTAGAGGCAGGGACTCCCCTGGTAGTCCAGTGGGTTAAGAATCTGCCTGCCACCGCAGGGCACATGGGTTTGATCCCTGGTCTGGGAAGACTCCACATGCAGTGGACAACAAAGTCTGTGAGCAACTACTGGAGCCTGTGTGCCCGGAGCCTGTACACAAGAGAAGCCACGGCAATGAAAAGGCCTTGCACAGCGGCTAGAGCGTAGCCCCCTCTTGCCACAACTAGAGAAAACCGGAATTCACTCACGGAGACCCAGAGCAACCAAAATAAAATGAATAAACAAAGATTGCTTTAAAAAAGGGATAGAGACTGGGTTGGAGCAAGTGCATGTCTGAACTCAGGGCCCTGATGTGTCCATGTCATCACGCTGCCTCAGGTAAGTAGACCCCACGTGAGTCCTGAGTGGGAGCGTCTGAGAAACAACATGCCTGGGCTTAGATAGACACGCCGCTGCTCACTGTGGTGACAAGCAGAGGACAAGCAGTGGTTTTAGGATATTTGATACTTTCTGATACTTTGGACACACCCTCAAGATGTTCTTTCTAGCAGGTGTCTTTTCTAAATGTTGTGTACACAGTGGCTTTTATTATCCTTCTCTCTTTCTAATATTTTTTAAACCATTTCTGTTTTCTTCTTGCTGCTCCACAAGCAGACTGGAGCTGGGCTTTCTTTCTGTAGTGTGTGAAACAGTTTGGCCAGCTCTGTAGCTGGGCATGGCCTCTTTCCTCTGCTAGGGTGGTGGGTGTGGGCGGCAGCTCCTGACACCGTGGATTTGTGTTCCAGGCTCTGAGGCCCAACAGACAGAGCCGACAGAGGGAAGGGCGTCCAGCACAGGAGATGTTGTGGTCATCTGTATGACACCTTCCTGACAAGCGTGCAGAAAGCTCAGGCTTTTTGAGGCATTAATCTTTTAACATTATTCACAGAGAGAGGAAAAATGTCCACCATATCTACATGAGAAGAAACTGGCTTGAATCTCCAATAAAGGATGCAAATCAAGAGGCTTGTTCAAACTTGATTCATTCCTCAAAACATCAATGAACACCTAGTAAGGGTCACAAATGGATCTGGATGCTGGGATACATACAGCAATGAGCTAAACTGATGAAAAAGAAGCAAGTAAATAAAAAGAGTAGATTTTAAATGTGCTTACCACAAAGAAGAAATGGTAATTATGTGACAGAGTAGAGGTGTTCACTAATGCTATGCTGGTAATCGCTTGCTGTATATGAGTATCAAATCAACACCTTAAATGTATGCAATGCTTACATTTAAATATACACCTTAAATGTATAAATGTAAATGAATGTCAATTACATCTCAATAAAGCTGGGAAAAAAAGCCAATCAAGCAAATAAAGCACCACCACTATCAAAAAAACTCCATCTAAAAGGAGATTTTCTCCTTCTAAAAGGAGAGACAGACAATAAACAAGTAAGACATAAAATACGCAGTTTGTTTGATGATAGCAAAAAATAAAACAGGAAAACGAGCTGGGAGTATTCAGGACAGTCTGGGAGCGCCTTGAGGATGGAATTTGAGCAGAGCCTTGAAGGAAGTGAAGGGATAGATGATGGGGAAATCTGAGGAGAGAGCATTTTAGGTGAAGGAAATAGTAAGTGCAAAGGCCCAAAGGCAGGAGAGTACCTGGAGTGTTCAGTAAAAAGCAAAGAGGCTAGTGTGGTAGGAGATGGGGTTGGAGAGCGAGCCAGAGGCTCAAAGGGCTTTGCCCTCACAGTTAGACCTTAGGCTTTTCCCCTGAGTAACATGAAAAGCCTTTAGTCTCTTAGAGGACGAAGAGTATGGAAAACAGACTGTACAAGCCCAGGAACAGAAGAACAGTCAAGAGGCCATTGGCATCATGCATGTGACTGATGATGAAGCTTAGACAAGGGGAGCAGGGGAGGTGATGGGCAGCACTTGAATCCAACATGTATTTTGTGGAAAAGTCAAATGGACTTGCTAGTGGATTGGATAAATAAGGTAAATTATTTGAAGTCATTTTTTTTTCTCCCCACCTAAATGTTATTTTAGTCATTTTCAGGCCTAGATAGAAAGTTACCTAGATCATTTATTATCCTTGATTAGATACCTATATTCTTTTAAATAATATCTTAATTTTTCAAATTATGCATATCCATTATTCTATCCTTCTTATAAAAAGTCATGTCGTGCAAAATGAACACTCCCACTTACCATGCCACCATTGTCCTTTTCCAAGAAAGAGATAATCTCTATTATGTTTGACTTTTTCTCTGTGTTTGTATATCAGAAATATAGTTTTATTCTTTTAACAAAAATGGGATCATAATGTTCACATTGATTTCTGCTTAATATGCCTTGAAGATCTTTCCAAATTAGTAACCTAGAGGTTCACTTCATTCTTTTAAATTTCTTAGGACTCCTCTAGAAATGTATCTGACTCATTTCTTTCCTCTCCTCTAATCACTGTCTAAATTAGGGTATCCAAACAGGCAGGCATCCACACACATGCCCTAGGCAGAGTGTCTCCTTCCAGAAAGCATCCACAGATGACATTTTAAGGTTGAAAGGATGAGCCCAGCATGCAGAGCCAATCTGTTTGACATGTCTTGGAGGGGATCACAGTTGCCTTGAGTCACTTGAGTTTGAAAGTACTTTTGCTGGGGAAATGCTTGGGATATTTTGTGCTCCTGATTTCCCAACACCTCATTACCTAGCATTCATGGTTAGAGAAAGTTCAAGGGCCCAGGGCAATGGGTTGGCCTGGCCTTACAGGGTCGGCAGACTTCCCAAACCAAAATGGAGCATCTGACTCAACAAGGATAACTGATGTTAATGGCTGGAGATATTTCTCTATATATGTATGCTTCTTTTCCAATTAAAAAGTTGCATTTTATTATTTATTGTAATTGCATAGGTGATGCATGAACATTGTAGGAAAATTTTTAAAAAATACAGAAAAAGACTAGATAGTGATGACCAGAAAGCTTTTACCTAAAGTTACGCTTTTGCTATTTACAAGAGGATTAGAAATTGGGTTGGCTGTGACATACCTGTTTTACATGGTTGCCACAGTACAAACCACTAACTTCGCTTGGTTCTTTTGCCCCTGTGGAAAGGTTTGTCAAGGGGCTTCCCTGGTGGCTCAGATGGTAAAGACTCTGCCTGCAATGCAGGAGACCTGGGTTTAATCCCTGGGTTGGGAAGATCCTCTGAAGAAGGAAATGGCAACTCACTCCAGTGTTTTTGCCTGGAGGATCCCATGGACAGAGGAGCCTGGTTACAGGCTGGCTGGTTACAGAGGAGGACTGGCTACAGTCCATGGGGTTGCAAAGGTGCAAAGGGTTAGACACGACTGAGCAACTAACGTGTACGTGTGTGTGCGCGCGCGCACATACACAACCACACACACACGCATACAGGGGTATGTCATGAGGAGGTGGGAGGGAGCACAGACATATCCTGTTGCTAAACCAACTCCTGCTTTCCATCACCAGATCCTACTCATAAGGAAGCGATTTATAGTGCTAGAGGCAGTTGGACCTGTTGACCATAGTTTCCATTTGTTGGGACAATGCTTAAAATTCAGCAGCTATTGTTCATTCTTTCTGATCCTCTGTAGAGGCACCTGGAACACAATCATGCCTTCCTCTGGGCTGTGTTCACCTGTTTTAAATTAATGACTGGGACCTAGTCCTTCAGCTCTGCACTGGTGAAGAACAGCAGAGAATGGAAATGAGAAGAAGGGTTTGCCCAGCTGGGTTGGTCCTTCCAGGACAGCAGACTAAGCCAGGTGAGAAGGAGCTGGGCCATAAGAGATGTTAGGACTCATCGCTTCCCAGCACAGCCAGGATGGGTGTTTGTCTCGATGCCAGGTGCCTTTCTGCTGAGTTGGGACATAATGGCTGGACACACCAGCCTGGAATAAAGGGAGAAGTACTCACATGTATTGTGCCAACAGGGCGGTGGGTGCATGAGCTTCTCTAGTTGCTGAATGGAATTCAGTCCTTTAGCCTTTCACCTTTCATGCAAATAACTAGGCTTATTCTTGCTCGAGGCAGCAAAAGTCTTTTGTTTCTATTATTATGGACAGTAATATTTATAAAACATAGGAATAGTACTATAAGATGGGGTTTTAAGAGATAATAAGGCAGAGTCTTTGCCATCCCCAAACTCTCATGATCCAGTGGTAGGAACAAAATATTAGCAAGAAATAGTATCACTGGGTAGCAAGTAGTGAGTGCTACCTGAACAGAATGGAAGATAAATGTTAATGGTGATCAGAGGAGGGAGACATGGCCATGTACCAGAGTGGACATGACATAAAAGCTTCAGGAAAGGGGTGGCATTGGGTTTGGGGCCTGAAGGACATTTAGGGTGAGAGACATGGAGACGAGAGGTGGGTGGGATGTCAGGCAGAGGAGATGCTCAGGTAAAGGACTGGGGCTGGAGGACGGATACGCAAGAAGTAAAGATGGTGAATATCACAAAGAAAGAGTCAAAGAGCATGAGTGTGTGGGAACAAGGCACAGAAAAGTGAGAGATATGGTAAAGTCGTGAAGAGAGATTATTGGAGGAATGATGATGTTGACCGAAGCATGGATGGACCGAAGCATGAATCATCTGGAAGGATAATTGGGAGGAAAATGGTGACTTTGAGACTGGCTCAGATGAAGGATGAAAATACAGATGAAGGTGACTATCTAGCTCAAGAGTGCAATCACTCAAGCAGGATAATGTATGTGGAAGTTAGTTTCAAGGGTCATTAAAGTGACTGGACTGTGAGGTCTCCCATATGGAGCAGCAGGAGGCCATCCTCTCAGCCTTGCTTATGCTCACGTGTTGGGTGGAAGGAGGAAGTGGATGCAGTGAAAGACGTGGGGTACTGGCCCCCATGATAAGAGTGTCACTAGAAGGTTCTTGCCTGGAAAATCCCACGGACGGAGGAGCCTGGTGGGCTGCAGTCCATGAGGTCGCTAAGAGTTGGACATGGCTGAGCGACTTCACTTTCACTTTTCACTTTCATGCATTGGAGAAGGCAATGGCAACCCACTCCAGTGTTCTTGCCTGGAGAATCCCAGGGACAGGGGAGTCTGGTGGGCTGCTGTCTATGGGGTCGCACAGAGTCGGAAATGACTGAAGCAACTTAGCAGCAAGCAGAAGGTTCACAACAGAAAAAGGAGAAGAAAATTTCAGGAAAGTGGAGCCTTGTTCCCACCTTGACTGCCACAGAAGAGCCAGGATCGAGCCCTGAAAACAGTGAGTTCCTATCACTGGGTAACTGCACAGGGCGGTTAGAAGTTAGCAGTGACTCGAGAGATCAGTTGTGATCAAGTCGGCTTGGTGGGTGTTTGGAGTGGGTGGTGATGAAATAAATACAGTGAGGATAAACCAGTGGTTTAAAAATTTGGCTGAACATCCTCATCACTTGGAGGGAACCTGAAAAATAAAATTCCTAGGCCCCACATCAGACCCTGTGAGTCATATTTGTAGGGGTTGTACCTGGGAAACTGGTACAGATAGCTCAACTGCAGCCAGTCCACAGAGCATCATTTATGAACCACTGGTAGGTGATAAGAGTTGAGAAATTGGATGCACTTGAGAGGAGAGGAGGGCTGAGGAAGTTTTCTTGGTAGTTTTGTTTCCCTTTAATTTTATTTTTTGAATAGAGGAGATCTGAGCTCTTTTACCAGGTCATAGGGGAGATAATCTGATTGAAGATACAAGAGAGATGGAAGATAAGAGACAGCTAAGGGTCCCCAGCTGTAGAAAATAAGCTGGGGTCCTCTGAGGCAGGTGGGTTACGGGCAGCCTGGAGTGGGGAAGGTGGAGGAGATGGAGAGTCAAGGGAAAATTTGAGGATGTGAAAGGAAAACCCTGAATTCTGAAACTTATCCCAAATCAAGCTCTGTGTATTCTTCAAAGATGGATTCAATTCACCTAAGAATCTTGTTGAGTCCTTCCTAGCACTGTGTTGAGCAAATCACATGGGGCTTTCGTCATGCCAGTTACACCCAGGAAAGGCAGGTTATGAAAGTTTAGAATTATGAAATGAGACAAATTGTGCAGTTCAACATGAGCTTATCTTTTGAAAGTTTCTATTTCACAGCTTCTGAGGGAAGGCGCTTTACATGACGTGTAATATCGAGTATTTAAGAGACCAGTGCTAAGAGGAAGAATTGACCAAGGACCTCTTACGGCCTCACGCAGCATCTGAGAGTCTAGTTTTGGGTTCAGAAGGGGACTTTGTGGATGCTATGCCCACAGAGTCTGTTGAAAATGGGTTCTCAGTGTTGTGGCAGGAAGCATTGTGTTGTGAATCATACCTCACACCTTTCTCTTGTTGGCTGCCTAGGCTCAGTGTGAAATCTGGGTCTGTAATCTACTCTTTCTATCGTTTTTCTGCACTCTAGCAAGAGTCAGCACAGTCCAGCCATCATTTGCACATTTTCTTTTCATCCTGTGAGGCACATCTCTAGTATTCTTATAATAGCAATGAACTTAGTGGGTCAGGTATTGAATAAGAACCACTACACTCTTTTGAACTCATCATGTACATTTTATCTAATACCTCCCTTTTAAATGTGTCTTGGGAAAATTTCTATTTTAACATCCTATCACAATGAAATAATTATTTCTTATTGTGAAAGACAACACAAATATTATGGCCTGTACACTTGATACTGTTTTAAATATCTTAGGTATCTCTATGCACTTCAACCTCACAATAGCACTGTGATATAGTTATTCAGATTTCCATTTTACAGATGAAAGAATTGAGGCTCAGAGGGGCAAGACATTGCTCCAAAATCACATAGCTAATGAGTGGTGAGAAAGGGAATCCAACCTGTCTGTCTGACACCAACGCCAGAGCTCTTCAATCGTAAGTGATGAAATAGATGGAAACATAGTTAATTAGAAGGGGAAGGCACCCTTGGGAGTTCCTGATTTTTTCAGCACAGTCTTGGCTGGGCATTATTCAAAGAATCTCAGCTGAAGTGCCTGCTTCAGGGACATAGGTCATTTGTCTTCATCTTCAATGTGCTGCTCAGGTTTAGAAAAGCCAGTTGGATGAACCACTGGAAGCCTGTGGTACCTTCTGTGAGTTCATAGAACATGAGAGTGAGGCAGAGACTGACTCTAACTTATCTCAGAGTGGATGGACAGGGAGCTTGTTCATTCATTCAAGAAATGTCCTCATAGAGTGAAACTCTGGGTGCCACGCCTGTGTTTGTGTAGTGGAAACAAAAGTGTGAAGCATCGAGTCCTGGGAGGGGACACGGATAAGAAACAAGGACTGGGAGGGGAGTGATCACCTGTGACAGATGGAGGTACAGAGCAGGGCTCTAACCCAGACAGCGAGGTGAGTGGGAGGTGTTAGTTCCTGTGAGCTGGAGTTAACCCCTTGATTGATGTACGGCGAAACCCACAGAAGGCAGCCTTTCAGGATTCAAGGTAGGAGGGAAGTGCATTCCAGTGATGCTCAGATATAGAATGCTAGTGACTTCAACTTCTCTCTTGCCTTAGACAAAAGTGTGATGGGGGCAGTTTCCCCATCTGCAGCCTTGTAAAGGCCCGGTTATCTAGCAGCTTAGAAAGAGGTGGGGACTGCCCTTGGTGGGAGCTCCTCTGCGTGATTGGATGGCTGAGCGATTTAGGCAAGTGTCCATCCCTCTGCACCCTTATAAAGCTGGAGATGATATCTAACTTCACTGGGTTTTGGGGAGAATTACGGAGTCAGTGGACATTTCATCAAATATCAACATCACTTTGAGCAAATGCTCAGGAGACAGTACAGTTCTATGTCGGTGGTGGTTCTTAACCCAGGGTGATTTTTCCTTCTAGAGAACTTTTGGCAATATCTGGGGACATTTTTGATTGTCACTAGTGAGAAGGGGATCCATTGGCATCTACTGGGTGGAGATCCAGGAGGCTGCGAGATGTCCTGCATGCTCAGGTCAGCCCCACAGCAAAGAATTATCCCACCCACTGTCACAGTGAGAAAAGTGGAAAAACAGTTCTATGTTATGTTAATGCCCGTAATCCTCATAGGAACCCAATGAGGTGGTACAATTATTATTCCTCTATTTTAGATCGGGGACTATTGGAGACATTCAATACCTTGGAAATGAAATGACTTGCCCAAGCAAAGGCAGTTAGTAAGAGCTGGATTTGAACCGAGACAGTCCAAATCCAGGGTTATCACACGTAACCACTTACCCTAGGTTGCCTTCTGCTGGACTGGGTCAAAACCAGTGAAGTAGGCTATCTAGAAGCTTCCCTTTCCCCTGTGTTAGTGGTTCTGAGACTTCAGCAAGTATCAGAATGACCTGAGGGGCAAATTAAAATGCAGATCCTGGGACCCCATGCCCAGGCCATCTGATGCAGCTGTTTTTGAAGCACAAGGTTTTACACCAGCCCATGTGAATGCTTTTACACAGAGGAGCAGCGTGATATCAGCTGTTAAGTCTTGTTTTCAGAATCTCAGTTTTTCATGAAATACTGTATGAAGAACTTAGCATAATTTTAGGATGTTAGTCCAAGGAAAAAGAATTCAACACAATGTCTCCTTAAGGAGGACCTGGGCTCTGTTAGCTCTTTTCTAGACTTGCATCTCCAGATGAGGACAAGACGAGGGCACTTGGTCATCCTTGCATCACCTTAAATACTCAAAACTGGACTTCTTGCACCTTGCCCTGCTCACCCTTACCCTTGTTTCTTATGATATTGGATATCTGGCCATTTTAGCCAATGACTACGGCTCCAAACCTCAAGCACTCCAAACCTCAATTCATCTTCCTTCCACTACGCAGCCAGTCTCCAGGTCCTTGAAACTCTTCTTGCATCACGTTTCTCCTGTTGATCCCTAACTCTTCTTTGTGGCCACTGTCCTCTAGTTCAGTACTCTATCGCCTCAGGTTCTGATCAGCAGTAACTTCCTCCTTAATCTGCAAGACTCAACTTTTTCCTCTAATGTATTCAGCCAAGTACATCTTCTCAAAATGCCATTTTATTTCATATACGCATCCACTGACTCACTTAGGTATTTACTGGGAACTACTCTCTGCCAAGCACTCTTCTGTGACACAGAGATGAATATGACCCTATCAGGTCCCTTTCTTATTCCATGATCCTCAGTTCTTTATATCAGCGCAAGCTGGTCTCCTGCTCCATCCCTACATTTCTCTACACAGCCCCTCAGCTCTGGTCATTGCCCTCTGTTCCCACCTGCTCATTGCTACCTCTGTAGCTTTGTCATGCTCTACTCTACTCAAGGTCACCTCTCTTTCTACTCCACATATCTAACTCCTACTCACCCTTCAAAACCCAGATCAAATCTCATTTTCTTAATGAAGTCTTTCCTAACCATCGTACTTCAGGACCATTTCCTCTCTCCTATAATCCCACAGTATTTAAAGCCACCATTATTTTTGGAACTGCTACTTCACATACACATATGGATTCATTTTTATGCATGTCTAGTGGGGGGAAGAAAGGTTGCAATCTGGAACAGTTTATTGTAAAGGATTTAGTCACTCTGGGCGGCATGGTAGATGGAGACGCAAAATAGGCATCCGTTTGCCAAATGTAGTTTAAAATTCCTGTGGGTGGATCTTAGAGCCCAGATCTGCAGGCTGTGTGCCTGGCTTACCCACTTGGACCAAGTGCTGCTGCTCAGAATGGCCAAAACCCACAGAGGCCCAGTTCGTCTCTGCATCTGGCAATAATTCCAAGAATTTCTGGATTTGTCCTTCAGTGATTCTTCCCAGAGTTTTCTGTCAGCTAAAGAGGAATACTTTAGCAATATCTAATGTTTATTGAGGGCTTACTATGCGCTGGGCATTGTGTTAAGTGCTTTATCCACATCTTGTTCTTCAGCCCTCACAGTAACCATTGAGGTAGGGCTATCACTTTCATTTCACATGTGAAGAAATGGAGGCTGAGAGAGATTTAATAACTTGCCCAATTTTACACAGCTGGTAGCAGTGGTAGTCAGAGAAATTCTGGCTTTTCTGTTTTTATTCTTGAATTTTAACCCTTCTATGCAATCCAGGGATGGGTATAAAAACTAGTAAGGATATGTAAAGCTTTCCAATTTTCAGGTGAATGCTGGGACTCATAATCTTTGTGGTCTAAGAAGCTTTGCATTGAAATGAGGATTATTTTAGAAACAACGTGGTTTTCCCACTGAAAAGATGTTTTGTCATATTCAGATTTAAAATAACTGCTGCCTTGTCATACTCCCATTCTATCCTGAAAGCCCAGCGCTGGACCGCTGGGAAGATAGGGTGTGAAAGGGCAACTCATGAGAATGTTTTCTAGGAAAACTGACGGGTGAAAGACTTCCTGAGAAATTTCACACTGGAAGGAATACTCTGCTCTGCTGTATTTCATGGCAGATCGTGAAATCTTGTCTTCTGGGCACGTGCTCCTTGCCCTGTGTTTATAGTTGTCACTGGTTCAGGTGGCCTGAAATGCCTGATGTTGGAAGTACTTGCCATTTCAGATTCCCCATCGACCACGAAGGGTGAAAACAGTCTCCTGATCTGTTTAAAACTTTATTTATTTATTCATTTATTTTTGGCTGTGCTGGGTTTTCTTTGCTTCATGGGCTTTTCTCTGGTTATGGTGAGTGGGGGATACTCTCTAGTTGCGATTCGTAGGCTTCTCGCTGAGGAGCACAGACTCTGGGAGCGCAGAGTTCCGTAGTTGCCGCTCCCTGGCTGCAGAGCATAAACTCAAGGGTTGTTGCCCATGGCTTTAGTTGCCCTGCAGCATGCGGGATCTTCCAGGACCAGGGATCAAACCCATGTCTCCTTCACTGGCAGGCAGATTCTTTACCACTGAGCCATGAGAGAAGCCCTCGCGTAGTCTTATAAAAAGCAGAATCATATAACTTAGAAAGATGGAGTTTGTATCCATTAACAGAGGGACAGATTTTTATGTTATTTTTTTTAGTGTCGATTTGAATATGCAAACGTGATGGAGATATTGGCTGCATCTTTTTTTTAAATTGTTTTTATTTTATAAAAATCCAGATTTTGAGAAACATATGTATCTGAGATGAAGTGAGCCAACGTTTTGGTCCAGGAAGAAAAGCAGAAAAGAAGAGGCTCTTGGTGATCCTGAATATTAAGTCTTTTCTTTGGAGTCAATTGTAATTTTTATGTCAGTTCTTGTTACAGTAATAGTGGGCACATACATAATAAAGCCTTATTAAAGGTGGACGAGTCCCTGAGAAAATCACCAGTGGTAAGAAGAATAAAAAATGCTTCACCAAAACAGCTTTTAAAATCCCCAACATTTAAATTCTTCTACTCTCTCAAAATTCAGCTTCCCTTAGAAGAATGCCTCCTATTTAAATTTTTTCTTAATAATGTGAAATATCAAATCACTTTTACTTTTTTTTTCATTTTAAAATGAACTAAACCTCATCCTTCACATGTTTTCACAGTTAAGAGACTTACGATTATGTTGGGAAAATGTAATTTTGGTTATGCTTCCTTCAGACTTTGCTAATGTGGAAAAAGTATCTTTTAAAAAGATGTGATTTAGTGAGAGGTCAATTTTTTTTTTTTTCAGTTCCTCAGAAGATCAAAGCAAAATCGAATAGAATACCATTCTTCCCCAACTTGGGTTAGGTGTTAAATAGTGCTCTTTGCTACCTTCTTTCTTACTTTTCAGTACAAGGGTACTATTAATAGTTTAGAATATGTGACATAAGGGCTGTACCAATTAAGAGTTACATTTGTTTGCTAGTAACAAAAATTTAGCTACAGTGCTTAAGAACATAAGGGTTTAATTTTCTCTTTTTTAAAAAAAAATTTATTTATTTTTGGCTATGCTGGGTCTTCATTGCTGTGAGGGCTTTTATCTGGTTGTGGCAAGTGGGGGATACTCATTGTTGCCGTATGCAGGCTTCTCATTCTGGTGGCTTTTCATAGTGGAACATGGGTTTTAGGCACAGACTTTGGCAGTTGTGGCACATGGGCTCAGTGGTTATGTCTCCTGGGTTCTAGAGCATAGGCTCAGTGGGCTTCGTTGCTCCACTGTATGTGGGACCTTCCCCGACCAGAGATGGAACCCATGTCTCCTGCGTCGGCAGGTAGATTCTTCACCATTGAGCCACTAGGGAAGCCCAAGGGTTCAATTCTCTTAAATAAGAACACAGAGGTAAGGCAGTCATTGCTGAATACTGTAACTCCACAGTGCCATCAGGAGTCCAGGCTCATTCTGTCTTTCTGCCCCACCACCCTCAGTTTGTGACTTTTACTGTCAAGGACTCCTCATGATTTAAGAAGGCTGCTGAAGCTCTGGTCATTACATATGAATTCTTATCAGGAAATAAAAGGGAAGACTTCTTGAAAAACATATTAATAGCTTTTACTTATATCCTGTTTGGAGAAGGAAATGGCAACCCATTCCAGTATTCTTGACTGGACAATTCCACACAGAGAAGCCTGATGGGCTATAGTCCATAGGACTGCGAAGAGTTGGCCACGCCTAAGTGACTGAGCACATACCCTGTTGGCCGCTAATAGCTAGTATGGAACATAATGCACTGTAAAGTAATAGAATGTAATTTTTCAGTTTAGGCATATTACCCAAGATTCTGTTAGTAAGGAATAAAGAAATAATGAATTACCATCAAAAATCCCTGTCACAAGATCTGTGTTTTAGTCTGGCTATTATTTAGTATCAGCTGGACTATACAACAACAAGAAAGTAACCCTGGGATCTTGGTGACTTGTAACAAAGACATCTTTCTTACTCACAAAGCTGGGTCTAAATAAGCCCCAGTGACTCTGAAGTGTAGCTCCCCTCCATGTGATGATTGCTTCCTTTTATGGCCCCTTCTTCTTAGCATGTGGCTTCTGGGATGCTGAGATAAGGGGACATATAACTGAAGGATCTCACAAGGGTTATTCACTGTGCCAGCATGGGAGTGACACACGTCACTTCTGCTTACTGTCTTCTGGCCAAAACTAGTCACATCAGTTCAGTTCAGTCACTCAGTCGTGTCCAACTCTTTGCAACCCCATGAATCGCAGCATGCCAGGCCTCCCTGTCCATCACCAACTCCCGGAGTTCACCCAGACTCACGTCCATCGAGTCGGTGATGCCATCCAGCCATCTCATCCTCTGGCGTCCCCTTCTCCTCCTGCCCCCAATCCCTCCCAGCATCAGAGTCATTTCCAATGAGTCAACTCTTTGCATCAGGTGGCCAAAGTACTGGAGTTTCAGCTTTAGCATCATTCCTTCCAAAGAAATCCCAGGGCTGATCTCCTTCAGAATGGACTGGTTGGATCTCCTTGCAGTCCAAGGGACTCTCAAGAGTCTTCTCCAACACCACAGTTCAAAAGCATCAATTCTTTGGCGCTCAGCCTTCTTCACAGTCCAACTCTCACATCCATACATGACCACAGGAAAAACCATAGCCTTGACTAGTCATATAGTCCCTTCCCATTGCAGTGGGGCTAGGAAGTACCATCGTTCTACTAGTCAGGAAGGATCCTATGGTGATGAGTTTGTCTATGCAATTTAGTCCTATTTCCAAACTAAGCCAGTTGGATTCAACAGGCCCTACGCAATAGGATAGCCTGTTTTTCATTAGTAACCATTTATCAAGTGGTTACTATGTAGCAAAGCATGGTGTCCCATGCTGAAGGCACAGATGTGAAAAAGATGCAGCTCCTCTTTTCAGGAATTTATTGACTAATAAAGAAGACACACACATCTGTGGAATAATAATGACAATAAAAGTAAAAAAAAATCAGGTGCTCTGGGAATTGGAAGTTGGGAGAATACCTTCTAGTTGATGCCCAGGGAAAAGTTTTTGGAGGAAATGATATTTAAACAAGTCCTTAAAAGATTAGCAGAATTAGCCTAGGTGATGTGGTCCGATCAATAGTGTCTCTCTCAAGGAGTTTTCTGAATCACTAGGAATGTTAGGCTGTAATTTCAATGGTGCCAGTGTCTAGCTATTTGATCTTCAGCAAGTTTTTCCCTTTTGTAAGATGAAAGAATCGGATAAAACGGTCTCTATTGTTTGTTTCACGTCTAATACTCTGTGATTCTCCAATTCTTAAACCAACATTCTAAAAGCCTAATGATGTGATTGTAGAACATGTGGACAGTGAAACCTTCGAAACAGAAGTACAGTCAATGTTCTTTGACATACATTTGGAATATAGAGAAATGTAGAAGAAAAGTCTAAATATCAGATGATATCTATCTCATTCTCCTGTTTTATTGCAGCTTCTTCCAGGATTTCTGATGCACAGGTTTAAAGATTTCATTTTGCTTTTTTCTTTTAGATATAGTTGCCAAATAGAACATGGGCTATATTATAGCAGTCTTTAGTCAGTCTCTTAGTATGCTACTGCAAGCATTTTTTCCCATGTTGTTTAAAACTCTTTACAAATAAGAGAAAATATGATAAAAATGATGTTTAGGTCCGTTTCTATGCTTCCTTGTGATAAGCTATTTAAAAGTCAGGTTTCCCTCATGTACTAGTGAAGCTTGTGTGCTGTGCTAAGTCATCAGTCGTATCCGACTCTTTGTGACCCTGTGGACTGTAGCCCTCCAGGCTCCTCTGTCCATGGGATTTTCCAGGCAAAAATACTGGAGTGGGTTACCATGTCTTCCTCCAGGTCATCTTCCTGACCCAGAGATCAAACTCATGTCTCTTGTGGCTCCAGAATTGGCAGGCCGGTTTTTTACCACTAGTGCCACCTGGGAAGTTCAGTGAAAATGAAATAATATTGTAGTAGCTTTAATCTTGTAATAGCGGACATTGGGTTGCTTTTATTCTAGTTTGTTTGTTAAAAATTGTAACTCACATTTGTTGTACATGAATTACATGTCAGTAACTCTAACAAGTGCTTTGGAGACACTACTGACTCACTGATCCCAGAATCAGATAGTGTAGATAAGAAACCTGCAATTTAGAGAGATTACATAACTTGCTTAAGGTCTCATAACTAGAAAGTGGCTGAACTGAGATCCACACTTTCATTTCTGCATTTCGAGAGCCTGCATTGTACTACTGCATGGTACTGTCTGTCTCAGCTGCCAATGGCAAACCAAACTTGCTAGGGATAAGCAAAAAGTGATGTGACTAAAGCTCAGAGGTAGCTCTCACTTCAGGAAGGCAGGAAACAGGTTTCCCTCTTGCCCGTCTTGTTCTTGATCACTCTTGGCTCTGCTCAGCTCTGTGTTTCCTTCACTTACGATAACGTATTCGATGTGGTCGTCTCTGGTGCTTCTCACAGTTGGCGATTTAAGTGGCATGTTGTTCAGTCCCTCAACGTGTCCAATGACCCCACGGACTGCCAGTGTGCCAGGCTTCCCTGTCCTTCACCATCTCCTAGAGTTTGCTCAAACTCATGTCCACTGTGTCAGTGATGCCATCCAACCATCTCATCCTCTGTCATCCCATTCTCCTCCTGCCTTCAATCTTTCCCAGCATCAGGGTCTTTTCCAATGAATCAGTTCTTCGCATCAGGTGGCCAAAGTATTGGAGCTTCAGCATCAGTCCTTCTAGTGAATATTCAGGGTTGATTTCCTGAATAAGGGGCAAGAGAGCCTTATTTTCTAAAGTGTTGTTAAAAATTCAGCAGTCAAGACTCATTGGGCCTCCCAGGAGGTGCCAATGGTAAAGAACTTGCAGGAGACCTAAGAGATGCTATTTCACCCCTGGGTCAGTAAGATCCCCTGGAGAAGGAAATGGCAATGCACGCCAGTATTCCTGCCTGGAGAATCCCCATGGACAGAGGAGCCTGGCGAACTACAGTCTACGGGGGTCACAAAAGAGTCGGTCGGACATGACTGAAGCTACTTAGTCTGCCACAGAGTCCCATTGACTTGGCTTTTCCATGTGGCCATCCCTGACTGAATCACAATTATAGAGTATAGAATATTCTGACGTCCTGAGTATCAATCGCAGGACCATCCTTTGAGTTGATGAGGACTGTCAGGGGCAAATTTTAGCTCTGTCCAAGAGGGACAAGAGGGGCGGATCGTCTTCAAAGCTCAACTAGGGCATTTTGTCAAAAGAAGGCCAAATGGGTGCTGGGCAGGCAAAACCAACCACTGCCCTCCATGTTGGCTTCCACAGTTTCTCCTCATGAAATTGTGTGTGTGTGTTTTAAGTTCCCCTGCCTCCAAAAGAGCTTATACTTTGCCATGTGGTGTTACCTCCCAAGAACACTTCACTTATGTCTTAGAAAAATAAATACACAGCCAATTTGCAGATTATACCTTCCTTAGTTCTGCTATAAATTATATGACTTGTTCTTGGCAAAGCCTGAAGTCAAAGCTGGCTTTTTCCCACCCCCTCACCAACTTGAAGAATGAGTGGCATTCACTGAAGTTGTGTGCCCGGGATGAATTTGCCCACCTGAAGGGGATACCTAAATTTATGGGAAGAATGGCAACTTTTTAAATAGTTCCAAGCATCCATTCCACTGTGAGAAGCTTACAGGCAAGTAGGAAATATTTTTTTTTTTAAACCTGGGCCAAACCTTCACTTACAATATTTATAAAATTTGTGAATCTGGAGGAAACCCATTATGGTCACCTTCACCGCATTAAAATTCCAAAATTTTCTCAGTGTGTTCCATGTGGTTTGAGAACAACATGATGTATAGAATTCCAGCAGTAGGAAAAGACAAAATCAGAAGTAGAAAAGTCTGGGTTCTAGGTTTAACTCAGATCCTAACCAGCAGGGTGGTCTCAGATTGGTCCCATTATGTCCCTGGTTCTTGGTTTCTTCCTTTTTAAATCAAGAATTCAGTTTGTATGTGTTATGAAGTCCCAGCTCAGCTATCCATTAGAAATACAATTCACTGGGCCATTGGAACTATTCATGGGGGTTCAGCCAGTCTCAGCTGATTGAGTCTTTCAATATCGTTTTGCCAAATCCTTTTGGTTTCTATTCCTTGCTAGAATTAACCTGCTCTGTACTATTCTCTTCTTTACCTAAATATGTTATATACAGAATAACTATGTAAGGAAGTCTAGTAAATTTTATTTGGGGAGCTTTATTTTAAGATTTTTCTTGTTGTAACTGAAATGCATCTAAAAATTTGGGAATTCCTGATCAAGCTTCATTCATTGAGTAAAAGTTTCTTGGTCTTCTTTAGTCTCAAGACGGAGAACGCAATGGCAACCCACTCCAGTACTCTTGTCTGGACAATCCCATGGATGGAGGAGCCTGGTAGGCTGCGGTCCATGGAGTCACAAAGAATCAGACACGACTGAGCGACTTCACTTTCCACTTTCATGCATTGGAGAAGGAAATGGCAACCCACTCCAGTGTTCTTGCCTGGAGAATCCCAGAGACGGGGGAGCCTGGTGGGCTGCCGTCTATGGGGTTGCACAGAGTCAGACACGACTGAAGTGACTTAGCAATAGCAGCTGTCTCAAGAACGCTCTGGTCAAGGATTCTGTTGCTTGTTTGGTGCTGAGCGGGGCCACTATACTGATTCCTTCTGATCTGGGGAACAAAGTCTGCCAGGATTTCCTGCTATGTCCCACCATTTACATATTTTAAAAAATCTTGTCTATTAGGAAATGTGAGGAATGTGGGGTTCTCATAGATGTTCATCTATCCACCATTTATTGAGTGCCTATTATCTACCAGCTGCTGTGAGAGGAACACATTTACTGACACAAATTCAAATAAATAGCCCTGGCAGATGAGGGCTTTCTTTAAAGCACAGGAAACATAACTGAAACCTAATTTCTTTAAGTCTGATTTGAGAAAATATAATTCCACTCATTGCTCCTAATTTTCCCGTTTCTTGTAGCCTTTTATACTTGTATTTTTTTTTTACATTGAGATATAATTCATATAACATAAAAGTCAACTGTTTTAAATTCTGCACTTTGGTGGTTTTTAGTATAGTCATTATGTTGTATAATTATCAAAACTATCTAATTCTAGAATATTTTCATCACCCTAAAAGGAAACCCCATACATACTAGCAGATTTGAACCCCACCCCTTCATCCCTTGTCAACCACCGATCTATTTTTTGTCTTTATGGATTAGTCCATTCTGGACGTTTCATATTATGAAGTCATACTGTGTGTGGTCTGTTGTGTCCGGCTTTTTTCACTCAGCATAATGTTTTCAAGGTTCATCCATATTGTAGCTAATAGCAGCACTTCATTTTTCATTGCCAAATGACATTTCATTATATGTTATATGGATATGCCATATTATCTTCATCCATTAACCATCTGATGGACTTTGGGGTCATTTATACTTTTGGTGGGACTTCCCTGGTGGCTCAGAGGTTAAAGCATCTGCCTGGAATGTGGGAGACCTGGGTTCGATCCCTGGGTTGGGAAGATCCCCTGGAGAAGGAAATGGCGACCCACTCCAGTACTCTTGCCTGGAGAATCCCATGGAAGGAGGAGCCTGGTAGGCTACAGTCCATGGGGTCTCAAAGAGTCGGACACGACTGAGCAACTTCACTCACTCACTCATACTTTTTGGTTATTATGAATAATGTTGATATGAACATTGGTTTATAACTTGTATGAATGAATATTTTCACTTCTCTTGGGTATATATCTAGGAGTGGATCTATTGGGTTATATGGTAATTCTACTTTTTAATTTTGCAAGAACCTACCAAGGTGTTTTTCCAAAGTGGCTATACCATTTTACATTCCCATCAGTAATATATATATATATATTTTTTTTTTTTGTCTTTAATAGAAAATATTTGTAACCACCCCAGGAGTTAGGTTAGTAGTTTTCTTCCCAGTTTATTGGTGAGGGCAGTAGAGCAATAAACTGAAAAATGCCTTCCTGGGGCCAGATCCTTGTTTCTTCATTTATTCAGCATCCACCAATTCACTGTTCTGTTCCCGGCATTGTTCCCAGTTCTGTGGATGCAGAGATGAGTAAAATATGCTGTCTGTGAAGTGTTGAATCGAGTCTGTGAAACTTCTGTTGAAATATTTAAAATGGTAAAAGCTCCCATTCATGTGACTTGGTTTAGATGGAATCTGCTCAGAGTCTTAAGGATGGACCTAAACAAATATCCCTTGATTGGATGATTTTTGGACAATGTTCCTAGTATCCATGGTAAGCTATCAGTTCATGTTTTCTTTTCTTAGTGGAGAAAATGTGTTAGCGTCTGGCATTTGCTGTGTCTCTGAAATGAACAATTTTATAGTGGAATCATCTAATCCCAGGAATTTGGGAATAAGTATATAACTCATGTTGAAAAGAGTAACAATCCTGAACACGTGTGTAGTTTTTCACCATTTCCAGGGCTGTTTTTATATGTGTTACCGTGTCTTCTTTGACCACAGTCCTGTGAAGTAGGCCAGGCAAACACACGTTATTTCTATTTCATGGGTCACTGAACCTCAGGGAAGCAGAGTAGTTTGCCCTGGCTCACACGAATGAGCCAGAAGACCCTTCGCTAGAGCAGTCATTCCCAAATACTGTTTCTTGGACTGGTGCCAGGAAGGGATAGAGTTCACTGATTCATGAGCAAGTGAGAAAAGTAAGGCAAAGTCGTGAGGTTTTCACATCACTAAATGTATTTGATTTTAAGAAATGTCTTTTAGTCTAAAATTAAGTATTGGCTTACAGAAAAACCCAAATGAACCCTTTGGCCAACCCAATACCTCTTATTTCTATATTAGTTAGTAAAATGTCTGTTTTCTTTATTGAATGTGGTGATGGTAGATAGCAGCATTTCTGTAATTTTTATTTGAAAAAAAAATGTTGGTAATTTTCATTAACAAAACTTTTTTATTTGTTTTTAAACTGTTTCATGAAATCTCCAGAGCAGAGTCAGGCCTGGTCCAGTGATTCCTGATTAATCACTCTTTTACCTTCTCCTGGGCACCTTCTTCTAGTTAAAGTAGAAAATATGTCCTTTTAGAGACGTAGTCATTTTTCCTATGTACCTATGTCACATGCAACTTTAGTATGTAGTCTCCTGGTTTTCAGCTAAACCCTCGTAGGCAATTATATATCAGAGATTCAAAGGCTGTGGGACACCCTTGCAGGCAGAATGACCTACTCAGTCTTCTGTTCTTGACTGTAGGTAAGTATGTCTTATTGTTCAGTTTGTTAATTATTCTTGCCTTTTTTTTTTTTTTTTGGCAGTGGGGAGAGGAGGTTGGACAAGACATTTTTAGTAAAATGCAATTGACTGTATTTGAAAAGATGTAGCAATTATTCATTTGATGAATGGTTCTCCATCTGGTAGAAAGCAAGACTCAACCCGAACAGTATGTGTGACTTGCCTACATCACATACCAATGAGAGGAACTAGAAGTGGAAAGCCTTCTATTTCTAAATATTACTCATCTACTTCAAAATGTAATCGTGGGAACGACATGCAAATTACCAATGGAAAAAAAATCCTCTTGACTCTTTAAAACACTGAGCAAAAAGATGTAGCAGGATTAAATCATCCTCAAGTTCCCCTGCTTGTTACACTGGGTTTGTGGGAGGGAAGGGATTTCTGTGCCAGATACCCGCTCTCCTAAAGGAGCCTTCCCCAAAGCCAGAAGACTTGCTCCAGCATTAGGGTTACTACACTCAAATACACCTGGAGAAAGAGTACTATGAAAAGTAAATCCTGGTTCTGTAAGGTGGGACTTTGGATTTATAAATATCCATGAGTGGCAGAGCATACACACTCCTCAAACTTCTGGACTAGAACCTACCTGTTCCTCTTGTTGCCCTTCAACGGTAGTGTTTATGTGTGTTATAACTTCCTTCTCATTCAATTCTCATAACGACTTCATAGGTAGGGATATTCTCATTCCCATTTTATAGATAAAGAGCCCAAGGCACAGAGAAGTTAAGAAACTTGCCCAAGGTCACACAGTGGCAAGGTCTGTATTTGAACCTGACAACTGAGCATCAGAGGTCGTCTGTGAATCCCTGTGTGGTGCTGCTTTCTATGGCTAAGTGGCATTTTTTCACCTTCCCCTAAATACAGCATGTTTTCTTACATGAATAGTCAATAATCTAAACTAGAAAATAGATTGAAAGTTTTCAGGGCACTTGGCTGGCTGGTGAGTCCATTGCAAATGTAATAGAAAGACCAGTGACTTTGAGGTTAAACAGTTGAACTCATTTTTATTTCCCCAAACTTTAAACTTTTATTTTGTATTTGGGTATAGCTGATAAAAAATGTTGTGGTTATTTCAGGTGAATAGCAAAAGGACTCAGCCATGCATGTATATGTATCCTTTCTCCCCCAAAACCCTCTCCCATTCAGGCTGGCACATAACATTGTGAACTCACCTATTTTTTGCAGCCATTTTCTAACTGTGTTAACTTGTCTAGTTGGTTAACTTTAAAAGCCTCAACTTTCTCCTTTGTACACTAGCGATAATAATTCAATGACATGTCCCATGAAGAAGTCATGGTAGGATGAAGGATGTAGGTAAAGTTTCAGGAAGAGGATGGCGTGCAGCACACTCTACATGGAACACAAGTGTACACCCGTTTCCCCCTCACCCTCACTCCTTCCCACTTCACCCTTTCTGCCACTCAAATGCTTAGATAAGCTTGGTTAGTCCTCCATTGAAATGAATGGCCCCACATCACCTGCAGCTTAATATGAAGGAGGGCAAGGGTAAATCCCACGAGAAGCTACATGATATAGAAGAAAGAACTCAGAAAGGAAACAAGTGTCAAGTGTAACATTCTCTGAGGAGACCAGAAATACCATCAAGATGAGAAAGTGGGTCTACAGAACCCTGAACTGTGCCCATTGAGGGTTCATACCAAAAGGAAGTGAAAAATTGAGATTAAAGGACAGACATTAGAAACTAGTCCCATCTCCCACATGCTCTTGAATGAAGAAGTAGAAGTGTGGGCTGGCAAGGTCACTCCTGTGTGATGTGATCTCACCAAAGGCCTCAAGAATCTACCCATCCACCCTGGGGCCTTCTTCAGATAACCTTCGAAATGTACCAAGTTGAAGGAGATGTCCTTCATTCTCTAGTTTTGTTTTAAAAATGTGAATATGGATTATAATTCTTCCCATTCCTAAAATATGTATCATCATAGGGAAGGATGGCCTCATATACTCAGAAGCTATATTTTCTTACCTCTCCTGGGCAAAAATAAATTTGTTTAGTAGTAACTAAATAGCAGAGGTGATATTTTGGAGAATCTAGTAATTAAAAAAAATCTTTTCATGCTCTATTTAAAAGGATAAGGCAACAATATTAAGGATAATTTTGAAAATAGGATTTAAAAAACCAACCAGGATTCTGCCAACTTAAATTTCTATTTTAATTTCCATATACTAGAAAGTTTATATCATATATTTATTTCAGGTATTAGATTTTAGTCTTTTCATATATAGACATTTTGCATGATTTCAATCATAGGTTATATGCCATTAGGTATATCATAGGTTTAGAAATCTGCATCTCTATTCCATACAATTGTCATTTTAATGACGTAAGTGGGAAAGGATAGTATATGTTCCTCTTAGGAATGTGAAGAGAGTGACTCCCAGGCACAATCATAATGATGTGACATCATTTGGTGATTGATACTAGTTTTGCCCAATTATGGACAATGCTGAGGCACCAAAGAATGGTTACAGCTGCTAGAAAAAGAGACCCAACTATAGTATTTTAAACACATGACAAAGAAAAAAAAAAAGCCAATGGAAGGCTGTTCAGTTCTGATGTTTGCAAGATGTCATTGGCCAAGGCTATTTCTGTTTTTCTGCTTTGCCATTCTTTTTGCATGGCTTTCAAGTTCAAAGTTACAATATGGCTGCTTGAATTATAGCTTTCATGTCTGAATTCCAGGCAAGAAGCAGGATGAAGAGAAAGGCAAAGGTGTCCCTTCCCCACCTTCACCATCTACTTCTTTTTAAAGAGCTTCCCCAAAGTTCCCTGTCAAAGAACCTCATGAATTGTGTGATTTTGGGTAAATCACATAAACTCTTGGAGGTTTCACTTCTTCACTGATAAACCAACAGGAGTAATTTCTACCTCTCAAACATACGTGTGTGTTTGCTCAGTTGTGTCAGACTCTTTGTGAGTCTTTGGACCGTAGCCCTCCAGGATCCTCTGTCCATAGGATTTTCCCGGCAAGAATACTGGAGTGGGTTGCCATTTTCTCCTCCAGGGGATCTTCCTGCCCCAGGGATCAAATCCATGTCTCCTATGGCTTCTGCATTGCAGGCAGAGTCTTTACCCACTGAGTGATTGGGGCTTCCCCCTACTTTGCAAGGTGTATGTGAAAGAATACTGCAAATCCAAAAATGCTGTCTAAATGCAAGGACTAAATTAAAACAGTACTTGTGGTCCAATGCAGATTGCAATAGCTGCAATAGTTCATATTTCTGTGTTCTTGTTGCAGAAGAGCACATTGCAATTATTTATAATCACTCCCTTTCCCCACCCTGAAGTGTTTTTGAGACAGAGAGAAAGCAGAACTAGACTGTGTTTGGTTCATGTGAGTGGGAAGTCTGAGGACTATGAGACTCCAGCCAGTGGTAGAAGTGAACAGACTCCAAAGCTGCTTCCTTATGCCTCCATGTCTTTGTTTTCTGGGAGATGGAATAGAAGGTTGGAAAAATCCTAAACTCAGAGGCTGAAAAAGTCCTAATGTAGTTCCTTGAGAACTAGCAGATCTCCAGGCCAAGTCTGCTGTGTGTGGCCCTGATCTTTGTGATTAAAATGGTAAGCTCCTGAGGGCAGGAATTCTATCTCTGTGTTCCTTTGTATTCCAATTCTTTGAACCTAGAAGGACCTGGGTAAAAATCTATTTATTAATTCTAGCCCCACCTGGAAGACAGAGTCATTCTTACATGTGACTTATTTAAGCTCTTGTGCCACTTAACCTGTTATGATTAACTGGAGCCACAAAGGACTAGGTGGGTTGAAGCATATTTTTGAATAAAAATAATTATAAGATAAATAAGCACTAGGGAGAGACCATACATGATGAACATAATTAACAGTGCTGTATGTCATATATGAAAGTTGCTAAGAGAGTAAATCCTGAGTTCTTGTCACAAGAAAACAAATTTCTATTTCTTTAATTTAGTGTCTACATGAGATAATAATGTTCACTAAACTTTACTGTGATACTTATGTATGTGAATCAAACCACTATGCTATATACCTTGAACTTAGCACAGTGCTGTATGTCAATTATATCTCAGTAAAACTGGAGGAAAAGAGAAAGAAACAAGCAAGGCCAGAGACATATTGCAACAACCAGGCAGAATACTGATAGGTGCTCAGAATGAAAGCTGTACAAACCTGGATACTGACTGGATGGTGGAGGAGGGCTGGTGAAGGGAACAAGAAGTGAAGATGACTTTGAGATTTGAGCCTGGGTGATGGGAAGAATGGTTCTGTGACCAGAAAAAGGGAAGCCGGGGCTATGAGCTGGGCTGGGGGAGGGAAGATGAAGATGATGAGTTGAAAGTGCTGAATTTGAGATGCTTAGGGATGTGGTGCGCATATCAAGGAGTTAGGTGGAAATGTGTAGTTCAAAGGAGAGAGTAGGATACACATCAACAAATAAACAAAAGCACAGTGAGTCAGCTGCTTTGTGGAGGGTTGGCTGGAGTTCTCAGCAGTAGATGAACTTTGTGGGAAGGAGAGTGGAGCAGAAATTCCTTGCTTAGGGTCTGTGGGGAGGCTTGTGGGCTGTGAACTCCTTCACATTTTAAGCAGAATGTTGTGTATTTGCAAAAGCCCCAGTTTTATTGGCTTATTTATCCTAACAAGGTTAAAAACCATTACTACATATAGAAAGAGGTGGACTGAGATGGTGCTTATGGAATTTATACATAGTTATTTCTGCCTAAAATAACCCAATCAACCTCTGCATTCCTGACTATCATCCCTCAGACTACAGTGGTTGTTGTCTTTACCACAGCAGACTCTTAGATTAGGATTATTTTAAAATGTTTCTTCTTACCAAGACAATTCAGTATGGAAAGAACAGTCTTTTAAAAAAAATGGTTCTGAGATAACTAGATATCCACATGTGAAAGAATTAATCTGGACCCTCTTACACCGTATATAAAAGTTAACTCAAAATTGATCAAAAACCTAAATATAAGAGCTAGAGTATCAGACTCTTAAAAGAAAAACACCTTGTAAGGTATAAATCTTAAAACCTTGGTGTAAATCTTAGATAGGTACCTTAAGCACAAGAAACCAAAGAATAAGTTGGGCTTTTGTAAAATTCAACCTTTGTGCTTCAAAGACACTGTCAAGGAAGTGAAAAGACAACCCACAGAATGGTAGATATTTGCAAGTCATATTGCAAAGATCTGATAAGGATCTTACACATCCAGAACATATAAAGAATTCTTACAACTCAACAATAAAAAGAAAAATAACCCGCTTAACAATAGCAAAGGACTTGAATAAATACATCTCCAAATAAAACAACCAATAAGCACATGAAAAAAATACTCAATATCATTAGTTATCAGAGAAATGCAAATCAAAAACACATGAGATACTACTCCATATTCACTGGTTTGGGTGATAATAATAATCAACAACAACAGATAACATGTTGGCAAGTATGTAGAGAAGTTGGAATCTTCATACATTGCAGATGAGTGTAAAAAAGGTACAGCCACTTTGGAAAAACAGTTTGGCAGTTCCTTACAAAGTTAAACAGAGTTACCATCAGTCAGTCAGTTCAGTTGCTCAGTCGTGTCCGACTCTTTGAGACCCCATGAATTGCAGCACGCCAGGCCTCCCTGTCCATCACCAACTCCCAGAGTTCACTCAAACTCATGTCCATCGAGTCAGTGATGCCATCCAGCCATCTCATCCTCTCTCGTCCCCTTCTCCTCCTGCCCCCAGTCCCTCCCAGCATCAGGGTCTTTTCCAATGAGTCAACTCTCCAACAATTCCACTCCTAGATATAAACCCAAGATAATTAAAAACATATGTTCACAAGCTTGCACACAAATATTCACAGCAGCATTATTCATAATAGCTCCAAAGTGTAAATAACCCAAATGTTCATCAGTTGATGAATGAATAGATAAAACATAATGTAGCCATACAATGGAATATATACTATTCAGCCATAAGGAGGAATGAAGTACTGATCTATGCTATGATATGCATGAACCTTGAAAATAATATAAGTGAAAGAAACTGTATGTATTGTATGATTTCATTTAAATGAAATATCTAGGATAGACAAATCTGTTGAGACAAAAGGTGGATTAGTGATTGACAGAAGCTGGGGGAGGAGAAGAATAGGGAGTGATGACCATTGGGTACCAGGCTTCTTTTTGGGGTGATGGCAATGTTCTGGAATTGGTGATGGTGGCTGGGAATACAATAAGAATCATAAGTTGATTTTGTGGTATGTGAAACTGTATCTCAGTAAAAAGTATTCTTAAGTCTTTTTTGATTCTGATTGTCTGATTGCTTTTTAAATGGGATGGAAAATAATATTCATTATCCAAAAAGAAGGAATTGCATGACCAAAGTCATAGGGATAGGAAAGTAAAGAGAGATTTTAAGGAATAGTGTATTCAGATGGAACATTGGTGTGTATCTGGAGGAGTCAGGAGATGAAACCCAAATGGTAAATTGGGGCCGGAGTAATCAAGTCAGCCAGTCTCTGAATGAGTCATAAATACTCATGAGGACTTACTTGGTGCCTGCCACTACTTTGAGTGCTTGAACAAAGAGATCTGCTCCCTACACACAGAGGGCTCAGCTGTCTTGCTCTGGTGATATTAAACAAATATTTAATTCAAATTCAATTAAGCAATTATAAGGGTGAGAAGGGCTGGAAGTTCAGACTACTATGGAAACGTGATGGTGGGAATCCAGGGAAGTTATCGCAAGAAAGGGGAAGTTTAAGCTGAAGAGGATCTGACCTTCAGGCTAGCAGATTTTGACCAAACAAGTTGGAAACTGGTAGCCATTTAAAGGGGTCAATGCCCCCAGGGGAGATAGGCGATTAGAGCAATGACCGAGGAAGATGCAGCCAGCGGTGACATATTTACCATGCAAGGCTCTTTGGGGTGCCAGTCTGGCCCAAAACACCCTGTACTTCCAGTAAAGCAGGGGCAGGAAGAACATTTTTTTGACAGTGACAGTCTGCTGAAAGCAATTCATCAAGAGCCCTTCCTGGCTTTTTCTTTTTTGGGGTCAGGCAGATAGAAAAGTCATCATACAGCTTCATGTTCCAGGGTCACTTCTTTATCTTGAATTTGCTCCAATGGGAGTTGTGAAAATGAGCTGCTAGACCATGATGCATATATCCTTTAAGTGCGTGTGTGTGTGTGTGTGTACCATGTCAGGGAAAGGTGGAGAGCAGGGTTTTGAGAACAATACTGTGAAACAAATTCTCCCTCTCTCTTTGTATCTACAAATTATCACTACCTATACATATTTGTCTCTCAGTCTTACGTGGGAGGTGCCAGGGGACACAGATGTGGATGGATGACATGTGGGCTGGACTCAGGGACTCCCTATCTATTGAGAGACATTGGTCAAACACAACTATAATGTGTACCTAGGACTATTGGAAATAGAGGGTGAGAGAGGCTAGTTCCAACAGATAGGGAGGAAAAAAAAAATTTCATTGAGTGAGAATTCCCACGCCAACTTTAGACTGTAAGCTTCTTAAAGACAGAGGCTGACTTTTTTTTTTTTTTTTTTTTCCCATTCACACTCCTGGGAGGCCCCTGAGCCCTGGATGGATTCAGCTGACTCACTGATAAGTCCTGCAGACTTTTGCTTCCTGGTTCCAGACCTGCGTGCTGGTCACTGACACTCTTTCTTTCATATTGAATAACTCTGTTTCTAGGGCTGGTGCTTGTTAGGAGGTCTGGAGCAATTCTTGTGTTTATTGAAAAAAAAGATACTATTGAAAGGAAATTTGGTAATAATATAGCAAACATCCTGCCTGACCTTTACATTCTGCTCCTCTTCCCCCTCCAGCCCCATGTTCTCTTACAAACCATCACTGGAGGTCCTAAAGTCCTAGAACCATCACTTCTTGGGCAAATCTGTTTCCTGGACAGTGGGAGCTTGGCCTGTGGCCTGGCTACCGGCATTTCTCTTTTTCTAGGATTGTGTATCTGGAAAGGACAGCGACCTAGCCAGTTGGGGTGGGCACACTGCTTTGAAAAGCGGGAGCTTGGGAATGAATCATCGAGGGGTCCCCCTGGCAAGTAGGAGCTTCCTCTTTCAGCCAGTAGGATGCAAAGATGTTAAGTCACCAGGACCACTCTGTTGTACTGGTTGCTATTGGTTTCTTTTGTTTAAAAAAAAAAAAAAAAAGTGGCAGTTTGCTAAAGAAGCTTTTGTTTGGTGGGAAAAGTGCTTTTACCTTAGACAGGAAAGGCGTCAGCAATGGCAGGAGGCGGTGCTGGGCAGTCTTCTCATGGAGCCATCTGGTGGTTCTTCGCTGTAAGTGCCGCTCCTGGAGCTGCCTCCCTGTGGGCTGAGCTCCCTCGGTCAGTGTTTCTCTCCTTGGAGAAATAGCCTCCCCAGCTCAGGGAAGAGACCCCTCTCCATGACACTATACCCAACGGATGCCCACTTTGATTTTTCTTCACTGTGGCTCTCAAGGGCCTACAGGACTTGTCCTGGGGCTTCCACCCTTCTCCTCCTATATCCAGACTCCTCAAGCTCCAGGTCCCCTCGGCCCTTCTGCTCTCCCTGGGGCCCTTTGCATTCCCTTCTCTCTGCTCAGGTTGCCTTTCTCTAGCAGCTTTTCAAGTCTGGCTTCTTCTCTGTGCTCATACATTAGCTCCGAGCTTTCCTTGGAAAGGTCTAGTTTACTTCTCTCTCTAAAGCAGTCCTTGCACCAAGTCATTCTCCATCAAAGATTCTTTGCCTTTTTCACTCATAGGCTATTTAGTATTATCTAAAACGATCTCCTTCATTCATGTGCTTTCCCTTTTGTTTATTGTCTGACTTAAGTCTGTTCGAGCAGACCCTTGTCTGTTTCATCTGTTTTGAGAAAAATTCCTGACTTGTGTCGAGTGTTCAGTAAATACATGTGGGAAAAAAAAAAAAAGAATGAGAATGAAGTCACAAAACATGGAAAGGTAGAAGCTAGAGAGCCTAGAGGGGTTGTCTGAGGTTATTTACGCTGGACCCCTCCTCATTCGCTGCTTCTTTCCAAGTCACAGTCTACTGGAGGGTCTATTTGCATGGCTAGCCTCCATTTTTCTATGGGATTATACTTTGGCTGCCAGGAATTTGGTTCTTTCTCACCATCCAACCCTGCTCTCTCCTTATCTTGGTGCAGTTTCTCCTAATATATATCCGCAAACTCTAATAGCTGTAACAGGGGTTGTATTTATAAGGGAAAGTTGTCTTCCATCTTTGAGGCGCCATGGTTTTTAGATGTTTCCAAGTATTCAATGTAAAAGCATTGAACCATCAAGAGAAACTCATACCTCATCTGATCAAACCCTGCTGGTCAGTTTCTCTCACTGTCGAGAACACTTGGCATGCATATCCATGCTCCCTCAGCGGCCAGCAGCTGCCTGTTCTCCTGACGATGACTTTTCATTTCCCAGCCAGCAGCCAAGACTCGACTTGCTCAGCTTCTTCAAGGAAGAGCCCTCAGATTCTGGTGGGGAGGGTGTCAGGTCATTGTTAGCCAGGCTTCCTGTGTCTGAGCCCAGACCTGAACAAATGTCCCTGCTCACTCTTTTCGTTTTTCTCCATTTTTCATGTTCCTGCTCAGTCTTTTCATTTTTCTCCAACCTTGGGTACCCTAGCATCCACAGGACAGCTGAGAGCCACAGGGGCTTGTTTGCCCTTTGACTGGGGGAGTAACTAGCAGTTTTCATGAGCTTTTCTCAGACTGGAACTTAATAAAATGTCTTTCTACCTTTTATCCTGGCAATGGAAGAGCTGAGAGGGTAGCAGAGGACTTGTTGGGGCTGGAGTTGTTTTCTGAACAGGTTGTGCTGGGGAGGCAGCCCAGGAGGGAGAAGGAAATTAGAGTCAGAAAACGCGTGTGCGCAGGGGTCCCTGGAGAACCTGCAGAGAAGCGGTCCCTCACTTTGTAGCCGCAGACTCCTGAGCCCATAGCAGTGAGATGACTTACTGGCTCAAGGTCACACATCAAGGCTGTGCGATTTATGGTACTCAGTTCAGTTTGGTTAGGGAAGTAGGAATCCCCTTGGACTTCCCTGGCTTCGGGAACTGGCGCACATGAAGGGTGTCAGGGCTGCTCTAGAGAACCCACATAGTTCTTTGAATCAAGGAGAAATGAGTCAATTGCTAGTTCTTCTTAACTCTTGAACTTTAAAAGTCTAAGTTGTGGTTCAGTATTTGAGGTGGAATGTGCGTTTGCTGAGGAGGTGGAAGGTGACGGAGGATTCAGAAGATTCAGGTGATTAGGTTCTTTGAACTGTCTGTGGGAGGTGGGCGAGCATGACAGGGAGGTAGGCTTCTCCCCAGTGGTGGTAGAATAAAGCAGTGTTAGTGGGTCAACTGGATGTCAGCTCTTTCCCTCCTGGACTGTGGTGCAAAGAGTATCCAGTCGAGGTTTTCTTTGGCAGAATGACTGCTGTGTAAACTGGAATCAGAGAAAAAAGAATTGCTGCATAGGATTGTCTGTGACAGAAAATCTGTTGTGACCAATTTAATTCAGCTCAACGAGTCATTCTCAAGTATATACCCAGTAGAAAGCCAGATGTATTGTGGGGAATAGGAAGAAAGGCTTGTCAGTACTATGACATCTGAGACTGGTCCATCTTATTAAGAAATCAAGACCCACCTACATGGAGCAGACAGAAAATGAGACTGAAAAGCCTGAATGACAAAAATCGTGGTATAAACATTGTATATTCTGGAAAATGATGAGGAAAAGGAGTCAGGAGAATGGGTTGTGAGGAGGTGAACGTGTGGGAGAAGGCAAGCCACTTATTTGGCGGGGGGGCTGGGTCTTCTCGGGGGTGTGTCCCCCAGTGTGAGGCTTTGCTTATGGTAGATGCTCAATAAAGGCCTTCTCAGTGATGGAGGGAGGGCAGGGTGGACAAGAGCAGAGTGTGTGGAAGTTAGCAGAGGTCTGTGAGGACCAGACCAACCTATCCGAGCAGAGAGAGCAGAAGGGCTGGAATGTTCCAGATACACAGTTTGGACTTGCTCTGAGGCCCAGGGGAAGCATGGGAGAGGCAGGGTGAGGCGCCTTGGAAGGCACACTCGCCAAAGGTTAGGAAGATGTGGTGCTGGAGCGGGCTTGCTTTCATTCTGTTTGTCTTAGCTGTTCAACACGCCGACTCAGCGTTGTCCCATGAGTCTCTTTCGGGTCTACGTTCTAGAGAATGCATCTCAGGGTTCTGTGCAGGGAGGATATTTGGAGGCAGAGAGGCCTTTGGGCTCCAGGAATTCAGGGGCAGGAGACACGATGAAGGTGGTGGTGATGGGAGCAGCAAGGGAGGGGAGAACTGGGGAGATTTGGCAGTGACTCGGGATGCTTTTAGGTAACTTCAGTAGAGGGGGATCAGCACAGTTGGTTTTAGGGGAAGAGAGATTTTTGGTGAGGTGACATTTGGGGTACAAGGTGACTGTGAGATGTCTTACAAGCAGTCAGAAATGAAAGATTGGCTAGATGAAGCAGGGTAGGTAAAAGTGGAGCCTTGACATCAGACCAGGGGTACTTTGAATCCCACTGTAATGTATAGTAGCTGTGTGACCTCAAGCACACGACTTGGGTCAGGTGTCCAGGTCATCCAATTTGCATGAGACTTTCCCATTTTGGCATGTCCTGGGAAACTCCGCAGCCCCAAGCAAACTGGGACAGTTTGCCCTGGACCATCCTACTAGGAAAACTGCAAGCCCCTGGTCGTGGAACCACCGTGGAGGTGGGCAAACCAGGATGGTCAGTGAACCTACTTGAACAGCTTCCGCCTCAGTTTCCTCATCTGAAAAGCAGAGAGAAAAGCTGTTCCTTCTTTGGAGTGTGGTATGGATTCATTGAGCTGGTATGTGTAAAGCACACAGCATAAAAGTTGGCAAAACAAAAAATATAAAATGTTTGTTGAAAGGGTGAGTTAGATCAATCAAGCGGATAAACCAGGTGGGTGCAGAGGAGATGGAAAAGTAACCTGGTGTTGTCATGGGATGAGTGCAGAGTCCTAGGCTTTATGTACAGAACTTGCAGATTGGGATTCTATGTGTATTTATAAAAAAGGGTCTGCCAAGAAAATTAGTAAACAAGAGAAATGTTAGACCGTGGAAGAGGGCAAGCCTTAGCAGCAGCATTTAGATTTTAATAATGTTTATGCTAATTATTAGTGAATATGTTTCTTCATTAGAGGTCTTCCAAGAGTCTCTAAAGACAGGCATGTCAGTTCTCTGGTTCACTTGACACTAGCTGTACATGCTCAAATGAAATGAAACCACATTTTGTTTCAGTATTTGTTCTTTCAACTCATTCGTTAACTTATTCCACCAATATTTACTTAGTATTCTTCATGTGTTAGGCACAATTCTAGGTTCCAGGGAGGCTACAAAGAAATAGGAGAAGAAATCTGTGTTTTTAAAAAGTTTATTAATAAATAAAATTGTTTTATCATGACACTCATTTTCCTTATTTAAACTTGAACCACCACGGTCCTCTCCCTTATTCTTTCTCCACCAGTATCAAAGCCTTTTGACAGCTCCGTATGTAAGATTACACTATGATTAAAGTCCCTAGAAGCCAGAAACAGAGAAGTCAGAAAGTCCCCATCAGGACATTTCAAAGAGATGGGCTGGAGACAGGAAAGACAGACTAGAAGAGCTGGAGAGAGAATGGGGGTACTGAGAGAGAAGGGGGGCAGAGGGCGAGGGATTTCCAGGGAAAGGGTCTGAGACAGGAAAAAGAGAGTGCAGCAGGAGGCCAGAGGCCAGAAAGCGGAATGGCAGCGTACAGGGCACAGGTGGGGAGGAGAGGGCCAGGAGGAGAGAACCCTGAGGCACGAGCCAAGAGGGAAGGAGGAGACTCAGGGGCCGGACATGCTTAGCTATAATCCCCTGATCCCCCCACACTGAATAAAAATATTGATATTACACATGTGAGGTGAGGGTTTTTTTGTTTTGTGTGGTTTTGTTTCTTTAGCCACAGCTAAGAGGAAACCGAGGTGGGGACCAGAGCGAGGTGAGGAGGCTGGGCCTACAGCGCCACCCCGGCGCGGCCTGTCTCCCTCCGCCTGCGCTTGCGTCTCCTGCTCCAGGTGTCACCGCCCGCAGCCCCTTGGTGACACTAAAGGAGCAGACTCCGCCGTTTCCGTGGCCTGTTGAGGCCGAGCATCCCCAGGCGGATGGGGCTGCCTCCTGCAGGAGTTGGCAGCTGCCTTGAGCTTTGCCAGCGACCGCTTCCCCAAACTGCTTCCTCCTCAGAACCGCTCTGGTGCAACCTTGATGCCACCCTTCCTCTTCCTTCACCTGAAGAGGCAAAGCAGGGTCAGGCCAGAGAGGCGGCCCCCTCCTTTCTTTCATTTTCTTCAAAGCTCTTTCCCGCTTTCCATGGTCCCGTGTTGTACCTCCTCAGTGCTTGCCTTAAGTAAGAGATTCGGGATAAAAAATGCATAACACACCCCAGGCCTCAGAGGCCAAGAAGAACGAGTTGTGTGTAAATAATCAGTTCACTTTGCCTTGGAGAATGACCAGGCTGGAAGGGCCTGCAGAGAGCGTAATTGTTAGCCAAGAGCTGCGGACCAGAAGGTTGAAAAATTCCACAGCCTGAGCCAAGTGGTCAGATCGCTGGCTGCCTCTATCAGTAAAACTCTGAGGCCAGGTCTGGCCAGCCCGAGCACGGCGGCCATTGTGGTGCGTCACAGTAACCCCACACTGGTTTATCTCTTGGGCTCTGGTTTCAAGAGACAACATCATTACAGACTGTAGACCTGACGGGAAGCCATATGATTGCATATCAATTTGGGGGCTTTTTAAAAACATTATACTTTCAAATATATCTATTTGAAAGATGCTAAGCTATTACTCCAGTACTCTTGTCTGGAAAATCCCATGGACGGAGGACCCTGGTAGGCTGCAGTCCATGGGGTCGCCAAGAGTCGGACACGACTGAGCGACTTCACTTTCACTTTTTACTTTCATGAATTGGAGAAGGAAATGGCAACCCACTCCAGTGTTCTTGCCTGGAGAATCCCAGGGACGGGGGAGCCTGGTGGGCTGCTGTCTATGGGGTCACACAGAGTCAGACACGACTGAAGACTTAGCAACAGCAGCAGCAGCAAGCTATTAAGTGGGAAGATTCCCTGGAGGAGGTCACGGCAACCCACTCCAGTAGTCTTGCCTGGAGAATCCCATGGACAGAGGAGCCTGGTGGGCTAGAGTCCATGGGGTCTCAAAGGGTCGGACATGACTGAAGGGACAGCACGCAGGCAGGCACAAGCTATTAAGTACAAAAAGCCAGACAATGCCTTTCTGAATCTGGCTCTGCTGTGTATCTCCCGACCTTTCTGAGCTCAGGCTTCCACGTTTCTGTGACTCATTTTTGCTTCGCATTGCTAGACTCAGGATGCTTTTAGGTATTACTCAACTGCCTGGACAGTGCATATTCTGAACAAACTCGTGTAGATGGCATCTGCCCAGTGTTTCCAGAGGCTCAGGGCTAACTTGGAGATGATTACATTAAATTCTGCTTGCATATCACGTAATAGTTTGTAAGCAGTTTCCCCGTGCAGTATTTCACTGAAGCCTGAAGCAACTCTGCCAGATGGGTGCGATGACTTCCCATTTGCTGATGAGGAAATGGAGGTCCAGGGAGGTGAACTGACTACCCCCAAAGTCTTAGAGCTTGTGGCAGGTCCAGATTTCCTGACTTAAACTGTAAACCTTTCCACCTCATCTGCTGCCTGTCAATAACAGAAAACTAAACATGATAACTAATACAGGTTAAGTATTTACTGCTTGCCAGACACCATGCTCAGTACTTTAACATGCATTATCTCATTTAGTTTACTAAACAGATACAGGAGGGAGCTGATGCTATTAACCCCATTTTTAGATAAGAGAACTGAGGCTTAAAAGGATTAAATAAATTCCTCATTGTCACCTGAAGTAGTAAAGGGACTGAAATCCAGTGTGTTGGCTCCCAGAGCTGGTGTCCCTAACCTCTGACCACTCATGCAGGCAAGATACTAATGGGGTTTCCCTGGTGGCTTAGTGGTAAAGAATCGGCCTACTAATGCAGGAAATGCAAGAGACGTGAGTTTGATCCCTGGATTGGGAAGATCCCCTGGAGAAGTAAATGGCAACCCACCCCGGTATTCTTGCCTACAAAATCCCATGTACAGAGGAGCCTGGTGGGTAATAGTCCATGGGATCACAAAAGGGTTGGACGTGGCTTGGTGACTAAACAACAACTCCACACACAGCCACAGAGGAAGATACCAAAGCCCTGTTCACCAAGTCCTCTGCAGACAGCAGAGTTAAACTGGTTGCCTGGTGACCTGGTTTGGGGTGACGGAAGAGAATAGGAGGTTTGGGGACACAGAGGAGAGGATGAGGCTGGCATGGAGAAGGAGGAGGGGGGTTTCCCATTCTGATGTGGCCACAGTGACAAGGACTGAAGGGCAGGATGATGTTGATGTCACCACTTCTTTTCAGCCATATGTGCTGTTGCAGTCTTTTTTTATGGTGCCACATATGGCACTTTCTTAATTGAATTTTTCATAATAATTGATCTGACCTGTATCATTCTGTTAGCTTTAGCAAAACAAATTCTGACACATTTTGATATTAGAACTAAAAATATGCTTCCAACCAGCTGAGGAGCCATAAAGCAGGCTGAAATCATACTAATGATAATGTACAATCTGCTTGCTACCATAAAGTTCTTATTATTTACATGGAGCAAACCATCCAGAGATAATGTGAGCCTTGAGTCTCTTCCATTTTCACTGATCTTCTCTAATTTACCAAATGAGTGTAGGAGAGGGCTGAGAAGTCTCCCCGGGTCACCTTGTTGTGCCCTTCCCGAAGCCTTAGTGTGTCTCGTGGATCTTCCTGGTGCCTCTGCTCAGCAGTCTATGGGATGGTCATCCTCGGTGGGTCTGGAGGGCTGTTTCAGTTGAAAAGCCCACATTTCAGGGAGGGAACATGTATGCTCATGTTCTTGGTGTTTTCTTCTTCTTTTTTTAAGATGCTTCAAACATGCTTTGTTTTATTTTTTTAAACAATGTGTTGGCCACACCACATGGCTTAGTTCCGCAATCAGGGATGGAACCTGCACTCCTGA
Source organism: Bos mutus (assembly GCF_027580195.1). NCBI lineage: Eukaryota > Metazoa > Chordata > Mammalia > Artiodactyla > Bovidae > Bos > Bos mutus. The sequence continues at coordinate 41,594,260 of NC_091642.1, read as the reverse complement.
ACTGGAAGTGTGGAACCTCAGCCACTGGACCACCGGAGAAATTGCATCAGGGGTTTCTTTCTGGGCATCTTCTCTGAAAAAGTCCTGGTGACACTCAGAAGGGACTGCACTCACCTGGGCTCTGCCTGTGCTGGCCTCCTTCCACTGTGCCCCCTGCACACAGGGCAAGGATTCTGCAGGGCTGAGGGACTATGTTCCATTCAGAGCCTGTGCCCCTATGTACTTCAGGTGCCAGGACCCCGAATTCCTGCCCGCACAGCCCCGCACCCACTTCTGCACCCAAGCTTATTCTTTAGGCCTGACTTCCCAAGAGTCTGCCATGATGTTGGTACACACTCTGAGTTCTGAGGGGCGTGAAGAGGCAGTTATGGCAGGGGCTGTGTGTACAGCTTGGACATACGGTCCGAGGGGTCTGTATATGTATGAACAAGGCCCCTCACAATGTGGGAGAGAGTCAGGGGTTGGAGAAGATGGAGTATGGCCTTGGGTTAGGCACCCCCTTCTCTTGTTCACTGAGGAACTCTGAGGGATTTGAGATTTGAACTTGGTCTTCCAGGTCATTATGAAGGTCTGTTAGCTGAAACAAGGGAATAAAACATATTTCCTCAGCTTGTTAGCTTGTTAGCTTGTTTTTTACACCTGTTATGTGCTTAGGTGTGTGATTCGTGGATCTGGTTGAGCCCCTTTACATGCCAGGCACTGTGGTAGGATAGAGCTGGGAGTAAAGGAGACAAGACCTCAGTTCTAGAAGTGAGCTCTCTGTCCTCTTGGCGCGACTGAAGAGTGCACAGCAATTGCAGTGCAGTGTGAAAATGCTGAGAAGGGGAGTCTTCTAGTAAGGAAGGTCATGAAACCCTCTTGAGGAAGTAATGATTCAGCTCATTGCTGAAGAGTGACATGTTTGGGCAATTTCAATTGTTTCTAAATAGAACTAGAGCTTTTAGAGAATGGGGTAACCAAACAAAATAGGACCTAATAGCCATTTTTAAGGAGGCTATGGCTCGGCTGTAAAGCACCTGCTTGCCAATGCGGGAGATGAGGGTTCAATCCCTGAGTTGGGAAGATCCCCTGGAGAAGGGAATGGCTCTCTACTCTAGTATTCTTGCCTGGGAAATCCCGTGGACAGAGGAGCTTGGCTGGCTACAGTCCCTGGAGTTGCAAAAGAGCTGGACACGACATGTGCTAAAACTTGGTGGCAGTAGGGAACCAGTGATGAAGGCTTCCAGGCAGGGCAATGGCATTTTTTCAAATTATTGCAATTGAAATATACATACTTGCTATGGTCTGAATGTCAGTGCCTCCTTAAAATTCATATGTTGAAATCCTAAACAACAACAACAACAACAACAAAACAAAACAAAAAAAAGAAATCCTAATGCCTGATGTGATGGTATTAGGAGGTGGGCCTTTGGGAGGTACTTAAGCCATAAAGGTGGAGCCCCCATGAATGACCTTATAAAAGAGGCTCCAGAGAGGGGACTTTCCTGGTGGTCTAGTGGTTAAGAATTCATCTTTCAATGCAGGAGTCTCGAGTTCAATCCCTGGTCGAGAAACTATATCCCACTTGAGGCAACAAAAAATCCCAGTGCCATAATGAAGAGTGAAGATCCCCCTGTGGCAACAAACTTGGTATAGCCAAATAAATAATTAAATTTAAAAAAGGCTCCAGAGAGATTCCTAAGCCCTTCACCATGTTACACCAATGAATGGAAAAGAGGGCTCTCACCAGAACATGACTATGCTGGCACCTGGATCTTGGGCTTCTCAGACTACTGTGCGAAATAAATTTCTGTTGCTAAAAGCTACCCAGTCTATAGTACTTTGTTCTAGCAGCCCAAATGGACAAAGATGATAACTATTTTGTATTCTCTAATATTTCATTCAAAATATTTTTCTAGGTTTCTACACAGGTTTCATAATTGTTGTTTATAATTATTAATCAAATAGGCACTGTTTCACTGCATTGTATCTCTATTGCTGGGCATGGAGTTTTTCCCCTCCAGTGTTTGCCTCCTGGTTCAGTCAACTTGGTAATGGACATCTTCATTTTCTCATGTGTATAACCACCCCTCTGCCACCTTATTCCCCATTCTGGCTACCATTGGAATGAACATCTTACTAATACTATTTTTCTAGGTGTTATTTCTGGATTTGACTGTTAAAGGGATGGAAAGTCTTTTGGCTCTGACTTGGTTTCACCACTGTACTTTCTAAACAAGCTGTGCTGAATCATACTCTCTTTACCAGCATAACATAAGCAGGAACATTTCTTTAGTTTCTCTTTTTGGTGAAAGAACTGTCTTTCTGGGCATACTGTTTGTCTAAATTCACCTGCTGAACTGTGTAAAGCCTGGACTATTCATCACATACTAGCCCTGACATTCCAGAGAGTAAGAAAACCACACAGAATTTGAGGTTATTAGTCAAGGATGGAGATTTTTTTGAGATGGAAAGTGTCAGAACCATGAGTTAGAGTTAAAACCAAGTTTAAACCGCTAGTGTTATTGATACAATTTTGCCAAGTTCCTTACCTTACAGTTTTTTTGTCAGAATTTGAGTTTTTCCCTTGAGATTGCACGTAATCTCAAGCACACTATTTTTTAAAACCCATTTTGGTTGCACTATTTTTTAAAAACCATTTTGGAGCCTTTTGTCCATCAAGAGAAAACAACAGGGAAAGGCACTGGTCTTTGGTATCATAAAAACCTACTTAGGTAGAATGTGGCATTAATGCCTCCCCCTGAAATATGGTCAAAATAAAGATGACATTTAAACATCCTTGTTACTACAGCACATAAAAAAAAGAATTGCCTCTTATTCTGTGGAGTCCTACAAGTAATAATATATTTTTATAACAGCAATAGCAGTTACTTTAGCTAGATTCATGTTTGCCTTTAGCAGGAAAAGTTGGTTCCAGGAAGGTTCCAGGAGATTGTCTTGGCTAATGTTAGACATGTAGGAGGGGGTAATATATAGCATCTTGGCTTTAGAATGATAGGTTTGAATCTCAAATGTGGAAGTGCATCATTTCCTCTTTAAGATCACTCTGAAGGAACATTGGGATATGGGAGACTTCAAAGGAGTAGAAATTATCCTCTACAGAGTCAGGAGAAGTGGGATCCAGTCTCTACTCTGTCCCTAATTACTTTATTTAGTATCTGTATGGTTCTAGATAAAAACTTTTTGAGTATCCTGATAAAGCCCACATGTATGTATTGGTAGGAAAGAAACATGAGAAGGGCTGCCTTGGTGGCTCAGTGGTAAAGAACTTGCCTGCCAATGCAAGAGACGTGGGTTCGATCCCTGGGTTGGGAAGATCCCCTGGAGAAGGGAATGGCAACCCACTCTAGTATTCTTGCCTGGGAAATCAGAGGCAAGAGGAGCCTGGACAGAGGAGCCCGGTGGGCTCCAGTCCATGGGGTTGTAAAAGACTTGGACACAACAAAGGGACAAGGGATGATTTAGTACTTGCAAGGAAAAGGACATTGAACTCTTCCTGGAGACTGTCTCTTTTCTGTTGATTAAAACACATTGGCAGTGCTTGGGACCACCAATGCCAGGCCAGCTTATCTGGGAAACTGAGGGATTCAGTAACGGGAAGACTTGATGACAGGTCCTGTGGAGCATAGGGTGGGTGTCAGGAAACTTGAGTCCTGACATGGCTCATCTTCTCTATTGTTGGGACTTGAGCATCTCAAATGTCTTCCCTGACTTTTAAGAAAGTATCTTCAACCATCGAGTGAGCTAACTAATTTTGTGGTATCTGGAAATTTCTTCCAGCTTAGGCATTTGGTAGTTCTGCAATTTTTTTTCTGAGTAAATTTCAGTCCTTGCACTTATTTCCATATGGAACTTTCATGGTCTTGAATTGACTAGCTCCTGGAAACGGATCATAAATAATACCTGTTGAATTAAGGGGACTCTTCTGTGCTACTTAGAATATACTGCAGAAGTATAGTTGGGATAGTGTATGTTATCATGTATGGTCAAGTAGAAACAGAGGAAGGAAAAACAACATTTATATTTCATTCGAGTTTCTGTAAGAGGTCAGAGAGGGTCTAATGATTGAAAGACTTGGAGAACTGGGGGCATTAGGTAGTGGTAGAATACTACTTTTTTGAAATAAACAAGATGTCAATAGGATATTCAAAGGTTAGGAAGTTGGAAAGAAAGTTGAAGATGGTCCAGGTAGAAGACTTGTGTCTCCTACGTCATTGAAAATAAATTTTGGTTGATTCTTAGCTCAGCAAGAGAAACGTCAATTATCTTACTGACAGGATTCAGGAGATTTCTTGTCATGTCAATGTCTATCATTTTTTAGAGATCGTATTCAGCATTTGACTTTGTCTTGGTACACCTTATAAATATTATCTTCAGGGACAAAGAAGCCCCTCTTAGTGTATGAGATGGTTACATAAGTAGACACTTTGTGCTTGCATGATTGAATCAATATTATGAAAACTGTCCTCTAATGTTCTTCATTGCCATTATGATTTTTTCTTCATACAATTAGATTTTATTCAAGTCTCAGGGCTGTTTTGGAAAGGAAATGCCTGGAGCATTCAATAAGTTTTATTTTGGGAAGGTGAGGATGGAAGATTGCAATAGGGAGGTGAGGGGAAGGGGTCACTTTGTCCCAGCTAGAGCCTTCTCTCTAGAGAGGATAATTGGGCCTTTGGAGCAGACCCAGTACATCTTCTTCTGTCCTTGTTTTCTACCTTCTGTTTCCATGAAACCAGCTCACTAGTCCTAACCACAAACTCTGGTGTGGAATTTGTAAGAATCCCATCTTGAAGATGTTCTTCTAGGCTGCAAGGGCTCAGTTCAGTGAAGAGCACACCTTCAAAATAGCTTTCCTGGGTTCTTAGGACAGTGCCCACTTGCTTGTATAGTGTGGGAGGAGTGTGTTCGTACACTGAGCCTTCTCAGGCTTGGGTGGCAGGTCACATTCTTCCTTGGCCAAGGAAGTAGTTTCTTCCTATTATTAGTATAGCTGAATTGTAACTCTAAGAGGCTTAGATATTTGTGGTTCATGTACCTATGGTTTGTCTTCCTGGCGAGCAGTCAGGGAATCCTTGGGATTTATTCAAGATTCTTTCTATGGAGAAATTAGTTGCTGATTTAAGGGAATGAAGATTACATACTGTGATGGTTAATTTTATGTGTCAACTGAGCTAAGAGATGCTCAGATGGTTGATAAAATACTATTTCTGAGTGTGTCTGTGAGGATGATTGGGAAGGAGATACATGTTTGAATCAGTAGACTGAGTAAAGAAGATCTCTCCCATCAACGTCAGTGGGCCACATGCAATCATTTGAAGGCCTTAGGAGAACCAAATGGTGGAGGAAAGAATTTTCTCTCTGAACTAGTATATCCATCTTCTCCTGCCTTCAGATATCAGCGTTCTTGGTTCTCAAGCCTTCCAACTCAGAGGGGGATTTACTCTGGTTCTCAGGCCTTTGGGTTTGGACTTGAATTATGCCACCAGCTTTTCTGGGTCTCCAGCTTGCAGACGGCAGATGGTGGGACTTCTCAGCCTCTATAATCATGTGAGCCAATCCCTCAGAATAAATCTCTTTCTATACATCTATATATATCCTATTGGTTCTGCTGCTCTGGAGAATCCTGGTTAATTCACATACTAAAGCCTCTTTAGACTATTAATACGGAGAACAATCAAATCCTTTGATTAATGCACACACATTTATTTTCTCAGCACGTGAAATGTATCAGACATTGGGTATGCCTCCAAATCCAAGACATGGCCCTGAATTTCAAGGTACTCTCTCTGATGGGTCGGATTAAGAAGCAACCCCCATAGGACAATAGCGTAATGGGAGGAGAGAAGGGCTATCTTTACTCAAAAAGATCAGGGAGACCCTCCTCCTCCCTACCCTGAGGAAGTCAGAGTTGAACAGCCCCAAGAAGAACCTGGGTGTCTATAGGGAGAAAACCCAAAAGAGATCCCCAGTTGAGAGCAACACAGATGTAAAAAGAACACACCCTTCTAGGAATCACAGATAGTATGGGACACCTAAGGAACACTGCATGTGTATATTTTGGGGTCAAGTAGAATGGGTAAGTGGTGAGGAGTGAAGGCGGAGAGGGAAGCAGAGACCAAGTCATGAAGACCCTGCCTTGTACACCATTTCAAAGAGTTTGATCTTTGTCTTTTACGGATAACATGGCAGTCAAAGGTTGTAAGCACAAGAATGATATTCATTCAGTAATTCAGTGGGTATTACTGGGTACCCACCATGTGCCAAGTGGTTTTAGGTCCTGATGGTACAGCAGTAGAGACAGCTGGGCTTATGGCAGACATGAACTGATATGCATTTTAGAAGAAGCTGTGTGGCAGCATTGTGGCGGGTAGATTGGGCTCAGGGCCAAGTGAGAAGTGACAATCCTACACTCATTGTTTTACCTGCACTGAGACTGTCTGGGGTGTGTTGATCGTTATTTTCAGCAGTCTCCAGAGCAGGACAGTAGCTTATTTGCAGTATTAAATTTTTTTTTTTTTTAAATACTGTGACCTGAGTAAATACTCATGAGAAGTCCAATGAATTAACAAGGCAGAGCATTTAGAGAAATAAAAGTCACAGTGTTTGTATATTAATTACCGGAATATAGAAACACATGCAAGATGGGAGAAGTTGTGCAAAGAGTTTGGGAAGTGACCCTAAGAGGTACTGTGGGAGAGCAAGAAAGTGAAGGCAGAGAAGAGATGTGTTATGGAGCCAGCTGCCACCCTGGCCGTGGAGTCTGAGCCCACTGGGGAATTTAGAACACAATTCTCTCAGCTAAAGGACTAGGAGGCTAGAGTGTTTATCTCACCAGCTCCTTGCCTGTCCGTGATGAAGGGCTGCCCTGTTTACTGGCTAATCATATTCCCAAGGCCAGGGAGTCCAGGTGATCATGAGAAGCAGCGATCAGTGTGTGGAGGTGGATGCTGAGGAGATGTGGGAGGGGCAGTGATGGCATCTGTTATGGGAATTAGTAATTCTGGGGTGCTTTTCATTCATCCATTCATAGGTGTCATACTCTGTGGGCTTCCCTGCGGGCTCAGTGGGGTAAAGAATCCACCTGCCAGTGCAGGGGACTCAGGTTTGATCCCTGGTTCGGGAAGATCCCCTGGAGATGGAAATGGCAATCCACCCCAGGATTCTTGCCTGGAAAACTCATGGAGAGAGGAGCCTGGCGGGCTACAGTCCATGGTTTGCAAAAGAGTCAGACACAACTTAGAGGTAAACAACAACAAGCATACTCTATATTTTCAATAATATGTATACAAACAGCAATCGTAAGGATGAGATGAGGTGAGTGGTTCTTAACCGGGCAATTTAGCCCTACATTAGCCAAAGTCTAGAATCATTTTTGGTTGTCACAGTCAGAAGGGAGATAGTGGCTAGTAACTAGTGGTCAGGGATGCTGTTAAACATTCTATAATGCACAGGACAGACCCCCATCCCCCACCCCTTGCCCCAACCCACAAAAATGTATCCAGTCTAAAATGTCAACAGTGCTGAGTTTGAGAAACTCTGGGTTAGATTAATGATATTTCAGAAATAAGAATGCCAAGATTCAGAGAAATCAAATAATTTTGGGGGGGTTGTAAACCTAGTGCATGTCCCAGCCAGGATTTGAATCAAGGTTTATCTGCTTCCAAAGCCTGTGTTTTTTGATTTACATTGGTCTGCCTTCCAGACACAGAGACAGACAGAGAGAGAAAGAGAACTCGAATACCAGAGGCTCATGGAAAAAACCTCAGCATCAGTACTGGCCATGTCTTCTGGCCCAGGACTTCAAAGGAGCCTGGAGCTGGCTGGAACTGGAGGGGGTTGGGGAGAGAACACCTTTCGTATCGTTCCCTGGCCTCTCTCTCTCCTGGGCAAGTTGGGGCAGGCTTGGTGGGCACAGGTCCCAGAACTGCATACTAGGGCTGGCGAGGTGCCCTTAGCTGGAAGCCCTGACTCCTTCCCAATGCACAAGGACGCCTTTCTCTGCCAAAGCTGGCTGGTGGTTCTATATGGAATGGCAACTCTCCCCATCCCCCTAGACTTGGGACGATCTTCTGGCAAGCATATGTAGTGAAGAGTTACAGGTGGTGCAGACATGGTTTGGAAGAAATCCCAGCTGGGCCTCCTCCCAGGAGCCTTCTGATCACTCACCAGATAACTCGAGCTTGCTTGCAGAATCCCAGGAATCTTCGCTGCTCCAGGAAACCAGCTTCAAGGGCAGCAAGAGCTTCTGAGAAGATAGAATAATCCTGGAAGCTGAAACCACTTTGTCCTTTCGCTTCCTTAGTTTAGAGCTATTTTCGCAATACCGTTGAATTCTCCATGTTTTCTTGTGGTGGGAATGAATACAAAATTTAAGAGGAAAAATAAATTAAGGAATGGGGAATATCAAGGAAGGAAGGAAGACTCAGAATCTAGTGACTTGATCTAGATACTTCTGTGTCTCTGAACTTGACCTGTTTCTTCTTTGGAAGATGTCGTATACATTGTTTTTCTTTAGGCATGGGACATAGGCTCTTACAAGAACTTTCAGCTCTGTAGAGTCAAGTCTTCTGGTTTCCAGACCTACATCTCGCCCTGGAGGGAATTCACGTCTATCACACATGTTGCTCCTGATCTGTTTAATCAAACTTTCATTTGATGTTGGTTGGAATTTCACATGTGGATCAAGTACAGAAAAATTAAATGATTCCAGCAGCTTAAGTCTAAAGAGGATCATTAACCTTTGGCATCAAATAAAATTTTAAAACCTAGTACATCTCAGTAATATGCTTCAGGAGGCATTGGGTAGTAGCTAGTTTACTTGCTTATTTCATCTCTTTCATTTATTTGATAAGCAGTCATTGAGTACTTGGCATGTTGAAGGCTCCTTCGTAGAGGCTGCAGGGATGTTAAAGTACTAATGCTCAAGTTCTCTCTTCTCCTTGAGATCTTCAAATCTAATGGGAAAGGAGAGATAGAAAGCTATCTCACACTGCAGGATATAAATAGCATAAGAAACGTATGAAAAAGTGCAGTGATTCTTTACTGTTCTTTTTTATGAAACAGCTCTGGCTTGGTGATGAGGCAGCAAATATGGGCTACTTTTTTTAAGAAAATAGGTCCTGGAAAAGAAGAGAAAAAAATCTTTTGTCTGAGGAGTAAAGTTTGGGGAAAATACACTGAGTGGGTTTGGTTCCCAAGTAATTTAACTTGCCTTAAAAACCCATTTTATTCTTGCATCATTGTCTCCATTAAAGCAACTAACTTACTGTATACTGGTTAATGCTACTCAAAATGTGGCCTGTGGACCACTGCTGTGCACAAATTGTTACCATTCCATGAGGAGCTAAGTACAAAAATTGATGGTAATTGTTTAGAAACAGTTACAGCATTTTGATAGTATCAATACTGAGAGTACTGATTAAGGGTGCTGACTCAAATACAAAAAATTGGGGCTTGTATTTTATATATCTTTAAAAAACTTTTTCTAGTAGTTTATTTTTATTGTACTTTTCTAAAGTAGCAATCAATAACACATTTGAAATAAAATAATAAAAAAGCTATTCTTTACCATCAGTGATTTGAGAAGGGCTGTGTGATTGCTTACATCTCTTTTCCTACTAGACTATAGGCTTTCTTTGGGCAGAAGCTGTATTCTTCATCTCTGTCTTATTTCTTTCATCTCTGATATTTATTATATCCTGCCTTCTGCTAACTTTAGGTTTTGTTTTTGTTCTTTTCCTAGTTCTGTCAGGAACTAGGTTAGGTTATTTGAGATTTCCCTTATTTTTTTTAGGAAGGCCTGTATCACTATGAACTCCCCTCTAAAAACTGATTTTGCTGTGTCCCATAGATTTTGTACAGTTGTGTTCTAGAAGCTGAATTTGTCATGTTTGTCCTTCATCTCATGCCTCTGAGTAGGTGTTTATTAATTATCAGTCAAATGAAATGGAAATATAAAAGGGGTTAGGGTCAATCATCAGTGAATTCTTTTCAGCCTTTAGAGAACCTATTTGCATTTTCAGCTTGAATCAGCTTGTGGATTCATACACTCATTCTCTGTGAAAATGGTGCTCAATTTTATTGTACTAGTGAGATTTTTAAGTTTGCCTCTTGGAGTTTTAGCATTCTGTTACTCTGTGCTTGCTCACCATATCCATGTCCTCCAGGGCATACAGACCGAGTCCTTACCAATCCTATTCTCCCTCCCTCAGCCTCCAAACCTAGTATATTGATTGGTTGGACCTTTTCTAGTTTTATATTTTTCTTAAAATACAGAAACAAGGACCTTATACATAGCGCCCTTTTTATAATGACCATTGTTTGACTTTCATTCATTCCATCAATCCATTCTTTTAACCACTTATCCTCCAAACATTTATTAAACACCTATTATGTGCTTGACACTGTGCTAAACATTTAGGGTGCAAAGAATAGTAAACACTCTTCCCATTCTTAAGGATTTATAGTCTAGGAAGGGATCAGTTCAGTTCAGTCACTCAGTCGTGTCCGACTCTTTGCGACCCCATGAATCACAGCATGCCAGGCCTCCCTGTCCATCACCAACTCCCGAAGTTGACTCAGACTCACGTCCATCGAGTCAGTGATGCCATCCAGCCATCTCATCCTCTGGCGTCCCCTTCTCCTCTTGCCCCCAATCCCTCCCAGCATCAGAGTCTTTTCCAATGAGTCAACTCTTCACATGAGGTGGCCAAAGTACTGGAGTTTCAGCTTTAGTATCATTCCTTCCAAAGAAATCCCAGGGCTGATCTCCTTCAGAATGGACTGGTTGGATCTCCTTGCAGTCCAAGGGACTCTAGGAAGGGATAGGGGCATGTAAATATCAATACAACAGCACACTAGGGAATGACAGATACTAGGATGGACAACTATACAAGCCACAGAAGAGTCACAATATCAGGAGTGGTCTGTTCTGAGTTGGGATCCAGAAGAAGGGTCACATAAGAGGTGTTTCCTGAGTTGAGGTGTGAATGTGAGGTGCTAGTCAAATGCTGCTGGTAGACAGCACTCAAGGAAGATGGATGGTGTGAGAGCACAGATCCTGTAGCCTGGTTCAGATCTCGACTATGCAACAAGCTGTGTGACCTGGGCAAGTTAGCTACCTGACCTAGTTCCCCTGGTTCCTACTTTGTTTTTTTGGCTTGTGAGGATCTTTGTTCCCTGACCAGGGATTGAATCCAGGACCCTGGCAGTGAAGGCAGAGTGCAGAATTCTGACCAGGGACCCAGTTTCTTCTTCTGTTTTTTTTTTTTTTTCCTTTTCTTTTGTCCTGGTTCCTTATAAGTAAAGAGGGACTAGTAAGAATTTATAAAAATAATAAGCTTCAAAGAGTTCTTATGAGGAAATTCCCTGGCGGTTCAGTGGTTAGGACTGTGTGCTCTCACAACTCAATCCCTGGTCTGGGAACTAAGATCCTGCAAGCTGCCAGGCCAAAAAAAAAAAAAAGGTAAAAGGAAAAAAAAAGTTTTTTGAGTTTTAAAGGAGGACTTATATATATGTGCTTTTAACATGTGTTTAGGGAATTCTACACATTTTGAAAAGAAGGTTTTTGAGGGGAAAACAAACAAACAAATCAGAAGAGTTTCACCAGAGTTTGTATCATATGGAACTTCCTATACATGCTAAAGAGTTTCCACTTTATCCTGCATATTATATGGGATCACTAAAGACTCTTAGCAGGAAGTAACATGATTTGTGTTTTAGAGGGTTACTCTGGCTTAGAATATGGAATGGACTGTATAATACCAGAGTTAGCAAAGTCACCTGGGAGACTACAGCCAACTCCTGGACAAGACATGATGGAGGCATGGAAAGGGAGAGAAGATGGATTTGGTCCATATCACTGAGATCAAACCAAAAGGACTGAGTGGTGAATTGCATGATGGGAGAGGATAAAGCATAGTCTAAAACATCTCTCCTATCACGGGCATGGTGGAGAGTCGAGAAGTGGTAAGTGGTAGCTTTTATAGCGATATGGCTACCAAAATGCCAGCTTTGATGGAAAGGTGGTGTATTACAGTTTGTATCAGTTATGCCTTATTCACAAATTTATATAAAATATTAAAGTTTTCTAGTGATAGAAATGAGAATTATGTCCTTCAGTTCATTTCAGTCTCTCAGTCCAGACTCTTTGTGACCCCATGGACTGCAGCACGCCAGGCCTCCCTGTCCAACACCAACTCCCAGAGTCCACCCAAACCTATGTCCATTGAGTCAGTGATGACATCCGACCATCTCATCCTCTGTCATCCCTTTCTCCTCCTGACCTCAATCTTTCCCAGCATCAGGGTCTTTTCCAATGAGTCAGCTCTTCGCATCAGGTGGCCAAAGGATTGGAGCTTCAGCTTCAACATCAGTCCTTCCAATGAACACCCAGGACTGATCTCCTTTAGGATGGACTGGTTGGATCTCCTTGCAGTCCAAGGGACTCTCAAGAGTCTTCTCCAACACCACAGTTCAAAAGCACCAATTCTGCACTCAGCTTTCTTTACAGTCCAACTCTCACATCCATATATGACTACTGGAAAAACCATAGCCTTGACTAGATGGACCTTTGTTGACAAAGTAATATCCCTGCTTTTTAATATGCTGTCTAGGTTGGTCATAACTTTCCTTCCAAGGAGTAAGCGTCTTTTAATTTCATGGCTGCAATCACCATCTGCAGTGATTTTGGAGCCCAGAAAAATAAAGTCAGCCACTGTTTCCACCGTTTCCCCATCTATTTGCCATGAAATGATGGGACCAGATGCCATGATCTTAGTTTTCTGTATGTCTTTCAGTGCTTCATAATTATCAAGAATTATGCCAGGCATTTACTGTATCTTATTTAATTTTCTCAACCCATATCCCCATTTTTTCAGATGAAATTACTGAGGCTTAGATTGGTAAAGTAACTTTCTATAGATCCTACAGCTAATGAGTAGAGGAGCAGGGATTTGGTCACTTCTCTGAGTGCCTACAGAGACTGCATTTTATGTCGTTACTTAGAAATTGGAGTAAAAATTAGGAGAGAAGGGATTTAGGAAAAATGTCTATTTCCCAAATGGCTCTCTCTTCCTGAAGTACTTACTGTACTTGGTCCTAGCTTTCAAAAGCCTGAAGAGACAAGGCAGAGAAAACACCCAGAAACATTCCCTGTGCCCGAGAGTCTCTGAGCTGCTTGGAGTGGTGCTGGCTCTCATCCCTGTGGTTTTATAATGCATTTTCCTCTCCCAGGCCACATTCAGACACTGCTCCAAACAAATGGCAGTTCTGTTATCCTTCTGCTAATGGGTAAAATTGTCAACTTACTCTATCTTGACAGTTGCTGTTTTGCAAGAAACTTATAAAAATTTAATCATTGGGAATGCTTAGTCACCGAATGGACTTTCAAAGGGAGTTTAAAAACAGACAAAAAAGCCTGCCTTACCTGCTCAGTAAGGTGTAGTGGGAGGTCCAAAGAGATCACATGTTAATTTTTGAAAATAACATGATTTTATCCAAATAAAGAGAGGATATGTTCTTAGATCTTGACTCTTACGCCTTATAAACAAGGGCATCTTGATGCAGTCATTCAGAAGGAAGGAAGGTAAAAAAATAAAGCCTGGGCAGAGATGCTGCATAGGAGGGATGTGTAGTGGATGTATTGTTGATCAGACATAGCAATATTCTAGTTCTGTGACCTTGGCTAATTTTGTAATATCTCGAAGCCCCAGTTTCTTTATTTGAAAGATGGGGATACTCATTGAAGCTCTTTCTAAGGTTACTGGGACTATTAAATTAGCTAATACAGTGCTCAGTAAAGGAATTGCCACTGAGTTACAGTAGCAAAAATAATAGCAATTCTATTATTTTTCTTAATCACCATCTTGTTCTACCTGGTGGTCTTAGCAGACCAGTTGGGTAAGCCCTTAGTTGCTGACAGCTGTTTGGCACAACTGTTCTGATAGAAGACTAGGAGGAGTCTGGTTGTTGACCAGGGATTTTATTTTGCCCATTAAAATGCTATCATAGTCTTTATGCAAACCAGCCACACACTGGCAGGAAGGAGGCCCTCTCCCATGAGGTTGTCATGAGTCTGTCTTCCTGCAGGAGTGGCTCAAGAGATAAAGTGGTTTCACCTGAAGATTGTGACGTGTTAGTCGCTCAGTCATGTCTGACTCTTTGTGACCCTGTGGACTGTAGCCCACCAGGCTCCTCTGTCTATGGAATTCTCCAGGCAAGAATACTGGAGTCATTCCTTTGTCCAAGGGATCTTCCCAACCCAGGGATCGAACCAAGGTCTCCCGTATTGTGGGCAGATTCTTTACCATCTGAGCCACCAGGGAAGCCTGGTTACACCTTACTTAGGGAGAAAAGATTCTGCTGATTTTTCTAAGTTGGGAATTCCTCACATTGGTCAGAGTGCTGTCCCTTCCATCACCATGTTCCCAGGTCCTTTTGAGAAAAAAGAAAAATAAGCACTAAAAGAGGGAATTTCTCTCTTGTCCCAGATCACTTCTTTAATTGGTTGATTTGAATGTGGCTCCAGAGAACCCAGAGCCTGTGTTAGGTCTTAATGACTAGATCAGCTGTTTGCATGAGCACTTGTCCTAGTTATTTGATACTTTTTGCTGTAGGTCAAAGTGACTAGACATTCTGGTTTTGCAGGAACTGCCCCTAGTGACATGACTCCCAGTGTTTCCTTTTAGCCACTGTATGATGTCATGTGGTCCCTTCGTATTCCCCAACCCTACCCAGACTGAAGACGTGAAGTGATTGCTCTCGCAAAATGTTAATTGGAAGGATTAAATATCATCCTTTTTTTTTCTTCTTTCTTTTTCTTTAAATGGAAGCTGGAATTGAAATGGAGAAGGTCCAGGGTAGCTGGTAATTGCAATCTGAAAAAGCTGGAGATTCTGAAAAACTGAACTGCAATGTAATATCTATAGAAGGAGGAGGCACAGATTTGGTTCAACTAGTTTGGAGAGGCAGGCTCAGAGAAGCTCATTAGAGCAAATTGAAAATTAAGAATCAAACCCCCTCAGGAAAGTGAATCCAAGTCAGTGTTGGAAGAAAATTAATCAGAGGAAAGCCCTCCAATCAAGGCAAAGTAAGTGGCTTGTGGAATAGAGAGTTCCAGTGTTGACACTCACTATGAAGTTTTTTTTTAATGTGGACCATTCTTTTTTTAATGTGGACCATTTTAAAAGTCTTTATTGAATTTGTTACAATATTGCTTCTGTTTTATGTCTTGGTTTCTTGACTGCAAGGCATGTGGGGTCTTACCTCCCCAACCAGGGATTGAATTCATATCCGCTGCATTGGAGGGTGAAGTCTTAACCACTGGATTGCTGGAGTAGGCCCTACAAAGTTTTGAGTAAACACTCTAATTGGATCTTTGTTGATTATTTTCAGATTCACTTACTGCGAATCTGTTTAAAATGTGTTTAAAATGTGTTATTGGCAATGGAATTCTGACATTCTAGGATTAGGAGGGATGTTGGCATTCACCTAGTCTGACATGCCAATGAGTATATTTTGAAGGCAGGTGTATAAGCCACATTGTGGCTGTATCTCCATCCATGGTCATTATAAATGAGACCTCAAGCATTATACTGGAAACTTTGTCCATTTGCAAAATTTAAATTGTTCTTTATTAGGTTGCTTCCCAAAGCATTTTTATATTAGAATATGACAAACTGTGGTAGGGAAAGTTGCTTGCAACTTTATCCTTGGTTTGCCTGTCTGCCTTTGAAATGTTGCAGTTTCAATGGTTCCATTGTGGACAAAGTGAAAACCTACCTTTTTAGAAAATGGGTGTTACGGGTCAGGGGCCTCTGACTTAGCCTGGATATTCACAGTCATCAGAAGCTCACAAAATGTTGAATTAACTGGTAATCACTGAGTAATTTCTGATACACTTTTTTGAGGCTTCATTTTTGATTCTGATATCATAGGAGAAAAGAATCCCAGCCTAATAATAACAATAATGCAAATTATTATTAAGACAGCTAATTTTACTGAGTGCTTATGAGGTACCAAATACTGTTCTAAGCATGTGTGTATATATATGAAATATATATATATACACACCCCCTTTGTATATATGTATGTAATTATTCATTTAATACTCATTATGGGCATTGCTTTTCACATATTGTTCAAGAAATTGTTCTCTACCCCAAGGTCACAAGATCTCTTTTATTTTCTTCTGAAAGCTTATAGTTTTGTCTTTCACATTTAGCTCTATAATCCTCTGGGAGTTGATTTTTTACATATGGCGTGAGTTAGGGGTCCATTGGCAGTTTTCTCCGCAAATACCCAATTGTTGTTCCATTACAACTTGTTAAAAGACCACCCTTTTCCCACTAGTCTGCAATACCACCTTTCACACATCAGATCTATATATGCATGTGTCTGTTCCTTAATTCTACTGTTTTGTAGTTTTATTTATGTATCCTCGGACCAATACTACACTCTCTTAGTTACTAGTTTTTATAGTTACTACACAGTCTGTAAAATAAGGCTTGGGAACTGGTAGAGTTAATTCTCTCACCTTGTTTTTCTTCCCTAAGAAAAACTAGTTTGGAGAGTTTTTCCTCTAAAAAGTTCCAACTAGTTCTAAAAGTTCTAAAGTTGTAAACTTCCTCTAAAAGTTCTGACTAGTTTTTCCTCTTCTTTTTCCTTTGCATTTCCATATAAACTTCAGAACAAGCTAGTCAAAAAGGACAAGAATAGCTTGTTGAACTTTTGATTGGAATCACAATGACTTTGAAAACAATGTGGGAACTGATGTTTTTGCAATAAGTTTTCCCGTTTAAGAACATGGACCATAGCTCTTTTCTTTAATGACTCTCAGTAAAGATTTCTAGTTTTTCCCATAGTAGTCACAGACTTTTTCTAGATTTATTCTTAGGAAATTGATGCTTAATTGTGCTTAGTTTTTGATGTTGTCATACAGGGTGTCTTTAAATCACTTTATTTTCTAGTTTTTATTGGTGGAGTATAAACTACAATTTTTTGTGTGTGTGGATTTCATATCCTACTATTCTTATGATTTAAATGCAGTTTCTTTTAAGTTTTCTATTTTCATAATAATATCATAAATTGTTTCCAAATTGTGGCTGTTGAGAATAATGCTGCAGTGAACATGGGATTGCAAGTATCTCATTGAGATAGTGATTTCGCTTATTTTGGATGTATTTATAGAAGAGAAATTACTGGGTCAAATCACAGTTCTGTTTTTATTTTTTGAGAACCACTCCCCATACTATTTCCATAATGGCTACATGGACATACACCCTCACAGACTATACAAGGAGAGCTCTGCACTTTGACTTTTAGTGATCTTACCCGCAAATCCACAACTCCAGCATGGATCTATAGCTTTTACTTTAAATTTGGCAAATGCCCTTAGGATTAAGCAGCTTTGAATGTTGAGCTTATCTTTTTGGGTTCTGCCTTATCCTAGATGTTTTCCCAAGAATTCTGTACTGTTTTTGTTTGTTCTTTAATACTTTTAATGGAATGTTTTATTGTAGTATTCTATCCAGTTTTAAAAATTATTATCAAGAAGAAGATTGTTCTTTTGTAATGATGTTCATCTAGTATTTTTGACCTTTATTTCTTTTCAGCAGTGGAAACATTTATTCAAATTAAGTCTTCAGTCAGTTCAGTTGCTCCGTCACATCCAACTCTTTGCAAGCTGATGGACTGTCACACGCCAGGTTTCCCTGTCCATTAGCGACTCCTGGAGCTTACTCAAACTCATGTCCATCCACTCACTGTTACTCAAACTCATGTCCATCAAGTTGGTGATGCCATTCTACCATCTCATCCTCTGTCATCCCCTTCTCCTGCCTTCAATCCTTCCCAGCATTAGGGTCTTTTCCAATGAGTCAGTTCTTCACATCAGGTGGCCAAAGTACTGGAGTTTCAGCCTCAGCATCAGTCCTTCCAATGAATATTCAGGACTGATTTCCTTTAGGATGGACTGGTTGGATCTCCTTCCTGTCAAGGGACTCTCAAGAGTCTTCTCCAACACCACAGTTCAAAAGCATCAATTCTTTGGCGCTCAGCTTTCTTTATAGTCCAACTCTCACATCCATACATGAATACTGGAAAAACCATATCTTTGAATAGACAGACTTTTGTTGACAAAGTAATGTCTCTGCTTTTTAGTATGCTGTCTAGGTGGTCATAATTTTTCTTCCAAGGATCAAGTGTCTTTTACTTTCATGGCTGTGGTCACCATCTGCAGTGATTTTGAAGCTCCCCAAAATAAAGTCTGTCACTGTTTCCATTGTTTTCCCATCTATTTCCCATGAAGTGATGGGACCAGATGCCATGATCTCAGTTCTCTGAATGCTGAGTTTTAAGCCAAATTTTTCACTCACCTCTTTCATTTTCATCAAGAGGCTCTTTAGTCCTTCTTCAATTTCTCCCATAAGGGAGGTGTCATCTGCATATCTGAGGTTATTGATATTTCTCCTGGTAATCTTGATTCCAGCCTGGCTTTTCACGTGATGTACTCTGCATATAAGTTAAATAAGCAGGGTGACAGTATACAGCCTTGACGTACTCCTTTTCCTATTTGGAACCAGTCTGTTGTTCCATGTCCAGTTCTAACTGCTGCTTCTTGACCTGCATACAGATTTCTCAGGAGGCAGGTCAGGTGGTCGGATATTCCCATCTCTTTCAGAATTTTCCAGAGTTTGTTGTGATCCACACAGTCAAAGGTTTTGGCATAGTAAATGAAGCAGAAGTAGATGTTTTTCTGGAACTCTCTTGCTTTTTTGAGGATCCCACAGATGTTGGCAATTTGATCTCTGTTTCCTCTGCCTTTTCTAAATCCAGCTTGAATATCTGAATGTTCGCGGTTCACATATTGTTGAGGCCTGGCTTGGAGAATTTTGAGCATTACTTTGTTAGTGTATGAGATGAGGGCAATTGTGTGGTAGTTTGAGCATTCTTTGGCATTGCCTTTCTTTGGGATTGGGATGAAAATTGACCTTTTCTAGTCTTGTGGCCATTGCTGAGTTTTCCAAATTTGCTAGCATACTGAGTGCAGTACTTTCACAGCATCATCTTTCAGGATTTGAAATAGCTCCACTGGAATTCCATCACCTCCACTAGTTTGTTTGTGGTGATGCTTTCTAAGGCCCACTTGACTTCACATTCCAGGAAGTCTGGCTCTAGGTGAGTGATCACACTATTTTGATTATCTGGGTCATGAAGATCTTTTTTGTATACTTCTTTTGTGTATTCTTGCCACCTCTTCTTAATATCTTCTACTTCTGTTAGGTCCATATAATTTCTGTCCTTAATTGTGCCCATCTTTGCATGAAATATTCCCTCGGT
This sequence comes from Bos mutus, assembly GCF_027580195.1. Classification (NCBI taxonomy): domain Eukaryota; kingdom Metazoa; phylum Chordata; class Mammalia; order Artiodactyla; family Bovidae; genus Bos; species Bos mutus. The sequence continues at coordinate 41,574,919 of NC_091642.1, read as the reverse complement.
ATCTCTAATTTTCTTGAAGAGATCTCTAGTCTTTCCCATTCTATTGTTTTCCTCTATTTCTTTGCATTGATCACTGAGGAAGGCTTTCTTATGTCTACTTGCTATTCTCTGGAACTCTGTGCTCAAATGGGTATATCTTTCCTTTTCTCTTTTCTTTTCTCCTTTGCCTTTAGCTTCTCTTCTTTTCTCAGCTATCTGTAAGGCCTCCTCAGACAACCATTTTGCCTTTTTGCATTTCTTTTTCTTGGGGATGGTCTTGATCCCTCCCTCCTGTACAATGTCATGAATCTCTGTCCATAGTTCTTCAGGCACTCTGTCCATTAAACCTAATCTCTTGAATCTATTTGTCACTCCCACTGTATAATCGTAAGGGATTTGATTTAGGTCATACCTGAATGGTCTAGTAATTTTTCCTATTTTTTTTTCAATTTAAGTCTGAATTCGGCAATAAGGAGCTCATGATCTGAGCCATTGTCAGCTTCCAGTCTTGTTTTTGCTGCCTGTATAGAGCTTTTCAATCTTTGGGTGCAAAGAATGTAATCAATCTGATTTTGGTATTGATCGTCTGGTGATGTCCATGTGTAGAGTCTTCTCTTGCACTGTTAGAAGAGGATGTTTGCTATGGCCAGTGCATTCTCTTGGCAAAACTCTGTTAGACTTTGACCTGCTTCGTCTTGTACTCCAAGGCCAAATTTGCCTGTTACTCCAGGTATCTCTTGGCTTCCTACTTTTGCATTACAGTCCCTTAGTGAAAAGGACATCTTTTTGGGGTGTTAGTTCTAGAAGGTCTTGTAGATCTTCACAGAACCATTCAACTTCAGCTTCTGCCGCATTACTGGTCAGGGCATAGACTTGGATTACCGTGATATTGAATGGTTTACCTTGGAAATGAATAGAGATCATTCTGTCTTTTTTGAGATTGCATCCAAGTACTGCATTTTGGACTCTTTTGTTGACTATGAGGGCTACTCCATTTCTTCTAAGGGATTCTTACCCACAGTAGTAGATGTAATGGTCATCTGAGCTAAATTCACCCATTCCAGTCCATTATTGTTCACTGATTCCTAAAATGTCAATGTTTGCTCTTGTCATCTCCTGTTTGACCACTTCCAATTTGCCTTAATTCAGGGGCTTGACATTCCAGGTTCCTATGCAATACTGTTCTTTACAGTATCGGACTTTACTTCCATCACCAGTCATATCCACAACTGCATGTTGTTTTTGCTTTGGCTCCATCCCTTCATTCTTTCTGGAGTTACTTCTCCACTGATCTCCAGTAGCATATTGGGCACCTACTGACCTGGGGAGTTCATCTTTTAGTGTCCCGTCTTTTTGCCTTTTCATACTGTTCATGGGGTTGTCAAGGCAAGAATACTGAAGTGGATTGCCATTCCCTTCTCCAGTGGACCATGTTTTGTCAGACCTCTCCACCATGACCTGTCAGTCTTGGGTAGAGAGTTAATTTAAGAGAGTTAAATCAAGTCTTAGGTGATCATAAAACACATAAAACAACCATGGTTGGGACGTCCCTGGTGGTTCAGTGGTTGGGAATCCACCCGCCAATTTTGGGGACGCGGGTTTGATCCCTCATCTGGGAGGATCCCATATGCTGTGGGGTGGCTGGGACATGCACCACAATTACTGAGCTCGAATTCTAGAGCCCATGCTCTGCAACAAGAGCCTGCAATGAGAAGCCTGCATACGGCAACTAGAGAGGAGCCCCACTTGCTGCAACTAGAGAAAGCCTGGGCACAGCAATGAAGACCCAACAGAATCAAAAATAAAAATAAGTAAATAAAATTTTAAAAAGTGCCATGCTTAAAATTACACAGGCATCAGTGGGCCATCCATCTCTTCCAAGAGTCATTTTCCTTCTGGGATTTGGAATTGCTTCCTGCTTCCTATTTCGATCTTGAGTGGTCTATACCTCTTTGTTACAATTATACTCCCACCCTTTCCACATTAATGGCCCTAAACAGCGCCCCTTGTTAATATTAAAATATTAATAAGAAACTGCTAAAGGGATTCAAAAATACTATGACTTATTGAAATTGCCTATTGAATAAATCAATACTGGTGACAATGTCAAATGTTTTCTGCTCCTCAATACAAGGCCCGAGTCTAATGCTCTTCAGTTACTTTGCTATATCTTAGCTTTTGGTCACTTCATATCCTTTTGCTGCTGCGGATCCAATTCATTGCACTTTGCAATCAGAAAGCTGGATTTACACCCTTTGCCAACTATGTGGTCCTTGTCCTCTCTCCCTCTCTTCCTCCCTTTGCCTCTTCTTCTTTTCCTTCTTTCCTTCCCCTCCTTCCTTCCTTTTAGTATGGTAAGACGCTTACTCCTTGGAAGGAAAGTTATGACCAACCTAGATAGCATATTCAAAAGCAGAGACATTATGTTGCCAACAAAGGTTCGTCTAGTCAAGGCTATGGTTTTTCCTGTGGTCATGTATGGATGTAGAGTTGGACTGTGAAGGAGGGTGAGCACCGAAGAATTGATGCTTTTGAACTGTGGTGTTGGAGAAGACTCTTGAGAGTCCCTTGGACTGCAAGGAGATCCAACTAGTCCATTCTGAAGGAGATCAGCCCTGGGATTTCTTTGGAAGGAACGATGCTAAAGCTGAAACTCCAGTACTTTGGCCACCTCATGTGAAGAGTTGACTCATTGGAAAAGACTCTGATGCTGGGAGGGATTGGGGGCAAGAGGAGAAGGGGACGACAGAGGATGAGATGGCTGGATGGCATCACTGACTTGATGGATGTGAGTCTGAGTGAACTCCGGGAGTTGGTGATGGACAGGGAGGCCTGGCATGCTGTGATTCATGGGGTCTCAAAGAGTCGGACACGACTGAGCGACTGATCTGATCTGATCTGATCTAACAAACTAGTTGTAGACTATGAAAACATCTTAAAAGTCCCCTGAGGTTCTACTCTTAACAAAGCTGGTGAATAAGAATCTTTAGAAAATGGTGAGTTGGCCAAGTGAAACTCTTCCAAGTGATGGAGGCAGAAAGAGGCAGGGAGAAAAACAATGCACACTGGCCCAGTGTCATTGGTGGCCAGGACCTATTTTCAATTACATGAAATCAGAAGTTGATTTACCAGATATTGTTTCTTTATGAAGTGGGTATACCCTATGCTTTTGCTTTGAAAGTTGGGTGGAATTCAGGTGGATGTGTAGGAATCTTCAATAATCCATTAGAACATAGTTTATCCGTATTTTCTTCCTCTTAGGCCATTTAGGGAGAAGAGAGCTTTGGTTATTTCTCCTTTAAGTGCCGAAGATAAAATGAAACCGACAAAGGCAAACAAGCATCTACAACTGAGTCACTAAAATGACAACTTAGAGTTTAACAAATGGAACAAGCCTTTGCAATGGATTTGAGAATTTGGCTATGGAATTAAGACTGAAGTGTAACTTCACTGTTCACGTGAAACTATCACAACATTGTTAATTGGCTATATACCCCAATATAAAATGTTTTTTAGTGTTAAAAAATAAAACTAAAAATTAAAAAAAAAATTTTTAATTTACACACATTTAAGAAAGAACTAACAAGCATTATGCCTGATATTAATGAATTCATTTATTTATAGGGTACCAGGCACACATTATGTTAAGTGAAAACACAATAAATGAAAAGCATTCCTTGCAAAAAAAAAAAAAAAGACTGAAGGGTAAGCTGAAGAGTTCCTCTATATATGGAGCAACATTTCTCAGGCTAACTTTTTCATGCCCATACCCCATTAGCAAAGAAGTTATTGGCAAGCTTTATTTTCAAAGTTTGTATTATGAAAGCAATATATTTCATTTTCTAAATAGAACATTGAATTAAATATTGAATGTGCTTTTTCAAAATACCATTCCTTGCCCCCACTCCCATATTGTCCCCTCTACCCATCACTCTGTGCCTGAGGGTCACTGAACAGCACAATTCAACTGCCCTGCTCATGATGCTATGAATCTACTGTCAATTCTGGCAAAATGTCTCAGGGTATTCTTCTTAGGAAGTTTAACAGCAAACTGTGCAATGTTAAATAAAGTAGGGGAAGGTTTGGTAATTCTTTAAAAATAATGCAAATGCAGTGGTTTAAGTTTCTGGACGAGATACTTCTTAAAAATTGTTACTTTGACACAAATTATGTTGTTTGAGATCCATGAGATTCAAATGGGCCATTGATATTATTATGATTTTGACTAAACAAAATCTTTCATTTACCTCTCCCAAGCCATAGAAAGAAGCTTCTAATTTTCTGTATTATGTCTAGTGGCTAGAAAAACAGAGCATAGGAAAATAAGGGAACAGGATACAGAGGAAAATTTTTCCTTAGTCAAGAAATATGCCAAAACAGGAATTCTTCTCAATTCCTGAGTGCCTCATATAGAGCTGGGTGTGTAGGTGATAATTAGTAAATATGTTTAGACCAGCAATTGAAATTTCCTGTATAGCCATACATATTTAAAACTAGACTTGCTATTTTGTGGAGAAGATGTCAGATAAAGTAGCAGAGACACAGAGAAAACTGGAGTAAGTGGATCTTGCCATTAAATGTCATCTTCTGCCTCTTATTATGTGACTTTGGAAAAACTGCCTACCTCCCGAGCCTCAGTTCTATCGTCTGTAAAACAGAAATTATAATCCCTTGCAACATTATTGTTTATAAGGATTAGAAAGCGTGTATGTATAGACAACAAGGATTTGCTGTGTGGCACAGGCAACTGTGTTCAACATCTTGTAATAACTCATGATAGAAAAGAATATAAAAGGATATCTATATCTATGTGAATCTCTTTGCTGTATATCTGAAACTACCATAATAGTATAGATCAGCTATACTTCAATAAAAAATAATAAAAGTTAAAAAGAAATAGTATATATAAAGTGCTCACACATACTTGTTCCTCATTCAGTGGCAGGCACTATTATTACTGGTTAAAAAAAAAAGAACAACAATATTAACTTCAAAATTCTTTTATCAGGGAAAATCTTCCTTAAGCTAACTCCCTTCTAAATCCCTGTAGCTGAGCCTGGCCTCATCCCAAGTTTCAGAAACATGTAGCCTTGGCGTGAACTCTGCACCCAGTCCCTTTTCTGTAATCCCCAAAGACCCCAAGTTCATCTGACCCCAAAGTGCCTTAGTCAAAGGGGAATTAATGGGACATTTTGCCAAAAACTCTGAATGGAGATCTTCCAAGGACAGAACATTCTGGAACCCACAGTGCTTTATATCCTCTTCTCACATTCTCACAGTGGCTGGGTTCAAAGCAAAGCTGGAGGGAAAGCTGTCTGAGATCTGGACCCAAAAAAAGCCAAGAGTGGTTTTTTTTTTTTGAATCTGTGTGTTGTAAACAGTATGTACCGGCATCATATTTAGATTCCTTTTGGCAAATTAGCTGGTCTCATTAGCAATAAAGTTAATTTTAAAAAAATGAAACAACTTTTAGCAGCTGAAAAGTAATTCTTTGAAAAAAATTCACTGTAATTATTTTAATATTCCTTTTTAATGTTATTATATTAATTTTATATGCTGTGGCTCAAGTGAGAGTAGTTGTACCATTGAAAATTTGATCATCTTATTTGCAAATACAATTTTTAAAAACATTGAGAGTCATATAATTGCTAAAAGTATTTTCTTGTAAATTCCCTGGCTGTGTGGGGGGGAATGTTTTCTTAAATTGTGTTAGAAGCCAAGTGCTTTCTTTTATTCATCTTTGCATCAGCAGAACCTATTTAGCATAGTGACTGATACATAAAAGGTCATAAATAAAAGTTTGTTGGTTAAGTGGAGAAATAGATGAATAAAGTTTGTTTCTAGCATGAAGTGGTGGAGAGAGCACGTCACAGAAACCCAGAAAACCTCCATTTGGCCGTGGCTTTATCACTGATTCACTGTGTAACTTAGACAAGTGACTTAATTTCTCTGAGGCAAACTCTTCTGATGATGAGGACAAAGCAATATAATACTACTGATCTCGTAGGGATGTTCGGCTGGCCTCATAAGACTGGCAAGCCTTATATGCAGATGAAATAATGAATATGCTTTATAAACAGGAATGCATGATACAAATGACGATTAAATATATATATATATATATATATATATATATATATATAAAAAACTCTGCCACTTCTTAAGTTCTTAATCAAATTACCACTAGTTTCTGAGAAGCCAATCAAGTTGGGAATAGCTGATGTTCTCACTTAGGCTGTGCTGTATAATGACATAAATAATAGTAATAATGACAATGATTGTCATTAATTGAGCAGTTATTATAAGCCAAGTCTTGTGCTGGACATGGCACATTATTTGTAATCTTCACAACAGCTCTATAAGACAGAAGTTACTATTACTTTTATTTTACAGACAAGAAAATGGGAACTCAAGTCATATCCTTTACTTGATCTGTTTGACACCAATGTTCATACCCTTTCCACTAGACCGTGATGCCCTTTACAAAAGGTTTTACAAGGTTTTCAGCTCCACTGTGATAACAGGTTCCTTAACGTAGCAGATTTCATTGAATCCTCACCACAACCAACGAGGTGTGGTATTATTATGTTGTATCCATTCTAGAGATGACAAAACTGAGTCCTAGAAAGGCTAGGGAACCAGATCTGTCTGATTCCAAAGCATGGCTCTAGACTTTGTAATATTGTGTGTGTGTGATTATGTAGAAACAGTGGGATACACCGAATTTTCTATTGTCTGAAAGGCAAGAATGCAGTCGTAATATCTAATAGTCCTTCCGTACCAAGTGACCTTTGCCTTTGTAGAAACAAGTTGAAGATCGCCTGGGCTCAGGGCTAACCTTTATGTACAAGGCAGAAAAGGAGCTGAAAGTAATCTCAGTGGAGTTCGTGGAAATTTTTGCCTGCCAAATTTTGTGCAGTCATTCCGATTGGGGGAAATGCTCCTGCTATGAGTCTTATTACCCCAGGAGCCTCAGAGTTCACACCCAGACTCCACGGCTGCTAGGAGGCAGGGTGGGACCCAAATCCTGTAGATCCCAAGCTCCCAGTAGAGTCATTCATTCGGAGAACAGAGATCACGGGAACAAATGGGCTTGTGTGAGTGTGGCTCTTTCCTTTTGGCACTGGTGTCTGGCATTCCGTGGATGCAGCAGCAGAAGTGACAGCTCCCTAGGGCGCTTCAATTCCTGATGTGTGAGAGGCTTTGGTGCTGGTGGAAGGGCCCTGCGATGGGGACTGAGTGGGGACTTTCTGCCTTTGAGATCTTGGGTTTTCTCATGCTGGTCTTGGGCGTTGCTATTGGATGCCTAAACTGCTTTTCATAAAATAAAATTCAAAATATCCTCCTCCTAATTAAATGAGCCCGGGTGGATTCTGTTTCTGGCAAATAAAACTCGTGCCAGATTCAGTAGTCAGGAAATTTAATGAGTAGGAGGGCTTGGCCGTCTCAGAAGACTTTGCTTGCTGCTGTGCTCTGAGTGGAAGGTCAGGTCTGTCCTTTCCACTGTCCAGTGGCGCCGAGTAAGCGGGGCTCCAGCCCTGGATTTCTCAATGCTTCTAATGCTGTGATGTGCTGCAGCCTGCTTGTACTGGCTTCTGAAAGTTGAGTGTTACATTTTCAGGAATTTTATGAGTCTGTTGACAACTCTGATAGCTTGAAATCAACTATGTTGGGAGTATTTATATCGCAGAAACTTGCAAATGCTACAAATCAGGCCTCCCCCACTTCCCAGTCTGTTAAACATTTGCCAGCCTATCACTGCCCTGATATGGGATAATTCTGTACTCTTTGCTGCAAGATCGTTTATGAAATGTTCTGCTAAGCCTCATTCAATGTCGACAACTTTCTGTTCTGCTAAGCCTCATTCAATGTCGACAGCTTTCTAAGACTTTTACTAGGGATCCATCTCAAATCACAACACAAGACTTGTAAGAACTTTGCCAGCGCTGTTTCCTAAACCCAGAGAACTCTCCCATCGCTCTTCTGCCCAGCAAACTTCAAGATCTAGAACCAATTAATCACCTTCCTTAGGTCTTAACTGACTCCCCCAACAAAATCGATTATTCCTTCTTCTGAGTGCCTCTCCCACCTTTAGCATTTGGCTCATGAATGCACTCTCTTCATTATTGTTCTTCTTAAAACATTACACAGTGCTCACACATGTCACACTCTTTTCTAAGGCATTCTAGTGCCTAAGATATATTTGCTTACTATGTTCGTATTTACTGCCCAACAAGGGAGGTACAATTATTGCACCTATTTTATAGGTGAAAAAACAGAGGCACAGAGAGTTAGGTACCTTGTCCAGGGCCACGTGTTAGCATTTACACAGCCTGACTTAGGATCTGTGTTCTTGTTTTTATGTAGCTGCCTCCCTAGAGATTGTAAAAATTCACTGTTTGCCTTTTTGTTTTTGTGTGTTTCGAGGGCAAGATCTTGGGGAACCACACCTCCCAGCATAGCAAGTGTCAGCATGTAATGTGCACTCAACTTATATGCCTTCGTAGTTTCTCAGCCCCTTCCTCATTTTGGAGATTCTTACACAGAAGTACAATTCAAAAGAGGGATAGGGATAGAGCTGCTCATGGTAAAGTCCTCACAGCCTTTACCGTGCTTCTTGAGGCAGCCCCTCTGGCATTGCCATGGACCTTTAGGCTCTGGCCACGTCGTTTTGTGTATTACTGAATTGGACCACTCATCCTAAGTTTCCATTTAGAAAGTAAGATCTCAGTTTCTCTGATGATAGTGCTGAAGTTTTAGTGCTGTTACTGCTAGTATTAGGGCTGTGATCTAGGGAGGGGTGGGACCAGCAAAGAACAGAGAGGGAAATCCATTTAATAACAAAGAGATGCTCACTTCAAGGATAACCAGTCACTTTCGATAGTGGAAGATACCTTCAGGAACATTAGGGTGGGAGAAGGGGAGACTGAGCTAAGATTTGGAAGGATGGAACTCTGCTCGCTAGGAACATTGTATTTGCTGGGCTGCAGGCGAGCGCCTCCCTCCCCTCCTACCCCAGCAATGGGCTATCTCCAGTTAGGCCTTTTCAGTTGCAGTTTTCTCCACCTGAACTACTCCTCTGGCCGGGACACTCTGCTCATCATTCCTGATCCCATGCAAATGTCATTGCCTTGGGGAAGTCTTCTCTTTCTCCCTATGCCGCATCTACTGTGTAGATTATCGGGAGCTTTGTGGAATTCATCAAAGCATCTGGGACTAAGGCTGATACAGTCAGCACTCAGTAATTGCTTGCTGAATACAAGACTTAAGAAAAAGATTGAGGAGGCTCTTCCTGTAATGGCCTCAAAGAAACCATTCCGTTCTTTGCTTGAGTAATTGCCTCAATTCTTCACCTGGTTATGGCCTTCAGTATAAGGGCACATGTGTTGCTTTCAGAACTTGCTTTTACCTCCCATCACTTTTTTTTTTCCCCTTCTGGCAGAAGATTATTAGGATTGTGAAAGCTGAAGTCCAGCTTGACTCCAGTGGTGGCTGTGTGAAGTGTGGTCCTGTGTTGGGGGTGGTGGTATTAACCGTCTTCCCTCGGTGTCCTACCTTTCCAGGCACAGCTCTGTATATCCCATGGTGGTTTCTTTGTTTCTAGTATAGGGTGGCGTTTGTCATCCAGGAAGCTGTGGAGAAGAGCCTATACCCTAGAATGCACCAAACCCAAGTGAAGCATGCCAAGGGACAACCAGTGATAGCCCCAGGAGCTAAGTTCGGGTCAATTTGGTCTGTAATTAGGCCAAGTTATTTCCTAATTCCACCTCTAGGGTGTTTCTAGGGAACAGGATTTGCCTCCCATGGCTGGGACGCGCAGTCTCTGTTCTTCCTGGACAGCCCTGGAGTGAAGACTCTGAAGGAGAAGAGGATGGACGCAGCCTCTACAAGCACTCGGCTCACTGTTTAGACTCAGTAATAGCAACCACATGGTGCTGCCAAGGCCCTGCCGTGCCTGGAGGGCTTGGTTCCTGTTCTTATCCGGCTAGATCTCTGACTATAGCCAGGCTGAAAGTGACATGGCTTGCTCAGTAACACTCAATATCCTCTTACGGGATTCTCTGACTCAGAACTCACAGACAGGATGTGAGCTCAGCTTCTCGCATACCTTCACACACATGGGCACGGTCCTGTGTTTCCTCCAGTGTTAATTGGGGTGGGAAGAAATGCTAAACATGTGTGTGGGGGAGAAGGAAAGGAATTTCTTGGGGAGACTCTTTGAAGAGACACTTGGCGGGCTACAGAGGAGGATGGCTTTTCCTTCCTGAATTTTTGCCCTATTGTCCAGCTCTCAGCATTAAATCCAGGAGTGACTACCCAGTAGGTACAAAGCTGATCTCCTTTTCTTCAGTCTCTCAACTTCTTGTCCAGACAGAGAGGCCAGAGTCACTGTACTTAAGCAATGCCCCATCATATCCAGCTGTTTCTATCAAACCAAGTCTCTCCTGTCCATTCTGGTCAACAAAGTGGTCCATCGACTTAACCCAGTATTCTCGTCTTCCCTACCTCTTATCATTCTTTCCTTTAGCTTCTATGCTGCCAGCTGGTCAGTTTCCTTCTAGTTTATCCCATATTTCCTGTTGGTTCTTCCAACTTAGTGTTGATGTTTATCCTTACTGGAAAGCCCAACTGCTTCAAAACAACCTCAAAATACCACCATCATGACCATCAGCATGACCCTTATCATCTATTAGCCCATCGTTTACACCAGGCTCTGTGCTAAGGCTTTCCATGAATTAATCCATTTAATTCTCATGATAATCCTATGAGGTGGGTACTATTTTACCCCCACTTTACAAAGGAGAAAACTGAGGATCAAAGAGATTGAGCGACTTGTGAAGGGCCTCAAGGGTATTAAGCTTATACCAGATCAAGGATTTGATCCTAGATCTATCTGATATCAAAGCCAGAACTTTAAAAAAAATTTGTAATTATTTTGTCTGTGCTGGGGTCTGTGTCTGTCTTGGCTGCTGTGCTGGGGTTACTCCCCAGTTGTGGAGCATGGGCTTCTCATTGTGATGGCTTCTCTTTTGTGGAGCACAGGCTCTAGGGCATGGGCTCAGTAGCTGTGGCACCTGGGCTTAGCTCCACCAAGGCATATAGAATCTTCCCGGGCCAGGGATCAAACCTGTGTCCCCTGAATTAGCAGGTGGATTCTTAAGCACTGGACCACCAGGGATGTTCAAAGTCAGAGCTCTTAATCATGATAACATATAGCCTCCTGTTGACCCCAGGCTTTCTTACCTTGAATTCAATCAGAGTTCACATATGCAGTTTAGGGTCCGTCCTTGGGCATTTGGGTATTGAATACAAGTGGGAATTCTTATTAGATCAGATGATTCAACACCTTTTTAGTAATTGAGAAAACTGAGTACAAGAGGGGCAGGAAAACTTGCCGAAGACTCTGAAGTAGGTTAATGGAGGAGCCAGAACCCGGTCCCAGGTCTTCTGACTGAGGCACACCCAGTGCCATTTCCAGCACAGGACACGGCATCTATTTGTGTTCTTGAAAGTTTGTTCTCCATAAGCTTCAAAATTATTAATCTTCTCCACTCAGTTCAAGTACTAGTTAATTAAGGATCGAAGTCATATTTCACACTTTAAAAATATATTCCCAGTCTTACGTAAGATATGGAACCAAAGTGGTTTACATCATGGTCCCTGAATGGAAAATTCAGAAGATGCTGGCAGTGCCTGGCACTTAGTCTACTCAGTAAGTGCTTTTCAAGTGAATGAGTGGATGAATGAAATGGTGTCAGGAAGACTAGAGTTGAATTTGAGCTGGGGGGTGTTTCCAGGAATATTCATGAAGTTTTGCAACAAAGGAAAAACACCCAGCTTTGAATGCTGCTGACAAGCTGGTCTTTAAAGAAAATTACAACACATATGTATGGAGAGATGAGTCACTGGAAAAGAGTTATTGAACCTGACGGGCATGGTGAAGAGAACAGAAGTGGTCTCTGACTGCTCAAGAAATATGCTGAACATCTGCTCGGCATCAACCGGACCATCTCTGCCTTCTGGCTGATGGGATGTGCCCCTGCGTCGAGCGGTGGCCTCTCGCGTTTGGCATTGTCATTTGAGCTCCGAAAAATGTGGTTACTTCAGAGGGTAAAGTGCCAGGTGTTTCAGGCATGCTCCTGTACAGTATTCCCTGGCTCAGTGCTCTTCAAACTTTAATGAGCATATGAGTCACTTGAGCATCTTTTCAAAGGGCTGATTCTAATTTAATAGGTCTTGGGTGGAGTTTAAGATTCTGTATTTCTTACACGCTACCAGGCAACGCTGATGCTGCTGATCTGAACGATACTTTGAGTAACAGAGTTCTAGGTGCTGCTCCATGGAAAAATACTAGAGAAGGCAACAGTTCAAAGTAGTTCTCCAGAGTTGTAAACACAGTAGGGGAAGGAGAGGGTGGGACAAATTGAGAAAGTAGCATGGAAACATACACATAACCATATGTCACTAGGTAGTGAGAATTTACTGTATGATGCAGAAGCAAACCCAGGGCCCTGTGACTACCTGGAGGGGTGGCATGGGTGGGAGGTGGGAAGGAGGGTCAAGAGCAGGGGATGTATATATACCTTTGGCTGATTCATGTGGATGTATGGCAGAAATCAACATGATATTCTAAAGCAATTATCCTTCAATTAAAAATAAATACATAAATAATGTAAACTGTAAAACAAGCAAACAGAAATACTGTTCTGTATATGTGGAATGTGTTAAGGGAGTGTTAAAAGTTCTCATCTCCAAAAGAAAGAAAGAAAGTAGTTCTTGTTCACTTCCTTAGCATTCTCTTCTGATCTAGGGCAGCCACTCAGGACCAGATTTCCAGCAGTGGGCTGGCCTCCCACGGGGTAGTTATGATGCTTTCCTGGCAGCTGAATGGATTTGAGAGTCACGGAGATGTTATGAGATTGCAAATCAAAGAGATCAAAACTCATACTTCCTACAGATTTACACCTAAAGTCCACACGAAGAAAATCTGAGTCACTTAGAGATTTATCTTCATTTCTAGGGCCTAGCACATAGTAGCAGAGAAGGCAATGGCACCCCACTCCAGTACTCTTGCCTGGAAAATCCCATGGATGGAGGAGCCTGGAAGGCTGCAGTCCATGCGGTCGCTGAGGGTCGGACACGACTGAGCGACTTCACTTTCACTTTTCACTTTCATGCATTGGAGAAGGAAATGGCAACCCACTCCAGTGTTCTGGCCTGGAGAATGCCAGGACGGGGGAGCCTGGTGGGCTGCCGTCTATGGGGTCACACAGAGTCGGACACGACTGAAGCGACTTAGCAGCAGCAGCACCACCACATAGTAGGCCATTCTATTAAAAATGCCAGATGAATGAACAAGGGAAAAGAGGAGAGACTGTAATAATAAAAAAAAATCTAGATACTACATCTCTCTAAAATAAGCTTTACTTACAGAATTAAGAACTATGCCCCAAAGTCAAGTAAACAAAAATAGATGTGTGAAGGACCATACCTTAACACTCAGACATATTACTTATGGAAAACTTCTAAGCCCTCACTTGGAGCCTATTTGTACTTTTTTTAACGTTTAAATAAAAGAGTGAAATGGTTTATTATCAGTATAAACAGAATGATGTGATATCTCACCTTTTGTAAGATTTTACAATCTGCAATTCACTTTAAAAATAGCTTTATTGAGATATAATTCACATATCATAAAATTTACCCTTTAAAGGTGTTATTTGTGCTTACTTTACAACCTATTTTATAGAGCTTGGCTGTCTTAGTAGATGAGAAAAGGCAAGTTAAAGCGGTTTGGAGAGGACAAGAGACAGATAAAGGCAAAAGAAAAGATGGTGCTAAGAGGCAAGGCAAAAATAATATTAAAGAAGCACAGAGAAGTACCAAGAAAGTACAGTAATCTGGAATTATTTAGCTTGGTGGGAACCCATTTCTACTACACTTCAAAATATCCCAAGAAGATGGCTATATACAACCTGGGATAATAATGGATGTTCAGGTAAAGAGTCTGCCTGAAATGCGGGAGGCCCAGGTTTGATCCTAGGGTCAGGAAGAACCCCTGGAGAAGGAAATGGGAACCCACTCCAGTATTCTTGCCTGGAAAATCCCATGGATGGAGGATCTGGTGGGCTACAGTCCACGGGGTTGCTAAGAGTTGGACACGACTTCGTTTTCATGGTGATGTCTTTGAATTGTCAAAGAGAGGTTGAGTTGTATTCAATGTACTCTGCTTAGGAAGCCAAGATAATTGTGATCTATTAGCACATTTTCTTTACAAGGGTAATAAGAAATATATTCTTAAAGAAGTTTTGGGTGCTTTAAGGAGTACTCAGCTCTCTCCACAATGAGTCAGTCCACAGGGATTCCAGAAAGCCCTGATGTTTTACAGTATGAACTGAGAGATAGGACCAAACTCAGCCACATTCACTTGGCCCTGCTGGCTTGTGGCAAGAAGTCCCCCTCAGCACCACATGTGTGCTCAAGGGTGTCCAGGCTTTGATCGTGGCACATCTTTCTCCTGTGGGTACCATCCTCCCCTTTCCTTTTGGCACCTGACTATCTCCTGAGATCCTTCTGATTCTATAACTTAAAACTTCCTCAGTGGGAATCAGAGTAGTCCTGAATCTGAGAGGCAAAGAAAATCCTGGAAGACTTTCTGTCAAATTTTCCTTTGGTTTAAAAATCTGAAACTCATTTTCTCCTCTGACCCGTCCCCAGCTGCCTGGGGAAGGAAAACACCTGGATACACAATGCCAGGAGCCACTGTCTGAGCACTCTTACTTTTATACAATTAAAAAAATTTTTATTTTATTTATTTTTGCCTATGCCGAATCTTCGTTGCTATGTGGACTTTCCTCTAGTTGAGGAGAATATGGGCTACTCTGTAGTTGTGATGCGCGGGCTTCTCATTGTGGTGGCTTCTCTCATTGCGGAGCATGGGCTCCAGGGCATTCAGGCTTCAGGGGCTGTGACCCTGGGCTCTAGAGCACAGGCTCAGTAGTTGTGGCGCATGGGCTTAGCTGCTCCAAGGCATGTGGAATCTTCCAGGATCAGGGATTGAACCTGTGTCTCCTGCATTGGCAGGTGGATTCTTTACTACTGCGCCACCAGGAAAGCCCTGAGCACTCCGATTCTTGATTGTGCAACATGCTTCCTAGTCTCTTGCTTTGAGGGGCTACATGATTATAGGGTTAGGCAAGTAATTTTCTGCACCTATGTTTCCTCATTGTAACATGAGGATGGTAATACCTGCCCTGCCTCCTCACAGTGTTAGTGTGAGTTTAATAATAACTTTAAAAAGTAGGTCAAATATATTGAGAACTTACTATTTTTTTTCAGGTATCATCTGCATATTATCTCGCTTAATCCTTATATTAATGTTGGAAGTCAATAGCCTTATCATCCCTGTTTTGCAGATAAGAACACTAATTAATAGAGGTGATGGACCAAGATCACCGTGGCTAAGAACTGGTGGGGCCTGATCTTGAAGACAGGACCTCTGAGTTCAGAAATTATATGGGATAATGCCTACAAAAGCATTTTTTTGCAAGCTGAAGAGGTCTCAGAAATACATGAGGTTAATACTCTGTCTAGGATTAATTTATAGGACCACATTGGAGTCTACCTCCTACCTTTGTCTCCCTAATGTGGCTTTCCTGGCTGGGCCCTTCCTAAGTGGACTTAGGAAACTTCACAGCTTTTCCTGTGAAGCTTTTCCAACAAAAACTTTTTATGTTGCTTTTCCTGATGGTTCTGGATCACTGGCATCTTTGTCTGTAGGATCTAAGAGATCACTGGTGAAATCTGAGTCTTCGACATCACGATAGTTCACATATCACTTGTAACGGCCTGACTCCTTACTGGGGAGAAATGCTTCCCCTGATCTTTGGAAAGGAAGCAGCCAAACTATTTTCTTCATTATTATTAGGAAAATCAGCCACTGTACTTCTAGAATCGAAATGACCAAGATGACACCTTGCACAGATCCCCAGTGACTGCTATTTTTCTTTCCCCTTCCCTGGGCACCATCTCAGATGGAAAACTGCTGCCTGGTCTGCTCAGGTAAGAAGTACTGCTGATAAGGGCTTCTCAGGGTTGTTGGAATAGTTTCAGGATTTGTGAATATTTCATTTTATCTCTGGACTTCCCCTTTATTGCAAAATATCTGTTTCCTTGGGTGTGCTTGCCCTACACAAGGAAAAATTCCTCAGTCTCAGATTTCTTCCAGGCTACTTCCTGTTTCTTTCCTATGGTCATTTCTAGTCATCTTTGCCGTGGTGTGTGACTCAGTCTGGGAGCATTTCAGATTTATCCAACTTTATCCCACTCATAAACATATATTACTTTTTTTTTTTCCCTACAATATCTTACACAGACTATCCCAAACTCTTGGCATGATTTTCTATTTAGAAGAGCCACAGTCAAGTTTACAGTCAAGGGCTGTTCTTTTGATTACTCTTCTAGCCCTTTCTGACTTCCATGCTTCAAAACCTCTGATGCTATCAATACTTTGCCAGCCATCACCTATGGAAGCCGCTGATTCTAGCGGATCTTTCTGAAAAACACAGCCAATTCCTCTTATATCACCGCCTTGACAGGATGCCATCAGCTCTATACCTTCACCATTTCCCTTCCACACCCACCATTCCACACTCTGCTCCCTCCTTCCTTTAACTTAATATGTTTGCTTTTCAGAAAAAGATTAGGAAGAACTGATGGTAAGCACACAACTGGAACCAAGGAAGACTGCCAGGCACCCACATGATAGCATTCCTTTTTCTCTAATCAATAATTCATTTGGAACTAGGATGTTTGAGGAAAAGGAGACTCAGCCTGACATAGCCCTTCACAAACAAAAGAGAATGAGCAGAAGTTGAAAACAAAATACAGTTTGGGACATGGACCAAACAAAATGAAAACATCTTGCAGTGTGATAAAGACTGTGTAAACTTCTTTATGTTTCAATGGGATTGCTTTTGCAAAATGCAAGGGCATTGCTTATATTTTCTTTTGAAATGTATCTGTGTTGAGTAAATACAGCAATTGTGGCTTTTGACATGTCCTTCTACCCCAAAGTCTTACATAATTTGAATGCTGCAGTTTGATGGAGGCACAGACTTATATCATTTCACATATGATATCATCAGATCACAGTAAATAAAATGCTCAGCAAAGGAGATTATTACCCTTACAGATGAGGACAGGTCCTGTCTTCCTCTGGAGAAGTCCACAGGATCAGAAATTTCAGGAATGATTTGTTGTCGTTCAGTCACTCAGTTGTGTCTGACTCTTTGTGACCCCATGGACTGCAGCCAGGCTTCAATGTCCTTCACCACCTCCTGGAGCTTGCTCAAACTCACTTTCGTTGAGTCGCTAATGTCATCCAACTATCTCGTCCTCTGTCATCCTCTTCTCTCCTCCTTCCTTCAATCTTTCCCAGCATCAGTGTCTTTTCTAATGAGTCAGAAATGACTAACTGACTTCAAATGTCCAGGATGCCCATACATGAGAACACTTGGGTCCCTTCTCTGTAAATGCTCTCTTTGTTCCCATCAGGTTTATTCCCTGCTTTTTCTGCTCTCTTTCCCATGCCCTAATTTTAGTCTTATTATGCTTGTGGGGCTTTGTGTTTAGTTGCTAAACCTGGGCCCTTTTCACATTCCTCTCAAGACAGGTGAACATATCAAGTGTCTGCATGAGACACCCCCAGGTGAGGCCACCAGCTTCCCCATAGAACAGTCCATGGCTGGGTCCCATTTTCCCATCTTTGATCCTGGACCCTGAGCCATCATGGCCAAAGCTTGGTCTGCTCTCTGCAGTCTCAGCGCCCCAGTTCGAGATCTCAGCGACTTGTGGGAAGTTCCTCCTCCTCAACCCATCCAGCTGGATCTCCAACACTCCTCTGCCCATCTTTGCTGTGGAGGTTCATTTCCTTCCTGTTTTTTTTTTTTTTAGGTGGAGGGGGAAGTAAAACCTCATTTATTCACAGGGACATAGTATGTTGCCCTTGAGGAAATTGTTTTTAAAACATTTTACAAAATTTAACTGTATTTGATTAATGCTATTCTGTTAGTTTCTGGTGTACAGCTTCAGATTCTTTCCCTTTATAGATTATTATAAGATATTGGATATTGTTCTCTGTGCTATACAGTAAATCCTCGATGTTCATCTATTTTATATACAGTGGCATGTGTCTATTACTCCTGTACTCCTAATCTGTCCCTCTCTTCCCTTTCCCCCTGTGGTAACCTTAGGTTTGTTTTCTATATCTGTGAGTCTGTTTCCGTTTTGTAAATCAATTGATTTATATTATTATTTTTTTAGATTCGCACATAAGTGATACCATCAGTACATAGGATTTGTCTTCCTCTGACTTACTTCACTTAGTGTGATGATCTCTAGATCCATCAGTGTTGCTGTAAATGACATTATTTCATTCTTTTATGCAGCTGAGTAATATTCCACGGTGGGTGTATACACACATCTTGTTTATTCATTCCTCTGTTGATGGACACATCCGTTCAGTTCAATTCAGTTACTCAGTCGTGTCTGACTCTTTGCGACCCCCTGAACTGCAGCACACCAGGCCACCCTGTCCATCACCAACTCCCGGAGTTCACCCAAACTCATGTGCATTGAGTCGGTGATGCCATCCGGCCATCTCATCCTCTGTCGTCCCCTTCTCCTCCTGCCCCCAATCCCTCCCAGCATCAGAGTCTTTTCCAATGAGTCAACTCTTCACATGGGGAGGCCAAAATATTGGAGTTTCAGCCTCAGCATCAGTCCTTCCAATGACAGGTAGGTAGCTACTATTTCTTAGCTATTGTGAATAGTGCTCATATAAGCATTGTGGTGCATGTATCTTTTGGAATTAGAATTTTCATCTTTTTCCAGATCTATTCTCCAGAGTGGGATTGCAGGATCATGTAGTAAGTCTATTTTTTACTTTCTTAAGGAATCTCCATACTGTTCTCCATAATGACTGGATCAGCTTACATTCCCACCAATAGGGTAACAGGGCTCCCTTTTCTCCAAACCCTCTCCAGCACTTATGGTTTGTAGGGTTTTTGAGGGGTACCTCATTGTTGTTTTGATTTGCATTTCTGTAATAATTCCCCATGTGGAAAACAGTCATTGGGTTTTAGACAGTCAAAACCAAGCATGCTCACACACAATGTTCTTTCATGTGCCTGTTGGCCATACGTGTGTCTTCATTACCCTTGATTTTTTTTTTTTTAATTTAGAAGGTTTTGTGTATGGGCAGGTTTTCTCACACTGCTTCCTCTCTCTTTGTCCTGTTTACCTTTGTGTGTCTGACTCTCAGTTCTACATGTGTATCTTATCTTGTATGAAATACCTGCTATGAAGTAGTATTGTCACTTCCTAGTAAAATAAAAAAAAATCTTTTTTTTCTATGAATGCAGGAAGGGACCAGAGCTTGAAATTCAGGAAACACCTAGAACCCAAGTATGTAGCAGGGAATGAATGGGGAAGAATGAATGGGGAAGCGGGTGTAGAAGAATGGGGAACTTAGCTGGACTTGGCCCTCCCCCTCCTCCCAGAGACCCGGTCCCACCTTGCTTTGTTTCCTCTTCCCAGCTCTCCTCCCTTATAGCTCCTTTTGCAGCCTATAATTTCTATAGAGCCACCACTTCCACTCCTCTGTGCAGTGCCGATTCTGCCCCCGCCCCAGGCAAAATCAAAGCTCTTTCTAAAATGCAAATGCAGATTAATTTTCACACCAGGGGAGACAAAAATTAAGAAATTAATTAATTATGTTCTATTGATGTTTGTATTTTCAAGGATAAATATTTCTTTGATGATGTTGTCTTGAGAAAGCACTTGCTAAGACAGGCTCCTGTTTATGAAACAGAGGGCTTGTAGACCACGAGGGCCAATTTTCTCTTCCTGATGACCATGAGAACAGCACAATGTGTTACTTAAAGAACACAAGACAAAAATTTTTGAAAACGAGTGTGAAGCTAGAGGCATATGTTAAAATAGTTTGCTACTTGTTCTCCCGACTGCAGATGTGCCAGAGTTTAATCTAAACTGTACACAATCAATAATTACACCTCTTTGTGGCTACTGAAGTCACTGGCCTCGGTTTCTGTCTGTAGGACCACTAGTTGACCGTCTAGTCTAGGGGTGGGCATTGTGGTATTTTCTTGCAGAAGAAAAGGATCTCCTATCAAAGGCTGCATATTCTAAGTTTTCAATTGCCTTCACTAGAAGTGACATGCATCTGATGGTTTGGACGGCTTAAGAACTTCAGCAAGACTGCTCTACGTACATTTTTAGTCACATTCATCGTGAATATTCCCGTACCTAGAGGTAGGTTTGAAACAAAGAAAAATATTCTGTCATTCATGGGTTCAGTGACATTCATTCTTTACTCTCTTGACCAAGTTTGTGTATATGTATTATTTCTTTGGCTTCCTCGGTGGTTCAGTGGTAAAGAATCTGCCTATGAAGCAGGAGATGCAGCAGGAGCCTCGGGTTCGATCCCTGGGTTGGGAAGAACCCCTGGAGCAGGAAATGGTAACCCACTCCAGTATTCTTGCCTGGGAAATCCCATAGACAGAGGAGCCTGGAGGGCTATAGTCTATGGGGTCACAAAGAGTTGGACATGACTAAGTAACTAAACAACGGCAACAATTATTTCTTTGGCTTTGACTTTTATTGGTATCTAGATTTAGCTACTGGCTCTGCAGATCCTGATAATAATTTAGATAAAATTTTAGTTTATTTCTTTATTATACATTTGGGAACTGCTAAGAAAATAGCCTATGTATAGCAAGATCCACATACAAGATTGTATATTTATGTACAATCTTTAGTTTGCCTCCTGAGTGCATGCATGGTAAGTTGCTTTAGCTGTGTCCCACTTTTTGCAAGTCCATGGCCTCTAACCTTGCCAGGCTCCTCTGTCCATGAAATTCTTCAGGCAAGAATACTGGAGTGGGTTGCCATGCCCTGCTCCAGGGGATCTTCCTGACCTAAGGATCAAACCTGTGTCTTCAGAGGCTCATGCATTGCAGGTGGATTCTTTACCGCTGTGCCCTGGGGAAGCCCTGCCACCTACTTCTCTTCCAAGTGATATCTAAAGGCACCTGCTTTATCCCAGACACAGATGCCTTTTGAAACTCCAATTTGACACAGGAACTTTTTTTTTTTAATATAAAAGCAGCCCCAAAATCAATAGCTTGTACTTTCTTGCAGGGCTGTCATTTAGAAGTGATTGACCAGATACTGTTCAGATTGAGGTGGTTTGATTTGTTTCCTGTCGAGGTTCCTCCATCAGGCATTACTGATTTTCTTCCTGGCTTTCTTTGGCACCATGCCATAGTCCATCAAAAGAGAAGCTTGTGATCAAAATAAGGCTGGAGTTTTAAGGAAGATATTTCATTATCTTTTACAGTGCAGAAAAAGAATTTTTGAATCACAGATGATGAAGCAAGAAAATTAGCAACATGAAAATAAACAGACATGTGGTTCTCAAATAGCAGATTACTGTTCAGGAACATTCCCAAGTAGAATTTCTAACTATCTTAAGAAAGACTCGGTACAGGACTGAGGGCAACAGCCATGGACAACTTAGGCTGCACCTCTGCTGCAAATAAATTAAAGGTTTTGCCTAAGGCCATGGCTTTCTATCCTAACATTATCCAAATTATATCTATCCATCATTAGTCCTACAAGGTATGGAAAGTTTCATTGGTTGAAGCTATTTGAGATACAAATTCACAAACACATTAGCAATCAGAAATCATTTAAAATGTTGTTCTACCCCATCTTTCTCAGCCACTCTTCCCTCCTCTTCTCCCACATCAGACCTGTTTCTATCCCTTGGATGTAGAGCCCACTGACCACATTTTGGGAACAGGCTATAACTCATTATTCTTCATCTCTCTTGTGTGGGCCCTGCAAACTGCATTGACCACCTGGTTGCTTTTATGAAGAGGAGTATTCTTAAGACCAGACACTTTCTTACAATTTGATTCTTAACATGTCAATTCTTCTACTCTTGGCCCCCTGACATTTTTCATTTCTCACTGAAAAAAGCGGGAAGGAAAGTGGAAGATGCCTTGATGCTACTAAAGAATTTTGGAAGACTCCTCATATCACTTTGCATTCCATTTGCTCTTTCTTCAACAGTGAATTTAGATGGCTGAACACCAGGTTCTCTCCCTTCCCCAAGGATTGTCCCAGCTCAGAGCTTCTGTGATTCCACTGTTTCAGGTTCCTTCTGCCCCTCCGCACCAACAACCTCACATCCTCATACCCAAGAAGCATCTCTCTAGGGGTTTACAGTCTTTTTTTCTTGGAATCTTCAGTAACTGGTTAGAGGAGGTTGTGGGCCCTCTTCATGTCTTTGGAGAGCACCACTGAACATAGTTTTGCTGGATGTCTAGTCTTTAGCCTGCAATTTTCTGAACAATCTTTCTTCCCTGCACCTGAGGCTTAAAGTTCATTTCCATGATATGAGTGGGCCACCAATGTAGATACAATGCCATCAGTTGTCAAGGTCCATGTTTCTTTTAGACAGTAGCTGAGTTAATTATTCAAGGTTATATTTCAAATAAAATCAAGAAAAGAGAAAGAAAATCTCATGGTCATCTCAGTTACTGTCTGGAAGTGAGATTTTCTTTCTTTTTCTTTCCTTCATTTTATTTGAACTATAACCTTGAATGATTCATTTTCTTTCCCAATTTTATTTATTTTTCTTTTCCAATTCTTCAGACAAATTGCATATGTATAGAAAATGTATATGCACACACATTTTCACACACACACACACACACACAGAATGCATTCATGGAGGAAACTAAAAATCACTCATAATTTCATGACCTGGGAATCAAAACAGTTGACCTAGAGTTTTTACGTTTCCTATAGCTCTATATTTCTGTTGTCGGGGGAAATTTATTTCCTATTATTGGCATTGCTTTGCATGGTGAGGAACAGCTCCCCACCCTGCCCCCACCTCTGGCTATAACACTCCTGGACTCTCATTCCTACCCCCAGCTTGACTCCTGGGGAGAGGGGATGTCTCTGGACTGGCAAGTTTGGGAGAGGAATTAGGTATGAAGCGCCCAGCTCCTCCTTCTGTTGGAGTGTGCCCTGCCAGGAACATGTGGCCCCACTTGCTCTCAGTCATGCTGCAAGCTCAGGGGTAAGTCTATGGGAGCTCGCTGGGGAGGCTGGATGGTTAAATCATACTGGTTATGAGTCCAGGATTAGGAAATTTGTTTACCAGCTGATGTAAACCACAATATACGAGAATTAGCTTTTGCTCAGCCTTGCATCAAGAAAAGTGAGAGTCGAGTCCTCATTCGCCTTTGTCTTTTAGGTTGAGCAGGAAAAGAGGACTGTTGTTTATGAGCCCTTGGAACTCTGCTGTCCCTAACTCTCCATTCCACCTTGAGTTTTTTTGGACTGGCTGAGCTGAGGCCCAGATGCAGTAAGTGCTAAAAATGTGGCCCCATCTCTCCCTTTCCTTGGAGTCTATTTGCCATTATAATGCAAGGGGAGTTTTGTTTTATCATGGTAGAGATGGGGTAGTTTGGACCAATGAGGAAAGCAGAAAGGCTGGGATGAGCAATATAGTATTTTATCCCTGCCTAAGTCTTTTATTGGATTTGAACATTTATGGTTAGAAGAATGAGGGCCCCAAATCAGAAAATCACAGAAGTCAAGAGAGACAGTCAGTCTCTGGCCCAAACAGAGCTCCTCTGGGCCCTAGTGACAAAGGAAGGTCCAGAATTGGAGAGGAGGACATTTTTTCAACCTCTGACTTCAACCTGGCAGTAGTTTGGCTGTTTAACTATTGGAAGTCAATCCAGGGCATAGGTGATGAGGTTTTGACTGAAAGCAACGATGACGGCTGAAGTTTCGTGGTCAGAGGACATTGACAAGGGGACCAGCATGCTGAATGCTGGGAGATGCTGATGGTGGGATACATAAGACAATCTTTGGAAAACTTTCTAAAATTATGGAGGAATATTTTGAAAGGGCCTAATTTCTAGGAATTATCCTGATAAGAATCTGTGTTGTGACAGCCATCAATTACCTGATAAATATTTACCAAGTGCGTACTATAAGCCAGATATTCTTCTAAGTGCTAAGGTATCAAGGTGAACAAGACAGATAAAGATTTCTTTCCCCAAGGAAATTAGACTCTAAAAGGGGAGTTAGAGAGATACATTTGAAGATGATGATGGTGATGATGATTACTTTTATTTGTCTGGTAAGGTCTGGGACATCTGTATGCATTTCTCTGTGTGCTGTATTAATATACATGTACTCAACCAGTGCCCAATACAAGCTTCGCTTGCCTTCTTTCTTTCTTTTATTAATTTTTATTGGTATATGGTTGCTTTACAATGTTGTGTTAGTTTCTGCTGTGAAGCAAAGTGAATCAGTTATACATATAGATATACACATATGTATTCATGCTCAGTTGCTAGGTCGTGTCTGACTCTTGTGACTTCATGGACTGTAGCCTTCCAGGCTCCTCTGTTTATGGGGTTTTCTGGGCAAGAATACTGGAGTGGGTTGCTCTTTTCTCCTCCAGGGGATTTTCCCAACCCAGGGATTGAACCTATATCTCCTGCATTGGCAGGCGAGTTCTTTACCACTGAGCCACCAGGGAAGCCCACAATACATATACATATACACGCTGCTGCTGTTGCCAAGTCGCTTCAGTCGTGTCCGACTCTGTGTGACCCCATAGACGGCAGCCCACCAGGCTCCCCCGTCCCTGGGATTCTCCAGGCAAGAACACTGGAGTGGGTTGCCATGTCCTTCTCCAATGCATAAAAGTGAAAAGTGAAAGTGAAGTCGCTCAGTCGTGTCCGACTCTTAGCGACCTCATGGACTTCAGCCCACCTATACATATACATAAGCGTATACAAATGCATATACATGTACATGTACACAATCCTTGTGTTTTTGAATTTCCTTCCCATTTAGGTCACCACAGAGCACTGAATAGACTTTCCTTCTCTATACAATATGTTCTCATTAGTTATCTATTTTGTACATAGTATCAATAGTGTAAATGTGTCAATCCCAATCTCCCAATTACTGGCTATGTCTCATCCCCAACAGGAAACACAGCTCCGGTTCTCTTGCAGCCAGCCCTATGGGTGCTCCAAACATACTCAGACCTTCCTGAACCCTCAGCAGCAAATGTAGCATGGCAAGAGGATTTTCCTGCTCTGATGATCTTAATAATATGCATATTAATTTACATGTCCCTGATTGTTTTCTTAAGCTAAAATTCTTTGAAGCATTTTTAAGGGATTTTGATACCCACTGTCACACTTGGCTTGACATCAGGCTAGCTTTAGCATCAAGAGCCTAGAGCATAGAGGGCTTGTTCTGTTTTGAGTCCAGATGTTACACAAAAATGTTAGCATCAGTCCTCTCTTTGGTAGAGTAACTCAGCTACCAGATGCTCAGGGTCATTGCGGGGTGCGGGGGAATTCACAAATGTATGTCTTATTATTTTTTATTTTTTCACTTCCTACTCAATCTGCCCAGTGGTCGTACATCGTCCCAGGGCTTCAGTCCAGCCAGGTGGGAGGGAAGTTCTCTGACAGCACAGAAAAAACGGGTTCAGCGTTATTTGTGATGGACACACTCTGAGGAGCCGAGTCACTGCTCTGCGAATAGTCTAGCATTGATGCTTCAGAGGACAGGGCTGCTGAAGGGTTCCTGCATGTTTCCTCAAAAGCCCGGGCCGTTTGGATTTCTCCATCATCTGGAAGCATGTGCTAGAGGCATCCCGGGAAGAAGCATACTTGGTCTGAGAATGGCATCTGCTGATCGGGGGCGGGGGAAGTGTGGCTATTACGAGCCCCACCTGGGCTGGAGGGCCTGCCTGTGGTGACCACCAACTGTCCTGGTTTGTTCAGGACAGTCCTGCTTTTAGCACTGGGACTCCAGGCGAACTGGGACAGCTGGGTGCCCTGTTCCCAGTAAACGGCCCTCTTTGGGACACTCCCGAGGTAGACAATTGGAAGGTAGAGACAGTGACTCTGGGAGGGGTGTCTGTTTAAAATGTGGTGAACATAGTTGGGAGCAGGAAAACAGAAGCCCTGGGCTGAGTTCATCTCTTTCTCTTGTGAGTTCTGATACCCTGGGGGGTTAACACGCTTCCCTGTGTTTTCTGTTTCTCACCTGGAACACCTGAGTAGTAAGTTTGCCCTGCCTGCCTCAGACAATGCCCATGAGGATCAAGCACGAGGTTGCCTAGAAAGCACTCTGTAAACTGCGGAGAAGGAAATGGCAACCCACTCCAGTGTTCTTGCCTGGAGAATCCCGGGACGGGGGAGCCTGGTGGGCTGCCATCTATGGGGTCGCACAGAGTCGGACACGACTGAAGTGACTTAGCATGGCAAACTTGGTCAGTGTAATGTGGTTTTATTGTTCTAAGGAATTTATGGTTAATGATAGTCCCAGTGGTGATTGATTCCATTTATTCTGAATTTCATCTCTCAGCTCACATTTAGTTCAGGGTAAATGAATACACATGTCAAAAGTCATAGACTGACTGCGGTGGCATCTGAGATGGTGGTAAGGGGCTGGGTTTCTAGCAGAGCTGGACGAGCCTGTGGAGCTGCTTCGAGGCCATCTTGAGGAAAGGCAGGGTGTTTACTCCGGGTGCCTCCAGGCACCTCCACCATCTGTGGGTTTTCTTCCCCCTGCTGTCTCAAAGCAGGAAGGATGAGATTGGGGCGAAGGTGGATTGAAGATTGATTCAATTCTGTCAGTTATGGAACCAGCTTATCCAAAGGTCCATCAGTAAATGACTCAAGAATGTAAAAAATGAGAACAAATGCCTTTTTCCCTTCTTTATTTTTTCCATTTTGTAAGAGCCCAGTTTTGTGAAATGGGCCTTTGGTGAGTTGTGTTTTAAAGGAGACACTCTGTGGAACACAAAACACGATGGGCCGTGTGAATTGCTTTTTGTGTTCTGGGTTTTGGGTGCCCACAGTTGCCTGACTGCAGCTCACTGCTCGAGAGAGAGAGGCATAGAATGGAAAAATGCTGTAGGCACGACAGAGGACCCATTATCTCAAAATAATTCTTCCCTTTTAGAAAGTCACCGCAGCCAGGCTGGGGGCAGAGAACAGATGTGGCTCCTAGTCAAAAATACTTAGAACCCAAAGGAGAAATCCAACCACAGAAAAAGCTGACACCCAGGATGAAAGGCCATGGGGGGCACGGTCCTTACTGAGCTGTGATGTCTAGCCCCTCAAAATGCAAATGCTGTTGTCTGCAGCACAAAAGCACTGATTTTCCCTTCAACAGAGCTGGTACTATTAAAATAGCATGTCTTGTGTGTAGTTGCCGCACATTCTTTCCATTTTTTTTTTTTTTTTTTTCTGTGCGAGTCAGAATGCAGATTCTCGACAAGGCCGAAAAGAAAGCCAGCCATCTCATTTACATGGGCATGGAGTATCCACATCTGGATAGAATTAGAGCAAGCAGGAATTATTTGCAGCGTTTAAATATAGGCATGCAGAACTGCTTTCTCTTGACCATATGAGGTATTCACATATAATTCCATGAAAGCAAATGTGAAAAGTCTACTTCTTATTAAAAGAGGATGTTACCAGTGTGATTCAGCCATTACAGGAACTGACCCAAACCTGGAGACTGACAATGAATGGCGTGAGGCCGCCAGATTCTCACCACCTCTCGGATGCCCAGTGTTACGCATCACTGTTGGAAGCTGCTAGAGCCCACTATGTCTGTGCTCATAGGCTGGCAGGATCTGAGTTCTGTCCCACTTGGAATTCCCAAGCCTGGTAGTGAGCTACAGATGCTGGGAAAGCCGGATGGAAAGCATTGATGGTATCAGGCCCCACGCTGGATGAATCTTGAGCATATTAATCCCAGCACTGACAGACATGTTTTCAGTTCAAATAAAATGGGGGGAAAGAGAATATGAATAACAGATACCCAAGATACTCAGGCACCAGGAAAGAGACTATAAATAGCTGGCATGTGTGTAAGTTCGTTGCTCACTTGTGTCTGACTCTGCAATCGTATGGACTGTAGCTCTCTGGGTTCCTTTGTCTATGAAATTCTTCAGGCAAGAATACTAGAGTGGGTTGCCTTTCCTTTCTCCAGGGGAACTGGAGAAAGGAACTTCCTGACCCAGGGATCGAACCCGAATCTCCCACATTGCAGGCAGATTCTTTACCTTCTGAGCCACCAGGGAAGTCAGGCACTAGAAAGACCAGGGGAAGGATAAATGGCAGCCTTCTGGAGCTGGGGCACATCAGTACCTCATTACTGGCATCTAAGGAAGAACTGTATGGCTTTTACAGCTGAGCAGATACCCTCGTCAATGTGTGGAAGCTGGCAAACAAATAAAGAACATGATATTGTTAGAGGGCTAACAAGGCAGAAAATACATATCATTTTGTGGACTTGTTCTCAAAACGACACACAACGTTTTAGGAGAATGCTCAGCTCTGTGGATTTCCTGAATCCCACTTTTTCCATGTTAGATTTGTGTCAGGTGACATCTGGTAGAATTTCAAGCATCTGGCCTTGACTTTGATATCCTTCCCTGGGTTCCCAACAGGCTTTTCGAAGCACTATGGTAGTGTTATTGTCTTTACAGGTGACTCCATCGGAATTCTTTTGGGGAAAGGTGTCTATTTAGGAAAAATCCTTGATGCTGTTAGTGATAAAAGGGAGGCTCAGAAGGCACAGATTCAGAGGGCTGAGGGGAAGGGAAGGGAGAGCAGACTTGCCTTACGCTGGACATGGATTGACATATGAGAGAGTGGTGTCAGAAGAGAGAGCACAGAGGGTGAGGAGAGAGGAGACGGTCAGCCTGGAAAAGGCACCAGCCTACAGTCGGTTGGGTTGCAGGAAGACAAGAAGAGGGATGTCCACTATCTAGCTTGAAGTTGCTGTCATTGTTGTGATGGCAATCTTGCCTCCCCAAAGCCATGGCTTCATAAAGTCAACCTCTCAAATACAAAGTACCTGAGGGAGGGAATTTGGGGGATCAAGGTACTGATTGGGGTTGATAAACAATGAGTTGGGAGATAAACTGCGGAAACAGGAATTTGGAAGCAGAGGTGTGGGAAAGGCAGTTAGTTCATTCCTGATATCCATTCTTTCTCTTTCCTTTCATTAAAAAACCAACTGAGTTTTAGCTGGGCGCATTCTTGTCCAGATAGAGACTACTTTCTAAGACTTTTTTGTTTGAAGTTATGACTGAACATATGATTAATGGATGGCTAATGGCTGGGGTAGAAATAATATGTAGTATTCCTAAGTTGTGTCTTTAAAAGAAATGAACATGAACTTCCCTAAGTCCTTCCTCATTTTTGTTGGCCAGTAAGTGATGGAGGAATTGGAGTAGCCACCTTGAATCTAAATAGGGGAGTCTCACATTAAGGATGATAGAACCGCTCTATTCATCTTGGATTGTCAATGTTTGGACTGTTCTGTGAGAGAGAGAGATCCAATCTGAGATGCCATCAGTTGCAAGAACCCTATTATTTCATATAGCCTCAAGAGGAAAAGCACACATAGTCAATCAAGCAATGACATAACCTGAAGATACAATTAATGATAAGGCACATTCCCATTTCAGAATTGCTTAAAAGTGAAAACAATATTTTAAAATTGTTAAAATATGACAAATGTGTCCTGTTTAGGTCACTGTACTTTGGGTTTTATTGTGATAGCAGCTTGTGTTATAGCCTACCGGACACAGAATTTGCAATCAGAAGTGGGGTGCTACCATAACAAAGCCAAAAATAAGTGGTTTGGTGATCTGGTAGTGGGAAACAAGGAAAAACATTGCAAACTAGAAATCTGGGGATTCTGGCTATGTGATGGCAAACTATTCGGGAAAATTGTCTACAGTGAAGTCTTGGGAAGATAAACTGGATGGTATGAAATCCAGAAATTTTAGTGAAACTGGTTGGGAAAACGCAGAATGTTGATGTGATCAACAAACATTTTGCTACTTCTAGACTGATGACCTCAGGCGAATGAATTACAAAAGGTGACTCGTGTTTTAAGGGGCAGCCTTAGCAGGTGATAATATTATAGCCCTCAGACTTCCCAACTGTGTCCCAGTAAGACTTCTTGTCCAGATATGGGAGCTGATTCAGAAGCCAAAATCTGATGAAGGGTTTTGCTGTTCCACTGAAACCTCTTGTTGCAGATCATTTCAAGGGAGCCAAAATTAGGAAGAGAGAGTGGGGAGGGGAGCACAAATGAGTAAATATAAGATCAGTTAAAAAACACACAAGTCTGAATGAGCTCTTTGGCCATAGTTACATATACATGGAATCAGCTAGAACCAAGTAGCCAGAAGCCTATAATTCTTTCCTTCCCCAGAACAACCCTAATCCCCTAGATATGTCCCAAGCAGGAAGTGAGTTACTAAAGCTGTACAGCTCCCAAGGAAGGTCTGCTCTTTGCCACTCATTTCAGTATAAGAAAGAAGGAAGAACTTCACAGTGGGCAGGAGCAGGATCACACCAGGGATATTTGTTCAGTCCGGGGAGGGGGACTTGGGTTATTGCTGTGGACAAGTGGCTGCTGTGTTTTCCCATCTTCCCTTTTCCTCATGGGAGTTTTAAACTGCCATCTGTTAGTTTCTACTCTGCCACTGTCCATAGGGTGTGTGTGTGTGTGTGTGTGTGTGAAAGAGGCAGACAGGACTTTAGTAGTGAGCCCCAAGGAGCTGTATCTAGACCACAGGAAAGATCTCTCCTCGTTGGACAGAGCCCAAACTTGAAGCTAGAAACAGCAACCAGATGGGACATTAGACTGAATCCCTCAGGGGTGGGGCAATATGTCCCGTGATATTTGTGGGATGAAGGGTGTGAGTGAATGTTGGAGTGGTTGGAGATGGGGATTGTGGCAGAGACTACTGGCCATCAACCATTCTCTCCTCACTTGACTAATAGAATGTCCTTTCTGGAGTGAGACCTATGACAGCCTAGGTAACAAATGCAATTCTGAGCCTCTTTTGCATTTGAAGCCAGTTGTGCAATGCCGTAATTTCTAGGTAATGAGATATGAACAGATATGAAGTGCACCACTTCTGCATCATGCCTTTGTAGGGCATGAGTGTGAACTCTGCACGTCGTTTCCCTCTTCCTGCTGCCTGGGATGCAGATGTGGTAGCAAGATCTGGACCAGTCCCCTTGAGCTCAAGCGCATGCTTTGAAAATGGCAGAGTGTCTTTACCTCCCTTACTCTGGCAACCCCTGGATCACTGCTTGAGAGAGAATAAACTTCTACTTTGTTTAAGCCCCTGCTGTTCTGAATCTTTTTATTATAGCAGCTGAGACTGAACCCTAAGAAATAAAAGTAACTGTAGGCATGCCCAACCCAACAATTCACAGAAATCTGAAGAGCTTCTGCACTAGAGATTCAAGCCAAATCTTATCTCTATCTCAAGGGGCAGATGAGGAGAGAAGATAAAATCTAGATCTCCTGTGGGCCTTCCATTTCCCAGAACAGACCAGAAAACCCAGACAGGAAGTGGAAACACTAATATTGCCTCAGCAGTTGAAAGCTGGAGGCAACATGACCTTCTCTCTCTGCCCAGAGAATTTTTTTATGCTAAGTGTCATCAGATCCCTTTCTGCCACTATTGCCTATAGACTAATACTTTGCTTCTGTCAGGGAAAGGAAGAGAGGCCATTTTTCTTTTCTCATAGAAAATTTTATCCAATTGTTTTTAAACGAAGAGAAATGCAAAGGATATTTTATTTCTAAATTTGTCAGTCACTGAATCAAACTGAAAAAGTTCTGTTATGGTTTTCCTGAGAGAGCTTACACAAAACAATAATTAACATCTCTTGGGATTCTTGGAGCATTCTCTCTACATACATCACCCGGATGCTGTAGCCACAAGTGAAATGGAAAATGTAACTGGCGTTGCTGACTCCAGTCAGGCTTTGATAAGGGCGACTGAAGTAGTCTGAGCATATGGCCATTAAATAAATGCTGATCCAATCACCTCTACTCACAGAAACAGGCCGTTTTACATCCAAATGAGCCTTGACCAATCACTTGGTTCTCGTTTTAGATTCAAGGGAAACGAGTGACTTGCTGGTGTGGGGCAACAGTGGGACTGGAGTGTGGTCCCCTGACACCCAGCTCGTGGTTCTACTTAACTTGGTTCCTTTAGAGCCTCCATCAGGGCCTTTATGACAGGAGAGACCCCCAAGGTTTAGGACTCCCCCTGTGATTTTCCACAGATTGCTTGGGAACTCTGAGTTGAAGTTTACCATACCCACTCCTCCTTTTTATCGTTTTCTTCTTTGTTTTCAAATATGAAAGTATGATAACACACTTACAGGAGAATTGGAAAACACAGAACAAAGTTGCATATAATTACACTATATATTACAACTACTTTTAAAGTAGATCCATTAAGATTTTTAGTTGTAGTTTCAGTATCAAACTCTCAAAAATTAATGGAATGAATATACAGAGAAGTAGAAGGATCTAGTAGAGC
The DNA here is from genome assembly GCF_027580195.1 of Bos mutus. Lineage (NCBI taxonomy): Eukaryota > Metazoa > Chordata > Mammalia > Artiodactyla > Bovidae > Bos > Bos mutus. Next base: position 41,542,416 of record NC_091642.1, on the reverse strand, counting down.
TGAAGAGCACCATGAACCAATTCAACATAATTAAGATTTATACAATTTTCATACAACAGTAGGATTACAAGTTCTATTCAAGTTCCCATAGACTATAAACTAGGAGACACTGGGACATATCCAGAGACATCAAACAAGGTACAAACATTTCATGGTCTAAAGCTTTTGAAATCATACAGAGTCTGTTCTCTTATTACCCTCCTTTTTAGAAGAAGTTTCCTCTCTTTAAGGTAGGTGGTCTTCTCGGCACTAAACAAATATTTATAGAGCATCAACTGAGTCAGGTACTATGTAGATGCTGAAGACACAGCAGCAAGAAACAGAGAAAAATCTCTGCCCTCTTGGAACTTAACAGAAGAGTAAACACAATAAAATATTGATATGTAGAATGTTAAACATGCAGTAGAGAAAAGAAAACAGAGGGATGCAGAGTGTTGGACTCGGGGTGGGGGCCTAATTTTAAAATGGGTGAGCAGGGTGGGCTTTGCTGAGAAGTTGTTATTCCCACAAAGTCCTGGAGGAAGTAAGGGAATGGACCGTGCAGCTATTTCAAAGAGGAGGCAGCTGGTCAAGGGGGAAAAGCCAACTCAAAGGGCCAGAGGCAGAAGGGTGCTTGGCTCGTTAACAGAACTTTAACTTCTTGAACACTTTATAAATGGTCATGATTCTATTAAGCAAGCTTTCTTTCCTTTCCTTTTTTCTGTTTTGTTTCCCTTCCTTTTCTCTCTTCTCTCCTCTCTTTCTCCTTCCTTCCCTCCTTCCCTCCCTTATTCCCTCTGCCTTCCTTCTTTCCTTTCTTCTTTTCCCTCTCTCCTTCCCTTCCTCCCTCTCTCTTTCTTTCACTGATAATATCCTAAACACTGCTTAGAAATGCTGTCTCCTTTACATGGTTCTCTTACAAGTGCTATTACTAACACATACCAAATGTATGTGTTCTAAACGCTTTGTATGTTTCATTCACTAAAACCTCACAACAGTCCTAAGAAGCAGGTAATACTATTATCCTCATTTTACAAATTGGGACACATTGAGGTTAAATATGGCCCATGGTTAAACCTGGTAAAGCAGATAGTAAAGATGAGACAACATTGGAACCCAGGGATTGTGGTACCCTAGACTTTGGTAGGAAAGCATGTATGTTTTCACCATGATGTTATAAGACACCCCAGCAGTCTGCTGCTGATGGGACATAGTCTGAGTTGGGGTCAAAGGCTTTGCTAAGGTCTTCTAAGAATAAAGCCCACATTTGCTGACTGATTCTGAGTATGATCCCCAGGGTGGAAGTGGATCTTCCATAAACAGGAATAGTTGCCGAAGGGAAAGAAACCCTCTGTTTTCTTTAGAACAAAAACATCCAAGTTACATGGGAATGCACCACATGATTTTTGTGAATTGAAGTCAATTTGGCACCAAGAGAAATAACCTTAGGAACAAAGTTTGTATACAGTGTGTTCTTACGGAAACCACAGTTAGAACGTAGAGTAAACTGTTAAAGATAGACCCTTCTTTCTGGAGTTGCATTAGCTGTCTTTGGGTGGGGATAGCAAATTGTTTCGTTTATAAGCTTTGTACATCAAAAGCTAGATCTGCTTACACTTTAAAACCAAAAGGAGGAGAAAGACTTATTTTTAGCTATCTGAAATTTAAACCAAACCCAACATTGACATATGGAAGTCTCAGGCTGCACCATGTCAAAAAATTTCTCAGAGATGACATTGAGTAACAATTTATTATTGCTTATTGTAGAAAGTCAGTGAAGTTCCTCTCTTGTAACTTGGTTTAATGGCTACTGGGCCTCTGTGCTAAAGATATTGGATTTCTCAGAATTAGGGCAGGCTGCGTGGGATTGATGTTGTCATGCGGGAACTGAGTTGAGTCCCAAGAGAATGAGAATATCTTTTGATCTAGAAGAAACAGTTTCTTGTGTTTTGGGTAGGTCAACCAGCTGGCCAAAAAGCTATCTGATTCAGCTTGTAAGAGAAAGGTTTAATTTTTAAGTTATGTATGTGTTTGGTATAGTATATACTTAGTCATTTCAGATACATTAAAATCTATGTATTAATCTAAAAAAATTCACCAGTAATCTTCAACCTCAAATAATTGCTCAAAATTTTGGGTAGACTTTTCCACCTAGGCAAATATGTAAATATTGAATAGCTATAGAGATAGGTACAGATATACAGACATATCAAACTATAGATTAATTTCATTCTATAAAAATGAATGAAACCATCTGTATGGGGTAGCTTTTTTTTTTTTTTTTGCTTAAGTGTTTTTCTTTATTTCACTTACCATCTTTCCATGACATTAGATATTTTTCAACACCATTGCTTTTATTTATATTCCATTTAAGTTTATGCATGTCCCATGCTTTTCTCAGGGTTTCCCTGGTGGCTCAACAATAAAGAATCTGCCTGCAATGCAATAGAGGTGGGTTCAATCCCTGGGTTGGGAAGATCCCCTGCAGAAGAGCATGGCAACCCACTCCTGAATTCTTGCCTGGAGAATTTCATGGACAGAGGAACCTGGTGGGTTACAGTACATAGGACTGCGAAGAGTCAGATACAACTGAAGCAACTTAGCACCCACACATGCATGGAGCAAAGGTGGGCTTCCCTCTTGGCGCAGTCTTCTGCCTGCCAATATAGAAGACCTGGATTTGACCCCAGGGTAGGGAAGATGCCCTGGAGAAGGAAATGGCAACCCGCTCCAGTATTCTTACCTGGAGAATCCCATGGACAGAGGAGCCTGGCAGGCTACAGTCTACGGGGTCACAAAGAATCAGACATGACTGAGCAACTAACATGCGCATGGGCATGCATGCACACACACACACACACACACACACACACACAGAGCAAGGGAAAAAGGAAGCCACTGCTCTTTTAAGCTGTTGGTTCCAGCTATTGGTTTCCAGCTCATACAGTATAACTCTTTCCTCCTCTTAGCTGACCTCAGCAACCTTTGTGCTTTCTGTGCAGATTGAAATACTTCCTGCCTTGGTGGAATAATGGCCAACTCAAGAGCTTCTGGGGAAGATCTCTATGGTAAAGCTGCTCCCCAAAATTTGGAACATTAGTCAAAAGGTATAAGACCAAACGTTGGAATCAAAATGGAATGTGCTTTGCTCTTCAAATACCACTTATGCTGGCATTAGAGAAGGCTGGGGGTAAGTCAAATATTCATTACTGGGCAAACAGCTTGAAGTATGTTTATTTTCTGGGGTTCTCCCCATATGTATTAGTCAGAGTTGGTCAGAGGCTAACTGCCTCTTTTATGAGCCTCAAGGGTAGCTGCCCTCAAATACATTCAACCACATCAGAACTCAGAAATGTCATTTGGGAGGTTGTTCATCTGGATGAAGAATTTAGAAAACAAAAATCCTACCCCCTGCCAGGTTACTGGGTGCACCTCAGTCATGTTCCCAGGTCTAAGCCAGTGTTCATCGTTCATGTTTGGGTTGGCTTAAAGTTTAAAACAACATTTAGTTTCAGATACCATATTTAAAAATTTGGCTGTGTATTCTTTTCTGGAGCCACAACTGATCACACTTGTTTTTTTGGATACAGAATGCATAGGGATAAAGCTTTAGGACTACTCAGCTATATCGTATCTGAAATAATGAACAATAAATAATAAAATGGCTACATTAAAACTTTTCATTTTATAAAAGGACCCATTTCAGTATTCTTTTAAACAGTACTGAAAGTCTCTGGGGAATCTAGCATTACACTTAACTTACAAAAATCAGAACTATATATAAGCTGCTGCTGCTGCTGCTGCTGCTGCTGATAAATCGATTCAGTCGTGTCCGACTCTGTGTGACCCCATAGATGGCAGCCCACTAGGCTCCCCCGTCCCTGGGATTCTCCAGGCAAGAACACTGGAGTGGGTTGCCATTTCCTTCTCCAATGGATGAAAGTGAAAAGTGAAAGTGAAGTCGCTCAGTCGAGTCCGACTCTGAGCGACCCCATGGACTGCAGCCTACCAGGCTCCTCCGTCCATGGGATTTTCCAGGCAAGAGTACTGGAGTGGGGTGCCGTTGCCTTCTCCATATATAAGCAATGTATCGCAAAGAGTCAGACATGACTGAGCGACTAACTTTCTTTCACTTTCATAGAGGGGGCACATCTCTCTCTTTTTCTCTGTCACTCACTGTCCATTTGTGTGTGTGTGTGACTTTAAGTTCTCATGATGTAGAACAGCTATTAGTTTTGGCACACCATAAACTCATTTCTGACAAGTGACTTTATCAATAGCAGATCTTTTTTTAAAATTGGAACTCTAGTCAGTTAGTGCCCTTGAAAATGATACCATTAGCAAGTTCAGCTGTGGAAAGGCAGCCCAGAACACAGACTTGGATTTGGACTGGCTAGCTTTGAATATTGCATCCCTGAAGATTTCTCCAATACTAGTTGAGGGTAAACTGTAAAGTTCTTATTATTTATAAATGTCATGTCAAGCTAACCTAGTGATATATGGATTCAAACAGCAATCAATAATGTATCTAAGTTTACCTGTAAAGCTCAGCGTTCTGGAAGGCTCTTTTGCAACCGTACATCTGCCTGAGAAGTCTCCCTTTATGGTCCTGAGGTTCTGCAGGTCTCCACCAGTATACCAATGCTCAGAGGCTGTGGAGAAAAGGCAGAGTGTTTTCAGTGACTCTATGTTCTTTGTACACTGGTGCCCTGTCCTTGTTCAGCCTTGAGGCAATGAAGATAAGGGAAGAACTAGGTTTTTCAAAATCTCCTATGGCTCTGTCTTTCCTTCAGCATCAGCTGATCAGCAGTATAGTCACGGAGGCCAAAGTTATATGATAAATGAAAAAGGCAGAGATTGTCAAACATCCCATAAATTCAGACTGAATGTGCCATCAAAAAGTATTGGAGAGAGAGGGGACCTCAAAGTACTGGTTTTTCCATTAATACCACTCACATGCATTAATTGATCATTTGTCTCTATCATTTTCACCATTTAAATCCCTATCATCTCCACTTGGATGGTCACTAAGATATGACCATTTTACCTTTGAAATATCTCTTAGTCTCTCCCTTTCTCTTTGTTCTCTGGGTCACTGGACTAGCTTTGATCTCATTTAAAATATGGCTCCTTAATGGTCTTCTTTCCTCCTTTATATTATACTTTCAATCCATTCTTAATACTGGCAAGGTTATTTTGCAGATGAGACAATATAGTCTGTCTTCCTCAAGGCTTCTAAAGGATCTCCTTCTACATAACACATTCCAAACTCGTCACCCTGGTCCGCAGTATTTCCCATAATGTGGTTCCAACTCACTTCTCACATCTCATTTGCTCAATTTTGTTACATAAGGATGCAGTGTAAATTGAGTGTTGTTTTCTTTACTCACTGGTCACATTCTTTGACTAATCCCTATGACTCAATCAAATATTTTGATGTTGGTGCTATCCTAGATATTTTGAGACCTGTTATATGATGGAAATGTCAGGCTTAAGCTAACAAAGAGAGGTCATTTAAAAAATACAGTACCAAGTCTGCATCTTTGGGCTACAAAAACCAGTAAAATTTAATCAATATGCTTGGAAATAAAACATTACCCAGTGCACTGAAAAACAGAGCCAAAAATATCTCCTGGTCTTGATTTTATTAATCAGTTTTAGTGGAAAAGTCTTTCTTTACCAAGGATCTGTTAATATTTCCAGGAAACAAGTCCCTAAGCTCTTCTTTCCTGGGATGTATTGCTCAACTGTGAATTTCTAATGTAATGAGTCCAGAGATTATAAGTGAAGACCAGAGAAGATAAGGAAAATAGCAGCTTGAGGAATCCCTAAGTAAGTAAATAATATTAGATCAGCTGTTGAAATACGAGCATTCTGAAGCTTGGTTGGCAAACACAAAGGCAGAAGGTTTAAGCGAACTTGAAAAAAAAACCCATTACTTTTTAATAAATGAGCATATGCTAGGAAGTTAAATGCAGAGTTCTGGGGGCTGCAGGCAATGGGAGCCGTTATGTTAGAAGATCGTGTATTTTAGCAAAAGAGTTGGAGTAAAATCTGCTAATCTCATTCTTTAAAACCATCAGGATGGAGTTAACATCTCCCGTAAATGATATACAGCATATAAATGCAAAGCCAAGTATTCACGCCTCACTATTAAATTCGCATAACACCCTCCCTTTCCTCAAAGAACGTGTATTTTAGACATGTCATCTCTGTTCATCTCTCGCCTCATTATGAAAGCCCAGAGGAAAAATGCTGAGTGACTCAGTCAAGGTCACAGCGTGATGAAAGTGCTTGAGAGCCGGAAGAGAACCCAAGACACTCCATTCAGTGCCATGAGCATGAATTTACACTGCTGGGCACGGCAAGCACATGCGTGTTTAAGTCATGTCAGTGCTAAACGGTAACAAATGTAATGCTTCCCACTTAGGATGTGTTCTTGGCTAACTCTGTTGGAAAATATATGGAGATTTTGCCATAGTAAAAAAAAATTTTTTTTGAGCAGTTCGTTTAAACAAAAACGAACAAGATCTGAAGCCAAGAATATTCCCATGCCTGTTTTTCTAAAGGTGGCAGTAACTCCAGCAACCTTGCTTTATGGTTCCTGTGAAGTGTGAAAGCAGAATGGCACAGCTCAGGTATTCTTTCTAGAGAGCACCATCGAATTCCCGTAAGCAAAACCATGTCCTGCAACAGAGAGTAATGCCGCATCACAAACCGTTCGGTAAAGATCAAAACTTGTTTACACCGTGGCGCACTCAAATCTCATAGCTGCCTAAGCAGGGTGTCCCTGGGGTTGGGAAATGTGTAGGCACCATCAGAGTTGACAGCTGACCAGCACATTGGAGCCTGGTTCCTTTACAGGTGGAGAAACACTGAACTCTGCTAGGAAAGCTCCTCAGAAAGAAAGAAGACTTGAGCATTCCATGAAGTTAGAGACTCCCGAGGAGTCTGGTTAAATCCCTGAGATTTAGGCAAGTGTTTGTTATCACAGCACATTCAGTCTAATAGACAGGCCTGAGATAACTTTCTTGTCATAAGGGAGCTTGAATATTTATGACGAATACATTCACTTTTTTTTTTTTTCTGATTCATTTCTCACCTTCTTACTCTTAGAACACAGGGATAAGATTGTAAAATCCTAGTCAGTTCTTTCAAATGGACTATAGACCACACGTTTGGTATTCCAGTTGCGTAAAAGTAAACATGCACCCTTTTCATAGTGGCCCTGTAATATTTGTGTGCCTCTGTTGGTCATGAAATACATTTCATGCAAAGATGGGCTCGATAAAGGACAGAAATGGTATGGACCTAACAGAAGCAGAAGATATTAAGAAGAGGTGGCAAGAATACACAGAAGAACTGTACAAAAAAAATCTTCACGACCAAGATAATCATAATGGTGTGATCACTCACCTAGAGCCAGACATCCTGGAATGTGAAGTCAAGTGGGCCTTAGAAAGCATCACTATGAACAAAGCTAGTGGAGGTGATGGAATTCCAGTGGAGCTATTTCAAATCCTGAAAGATGATGCTGTGAAAGTGTTGCACTCAATATGCCAGCAAATTTGGAAAACTCAGCAGTGGCCACAGGACTGGAAAAGGTCAGTTTTCATTCCAATCCCAAAGAAAGGCAATGCCAAAGAATGCTCAAACTACCGCACAATGGCACTCATCTCACACACTAGTAAACTAATGCTCAAAATTCTCCAAGCCAGGCTTCAGCAATACATGAACTGTGAACTTCCAGATGTTCAAGCTGGTTTTAAAAAGGCAGAAGAACCAGAGATCAAATTGCCAACATCTGCTGGATCATCGAAAAAGCAGAAGAGTTCCAGAAAAACATCTATTTCTGCTTTATTGACTATGCCAAAGCCTTTGACTGTGTGGATCACAGTAAACTGTGGAAAATTTTGAAAGAGATGGGAATAACAGACCACCTGACCTGCCTCTTGAGAAACCTGTATGCAGGTCAGGAAGCAACAGTTAGAACTGGACATAGAACAACAGACTGGTTCCAAATAGGAAAAGGAGTACATCAAGGCTGTATATTGTCACCCTGCTTATTTGACTTCTATGCAGAGTACATCATGAGAAACACTGGGCTGGAAGAAGCACATGCTGGAATCAAGATTGCCTGGAGAAATATCAATAACCTCAGATATGCAGATGATACCACCCTTATGGCAGAAAGTGAAGAACTAAAAAGCCTCTTGATGAAAGTGAAAGAGGAGAGTGAAAAAGTTGGCTTAAAGCTCAATATTCAGAAAATGAAGATCATGGTATCTGGTCCCACCACTTCATGGCAAATAGATGGGGAAACAGTTTCAGACTTTATTTTTTGGGGCTCCCAAATCACTGCAGATGGTGATTGCAGCCATGAAATTAAAAGACACTCCTTGGAAGGAAAGTTATGACCAACCTAGATAGCATCTTCAAATGCAAAGACATTACTTTGCTAACAAAGGTCCGTCTAGACAAGGCTATGGTTTTTCCAACGGTCATATATGGATGTGAGAGTTGGACTGTGAAGAAAGCTGAGCACCGAAAAATTGATTCTTTTGAACTGTGGTGTTGGAGAAGACTCTTGAGAGTCCCTTGGACTGCAAGGAGATCAACCAATCCATCCTAAAGGAGACTGGTCCTGGGTGTTCATTGGAAGGACTGATGTTGAAGCTGAAACTCCAATATTTTGGCCATCTCATGTGAAGAGTAGACTCATTGGAAAAGACTCTGATGCTGGGAGGGATTGGGGCAGGAGGAGAAGGGGATGACAGAAGATGAGATGGCTGGATGGCGTCACCGACTCGATGGACATGAGTTTGAGTGAACTCCGGGAGTTGGTGATGGACAGGGGGGCCTGGTGTGCTGCAATTCATGGCGTCGCAAACAGTTGGACACGACTGAGTGACTGAACTGAACTGATTGGTCATGCGCCTTGTTCTTTACTTGAAAATAACCCCAGCTGTTTCTCTACCTTAAAGTCTTTCATAATGTGCTTCATGGTCTTCGCTGGTGGCTCCGTGGTAAAGAATTCCCCTGCAAACGCAGGAGACATGGGTTTGATCCCTGGTCCAGATAGATCCCCCCGTGCTGAGGAGCAGCTAAGCCTGTGTGCCACAACTACTGAAGCCCACTTGCCCAGAGCCCACGCTCCACACAAGAGAAGCCCCTGCAACGAGAAGCCCACGCTCTGTAACAAGGAGGAGCCCCTACTTTCCACAACTAGAGAAAAGCCTGAACAACACAGCCAAAAAATAGATAAATACATGAAATTTTAAAAATGCACTGAGATTTATTTGACATTCCATGGATTTCTTGCTTTCTTTTTGATAAATTAATCATCCATGACATCTGTGGAAACATCCCTTCTCACCATCAGAAATTTTTTTTTTAACTGAACTGTTAATATGACATTTCTGATGTCAGATGTATTCTATTACAATATGTATTTTATTTTAAAATCAGGCTTTCAAGCAGAGTACTATACCAAAGGTGACTGTCTAGCAGAGACTGTGGTTACATGACTTTCCCTTCTGGATGAAACCCTTAAAGGCACAAGAGCTACAGGATAAACTGTGTAAAAGGTCCAGACGATACAAGCGGCTGAAGTCTCACATCATTAAAGAGTCCCAACACTAATTTGTACTGCTTTGGGGATTTATTTAAAAATGAATTATTTAGCTTTTTAGAAAGCCAACTGCAGTTTCTAAGAAGTGCACGAAAGAGGCAATTATGACTACAGTCACCAGTGGAACAATATAAGTAAGTATAAGTAATATAAAAATAACTTAGAATTCATTGTTCATTTGACCTTTATTTTGCTAGTTAAAATGATCACACTTTGGGAGTCTCTTCTTAATTGCTTTGTGAGAGCCAAACTGCCTTTTCCATGTGCGAGTCTTACTTTTAGATTTGCGTAACCCCCTAAAATAATGTTGATGGAAGCATTTCATTGCCAGTAGTCAACAGACACAAGTTCTAGTTCTCAAACACAGTGTTCGATGATAACTGAAATTCAGTTTAATCATCGCCCACATTTTCTTAGTTCTAACATTCTCAGCTTTCATGGTAGTGATGTACATTCCAAGGACACAAAAAGAACCATGTGTATGCATGTTCCTATCTATCTATCTAAATGAATGTGTGTGGAGAGACAGAGAGAGAGAGAAGAAAGAATATACATTTTTTAAAACATTTCAGATATGACTTTAAAAGCTCTTAAGGGAGGTTAACATTTGAATACCATTTCCTTCAGTTTATAATTATTTACATTTTTTTCACTTGTGATTTTTGAAGTGCCAATAACGTATCCTTTCATTCTATGTACTTTAGGTTGAGCACCAAAGAAAAGTAACAGTCTGGATCTCTAAGGGGATGTAGTAATAATTTTGCTATAGAGAAAATCTGTGATGAGATTTAACCTATGACTATGAACATTACTGTTCCAAGACAATGAAAATATACCGAAGGAAGGAAGGGAAAAAGGAAAAGTTTCCATTAGGCTGTATGGGAAGCTTCCTAATGCCAGGGACTGATTCCTGGTCTTATTCCCCCACATTCACTCTGGGGGATTCACTGCACTGTGCTTGGTGCATTGAGGATGTCAATAAATATTTGTTGACCAAATGACAATTTCATAGTGACTGACTGGAACAAAAGTGTTGTCACTGAAACAATGACTGATTTTTTTTAAAGGTTTATTATTATTTTATTATTCTGTTTTTGGCCACACCATGTGGCATGTGAGATCTTAGTTCTCAGGCCAGGGAGAAAACCCACACCTTCTGCAGCGGAAGCACTGTATCTTAACCACTGGACCACGAAGGAAGTCTTGAATGACTGATTGCTCATCTCTTTGACCGGGCATACAGTGCAGTAAAGAACCGGGGGATAGAAGTTTATGACATCTTTGTTGTTCTTAGGGTATAAGCAATGATTTTCTGTGCATTCTTTGCACCTTTACAGGTGTCCCAGTTGAGGGTGGTGGGCATATTTAAAATACTGACTGTCTGTGCTTTTAATACCACACTACCCACTGCTTGCCAGCTTTCAAAATACTATAACCGTTCCCGTGTCTGTCTCCCTCGGTGGGTCAGGGATGAACAAATGATAGCAGGGAGCAAGATCTCACACAAGGACAGAAGAATAAGGGCCTCACCCTGGGACCAGCCCTAAGTTTAAGGTTCTCATTCTTTGGACTCTTTCTTCAACTTCTCTGACCTTTTGAGGTCTGGACCTTTCCTGCCTTCATCTTAGATACCTCCCTGAGATGGATTTGTCTCCCTAGATTTTCCACCCAATCTCTGCTCTGACTTAGAGGAAGCACCTCATTCTCTCTCTCTCTCTCTCTCGACCTGGGCTTTTCACTCACCATCTGTTCAGATCTTGGCCACCTGACTGAGACTTGAGCCCCATCTCCTGCTGCCTACACCCCAGCTGACCCAAACCGATAAGACAAACATCAGCAGAGCCATTAGAGACCCAGGCACAGAAAAGGGAGGTCTGTGTGGATTATAGAGATTAGGGAAGATTTTTCAAGGGAAGTAGAATTTCAAGGGTGAATTAACTCTGCTTTTCCTCTTGTTGTTGGTACAAATGTTGCATGAGCCCACGTGTAGTAAAATGAGACTTCTGTAAGCTAGAATATTGAGGCTCTTCATTAATTCACATCAGCCTTTCTAGTTTCCATATATTATAAGGTTTTCTGGTTTCCCTTGTAAGCTATAAACATTCTGTGACTTGAATTGGTTGGGCATAGGATTCTAGGTATACTCCACCTCCCTCCTCCTTCCCTGCTCATGCACACCTGTGCTTACTTATTTTCTGCCTTCTTGGATCAGAGTTGGGAAGCTCAGCTCCATGTTGGGGTTCCTCTTGGGGAGCCATTGAGTGGACTGTGTCTGCCATATTGTTTGTGGCCATCCACACCACTTACAGAACCGAACTCTCTGAGCACCCGGGACAGGGGGAACCTGGACCAGGGTGGGAAAAAAGTTCCCAGGGCCAAGTGGCAGGCCTGCTTCAGCTCTGCCTGGCCTGATTCATGGCTTGGAAGTGGAGCCACAGAACTGGGCCAGGAACTTTCTCCACGGGCCCCTGCCGTTAGGCCTGGTAGGCATGGCTCAGTGACAGTGGTGTGTGTGGGGCAGGATGTGTGCTCTGTTAGCAGAGACTTTTGGCAGCTCCTGCAGTTGTGGGGTGGCTCCCTAGTCTTCCCACCCACACCATCCTTCAAAGGGGGCTCATCTCTGACCTCCCATAAACTCTCCACTCCCTTTTCTGGTGCACCTTGTAGAGTGCAGTCTACCTGCCATGGTAAGTAGGAATATCATGAAGTTTTGAGACTGTGGTCTACTGTGGTCTGCGATCTCAATCCTAGGGGATTTTGTAGGGTGAACTGTACTCTGTGTTTAAGAAAAGTATACCAGACCTTTGGACTTTTCATTTTCTCACTTGGAAACCAAATGCAGAGGTTGGGGGCCAAGGAAATAAGTCAGCGGGGCCATGATCTTGGGCAGAGGCATCCCATGATGACTCCATGTTCACTGATTTTTGGTCGCTTCTGTCAGCAGAGTGACTCAGCCTAAGCTACTCTCCATCTTTTACATTAGCAGTGGTGAAGTTACCTGTAGAAGAAAGTCCTAGAGCAGGAAGCAGGTACCCAGTGGGAACTGTGAGTCCTCGGGCAAGGCACATACTCTGTCAGATTCAGTTTTCTCACTAACATATGAGGCATGGCTGATGCTTCTGAAAGTCCCCTCCACAGGACCAGTCCTGGATTTGCAATATTGACTCTGGCTTCAACATTCCTTCAACATGTTGTCCCTTGATTTTTCCATGCCGCGGGCAGTGTCCACTGTGGCACTTTCAGTCTGGATTGGATAATGTGTCTTCTTCCCTACCTCTGCCTGTGGCTCATTACTTATTTATTTATTTTTGGCTGCGCTGGGTCTTCATTGCTTTGTGTGGGCTTTCTCTAGTTGCGTGAGTAGGGGTTGCTCTGTCATGGTGCACGGGCTTCTCATTACGGAGGGCTCTCTTGTTGCTGAGCACTGGCTCTAGGCACGTGGGCTTCAGTAGTTGCAGCACAAGAGCTCAGTAGCTGTAGCACACAGGCTCTAGAGCTCAGGCTCAGTAGTGGTGGCACACGGGCTTAGTTGCTCCTTGGCATGTGGGATCTTCCTATACCAGGGCTGGAATCCATGTCCCTTGCATTGGCAGGTGGATTCTTAACCCCTGGGCCACCAGGGAAGTCCCCACCTATGGCCCATTATGATGGAGAACATTTGTTAAACCAGAACATAGATACCAAAGGAGTATCAAGAAGTGGTACAAACAGATGAGGGAGCTTCTCGATGAGAAACCAAATGCTTCCACGTTCTATCCCAGGACAGCCCCTCCTGGGGCTGGAACACTATGTTCCACATGCTGGTTTGAAAACTTGTGCTGAGGAATCTTGTTGCCTGGATGGCACAGGCAAATTGCCCTCCCTGCTCCCCCGCTGTGCATCTCATCTGGGAAAATAAATCCATCCTATCTTCCTGTTAGGGATGTTTCACGGGTGGCATGGACTAGTATTTTGTAAAGGGTTTAGAACAGTCCCTGGTACATAGTAAGTGCTTGTTCAATACCTCAGTACCTTGAAATGTTAGTAGGTGTGCTATTACAAAAGACATAAAGAGATCTCCAAGTAAAATAAGTTTGTTTGGAAAATCTGTGTTGATCAAATTAGAACACATTTTTTTTCCCTTTAGTATAATACTTAAAACATGTAGCGTGCTACTCTGTGGGAGAATTTTGAAACTTCCTTGGAGATTGTGGAGGGTATAGGGTATTATTTGGAATTTCCCAAGCTTACTTGACTATAGATTTGTTTTCACGAAACACTGTGGTCTCAAGGGACTCAAGGGTGTCTTTTAGTTGTTTAGTTGCTCAGTCATGTCAGACTCTTTGTGACCCCTTGGGATGTAGCCTGCCAGGCTCCTTTGTCCATGGGATTTCCCAGGCAAGAGTACTCCAGTGGGTTGCCATTTCCTCCGCAAGAGGATCTTCCTCACCCAGGGATTGAACCCTCATCTCCTGCACTGGCAGAAGGATTCTTTACCACTGAGCCCAAGTGCATCTCATGGAACACAATTAGAAATGTGGTTTCAGGCTCATGCAGGCAGTTCCCCAACTGTTCAACATTCATCAGAGGTTTTCTTCTACTGATTTGGTCCTCATACTCTCCTTCTCCAGGGGTATATCTGCCACTTGCTATGCTGTCCTCTATTTCTTTTCATATTTATATAAAATCTGCCTTTTGTATTATTTAAGAGACCTCTGGTGGCTCAACGGTAAAGAAACTTCCTGCCAATGATGGAGACTTTATATTTATATTTTTGCTTGAGCAATTACTTGTTTATTTTAAAGACTGAAATAGCTTAGTTGGAGGCACCCTGTTGAAGGAAGCAACCAACCCTCAACCCTCAGTCTCTACTGAGTTAGCTGAGTTAGCGCAGACTGCCTCAGCCTATGGCAGGACCCAGCAAATTTATCTCTAACTATCCCCAACCCGATAGCAAAACGCTGGCTTTGTTAAGAAGAGGTGGCCTGTGAGCTCCTGGGATTAATGAGAGCCAGAAATCTGGCTCCATGATGCTTAGGATGGTAGTGTTTCTGTGTAAGCTAGAAATTCTTCTCCCCAAACTCCTGCTAAGACCTTCTAACGACCAAATGTTCTTACCTGTTACCTAGCTCCGATATTCAACAGGCCTTCCAGAAAGCCAAGTCGGCAGCTATAAAACAGATGAAGGTGTGGGGCTAGACCTTGCCAAAGTCACATGCTTATTGACTTTGCACAAGATCTGTTTAGAGCGAAAAGAATTAGATTAGGGATTAGAACCTCCTGGGACCTAGGACTTACTGCTCTCAGAGAAAAGCCCCATACATTAGCCAAGCAGTCAAAACTTTCCCTTGGAACTTCCCTGGTCATGTAGTGGCTAAGAGTCCATCTGCCAGTGCAGGGGACATGGGTTCAATCCCTGGTCGGGGGAGATCCCACATGTCGTGGAACAACTAAGCCTGTGCACCACAACTGCTGAATCTTTGAGCCGCAACTACTGAAGCCCAAGCCCCTAGAGCCCCTGCAGGCAACGAGAGACGCCACTGCAATGAGCATGTAATGAGAAGTAATGAGAAGTCTGTATCACAACTAGAGAGGAGCCCCCACTCTCTGCAACTAGAAAAGCCCACACGCAGCAATGAAGGCACACTGCAACCAAAACTAAACATATAGATAAAAACAACCAACATGAAAACATAAAAGAGCCATAAGCTTTGTTAAAAAAAAAAAGAAAAAAACTTTCCCAAAGCGGGCCAACCTCTCTTCTCTCCCTCACATGTCAATATCAACCTTCATCTCCACTCTTCTGGAATCACCATCCTCAGGTGACCCAGGGCTTTGTTGCCTCTGAATCGTTGCTTAAATAACCTTTCCATGTGTTTGGTTAATCTCATACTTATTTTTAAGACCAAACCAAAAATGATCACGCTTGCTTTCCCAACTATGCCCACCTGCTCCTTGCCTGTCAGAAGATACGGGATTCCCTTTTTCTATTTCATTTCTCTCTGCATAATAGCTCTTGGTGTAGACATGATCTCCACCCATAGAAAATAATTTATTTGAGGGCAGGGACTGCATCGTTTTACTCATGTCTCTGGCCACATCTGAACAAGTTTGCGCTAAGAAATATCTGCCAAAATCAATCAGTTAGAGTCACTGCTCTGCTATGATGTGGTTTCTTTAGTGTCAAAATTCAACATATGTACATCTGCGGGGAGCTATTTATTTTGCTTTGACTTATCATGACTTCGTCCCCTATGGGCTAATTGTTCTACAGACTCAGGTGATTTTCTTATTTTTCTAAGCTCGCTGAATATGGAAGAGTGTCTATATGCTTAAGAATGGCATTCAGGGCCCTCCACCATCAGGGCTTGCCATACCTTTGAGCGCATGGAGAAAGGCTGTAATCTCTCCACGTTCCCTTTGGTGAGCAGCCGAATCTACAGCAGAATTTATTCATTTCAGCGTAGTAGCTACCGTTGTGCGCAGGGTCACTTGGTTGTTGATGACCGTCTTGTGCACAGCAGGGTGTTTAGCAGCATCTCTGCTTCTACCCACCAAGTGCAGCAGCATCTTCCCTAACTGGCCCTTCCTCCTGAGACTGGGATAACCAGGCATACTATATCTCCAGACAGTGCCACTACTGGTTAAGGACCACTGATCTAGAGGTCTCCAATATTCTGCTCTGAATCTTGGGATAAAATGGCTCATGCCAGTCTCTCTAACACTCAGGTGATATCTTGCTGGTCTGGAACCAACTGGGAATGACTGTCACCAGGGTTAGGCAAATGCTGTCTGAAAAGAGGGGATAGACTGTACTGTCACTCACTCGTATAGTCAGAAATAGGCCACGATCCAAGTGACATAAACCAAAGAAAAGCAGAGAGGTAGTTAGATCAGTGGTTTTCAGAGTCCTGTTCATCATGAACCACATCTTTTGAAGAAAGGATTAAAATAGAGACTCCTGGGCTATTTGCTGGATGTACTTATTGAAATTTGGATGTTTTCACGACGCCCAAGGAGATCATTATGCATCCAACACTGTGTTGGACAACAGTGCTTACTTATTTGTTTTAAAAATATTTATTTTTAAATAACTAGGTACAGTGTGGGCTCCCTTGGTGGCTAAGATGGTAAAGAATTTGCCTGCAATGTGGGAGACCTGGGTTCGATCCCTGGGTTGGGAAGATCCCCTGGAGGAGACATAGCAGCCCACTCCAGTATTCTTGACTGGAGAATCCCATGGACAGAGGAGCCCGGTGAGCTATAGTCCATGGGGTTGCAAAGAGTTGGACACAACCAGGCGACTAACACATACACACAGGGACAGTGTATTAATGGCACACACAGAATGTGGCTTCAATGTAAGAAAAAGTACTCCACCTTAATTTTGTTTTCTTTCTTGTTTGTTTGTCTTCTCTCTCTATTTTAATGTAACTGCCTCCTAATATAATCCATATATCCTAGAAAAAAAAACAAATCCCCACCAGCATGTGAGGTTCACTGGGCACACTTGGGTGAGTCTATCTACCCTGGTACCTGGTGGGTGTTGGATCCAAGTTTCTTTCTGCATGATGTGGGCATCCAGTGCCGTTGCCATTCCCTTTGCCAGTCTTCATGGTCTGCACTTCTTTTTTCTGACCCAGGAAGAGATATTTTTGAGACTTAGAAGGAAAAGTAAAAAGAAAGGAAAGCTCAGATAAAGTACTCTTTGGCCAATAAGACGATAAAAATGCACTCTAATTGCTTGTTAAATGAGTTATCTTATCGGATTTGGGTCTGTGTTTCTATACGCGAAGCCCCAAATTCTTAACCCCCAGTTCCCCAGAGGGAGTGCAACACAGCAGCTCAGGACTTAATAGATGGACAGATTGTAATTTCTTTCTGTTCTGAGAATGTGTATTTCTGCATCATTTGCTATCTTCTCTTATCTGGCATCACTGCCAGGCCCACTGTTGTTCAGTCGCTAAGTCATGTCCAGCTCTTTGAGACCCCATGGACTGTAGCACGCCAGGCTTCTCAGTCCTTCACTGTCTCCCAGAGTTTTCTCAAATCCATGTCCACTGAGTTGGTGATGCCATCTAACCATCTCCTCCTCTGTGGGAGATCTGTAACTCCTTGATGATTGGAATTCAGTACTGTACAACCCATAGGCCCACTAGTTTGGGGCAAAAAGATATCTGGATGTTGACCTGTGCACTAAACTCTGTGGAGAATTTTCCTACAGTTCATAAGAGATGGGGGATGGGGCGGGGTGCCCAGACACTGTGTGAACCTCTAAAAAGCGCTCTCCTAGCACCCCTGCTTCCTGGGAACTGAAATAACTGGCACTGTGGAGCTTGGGTGAAAAAGACAGAACACAGAAAATGATGCCAGAGGAGATCTCTATTGAACAAGACAAGCAATCCAGATTCTGTTGGAACTGTAGCTCCCCAGTTTAAAAACAACCCCATCATTAGAACCACAGAGCCAACACTAGGAAACATAAATAAAGCTATACCCAGTAATGGGATACCTCCAGAGGCCTATCCTGACCTCTGCAGTAAAATCTGGCCCCAGTCCTTTCAGATTTGTGTTTCTAGGGTCTTTCGTTTTTGTTTTATTAGCACACTTGTTCCTATTTGTCAAGCAGTAAGACTGGTGTCTGGGTGTTTACAGATTTTAGGGGTGTAGGTAAGACACCAAATGGGGATCTGAGACCCAAGTGCAGGAGAATACATTTTTCACAGCTGTTTGGTTGAAACTTGGGACTGGAGGGAATCTCTCTTTTTAGCCAGCCTTGCCTAATACTCTGGCATCCTACAATTTTGTATACTTTTTAAGGAAAAGGAAAAGGAAAGTGGGAGGGTGGGAGGGTTTGTCTTTCATTATCTCTGCTGGAGAAGTGAGGAAATGTGGTGTTTTATTCATAGGCAAATTTTTCTGGCAAATCTTTTGAAAGTTAGTGGGATTTTATAGATCCTCTCTGCCCACACCACCCCCTCTATGTTAGCTGCTCTCCATCAGAAACTCTTTGGTAGATAGACTTATTGGCCTCGATTCTTTGTCCACACCCTTTATGGCATGTCTCTGTAGCCCCTCCAATGAAAGGCAGAGTGCATTTTTCTACGGCTGGTGACTTGCTTTGGTCAATAGGGTGTGGGTGGCAGGGACCATGTGCCAGCTCTGCACTTGGGCTTTAAGAGGCATCACTGCTCCCATTTCTATGCAAAAAGTTTTCCCTAGGGAGCTGCCACCCCCTTTCCCAGGCCTGGATAAATGCCCTGGGAACCTGCAGCCTGGAGCCAAGTGCAGCTGGATCTAGAGCCACTTAGCTGAGCACAACCAAGATGGGCCAATACTGAGTTGACCTGCAGACCTCTGAGCAAGAATAGATGATTATTGCTTTAATCCACTGAATTTTGGAGTGAATTACTTGTTAGGCAATGCTCTTAATCCACTTATCTCCCCAATTCACATTTTAATTCTCAGCTCAGTATGTTTAAGAGTGAATGGATAATTTTTTCTGGACCCTTCAAAATGCTACAAAGGCTGGTTCTATATGTTGGCTTCACTGACAACATGTTAGCCACCAGCTCCTGTTTTAATGAAGAATGGCTCAGGGGAAAAGTCTACAGCTTCTGATCTCTACATCCATCACACTGAGCTTTTGTATGAGACAGTCCAGCCCTAGAGTGAAGTCAAGCTTATGCCACTTAATCACTGTGTAACTTTGGGGAGCTCATGAGCCTCTCTGAATCTCCATTTCACCATCTGTTGAGTTTGCTGGGAGAAAGTAGAGATAATGTACAAAAAGTGCTCTGCCCATCATAATAGTTATATAAATGGCAACTGTTATATTTGTGAAATAAATCAATGAATGCTAGTTTTTGTTAGTAGCAAACGTCTGGTACTTTTTATAAGGTATTAATACCTACCTCTTTCTTTCTTCAAATATGGCAGCTTCTTTGAGCTCCAGCTGGTGTCTGTCTGAGTCTGATATTGAATGTCATCACTCTGTCTTCCTTCCCTAGTCCCTATCCAGTAAACTCCTTCAGAGTGGTTATCAAGCAGTAGACCTAGATGTCTTGGTCAGCGGGTGCTGGTCAGCAGCAGTCACAATGATAATAATAGACGTTGAGTGCTTACTAGACTTTGCCAGACAAGGCACTCCCTACTACAGAGACAAGCAGGAACCAAAGTAAGATCGTGGGTCCCAGACCCTCACATTTCCCTTTAGATTGAATCCATTTTTGGTGAGAAGAAGTGCGAAAGGAAGACATTCTTGAAGACCTAAACAAGATTTATCATCCAAAAAGAATTCAAACTGGAAGAGACTGAGACAGCATTCATTGACATGCTTAAAATTTTCTCTTCCCAACTACCCAGTGCAGTGATCAGGGATGAAAAAATTAAGAAACTACATCTCCTTTGCACATCTGAAGAGCAATGTGAGTGTGTGCGAATCTGTGATGTGGTAATAATAACAGTACTACTGCTGCTGCTGCTGCTAAGTCACTTCAGTCATGTCCGACTCTGTGCGACCCCATAGACGGCAGCCTACCAGGCTGGAATCTCTGGGATTCTCCAGGCAAGAACACTGGAGTGGGTTGCCATTTCCTTCTCCAATGCATGAAAGTGAAAAGTGAAAGTGAAGTCGTTCAGTTGTGTCTGACCCTCAGCAACCCCATGGACTGCAGCCTTCCAGGCTCCTCCATCCATGGGATTTTCCAGGCAAGAGTACTGGAGTGGGGTGCCATTGCCTTCTACAAACACATATAAATTACATGCTGAATACCCTGCAGGCATCATCTTATTTATCCTCAGCAAGCTGGGCTTCCGTCTATGGGGTCGCACAGAGTCGGACACAACTGAAGCGACTTAGCAGCAGCAGCAAACAGCCCTGTGAGGTAGACCTTTCTACTGTGGTCTTTTCCTTACTTGTGTAGACACTGACTTGCAGCTAAGCTCAATTATTGGTCCAAGGTGTTTTGACTGGGAAGTGATGAGGTTCCCAGACAAGGTGATTCCAGAGCCCAGATGCCCCCAGACTCCAACACGCTGCCTTGTTATTGCCCTGGCATTTTGTGTCTATGTCCCAAATTCATCCATTCATTCCCTGTACCATATTCATAGGTCAAATGGTGCCACTCCATTTCTCTCCCTAGCAATGCTTAAAGAGAGCATTTCTAGCATCTAATTCCTATTGAGCACTGATTTTTTTTCCTCTTGGGAGCTCCAATACTCTCAAGACTGAGAAGGAACTAAAGGGAGCATTTGTTATCATAGATTATTCATAGTAAAGAATTTGCTGCACCCAGAGCAACAAAGATCTGTTTGTGTGTAGACTGCAAGGGCAGCAACAGTGTCACACTGAACACCATAAGCAGAGCACTGAGAAATGAGCTTCTCCTTGGGCCCATGGAGTGGTCCTCAGTAACAATGTCTCATAGATAGAGTTTCTGGATCCTTCTTAGCCCTTCCTCTGCTGCTCTTTCTGAAACAGCCAAAGATTCAGCATTATCAAAGATAAAAGTCAGTTATGCTAAAATGAATCCTTAAAACACTTTTTAAAAGACAGATATCAGTATCTATTTTAGTACAACTTTTTGGTCTGGAAATAGTGTCTTCATGAACCTGAACTTCCACACACTTGGCTTCTTGACTGGGTATGAAGAGGCCAAAGAACAATCAATGGATATCCAAAACAGCCCTCTTCTTTTAAGAAATCTGAATCTTAGCAGTTTTGTGAAAGAACAAACTTTTCTTTTGGGGGGGAGTCATTGCCATGGGGTAGATTTAATCATGTTGGGAATCGACTTCTATTTAATGCTGACTGTGGAAGATTGAAGATAGTTTGGTATTTTCTGATTCTTCTCCCATAGAGCAGAGGGTTCTAGCTCTCCATTTAAATCTGAGTTGGCTTGTGATGTTTTGACCAACAGAGTGTGTGGAGGTGATGCTGGGCTGGCTCTGGGCCTCGTGTTTAAGAGGATCAGCAGCTTCTGATTTGGTCTTTTGGAAGATCAAGGCCTCATGTGGGAAGTCTGCCCTCACTGCGGTTGCCAGGCTGTGGGAAGCAGGAGGCGTGTGAGGGTCCTGGCAGGTGAGTTGCCACAAAAGGAGTGAGAGGGAGATGAGAGAGATGGAGGGAAGGAAGGAAAGAGACAGAAAGAGAGAGTGAGAAAGCACTGTGGCATCTATTAGCTGAGTGAGAAGCACTTCTAGAATCTCAGAAATAGATCCTCCAGCCCCAGCTGGGATCAGAGATAAACCACCAGAGTGAACTCTTCCTAAATTCTCAACGAAATTGGGAACAAAATAAAACAGTTGCTTTAAGCCACAACATTTTGGAGTTGTTTGTGACATGGTAATAGATAACATTTTCAATTACTAAAGATCATTGTGGCCTAAGACAGTTCTCCGGCTCTCAACTTGGATAAAGCGATAATTCTTCAGATGTTAGGACTGGAGGGTCAAAGACATCATCGGTTCTGATACATTTATTTCACAGAAGAAATTGAAATCCATAGATGTGAAAACAGCAGGTAGAGCGAGGGGGTTAACTGCTGTTCTAACAACCTTGGGACCACTTTCCCAGGTAAGAGCATTTCTTGGTCTTCAAGTTTCTTGTGAGGGTATTTACTTCTGCCACTAAATTCAGAATCTCTCGTTTTCCTCACTCTGTTCCACAGCAGGCAGGGCTCCCTCCAAGGGACCATGTCTAGTCCAGGTTCCGGGAAACCTTCCTTCCTTTTTCTTCCACCTCATCCAGGAGCAGAGTTCATCCAACTTCAAATGCAGGCACAAAAGACATTGTGATTCATGCTATCAAGTCTCCTTCCTTTACAATAGGCACCTGGGCTGTCCCCTGGGAACCCAAGAAAAGGCGAACCCCAGGACAGGATGGGGTCAGGCTCCTGCATTATCTGCCTGGGTCCTGGGTCCCTGGGTTCATCCCACGGCTGCTCACATGTAGCAGGTCAAAGCCCTGGGTTCCACCTCCCCCTCCCCTGGATGCCCCCACCCCTGCCTCACCGGCTCACGTAGGTGTGTTTCTGTGGCCGATGTGCTCTGTGCATAAGTTAACCACCTCACTTGTAAGTTCACAAGGGAGTAGCTTGCAGAAGACTCAGTTTAGCTGACTTCCCTTAGATTAAACTGCTCTTGGTGGAAAACTGAAGAAATAACCTTTCTGGTATTCTCTGTCTTTGTCTAACTGAGATCCAGAGTAAAGTCTTCTCTATTACACTTGCCCCAGCCTTATTCCAGAGAAGGCAATGGCACCCTACTCCAGTGCTCTTGCCTGGAAAATACCATGGATAGAGCAGTCTGGTAGGCTGCAGTCCATGAGGTCGATAAGAGTCGGACACGACTAAGCGACTTCACTTTCACTTTTCACTTTCATGCATTGGAGAAGGAAATGGCAACCCACTCTAGTGTTCTTGCCTGGAGAATCCCAGGGATGGGGGAGTCTGGTGGGCTGCCGTCTATGGGGTCACACAGAGTTGGACACGATGAAGTGACTTAGCAGCAGCAGCTTTATTCAACACAAAGGGACTTGAGGTTTCAGAGACTAAATAGTTTCCAAAAATGAGGGGGGAAATCCCCAGTCGTGGCAATGATGGGACTCAGGCTTAGTGGGAAAATTAGGGAAAATAGTTAAAAGTTACTCCCCCGTCCACGAATATGATTAAAAAAAATATAAAAAGAGAAAAATATAAACCCTAGACTAGCATTTTGCAGAGTGGTTCAAGGACCATTTGCACTGGAATGACATAGGACGCTTGTTAAAAATAAAGATTCCAGAGCTCTAGTCTGGACCTCCTAAACCAGGTTCTCTGGGGGGTGGAAATGTAAATTTTTGTTGTTTCTTCCCGTGGTTCTTCTGCTCATTGAAGTTTGAGAATGGCTGCCTTAGATTTATTTTACACACACACAGATCATGAAATATTTTCTGGGAAGTCCGTGCAAATTTGAGTTCTGATTTATGGCTCCTTTCCTAATTCTTGCACGTGCACATTGTATAAGCACACCCACATGCACATGCGCACACTCAAACACACACACACACACATACACACTTGTTTTATAAACCTCTAACAGGAATGGGGAAAGGGGGTGGAGGCAGACTAGTTTAAATCTTTCTGTGTGGTTTTTGGACCTCAGGACTCACCCACTCCTCCATTTTGCCTTATCTGCTCCCTTGAACATTTCTTTTTTGCATGAAACATTCCCCGTTTAGGGTTTCCTGCCACAAGGGAAATTCCCAGGTGCAAGAACTTTCAGTTAGCCTCAGGAAAGACTCTGATGTGGATCTTTGAAGATGGAGGAGCTTAAATATTAAAGGATCCACCAGGTGCCAATAGAGTTGAATGGGAATCCCAAAGGGGAATTTGTTTTCAACATAAATACTAATAATATAGTAATTGTGAAGCGAATGTTTATAATGTGTAGAGTGCTCTGAGCAGCGCTGCCCTGGCTGTCTTGTGGGATGTCAGGGTGGGTGAGGCAAGGTAGGAAAAAATGGGAAAGCAGTGACCTGGGGAACTTGTGTTGAACAGGCATTGTTTTCTGTTCTTCACCCCTGACAGTTTTTGGTTCCAGGCCACATACTCATTGCTGCTGCTGCTGCTGCTAAGTCCTTCAGACATGTCCGACTCTGTGCGACCCCATAGACGGCAGCCCACCAGGAGGCTCCTCCGTCCCTGGGATTCTCCAGGCAAGAAACTTCTGCAAGTGGTCCTTCACATCACAGTAGAGAAAACCTAGAACTGATTAGAAACGGAAAGGCATCAGGTAAGAACACCTTTCAATACTTAGACGTAATGAAACAGCCAAGTATTGCTTAAATATATCCATTTTTCAAGACTGAGCTGAATGACAGATTCTCCATGAAGCACTTACCACATTACAAATACTATTATTATATTGTTAGGTTTTTTTATAGTTTATGTAGTTATACCATTATACATACAATATGTATGTGTATATATATATAGAGAGAGAGCTTAGTTGCTCAGTCGTGTCCAACTCTGTGATGCTATCTATGAACTGTAGCCCACCAGGCTTCTCTGTTAATGGGGTTTTCCAGGCAAGAATACTGGAGTGCGTAGCCATTCCTTTCTCCAGGGGATCTTCCTGACCCAAGGAAGGAACCTAAGTCTCCTGCATTGGCAGGCAGATTCTTTACCATCTAAGCCCCCATATACAGCTTGAAGTAATATTATGCTGATTAACATTATAATAGTATTAGCTACTGTTTTATAAAGATGAGGCTTCCCAGTTGGCACTAGTGGTAAAGAATCTGCCTGCCAATGTAGGTTAGACGTAAGAGACAAGGGTTTGATCCCTTAATTGGGAACATCCCCTGGAGAAGGGCATGACAACCCACTTCAGTATCCTTGCCTGGAGAATCCCTTGGACAGAGGAGCCTGATGAGCTACAGTCCATGGGGTCACAAAGAGTCAGACACGACTGAAGAGACTTAGCACACATGCACTCCTGCTAGTTTTAATATGCTAACTGCTAAGTCACTTCAGTCGTGTCCGACTCTGTGCGACCCCATAGACGGCAGCCCACCAGGCACCCCCATTCCTGGGATTCTTCAGGCAAGAACACTGGAGTGGGTTGCCATTTCCTTCTCCAATGCATGAAAGTGAAAAGTGAAAGTGAAGTCGCTCAGTCGTGTCCGACTCTTAGCGACCCCATGGACTGCAGCCTACCAGGCTCTTCTGCCCATGGGATTTTCCAGTCAAGAGTACCGGAGTGGGGTGCCATTTAATATGCTAGTAGTGTTATTATTGGAGAAGGCAATGGCACCCCACTCCACTACTCTTGCCTGGAAAATCCCACGGACAGACGAGCCTGGTAGGCTGCAGTCCATGGGGTCGCTAAGAGTCAGACACGACTGAGTGACTTCACTTTCACTTTTCACTTTCATGCATTGGAGAAGGAAATGGCAACCCACTCCAGTGTTCTTGACTGGAGAATCCCAGGGACGGGGGAGCCTGGTGGGCTACCGTCTATGGGGTCGCACAGAGTCGGACAGGACTGAAGCGACTTAGCAGCAGCAGTGTTATTATCTTGTGTATTAATACCTATAACAATATTATTATTATCCAGTTAAAATAATACTAGCTAGGTAATAAAACCAGCCACAACAATAATAATGGCTACCATTTATTGAGCACTGACCAGATGTTATGTCCAGCTGCAAGCATGATCTCATCTAATGTTCCCACCATTCCATAAAGTGGTTGGTTACTCCAAGCGCTCTCACTTTGCATATGAGTAGATAAAGTTTTTCCCAGCCAGAAAACAGTGAGACAGCAATTTGAACCCAGAACCCATTTTCCCCCAATTAGCAGGTCACCTCTCCTCACCCTTTGGGTCCATACTGTGGTCTGCCGTGGACTGGAACGCTTGATCACCGTCTGCTTTTTCTTAGAGTGATTTATGAGTTACCAGCTCCTGGAGGGCAGAGTGCAATTTATATCTGAAAGCTTCAGAACCCTCA
Organism: Bos mutus; assembly: GCF_027580195.1. Lineage (NCBI taxonomy): Eukaryota > Metazoa > Chordata > Mammalia > Artiodactyla > Bovidae > Bos > Bos mutus. The sequence continues at coordinate 41,516,332 of NC_091642.1, read as the reverse complement.
GCCCTGTGCCTTGAACTTACAGATAAGCACTGTTCAAATGTTCAGAACACTGCATAAGCGCTGTTCAGATAAGCACTGTCTGAACTGGTTAAAATTCCACACTGCCAACAGGGTCAGGCTTGTTGGTGACAGTGGCAGCCCATCTTCTCTGGTGTGCAGTTCCAGGACAGCACTGATTATTTACAACTTGTTTCTAGTGATAATAGGATTCCCATGCCTGTTTTCAGCAAGGACCAACGCAACTGTTACCCAATCATTTGCAAAGCGTCTATCAGATTTAAGAGGAGTTCCAGTAAACTGTATAATAATAATGAGAATAACAGGCAGCGAGTGCTTCCCACATGTTGAAAACTATGCTAAACTCTCTGCAGAATTAATCTCGTAACCCTTATCACAGCTCTTTGAGGTAGATATTGTTATCTTTTTTCTATACATGAAAGTTGAATAACCTGCCCCAAAATCAGCCAGCTGGTGAGTTGCAGTGTTCAGATTTGAAATCCAATTTTATTCCAGAGTAAATGCTTTTAATCATTTAATCACTCTTCTAAGTAACTCATTCTTCCCTTTCTTCTTTCTTTCCTTCCTTCCAAAAATATTTAATGAATGCTTCTTCTTCACTGGGCCTCTGTAAGATGAACGATGCAAAGATGAGCTGATAAGACACTTTCCTTTCCCTAAAAAGTATTGGGGGAAATCAGAGGTGAAATAAGCAGTTATTACATATAAAAACAGCTCCAATAGAATTGACAGTGTTTTGAGAGCAGATGCATAATAGCCATAATGCCTGGGTACCTGCTTGGCTCTTGAAGATCCCTGAGTCCTCATACCAACCATCTGGGCTGGATGCCAGTAGTCCTCTTTGTATGTGATGATGCTGAGTTTCAGAGAAGTCAGAACAATTGCTCAAGGCCACACAGACATCCAGTGGCAAACTTGCCATAAATCCCAAAGTCTGTGCTTTCCTTACCAGGCCAAGTCACCCGGGACTAATATAAAGAAAACTAACATAAAACGGCCACCTTTCTCCATCGAGGGCAATATGTTTTCTACTAAATAAAGTAGTTAAATTTCCTCCTAGCCAAACTATAATCTCTCCACACACTTCAGAAAAACAACATCCAAAACTCTTTCTGTGAGGATATGGAGGAAGCCCTTAAGATAACAGATCTTTTAATTTCTTCAAGTTCTGTTGTAATGGAGTTTGCTAGGAAAGTTGTTCCTCAGTTCATATTTATTTAAACCTTCCATACCTTGGATTAAAGCTTCATTCTGGGCTGTAACGGACTGATTGAGGACAAGTACTAAATACTGAAAAAAAAAAAAAACAAAGAAATATGGAGGTACTTGAAATACAGGGTACTCGGTGGCTGGGGCAAAATTGAGGATGTGAGGTTCCACAGGGTGTTTGAGTCTGAATTGTTAGCACACTGGAAGTTCCAAGACATTTAACCTCTTGCTGGTCCTCTGAATTTTCTTTCTTTCTTTTTTTAAATAAGCACAGTAGCATGGAATGGCTTCAGAGGGAGCATAAACTGGCCTACCACTTTGAGAATACTGCAAATGCCCTGGAAGAGGAGATGAAAAGGGTTCAGAGGCAATATTCTCCTGTAAGGGCAATGGAAAACTTTCACTTGTCTGAAAGTGCTTTTTACAGGAGTTCAGGACTGCTTTTGAACCATTATCGAAATGATCAACAGAGTAGCAGAGTCACCAATGTAAGTTTTGTGAATTTTACAGTCTTTGGTCCAAATCAGCCTCTGAGCTGTAATAGAAGAGAAATTTTATGCACTTACAGAGCACTGGTGGAGAAGGAAATGGCAACCCACTCCAGTGTTCTTGCCTGGAGAATCCCAGGGACGGGGGAGCCTGGTGGGCTGCCGTCTATGGGGTCGCACAGAGTCAGACACGACTGAAGCGACTCAGCAGCAGCACAGAGCGCTGGGGCTCAGTAGTTGTCTTTGCTCTTTTTGATTTCCTGACGTTTAATGCTGTCATCGTTTCAGAGGGTCCAGCAACGCTTTTTCCCAGTAGAAGGCTCCACTAGCTTCCTGCTCTCCCTTGCCTGTGGTCTGCCCATCCACGCAGTGACATTCTTAAGCTCCAACCTCACAAGACACATCACACATTCTAAACTGCACCCTGCATCTTTGTGGTGGCTGAACACATTTAAAAATACTATTCTCGTGAACAGTATTTGGACATGAGACAACTAATTTCCTGCATCACGTGTGGATTTCAGAACAACGCCAGAGGGGCTAAGAACACACTTTCTCTGTTGACTACACAAAAACGTTTTCAGCATCTGCCCAGGGCCAGAAGTTTATCTTCTCCAGTATATTAAAAACACTAAGCTGGAGAGCCCATGTTAAAGAAAGAACATTTATTTAGCCAAGTGCTTTTGAAATCATTTTTTTGGGGGGGTTCTGAGATAGCCCTGAAGAATAAAGTGCCTCAACTAGCGCTGACCCTGATCACCCGAAAGCAAAATTTAAACAGAAAAGTCTGGTTTCCCTTTGCCCTTTCCCTTTTAACCCTTCTCACCAGTTTTCTTATTAGTTAAAGGTCAGTAATAGTTGGCTGATGTGGTAGATTGTTAATACATTGTGTTATTGAAGGTCATTTTCATCCAACCAGAAGTCCAAGCAAATTTAAATTCAGAAGAAGTAATTCATAATTTACTCTTTTTCTCATTACTCAATAAAAGAATTCAGACTTCCAGCACTTTTTTTTTTAACAACTTCTCTCCATGTGGTTTTTTATTTATTTATTTTTGACCACACCACAGAGCATGATGTGGGATCTTAGTTTTCCGACCAGGGATGGAACCTGCAACCCCTGCATTGCCAAGTGTGGAGTCTTAACCACTGGACTGCCAGGGAAGTCCCACATTCAATACTTTTTAAAAAGAAAGCATTGATCTTCTGTGTAAGGAAAATATGAGCCCGAGTGAGACTTATCACAGTTACTTTTGAGAGATGATGTGTCGTGAAAATTTTCAGCAAGGGACTCATTAGCGTCACATGATATAAAATGTGGGATTTTAGGATTTAAAAATATATTTATTTGAGATAAAAATTGGGATCTGAGGGATCATGTTATAAATAACAGATTATGAACAGGTGATCCACACATTACATGAAGTCCATAGATGTGTTTGTTTGGCCTAAAGAAAATTTTCATAGAATTTAAAATTATTCCCAGCATTCTAAAATGGGAGAAAGAAAATATAGGAGAACATCTCTATGATCTTGGGTTAGGCAAAAATTTCCTAGCTAAAACACCAAAATCATGATCACATGAAAAAAAAAATAAGCTGGGCTCTAGAAAAATTAAAAACTTGTGTATTTGGAAGATACTGTTAGGAGAATGAAAGACAAGTCATGGATTGGGAGAAAATAGTTGAAACTCACATATCTGATAAAGAACATGTATAGAGTTTATAGAAAGAACTCTGAAAACTCAATAATATGAAAATAAACCCAATTGGGCAGATTTAAATGGACACTTAAGCAAATGAGAAGTATAGATAGCAAATAAACACATAAAATGATATTCAACTGAAATAAGGAATATATTTAAGGGAATGTAAATTAATGCAAATTAAAACCACAATCACTGCTGCTGCTGCTAAGTCGCTTCAATCGTGTCCGACTCTGTGCGACCCCATGGACTGTAGCCTACCAGGCTCCTCTGTCTATTGGATTTTCCAGGCAAGAGTACCAGAGTGGGCTGCCATTACCTTCTCCAGGGGATCTTCCCAACCCAGGGATCAAACCCAGGTCTTCTGCATTGCAGACAGAAGCTTTACCATCTGAGCCACCAGGAAGATATCACTACACAACTATTAAAATGGCTAAAATTAAAAAGACTGGCCATATTGAGTGTTAGCAAGCATGCAGAGAAATGGAACTCTTGTACACTGCCGGTAGGAATGTAAAGTGGTAACTGCCATTCTGGAACCGGTTTGGTAGTTTCTTAAAAGGTTAAATATTTAGCATATATATATGTGTTTATAAATTGCACATTTTATTTTTATTTAATTTATATTTTTAGGAAGTATAGTTGATTTATAATATTATGTCAGATATTCAACATGAATATTGGATGAATTCAATATTGGGAAAGGAGTATGTCAAGGTTATATATTGTCACCCTGCTTATTTAACTTATATGCAGAGTACACCATGTGAAATGCCAGGCTGGATGAATCATAAGCTGGAATCAAAATTCCTGGGAGAAATATCAACAACCTCAGATATGCAGATGGTACCACCCTAATGGTAGAAAGCCTGCCACCCTAATGGTAGGGTGATACCACCCTAATGGTAGACAGCCTCTTGATGAGGATGAAAGAGGAGAGTGACAAAGCTGGCTTAAATCTCAACATTCAAAAAACTAAGATCATGGCATCCAGGCCCATCACTTCATGGCAAATAGATGGGGAAAAATGGAAATAGTGGCAGATTTTATTTTCTTGGGCTCCAAAATCACTGCAGACAGTGATTGCCACAATGAAATTAAAAGATGCTTATTCCTTGGAAGAAAAGCTATGACAAACCTAGACAGCATATTAAAAAGCAGAGATATCACTTTGCCAACAAAGGTCCATCTGGTTAAAGCTATGGTTTTTCTAGTAATCATGTAAGGATGTGAGAGTTGGACCATAAAGAAGGCTGAGTGCCAAATAACTGATGATTTCAAAATGTGGTGCTGAAGACCTTTGAGAGTCCCTTGGACTGCAAGGAAATCAAAACAGTAAATTTTAAAGGAAATCAACCCTAAATATTCATTGGAAGGACTGATGCTGAAGCTCCAATACTTTGGCCACCTGATGTGAGGAGCCAACTCGTTGGAAAAGACCCTGATGCTGGGAGAGACTGGGAGCAGGAGGAGGAAGGGCAACAGAGAATGAGATGGTTGGATGGCATCACCAACTCAATGGACGTGAGTCTGAACAAACTCCGGGAGATGGTAAAAGATAGGGAGACCAGGCGTGCTGCAGTCCATGGAGTTGCAAACAGTCGGACACCACTTAGCGACTTAATAATATCCATTTAAAGTTATTGCAAAATAATGGCTCTATTTCCCTGTGCTGTACAATAATATACCTTGTTGTGTTTGTATCTCTTAATCCCTAGCTTCTCGCCTCCCCCACCATAACAACTAGTCTGTTCTCTAGAGTTATGTGAGTCTGTTTCTGTTTTATTATAGGCATTGGTTTGTTTTATTTTTTAGATTCCACATATAAGAGAAAATCCAGTGTATTTGTCTTTCTCTGTCTGACTTGGTTCACTTAAAGCATAATACTCTCCAGGCCCATCCACATTGTTGCAAATGGCAGTATTTCATTCTCTTTTCCTATGCTTGGAGTAATGTTCCATTGCATGTACATGCCTTGTTTTTTTATCCATTCATCTGACATTTCTTAAGTTGTGCTTTTTAAATATGTGCAATTTATTGTTTGGCAATTATATTGCAATATCCTCACTAAAAACTGGTGTGTTACATCTAAATCTTTTGTATATTGGGTTTCTCTTACAAATGAAGCAGGACACCAACAGGCTGGAGCAGGGAAACCACTGATTACCTTCAACAGGATGTCTCCCGTGTGTTCACTGTGAACTGAATTAGTTTTGCTTCATTGTGGAGCCTGTCTGCTTGGCCTTTGCAGGTTGTTGACTTTAGAGCCCTAGGCTGCCATGCTTCTTGTAGGCATCTGAGTTTTCAAATGTATGCCTTGCTTCCCAGGTTAAGTTCCCTTTAGATCAGTTTTTCAGGTATAAGCCTGGTGTCAAAGTTCACTAATACAGAATGGAAGATGCCAAGTGATGATGAACACAGAGATTGGAGAGCTATGTCTACAAACCAAGAGCCATTAGAATTATTAGTGACCATCAGAGTGAGAAAGAGGCAAGGAAGGATTCTCTCCAAGAGCCCTGCAGTAAACTTGGTTTTCTTTAGGCATCTGTCTTCATCAAAAATCTGCCTTCTTTTATTAAGGGATTTCATCTGAGACTGGAGTATATCCTTAATTCTCTGTTTGTGTCAAAAGATGTATAAAGGCTGCCTATCTAGAGAAGTATATGATATTTCTACAAATGCAGAAGGTGTAACACAGAGCTTGGAGGTGGGAAGGGGAAAGAGAATAACTCAGCCTGGATATGTTTCTGGCCAGGTCAAATTTAGAAGACACCTCTTTTATTATTATTTTATTCTTTTTGAGTGAATAACTCTCAGTTCAGTTCTGTTCAGCCACTCAGTCCTCTCCGACTCTTTGCGACCCCATGAATCACAGCACGCCAGGCCTCCCTGTCCATTACCAAATCCCAGAGTTCACCCAGACTCACATTCATTGAGTCAGTGATGCCATCCAACCATCTCATCCTCTGTCATCCCCTTCTCCTCCTGCCCCCAATCCCTCCCAGAATCAGAGTCTTTTCCAATGAGTCAAGTCTTCGCATCAGGTGGCCAAAGTACTGGAGTTTCAGCTTTAGCATCATTCCTTCCAAAGAAATCCCAGGGCTGATCTCCTTCAGAATGGACTGGTTGGATCTCCTTGCAGTCCAAGGAACTTTCAAGAGTCTTCTCCAGCACCACAGTTCAAAAGCATCAATTCTTCGGCGCTCAGCTTTCTTCACAGTCCAACTCTCACATCCATACATGACCACAGGAAAAACCATAGCCTTGACTAGACGGACCTTTGTTGGCAAAGTAATGTCTCTGCTTTTGAAAATGCTATCTAGGTTGGTCATAACTTTTCTTCCAAGGAATAAGCGTCTTTTAATTTCATGGCTGCAGTCACCATCTGCAGTGATTTTGGAACCCCCCAAAATAAAGTCTGACACTGTTTCCACTGTTTCCCCATCTATTTGCCATGAAGTGATGGGACCAGATGCCATGATCTTCGTTTTCAGAATGTTGAGTTTTAAGCCCTTTTGAAATGAACGTCAGTTGGTAAGCATAGACAAGCATGAGTACACTCTCCATTCCACATTCATGAAGGGACAAGAGAGTGGTCTAACTAAAGTTTATATCATGAGATATATACTCAGAGTCAAACATGATGGCCTTAAATTAATCACAATGGTGGCCATGCCATGTTTTTCAATAAAGTTGCCAGCTTCCACTGTCTGAAACATCTCTGGAACTCTTCTTCTTTGCTAACTTTTGTAAAACCTTACACTGGATTATTTTGAAAGTCCTCAAGAATGTTAAACTCTGACTTTTTTTTTTAAAGTTTGATTTTGGGCATGGAATGGGCTTCCCTGGTGGCTCAGATGGTAAAGAATCAGCCTGCAATGTAGGGGATTCAGGTTTGATCCCAGGGTTGGGATGATTCCCTGGAGAAGGGAATGGCTACTTACTACAGAATTCTTGCCTGAAGAATTCCATGGATAGAGGAGCCTGGCAGACTACAGTCCATGGGGTTGCCAAGAGTCGGACATGACTGAGTGACTAACACTTTCACTTTCACTGTGGGTTGAATAGTTCAGTTCCATTCAGTCGCTCAGTTGTGTCTGACACTTTGTGACCCCATGAACTACAGTAGGCCAGACCTCCCTCTCCATCACCAACTTCCACAGTTTACCCAAACCCATGTCCATTGAGTTGGTGATGCCATCCAGCCATCTCATCCTCTGTCATCCCCTTCTCCTCTGGCTGTCAATTCTTGCCCAGCATCAGGGTCTTTTCAAATGAGTCAGCTCTTCACATCAGGTGGCCAAAGTATTGGAGTTTCAGCTTCAACATCAGTCCTACCAATGAACACCCAGGACTGATCTCTTTTAGGATGGACTGGTTGGATCTCCTTGCTGTCCAAGGGACTCTCAAGAGTCTTCTCCAACACCACAGTTCAAAAGCATCAATTCTTTGGCGCTCAGCTTTCTTTATAGTCCAACTCTCACATCCATACATGACCACTGGAAAAACCATAGCCTTGACTAGACGGACCTTTGTAAACTCTTTAAAATTGACATATACATGGAATCTCAGAATGTGATCTTTTGTGGAAATAGGGTATTTGCAATTATAATTAAAGAGGTCATAGTGAATTAGAGTGGGCCCTAAGTTCTGTCTGCCCTGGTGGCTCAAAGGGTAAAGAATCTTCCTGGAAAGTACTCATGCCTGAAGAATTCCATAGACAGAAGAGCCTGGTTAGCTATAGTCCATGGAACTATGAAGAGTTGGACACAACTGACTGACTAACTTTAAGTCCTAACTGAAGTTTGTATAAGGAAAGGAGAAGAGGCACACAGACAAATATACACAGGGAAGATGCCAAGTCATGATGAACACAGAGATTGGAGAGCTACATCTACAAGCCAAAGGGCATCAGGATGTAATGGGGACCATCAGAGAGAGGAGGAGGCAAGGAAGGATTCTGTCCAAGAGCCTTTAGAGAGAGAGAGCATGGCTCTGCTGAAACTTTGAGTTTGGACTTAGCCTCCAGAACTGTGAGAGGATTTCTGTTGTTTGAGCCACCCAGTGTATGGTACTTGGTGACATCAGCCCTAGGAAACTAATATGGAAACTAGGTTGAATGTCTGTAAAAATAATCAAGCTGAGTAATTGTGCTGCTAGTCAAAAAATTCCATGATTACCTAACAAGATTGATTTTATCTCAAACTGAACTTAGATGACATGGGAATGGCTGCCTTTGATGGCCAGCAGGCTAAGACTGGTGCTTTTAGCATCATTTCATTGATCCTCTTAAAACTGTAGTATAGTAGCTCATCTCCATTTCACAGGAGAAAAAAAAATCTAAGGAGTTGATAGTTTAGGAAACTTGACTATACTCGTGCAGCTGGTAATGGTCAGAATTCAACATTTACACTTCTTTGATTAGACCACACGGAGTCGCAATGTCTGAAGATGCCTTCCAAAAATGTTTGAGCAATAGACGTACCTCTGAACTAATTGTACTATACCCCAACGTAAGGGACTTGCAGAATGGCTCTCTTGAACAGTAAGTTCTGATATTTTTGTTGAAAAGATTCCCTGTCATAACTTTACAGCCACACCTTGTCTATATTATGTTAGATTCTTTGCCTGCTTAACTTATCACTCCCAGAGGAGGCACTGGGACTTCTTTTCCATCTTGTACTGAACTGAAAAAGCTGTCAACGGTTAGTAAATAGTCAGTATTTAAGCGCTCCCTACAAATTATGACCCTCAGGCTAGAAGACTAAAAAAAAAAATTCTGTTATGCAATTTTCCACTCTTTAAGTAATCTTAACAGTGTGGGTCATGTTAGTCCTAGTTTAATATTATAATCCAAACAACATTTGACTCCAAACAGAATGAGGTTCAGGAGTCACCCTGGCTGTGTATTCTAAGACCACTCATGAGCTGGTTGGGCTGTTTGACCTTTCTAGTATTTGCAAACTGGCTGGTCTTTTTGTCCCTCCTCTGCCTACATGGCACTTACCACACACAGAATAATAGAACAATGGTAACATTTTAATTTTCTTCTTTTTTTCCTTCTTTTTTAATCTTTGAAGAAGGACCAGCTCAGCCCTATTGGTTGGGTAAGTTGAGGACCAGCTTGCGTATTTGCTGGCGCTCCAACCTGAGAGAAGTCAGGCTTGAGTGTGTCTATATCCTCTGCTCAGCTGTGAATCTTTGTCATTCTCTGTCCCCAGTCAGAGAAACTGGCTCATCCCCGTGGAAGGGATTATTTACAAACTGTCTTCAAGACTTCACCTTTCCTTTGTTCTATGTGTGTGTGTGCCTGGGTAAGGCATGTGCTGGTGTTTATAATGTGGCATGGAGGGAGAATGATCTTTGGTTCCGAGGACCAACTTTGGGTTGAGCTCAATCTTAAAAGTCCCCAAATATTAGTACCTCCTCTAAGAAGCATTTCAACTACACCCTTGATTTCATGCTGCCTTCTCTTAAACCCTTTCTTCTTGTAAAATGAAATCATTGACTTCTTTTCCTTTATTCTCAAAGCTCCCCTTCCTGTATAATCAATTGTACCTATATTTTCTTGTGAATATCAATTTCATCAGCTCTTGCTTTGTCACACTTTGTACTCAAAATTATTTGATAATTAGTTGCTTTCAAGGTAAAATTCAGAAGCTTATTGTTAAAGGTCCACCACATCCTCAATCCCCTTCTAACTTGTTTGTAAAAAAATTCATTCACCCATCCATCTCTCCATCTATCCATTCAGCAAAACTTTATGGAAATCCTGTGCTGTGCTGTGCTTAGTTGCTCAGTCATGTCTGACTCTTTGCGCCCCCGTGGACTGTAGCCTGCCAGGCTCCTCTGTCCATGGGGATTCTCCAGGCAATAGTACTGGAGTGGGTGGCCATGCCTTCCTCCAGGGGATCTTCCCAACCCAGGGATCAAACCCAGGTCTCCCCCATTAGAGGCGGATTCTTTACCGTCTGAGCCACCAGGGAAGCCCTAGAATACTGGAGTGGGCAGCCTATCCCCTCTCCAGGGGATCTTTCTGACCCAGGAATAGAACTAGGGTCTCCTACATTGCAGGCGGATTCTTTACCACCTTAGCTACCAGGGAAGCCCATTGAATACCTAACAAGTGTCAAACACTATCACTTGCATTGATAACAAAGTGCAACATGGACAGGCCTTGTCCGTCTTCTCATAGAGCATAGAATTTGGTGGCAAAATGGAAAAATGAATGTGATCATGCAGTGTGACAAGCTCTATGAGAGAAAGCTCAGGGGGCTGTGAGAAAAGAGAAGAGACAGTCTGGGGCCAAGGGACTCCTTCCCGAGGAAGTGTTATCTAGGCTGAAATCCTGTGAATAGGAGTCAGCCAGGTGAAAGCCCGGGAAAAGGTTTCTTGGTGAGTGAAAGATCGTGTCTAAAGCCCAGAGGTGAGACACCGTAGCACACCTGGGAAGTGAAAGAGGTTCAGTGTAGCTGGAGGGCAGAGTGGGGACTTTGTTTTAAGGTCAGTGAGGAACTACTGTAGGGTTTAAATAGATGAGAAAACAGATAAGATTTATCTTTTAAAAGGATGATTCTTGCTTCCTGAGGACAGTGGATGGGGAGAGTACAAAGTAATGGGACTGGAAACAGAACCAGAGGCCGAAATCTAGATAAGAGAATTGTAGGAACCAGGAGCAGAGAGACCAAGAGATATAGACAGAGATATTTAGACGTCATGCAGGTTCCAAGTAGGTCACACGATTGTATTCACATTGTACATTCACTGCCAGGCCAGCCTTGCTCCTTCTCTGCACAGATTCAAATTCTACCCACACTGATGCTCTATGTGACGTCTTCTCTGACTTTCAACCCCGGTACCTGTATGAATGTTTGTAAGATATTTTCTGTCTGCACCCCTTATTTCACAAAAAGAATTAATTTGCAATGTCAGTTGTTTCCTTAGCATATTTATTTTCTCAAGTGGATGACAAGCAGTAGGAGCAGAAATCATGTAAATACACCTTTTAATCTCATTCCCCTTCGGTGTTTCCCTCCTCATCTTGTGCTATGTGGATGAGCCATAAATATGTGTCTTATTGACCAACTGTGATGCTGCTGCAGTTCCAAAAATTCTCCAGGTGGGTCTCTTCCACGTTTCATTTTAAACGGCACAACCAACCAGTCTAGTAGTTCAGTTATTCATTTATTCATTAGCTTGTGCCTTATTCATTCACTTAGTTTGTGCTTTATTCATTCACTCATATTTTTTAAGTCCTTGCCATGCCTTAGGCACTATTCTAGAGTTGATCTATTGTCTTTTTCTCAACTATCTGTTTAATTCTGGGTACTGAGCTTTTTATCACAGAGCCAGACCACTTCTCCTATTTGCCATATAAAACAAGGATTGAATGTACTGGAAATGTTTTTCTGCTATAAGCATAGCTTAGCACATGGTACCCAGATGAGCTGTCTTACGGTATGAGAAGGGGCTAAGGTGTGGACTGATTCCTTTGGCTTCCTAGATGGAGCGCTAGATTTCTGTCGTTGGCAAATGTCTTGCCCAAGGGACTTAGACCTTGGTATTTGAATGTGTACTGGACTGAGTTAATTCTGTCTTGCTTTTTAAATAGTTTCTAATGTTTACTCAGTAGAAGCAGAGTTAAATGATCCCAAATACTCCAAAACTCATGAATCAGAAGAATGTTAGAGCCCTAACGTAAAATTCCTAATGTAAAGAAAACTTTGATCTTTTGCCCCTGCTGCCTGATCAGCCCTGAGCTGGCCATTCCTGCCAGAAACAGGCACTGGACTAACTGTGGTTTGGGAGGGAAGTTTCTGAGTTCCAAAATTCTTCTGAGCTGTACTTGCCACGATTTTTATCCTAGCATTTCATCAAAGCTCTTCTTTGGTAAAAAAGTTGCCATATATGATTAAAAATAATTTGGGGGGCAGGATTTCTACCAGGAATTGAACAAACAATGTACTGTCTTATCCTGGTTCCAAATTCCTAATGCATCTGCTTTGTACAGTCCCCATTTCATAAAACTACAATTCCTCATTTGTCTGAGTTCTTTCTGCTTGTGTGCTAGCAGAGTCACACCCCTTTATTTTTGGCCCTAAAGGCACCTTCCCAAGTTTGGGAAAGCCTCTTATTTGAAGTCACAGAAGCCCTAAATAATGCAGTTGTTGCAAGCATCCTTGCTCAACATTTAGCAAGCTACCCCATTGCTTTCCCCCAGCAGAGCAGATATTGTAAAATGGCTGACTCCTCAGCTAGTTTCCTGAAGAGAACTCCCGATCTCTGCTCCACTTTCCTGCCAGAGCCACCATCTTGGATTCTGGTACTTTTCCAGTTTCTCTCTCTCAAAACTCCCCAGTCAAACATATGTGGCCACACAGAAGAAATCAGATGTTTTATTTGTTTGCTTAATTATTTTTACCTGAAGGTGCACCATGAGTCTGTGAGTCAACTTGTAGACATTTCTAGGTTCCACCAGCTTTTGTGCTGGGCCTCAGTCTCTCAGCTGTGATCCTAGAACTTTTCCTCATATGCCCAATGCCTCCTTTAGACTTAGATATTTTTTAATTTTGTTTGTTTGTTTTTGATACCAGATCTCTATATCACTGGGTGTGTGTGCTCCGTCGCTCAGTTGTATGTGACTCTTTGCAACCCCATGGACTCTAGCCCACTAGAGTCCTCTGTCCATGGAATTTTCCAGGCAAGAATACTGGAGTGGGTTGCCATTCCCTTCTCCAGGCTCTATATCATTAGGTCACCTTAATTGGCATGTAACAAAATCCTAGCCTAAACTGGTTTAAACAAAAAAGCAATTCATTGGCTTACCTAACCTTGAAAGTTCAGGAAGCAAGGTAAGGCACAGCTGAATTCAGAGCTCACAGTGGGGGGATTCTTAGGAGTCAGTTTCTCTCTACTCCTTGGTTCTGCCTTCTGCTGTGGTCGGCTTTTGTCCCGTGTTTCATGCACAGGAGTGGTAGCACTTGGAAAAAAGTGGAAAAAAGTGATCCAAGATGTTCAATAAAATTCTTAACCTATCATTAACCAGAGTTTTTTTCATGTACTCATCCCTGAAGCAGTCACTGTGGCTAGGCTTATGAGGAGTAGCAAACAGCATCCCTGATGTGGGAGTCCTGGTAAAGAGCCTGAAACACAACAAATCAGAAGAGCTATTCCCCCTCCACTCCCAACTTGGGTGGGGAATCCCCTTTTCTCTTTCCTTCACTCACAAAGGATCCAAGTTGCTGTTGTTTCAATAAGGAAAAGTATTTATTTGTACCTTACACAATTTTTGAAAGCTGTTATTGCCATTCAATTTTTGGTATTTACTACAGTGCTGGGAGCAAAGTTAACAAAAGAAAAGCTTATTGAATAAATGAATTACAGGTTGAATGAAGTGATAGTAATTTCTTGACAGCTCCAGTTCCATTACAGGGACCCTTTCAGGCAGCCCCACAGGTTTCAGACTACAGAAGAGTTCAGTGCCTGCCACAGACATGTTTGATCTGCTGCAAAGTACATCCATTTTCAAGAATGTAATGCTTATGTGAGGTAAAACTTGAAGGTTACCACCCCCGAATTAGCATTGCCAGCCTGTGTGTGTATGCTCAGGAGCTCAGTCATGTCTGACTCTTTGTGACCCCATGGACTGTTGACCACCAGGTTCCCCAGTCCTTGGAGTTTTCCAGGCAAAAATACTGGAGTGGGTTGCCATTTTGTACTCCAAGGCCAGGCTGGCTTTAAAGGATACACGACTCTGTAAAACCATTTAAAACCCAGTTGTCAGAGTCTGAATGAACCATCATTATAAACATGTGTATATTCTTTTTACATTCATTAACATTACTTTTTCTGTTACATAATTGTGGTTGTATTTGTTTTTGAGTTTTTATTTTCAGTTTTATCTTTTGTTTTACTCCTATTATGTTACATTTTCAAAGTGGAGTAATCTAGACTACATTTTCAAAATTCTCTTTTTAAAAAGTTCATATATCATTTTAGGAGCTTCCCTGGTGGTTCAGCAGTGAAAAAAAAAAAAATCCACCTGCAATGTAGGAGCTTCAGGAAATGCAGTTTCAATCCCTGGGTTGGGAAGAGCCCCTGGAGAAGGGAATGGCAACCCACTCCAGTATTCTTGCCTGGAGAATCCCATGGACAAAAGAGCCTGGGGTCTACAGTCCATAGGGTAGCAAAGAGTCAGACACGACTGAAGTGACTTAGCACTCAAACATATCATTTTAAATGCCATTTGTAGAGGCTCAACAAATGAGTGGAATGTATTAGCTTTTATCTTTCAATAAAGGTTATAAAATTCAACTGTTAAAGATATCTGCTAGCATTATTTTAAATGTGATGTTTTGTCCGAATTGAGAATAGACAAAGGTCAGCTCACCAAAATTCTATAAAAGTGTTTGAGAAATTTGGCTTAGTCAAGGTATTTTATATTGGCCTCAACAAAATTGACCAAAACCTTTCTGTTCCTCTTATCCCTATATGACAGGTTAAGAGGACATCAAAGCCTATTCCTGGTAATTATTCTTAATGTTGTTTTACAGACCTAAAATCTCAATTATAGCACACACATGAAATTTAAATAGAAATTTAAGAGTGAGAAAACTCCTACCTCCTTTATTTTTACTATTACTAATAATTATACTGAGGATGGCTACCAGTTATTAACAGTTGACTGTGTGCCAGTGACCAGAGAAGGTACTTGGATTCACAATTTAGTTGAATTTCCTCAACGACTACGGGTAGTATTTATTCCCATTTCTGAGTGAGGAAACCAAATTAAGAAAACTTCTCTGAGATTTCATACAACCAGTAAATCACAAACCTTGAGAGTTAAAGACAAGTCTGCCTAATTTCAAAGCTCACAGTTTCCATTTAGGTCCTGTTAACTGAAAGATTTAGTCTTTACGTCTACAAAACAGAAATAGCATTGCCTCATGAAGTCCTTCTACCTGGCCCTGACTGGCCCATCCTGGAGAGGCGCTTCGCTTGGGTGGTAGATAATGTGTCCACAGTCTTTGGGGCCTGGGCTCCGGTTTTGTGTATCAGACGGGTCCCATGTGCCTGCTCCTCACATTTGGACCTTTTATTATTAGTCCTCACACTGGCAAATCATCTATAAAATTTGTTACTTGATCATTACTTTGTCATGTTTGGGAAAGAAGAGTTTAAAGATCTTGATTAAGATGAGTTGGAAGTGGTTACAGTGTTCATAAAAGCTACATATTTCTATCTTGTGTCTTAATTAGTGGATAAACAAGAATGTATCAATCCATTCCCAGACTTTAGCACCTTGTTATGACCAGGAAGACTTCCATTAACAGTAGGCTCAAAGTACCAAGGCATCAGGTGGGAAAGGCTCTTCAAGGAGAGTAGCTTTGCTCAAACTGCTTTAAGCAAGAAAAGGAGTTCTTGTAGCTAACGTCGTTGACAAGTTCAGGCAGTGTCAGCTTCAGGCACAGCTTGGTCCAGGGTCTCAAACAAATGCCATTAGACATCTGAGTCTATGTATCTTTCATCTCTCCTTTCCTCTCTGAGCTTAGTACTCCCGATAACAGGAGGGCCCCCACAAGCCTCATGCTTAAAACCTATCAGTTTTCACATCCAGAACAAAGGCAGTTATTTCTCTCCTAAGAGTACTAGCCCAAATCCTAAGAATGACACTTTGGCTTAGCTTGGCTTGGCTCATACACCCACTTCTTAAATCAATTACTGAAACGAAGGAAGAAAACTAGCCAGGCCTAGGTTGTATACTGTCTTCTGGAACTTAAAAGTGGGATTAGCCCCTTCAGAAACATAAATTCTGGAAATGTATGGAAAAATGTTTTTCCAAAAGAAAGTCAGGAAGAAGGAGGACCAAAGGAATCAACCAATCAATTAACCACCATCACCAACAAATACATAGGTGTCCACCGTATATTTTCTAGAACTCAGTTTCTCTATCTAGAATCAAATCTGACCCCAGAATACTGGGCTCCTGTGTACCCACTTGTGTGGGGGAAGCAGGCAGAGAAAGATGTGGTATATAGGCTAGCATTAGTCAGGGTAACAAAATTGAGCTCTGGGCATTCTAGTGACCCAGCGAGCCTGCAGGATACAGTAACTATTGCTACAATAAGAATGTGTCCCAGCTGGGAATGTTTCCCAGTTGGGGAATGAGTGAGGGAGAGCAAGATCCATCTTAAGGAAAAACAGATTTATTTTCAAACATCCATTTGGGATGATTGTTAAACAAGCCTTTTAGAACACTTCCAAGCCCCTGCTGGGCTGCTCTCTTAAGATGTGACATTTGGGAGAAACACCCACTGCTACTAGTGACTAGAAAATAAGGATGAAGTAGGAAGCTACGTCAAATGATATAGGACCATCAGGAACAGAAGTGATGTGGGTGGTACTGAGTTAAATAGAGGTCTTTTTGGAAGTGTCTGGATTCATATAGTTTGTGGAAATCACTTTCTTATCAGTTGGGTAAAATTTTTTACAAGGATTTGGGTTTATGGTTCAACATTTTCAGTAAGAAAGAAAGATAACAGCACCCGCCCCCCCGGAAAAAAAATCTTGTCTTACCATTGGTAGAAAGTGATGCTCACTTTGTGAGTCGTATTTAATACAGAAAGCCAAGGAACCTTTGGTTCAGAGCAGAGGATCCTGGGAACACATTACTAGATAATAGAATAAATTACAGGCCATCCAGGAAAATAAAATCAAGGGCCTCAGCTATAAAGAGAAACCCAAGTTCAGAAGATGCTCTTGGAGTAGAGCACTTATAGATCAAATAAAAATTCTTATGAATTTTCTAAACTCACAAATTTAATTCAATGGGTGTTAGAGAAAATTCTTGATGCTTCCAAATTTTAAAAAAGGGGACGAAAAAAAGATACCCTGTTTTCTGTTTTTTCCTGTCCTGTGAAAAGTGCCAGAGAGCTGGGCTCCAGGGCTAATAGATGTCACCTGGAATGGGTGTCCTGGCCACTTGAGGAACCAAAGTCAGTACCTCCTCCATCCTTAAGTGGATATTGGCTAAAGAAACTCACCCTGTGCCTGTCAAAATATAAGCTTAGGATGGCATATGGGATTAGAGAGGGAGCATAGGCCCTCAGGGGCTTTCCTAGTAGCTCAGGTGGTAAAGAATCCGCCTGCAAAGCGGGAGACCTGGGTTTGATCCCTGGGTTGGGAAGATTCCCTGGAGAAGGGAACAGCTAATTCCAATTGAGCTATTTCAAAAGGATGCTGTTAAAGTGCTGCACTCAATATGCCAGCAAATTTGGAAAACTCAGCAATGGGCACAGGACTGGAAAAGGTCAGTTTTCATTCCAATCCCAAAGAAAGGCAATGCCAAAGAATGTTCAAACTACTGCACAATTGCACTCATCTCACACACTAGCAAAGTAATGCTCAAAATTCTCCAAGTCAGGCTTCAACAGAACGTGAACTGTGAACTTTTATATGTTCAAGCTGGATTTAGAAAAGGCAGAGGAACCAGAGATCAAATTGTTAACATCCTTTGAATCATCAAAAAAGCAAGAGAGTTCCAGAAAAACATCTACTTCTGCATTATTGACTATGCCAAAACCTTTGACTGTGTGAATCACAAGAGAACAGTTTTTCTAGAGATGGGAATACCAGACCACCTGACATGCCTCCTGAGAAATCTGTATGCAGGTCAGGAAGCAGCAGTTAGAACTGGACATGGAACAACAGACTGGTTCCAACTTGGGAAAAGAGTATGTCAAGGCTGTATATTGTCACCCTGCTTATTTAACTTATATGCAGAGTACGTCATGAGAAATGCTGGACTGGATGAAGCGCAAGCTACAATTGAGATTGCCAGGAGAAATATCAATAACATCAGATATGCAGATGACACCACCCATGGCAGAAAGTGAAGAAGAACTAAAGAGCCTCTTGATGAAAGTGAAAGAGGAGAGTGAAAAAGTTGGCTTAAAACTCAGCATTCAGAAACTAAGATCATGGCATCTGGTCCCATCACTTCATGGCAAATAAATGGGGAAACAGTGGAAAAAGTGACGGAATTTATTTTTTGGACTCCAGAATCACTGCAGATGGTGATTGCAGCCATGAAATTAAAAGACATTTGCTCCTTGGAAGAAAAGTTATGACCAGCCTAGACAGCCTATTAAAAAGCAGAGACATTACTTTGCTAACAAAGGTCCGTCTAGTCAAAGCTATGGTTTTTCCAATAGTCATGTATGGATGTGAGAGTTGGACTATAAAGAAAGATGAGCACTGAAGAATAGATGCTTTTGAACTACGGTGTTGGAAGACCCTTAACAGTTGCTTGGACTGCAAGGAGATCCAATCAGTCCATCCTAAAGGAAATCAGTCCTGAGTGTTCATTGGAAGGACTGATGCTGAAGCTGAAACTCTAATACTTTGGCCACCTGATGTGAAGAACTGACTCATTGGAAAAGACCCTGATGCTGGGAAAGGTTGAAGGCGGGAGGAGAAGGAGACGACAGAGGATGGGATGGTTGGATGGCATCACTGACTCAATGGGCATGAGTGTGAGTAAACTCTGGGAGTTGGTGATGGACAGGGAGGCCTAGTGTGCTATAGTCTATGGGGTCAAAAAGAGTTGAACATTACGGAGCAACTGAACTGAACTGAATGCACTACAGTGTTCTTGTCTGGAGAATCCCCAAGGACAGAGGGGACTGGTGGGCTACAGTGCATGGGGTTGCAAAGAGTTGGACACAACTGAGCAACTAAGCACAGTGCATGGAACCTCAGACATTCCCAAGAAAAATGAACTGTATAAGGTCTGGCCTTACATGGTCTGCAGCTCATTATTTCCCCTTTCCACAGTGGTGGGCTGGTTGCTGGAGATGTGGGCTGCAGATGGGATGCACACTTTCCTGGGGTTTTGTTCTATTATCCAGGCCCCTGTTAGGCACCAAAAGTATTCATTTCCTGGCATGCCTGTGGGTTCAAAGCATGGATGTCCAATTTGCTCTTTGGATAGCTTGGACAGCTGGCTGGGCCCTGGAATATATGAAAGGGCCAATGGGAACCCACTATTACGCTAGGTTGTGTCTGACCCAGGCGTCTTGTCTTTCTGCCTTTGCAACACCAGCATGACCCTCAGTTGACCTCTTTTTCCTCGATTCTCCTACTTCTGACCATTCCAAACATTGCTGCCAGGTATGCCTTCTCACATCACCGTTTAAAGTGGCGAATCCTTGTCTCAAAGGTCAGCAGGGACTCTTCTTTGTTTCCAGAAGGATTTTGAACACCTCCGTCTCAGATAGGCCAGTGTCGCATCCCTGTAGGCCTTCAAACACCTTGCTCATGCCTCTTTCCCAATCTTTGCCCATCTCTTCCCTTGGGCTAGAATTTCTGTTGCACCCCTTACCGCCCAGTATTTACCGACCCTCTCCAGACCACTCCAGCTCTCAGGGTTTTCTTCAACAAATTGCTTATATTGTACAGCATCTAAACTGCTCCTTGGACAAATAATTGTGCCATTTTTCTCTTTAGCACATTTTTACGTACTTATGTCGATGAGGCTATAAATTTCTTCCTCTCTTGTATCTCCCAGAGAGATGATCACATAGGAGACATTTAATAATTATTGAGTAGATGAATACATAACTCAGGGGCATTGATAGCACTGAAAGCATTCTTGTGATCCGAGTAAAACAGGTTAGAAAAATGACAACCTACTCCCAGCCTTGTGATTTCAAAATCTGAATTTGATCTACACGTAGGTTAGGGTGCCCTTTGTACCACTTGTTTTAATTTTCAGCAAAAAAAGATACTAGAAACATGTTTCATCAGAGGAATATTTCTACTGTCCATCCTCTGCTTAGAAACCTCTAGTGGTTTTCTTTCGGTACAACATCAAAAACAAGCCAGCCTCTGGAATTCTCTCCTTTCTTGCCTCCTTGCTTTGATCGGTTCCCACAGACTCCTCTTCCTGGTTCCTACCTCAGTCCACTTCCTGGTTCCAACCTCATTTTCAGGGAGCTCGAGCAGCCTGCCTTTGCCCCCTTCCTCTCCCAGTCAGATGGGCTGCTTTCCTTGCCTCCTGGGCAAAAAGCTAGAGCTTTCTGAAGTTTTATCTTTAAAGCTGTGTAAAAGCGCCTCTAAAGCTGGAGGGCCAAAGCGGGGGAGGTGCAGAGATCTGATTTACCATTCGGTGTCTGTGACTTGTTGAGATTAAAAAAATAAACAAAAGCAGGCATATTTGAAACATTAAAGACACATCAATTACTTCCAGCTTGTGCTGTTTCCTTTTGAACTCCTCATCTTGTGAATGTTATTGTCTCCCTGCTCCTGAAAGCCTTTGTCCCCTTCTGGGGTCTGAGGCCCACCCTTCAAGGGAGTCTCGGCCAGGGAAAAGGAAGCCAGGGGAAGTGCGGTTGTCCCCGAGCCAAGCTGGCGCCCTGATGGCTTAGCAAGCCTTGCCTGCCTTCACTTCCCGCTTACCAAGCTGGCTCTCCACCTGAGTGCAGGCAATGAAGGACATGGGTGGATGGAGTGTCCTAACTTTTATGGCGGCCGAGCAGCCTAAGCCTTCCATTTGCAAGTGCCTGATTCACAGGCAAAGGGGCTAAAAGCCCAGAAGGAGAACAGTGCTGGTGACAGCAAATACTATGAACAAACAGAGGCTGGAATGCCTCCCCAGGTCTCATTTTCACACTCGGTTATCCCTTGTTTGGAAATCTGCTTTCATTTGCTTGGAGTCAACTCCAGGAAGAGGAGCCTTACAGAATCCCCGGGTGGTCAGGGTCAAATCTTCAGGGGTGACTTAGCCCAGGGCCTACTGAGGTCAAGTGCTGTATTTTGTGATCTTCCCTGGGACTTCCATCTCATGGCCAGGACTGTACGCAACTCCTGGTGGACTTGAGCATCTGTGAGAAATACAAAGGTTGAAAGAACGCTATTGTTAAAAGGGATCTGAGCAGTCAGTCTTCTTTCCATAGATGAGAAAACTGGGCCCAACAAGTATGTAAAATTCTCCTTGGATTTTCGTCTTCATTCTTTTATTATGCAGATTTTTGTTTAGTGCTTAGGGCTTCCCAGGTGGCTCAGTGGTAAAGCATCCGTCTGCCAGTGCAGGAGACCCTGGTTCCATCCCTGGGTCAGGAAGATCCCCTATAGAAGGAAATGGCAACCCATTCCAGTATTCTTGCCTGTGAAATCACAAGTACCGGGGAGCCTGGCAGGCTACAGTCCATGGGGGTCACAAGGAGTTGCACACAATTTAGCGACTAAACAACAACCAGAAATGTGCAAGGCAGTGTTCAGGGTCCCAGTGCTGGTTTGTACTGGGACCAGATCCCAGGGCTCCTCATTCTTGGTCCAGTATTGCTGTATGTATCGTTTTCCCTACAAAATACAATAAGTCAGCATGTTGATTAGTCACTTGACCGTTCATCAAGCCCCTGCTACATTCCAGGCACTGGTGTGTGACACAATGATTTCAATCAATTTTATACCATCTTGAAAGATGTATGCTGAGGGAATCGAGGCTCTGAGAGGTCGCACACTGCGTTTGCCAGTAAGGGGTAGAATTGGGATTGAGTTGGGAGTCCATTTGACAGCAAAGTCCAAGCTCCATTTTCATCATGGTGCAGTAGCAGCTCAATTTCTCCCAAAACTTCACAGTCTAATGAGGTTGATCTCATTCCCCACCAAGGGACCCTTCTCCTTTTTACCAGAAAACCTTTGGAAATGGAGTTCCCTTGCTTGCCTACCCTTCTTTCCTTCTCTCTACCTTATTCCTACATCTCCCTTGGGGATCACACCTTAATTGGCTCATACTTCAGGAATGTTTAGAAATGATGAAATCCAGCCACCGGGTTTTAACTTCACTGAGCTTACTATTTAGAGAGCCATCATTCCTTCAAATCTGTTTTATTTTGTCAGATTTTACTGACAAGCCCGGATCAGATGAGCAAACAGTATCGCTACATAAACCTTTGTTGCTGGCCCTTTAGAGAACCGAGGAAGACCTTGACCTGACTTTTTTCTTTTTGTCGGGAACAAATTGCTCCTTGGCCGGGGGAGGGTTATTTGCTATTGTTCAGCCAAGTCAGGGAATGCTCTGGATTATCAGATATTCTGATGGACAGAGTTACAATACAGGGATCATCACCTTTTAAGGAATTAGAATGAAATACACTTAACACACAAATACTGTACTAAGCACAACGTAATTTGCTTGCTGTGTTCTGGTGCTGATCCTATGAGCACCAATTGTCACTTGACAGAACATCTTATGAAAAGAGCGCAAGAAACCAGGTAACTAACCTGCTGAGTGGTTCTGAGTCATCCCACTTTTCCTTCCTGAGTCCTATTTCCTCCTCTGTAACACAAACATGTTGGATTTGATTCATTTTGGTATACATGTTGCACGCATGCCTTAGTACTCTGCTCCTGGGCCCATATCAGACATCACGAATCAATTGAGGCAGTTTTTCCTTTAATCCCTGACAGCCTCAGGATTTCTTTACATCTGATGTTCCAGCACCAACCCTCAGTGGACTAGAGTTGGCACATGAAATGAAATCTATTTGCTATCGTTGAACTAGATGATCTCTATGGTCTTGGCTTTTGTGAGCTGCCTGGAGTAAGTGCATGGCGGATGCAAAGCTATGCAAAGCTGAATAGTTGGTGGTATGATCAAGCATTGAGTATGTGACCACTCAACTGTGATTGTTTTTCTCCTTCAGTCTACTAAGACCTAGGCTAACGTGGCTACTGAAAACCATGGTGGAATTTCATCTAAAATCTGGGGTGGATGGTGACAAGAGGGATTGATCAGCTTAGCTCAAGACCTAAGATTCAAGTCCCCCTCACAGAAACAGGCGTAAGTCAGTAAGCCCACATCTGAGTTCCCTCTGCCCACAACACTAGACTGGGATATGTCATTCATGTTATGGTTAGTGGGACGTGAAATACAAACCTCCTAGTGAACTAGAAGGCCCTCGGAGTCAGGGAGAAGGTTCTAGTTATCTTTTGGATGTACAGCCTGATTCCATACCAAAGTGTTTAACCTTTGAAAAATCACTTAACCTCTCTCTGCCTCAGTTCTTAATTTACTAAACAGGGAAATAATAATAGTATATACTTCTGGGGTCCGTGGTGCCTGTCACAAGAGGTTATTGATGAAAGTGCTTAGAAGACCACCTGGTATATTTTTGCTTTTGTTTTGTTATAAAATCACAGCCTACCTAAATGCATGATGAACACTTGGGCTGATGTATGTTGACTGAATTTTTAAATGACCATCAGAAGTGAATATGCACCTTTGGAGAGACTCATCCAAGAACCAGCAGGAAGCCACATAAGACAGGATGTTGCCACAAGCTAGTGGGGAACTGAACAGGGAAGAGTTAGTGCTAAGGATCTGGATCCATCTGCTTTTAAGACCCTGAGAACTGCTGAAGGGAGACACAGGATGAGGGGAAAGCTCTGCTCAGTTTTCTGGGCTCAGGCAATTTTTGTTCTTTAAATTAGAAGCTTCCATTTTTTGAAGCATATTCAAATCATCAAAGTACTTTCATGAGAATATATCATTTTTATCTCATTGTGTCCTCAAACTTATAAACTCAAGCTCAAGGCAGTATCAATCACCTTTATATGACTGATGAAGGGAAGCTGAGGCCTAGAAAGGTTAATTTGCCTAAGGACACACAGCTCGTGTGGGAGAGGCAGAGCCTGCACTCAGACTCCTGTCTCCACAATCTCCTCTATTCTCTCTACTTCCTGTTCTCCACAAGCATAGTTCAGTTTTAGGTTTCCCAGCAGTTTTTTCCAAATAGCATCAAGAAAAAGCAATTTTATTAATGTATTAATATAAATAATGAGTTGATGAGTGACTTTTATCTTCCTCAAATCCTACAACCAAAATATTCCTACAAAAGGAGTCTGTAAAACACGCTTGGGTACGCCTGGAAAGAGACGACAGGATCAGCATATAATGCCTAATGAAACGTATAAGGGACAGAACTGGGCTTTTATTCGAAACATGATCTTCATTTTGCTGCCAAATAAAATAAAACAAGTATGAAACAGGAACAAACCACTGTTGGACATGTTTGCCTAAAGACTTGGACACATTGTGAAACCAGGACTTTATATGTTGCCCTTAAAAAAAACAAAGGAACGTGTACCTTTTGAGTAGGCATGACTTTTAGTTTTCTTTTCCATGATGGGAATACTTTTGCAAGAGATCAAAATCAATTCATCCCCTTCTTCCTTGAGACCATAGCATGCAGTAAATCCATTTTCCAAAATGCTACTCCACCAGGACCTGAAATGAGTGGGGCTGGGTCCCCACGTTTGCACACTTGAGAGTCCCCATTTTCATAGTCCTATGGCTTCAGCTGATTACCATGATCTGACCCCAAGGGGAGCCATAGTCTGGGTAGGCCAGTGAGATCCTTTTCTTTAGATGTTTTCAACCACAGAGAGGAGGATTCTAGTTGGTGTAAATACTTGAGTGGGGAGAACATGGAGATCAGGCCTAAGAGAGCCGCACTGGGCCATGTCCAAAACGAGCACACAGAGAAAGAACACAGGGAGAGAAACAGGGAAAAGTGGTGAAGACACAAAAAAAGGAGTGAAGGCACGAGAAGATACGAGAAAGACTGTGTAGGTCTTGAAAAAATAGAAGGACTATTTCTCAAAGCCCAGATTCCAACTCCAGTCCAGGAGGCCTGGCTGGACTTCTTGACCTGATTACACAAAATTCCATAAGATACCCTCATGTCTTGACAGAGTGTGGCACTCTATTGTTGAGTAAATTGTCCATTAAATAACCCTCCTTCCTTGTGCTACTTTGAGTAGATTTTTATCCCTTGCAGCCAAAAAGTCTTTGATTGGTATGTTACAGCTTTCTCCAGCTGACATAAAGTTGGTGGGGCTATTCCAATGATCAGGTGATTTCTTTCTTTCTTTAATGTAATAATTTATTATGCATTTTACACATTCCAGAATCTGTGCGAAATATTTCACTGTGTGATCTCATTTAAGCCACACAACAATTTAGGTTTGTACATATGATTTAGTACACACAATCAGTTCAGTTCAGTCACTCAGTCGTGTCTGACTCTGCGACCCCATGAACCGCAGCACGCCAGGCCTCCCTGTCCATCACCAACTCCCAGAGTTCACTCAGACTCACGTCCATCCAGTCAGTGATGCCATCCAGCCATCTCATCCTCTGTCGTCCCCTTCTCCTCCTGCCCCCAATCCCTCCCAGCATCAGAGTCTTTTCCAATGAGTCAACTCTTCACATGAGGTGGCCAAAGTACTGGAGTTTCAGCTTTAGCATCAGTCCTTCCAAAGAAATCCCAGGGCTGATCTCCTTCAGAATGGACTGGTTGGCTCTCCTTGCAGTCCAAGGAACTCTCAAGAGTCTTCTCCAGCACCACAGTTCAAAAGCATCAATTCTTCAGTGCTCAGCTTTCTTGACAGTCCAACTCTCACATCCATACATGACCACAGGAAAAACCATAGCCTTGACTAGACGGACCTTTGTTGGCAAAGTAATGTCTCTGCTTTTCAATATGCTATCTAGGTTGGTCATAACTTTCCTTCCAAGGAGTAAGCGTCTTTTAATTTCATGGCTGCAGTCACCATCTGCAGTGATTTTGGAGCCCAAAAAAAATAAAGTCTGACACTGTTTCCACTGTTTCCCCATCTATTTCCCATGAAGTGATGGGACCAGATGCCATGATCTTCGTTTTCTGAATGTTGAGCTTTAAGCCAACTTTTTCACTCTCCACTTTCACTTTCATCAAGAGGCTTTTCAGTTTCTCTTCACTTTCTGCCATAAGGGTGGTGTCATCTGCATATCTGAGGTTATTGATATTTCTCCCAGCAATCTTGATTCCAGCTTGTGCTTCTTCCAACCCAGCATTTCTCATGATGTACTCTGCATAGAAGTTAAATAAGCAGAGTGACAATATACAGCCTTGACATATTCCTTTTCCTATCTGGAACCAGTCTGTTGTTCCATGTCCAGTTCTAACTGTTGCTTCCTGACCTGCATATAGTTTTCTCAAAAGGCAGATCAGGTGATCTGGTGTTCCCCTCTCTTTCAGAATTTTCCACAGTTTATTGTGATCCACACAGTCAAAGGCTTTGGCATAGTCAATAAAGCAGAAATAGATGTTTTTCTGGAACTCTCTTACTTTTTCCATGATCCAGCAGATGTTGGCAATTTGATCTCTGGTTCCTCTGCCTTTTCTAAAACCAGCTTGAACATCAGGAAGTTCACGGTTCACATATTGCTGAAGCCTGGCTTGGAGAATTTTGAGCGTTACTTTACTAGCGTGTGAGATGAGGGCAATTGTACAGCAGTTTGAGCATTCTTTGGCATTGTCTTTCTTTGGGGTTGTAATGAAAACTGACCTTTTCCAGTCCTGTGGCCACTGCTGAGTTTTCCAAATTTGCTGGCATATTGAGTGCAGCACTTTGACAGCATCATCTTTCAGGATTTGAAATAGTTCCACTGGAATTTCATCACCTCCACTAGCTTTGTTCATAGTGATGCTTTCTAAGGCCCACTTGACTTCACATTCCAGGATGTCTGGCTCTAGGTCAGTGACCACACCATCATGATTATCTGGGTCGTGAAGGTCTTTTTTTGTACAGTTCTTCTGTGTATTCTTGCCACCTCTTCTTAATATCTTCTGCTTCTGTTAGGTCCATAGCATTTCTGTCCTTTATCGAGCCCATCTTTGCATGAAATGTTCCCTTGGTATCTCTAATTTTCTTGAAGAGATCTCTAGTCTTTCCCATTCTGTTGTTTTCCTCTATTTCTTTGCATTGATCGCTGAAGAAGGCTTTCTTATCTCTTCTTGCTATTCTTTGGAACTCTGCATTCAGATGTTTATATCTTTCCTTTGCTCCTTTGCTTTTCGCTTCTCTTCTTTTCACAGCTATTTGTAAGGCCTCCCCAGACAGCCATTTTGCTTTTTTGCATTTCTTTTCCACGGGGATGGTCTTGATCCTTGTCTCCTGGACAATGTCACGAACCTCATTCCATAGTTCATCAGGCACTCTGTCTATCAGATCTAGGCCCTAAAATCTATTTCTCACTTCCACTGTATAATCATAAGGGATTTGATTTAGGTCATACCTGTATGGTTTAGTGATTTTCCCTACTTTCTTCAATTTAAGTCTGAATTTGGCAATAAGGAGTTCACGATCTGAGCCACAGTCAGCTCATGGTCTTGTTTTTGCTGACTGTATAGAGCTTCTCCGTCTTTGGCTGCAAAGAATATAATCAATCTGATTTCGGTGTTGACCATCTGGTGATGTCCATGTGTAGAGTCTTCTCTTGTGTTGTTGGAAGAGGGTGTTTGTTATGACCAGTGCATTTTCTTGGCAAAACTCTATTAGTCTTTGCCCTGCTTCATTCCATATTCCAAGGTCAAATTTGCCTGTTACTCCAGGTGTTTCTTGACTTCCTACTTTTTGCATTCCAGTCCCCTATAATGAAAAGGACATCTATTTTGGGTGTTAGTTCTAAAAGGTCTTGTAGGTCTTCATAGAACCGTTCAACTTTAGCTTCTTCAGCATTACTGGTTGGGGCATAGACTTGGATTACTGTGATATTGAATGGTTTGCTTTGGAAACGAACAGAGATCATTCTGTCATTTTTGAGATTGCATCCAAGTACTGCATTTCGGACTCTTTTGTTGACCATGAGGGCTACTCCATTTCTTCTGAGGGATTCCCGTCCGCAGTAGTAGATATAATGGTCATCTGAGTTAAATTCACCCATTCCAGTCCATTTCAGTTCGCTGATTCCTAGAATGTCGACATTCACTCTTGCCATCTCTTGTTTCACCACTTAGTCAGCAATGAATATTACTGTATAGTACATAAAGTCTTACTAGCTTTATTAGTAAAGTGAATGGGATCTTTACTACCAAGCTTATAGAGTAGGAAAACAAGAATAAGAGTAAGAACAACTGACCTGACCTAAGTTCGTACAGGTCTACATGGCAGGGCTACTATTAAAATCTACAACTGGGCAGATCATTTAACATTTCTTTGTTTCAGTTTCCTTATTGTAAGATGGACACAATAGTATCTAAAAGGAAGGAGTATTTTGAGCTTCAAAGACAAGACATGAAGACATAAAAGTGTCTAACACGGTGCCTCACAATCAGTGCTCAATGAATATTTGTTTAAAATAACAGTAAGTCAAAGATTCTTAACTGAGGTCCATTGATGGGCTCCAGCTCTGTTTACTCCTGTAAGTTACATGCAACATTTTATATTTATGTCAATGTCCACTCTTCTTCTTCTTTTTTTTTCTGCTGGGAGAATATGTGCTTTCAACAGTTTTCACCCAAGTGCTCTCCCAACCCTATCTCCAAAATGAAAAATATGTACTTTAAAGGGAAACTTAAGGTCCTCTTTGCCTCCACTCATTGCTCACTCAACTCCAAGAAGGAAGAGTTTTGCAGTCATGGTGAGCTAGGTGGGGTTCTTGTGGGACAAGGAAAAGAGACAACTCCTTGACCTCCAATGGGAGTCCTGGCCCGTTAGTCATATTCTGCATTTCTCTCACTTGTGAAGTGTGGCTACAACTATTAACAGGGGTTTTCTCATATTTGGGAGATATTTGAGGAGAGCTGGGCCTATTAGACCTCCCCAACCAGGCAAAATCGGAGAAGGCGATGGCACCCCACTCCGGTACTCTTGCCTGGAAAATTCCATGGACGGGGGAGCCTGCTAGGCTGCAGTCCATGGGGTTGCTCAGAGTTGGACACGACTGAGGGACTTAACTTTCACTTCTCACTTTCGTGCACTGGAGAAGGAAATGGCAACCCACTCCAGTGTTCTTGCCTGGAGAATCCCAGGGACGGGGGAGCCTGGTGGGCTGCCGTCTATGGGGTCGCACAGAGTCGGACACAACTGAAGTGACTTAGTAGCAGCAGCAGCAGTAGCAACCAGGCAAAATAAATCCTCACAAGTACATAGGTCTGAGCCCATAGGTCATGGGGTTGGGGCTAAAACCTCAGGGGGTAATTAATTCTTCCTTTGTTAGCTCTCCTTATCATTTGTGGTGGCTTTCAAGAGGAGAGAATTTGAGCTCAAGATCCCATGTGATATGTCTCTGCCTCCCAATAAAAGTTTGGCGATTTTTAAAAATAATACTTCATGATTACATACATATATACACACAGTAGCAAAGTCTTAAAAGGACAATCTCCAAACATTTTATTGGCTTTAGTTGATAAAGATTGAGGGAACTTTACTTGTATTTTAGCTTCAAAATTTGTGAAAGTGATTCCATGAATGAAATGAGCCATTTTGTCTCTTTTTAACATATAATCCAAATAATAGCACAAACACTTATTTGAGTGCTTATTTTATGCCAGTAACTAGTGTGTTGGGTGATACCCTACCAGCTCAGATGGTAAAGAATCTGCCTGCAATGCTGGAGACCTGGGTTCTATCCTTAGATCAGGAAGATCCCCTGGAGAAAGGAATGGTTACCCACTCCAGTATTCTTGCCTGGAGAATTCCATGAACAGAGGAGCCTGGCAGGCTGTAGTCCATGGTCACAAAGAGTCGGACACAACTGAGCGACTAACACCTCAAAATAGTGTGTTAGTTGCATTATCTCTAATTCCCAACCACCTTATGGGATTATATATATCATTGTTTCCACTTGTAGGTTAAGAAGCCAAGCCTCGGCAAAGAAAAAGAACATATCCAAAGTCACCTGGTGTGTATCTGACTAGAAACTTCAGTTACCAAAATACCATTGATTTGCTTCATGGTACAGAAGAAAGTGTGTAGTGTGTGAGTGGAATCCCATCTGTGAGGACGTTTGGGTTTAATTTTCATGTCTCTCACAGCTGGAAAAATCAGTTCTCAGTTTCTTCACCCAACAAATCGGGTACCCTTATTCCTGCCTCCTCTTCCATCAACGAAGAGACTTCTGTCTGATTGTGCACACATGCTCCCCAAAGACAGAAAGTTATTCGGCTTAGTTTTAACAATCTAGATTCTCAGAGTTCAGCCGGCAATGACATAGTCTCTGAACTTTGTAGGGAAGAATATCCGAATTTGTTATTCTTTGTGAAGCCAGCAAGTGTTAGAAATTAAAATTTTACTAACAAACACTCTTCTATATTCTTAGTTTTCTACTCATTAAATTGTAGTATTGTTATACCCATTGACTGGAGCACCATAACAAAATATTGTAGATTAGGTGGCTTAGACAATAGACATCTCTCACAATTTCAGAGGCTGGAAAGTTCAAGATCAAGGTACCAGCCAAATCGGTGCCTGGAGAGGGCCTTCTTTCAGGTTTGTAGACGGCCAGCTTCTTGCTATATCTTCACATGGCATGAAGAGAGAAATCTCTCTCTCTTCCTCTTTTTCTAAACCTATCATTGATCCCATCATGAATGTCCTACACTCGTGACCTCATTTAACCCTAAGTGTCTCCCAAAGAATTCCCAAATAATATCTCAAAATTGGAAGTTAGGCATGAAATTTTTGCACCTGGTTTTGTGTCCCTGGATATAGTTTATCATCCATAGGAACTTGAAGATAATTTGTATCTACTGTTGTGTGAAAATTATATAAATCTCAATTAAGTTGAATTGATTCATAGTGCTTTTCAGGACTTCCCTGGTGGCTCAGACGGTAAAGCATCTGCCTATAATGTGGAAAACCCGGGTTCGATCTCTGGGTTGGGAAGATCCTCTGGAGAAGGACATGGCAACCCACGCCAGTACTCTTGCCTGGAAAATCCAATGGATGGAGGAGCATGGTAGGCTACCGTCCATGGCCTCGCAAAGAGTCTGACTGAGCGACTTCACTTTCACTTTCTATATCCTTCTACTTTTCTGTACATTCATTCTACTAATTTTTGAGAGTTTGATATTGAAACTCCAACTAAAAATCTTAACTTATCTACTGAAAAAATAATTATAATATATAGTGGAACTATATGTAACTTTGTTCTGTATTTTCCAAGTTTCCTGTAAATGTATTATCATATTTTCATAATTAAAAAAAAATTTAAAGTAAGCAAAAATAAAATAAAAAATAAATAAATTGGGGTTAGGGTCTCAACATATGAATTTTGGAGGGCCACAACTCTGAACATAGCAATTGTAATTAAAACAACTGGGGACCAACAGAGAGTTGATAACAGTATTTCGTGAAGTAACTGATTATTTAAAATTAGTTAAATTATACTATTTGACATATAAATAGACTAAAGGAAGGTCCTTTAGTATATAAAATACTTACACCATTGTCCTAAATTTTTCTATGTGGTGACAAAACTTTGTCATAAAATGAATTTTGTAAACCATTGCTATTGAAATGTTTGGTATGAATTTACAGTGGAAGAGATAGAAACTTTGCTTTATTAAAAAACGTTTTGAAGCTCAACTAATTTGTGCACAGTTTTCCTAATTTTTGAATTTTTGCAATTCTGCTCTGAGACACTGCTTGGAGGCAAAGAAGTTGAGAACACTCAGTCACTGATAGACAGTTTAATTTAAGACATGTTTATCCAGCCCAATGTCAAGGACATCAAAGTGGATAATTTTAGCTCTTTATCTATGCATTGTTCATACAACCCTTGGTTATCCAGTGTAAAATGTTAATTTTAATCTTCAACAAATAATATTAGGTAAGTAGGATATCAATCTTTGATAAGTAAAACTAGACTCAAAGTTATTAACCACTGAAATTAACATCTACTCCAATCAACCATATGTCTCTGGATGGAGTTGGAGAAGAATTTCAGCTATCTAAGACTCATAAGTTCCCAGCTCTAAGTGGGACTTCAAATCATGTTTCCAGAACACAAAGAACACTTGATAAAGTTAGAGAGAAATATTTTTCAAAAATATGTCACCAGGCGGCTTGGGAGTGATTTAGCAGAACCATCCTACAGGGAATGAATTTAACCTTTGATCCCTGCAAAGAAGGTCAGCAAATTTGTTTTTACTCTACATCTCATAATCAACTCAATGTCTGGATAAATCAGTTTCTAAAGAGGAGTCTGTGTTTGCAGATAAATGATACTTTCACCCTCCAGTTTTTAAGCATTTAACCCTCTCTTCTCTGAATTAAATTCTACTGCTGTTCTCAACTTTTCTGGGGAGGGGAATCTAAAAACTTAAGATGCCATACAGTATGTTTTTGACATGAACGAATTTCAAGTACTTATTGAATTTTGTAAAATATTGTTTCTGTTTTATGTTTTGGTTTTTTGGCCTCAAGGCGTGTGGGATCTTAGCTCCCCAACCAGGAACTGAACCCACACTCCCTGCTTTGGAAGATGAAGTCGTAACCACTGGACTACCACAGAAGTTCCAGGATGCCATATATTAGAAAGACATGCCACTCTGCTGCCTACAAAAGAAATTAAATGTCCAACAGAATGTTTTGGTGATTTTTTTTGTTCCTTCTCAGAGATGAACACATGAAAAGATATTGGTTTTTATCTATCAGTTCACCTGAAGTCTTCTTGCTAATCCAGGGTTGGCAAAGTACAGCCCATGGGATAAATCCAACCCACTGCTTGTTTTTGTAAAGTTTTATTGGAACACAAACATGCTCATTCATTTAGGTATTACCTCTGGCTGCTTTTGTGTTACAATGACAGAACTGATTCCCTGCAACAGAGATCATATGTCTCATAAAGCCTAAAATATTTACTCTCTGGGTCTTTACACAACATGTTTGCCAACTACTGCTTTAAATCAAAGAAAGAGGCTTGGGGTGGTGACATCATGAAAATACATCTTTAGCCCAGATACACCAGTGGCTTGGGGGTAACTGAGAATGGACATTGGTTTTCATCCAAATAGTCACTTTGCAGAAACAGAGTCTGAGAATGACATTAAACTGATGAAAAGAACAATAGTTGGGGATGCATCGTAATGAGGTATAGACACAGTAACTAAATTTATTCCTCTGATTCTCCAGCAGCCTATCTAATAAAAATATGCTATGGTGGAGATGAACCCAGAATCTTCAGCTAATGTCAGCCATTTGGGAATAAGAGTTCCTTCTCTGCAGCAGATGTGTGGCTCAAAGTTCATCTCGAGTGCACTCACAGAGGGAGCACAGCATGTGTTGTTCTGCGAGGGGACCAGCACTGGTCTGTCAATGGAATAACTAATTTTGTTAAAGGACTTGGGGAAACAGTGGGGGTTGGGAGCTAGGCTAGAACTTGGGAAAAACAATTTTAACCCTTCCTGGGCAGGACTAATTTACTTTTTAAATAATGATGATTTTATTCAAGAAATGCCTGTGGCATTTAGACCAAAAGAATGCAATAGGTTCTGCTGGCCGTTCTCGCCAGTCACCCCATGTGGACAGCTGCCAGGAAGCTGATACACAAAGGCGATCGTTGCGTGCACAGTTATTTAAGGCGTAGACACTCCTCATCCTTTGAAACTGCTCCACTCTCAGGATTCTAAGTTCCAACTTGCTCTTGCCCCCGCTCAAAATCAAGTGCATGGGCTAATGAGGATGAGCTCCCTCAGTTTTCTTCTCCAGTGCCAACTGCCAGGTAATCTTCCTGAGTCTGATTTTCACTCCTCTCTTAGAAGAAGAAGGGCAGAGACCCACCTCTGGGCTTGAGCATTGCCATGTTTTCTGCTCTCTTTAGGACACTGTTTCATCATCTGTCAGTTCGTTATTTCTATTGACTCTTTCTGTTTCCCTAACTAATGTGCTTGGGGCTCATTTGCCCCCAAAATATGAAAAATCAAAACCCAAAACATTTTTTCTTGAACTTCAGTTCAGTTCAGTTCAGTCGCTCGGTCGTGTCCAACTGAGCGACTTCATGGGGTCTTTGTGACCCCATGAATCACAGCACGCCAGGCCTCCCTGTCCAGTTTTTCAAGAAAACATTTTTTCTTGAACTTCAGTTCAGTTCAGTCGCTCAGTCTTGTCTGACTGAGCGACTTCACGGGGTTTTTGTGACCTCATGCAACCTCATGGGGTCTTTGTGACCCCATGAATCGCAGCACGCCAGGCATCCCTGTCCATCACCAACTCCTGGAGTTCACCCAAACTCACGTCCATCGAGTCAGTGATGTCATCCAGCCATCTCATCCTCTGTTGTCCCCTTTTCCTCCTGCCCCCAATCCCTCCCAGCATCAGAGTCTTTTCCAATGAGTCAACTCTTTGCATCAGGTGGCCAAAGTACTGGAGTTTCAGCTTTAGCATCATTCCTTCCAAAGAAATCCCAGGGCTGATCTCCTTCAGAATGGACTGGTTGGATCTCCTTGCAGTCCAAGGGACTCTCAAGAGTCTTCTCCAACACCACAGTTCGAAAGCATCAATTCTTCGGTGCTCAGCCTTCTTCACAGTCCAACTCTCACATCCATACATGACCACAGGAAAAACCATAGCCTTGACTAGATGGACCTTTGTTGGCAAAGTAATGTCTCTGCTTTTCAGTTCTATCTAGGTTGGTCATAACTTTCCTTCCAAGAAGTAAGCGTCTTTTAATTTTATGGCTGCAGTCACCATCTGCAGTGATTTTGGAACCCAAAAAGATAAAGCCTGACACTGTTTCCCATCTATTTCCCATGAAGTGATAGGACCAAATGCCATGATCTTCGTTTTCTGAATGTTGAGCTTTAAGCCAACTTTTTCACTCTCCACTTTCACTTTCATCAAGAGGCTTTTCAGTTCCTCTTCACTTTCTTCCATAAGGGTGGTGTCATCTGCATATCTGAGGTTATTAATATTTCTCCTGGCAATCTTGATTCCAGCTTGTGCTTCTTTCAGCCCAGCGTTTCTCCTGATGTACTCTGCATAGAAGTTAAATAAGCAGGGTGACAATTTATAGCCTTGACGTACTCCTTTTCCTATTTGGAACCAGTCTGTTGTTCCATGTCCAGTTCTAACTGTTGCTTCCTGACCTGCATATAGGTTTCTCAAGAGGCAGTCAGGCGGTCTGGTATTCCCATCTCTTTCAGAATTTTCCACAGTTTATTGTGATCCACACAGTCAAAGGCTTTGGCATAGTCAATAAAGCAGAAATAGATGTTTTTCTGGAACTCTCTTGCTTTTTCGATGATCCAGTGGATGTTGGCAATTTGATCTCTGGTTCCTCTGCCTTTTCTAAAACCAGCTTGAACATCTGGAAGTTCACAGTTCACATATTGCTGAAGCCTGGTTTGGAGAATTTTGAGCATTACTTTACTAGCGTGTGAGATGAGTCCAATTGTACGGTAGTTTGAGCATTCTTTGGCATTGTCTTTCTTTGGGGTTGTAATGAAAACTGATCTTTTCCAGTCCTGTGGCCACTGCTGAGTTTTCCAAATTTGCTGGCATATTGAGTTCAGCACTTTCACAGCATCATCTTTCAGGATTTGAAATAGCTCTACTGGAATTCCATCACCTCCACTAGCTTTGTTTGTAGTGATGCTTCCTAAGGCCCACTTGACTTCACATTCCAGGATGTCTGGCTCTAGGTGAGTGATCATACCATCATGATTATCTGGGACATGAAGATCTTTTTTGTACAGTTCTTCTGTGTATTCTTGCCACCTCTTCTTAATATCTTCTGCTTCTGTTAGGTCCATACCATTTCTGTCCTTTATTGAGCCCATCTTGCCATGAAATGTTCCCTTGGAACTTAGTTGTTCTCCTTTGCTATTTTTCTGGCTTTTTTAATCCTTTCAGTATCTGCAACAAGTATAGGACTAGGTTATGATGTAACAACAGGGTTTCCCAGGTGGCACTAGTGGTAAGAACCCCCTTGCCAATGCAGGAGATGTAAGAGATGTGGGTTCGATCCCTGGGTCGCTGAAGGAGGGCATGGCAAACCCACTCCAGTCTTCTTACCCGGAGGATCTTATGGATAGAGGAGCCTGACAGGCTACAGTCCTTGGAGCTGCAAAGAGTTGGACCTGACTGAAGTGACTTAGCATGCACACAAGCATGTGATGTACTAACACACAGCCCCTACATGACCTGACTGAAGTGACTTAGCATGCACACAAGCATGTGATGTACTAACACACAGCCCCTACATGACCTGACTGAAGTGACTTAGCATGCACACAAACACGTGATGTACTAACACACAGCCCCTGCACATCAGTGGCTTGCCACAATGGCTCTGCTTCTGTAAGGATGGCCTACACTGCTGCCACCTACTTCCTCAGTGTTCACTCACTGTTCCCCTCACTCGTATCTTCTAAAACTTAGCTTCTGTCACCATTATGCTGCTAAAATCACATTTTGTTGTTTTGACATTTTTTTTCTTAAAATGGCCTCATTGTTATAAAACTATATTTTCTCTGTTATTTCCTCTGTGTTTTCTTTGTAAAATTTGACCCAAATTTTAATTTCCTTCCTCTTGAATCCTGTTCTTGGTTTGTGTGATTAGCATTTGCAGGATTTTCCAGCTTTCTAATTTTCTTTCCGCACACTTTTTCTGTCTCCTTCACTTATCTCTCTTGTTCTTCCTCCTGTTCAGTGGAGATTGTCCAGGCAGGTCAGACACTTCTCGTACTCTCTCTGTGCTTTCCCTGGGACTTCAGCCTTCAGCTCCAAACATGGAACTTCCAGTCCATCTATCCATCCATTCATCTATCCATCTGTTTCTGCAGATCTTCAATTACCACTCAAACTTTCACTTGGATTATACTTGCAAATTAATGTAAACTCATAGATTCTCTGAAAAACCAACACTTCTCCTTCTTGTTCATAGAACTGTATCAATTAAAATGCTGTGGCTACAAGTGGTATGATACCCCAACTCAGGTGGCCTAAAAAATAAGAAAACTTATTATCTTAAGTAATAATAAGTCTAGGTGCTTCTCTTGGCTCTGGCCTCTTCTGTGGGTCAGTTCTGGCTTCTGCTGGTTCCTGTCATGGTAGGTAGACTATTATAACATCCCCAGCGATTATATTCAGTCTCTTTATATCAGTTTCTAGAAAAAGGAGGCTGAGGTTGTTTTTGTATGTGTATGTGGTATTTTTTTTAAAGCAATAAAATCTGTTCCACAAGTCTCCCTAGAAGTCTTTCTTTTGGTTCTTTAAAAAAAAAATTAATAACAGCTTTATTGAGATACACTTTGCATACCACATAATTCACACAATTCAGTTTTTGAATAGATTCACAGGAGCCACAGAACTGCACATCCATCACCCCAATCAATGTTAGAACATTTTCATTGCTCCCAAAGAAAGCCTGTATCCATTTACAAGCATTTTTCTTTTCCCTCTCTCTCAAGCCCCTGGCAAGCACTAACCTACTTTCTGCCTTTATGGATTTGTGATTCTAAACATTTTGTTCAAAAAGAATCACACAATCCATGGCTTTTTGTGTCTAACTCCTTTCATTTAGCATAATGTTTTGAGGCACATCCATGTTGTACCATGAAGCAGTATCTCATTCTTGTTTATTGTGGAATAGTATTCCACTGCATAGACATGCCACATTTATTTATCCATTTCTTAACTGACGAACGTTTGGGTTGTTTCCACTCTTTTGATAAATTTGCCAAGAATTTTGCTATATGCTCATGCCGAGTCCAATCACTGGGAAGAACGTGGAGCCACCTGGATGTCTTGGACAAGTCAATATCCACCTGCTGGTGCCGAGGACACGTGTGTCATCTGTTAAGCAGTGGCCATTTAAAGGAGGGTAAACATTTGAACAAATTTGGAGGAGGGGAGGAGAGATGGGGAATGAGGGCTGGGCAAAAAACACAATCTGCTAAAGGCAGCAATCAATACTTTCTAAGTCTGAAAACTTTGGTTTTCTTCGTTCTGATCAGTGACAGTCAATTGGTAACCAAACTTGTATATTCAATCGCCGCAGTTCCCTCTCTTTCTCTCTCTGATCTTCTCCCCCCTCCCTTCCCTTCTCTCCCTCCCCTCCTCTCTCCCTCTACCCTGCTGGGTGCGCCCTCCCCTCCCCCTTCACGCTCACACCACTTCTCAACTGGTTTTTTTTCTAACAGCCTCCTGCTTACACCAGTCTTTCCATTGTATCCTTTTCCCCCCTCCAGTCCATCTACATACTTTGGTGAGAGCACATTTTTCTCAGCATCTCTCTACTAGGAATAATGTCTCAGCCCCTGCTCAGAAGTCTTCCCCAGCTCCATTGCCTGTAAAACCAAGTCCAAATTCATCAAGCACACAGTTATTAAGGTCAATTTCTTAATAACTTTAATTATTTATTCTTCTAAGTTACAAATTCCTCTTTCTATTTATAAAAGCCCTACCCACTCTTTAAGACATCTCAAATGAGAGCTAACATTTGTTAAACTGTGATTACAGGTCAGCACCGTTCTAATACGATTCCACTGAGTGCTCATAAGAAGACTGCTCTCTCCCTGCCTTCTTATTCCTCCCTTTTCTCCTTCCACTTCTCTTCACCTCTTTCTTATTTCCACTGCTTCAGGTAGACATCTGACTCCCAATACATTTTTGTGGTGATCTAATTCACATCCTAATTCCTAATGGTGTGGTTGCTCACCTAGAGCCAGACATCCTGGAGTGTGAAGTCAAGTGGACCTTATGAAGCATTTCTACAAACAAAGTTAGTGGAGGTGATGTCATTCCAGCTGAGCTATTTCAAATCCTGAAAGATGATGCTGTGAAAGTGCTGCACTCAATATGCCAGCAAATTTGGAAAACCAGCAGTGGCCACAGAACAGGGAAATGTCAATTTTCATTCCAGTCTCAAAAAGGGCAATGCCAAAGAATGTTCAAACAACTGTACAACTGGGCTCATTTCATATGCTAGCAAGTTAATGCTCAAAGTCCTTCAAGCTAGGCTTTAGCAGTACATGAACTGAGAACTTCCAGATGTACAAGCTGGGTTTATAAAAGGCAGAAGAAACAAGGGTCAAATTGTCAACATTCACTGGATCATAGAGAAAACAAGGGGATTCCAGAAAAACATCTATTTCTACTTCATTGACTACACTAAAGCCTTGGATTGTGTGGATTACAACAAACTGTGGAAAATTCCTATTGAGATGAGAAACATGTATACAGGTCAAGAAGAAACAGAACTGGATGTGGAACAATTGGGAAAGGAATACATCAAGGCTGTATATTGTCACCCTGCTTATTCAGCTTATATGCAGTGTACATCATGTGAAATGCTGGGCTGGGAAATCAAAAGCTGTAATCTAGATTCTTGGGAGAAATATCAATGACTCCTGATATTCAGATGATACCACTGTAATGTCAGAAGGTGAAAAGGAACAAAAGAGCCTCTTGATGAGGGTGAAAGAGGAGAGTGAAAAAGTTGGCTTAAAACTCAACATTCAAAAAACTAAGATCATGGCGTCCCATTGCTTCATGGCAAATAGAAGGGGAAAAAGTGGAAGCAGTGACAGACTTTATTTTTGGGGGGATCCAAAATCACTGCAGATGGTGACTGAAAATAAAAGATGCTCGCTCCTTGAAAGGAAAACTGTCATGAACCTAGACAGCATTTTCAAAAGCAAGGACATCACTTTGCCTGTATAGTCAAAGCTATGGTTTTTCCAGTAGTCGTGTATAGATGTGAAAGTTGGACCATAAAGAAGGCTGGGCTCTGAAAAAATTGATGCTTTCAAATTGTGGTGCTGGAGAAGACTTTTGAGAGTCCCTTGGACTGCAAGACGATCCTAAAGGAAATCAACTCTGAATATTCATTGGAAGGACTGATGCTAAAGCTGAAGCTCTAATACTTGGATCACCTGATGCAAAGAGGTGAGTCACAGGAAAAGACCTTGATGCTGGGAAAATTGAGGGCAGGAGGAGAAGGGGACAACAGAGGATGAGATGGTTGAATGGCATCGCTGACATAATGGATGTGAGTTTGGGCAAATGCTGGGAGATAGTGAAGAATAGGGAAGCCTAGCGTGCTGTAGTCCATGGGATCACAAAGAATCTGACACAACTTGGTGACTGAACAAGAATAACAACAACAATTCATGTCCATTGGTGTTCTAATCATTGACTTCAGAGGGGTTCAGTCTACCAGACTGAATGGGGCAGGGACTGGAGAGCAATGGAGCCAGGCTTCAAGTGAGTTACCCTTTCTGGGTATATAGGGCTTAATGGCCTTCTAGAATCTGTGTTCCGACATTTCCAAATCTCAGGCTTGAGTAGACTTGGTTTCTGTCCTGTGTGACATACCAAAGAGACACAATAATAACAATAGCTCCTTAAGGTTAAAGGAGCACATGCTATGTGTCAGGCACGGTGACAAGCACTGGACATGCTTCAGTCTCATGTCACCGTCCCCTCCACCCTGTGAATTCCTTCATTTTATGGATGTGGCGACCAGGGCTCAGAGAGGTTAAGCAACTCACCCAGCGTGTCACAGGCAGGAAGTGGCAGAGCCGGAATCCCAAACCCAGTCCCCCTGACGCCAGACTCCTCCTCCGTACCTCTTAGCCCCTCCATACTGCCTCCACAGTTGGCAAGCCTGGTTGGATCGCAGTCTGCAAGCAATTAGCCAAAGCGGCTCTCCAGCACATCTCAGAAACAATCCAATCTGTGAAAGGGGAGGGGAAAGCTGTCTTAAAAGAGAGAGCTTTTTCCTCCCCAGCTGCTTGAGGGGGAGCAGTCTGCCACAGGCTGCTGAGGGCAAGGAAGGGGCGGAATGTTCGCTGAATGTTCATTCTCCTAATTGTTTTTCTATGACATGGAGCTCACACTCCAGGGAAAATGCAGGGGCCTGAATTGAAATGTCGTCCAAAACCATTCAGC
Source organism: Bos mutus (assembly GCF_027580195.1). Taxonomy (NCBI): domain Eukaryota; kingdom Metazoa; phylum Chordata; class Mammalia; order Artiodactyla; family Bovidae; genus Bos; species Bos mutus. The sequence continues at coordinate 41,475,187 of NC_091642.1, read as the reverse complement.
CAGGGCTTTAAAAGAAGCTTTTGTTGGGGAAAATCTCTTGATGGTCTTGACTCTCCCTGGGTTAGGGTTGCCTGATAAAATACAGGATAATCAGTTCAACCTGAATTATAGATAAACAACAAATATTGTTTTAGTACAAGTATGTCCCATGCAATATTGGGGACATACTTATATTAAAACATTATTCATCATTTATCTGAAATTCAAATTGAACTGGGTGTCCTGTATTTATCTTTGCAAATCTGCCAACCTTGCCTGAGCTTCAGGGAGAAGCCTGTTCCCTTCTGCCCTGATGGCCGACTAGAATCTGACAGATTATGTCAGAATCTAAGGGTGCATTCTGAGGCTGCATGCTTATTCTATGCTGTTCCTTTAAGGAAACTTTGAAACAATGGTGTAGGCCTGTAAATAATAATAATAAATAATCCTTTCAGGATCTGGGAAATGCCTTGAGGGTTTGGGGGGAATCAACTTTCCACTCAAGTTCCTGGAAGCTGCTCAGTGCAATTTGTATTTAATAAAGAGCAGGAGCATCGCTGCCACAGCATCTTGGGAGAGCATCCCAGAGAGGAAGTGGGAGATGGCCCTGACCTCACTGGAGTGGAGGCTTCTTCCTCATAATTAGGGTTGAACTCTAAGCTCCTCAAGACCAAGTGACAGTGGAGGATGGGGTACCGGAGAGGGAAATAGGAGGATGGAGAAAGAAAGGGGGGGCAGAAGACAGAAGAGGCTTCGGTGGAAATTCAACATTGTTTTCTGCATTGCCGAGCTCCCAGCTTCCCTCTTAGTGATCAATCTGAGAGTGCATTCTTGGCACCGAGGCTCTCCTACTTGGATCCTTCTCTTTTCTTAGTTTCTGGCACCGTGAATTTGGCCGTTTGTTGCATTGATGGACCATTGCAGGGAGTGCCCCTTCTAACCAGCAGCAGGCCAGCTGTCAGAGCAGCCTCTTCAAAAGGGAAGACACCCTGGGAGGAAGAGTATTTGCCAAGCAACTAAGTAGCCCCATGTTTCCAGGTGTTTAGTGTATGCCGGTGGGTGCGCGCAGCAGCGAACACAAGAAGCCATTGTGTTCTGCACTCTGAAGCTGGCCCAACGCCTGGTAGCCAGGGTGGGTTGTGATTCACTGCAATTCAACACATTTTTATTGAACTTCTAAGTCCAATGCCCTGTGCTTAGCTTGTGTGTACGCGAAGTCACTTCAGTTTTGTCTGACTCTTTGCGACCCTGTGGATCATAGCCCACTAGGCTCCTCTGACCATGGAATGCTCCAAGCAAGAATACTGGAATGGGTTGCATGCCCTTCTCCAGGGGATCTTCCTGACCTAGGGATCAAGCCTTGCATCTCTTATGTCTCCTGCATTGGCAGGCAGGTTCTGCCCACTAGCGCCACCTGGGAAGCCCTGCTTAGCCTGTAGGAAATGTAAAGATTAGACGGATCCTGGCTTTCAAGGGACTTGAAATCTAATTGGGATCAGGCAAAGAGACAGTAACATGACGGGCAGAGCAGGCTAAGTATCCTTGAAGAAGTAACAGCCAAAGTTTTTAAGATGTTCAAGACAGAATGAAAACATTTGGAGAGATCAGCAAAGATGTAATGGAGGGGGTGGCATTCAAAACGAGCTTTGATGGATGGGTGAGATTTAATTAAATCAGGCATGGAGAAGATATGTTTGGCAACTGGTGTTTTATTGTGTTTCATATAGAACTAAATTCATTCTTAACAGATATAAAATGAATGCCACTAATGGAGAGCATGGTCATAATAGGAGTAGTATTCAAAGCTGACAAGCATGACCAATTTCATTATAATGTTTCCTCCTCTTGGAGTGGCCTTGGTGGTATCAATAAGTGACATGGTTGGCTAGAACAAAACACCAAGCCCATGTGCCAGATGTGGTGCTGTGTGGTTTACATACCATATCTCACTCAATACAAATGAATAGCAGCTTCCTGAATAATGGTCATCTCAGTTGCAAGATGAAGAACACGGTCGAGATGGACCTAGAGATTATCATGCTCAGTGAAGTAAAACAGAAAGAAAAAGATAAGTATTATATGATATCACTTATACGTGGAATCTGAAAAAAGATATAAATGAATTTATTTACAAAACAGACTCACAGACTTAGAAAACAAACTTATGATTTCCAAACAGGAAAGGGGGTGGGGGTGGGATGAATTAGGAGTTTGAGGTTAGCAGATAAACACTGCTAAGTCTGCTGCTAAGTTGCTTCAGTCTGACTCTGTGCAACCCCATAGACGGCAGCCCACCAGGTTCCCCAGTCCTTGGGATTCTTCAGGCAAGAACACTGGAGTGGGTTGCCATTTCCTTCTCCAATACATGAAAGTGAAAAGTGAAAGTGAAGTCGCTCAGTAGTGTCCGACTCTAGCGACCCCATGGACTGCAGCCTACCAGGCTCCTCCATCCATGGGATTTTCCAGGCAAGAGTACTGGAGTGGGGTGCCATTGCCTTCTCTGAGATACACACTACTGTGTATAAAATAGATAAACTTCAAGCTCCTACTGTATAGCACAGGGAACTATATTCAATATTCTGTAATAAAAATGGAAAATAATACATATATGAATCACTTTGCTCTATGCCAGAAACTAATATGACATTTTAAATCAACTATATATCAATTAAAAAAATATATGATTGAGTCAATTTATACAAAATGCCTATCTACCCATCTACTCGGATCCAGGTAATCTTCCAGTGATATTACAATGCAATTTATCTATTCTTTTTTCCTCTCCAAGTTTTTTCATTGATATACAGTCTTTGGCAATGTTTAATTCAGTACAAATGGCCAATATGGATTACGTGAGTGTTCAGTCATATCGGACTCTGTGACCCCCAAGGACTGTAACCTGCCAGGCTCCTAGTCCATGGGATTTTCCAGCCAAGAATACTAGAGTGGGTTGCCATTTCCTCCACCAGGGAATCTTCCCTACCCAGGGATTGAACCTGTGTCTCCTACATTGCAGATGGATTTTTTACCACTGAGCTATCAGAGAAGCAACATGGACTGATAGGTTTTATTACTCCGTTTTTTTTCTTTATTTATATAGTAAAAGTATATCACATGTGGAATAGTATTGAAATGTGTTTTGCTAAAACACAGGTTTTGGTTTGGGGAGGCATGTGCCATTTTGAGCTCTTGTTATCTCTGTGCACTCTTGTATGTGCAAATATAACACATGTACTTAATTAAGAAATTATATAGTAAGTTTTTGGTAGTTCCTGATCAATATTTGTCTACCTCTTTAGAAATTTTTGTTCTTTCAGTAGAGTATTTATGTGAAGATAGCTACTGAAAACTTGTATTATACTTAAATACTTTAATAAGATATGGAAAGTTTTCTAAAATATTTTAAGGAAACTGAGGTATAACAGTGTTTGAAAGTGACTGGGTTTTGCTTGTGTCATAAAGTTCTGAAAAGAAAAGTCCTGGCTCTTTTAAGAAAGAGGCAGAAAACTTTGGCAGCCTGTAAACACTGGTGGCACACTCCGTGGAGTACGAGCCACTTTCCATGTGAAGGAAGTCTTGATAAAGGAAGAAGAGTTGAGCTCTGAGCTGTCTAAGTAACCATTTTCTGATTTAGGAAAAAATTCACCAGAAAAAGACTATTATATAGCCTTGTTGGTTTAGCCTTTTTTTTTTTTTTTTTTTTTTTAATATCTAATCATCTTCAAGGGATCAAAATGTTTGTTTGTTTGTTTGTTTTAACTTATCAGCAAAAGGAAAGGATACCCTAGAAAGTAGCACTTCAGATATAATGATGGCATACCAAGGTAAATGGTTGCTTTCTCACAGGAGGCTCAGCAGAGATGCTACTCAGAGAGCCAGGGTGGAAAAAAATCAGGGCTCACTGGAGATCTCAAGCAAGTGACTTATTCTCTTCACATTTGTATTCCCCCAGCCGGTAAACAAGCCTCCTACTGTTATTTCATGGGGCTGATATGAAAATGTACTTTCTCAACAAATAGGTATTGAGCATCTCTCGTGTATCAGCCCTCCTCAAATAAAAAAGGCAGCCTCTACCTCCACGTAGTCCTTAAATGAGAGGATGCCCACAGAATCCACTGAAAGGAGTCAACATCTGCTGTGGGGGAGGCTACTGTTGGGATAACAAGAAGTGCAAGTGTCAGTAAAGGCCCATTTTCTGGGCCTCTTTTGGAAGAACACCCCCAGCTGAAGCACTGATACACAGAGTGCTTCTCAGCAGCTCAGTGTTAGGTAAACTCCCACGATGGGCTTTCCTTAGGCCTGGAAGTGAGATGGCTCTGGGCAAAGTGGTCACTGATAACAACGTTTTGTGGGAGAAAGATCCTCAAATATATTTCTGGGGTTAGAATTTCTTATTTCATTCAACTTCCAATATTGACATATTTGTTATGTACGCAAGTCATTAGTTAATAAGTGTTTAGATCATGTATGTGGATATTTTAACAGTTTCTTTCTCCCTCCCTCCCTTTCTTCCTTTCTTTTTCTTTTTCCTCACTTGCTCTGTCTCTCCCCCTCCTTTTCTTCCTTGCTTATTTCTTAGTACAAGAAGCATCAAGACTAGGTCTTGTATTCTAAAAGCCTAATTAGTTGATCTACAAAGTAACTCTCATACTAAAGGCTTCTCAGAAATGGCTGTTAAGAGCCTATTAGAAATTAATCAGCATCTCTGTCAATCAACAAAAATGTCACTGCAATGTTGCAATATCTGTACACTTGTTATCTTACTTTACTGCATAAAACACATTCAGTTCAGTTCAGTTCAGTTGCTCAGTCGTGTCTGACTCTTTGCGACCCCATGAATCACAGCACGCCAGGCCTCCCTGTCCATCACCATCTCCCGGAGTTCACTCAGACTCATGTCCATCGAGTCAGTGATGCCATCCAGCCATCTCATCTTCTGTCATCCCCTTCTCCTCCTGCCCCCAATCCCTCCCAGCATCAGAGTCTTTTCCAATGAGTCAACTCTTCACATGAGGTGGCCAAAGTACTGGAGTTTCAGCTTTAGCATCATTCCTTCCAAAGAAATCCCAGGGCTGATCTCCTTCAGAATGGACTGGTTGGCTCTCCTTGTAGTCCAAGGGACTCTCAAGAGTCTTCTCCAACACCACAGTTCAAAAGCATCAATTCTTCGGCACTCAGCCTTCTTCACAGTCCAACTCTCACATCCATACATGACCACAGGAAAAACCATAGCCTTGACTAGATGGACCTTTGTTGGTAAAGTAATGTCTCTACATTATTCCCTCTTAAATACTTGTATCTATACCTAACTTGAGATCACAGAAAAGCTCTTCTAAGACAACATTTCTTCTAAATACAGGCTGTAAAAAAATAGCAGAGAATGACACTTTCTGTGTACTGCAACTTCAGCTGTCACAAGGCACAGACCAGACTATATTTTTAACATGTATCAAAGAATGAATCGATCTGGAAACAAATAGTTATTGAGTGATTTATGCAAAAGTTCATATTGGATCCTGAAGGGGTAACCCCTAAAATTTAAGTAAATAAAAAATAAGACAGAACTTTTCCTTTGCAGGATCATGAAGTTGGGAAGATAACAAAAAGTTAATTAACAACTCAAAGCCAAGTGACAATTGTCCCCCTTCAAAAGTGACAAAGCACAGAGTTATCAGGAAAGCTTTGTGAGGAAAGTTGTCCTTCAAACACAGCTAGGGTTTAGATAATTCATTTTCTAAAACTTGTATAATGATAAACTGGGGACAAATGTCTTCCTAGCAACCTCAGCTACCATGAAATACACAACAGACTGTATTTCTCATATTTATCAGCTAAGAAATTCATCAGTCAACAAGCATTCCTTGAGTATCTGCTTTGTACAAGAACCAATGCTGGATCTTTTAAATTTGTTTTTTGATTTTGGAACTTAATGAATTTCAGAACATATGTGTTGACTATTTGGAGGACAGATTTTTCAACCTCTGTCATGTGCTGGGAGAAGTTGATCTCAGCTTTCAAGAGCCAACCGACTCCCCAGTGCCTCTGAGGCGATGCATTTGGCCCCTCCCAGAGAACAGATCACTTGAAAGCCCGAGTGTAAGAATGATGACATTCTACTGATACCTTCTCCACTCACAGAAACTTTGCATCTGAGTGGAAGGGAAGTTGAGGCTAAGAGACCGAAGAATCTGGAGGGGCCACTTCCTTAAACTTTATAGCAGGCATAGTTCCCCGCATCAGACAGTGGAATTACTTTAGAAGAAACTTGTGCACAATATAACCTGGTAACTCTCAATGTGAAAACACAGACTTGCTTCTTGTTCATTCCCAAGTCCATGGACCTAAGCCATGAATGAAGAGTTTTGGCTCATTAAGAAGGACAGATTATTGGGTATGCTGTGGAGCCACCCGGGGTTTTGGGAGGCTGGGAGTGGGTTACACAAAGCAACACAGAGCGAGAAAGGAAGATGTTTGGAAATATTTTTCTGCTTCAAGTGCTGTGATTGCAAGCATTTTCTTAGCCCGGTGGAATTCCTTTAACAGCCTGGGGATTTCTAGGTTTCTAAGAAGCTTGAGGTGGTTGTTAACCTAATACACAGTCGGACGGAGCCAAGACGGCCTCCCCATGCCAGCTGTGTGGTAGGATGTCTTCTTAAAAGGCTCTTTAAAATCAAGCGTGTAAGGGAATCCTTCATTCCTGAACTAGGGCCTCTGAAACTGGGTCAATGGCTCTTATCCTCATCTTCCTGCTTGCTTTGCTGAAGCACAGTGTAAGCAAATAAATATCAACGAATTGCTTAATGATTTTCATAAGGCTCCATCTTTTCAAGGCGGGCTCTCCTGAAATGTTTGATCTACTCCATATGAATCTGTTTTCCAAATGGCCAGCACATGTCGAGTCTGCTGTCCTCTGGGTTACAGGAAGACGTCTTTGATGGGTTAACCGCAGAGTAACTGAACTCTTTTTTTCAAGTCCCTTTCAAAAGTTCCTTTGTCCTGCGGTGGATCCTGCCACTTGGATGGTTATGGCAGGAGACTGCTCCTGGCAAAGGGTTCTAGTATGTTCTCCCTCTGATCTGGGTTTTGTCCCTGGGTAATGCCATCTGTAATCTGGTATCCCAAAGGTTTAAGCGCCAGGCAGTTGTGAAATAATTACCAAACTCTAGATGGGCCACTTCTACTTTTCCAGCACTCTCCACCCAATTCATGCCTAAATAAATTTCCTTAAAGCCCAATGAAGTCATCATCATTCTCAACTGTCTTAGAGAAGACTGGTCTTCCTATTAACGAAACTGGTTGGCAGCTGCCTGATGCTGCCTTCTCTAGGATGACTGCTTCCAAGTCACTTTCCATGCTCTATAGTCTTGACCACTGGGAAAAGAATGGGTGGTGGGATGTTTAGCCAGGAAATGACTTTCTGGACACTTTGCACATACATAGTAAAGTGATGATTTCACTTGGTTTATTGCTACAAATTTTGATATGTATTCAAGTCATAACATAATAAGTGGGATATATGTTGATATTACCAAGTTGGGAGAGCAAATTAAAGAAACGAAGGGAGAAGAAAAAGGCTATTCTGGTAGCTGCCAGCCTATGGACACAGTGCCTTGGGCACGTGGGAATCACTGAGGACCAAAGTATTACATTTTGTGATTTCCTATACAGATTAAACCCATTGTGAACAAAGCTTAATTTTTAATGCAAAGATGTAATAACAACATATGTGATAGAGCAAGATTTAAGAAAATAGAAATATCTTTCCCTCTTTGCTCTGTTTTCAGTGGTAAAAATATTTGTATCAGCAGTATTACCACTATTAGGCACTTCTTGCTGCTGCTGCTGCTAAGTCGCTTCAGTCATGTCTGACTTTGTGCGACCCCATGGACTGCAGCCCACCAGGCTCCTCCATCCATGGGATTTCCCAGGCAAGAACACTGGAGTGGGTTGCCATTTCCTTCTCCAATGCGTGAAAGTGAAAAGTGAAAGTGAAGGCGCTCAGTCGTGTCCGACTCTTAGCGACCCCATGGACTGCAGCCCACCAGGCTCCTCCATCCATGGGATTTCCCAGGCAAGAGTACTGGAGTGGGGTGCTGTTAAGGTACTTCTTAACCCTAGATTAACTATATACTTCCACGGTAGACTTTCCTTTTTCTCGCCTACTGTGATGCTGGGTACACAAAAGCCTCAGCTCCTTACTCATTCATGCACTCTGCACACTGCTGTTATCTTTGGCCTAGTTCAGTAAACATTTATTAAGTGGTAACTTTGTCAGACCCAGGTCTACTGTGGGCTTCAAAATCTGGTAATTCTCCTCTCTCTCTCCTGTTATTGAAATCCAGTAATGGCAAAGCTCTTTTCCAGGCTGATGGCACTCATTTCTCTTAGTAATTTCCCCCTCATGCAAGACTTCCCCTTTGCTAACATCAGAAAAACCTTCAAATTGCACGAGAAGGTCATGCACAGCAACGAAGAGTAGCCCCTGCTCATCACAACTAGAGAAAGCCCATGTGCATCAGGGCTCAGCACAGCCAAAAATTGAAAATAAATAAATATATATACCATTAAAAAAAAACCTTCAAACTGCATTTTTGATTTTGACTAATTGAATTACCATCCACAGAGCCACCTAATTCAGAAAGCTGGGAGTCATAAGGGACTCCTATTTCTTCATTATGATCCTTCTCCCACATCCAGTCAATTAACAGCTTCTATCAGTCTTTCTCTTAACTATTGCTGAAATCTGCCCTCCGTCTATCTCTACCAGTAGTCACATATGGATGTAAGAGTTGGACCATAAAGAAGGCTGAGCGCCAAAGAATTGATGCTTTTGAACTGTGGTGTTGGAGAAGATGCTTGAGAGTCCCTTGGATGCAAAGAGATCCAACCAGTCCATCCTAAAGGAGATCAGTCTTGAATATTCACTGGAAGGAAGCTCCAATACTTTGGCCACCTGATGCAAACAGCTAATTCATTAGAAAAGACCCTGATGCTGGGAAAGATTGAAGGTGGGAGGAGAAGGGGACGACAGAGGACGAGATGGTTGGATGGCATCACTGACTTGATGGATATGAGTTTGAGTAGGCTTCGGGAAATGATGGAGGACCAGGAGACCTGGTGCGCTGTAGTCCATGAGGTTGGAAAAGGCAGACACGACTGAGAGACTGAGCGACAACTGTCTCTACCATCAGGACTTTCCTCCAGCCTCCAAAGGGTGTGTTTCACATCTGGATTTGCCATGATGACCTCCTAATCATTCTGTCTGCCTCCATTCTCTTTCTTCTTCTTATCTACTAGCTTCCTTTTTGGTACAAAGCTTAGAATGTCTTCACCTGCACTAAAATATAATAACTAGTAAGCCACGGAGCTAGGATTCAAATCAGTTGGCAAAGTTTTTTTTTTAAATTATGAATAGGAACAGAATTTTCCTGAATGTTTCCCATTATCACTTGTAATATGTCAATGTGATAAATTATATGATTGATTTTCTTATGTTAAACAATTCTTGTATGCCACATGAAACATATTTTATATGATATTTATATAATATATACCCACTCATTTTGGATTTCTTGCTTATATTTATTTAATGTTTTTGCACCTTTGTCCTTAAGTGAGATTGAGTCTTATTTTGTCCTTGTCTGGTTTTGACATCAGGATTGTAATGACTTTATAAAACACATTGACAAGTTTTCTCTCATTTTCTATTCCCTAGAATGGCTATTTGTTAGAGGTTATTATTTCTTCCTTGAAATTTTTTGGGAAAAAAATGTTTACAAAACCTTCTGGAGCTAGCAGTCTTTGTGGTATATTTTTGATTGTTGAGTTAATTTTTCCCCTTACTGGTCATAGATTTATTCAGTGTCAGTTTCTTCTCAAGTTTATTTCCATAATTTATGCTTTCTAAAAATTGTATGGTGTACCAATATTTCAAATATATTGGTCTGCAAATGTTCATGTCATTCCCTTATGATTTTTAAATATTTACTTTTTCTGCTTCAGTGTCCCTTTTCATATCTAGCACTGTTTATTTCTGCCTCTTAAAAAAAAAAAATCAGTCATGCAGGAGTTTGTCTATTTAATTACTTTTTTGAAACAACCGGCTTTTCATTTTGTTGATCAGGTGACCAGCCATTCATCTTGACAGCACCACAAGAGTAATTTTTTGGAAACTCAAATCCACTTTCGAAAACCCATCAGTGGCTCACCAAACCACATCCAAGGCCCGGCCTCCCAACTACTTCAGCAGTTCATCTCTCCACGCTTAGCCCGTCTGCTCTCCCCTCCAGCAATATCAGATTCCTTCTGGGCCCCAAAATGTCAGCTCATTTCACGCTCTGTGCCCTTGTACAGACTTTGCTTTTTTCTTCCATTATCCACTTAGTCAAAATCTTTAAATTCCAGCTCAAGCTTTCCTCCTCGTGAAGCTTTTCCTGACCCATTCGTCCTCTCTCTAGGTAATTACGTACCTCTCTTTTTTGTGCCTGATACATGTTCGTATTTTTCACCTACCATCCTGTTTTGTTTATGCATCTGCCTCTCCTTCTGGACCGCAAGATACCCTGCAGGCAGGTGCAGTCCCTTTGTCATCTTGATTATTACTCGCACTGTTATTTTAATACCCCCATGTCTTTTCCTTCATCAAAATGAAAGATAACAAAATTGAGAAAATAGGATGCTATGTCTTTTCCCTCTATTTTAAGAAAGGTCAGCAGCCACACCCTTCAAAGAAGAAGCGAACTGAATTAGCTTTACTATTCCTGCTTTGTCAACACGCACTCAGCACTGAACACCCTGTGTGCTAATATCTTTAACTTTCCAACTTTTCAAACCACTATTTTCCTCTTATAAGAGCCAAACTATTTTATGTCTGGACATCTCCATGCACTTCAAATATCAAGGGTACATATTGTCTTCCTCACAGAGTTTATTTATAAACCTGCACACTATTAATGAAAAAGAATGCTAGCATTTCATGACCAGCCGCACTACCTTCAGATTTGGGCAAACTATTGCAAGTAGGTAATTCAAAGAAAGCTCTGGTTTATCTCCCGTGGTAGCTCAGATGGTAAAGAATTTGCCTGCACTGCAGGGAACCCAGGTTTGATCCCTGGGTCAGGAAGATTCTCTGGAGAAGAACATGGCAACCCACTCCAGTCTTCTTGCCTGAAGAATCTCATGGACAGAGAAGCCTGGTGGGATACAGTCCATGGGGAGTCACAAAGAGTCAGACACTTCTGAGCAACAACACTTAACTCTGTTTTAGCTCATAGTTTTTCTCATCTAGAAATTTACACTTTACAACAATCAACCTAGATATGAATACACAAAAGACACGTGGCTGTGAAACATGGAAGTCGGAAACCTAAAATTGAATCCTAGACACTTACACATCAAGTCAAAAGCTTTAATCAGCATTAGCCCCATCAGTAATATAGTGGCCATCATACTTACCAGGTACTTGTGAGGGTTAAATCACACAGCATAGGGAAAATGCCTTCCTCAGTGCCAGCACCACAGCACATCAACACTCACCATTTTTTAACTGGCATGATAAAACAGAATCACCAGTATACTTACTGTTCACAAGACAATTTCATATTTACAGGATTATTACCAAGGCATTCAACCTAATTAAAGAAAATCCTACTTTGCTTGAGGCTCTGTTTGCTTTCTGAACTTTTTGGCCTGGAGCAATCGTTTTTTGTTAATCCATTTTACTTTCATTGTTTTAGTCAAAGGACAATTAATCAGACACTGGGATTTGGGAGTCTTGAGTCCCATTTTGAGCATGCACAGTCTGGTGACCTTGAACAATCAGTGGAATGATGCTCTTTTGTGAACAATTTTTCTGCCTTGCCCCGAAGGCAACACATTCGTCCTATCCCTCCTTTCTGCCTGCTCAGCACTAGCTTGGCAATGCTCGTTACCCCAAATCAGGACATCGATGTTTTAATTCACAAAAAATTCAATTCATGGAATATCTCTATCCCTCTTTGAACTGTGGGGGAAAGGCAAGTGACCAAGCCTGAACGTTCAGTGGAAAGCCTTGGCCAGTATCCCTTTAAAGTTACAGCCTTTCCACAAGGCCAGCCGCCCTTACACTGACACTTCATTTTACTGCTGGAAAGAAAACCTTTTCTGCACTCTATATGTCCACCTGAACTGCTCGGTAATTACCAGTTATTTTGTTTCTCCAATCACCCTCGACAGCTACATGCACATCATCCGTCCGTTCGCTGTCTAAATCAGAGGGCTGAGGAAAAGTCCCTGTGGGAAGCGTGCAGAGCCAGCAGCTGCATTGGGTCCAGCCAGCTGAACTTCAGCCTGCTCCTTGGCTCAGCCCCAGGACTGATAAAGCCTTTGCTAAGCTTTAGATTTCCCAGGCTTTTGCGAGCGAAAGGAACGACCGCTTTCGCCTGTCTTGATGGCCTCTCTGCGTTCTTTGGGCCTCTTAACTCCCGTCTTGGGCAGGAAGAGAGCGAGGGGGAACCTGTCCGGGGTCCACATGCTTCCAGCCTCCTCCTAGTTGTCCAGCAAAGGCCGACCTACATTCCAGTGACACTCGGCAGATCAGAGTAGGACAGAACTGCCCGGGGAGCCGCCCACCTCTCCTCCTCCTCCTTCCTCAGCCCTGAAGGCGGCCAGATCTGTACACGAAATCCTCTCTTGTCAACCTGATGGCACGACAGGGCCCCGGGGTTGGGG